>NC_137132.1:20918975-22293975 GCF_949319135.1 Squalius cephalus | reverse complement strand
TATAGTATCCAAAATGTTGCTGGTGGTACATATCATTATTTTGGTATTGTTAAATCTCTTTCCAAAACCTTGGAAAAAATCTGGTCTTCGGTTCCAGATAAGAATTAATTCAGAATTCAGCTGAACATGGATGGCTTACCTCTGTTCAAAAGTTCATCATTGCAGTTTTGGCCCATTATAGGGTTACTGCAGGATTATACAAAGAAACCAGTTGTTATTGCTCTGTTCTGTGGTAAATCAAAGCCAACATCACTAACTGAATATTTAAAAGATCTAGTCAGTGAATTGCAAGAGTTAAGCAATGGATTTGTCATGAATGGAAACCAATTTTTCCTAAAAATCACGTCTATCATCTGTGATGCTCCAGCTAGAGCTTTCAGGTTGTGATAAGTGCATCCAATCTGGCGTGTATATTAGCCACACAATGACCTTTCCTGAGGTCAACAGCCCGTGTAGGACTGATGAGTCTTTCCTCAACATGTTGGATGAAGAACATCATCTTGAAGCTTCACCTTTTAAAGATGCAGGAATTGGCATGGTATCATGCTTTCCACATGATTACATGCACCTTGTATGTCTTGGTGTCATGCGAAAACTGCTGGATTTATGGCTTGCTTCCGGGCCTTTATGCTGTCGTTTGTCTGCGCGCCAAAGTGTTTTGATCTCAGATGCTCTCATTAGCTTGAGACGTTATATTGCTGTGGACTTCGCCAGGAAACCTAGGCAAATCTCAGAGAGACTTGCGACAGTTTCTGTTATACACAGGTCCAGTGGTTCTTCACAATGTGCTGTCAGAACCAGTGTACAACAATTTTATGTTGTTATCTGTGGCTATTATCATTCTCTCAAGTCCAACTCTGTGTATAAGTCTTAATGATTTTGATCACAGCTTGCTAGTGTCATTCGTAAAGCATTTTAGTGTGTTGTATGGTCCTGAATATGTTAGCTATAATGTACATGGGCTAACCCATCTTTCTGAGGATGTCAAAAAACATGGAAGACTTTGAATTTCGAATATCTGGGTTTCGAATATCTGGGTTTCCATTCGAAAATTTCTTGAGACAAATAAAGAAAATAAGAACTCCTCACCATCCCCTATCACAGGTTATACGACAACTCTCAGAAATGGATAGTTCTGTGGTAAAGGCTACGAGAATGTTCTTGAAAAAACAACACGAAAATGGTCCAATCCCACCCGGTTTTAATGAAGTTTGCCAGTTTCAGGAGGTTGATATAGGTAGCACTCAAGTTATTCTGACTACAGTGGTTCAACTATAATGTTATAAATTGACGAGAATACTTTTTGTACTGTGTTGCTAATAAACTGGATGTAATTTAAGTTCTGTTGCTTTTATATGAAAATAAATATAATGAACAAGACACCCAAAGTTCTTATTTAATTCCATTCCAAATACATGTTTATCAATCTATTTTTTTTTTTAATACAGACGTACAAATGTGTTTTCTTTTTAAATAAAAATTACAATGCATAACCCATAGAGATCACATTGTCAGATAGTTTGGGAATATTCACACATAACGTATACACATAAAACATGATATCAGAGTTTTAAAATCAAAATTTTTAAAAGAGAACAAATCACGGTTGTTTAAGCCAATGATCATTAAGCTGTGTCGTCAGCAAGTCGTTTCCCATCGTGCTTTTGATCAGCGCAGTCAGAGGAGAGCAACTGCGCTCAACTGCAGAATCCGACACGTCCGCCTTGCGCTCGCAAGAGTTTTTTGACATACGTCAGCATGACATCAGAGCAAGGCGAACCGCACTCGGACACATTTCTAACCGGCATGCATCTCGCGCTGATCACCGGTGATAGGCTCTGAGCAGATTTTGCTTATCTCAAACAAGCCTAATAACTAAAGGGGGCGGGTCTTTGCGAACGGTCAATTGGGAGAGCTGTGCTCATGAGTGCTGATTGAGTCATCTCATCTGGTCCTCATTAGCATGACTCTACTTAACCTGTGCCTTTTCTGTTCTGTGTTGTCAGAAGTTTGGTGTTTATTGTGTAGTGTGTTCCAGCTCACAGTTGTGCCTCCTGTTCCAATCTGGGTGATTGCTACACTGATGAATTCAGATCTTGTTTATGGATTGTCTGTTTGTGGCTCTGGTTGTTGCGTGGATATCCACGACTCTCTGTACCAGTGTCTAACTGGCTTTGCCTGCTGTTCACACTAGTGTAATTCTAATAAATTCACCTTACTGCATTTGCGATTACATCTGTCTCGTTCATCTCTGACAGTTGCAGGTTCAGTATGATGTCAGAAACCAGAAGTCTAATTCGCTGTTGGTTCCTTAGATTTTCCTATGGGGGTTTACACATAAATAATAAAAAAAAAACCTATAGGAAAATCTCTGGAAGCAGTGGCATATTAGTTTTCATACCTTCACCACTCTTTTATGAGTTATTAAGTCAGAATCTTTTTCCCCCTCAGAATTGGACTTTATAACTTCCAATTGTGAGTTTATATCTCAGTTCTGAGAAAAGTCAAAATTGCGAGATATAGGCTAAACTATAAAAAATGTACATCTCACTATTCTACTTTATTCTTCATAATTGCGAGTTTAGGCATTCCTATACATTATCTCGCAATTCTGACTTCTTGCAATTGCGGGTTTGTTTCACAATTCTGACATAACTCGCAATGGCGAGTTTATATCTTTCAATATGAGAAAAAAGTCAGAATTGTGAGATATAAAGTTGCAATTATCTTTTACATTTTTTTATTCCGTGGTGAAAACAAACTTCCATACCCAACCCTATCATATTGGTGGAATATCTAAGGGATACAAATCAATCAATCACATTAATAAAATGAATACAAAGACGTGGCATAACATTTAGAATGTAGGCCTACTGTATTAATTAGACTGGTGTTTTCTTTTCTTGTTGCCTTTGCTCCAGGCAGCTGCTGTTCCTGCTGTGTTCTGTTATAAACAAGATTTCTTGTAAACCACATGACCATGCATTTTCTTGCCAAGATTTTCCTTTTTTTTCAGTGTCAAAGCCCAATTTGACGGAGGTGGGAAATAGCCCTCGTAGTCCTTTCTCAGTTAGTTGGTAGATGATGTTAGTCGCTGTCCTAATGGAATAATCACATATGAGCAAGGTGAAACAGCAAGATGATCTGCCCTCTGTTTTTTGCATTTTTGGTTTTTCTTGCAGTGGATGCAAGACCCACGTAAGTACTAGAATTATTGACTAATTTTACAAAATGTAAAAAAAAATTGTTTTCTCATAATTACCCACTTCTTGCATTTTGTTCTATCCTATCAGTGCTTATATACATGTGTTTGCATTTATACCGCAGATGCCTAATTGTTGCTCCAAATAAAATTCACCTGGGAGTGGAAGAGACTGTGAGTGTGCAGCTTCATGGAGCAACTAAAGAAACCAGCATGCAGCTATATTTTGAAAACCAGAAAACTTTGAGGTGTCTGTCAGAAAAGAAATCTATAATCCTTAACAAGGACAATAACTACCAAGCTGTGGTGAAACTTAAAGTAAGTCTGTACACTTGAGATTTTTAAAAGGGTTAAAATCTATTTCTCCACAGCAAACTCTGCCAATGTCTTTTCAAACCAATGTACTGTAGGTTGATCCTAAGATGTATGGAAGTGAAAAAATGGATTCATATGTTCAGCTTGCAGCCGAAAGCAATGATGTCTTTGCAGACCAAGTAAAAAAAGTAAAAAAAGCCAACATCTTTTTGTCAACTAAAAGGGGGTACATTTTTATCCAAACAGACAAGCCCATTTATAATCCAGGGGAAAAAGGTACTGTATGACTATTCACTTTCTTCTTTTTTTCTTTTCTTCTACTTATTTACTTTTATTAAGTATGTATTATTTGTTTAGTATTAAAAATGCACACATTAGTTTAGTTTCTCTTTATTCCATGTTTTTCAGTAAAATACAGAATCTTCACCCTAGACAACTACTTGCTCCCCATAAAGGATGAAATTCACGTTCAAATAGCAGTAAGTTGTTATTATCCATGATGAAACATGAACAATATGCTCAAATACCTGGAATGAGCAGGTGAAAAACTTTCTTTTTACAGAATTGCAAAGGCTTGATTGTTTACAATCATATTTTGATTTCTGACCAAATCTTGGAAAAAACTATCACTATACCGGAAGTGGAGCAGTAAGTTAACTACATTAATACTACATGAACACTAAACAACACTTACACTAAATAAAGTGTGTATATAGTAATTGTTTAAAGCTTTGGTTGTAAAAATCACATTTGCATATACAGTGCACATATTCTTATACAATGGGCAACATTACATTATAGGGGACAGCTATGGACTTGTAATGAACCTCATTGATATATTGTGTGTACAATTCATCCTTCAGGGCTGGGAAATGGAAAATCACTGCGTCATTCCACAAGTACCCTGAATCTATCTCAGCATTGGAGTTTGAGGTCAAGGAATACGGTAGGTATTATGAAATTGCAGGTGCATCTATTTGAAGAATTCTCGTTTAATCGGTCTCTTTAACCTTTCATTTATCACAGTTTTGCCCACATTTGAGGTTAAGATTGAGTCTACACAGCCTTACCTTATTTTGATGAGCAAGTCCTTTCCATTCAACATCTCTGCCAGGTATGTACACTACTCCATCACATGCTGATGGGGTTTGTTGTTGACTTCAGATTTTGCCATGTAACTCATCAGTTTTTGATGTTTTCAGATATACTTATGGGAAGGGGGTCAACGGGATAGCATATGTTCGATTTGGACTTATTGATGAAATGGGGAATAAGATATATCTCCCAGGCACTGAACAGCAGATAGCAGTAAGAAAATCATTTTGCTGTAGAAAAAAGCTAAAATGTTTCTGACAATTAAGTCTTTCAGATAATAAAAAAAAAATTGTCTAAAAAATTATATATATTTATAACGTATATATGTATGTATATGTGTGTGTAAAATACTTATCAGTATCTGATTTGGTTTATTTGTTTATATTCTTCTGTTATGTAGGTAGAGGATGGCACTACAACTACAGAAGTACTCACTAAGGACTTAAAGACAGAGTCAAAAAATAACACTCAAGGCCATATAGAGGGATATTATCTTTATATTGCAGTCTCGGTTTTGGAAAAAGCAAGTGAGTAATAAATGGAAAGTAGCCTAATGATTAGATAAGGAAATGTATGCAATAAAATGAATTCTAGTTATCACAAGTGCAAAAGTATATTGATGAAATAATATGTGTTTCTTTGTCTTATTATACACCAGTCATCTTATTCACTTATTTTATTTACTTAAAGTTACTATTCCTCAGATGGGTATTAAAATATGTTAAATGACTGAAAATCATATCACAATGAATATTTTGACTTATTTTATGCAGGTGGCAATCTAGAGGAAGCAGAAAGTTCTTCTGTGAAGATTGTGACATCACCATATGTTGTTGATCTGTCAAAAACCAAGACATATTTCACCCCGGGTGGCATGTTTTCCATTTTGGTATGTGGCCTAAATAATTTTTTTAACTCAAATATGTTCTTTTTATCCCTCTCTGGCTTTAAAATGTATGTTAGTATCACACCTGCATACACAAATACATTTCTGCATTTCTTTTGAAGGCTACTGCAACATATCCAGATGGCCAAAGAGTCCCAAACTTGAAATTTACAGCCACTGTTGGAATAAAAGGATCACCAGAGCAGATTCTGAGCAATGAGGGCTGGGGAAATGAAATGGGAGATGTAGCCATGTCCTTTCAAATACCACCACAGGCTAAGAATTTAGCTATAACGGTGAGATTTCACATGATATTTGATATTTCTTTATTACCATTCCAAAGTGGCCACAATATACAATGGCCTTGTTTTAAATCTGCTGTCAACAACAGTATCAACCTTTTGTGTATCCTTGTGGCTTTGGTATTGACCAATCAACATCCAGGACTGGGACTGTCCATTTAATATGGTCCTTATTTTGCAGGTTTTTGCCGAGGGGAGAGACCAGGAGGTAATTCGTAGTGATAAAAAAATGACAGCCAGTGCAATAAAAGCTGAAGAACACAGCTATCTTAGTTTGGAAGTGGAGCAACAGTTCCTACAGCCTGGAGAAGACTTAAAAGCCACATTACGGGACATTACACCTCAGGGTTCAGAAAAACCAACTTTCTTTTATTTTATGGTAAGACTACGGGCAATCAGCTTGAATGTCATTTTTTGAATAGGTCTTTACCAGATTTGCTTTATCTTCAATCTAATGTCTTCCATCATTTAAAAAATAAATAATTCCCCAAACAGGTTTGGAGTAAAGGACGAATTGTGCAGGTGGGGAGGGTGCCAAGAACTGAAATCACAACAATCAATCTGAAATTCAATGTGGAAATGGTGCCTTCTTTTCGCCTGGTCGCCTACTATTTTACAGGCCTTACACCAAAAGGAAAAATAGTGGCTGACTCTGTGTGGGTCGATGTGAAAGATGTCTGTAAAGGCAAGGTACAGCAGAGACGATTTATCATTCAGAATCTAAATATGGTGAAATATTGGTTTAGAAGCGAGTGTTTCCACATACCGTTTTGTTTGTATAGGTAGAAATTGATCCAATGGCTGAGATAAAACCTGCAACTGAGTTTAAGGTGACGGTCAGAACAGATCCAAAGGCCAAGGTGGCTCTTGCCGCAGTGGACTCCGCTGTTTACATTCTGAACAAAAACAAACTAAGCCTTCAAAAGGTAATGCATTTGGGATTATGTGCTGTACACTATGTACAAAATCAAAACTGGAGTTTTGTGGATATCTAGTACGCTATGCTAGTGTACTCCTAAAAGTACTGCATGTACCTTTTTAGTATTGCCGCTCATGATGGAGATGATTTGTTTTTGTTTTTCCCACAGATGTTTGAATATATGAACTTGTATGACTTGGCCTGCTCTGTCGGAGGAGGAGAGGACTCCAGTGCTGTTCTGCAGAGAGCTGGGCTAACTTTCATTTGTAACTGTGATCTGGAAACCCCTTTACCCACAAGTAAAATACCTATTGTATTGAATTATTATTCAAGAACCATAAGAGCATGAAAGCGTGATCAACACAGTTTTTTACTTCTCAGAGCATAAGTGTTACAACTCTAAACTTGACCCTCGTATCAGGAGAGCAGCGGACTATGTTGCAAAATACAATGCAGTTGGTAAGATGCAAAACAACAGTTTGACAACCCTTAATCATTCCTCACATGATTTGTCATTTAATCATATGTCAATTGATAATATCATCAACAGTCAACAGCTATAAGAACAAAGACAGGAAATGTTGTCTTGATGGTGTAAGGCCAAGCAAACTGCATACGTCCTGTGATGAGCGTCTCAAAAGAGTAAAAGCTTTGGACAGCTGTCGTAAGGCTTTTAAACAATGCTGCGAAGCTGCAAATGAGAGGAGGAAGAAGGAGAAATTTGATAGGAGAAAAACCAGCCTTGGAAGAGGTACAATTTGTCTTGCATAACTTCTTGGAAGGGTTTTCTTAGATTAAAACCACATTTATTGCACAATTCTACAGTGATTTGACATTCTAAATCAAACAAAAACAGAGAAATGAGTGAGCAGTGAAGTCAGTTTATTATTTTATAATAATATAATTTTTTTATTATTATTAGTGTTAATATCCTTAATAATAATAATAATAATAATAATAATAATGTTAAAATATTGTCAATATCAGTGGCTTTTTTTGCCACTATAGTTTAAAAATATAGTATAGTAAAATATAGTATAAATGTTACTGAGCAGTGAAGTCATTTAGTATATAATCATAATTATTATAATTATTATTACAATATTGTCAATATTAATATTAAATTGGCTGCTTACACTTATATACAATCAATTTAAATTATAAAATGTATTAAAATATAAAAAAGTATATATAAGCTGAAATCTACTCTTTTTCTGTCTGTCACTGTAGTCACTGACGACACACTGGATGAAATTGTTATTAATGAGGATGCAATCTACCTTCGTAAATATTTCCCACAGTCATGGATGTGGACAGTCATTGAATCAGATAGGACTGGCATTATCAGGTTACCAATTAATCAGATAAATAAATAAATATTATAATGAGTTTGACTATATATATTGATGAATAGAATAAATCACCTCTAACATCATTTTTTTATATGTAAATACTTTTTTGTCTTTTGTAAACTTAAAGGCATGATGCAGTTGCTCCTGATTCTATAACCACTTGGGAAATACAGGCTGTGGGCATTTCTTCCACAAAAGGTTGCTATTTACTTAAAATCTGCCATTTGGTGTGCTATTTAGATGCTGATTATTTTTCAAAAGGTGTTTATTATTATTATTATTATTATTATTATTATTTAGGATTCTGCATTGCAGAGCCAAAACCCCTGAAGGTCTTCCAAGATTTCTTTTTGTCCGTCAACCTACCTTACTCTGTGAAGAGAAATGAACAGCTTCAGGTTAAAGCTGTTGTGTACAATTACAAGCAAGAGAGTTTACAGGTAAATTTAATTCATCTTTATTTCAGGTGCTATTCTTTAAACAGTGCATGTGCCTGAAAAATGATTAAAATGCTTTGAAACTCGGCAAAACTCTAGTTCCTGTTTAAGGGCCGAGAATGCCATATTATGTGTCTCTTTAGGTAATAGTGAAGATGAATAAGGAGGAAGGTTTGTGCACTGCTGGCGGCAGTGAGGTGAGGGAGGAGGTCACGGTTCCTGGTAACTCTGCAGTGGCCGTGTATTTCACCGTGGTGCCCCTTGTTATCAGAAATATCCCCATCACCGTGCTGGCTTATGCCTCAGACACTGCCCAAGATCGAGTAGAAAAGGAGCTCCGTGTGGAGGTAAAGTGTGGCATACCACGATTTTACTGTGCTTCAGTGTCACATACCTGAGAAATTAAAGGTGTTTATCATGGGAATACTCTTGTTTCCTACAAGTAATTCAGTATTCACCCAAAAACTCTCTTGATAATTCTTCATCTTTAGGGGGAAGGAGAAATCGCCTCTATTGACAGGGAGTTCAACATTGATCCAAAATGTAAGAATCCAGCATATAAATAGTAAATCAGTTCATAGGCTTTCCATCATTGCAGTAAACTTTTTTTTTTTTGTCTTTTTATGCAGTGAGGAAATTAGAGATTGATATTCCAGTCCCTGTTGATGAGATCCCTGGTGGGACAGACTCGGACATCTTTTTGAGTTTAAAAGGTGAGATTTGTATAAGGTATATATGTATAAGGTTTTAAGCCGCTAAACTCCAGGGAAGTTTTCAGTCCACTGATCAAGTAAGTGAATTCTTATTCTGTGAATGTTTCTGAAGAGCGTGAGCCTATGTGTGTGTGTGTGGATGGATGGATGGATGGAGTTGAGGTACAGTAGATAATGACCTTGTTATTTTCCAGGTGGTGTGATGGGCGAGTCGGTAGAGAACTGTCTAAACCTGGAGGGTGTTGATAAACTCATTCAGCTGCCCACTGGCTGTGCGGAGCAGACTATGGTGAAGATGTCTCCTGCTATTCATGCCATGAGGTACCTGGATGCCACCAACCAATGGATATCACTGAAAGCTGAACGAAGAGATGAGGCCCAATCAATGATCCAAACTGGTGCGTATCCATTATGAGATACCTTTAGATGACAAAAAAATCAAGTAAATATTCTAATAGGTGATAAGCTATGAGCAGGGCCATAACTAGGGTACCCAGGTTGTTGCTGGGGGCTCTCCTTGGTGGAAAATGTGTCCCCCACAATTTTAATCGGGTTCTTCCTCCTCGATTGAAATCGCGTTCCTGGAGTTTTTTTTTTTTTTTATGTTTTTGATAAAAGTCTCTTATGCTCACCAAGGCTGCATTTATTTGATCAAAATACTGTTTTCTATTTGTATATGTTATTAAATGTAATTTATTCATGTGATGGCAAAGCTGAATTTTCAGCATCATTACTCTAGTCTTCTGGGTCACATGATCCTTTAGAAATCATTCAGATATGCTGATTTGCTGCTCAAGAAACATTCATTATAATTATCAATGTTGAAAACTTAATATTTTTGTTAAAACTTTGACTTTTTTTTAGGATTATTTGATGAATAGAACGTTTGAAAAACAGTGTTTATTTGAAATATAATCTTTTGTAACATTAAAAATGCCTTTACTGTCACTTTTCTTAAATGTAATAGATCCTTTTTGAATAAAATTATTAATTTCTTTTAAAAAATCGTACTGACCCCAAACTTTTGAAGAGTATTATCAAATCATATATTTGCCAATATATGTGAGACAAGAGTTTTGGTTGTGCCCACCATTATACAAAAGTATTAAATATTAAAATACCTGACAAATGTTGAAACATCATATATACCTAAACCACATACATCTTTGTTTTAACTTCTTATGTACCAGGTTACAGCACAGTCCTCACACACAAGAAAACAGATGGCTCTTACGGAGCCTTTCTGCAGACTCCCAGCAGTATTTGGTACATTTTTGGTTCCTCTAGCGCAACTCTAGCATGACACTAGCAATGCCAAGAATGCTTAATATGTATTTTTTATATTAACTACAAGAAATCCACACATAATATTTTGACTTTGTTTTTGATATATATTAGTACAAAAGCGTTTTTTTATTCTTATTTTTATTCTATCCAACCTTCCTGTAGGCTTACTGCATATATTGCCAAGGAGCTGACGGAGTCCCGGGACATTATCAATGTGAATGACTTATATATTCAGGATGCCATGTCTTATCTAATTTCCAAACAGAAGAGCAATGGTGCATGGGATGATCCCAATCGCCTATATGACAGAGGAATGAAGGTACAGCTAAAAGGGTATATTTATTCTATTTATCAATATTGTATTGCTAACATTGACTGAAAATAGACAAATATTTGTCCCCAGGGAGGAGTTGGAAAGGCGAAAGATGATGTTCCCCTAACTGCTTTTCTCCTTATATCAATGAACCATGCTTTGAAAGTCTACGAGCTGGGAAGTGATACAGAACTGGTAACATATTAACTCAAGTGACATCAATTCAATTCATTAACTACTGAATAAACAAACCTCTGTTTATTTCCAGAGAGCAGCTATTGACAAAGCAAAGTCTTATCTAGTTGGGCAGTTGGATGCTTTGGAGAGTCCTTATTCGCTTGCCATCACAGCTTATGCCTTGACATTGCATGACCATCAAAGTGCAGAAGCCCGGCGAGTGCAGCAGAAGCTAAAAGACATTGCTAATTGTGACAGCAGTCAGTAATTAAATTATTACCAGCAATTTTACATCTTGAATTCTTTCTCTTAGAACATAATTCACGTAACAGAAGAAGATATTCTCAGATAGAAGATAGTCTATACACATTAAATATTTAATAAATAAAGAATCAGCAAAAAAAATTGGTCACAGTTTTTTAGCTCATTTGTCATTATCTAATCCATGCATCATATTTTCTCTCCTTTCTGCACAGAAAAGTGTTTTTGGAATGCCAAAGGTGGCAGAGGCGAATCAGTGGGTAAAGCTACGGCTGAATCTGTGGAGACCACAGCATATGCTCTACTCAGTATGCTGTCAGTGAGTGACATGAAGACTGCTAAACTCGCTGCAAACTGGCTGACAGAGCAGCGCAAATATGGTGGTGGATTCCAGTCCACACAGGTGGGTTGCGGAATTATATTAACTCTTTCCCCGCCAGCATTTTTTTTTTTAAGTTGCCAACCACTGCGAGCATTTTTGATCATTTTCACAAAAGTGTCATGGCCCCCAGAATATGTTGTTGTATGAATAGGCCTATCTGAACATGCAGTATATCAAAAGAAAGAACAGACCCTCAGCTTTTAAACAAGCAAACGAATAAACAAACAGAAAAAACTTTTTAATTAACACTTCAGTGTGGGTACGTTTTTTTTTTTTTTTTAAAAGCACAATTTTGAGAAAAAGCTGTGAAAATAGCGTTTTGTAAAAGATTAAATCCAGATCAGATTCAGAACGATGATCAAAATGGAGTAGATCGAGTCCATCAACATCCCCAAAGCTTGCACAGTCATATAGCTCGTCCTGGGTCTACATTTCATTCAGTAGCATTAGGCAGTTTTGATTTATATGCTGTTGATCGCATTATTTTACATAATATGCATATGATTAGCTTACATATGACAACGCATGTTTCTGCATTTTCTTCTCATGTGTTTTGATTAGGAGATTCAGCAGTCTTTCAGAAGATGCCATAGCACCCCCGTATAACAGTGAAAAAACGGAAATTTCCGCGCAGAAGTGTTTTCTCACAAATGATTGAAATTTCCGTCAATGGCGGGGAAAGAGTTAACTATAAAATGTTGAAACGTGACTTTACTCCTAATTCTGAATAGGCTAATTCCTTATAAAACAATATCAAAAAAGTGTTGTACTGCTGTTTTTAGAATTTTTTTTTTTAAACTGTTAGATAGCCTGAAATACCTACCATTAAAACATTTTTGGAAGAAATTAATACTTACATTTATCAAGGATGCATTGAATTGAGCATAAGTGACAGTAAATACATTTATTATGTTAAAAAAGATTAATATTTCAAATAAATGCTGTTCTTTGAGCTTTCTATTCAAAGAAAGAAAGAAAAAAATCACAGTTTCCACGAAAGTGATACATGTTTTTAACATTTATAATATTAATTATTATAATAATAAAAAGTTTCTTAAGCATCAAATCAGAATATTAGAATAATTTCTGAAGGATCATGTGACAAAGACTGGAGTCGTTCTTTAGTTTTGCTACCACAAGAATACTGTAAATAATTTTGTTTAATATTTTAAAATAGAAAACAGTTATTTTAAATTATAATATTTCAAAAATGTTACTGTATTTATGATTAAATAAACGGAGCCTAGGAAAGAGTCTTCTTTCAAAAACAAACAAACAAAAACAGCCTTACCGACCCTAAACCTTTGAACAATAGTGTACCTTTTATTAATTTGTCTGATGGTAACAGATCCTTAATACACAATCACACACATTGCATTGGACTGTGTGCAAGGACTGTTTCTTACTAAGTTAAAAACTCACTCATAAAATAACTTTGTGTACTCAAATGTGAAAAAGCAGTGAGGCATAATAATAAAAAGATATGTTGCAGGTTGAAATACACTAAAGAGTGCTCCATGAACTAAAGATTTTTTACCATTATTACCATTATGACCTTGCCTTGAACGACAGTAGGCAACAAACCTCAAGTTGCTGCACAAGTTGTTTTTAAAAAGGTTGCATTTTTTTTTAATGACAAGACAAATAATGTGAAAATTATAGGCCCAAGACCAAGCAAGTTTTGGCACATTAGCGTTTTTAAAACTTGTCAGCCCCATTTCTTCCATCTTTTGTGTTGGTTTTCTAGTTTGCATTAATCCTTGTTTTTTTATATATATATATACACATAGGATACAGTCGTGGCCCTTGAGGCTCTGACGAAATACAGCATACTGAGCAACGATATAGGAGACCTGAATCTAAGGGTGGAAATGTGCCTTGAAAATGGCAAAAAGCAAGATTTACACTTGACCAAATATAATGCGCTCACCGCAGAAGCTGTTAAGGTAAGAAAGATTACTTAAAACAGTAATTTTACTATTCCTAAAAGGTGACTTATTTATCTTCAGCAGATATATGCATATACTTTACATTTAAAAATAGTGATGACTCATCCTGTACTGTCCAGATGTTCTTTTCTTTCTTGAACGAATAAGCCCCTCCCACTAATTCCATATTCAAGCAACTAGAAAGTAGGTTCATGGCTTTGGTGCAAATAATTTAAAAAAGGAACAAACGTTTTGAAATGTTGAAACATCCAGTTTCAATGGGGAATATATACAGAGTGCAGAAAACTCAAGTGATTTTATTGGTCTTTAAATATGTGATAAAGTATGCCATAACAAGTAAAAAACCCTCACTATATGTGCACTTGTTTACACAGGTCAGAAATGCTGGTAAAGTTACCCTAAATGTTCAGGGAACGGGACGTGGAACATTAGCAGTAAGATTTTTTTTTTTTTCTCCAATTAACATTATTGATTATCTATGATGTTTCAGTTAATGCTATTTTAAATGACTTTTTGCTCATTACAGGTTGTGCAGACATACAGAACTATGAAGAAGGATGAAACATACTGTGATCTTTTTCACCTTAGTGTTACAGTGGAAGGAGAGCTGGAATACAGTACGTAACATATAATGCAATAGCCGCTGTTGTTGTAGGTCACTCTGAATAAGAAATTAAATTTGAATTGTGAAAAGTATAAATGTTTTATTCAACCAGACAGGATGTTAAAAACTATTCATTAAATGAAAGTTGCACATCTCTGTTTGGGTGAGGGTGACCTCAGGTGGCGAGGAGGAGTAGTTACAAACGTCATCTAATAATAATCTAGACTAGGTATCATAAGACTTAAAATCAATATGCTCTTCTCTAGAAATGTACAATAAGGAAGAAACGTTTGATGATTATTACAACTACGAAGCCGAGGAGGATCAAAAAGATGAGCCCATGAGCAGCATAGAATGGTTTGATCTTCGCAGCCGCAGAAAAAGACAAATCTCAGAGGAGCCAAAGAAAGAGAGTTCACTCATATACACAGTGTGTGTGGGGTGAGCACAGTAAACAGTCTTTTTATGCACTTAAAAATGATTTGTTATATAAATGTTATATAAATAATTTGTTATATAAATGTTCAGCAGAATTGTTTGGCCCATTTTCTCCTCTGTTCTCCCACAGCATGAAAAAGAACAATTCTGTTGGCATGGTCATGGTGGACATCTCACTCCTAAGTGGACTGATGCCAAACATCAAGGATTTGGAACATGTGCATATGCATTTATCATTTTTATTATTATTACATGTAGTTCTCAAAAATACATTATATTTCTATGACTTGTTAGTATTCTACTTGTTATTACAATGTAAGTATTAATAATATTTTACATTATTTACCGTTTTCGTAATTTGTATTTTTTTTCTATCATTAAGCATTAGATAAACATCAAAATAAATAAAATAAATAAATAAAAAATTAGAGCACGTTTTCTTACAATAAGTGCCATATTTCTGGAAGTTTTCTGTAATTTCCTGACTTTGTTGAGTTACAAATAATATAAATACTATGTGATATAAAATATGAAAGTATTTTTTATCTCTCATTTTTCCCCCACAGAATGTAAAGGGCTCAGAGAAGTTCAGTGATCACTACGAAACCCACCATAATAAAGTCTTTCTTTATTTTGCGAAGGTAATGGAATAGTTTCTAGTCAAGAATCCCATTAATTTTAAATTGTTTCTTTTTGATGCATGGTTTGCATCTTTTTTTTCTTTTCTTTTTGCTGAATTTGAAAATAAATGTCATTGAGTTAAATTGGCTCCACTTTAATTCATCAGTGCTTATGCAACAGATCCAGTAGACAAGAATAATTTGATTACATGGTTCATGTCAACAGATCACCGAAACCGAGGAGTGTCTTCAGTTTGGTGCTGACCAGGTCGTTCCCATGGGCCTTGTCCAACCTGCTTCTGCTGTCATCTATGACTATTACAGCCCAGGTCATCAAACGCTATGAACAGAACACTTTTTATTGACAACACTTTTGAGTATGAACACTGACTAATGCTATTCAATGTGTTACACAGAAAAGAGATGTGGCATATTCTATACAGCCCCTCAGAAAAGCCCAATGATCTCCAAACTGTGTTCTGGGGATGTGTGTACATGTGCAGAAGGTTGGAACAACTGTTGTGTACTGTGATTATATTTGAACACATGGGCCACAAATGCATAAGTGAAAACCAGATGTCCATTTCACACTTTTCAGGTGGTTGTCCAGATCTGAAAGTCACCTTCAGCAAGGATATGAAAGATACCACCCGGAGCAGATATGCATGCTACGATCCTACCGTTGACTATGGTGAGAAACTAAAGTCAGATAATGTACAAATACGGTATGTTGCCAAGTCTTAACACTATACTAACTTATATTTTAAATGTGTTCTGTTTTCTATAGTCTATGTGATTCAAATTCTCAACTCAAGCAGAGATGAAGTGTTTATGCACTACACCACATTAATCACTGATGTTCTTCAGATTGGTAAGTTTGGTCCTCTGTATTTTTACATTTAAAATGAAACAAGTTGTAATAAGGTTCTGTAGATTGATTAAAGTTATAACTATTAGTTATTCTATGGCAGTTTTGAATACTTGGTTTTGATTGGCGAATCGTGCCATCCACTAGCAAATTCGATCAAAATGATGTTAAAAAAATGCCCATCATAACGAGTATCCTAGTAAACATAGTCGGTTGTGTCTTGAACTAAGTTGAGAGAGAAAATGCACGTGCACAGAATCTATTAGTATGTTAGATCTGTGCATGTGGTCTTAAAGTGACAGCAGCCTAATATATCTGCAGCTATCTGTGGGGTTTTGTGTTTGTTAAAAAACACTCACTGCTCTTGATTGAATAAGCTCTGTAACTTTAATAAGGTTTAATCTACTTTAATCTAAGTTTATACTGTGAAGACTATGCAGTGTTATTTTACATTTGACAAGCCTACTTCATTAAATTTCTGTGAAAACTGGGAATTTCACTGGTATCTAAAATTTTGGTGTCATAACTCATAACTGCCTGTTTTTGTTTCATGGCCAGTAAAAATATTTATTCGCTGCACTTTTTTTTAAGTCACCGGCCTTTGGCAGGTGTGGCAAAAAGTTAGTTTTAGGCCCTGGTTGTAATGGACTATTTTTTCTTAGCGGAATCTTTAAAATAACATACAGGTAAAATCATACGATTATTTCAACCAACATTTCTTGTCTACTGTCCACATATTTGTTTATGTGATATCTGTAATGTATCATTAGCCTGGTATCACAAAATAAACCCCGACCTGACCACGTTGGTGGGAGTTATTTTGTGATAATTGCCGAATGACCGTACATACTTCAAGTCATGGATTCTGCAAAGTTCATTATACCTAATAACGTAGAACCTTATTGTAAATTGTTACCGCAATAAATAATATATCAACACAACCTTTCTTGTTAAAGGGATGATGGACTCTGGTATCCAGAAAGATGTCACGCGCCAGATGATACTGCGCTTATCTTGTGATAAAATGGAGCTGAATAACGAAGCACAATATCTGTTCATGGGTCAGAACAAAGCAATCTCAGTTCTGAATAACGATGGACAACAGTAAGCCTTGAAATCAGTTTATTGAAAAGACAAAATGCAAATTGTTTTTTGATTCATAAAACATTGTTCTTCTATTGTTTCTGAAGTTTCAGGTATGTACTGAACAATGACATGTGGATCGAGAAGATACCAGAAGAAAAGAAATGCAAGGCAACCTCAAGTCGCTCTGCCTGCTTTCATCTCAATGAATTTATAAAGAAACACCCCATTAAACTCTGTGATATTTAGAAAACATAACGAAGATGGTAAAATAACCACTTAAAACATCATTATTTGGCTCTGTAAATCATGTGCTTTTATTTCTAGTGCATATACTGACATATAAAGAGACTGTTACAGTTGTTTGGTACATTGGAAAATAGTCAAGCATTTCAATTCAGTTTTCTGTGTGTATTGGCAATACAGTAGATTCACGTCACCTTTCATTCTGATACATAGAGGGAAGTCAAATGGAAGAAATTTATTACAATAATTCCAGATATTATCTCTTTGACACGACTTGACCTTTAGCTTTTCAGTATTGCAACACCATAAAACAAGGGTCCTCTTTTCAGGGGTATTTTTTAGAGATGCTACATTTCGGAGAAATATTCAAGAGTGCATTATTGCAGTTTAAATACTATGTTTAAAATGCTTCATGTGTCCTGTTGTGGTTATACACTGTACAGTTTTATTATGGAATACTGTATTTAGTGGCTTAAACAACACTGTCTTTGTATCGCTTGCACTCGTTCATGACTTCATATAAAGTACAGATGATGTCCTGACTGTGAATTCATTGCTTTTGTGAACGTCGTGGTGTAACATCTGGGCCAAAATGATCAAATTGTCAATGCAGTAAATAATTTTTTTTTTTTTAATTTTTTTTTTATTAACATTTTTCATTCATTTTCCTACATTCAATTTAAGAAAACAAGCAATAAAACAAATTAAAAAACAGTAGTAAATGCTTCAGTAATACAGTAAACTATGGCAAGTACCCTGCAAATTGTTTTTCCATGAATTTGGCAACTTAAAATGCAGCAGTGGCTGTGTGATTTAATTTTCCCTTATTGTTTTATGTTCATTTTTCCGTTGTCTTGATATGACACATTCCCTTTGATGTGGTGACTATCATGTGCATGAGAAAAAACTGTTGTACTTCACTAGACATTAGCTTTGTACACCTTGTGAAAACCACTGAAGGCGGCAGATAACTGCAGAAAACAAAACACTTCAACTTAGAAAAATAACTTGTACATTATACCATTGTGTACAAAATAAATAAACTTGCTTTATAACCTTTTTACGTGAATACAAAGCATGCAATATGTCAATTGTGCTGTTGTGGTCAGTGATATGTAGCAAGCCCAAGTCGCTTTTAAAATCAGAGGCACGATGAACCTACAAGCAGTTCTAGTAAAGCCAGTAAAGCACACTGACAGCTGGGTTACTTTAATATTGAGCTTTAGCGCACTAAGAGAGAGTGGAACTCAAAATAAGATATTACAGCAAATCAATGGCGATCAAATTTACACCATATGATACAAATACGTACACATGTACAGCTAGTCAATGCACAAAAGGCCAGTTCGATGTGAGAATTTTGAGCTCTATCCACAGGTCATTTTTAAGCTGTTGCATTAATGATTTGCCCAGAAAACATTTATTGACTGCCATTTTATTCCCTGCAATGCTTGTTAAATTTAACAGAGGGGTTTGTTAAGCAGCTTTAAGTTTTGCATGAAAAATTTTGTAAAAAGCACAAATATAGCTGCCCTCTCGGTCACTGTTACATACACAGCGCCTGTTATTACTTGCTAGGGTTCAATATACAGTACATTCATTTAGGAAATGACTATTAACACAAATTGATCAAATAGAGATGCAACATTCATGAAGCCCTGGGTTTGTTCACATCAACATCAGTCAAATGGCTGGAAATGTATGTGCAGAGACTTGTGCAAAGGAAAACATGAAATGCCAAAGACCTTACAGTATATTTGTTAACTCTTCCATCACGGCGAGTCTTTACTGCAGGTATCGGTATACTTTGAAGCAGTGGTTTCCAGAGTCTGCCACGGCCACGTGACCATCTGACGTGAGAGCCAGACCCTGAGGACCGTACAAAGGATCCGCCGTCGTGTTGATGTACGACAGAAAAGAGCCAGAACTGTCAAACACCTACATGACAAAAAATATGTAGTTTGAGTAGATTTTATAATAATAATTATAATAAATATATATATATACATATACATACACAAAATAAAATTATAAAAATAAATCAGGGCTAGGTGGTTTAAAGAAAAAGCAAAAAAAGTTAAGAAACAGTTAATCGTTTTTTAAATAAAATAATTAATACAAATTTTAAATAAAAATATCTATAATTATATGGTAACACTTTACCATAAGGTCTTGTTAGCATTAGTTAATGAATTAACTACATGAACTAACAATAAGCAATATATTCTTACAACATTTATTAACTTTCGTTAATGTTAGTTCACAGTGCAGCTAACAGATACAACTTTTGATCTTAAAACGGATTTGTAAATTTTAAGAATAACATTAAGATTAATAAATGCTGTAGAAGTATTGTTCATTTCTAGTTCATGTTAATGTAACCTTATTGTAAAGTGTTACCAATTATGTTATAATATAAAAAGAAATTACAATAAATAATAAATGAAAATACAATAAACATATAATCACATTATTAAATGAAATATATAATTGTATTATAAAATAAAATGAAATAAACAGTTTTTAAATAAAATTAGTAATTGCAAATATGTCTCAGAAAAGTCAATTTTTTTCTTTTTATAAAAATGATTTTTAGTTATTTAGAATTTAGTTCTGAGGAAAGATCTATAATAAGTTGAATGTTTGCAGATGCTGTTTGATATTTTATCTAATGCAATGAGATTCACAAATTTGGAATTCTGTCTAAATTGTGCAAATACTTGGGTCATTACATAGAAACAGTCAAGTTTCCATATACTTTTATGACAAAAATTGATGAATTGGCCCAAACTATAAAACTATTATAAATTATGTTAAATGTGAAGATAAAAATCAGAGTGTTCCATAGCCAACCTGTATCCTACTGTTACCCCAGTCTGCCACAATAATATTCCCATTGCCATCAACAGCCACACCGGTGGGTGCGTTGAACTGGCCGTTCCCTTCTCCATGCGATCCAAATTTAAACAGGAACTCTCCATCAGCATTGTAAACCTGCAAGAAGCCGTAAATCAAACAATCCATGTTAAATCCAGAGGGAAAAAAAAGACCACAAAAAAGCGAACAATGTTAAGAAATGTGTATCAAATTAGCATCTTTTAATTTGCAAAAGTTGAAATGTCATTAATTAGAGGCAGAACATAAAAACAGACAGCAGACCTGGTTAGATTTGGATGAATACATGTTATGGCATGTGGAACAATTTACGCAATAAAAGGGAAGAGCTCAGCATACCTTAACAGAATGATTGTGAAAGTCTGTCACAACAATTTCATTCTTGTTGTTTATCGCCACAAAATGGGGACCTTATGGCCATAGAAGGAGAGAGAAAGAGAGAGAAAGAGTTACTGTTACATTCAGAAGGTGTTCTTTTGTTTCTAAGGAAGTCTGGCAGCATAGAGCGCACACACACACACACACACACACACACCAAAAACATTTCTCTCAGCATTGCTCTCTTTATGTGGGTAATCGATTATCTTACAATGCTTTCATTGTTTTCTGTTTTTCTGTTTTAAAATGACCTCATTCAATAATCAATAATACAATCTACAAAGAGTAATAGTTAATCTAAAAATGAAAAAAGTTGAATACGCACTGAAGGCAGGGCCAGATTTACTCTGCTTTGGCTCAGTTGGTGTATTCGGAGTACTTTTGTCTGCAGAGAAACAGAAAATTAAAACATAATCTGGCCATGAATTAAATGCTCAAGACCAGTGCAGTAGCACAAGAACCTTGACAAAATAAGAGACATCACCTGCAAATTGCCTCTCTGATGTTCCTTTGGCACCAAATTTGGTCACCAGTTTGCCGTTGGATTGGAAAATGAAGACACAGCAGGCCTTGTTGTCTGCTGTGATAATATGACCATTTTTATCCACAGCCACTCCTTTAGGACCCATCAGCCGACCTGCCCCGATTTTATTCTGCCAGAAAGCCAAGTAAAACACATTAGCACTTGATTAGCAACTAATTAATCAAATCACTGTGGTAGACATTTGTAGAGAACCACAAGCAACATAAATCAGCAAAATCTGATGCTTGGAATAGTGAGTTAATAATAATAATAATAATACTTCATTACATTTTAATTCAAGATGTATGATAGTTTTAAAGGATTTTAGAATGAATTTTACTCATCAATTTATCATTTAAAAAAATGTTCAACTGTCACCATTCTTCTGTTTATTTAATCATATACTAATTCTTGTCACTTTAGATTTTCCCCATAATCACATGTTAAAAAGGTCATATTATGAACTTTTACTAAGTCTTGTTTTTGTGGTGTACTAGAATATACTTTCATGCTTGATTATTCAAAAACCGCTTCATTTTTCACATATTTTACATTATTACAGCACCTCTCTCCCTAG
The DNA here is from genome assembly GCF_949319135.1 of Squalius cephalus. NCBI lineage: Eukaryota > Metazoa > Chordata > Actinopteri > Cypriniformes > Leuciscidae > Squalius > Squalius cephalus. Next base: position 22,272,153 of record NC_137132.1, on the reverse strand, counting down.
TCTGGCTCAAACACGCCAATTTCGATGAGGCCCCTCCTTCCGAAATATGAAATGTGCTGTGATTGGTTTGCTGGCCCAGTGTGTTGTGATTGGCACAGCTTAGTGCATGTTCAGTAAATGTCCCGCCCCTCCATAACTGCGAGTTCTGCTCTGGTGTAAATGTTACAGATGGTATCAATTTCAAACCGATTCGAGCCTGATTCAGACCCTGACAATGTTAACAAACAAGAGGATCAAACAACAACAACAAACAACAGAACAGATTTTTATGCACGGACTTTGCAAGCACGGATTTCACAGGACGTTTCAGCGTGGTATGTTTTTTGTAATTTCCTTATACATTATAGGTACGATGTTATCCACCAACTAAAGTATTACAGACAGTAATCGATTACAAAACCATGGCTAATTTTCCTAAGGAGCAGTGAACCGTCTTACAAAAGCAAGCGCTTACAAAACACATCCCTGAAGTGTCAGCAGAGATTGTGTCAACTAGACTCTCCTTCTGTGAAGGCCTCATCGACACGACAGCCATCGGCACTGATCCTCAACAAACTCGTCTCCATACCGGCATGACTCCGATCTTCAACCAGATGGAACTGAATAATATTCTGATTGTTCCAAACCAATCTGACTTCTGGCCTGTAATACTGCCTGAATCATAATCATACATTGTTCGTTCATTGGCCAGAGGAGAACAGGCCCCCGACTGAGTTTGGTTTCTCCCAAGGTTTTTTTCTCCATTCTGCCACCTGATGGAGTTTTGGTTCCTTTCCACCATCGCATGTTTCCACCTTTGTTGCCATTGGCTTGGCTTCCTTAGTTGGGGACATTCAATTTAACATTTAATTTAATATTCAACAATAATATTGATCTGCCTGCATTGACACATATTATACAAGAACTGAGCTGGACGATGACATCACGGTTTACTCCAGAGAGGATATATATATATATATATATATATATATATATATATATATATAAATGAACTAAATTAATAACCTTTTTTAAAACAAAAATGAAAAATGAAATATCACTGAACTTATTAAAGCTGGACTGTGATGCCATTTTCTTTTGGAAACAAGCTTTTTTGCATCATTTTCCTGTTATCTCTGTAAAGCTGCTTTGAAACAATCTGTACTGTAAAAAGCGCTATATAAATAAATTTGACTTGACTTGACAAGCAACAGAAATCAAGCTGTTCTCCATAAATTGTGTAGCGCACAGATAAACGTTAGGGTTATAATATTCAGGAACAGTGTTTAAATTTTTTTTATTACATGGCTTGGTTGAATTCCAATGTAGAATGCAGTCTGTTATTTCTTGATAACAGACCACTGCGAAGTATAACACACCGTTGCCATGAAAAACAGAGCGTTGCCATGAAAAACAGAGCGTTGCTATGGATTCTAACCGTAGAGACGGAATGGACTATTTTCTTTAGCGGAAGCAATACAGTTGTTTTTAAATCAATAAACTCCTTTTTAAATCAATATTTTGTGTCAAATTATTGATTTATTTGGTGGGTAGCTTTTGGACGCTTCGCGTCGGGGTCTCGATCAGCCTGTCGGGGTTGTATTCGCTATAACAACCGCCTCACTCTACATTATCCCTTACTTAACTGCTCTAAGTTCGTCAGCCTTAGGAATGTCAAACAAATGAGTTTTGGAAACAGAGCGGACAAAACAGTGTCTCTTTGACATAGCGACAACACTTTCTTCTCTAATGCAGCTCAACCAGGCCTCGTCCCCTTTTTGCTTATTACTTAAATGAGTACCATTGTGACTTCATAAGATCCAGGAAAAATCACATTGTAGTCCAAACGAGTCGTTCGTTGTAGTTCTTGGAAAGTGGATGTTGTTAAATAAAATAACTCACTTTGGAGTGGACTTTGAGCTTTGTAACCTTGCAGATCTTTTTCTCAAACAGCAACATACATTCAGCAACAACACACTAACTAAAATTTAAAAAGTGGAAAAGCATAATAGGACCCCTTTAATGAAGAGGTCATGTCATGTGTGTAAAATACATGGGTTTTTTTGTATTGTAAGTTTTTAATGTTCAAAAACTATGATGAATGGAATCACAGTTTATATTTTATTTTATTGTTAAATCATATGAATTTTTTATCTCCAAAAATTAATTTTCTATGATTTCTAGAATTGTTTTATTTTATAATTTTAAAAAGTTATTAATGAATTACAAAATTTTATTAGAATTTTAATGCATTTTATATTTAATGTATTTCATTCTTTTTTATATTAATAATCTTTTAACAATTAAAACTGCAATCATAAAAGAAATGCAACTTACCTTAAACTTGCCGTCTGGGGAGAAGATGTTGAGCCATCTGTTGTCATAGTCGGCCACGATAATGTCGCCATTCATGTCAACTGCAACACCAGTGGGGCGCTGGAGCTGGCCAGGGGAGCGACCTCTGACCCCGAACTTCAATTTGAATTGACCCTCATTGGAGAACACCTATAAGATTACAGAATACACCAAAACTAATTTTGGCTACACAGTCTACATTTCTTCATATATTTACTTGTTAAAGGATTAGTTCACTTTCAAATAAAAATTTCCTGATAATTTACTCAACCCCATGTCATCCAAGATGTCCATGTCTTTCTTTCTTCAGTTGAAAAGAAAGTAAGGTTTTTGAGGAAAACATTCCAGGATTTTTCTTCATAATGGACTTCAATGGCAACCAACGGTTTGAAGGTCCAAATGTCAGTCTCAATGCAGCTTCAAAGTCTCTACACGATCCCAGCCGAGAAATAAGGGTCTTATCTAGCGAAACTATCGGTCATTTAAAAAAAAAAAAAAAAAAAAAAACGTTTACCCGTCTTGTACAATCTCTGAATCTCTGAGATGCGCCACGCATTACGTCATCATGTTGGAAAGGTCATGTGAGACATCGTTAAACATCCAGGATATGCACACGTGAGGACCATTTTAAACACTATACTGACACAAATACATATAAATATGTGTCATTCAACAAACAATAACTTTGAACGGTCCTCTTCCTCCAAACTTGTAAACACTGGGTCGGTACTTCCGACTACGTCACGCGTGACCTTTCCAACTTGATGACGTAATGTGTGGCGCATCTCAGAGATAGTACAAGACGGGCATTTGTGGTTAAAAGGTATATAATTTGTATTTTTTTTTAGAAAATGACCGATCGTTTCGCTAGATAAAACCCTTATTTCTCGACTGGGATCGTGTCGAGCCTTTGAAGCTGCATTGAGACTGACATTTGAACCTTCAAACCGTTGGTTGCCATTGAAGTCCATTATATGGAGAAAAATCCAGGAATGTTTTCCTCAAAAAACTCAAATTCTTTTCGACTGAAAAAAGAAAGACACGGACATCTTGGATGACATGGGGGTGAGTAAATTATCCGAAATTTTTTATTTGAAAGTGAACTAATCCTTTAAAGGTGGCCGACAGGCTGCTTAGTGTTACCTGTATGCACTGGTTGTTGCTGTCGGCTACTACGATTCGTCCGTTGCTGGTGGTAGAGATGCCCTGCAGGTTGGAGAACTCCCCCCGCTCTCGCCCCCGCGTCCCTGTCACATCAAATGAGAGCTAAGCTGACACATTCTGACACAGGCCAACAATAAAGCACAATGCAGAAATGACCTTTTCATCTTTACAGATTAACTTTTTCTTTTACCATGTCCCTTTAGGGGCTCCGTAGATTTACAGTGCAAGTAAGTTCATACCAATTTGCTAAGCAATTCCTGTGACATTGAAAATTCCATGACTTTTAAGATTATATAAATTTCCATGGCTGGAATCTCATTTAGTACAAAATAAAACAAAAACCTAAATTGGAAATATATTTAGTTTAAACCTTCACATACCAAAATATATTACAAACTGTACTTTTAAAGTATATTTACAATCTGAAATGTATCTACTATTGGATTTCAGGATACAATCTGATGTAAAGATGTAAAATAAAACACCCTACTCTTAACTCACCCACTCTAAAGATGAGTTCATCCTCTATGGGATTCTCCTTCTTCTTCGTTGTACTGTACATACTTGAGGGTCTGCGCACCGCCTTCTGGCGCACATGTCCTCCAGCCCCTCCACCTGCTCCGGGAGACTTCACGCGCCTCTTCACGTCGTCGGGCGACTGCGGGGCGTCGCAGGGTTTAATGGCTCGCAGGCGAAAGGGGCTGCCCCTCACAGGCTGCCCGTAGAGCAGGACGGAGAAGGAGAACTCGCCCTCTGAGCGGAGCGTGTAGCCGATCTCGTAGGTGCCGTTCTTGTTGTCTGTTATGTCTGTTTGGGTGACGGTTGCATCTGGACCGCAGATCTGAGCCCTCAGTGCAGCATTTCCAGTCTTTACTAGCTCACCGTCTTTGTCCTAGGGAAGGCAGTTGAAGACTTATGCTACGAAGTACAAACCTAAATCGACCTACAGCATTTATTAGGACAGACCCTCTGAAGCAATATGTGGTTTGTGCTTTGCTCATTTTATTAGATCAAACCTACAACAACATGCATTTTCTGTAAACCTTGGCTTTGAATCAATATGTATTGTGAAAAGCGCTATACAAATAAATTTTGGCAGCTATTAGAGATTAGACATTAATAATATTTTAACAATATATACATCATTCTTTTGATAAAGTAAATTATAAAAATAAATACATTTAAAAAGTATATCATAATCTATTTTTATCATAAAGTATTTTACATAATCTAATTTGAATTTATTGTTAAATTATTATTTCAAATATTATATTTAGATATGAGATATTATGATTTATTTTCATAAAGATATTTTATTTTTTATAATATTTAAATAATAAACAATTTGTCAATAATAAATAATTATTAATACATTTAAAATACATTTTATATATATATATATATATATATATATATATATATTTACAATAAATAAACACTCAAATGAAATAAAAAATCATTACTTTATAATGATTACTTAATTTTTTGCTTTATATTTTAATTTCTTGTAATGTTATTGTTTATATTTATTTATATCATTCATTTTAATTATTGTTTTTTTATTAAACTGTATTATTGTTTAATTTATTATTGATTATATATGTATCAGACAGAACTTTTATCACTGCAATTCTAATTAAGACTAATTACATAAGCGTCTTGAAATATATTACAACACTGACTGACTGATTTATGAATCTATCACAATGTAATACAGACTTTGCAAAGAGGCTGTTTTTGAACAATGGAGCAGTGTAAATTATATTGGACACAATAAAAGGTTAAGTTACAGAATGCTAGAACTCAAACAGAAGATTGACACTACTAACCTTTGTGGTCACTGTAACAGTGGTGTTTTGCCCGACAACAGCATGTCTGAGACCCTCTCCAGTAGCCACGCTGGTGTGGCCCACAGCGCTGGTGGTGAGCAGGACTCCCAGGTTCTGTATGGAGCGACGCAGCCCCTCTGTCTCCACCTGACAGTCCAGGTGTCCGTTCTCATGGGGCTGCTCAGGGAAAGCATGGCGGGCGAGAACGCCCATCCGCTCTCCCATCTGCTTCTGCACCAGGAGCACCTCAGTGGGGCTGCCGTGGTTCAGTGCCTGCTCTGTGAAGCTGCAACTGCTCTGGATGTTCTCCTTCCCTTGCAGTAATGCAGTGAGTTGGGTCTGCAGCACCTGCAACAACAGTCGATCTAATTACAAATTATGCATCCACATAATAGCATATGGGTTTGAAATTATGTGAGGGTGAGTAAATAATGGCAGAATTTAAAATATTGGGTGAACTATGCTTTTGAGGAGTAAGCTTTTCACCTTCTGCTTGGTGCTGCAGATGTTCTCCAGGTCAGTGATGAGGGCAGTCTTGCGCTGGGTAAGTGCTTTCTCTAGTTCCTCGAATGTATTGCTGATCTCGCTCACTGCCTCATTCTTCCTGTCTGTGAGCTGCCTGGAGATCTCATTTACCAGCTCTATAGCTACAGTCAGCTGAGGAAGCCTGCAGATGCAGAATGAGGACAATGTTCAGCCAAACTTTCCATAAGGATGTCATAGTGTGACTCCAGTAGTTGAAAACACAGCAGATACTACATACAACATGTTTAAAAAGAAGGGGAAACAAGATTGTAGTATTTTATTATTTCATTTATTCCCATTTAAATAACTGAGCTTTAAACCTAAAGAATGATTCAGTGTATAAAGAACGGGTTAAAATGAGCTGCTGGCTCAGATTAACAGCGAGCTTAATATTATTTCTGGCTGCGTGAACCTGTTGCGGATTGCATCCAGCTGGTTCTTCAGCGCGCCTTTGTGCTGCTCCAGAACATCCCGCAGTGGAACGGTCACATGTTCTCTGTGCTCTCCCTCTGTGCACTCCAAACACATGGCCGTTTCACAAGACTCGCAGTAAAACTCCATGACCTGCAGAGGGCGGCAAAAACTCATTGAAATGCTGAACACTGATGGGAAACGACTGAAATAAAAAAATATATAAATATTAGCTGAAGTAAAATAAAATATAAATATCAGATTATAAAACTTACATTTAGAAAACTTAGCAAATTTGAATTTTAAATAAATAGGTTTAAGTTGAAGTACTAAAATGACTAAAACTAAAATAAAATGTAATTACACTTAAATAGAAATATATATTTAAAACAATAAAATATGACAAAAGCACATAACAAAATTATTCAATTTAAACTAAAATTAAAAAGAAAACTGAAAATTTTAAAATAGTACATAGATTAAAAACATTAAACAACAAAAACTTAAATAAAATGTATATATTGTTGGTATAATAATTACATGATTAATAATTAAATGTAACCATTTAATTTGGTAAAATAAATCTGAAATAATAATAATAATAATAATAATAATAATAATACTATTATATATATATATATATATATATATATATATATATATATATATATATATATATATATATATATATATATATATATATATAGGCTATATATATATATATATATAATTGAAAATTAATATTTTAAATATATATGTATATATATATATATATATATATATATATATATATATATATATATATATATAATATTAAAATAGCACTTCTGGTAAATAAGGTTAGGTTGATGTATTCATAAGGACATAACTACAAATTATAATAATTACAACTTAAAGGCTGCAAATGTCCCAATACTTGTGCCATCTACTTGTTCAAATGTATATATTTTTCCTATCAGCAGCGAAGTATGTACATTTAGTTCATAGTAGTAGTTTCTAGTAGTTCACTGCACTACTCCCATCTGTACTGGCCTGTCAGTATGTGTGGGTGCTTACCTTGCCCTCGTGGTTGGGGCAGGACAGGGGTGGGGCATATGTAGCAGCACCGGCTGAGTCCAGCCCACTGGAGGCCTCGGGACGGGTGCAGTCCTGCTCCCTCTGCAACACCTCCATCAGATTAGTTATGAAGAAATTGTTCTGCAGTGCTGCAACACCCTTTTCTGGCAGGATGGAGGTCTGTCTGCACACTGGGCAGGACAGGGTCAAGGACTGAGGGGGGATGTAGTTCTGGAGGCATCTATGATGAAAACATAGTGCAAGACATAAAAGCAAGCTGTGAAGATTTCCCTCCACATCAAGTGGATTGTGAAAGAAGATGTAACCCAAGACGTGGTAACCTGTAAATAGTGGTCTGTATTTTTTCAGTCTCATTAAATCTCAGTAGTAAATATTTTTGACAGAATGATAGAAAATAAAAATAGTTAACAGTCATGTGAGGACATATGATCTGTTTATAAAATACGTGGCTCACATTCCAGGTCAGTGACGGCAGAGGGAATATGGTCATCTCTGTCTTTGCTTTACAGGGCGGTTTCTAAACATGATGTCATACGACAGCCATTCTAAACCAAAATCCAGCATCTGGGTCATTGCTTTCTTACAATTCTGGAAGCCCAGGAAGAGCATTAAGTCAAACTGTACATGTTCACTGGCACAGTGGATCTGAGTGGGGTATTTCAATTAATTCTCGATAGGAGGTGAGCGGCAGACCTGCACATAAAAGAGTGCGGTTTACAACAGAGTGGCGAGAGTGTTGAAATCTTGGGAAATCTTAAACTTTATGCAAATGAGTGGTGAAAAGCAATGGGCGGCAGCCAATCACTGTGAGGTGAAGGCAGTGACGATTTAAAATTTTGCCTAAATTAGACTGTTAAATAATTTACTATATTAAATTCAATAATAAACTTAATTTTAAATGCAGTTTGCATGTTTTTAAAGTTGCTATAGACTGTGGCAGGATTAACAAAATTGCATTAAATTGACGTTGAATGTGTACTGTGGCAATTCAGAAATAAAGTTTGTTTAATATTTTAGTACTACTTTTAAATTTAATAAATATTATTTTGTAAAATTCTCAATGTGGCTAGACTGTTGTGGGATTTAAAAAAATATATTATGACATTTATATGTGTACTTGGACAATCCAGAAATAATAATTAAAAAAAAAGTTTGTAGTATTATTTAAAGCTGCAGTCTGTAACTTTTGGCGCTCTAACGGTTAATAAACAGAACTGCATGCGTCTTGCGGAAGAACATTGTAGCCGGAGCTACTTCTTTCTGTTTACGTTTATGACGAGTCAAGCGGGTACTGTGATACTCCGCAGTGGTACGACCCGAGCCAGTCTAAAATAGTCTGAATATAAACACTAATTATAGGTGTACCATAGTGATTCAGGATAAGACAAAAACACGGTTTGGAAAATGGATTCATAATGTATTCGTTTATTATATACATTTTGTAAATATTGAACACAAAAAAAGTTACAGACTGCAGCTTTAATTGAATATATAATATTTTTTAGTAAAATTATTGTAAATATTGTTTCAGTGTGGCTACACTGTGGTAGTTTTTTAATTTTTTTTATTGTGTATTAAATTGATCTGGCAATTCAGAAATCAAGTTTGTTTTTAATGTAATCACATTTTATTCAAATGTAATAAATATGATATTATTTTATAAAATGTTCAGTGTGGCTAGGCTATGGCAGAATTAAAAAGTGTATTAAATTGACATTGTATGTATCCTCCAGCAATTGGGAAATTATGTTTATTTTATTTTATTTTTTAATGTATTTAAGAAAAATTCTTGTATAATTTTAAATATAGATACAGAACTTAAAAACAGCATCTGGATGTGAGCCTCATTCAACAGAACTATCCAAATGATCCGATTCCCTAAAATGAATAAAATTCCCAAACGTTTCATAATAGAGAGAGTGGACGGCAAGCATGTTTCATTATTACCTCAGTTTGCTCGGCTATAATACAATATTACAACAACAAGAAATGAAGAATGAAGAATTTATTTGTCATGCTACTAAAAATGTAGTTAATTTAGTGTGTTTTTTTTTTTATCCAACACTGGATCATCTTGAAGACAACTAGATTGCTGTGATTTTACAGACACACCCCCAAACCAACAGACCTCTAGTGTTTTTGGCAGTATTGAGCGAATTTCTTCCACACAAGTGAACACAGACAGTCTTTTGCATTTTCTGAAAGTCGCTTCCAGGCTATTCGATCATTCATGCACGAGACACTTTTATTGTGATGTGTCAGTTTACCTCTCGCAGAAGGTGTGCAGGCAGGGCAGGACTTTGGGATTGTGGTAGTGCTCCAGACAGATGCTGCACACCAGGAACTGCTTGTCTATTTGACGCACCACCGGGCTGGTGCTGCCGCTTTCCCGCTTAGCCATCGTGAGAGGCATTCAAATGAAGAGACAGAGGCCTCTCAGACTATAAGAGAGAGAAAGAGAACGTTAATCTTTGAATACAGCTGTAGATATGCATATTTCATCTCTACAATCCCATGTTTATGCAAAGACCAATGGAAATCTTGCATAATCTCAAACAAAATCACACAATAAATGTTTTTATGCATGACAAGGTTTTAAGGTAGTACAATGAAACATGACCTAGAATAAAATCACACCTAAATACAATGAAATAATATTTCCGCACTTTTTGCAATTTTACAATAGAACAAAAAATGTATTTAACTGATTAAAAATGATGCACAGTACAATGTAATGCATTCTAGTAATATTTACATTGATTTTGGATCTCATATTTTATCTAAAATATGCCCTCCAAGTATTTAAAATGTAATCATTCATATTATAATGTAGTTTCATATTTTTTTAAGTTGAAAATCTGGGTCCAGAACTAGGGGAAAACAAAATATAACAGGCATTTGAAAAGTTCCTACACCAGTTTATACACTTGGGTCAGTGAGAATTTTTGTAAACATTTATTCAGCAATGACTAATTAAAAAGATAAAAAGACAAAGACATTAAAATTAAAGACATTTATATTGTTGCAAAAGATTTATATTTCAAATAAATGCTGTTATTTTAAACTTTACTGTTCATCAAAGAATCTCCCCAAAAAACATGGTTTCCATGAAAATATTAAGCAGTACAACTGTTTTCAACATTGATAATAATACGAAATGTTTCTTGAGCCCCGAATCTGCATATAAGAATTCAACTTTGCCATCACAGGAATAAATAGAAAAAATAGAAAACAGTTATTGTAAATTGTAATAATTGTTCACAATATTACTGTTTTTACTCAAAAATAAGCAGCCTTGGTGAGCATAAGAGACTTATTTCAAAAAACATAAAAAAAATCTTACCAACCCCAAACTTTTGAATGGTGGTATGAAAATGTGTTAGTTTTAATAAAAACCAACCCCTAGGACATAAAAGTGTCCATAGGAATGAACAGCTTGACGTGTCTGAGAGCAGGAGCTTTGGCCATCAGCTATATCCATGTGAACATCTGTCTGCTCAGATAGTAAACAGATTAACCCTGTTCTCTCCATCAACTACAACATGTTATTGTTCAGAATAAATGAATGTGAACAACAGAGCAGCAGTTTATCATTCACAAACAAATGTGAAATCCCATGATACCCAAAACATAACAGCCTTTCTGTTATTGAGAGTCATATGTCTGTCTGTCTGTCTGTCTGTCTGTTTTTGTAAGCAAATGGTATTGTTTGTTGTTTCAGCATCCATGTGCTTCCTCGTCTGTCGTGAGATTCCACCTCTGACCCATGTCTGATTCCCTGTTGTTGGTTTTAGGATTTTACTCATGTCAAATCAAATAGGGTCTGTACTCTGTAGCTAACATTAGCGCAGTGTGATGAATGAGCACACCAGCAGCTGTGAGAAGACAGGAAAACTGCAGACTCATCCCTCACATCCTGGGATTAGAAACCTCCCAATTCCATCATGACTAACCTGTAACGTCAAGACGTTCTGTGCTTCTTGTAATCTTTCATTTCCAGCTTGTGGTAAAGCAGCAGACTGTGGTGCCCCGGAGCTGCGGCAATATTCTGTTCTCTTTATGCTCCCTAAAGTGGTTTTTCAGACTTTAATAAAACACACACACACACACATTTGAAATATTATCTATCTGAGCACCGCACCTTTCATTTCTGTCTCATCGCAGGAGGAAGGACAAAAAGGAAGTCTCTAAAAGGCACTTCCTAAAAATCCTCCCAGTTCCTTCCTCCGTTCACACACAGAGAGACAGAGAGAGCGAGAAAGATCAACTTGCTAGCCACTCGAATAAATATAAAGACAAGAAAGATTTCCAAAATATTAGGCCTACAACAGAGATAAAACCCTGGTGAATTTTGGTTAACAACAAATGATGCCCACTGATAGCATTGTTTCAGTTTGTTGTTTTAGCACCAAATTCACAAATTAAATTATGCATGGTAAAAAAATGACCCAGACACCTGAACCGACACATTAAAAAGCCATAAATATGTTTGACAACACAATTGGTATAATATATTATAATTGGTATAATAATCATCATTTGATTAATTATGGGGCCATTCACAAATAACAAATTTTTGCTTTTAGAAACGTGAGACGCAGCCCTCAGGAAAGATTTTTTTTTAAAAGCTCACAAAGGTCTCGAGACACGCTTTTGAGATGTGATGCAATAATGAAAAGAACTGAAATGGCTAAACAGCAGAATAGAAATGTACAATTGAATGCAAAATCACATTCTGTGCAAACAGCCTCTAATTCTGTTATGATCAATAGAAAATGTACACAAACGTCACTTTTCAATAGGGGTGTAAAAGGTCTGAAATTGTTTGTGATTTATTTGATGTGATTCATTCGGACAGTTCACTCATGCACTGAATTGTTTGCAGCGGTTTTTCACATCGAAATATACGTTTTAAGACCGCTCTTTCTTGCTCATGCAGCTTGTGAGTGACTCTGTACTGAGTGCAGGTAAAGTCAAAATATGATTATTATTATTATTATTATTATATTCATATATCCATAACAGTATTCTATAACACAACAACAAAAAGAGTACCACAATATGGGGACAGTTTTATATGCTCTGGTAAAGCATGGTGCTGGGTTCAATTCCTATGATGCATGAACTTATAAACGAATACCTTGACGCTTTGGAAAAACTTAGCGCTTATGAAATACTAGAAATGCCCTTGCTTTTCAATAAAAGGTTTTGTGATTAAGGCTCCATCAATAATGATTTGACTAATTTTCTATCTTTTCTAAGGAAAGTAGGCATGTTTATACTAAATAACAACAATTAAGACAGAATAAGTGACAAAAGAAGTGAAACCAAAAATATTCCTCTGGATTGATTGTCAGAACTAAGGGATAGACTCTATACAACAGTTAAAATCCAAGAAAACAGCAGATTTATGGTCAGAGAAACAGACCAATTTCGATTCGATATTGATTCATTTGGATGTATATCAGGTACAGTAAATGTCCATTTTACTGAAAGAAAAAACATATCTCTTAAATCTCAAAAGCTGTAAATAATACAGGGAACCCTGTCAGTTGGTACATACTATAATATTAGGGGATAAATTTACAAATAATTTGTGTACAAACATTTAAATTACACATAAGGCAGCTTTTAAAGATTATAAAGTTATAATATAATGTATAATAAATAATATGGCTGTCATAAATTTATTAAATAATATATGAAATATTGGAGAACAGGTGGAGTAAAAATATAATGAATATGTAATATAGTATATATCTACTAGCAAAATGCCCCTCTCTATAGTTAATTTTTCTAGAAGCTATCATCACTGAATGGCTTTGACATATTTTTTGCAAGCTGTTTTATTGATTAAAATTGAGAAATTGCTTCTTCCTTTTTACCCCAGCCCTATGATGGACAGTTTGCAAATACTGCATATATATAATATAATTTAATGATAGCAAATATGATGCACAAAACTAGCTGAAATACCATGTGCAACTGTTTAGTAAATTCGCCCCACTGTTTAGCTACTGCACTTGGACGTTAATTCCCATGTATACACACACAAAACACTAGAAAGCTTATCCATGGTCATGAAAAACACACCAGACAGAGCTGTGGATTTTCTAAAGCAGACCTCATTGTTTGGTTTTCTGCACGCTCTAGCCAAGCCCAGTAACCAAGAAACCCCAGCGCAGCCCCCCTCGCTGTCCCGCCCCACCCCCTTCATCATAAGCCCTGAATGAGAGCAGCTGAACGCTGACATCACAGCTGCCCTTCCCTCCTTCTTTGACCGCTTCTCGCTGTCTCTCCTTCTCTCTTCATGCTCTCGAGATTATTATGCTTACTCTAAAGCCCAGTAGAAATTTGAAAAGCCTTTAGCTGTAGCATTTCAGAGTCTGTGTCTGACATTACAGTCCATTTCCTGTGGGCAGACTTGAGAAAAGGTGCCATTATTGAACTGTAAACATGTTACTTTTTGTACCTTATGGTCACTGAGATATTAGCCTTGTGAAAGTTAGTCCCAGTCTCACCATGAGGATGGGTAGATGATGACAACATTTGTCTTAACTAGCATTGACTGGAGATAAGAGCAGACAAAAGTCAGTCACACTTCATCAGAAGTCCAAACCACTGATCGTGCAAACTGCAATATTAAAGGTACAATATGTAACTTTTGGCCCTCTAGCAGTTAAAACAAAACTGCATGCATTTTGCGGAAGAACATTGTTTTGGTTGTGCTTCGGCTGTGCGTGACTGTGCAGATGAATATGGTTATCGTACTGGTCATTAAGAGTTTATAACTAGGCTTAAGAGATATAAAAAGTTTAGATGGAGAGGATCTCAAGCTGACTAGCTGAAGACGTTACTGTAGTAGAGATACCCCTGCCTACATGGTACTTCCTTGAAACTAAATTCCAGATCCAGCACAGCACTACAACAACCAAAATGAAATGACCCTTCACAATAAGGGGCTTTCGCACCAGAGGAAACCTTTTCATAATTCCTAGAACTATTGGCAGAAGCACCCGGATGTCAGCGTGTTCGCACCGCAGGAACTAGGAATGATTTTAGTTGGAGGAACTAATTTAGCTCCTACTTCAGAGTAGGGTCTGAACCATAGACTGTAAAAAAATAAGGACGACGCCCCTTCCCTCTCTTCCATTGGTGAGAAGTGAAGCCGCCAGTGTCCCGATATGGCGTTGACATCAAAACAAAAGTTACACAGCGTACCTTTAAGTGCATGTACTATTAAGAAACTGTTTAAATTAATAATGGTGCTTAGCATGTGTAATATCAACTTGTGTCAATAAGCCATATAATGCGATACTCTTGTCTAATCCTTCTCACACTGTGTTAATAGCTTAATGACCCCCCGCAGCCAAAATCACCATGAACAGTCTGGATCAGATACTCTGAAAACTCTGAATATAGTGTGTATATTCACACCCTCACAAATCCAGTCTGAACAAAAAAGGTTTTTTTTATGAGTTTAGTGTGAATTTCCACAATAAATTTGATATTATTAATATTAATCTCTAGCTCATTTAGCCAATCAAAAGTAGTTATATTATGCTATAGCCTATACAAATAAATGAACGCAGTAAACTTAAGTATAAATACGTTTAAGTTTATAAATAAAACACACATTACAAAACACAATCTAACCACCTTTTATATATCTGGATATTACAATTACATTACATTTTTATCTCTAGAATCATATTTCCTTATGTATTCCTCCAATTAGGGATAGGCAATAACTTGAATAGTCACATTATACTCAATAAATATTCACAAAATATTCAATAGTTTCCTAAAAAAACAGCATTAGATTAGTGTCATTGTGGTAGCAGCAAGGATCAGTTGGAGCAAGATCTATTCTAGTTGCAGCAGTAAAACTTTAACCATAACTAAAATTAACAAACACTCAGTAGGAGAGAACAGGCTGCAGGAACAGAACAACCAACTTAAATAGACATAAGAACAGACAAGAAACTATATATATATATATACACACAGAGACTAAATGAGTGAGTTAACAGGGGTAGGTGGACACAATAGGTTGCTACTTGCTAGGGTAAAAAACAACTAGAACTAGGTCACACACTAGGAAACTAGGTCAACTAAGGAAGACAGGAACTGGGAACACAAAAACTAAACCAAAACAGAACAGAACATAAACCTGACAATTAGTTTTGTGATCCCACCCTCTTCCACGATTTCACAATAGTGATGGGTCAATCATTTTGTGTTGACCGACCGTGCATGCACAACATCTCATAGGTTCTTTACCGGAAACAGAAAAGATTAGTTCACATCTCAAGTCTGAGTCGTTCATTGTTTATATTGGATACAGAAATTAGTTAAAGGGGTCATATAATGCCATTTTTGTACAAGCTAATATGATTCTTTAGGGTCTAAATTAAAAGTTTGTAATATACTTTAATTAAAAATCCTCATTAGTATTGTAAGAAAGCACTCATTATACCTGGTCAAAAACAGCTCTGTTTTCAGCACGCCGTTTAAGTGCATGTGTCTTTAAATGATAATGAGCTTTGCTCACCCCGCCCCTCTGTTCTGTGGGGCGTTTTGACACAACAACACACGTGGAGTGTTGCCTTGACAACAGTTGAGGGTATATTTTGAAGAATGGCAGCGGGAGTCTCTGAGAACACATCTGTGCAACCGTATCAATTTGAACCGGAGTCGGACCCAGAACAAAATGACGGCCCCGAAGAAGTTCGACAATTAAGGCTCGAACAGGACGTTTCTGAATGGTTGGTTAACGTAATGTCACTTTGATCTATCTTTGTGTGTACTGGCAGGGTAGAGTAGTGAGATACGAACGCTATGTGTTTACTGATGTATACGTTAGTTCGTTGACAGATTAATGTTACAGCTAATGGTCATGAAAAAAAAAAAAATCCGGTAAATGTAGGCTTGTCAGTGATGATGCGTAACGTTATCTATGCAGTGTTAGGTACAACTGTCAGGGCTGAAGCACTGACATGAGGTCACGGCAGGAATGTTTCTAACAGTAGTTGAAGGACACCTAAGATTTTTGTGTTACCATTCATCTTCATGCAGTTATAACTGCTTTTTTGACATTACTTCTTAATCAGTAACAGACACCGTTACAAACCATCTACAAAAGTAAGCTTAGTGTAGTATTACCACTTTAACTTTAACATCTGCGTACACAGTTTGTAACAATAACCGTAACCAAAACCAGCTTTATACTGGCCCTCGTTTGTAAAGCAGTCTGGTGTGAAATGATTCGCGCAAACATGAAAGCATTGCTGTTGATCGTGGTGGGGAATATTCCCTTCGAAAACAAAACTCAGCCACTGCGTCTTCAGCGGTTCGGATTTAGGAACATCAAAATGACTGCTGTGTTCCTTATTACACCCAAGAACAGAACACCACAATCGCTTAGACGCCATTCTGCTCCAGCGTATCAACAATGGCCGCGCGGACTATGATGACAGCTCGCTCACGAGCGAGGGCGGGTCTGTGTTGAAACGCTGCTGTCAATTAACAATCGTGGGAGGGGCGTCCGACCGTGTGACGTCACACGGTTGAACGGCTTGATTTGCGACAGGGGAAAACATATAAGGAGATTTTTAAAAAAAACACTGGATGGATTTTTATCATTTTATGATGGTTGTGTACAGGCACTGCCAACACACATTTCAGTACAATCAACTTGTAAAAGTGCATGTCCCATTATATGACCCCTTTAATATTCCCATTTCCCAACCTTACGTACAAACAAGTACGTAGTTAGTTAGTTAGTTAGTTAGTAGTTACATGATGCATTTCTGGTCTCAAACATCTTATAATTTATACAATTGTGAATTTCTGTCACGATGGTTCTTTTCCATAACTTGTGATGAACGAATGACTCAGACCCAAAGGGGCTGTTTACACCTGGCCACTTCATGCGTTTTCTCAGATTGGATAGCTATCCGATCGTGAAAAGACCAGGTGTAAATGCCCTCCGAAACGCATTCGAGACGGATTTGAATCCGATCGCTCAAACCACTTCAGGAGGTGGTCTGGGCCACATTCCTGACGAAACTGGACAAGTGTAAATGCATCTGGTTGTTGAAACCACATATGTAAATTGTACTCCTCCCAAAAATGCTAAAAAAAAAAAAAAACGTGTGAGAGCGTGTTATATGCTATATGTAATGTTATAGCCAGATATGACGACGCTACTGGAACACGCATCACCATAGATGAGAAGCTGAGCATCTATTCATTAAGCCAATGTGCAAACTATCGCAAATCAAAGTGAAAGTAAGTCGCAGACACTTAACACGACCCAATCATCATCATTAAAAGTAAAGAAACGAAATGATTACCAGGGCTGTTGCCGCTCTCTCTTATTGCGGTCTTTGATTTTCAAATTTTAGCTGATGATCAATAAAACGCAGCTCATATCTGTTGCTTTCGGTGACGTGCACTCCATTAAATCTGCATATAGCGCGGGAATTGAAGATCGGATTTAAATCCGTTTCGCAAAAACACATTTATGTGACCAGGTGTAAATGGAATCGTTTTGATAAATCAGATAGCTATCCGATCTGAGAAAACACATGAAGTGGCCAGGTGTAAACAGCCCCAAAGAAACTCGAGAGGTGAACTAATCATTTTGGTTTCCGGTACAGACTGCATTGCTTCAGCCTATAGGGATTAGGGCTGGGAATCGAGTTCGATACTTTTTAGGCATGACCGAACTGCCTCGATACCATAGAGTATCAAAAAATGTCTTGTCATTCGGTACCAAATTTCGATAGCTAAGGGGTTAATATTGTCAATATCAGTGAGCCAATAATCATACAGCATGATTGGCTGTGGTGAGGCATCAAGGAAAAACACTAGTTCAGGCCGATTACACCCAGAGACGTTGCTCACATGTGAGGCTGTAGTGTGAAAGTGTTCCAACCCCCATAGATGTAAAAGATGTGGAAAAGATAAAAAGTGTGGATACATTTCACAAGGCATGATGCCAACAGCGAACGATGCAATATTTACGACAAGATACTTGCTGCCAAGACCGGCAACACGACAAATCTGATGAAACACTTGACAGTGCACGGAATAACTGTCAAATAAACCGAAACTCAGCGTATAGGCTACTTGCCTCACAGACATGAGAAATAGGCATTTAGAAAGATTGAAATATCTACTTTTAAACTAAATAATTTGAATCGAAAACAAATACTCTCTGATTATGTGATCCAAATGAATGGTGCATTTATAGGCGTGTGCACATTCACAATACTACGGGATATGACGCGTCAGCAACAACGCCAATGTCATCTTTGCAGCCAACACAAGCCGCGTTTCCATTACCCTTCAAATTGAGTAAATTGAAATTGCGATTTGAAAATATGCCCAATGGAAACTCGTCATATATCACAAAGTTTTCACGCTTGCCTGAGGTTGTTTTTCAGGCAATTCATGTGCCCCAAAATCGCAAGATGTCGAGGAAAACATTCCACTGTAATTTAAAGGAGCTGTATGTAAGAAATGTATTTCAATTAATCATAAAATGGCCCTGATATGTCACTAGACATTAAGAAATCATGTTCATTTCAAATACTTATATCACTGACAACAGTAGTCCGGCCAGGATATTGTCATTTAAAAAGTGAAGTTGCAGCCCTCAACTGATGTTGATGTTGTCATCTTGTGTTTTGGCCTGATGCTCCACCCTCTGCCTATCTACCAATCACGAAGTCAGTAGTGTTTCGGCATCCGGGTTGCCAGCTCTGCTCTAGTTACCACAGCTGCAGCTCCTTGTAGCAGCCTACGTTCCTGCTGGATCCTGCAACATATCTGGCAACCTCGAGTCAGGGGGGAGGGGGAGGGGATACAGTGATTGCAGTACCAGTTTTGGCCACAATCTTACATACAGCTCCTTTAAATAAATTAGATACATAGAATTTGGTAGTAAAAACATAAAGTGTTGCACATTTTATTAGTGCAAAGATGAGTATGGTATGTGTGCCTTTGTACAACATTTGCAACTGTTTTTATCACTTAATTAGAAGCAACACAATTTTAAATTTGTGTCTTCTGTTAGTTATATATCAACTACTGAACAGACAGACAGACAGTGTCTAAAATGCAAAGTATTGAAAATATAATAAATAAAAGCTCTGTAAACACCTGCACCTACACTTCAGTCACATAACATCGGTTAATGGAAATGCCGTCATTTCGCAATAGATTTTTATCAACATTATAAAATATCACAAAAGTTTTGCGCAAATCTGTTATGGAAACACGGCTACTGACCTATTTTTTTCCCGACACATTCATAATCATTAAGCTACTTTTGCCAGTGATTTGCGGCAAGATTTATTCCGCACCCCAGTGGCCTATATGAGTCTTTTAGTCTGTAAACTGTCAAGAAACTGAAAAAAATCAAACCAATTTTTTTTTTAGGTAACATGTAATGTTATCTTGTTAAAACGAATTTCATAAAACTGGTATCGAAAAAAGTATAGTTCAGGAACCAGGTATCAAAGTCAAGGTATTGGCATTATCGGTATCGATATCGGAATTTTTGAACAATACCCAGTCCTAATGAGGATGTGACGTGACAAAAGAACGAAGGGCTGGAACGATGCATCTACATAGATTAGTCATTCTGTGTGGAATGCGTCGATTCGTGGCACTGTTTATTTTCCCCAATGATGCCGTCTCCTAGGCATGCTAAAAATCAGCAGTTATTACAAAAATATAGAGCCCGACATAAAGTGTGGGAATTTTTTAAACAAAGACTGAATAAAAACTGAAATGGCATACCACAGCAGCATAACTTCTATGCAAGAGCATCTGAAAAGAAAATATCCCGGGGCTCTCCAATCTCAATACAACGAGAGCAGTGTAAGTATTTGGACTATTACAGTGAATTATTACACAGTACTAGAATACGGTTGTCAATCCAATATTTTGTGCTTAATACAACTTAATTCATAAAGCATTATGTTTTTATGAGCTGCTGTAAAAAGTGGCTCAAATGTGCTCTCTGCAACTGGTTACAAAGCATTTAGGTCTATTGCTGTTGTTGGTTATTTTAAATAGCTAATGGATGAACTTCTATTGGACTAATTTTTCAATCACGCACTGTCAATTGTTAGCCTGGCTAACGCCAGACCTCGTCTCATTGAGACGTGGTCTGGGAACCACATTTTCATTTTCTCGTATTTGAGGCGTGGTTTACGAATGCCCAGAGCCGTTTATTGGGCGATACGAATGTCTATCAAATGCGCCTTCGCGTAGCTCATAGCCAATCGTTTCAATTATACCAGATGACGTATGTAGAGCGGCAGAAATTCGACGAGGAAGAAGACGAAATAAACTTGCGTTCTAAACTACTTAGAACACTATCTAAGGCTGCATCGAAAGGTAACTTCGCGTCTGATGCCATGTTGGATCCATAGATATAAACAAACTGCTTAGGTGTGTCGCATAGACGTCGTCATCGTCTTGCTGCTCCCTCCCCGTTCTGTGATTGGTTCCCTTTTTGAGGGGAAAATCTGGTCCATAAAATCACGCTGCGCGCAAGGCAGCATGGAGAAACCCAGGCTAGTCAATTGTAGTAAAACTTCACGGTTTTATGGACACTGCCAGCAGTTTGATCATACAGCTGAATGAACATATTCAAGCAGCTATATTTTAATCTCCTTAATGAACTAAACATATCAGGATTCACACCGGTAAGCAACTGATGCTGTAAATCCCAAAAAGAGACTGTGTGAACAGCCATAGTAAACAACTTTCCTAAGTAGGCCTACACTGCATAAACCTTTACTTTTGTGATAAATAATATTAGTGGGGGGATAATCGATTATTTGATTAATTAAGAGAAAATCGATTGAAATCGATTGAAAAAAATTCGTTGACCCAGCTAGGCAATTAATACATTTCTGTTTCATGTGGCCTTGGCTACATTATAGGCTAGTTTTATTATTTTATTATTATTTATTTAGTTCTTATTCTAAATGTGATCAACGTTTGCATAAGTTTTAACATGAAACATTTCAATTATATTCTGCTGAAGTGAACGAAATGAAATGACTTGAAAAAAGATTAGTTAATTTTGCTGAACAAGACTCAAAGATCTTCCTATCACTATTTCACACAGAATGTCAAGACTGTGATACATTTTTTTTTTTTCAGGAATCTTTAATGAATAAAACAATTCTAAATAACATAAAAAAAAATTGAAATGGAAATCTTTTGTAATATTATAAATGTCTTTACTGTCACCTTTGATTAATGTAATGCATCCTTTCTAAATAAAAGTAGGCTATTCATTTCTTTCAAAACAAAATCTTACTGACCCCAAACCTTTGAATGGTAGTGTACATACTGAATATCAACTATATCCTGGCTTTACAGCGGCAGAGAGAGTTCATATAACACACAGTAAATTAAACCTTTACCTCAAACTACACAAATATGTCTTTAGATGTCCCAGATAGCTGCAGAATAATGAGGACCAACACAACGAATATTGCAAGTACAGCTCTAGAGTACCTTCTACAGCAGACAGCACTGACCTCACCATACAGTGATTTATGATTTTCTGCTGAATGAATCTCATTTATGGTGTGCATTCTGTGCAAGCATAAATATTCAACAGCAGCTACAATGTGTAGTCATTGTGAAATACTCATCATTTCAAAGTGGCTATGTGGCTTAGGATAAAAACTAAATATATAGGTTTTGTACAATCTCCACAGGCTAATACTGAAAATAATTTCCATAACAGAATAAAGGTGAATATGCCGAAACTAAATATCATGGTTGTATTAGGCATTAGGTTTTAAGGGCCTTTAACATTTCTTTCTTAATGCCCAATTCTAAGATCTTTTCTCAGCAGGGATGGCGTTTAATCGGATTGTAACGCTGACTTACATTCCACACAAAAAAAAAAAAAAAAAAACAGTCTGGGTCTAATCTGCCTGGGACAGAGACCGCCACCTAAATAATAGAGGACAGTAGAGCCCGTTTAGGACAATAGAGCCGAATAGATAGTCCATCATTTCCATAAATTTCACTTTCTGGCAATTAGTCAACATTAGCGAAGCCGCTCAGCAAGACAGCATGCGACTCTTTCCATTACCTGTGTCTAATTGAAGGATATTGCACGCAGCAGGCAATAAGCAATTTACCGCAGGACTGCAGAAAACAATTAAAAGATCCTCGACACCAGGTCGTAAGAGAGTGCTTTCAGGACAGATATCCACGTGTTCAGACTTTTAAGAAACCTATGACATCTAAAGACCCAAAAGGAAGCAGTCACATGGATTTATTCCATATAACTGGGTTGATTTTGCATGCTGAGCATTGCGTAAGCGGCATTTACAGTGTTGTGTCTGGGGGGATGCCATGAGTCACAGAGCACTAACAGAAGTGATGCATCCGTGGTTCTTTATCCTTATATGTCTGGTTTGAACTGCAGACGTGGGCCGGATAGTTACTTCCTGTTACTTCCTTACACTGTTTGTACATCCATGAATAATGAACAAATTCAAATATCTTTTAACATGGCTTGCAGACACTGACTATGGATTTGTATTGCATGATAGATATATTTCACAGTTGGACTATGAGCAATGATCTTGCATAGTTTTATTGTTCTCTCTGTATAAATCTGTAAGATCAAAGTTCAAGGCCCAGTTTTTTAACATTTGAGTGTGTAATTCCAATGCTTTTAAAAGGGATAGATGAACAGTTGAACAGATTTTATGTCCTCATGGAGGATGTCTTTTCACAGGATCTTTTCACAGCTTCTTTCACACAGCAGTTCACAGTGTCCCTGTCTGTCAAGCTTAAAAAAGGGCAAAAGGGCACCGCATAAAATTGGTCCACGTGACTCATGTACTATATTTCAAGTCCTCTATCTAAAGCCATATGATAACTCAAGAGTTGCATCATTGAGTTGAACACAAGAACTGCATAAGTTCCATTTCAAAATCAATCATTCTGATTGTTGATCCAGTTCACAAATTGGACTGAAAAAAGAGTCAGTGAGTTCAAGAACCAGACCAGGGCTGCAAGTAGATAATTGAAAATATTGGCACCAAATGGTGTTTACGGTCTACTTAAGTTTACAATTCTTCTGAAAAACGCATCCCAGTCTGATTCATCAATGAATCGTTCAGTCTGAGTGATTTGTGACCTGAATCAACAGTTCAATGAAAAGAACCAATTCAAATAAATGATTCATTCACAAATATGAATAATCCAGTTTGAGTTCAAATCACAGACTCACCGATTCAGTTAAAATACTTTTATGGTGTTTTTTGGGGGGAAGCTGTGTGAAGATTCTTCAAAACTATATTTTTGTCATGACATGTGACATGAGTAAATAGTGACTAAACTAAGAGTATTGTCACATTAATCAAGAAAGACTACTAGAGAAAGCTGGTGTGAAAAAAAGAGGTAACACAATCCATTTCTAATCAGTGTCACATAAACACTGAGTGGCTTTTTCTGACAATGATGATGTGTCAGCACATCATACAGCTCTTTTGGTTTCACCATCAGATGAACTAACAGTCATTGACCATAGGGAAAACAGAGGAGGTTGATATCATCAACTATGATCTCTATCCACACACAACCAAGAGTGGATCTCGTCACAAACGAGACAGTTCATGAATGTCTTATCACAGCTGATCCTGAATAACCAAACAGTGCTGTTATGAGGCATGAGGACATGGCTGTCCATTGAGAAATGCTTGGCTCCTGACTGTTCAGCCTAATGAAAGCCTTGTCTGCTGTGCCACACAGCTCCATGTGTCTTTAAAACCAGATGAATGAATCTGTCCATTACTTCCTATCGGTTACCCCATATCATTTACCCAAGGATTATTCAACGCCACATTGACTCATTAGTACACTGTAACAGTGGATGAAAACGAAGCCATGCATTTGTCTAAGATGCTGAGGCAAAGGCAAATTGCTGCAGAACAAGTTAAGCCACATTTTTCAAAGCAGTCATTAGTCACACTATGTAAACTTGTGTTACTGTCCGACTCCACCAGCAGTTTGGTGTGGTCATCTGGACACTATCAGTGCATCTGCAGTAGTCTGGCATGATGAAATATTATTAAAATAATGGTCTGATATTTTTCCATTTATTTATTCATTTATTATTAACTTTATTTATTTACTTACTTTCCATTAAATATGATATTGCGTGATACAATAAATAGGATATAAGAATAATTTTTTTTACTCGCATTTATACTTTTCAACTAAATTGGTTATTTGTAATAGGATGTATGATGCATTAAATATGGTATAATTTTAATTAATTTTATTTTTACTGATATTTAACTAAATTTCTTATGCACTTTTTTTAAACAGTCTTTGCGAGTAAAAGAATAGAATGTATTATTTGAACAAATTATACTTTGTTAACGTAACAGTTCTTAAGAGAGAATTGCATAGCATTAAGAAGTAAACAGTAGGTCAAAATAAATTTGCAACTATTCAGATCACAAATTAAATGCGCATAAATATTAAAGTCATGCATAGTGAAAATATATTCGATTTTTTTAACATATAGTTTTATTGTCCAATGATTATTTAGTTCTTATTCAGACCAAAAATAGAAATGAGACTAAGGAAAAATCAGTCAGATCAGATGTTACACAAATACCAGTCAATCTGAAAAAAAGTATTTGGCCAAAAAAGTCTTTAAATGTCTGTTTACTTTGACTGTATATGGTAAGATGAAGGTAGAGAAACAAAGAAAGAGAAAAGAAAGAAGAAGAGAGACATATCCAATAAAATCAATCTCACACTACCTAGACAAATCTAGTCAGCATGATTGGATTCATTGTGATGCATGAGTGCACTTGTGTGTAATTCTGCACGCACACACACACACACACACACACACACACACACACACACACACACACACACACACACACAGAGAGAGAGAGAGAGTAATACACAAACTGCACATTTCTGCAAGGTCAAAATATTCCAGACCACCAGGCGCCGCCCAGCCCCGTCAACTCGATGGCAGAATGCAGAGTAAACTGTCACTCACACGAAGACATGATTCCCGCACATTGATTCACCTGGAACGGGTTGCTGTCTGTCTGTTTGCTTTGCTTAACATCAACCTGACAGCATCTGTCCAGCAAAAGCAAGGCCAACACCAAACCCTGTACAGACACTAAACATGACATGACAAGCTTCTCCACAGCTATGCTTCTGGTCGGATAAACAGCGACGGTGCATTTTATTTTCGTTGCAATTATAACAATCAACGGCAGTAACATGTTATCTTCATTACATATGGGGTTTAACTAAGTCTAGTTATAGTGTAGCATCTCACTATCCAACTGGCTCAGGATTCGCCAGCATTTATAAAGCAAACAACGAAAGGTCACTGAATGTGCATTTACATCCTACTCAGAAAGCAGATTCTCATGATGGCACTGCAGGAAATCATTTCTACATGTCAGTGAAAATGCAGATAGATAATGCATTGTCTGTATCTGGGTAAAAATGCTGATGTAAAGACTACACTTTCATCCTTCTTCTCAAACTAATAAAGACAGGAACAGCTGAGCATTAACTGTGCCAAAGCAGGCAACAGCTGTTATATTGAGCAGACGGGCTGGCAAAACTTTCTCAAGACTACTGTTTCTACTTCATTTTATCAGAATCCCACTTTATATACAGTAGTTGTTTCTGGTTGCAAATGAGGGTATCATAAACAAGTGTAACGTCAGGGTTTTGGAAGTCTTGACTCCATGTAGTTTAACATTAAACTAGTGGCTCCTTGGAAGCTGGAATCACACTTTCTAACTCTACTTTAAGGTATCTGATCTTATTATATTTGTGAATCAGGAATCAAAGTGTTTCAATTTGCCATTTCCTCTCATAATTTTGTATATCGTTGAGGCATATGCATTTATTGCCGCACTTGTCAGATGACTGTGTAGTGAACAACAAGTCTTTCAGTATATGGACTACAAATCATTGTGATTGACTAGAGAAAGCATTAAATATCATTTTAATTGCTGCATGCATTAACAGAACATAGCAACCTGTGCAGCATAATTATACTGCCTTTGTCACCAACAAACCTGTCCATTTTAAAACAAACCCACTTGTGTCTTGAACTTCTTTCAGACCAAAGAAATATATTGTATATATACACTCACCTAAAGGATTATTAGGAACACCTGTTCAATTTCTCATTAATGCAATTATCTAATCAACCAATCACATGGCAGTTGCTTCAATGCATTTAGGGGTGTGGTCCTGGTCAAGACAATCTCCTGAACTCCAAACTGAATGTCAGAATGGGAAAGAAAGGTGATTTAAGCAATTTTGAGCGTGGCATGGTTGTTGGTGCCAGATGGGCCGGTCTGAGTATTTCACAATCTGCTCAGTTACTGGGATTTTCACGCACAACCATTTCTAGGGTTTACAAAGAATGGTGTGAAAAGGGAAAAACATCCAGTATGCGGCAGTCCTGTGGGCGAAAATGCCTTGTTGATGCTAGAGGTCAGAGGAGAATGGGCCGACTGATTCAAGCTGATAGAAGAGCAACTTTGACTGAAATAACCACTCGTTACAACCGAGGTATGCAGCAAAGCATTTGTGAAGCCACAACACACACAACCTTGAGGCGGATGGGCTACAACAGCAGAAGACCCCACCGGGTACCACTCATCTCCACTACAAATAGGAAAAAGAGGCTACAATTTGCACGAGCTCACCAAAATTGGACAGTTGAAGACTGGAAAAATGTTGCCTGGTCTGATGAGTCTCGATTTCTGTTGAGACATTCAGATGGTAGAGTCAGAATTTGGCGTAAACAGAATGAGAACATGGATCCATCATGCCTTGTTACCACTGTGCAGGCTGGTGGTGGTGGTGTAATGGTGTGGGGGATGTTTTCTTGGCACACTTTAGGCCTCTTAGTGCCAATTGGGCATCGTTTAAATGCCACGGCCTACCTGAGCATTGTTTCTGACCATGTCCATCCCTTTATCACCACCATGTACCCATCCTCTGATGGCTACTTCCAGCAGGATAATGCACCATGTCACAAAGCTCGAATCATTTCAAATTGGTTTCTTGAACATGACAATGAGTTCACTGTACTAAAATGGCCCCCACAGTCACCAGATCTCAACCCAGTAGAGCATCTTTGGGATGTGGTGGAACGGGAGCTTCGTGCCCTGGATGTGCATCCCACAAATCTCCATCAACTGCAAGATGCTATCCTATCAATATGGGCCAACATTTCTAAAGAATGCTTTCAGCACCTTGTTGAATCAATGCCACGTAGAATTAAGGCAGTTCTGAAGGCGAAAGGGGTCAAACACAGTATTAGTATGGTGTTCCTAATAATCCTTTAGGTGAGTGTATATTATATATTATATTATATATATATATCCTCATAAATATACCTTAACATGTCTTTAACTCATATTAATAAACTGCAAATTAACTGATGTATGGGACACTAAAAGTGATTCAATTTTGCCCAATTCTCTGAATTTCTCTGAAATTCATGTCATGCATGAGCAATTGTGTATGATGGAGGAAATTGAAAAAAAAAAAACACACAAAACTAAAGCCATTAAGACACTGTTGAGGGAACACAAATGCTGCAGAGACAAGGGCCATTTACGTACAGTAAGACTGTAGTAAACTGTGCTAAAGACTAGAATAGGTTACACCAAACGGAAAAATGATGTTCCAATTTTCCTTGCGGAAACATTCAACTTTGTCATAATGGACTTGTGTCAACAATATTCTTATTATTATGACTACAAATAAAATAAGCAAAATGCATAATGTGTTTTATTGATGTCCAGTAATTATTTAGTTCCCATTGTGTAAGAATAACAATTATAATAACAATAATAATAATTAAAAACAAGTTTCAGTTTTACAATTGTTTTGGGGCACTTAACACATTAAAATAATCATAATTAGTCATAGAAAAACCTATATTGTCAATCTCTACTAAAAACATGCAGTGTGATTTATTATGCATCACACAAGTCATATACAGCACCTAATCATCAGAAGGCCTTTATAAACTTTAAAAAAAGATGTAGGCTAGGCTACTTTCGTGAGAGACAAGATGTCTATATACAGGGATGATCACAGCCTAAGGACACTAATAGCTATAAAAAGTGATAATAATATGTGATGGGATGACATTCATTCTACATGCACAAAACAATGGAATATGAAAACAATCAATTACTGTACAACTCGTTGACCTAAAGCACAGCCCCATGACATAAAGGGTAACTACATCCTGCAGATATTTTAAGACTTCCTCAAAATCCTCGGAGATGGTGGACGTTGAAACACTTAACATTTACAAAGAACGGGCTGATTTCAGCAGTCACGCCAAAGAGATGCGTGTCTCCACTCCAGTATGTCAATGAATTATTCAGCATGTATCAACGCATTCACCGCAATGACAAAACGAGTCTAATTTGGGAAGAGGCGACGGTAAGAAACTAGTACACTCACGTGAAATTTGGACCGGATTTAGAGAGGAATCAGCATGAATAACGGGAGAAAGCGTTTTTCATTGTCAATGTCCGATAAATAATCCGTTTATTACGATTTTTATGAAAAACTGCAGTCCTTTTCTCCGAATGGGAGTCGGTAAGGAGGGGACAGTGAACTGAGATTGTGGGCGTGTGCGAATGCAAAAGATGTTCGCTAATTGGCCAGCATTGGAATGGGAGGAGCTATGATAGCCAATAAGAGTTAGTATTTTGGAATATGTAATTATTTAAAAATCATATCTGAAAAGGGGTGATTCACTGGTGGTGGGGTTTTTGGTTCAACCCAGTGACTCGAATCTTTTGAATATTTTGATTGACAAGATTTGTTAAGGTTCGTTAACTGATTTGAATCACGTTAACGTTAGGCTACATGCCCGTATGTGTCGACAAGTGTCTGTTTGTGTTATCATTGAAAAACAACCAAATAAACAAATAAAAAAACGAATAAAATCAAATTTGCGTGTCTATAAATCTACTAAAAGGTAGTAAAGGGTGTCCAAAATCCAAAAAGAGAGCATTATATTCGTTTCCCCACGAATGACAAAGTAGATCATTTTTCAGTCCTGTAATTGCTTCACTTTTATCAAGCTATAAAGACAACAATTAATTTTTCCCCTGCTTAAAAAAGTATACACACACACACACACACACACACACACATATATCCACATATGTATGTATATTATATGTATATTATTGTAGGCTATATATATATATATATATATATATATATATATATATATATATATATATAGCCTACAATAATGAATGGCAGTCATATTACAACAATAATTAACTCCGAAGGGGAGGAAACATCTTGGGACACACCCGGCCTAGAAGACATATTTAAAAGGGAAAACATCTGGTGCTCTTTTTTCCTTAAACCCAGTTCTGCAGAAAAGTGTTTTATTAAAAGGCACAATAGTTCAGTCAATCCGTGACCTTAGGTGATACGAGTGAAAGTACGTCAGTTTGGGGTGGGGATACGAGGCTACACAGTGCAAGGGTTGGGCTTTGTTTACAGTGGGGTGGGGGAGGTAAGACCGTGTTCTTGGGCTTTCATTATGA
Organism: Squalius cephalus; assembly: GCF_949319135.1. Classification (NCBI taxonomy): domain Eukaryota; kingdom Metazoa; phylum Chordata; class Actinopteri; order Cypriniformes; family Leuciscidae; genus Squalius; species Squalius cephalus. The sequence continues at coordinate 22,242,152 of NC_137132.1, read as the reverse complement.
AGGTGGTGGTTGCTATGGAGACTGCATCCAGCCTAAGACAGCCAGATGGCAGAAGCAGACTGTCTCCCGAGCCACGTCAGCAAACGCTACATTAAGACATAGACTGAACATTATTACACATTTGCCTATCATGTGCATCATATAGTGTGCTCTGCAAAAAAAGAAGACAATTTTATATCATTTAAAGTGTGACGAAAATGAGCATTATTGATTTTATATTGTACTTCCAACATATTAAATAATGATTAATTATAATTCCGTTTCATATAATAATAATAATTTAATACATTTGTTTGTTTGTTATACTGAAATAGACCTATCATTTCTGTCATTACATTTATAAACTGTTTATTATAATATATTCAAAGAAATGAAATACATCTCTAAACAATTCATGGTAAGTGTCTGTAATAAACAGCATTTAGACATGCACTGTAACAGCATGAAATCACACTTATTAGCCACAAAACCTGACCAACACAATCTAATAAGCCATTTTCAGGATGAACTGGACTATAACCATAGCATGTTGTGACATTCAATCAGTGCTTGACCCTCTATTCTCAGTTCTGTGAGACTAATGAGGATGATTCACTCACAAAATCACCCAAACACCCTCCCCCCCCCCTCCACCCCTCCACCCGACAGGGTCTCAGGCTGTCTAGAAAGCACTAAAGAGGACCTATCAGGAGCCCATGACGTTATCTTCTCCCTAACTAAGCCTTCAATGTCTTTATCAAGGATAAAGCTTCTTCTTGTTCCTCTTTACTCCAGAAGCTCAGTGGACAAAAAACCTGAAATACCATGTATGACTGCATCAAGTAGCACAGGAGATGGTGATGAGGTCAAGAGTAACCACGTAACATAAAAAATGATAAATATATCTTGCCTGAAAAGAGGACAAACAGCATCATATAAAAATGCACTCGAGCATCTTAGTGTGTGAGCAACTCCTAACTGGAACATGGTCTCTAAATTTTCTTGCAATCTCATATTGAGAATCAAAAGCAGAGGTTTTATCAGCTTGTGCTCTGGAACGACTCAAATAAAAGGCCTTCTTTAATATCTGGAGCTCTGAAAACCACAAATTACATGAACTCTCTTCTCGATTTTATGTGGTGCATTACAACCACATTTACCGACTTACTTGTATTTTGATTGGTCAGTATATAAACTAAACTAAGAGAATAATTACTCATAGTCAGAGTCCTGCATAATTGTGCCTGGTTCATTTTTGCAGATACAGAAACTGTCTCGCCATGGAAATGTAATGCCATATGTACTGCCCCCTTGTGTTACATAAAGAGCACAATCTTATTTTCCACTGATCTCAACACTATATTTAAATTCATTGTTTTTTGGATGCCATTGCATGGGCGTTATTTATATAAGGCGTGGAAATAAATGTCCATTCACTGTTTTAACAAGCAAACATTGACAAAGCACCAAGCTTGTTTTCCATAAATGCAGCATGACACTCAGCATGAAAGTCTGAATAAATAGACAGCAATGTTTGTTTTTTAATATCACGGGTCCACACTGTCAGAATCAAGCTCTTTTGATTTGTCTTTTTCACGCCAGCGCTTAAATAAAGACATAAAGCTGAAGCCCTCTTTAGCGCTTTTAAGTGATGTTGTTTGGCTGTTTCTTTTGCCAGTACCAAATGGCAAGCTAGGCACCGTCTCTTCAGTCTTTGCTTCTGGCTCGGCTGACTGTGACTGTGATAAGTTAACTGATTGTGATTCTTCTAGAGAATTAAGAGGCTTTGCTTCAGAATCTTTAACAATCTTTAAAGAGTTTCGTTGTACGGTGAGCATATTACAATCCACAGATTTCCCTTTTCCAATAACACCTATAGAGGGAGCCGGAGATGCATCCACATCACAGGGCACAAACAGGTCCTCTTGGCTGGTACTTCCACATTTAGCCTCAGGAAGTGCGATTGTGTGCCGGCGATTGATGATCTGGCTGTTCTGCAGCAGAGAGCTGGATTTAGAAGTGTTTTCTTCTTTGGCCAGGATCAGCAGCTGTCTTCTGTCCTCATGGAAGAACGTCTGCCTGGGAGACAGGATCGGCGACAGGGCCTCGGCGGATGAAATACTACTTCGACTGGACTGGTATTGTAAAACTTTCCGTGACACCTCTCTCATATTCTGCACTTCCTTCTCGGACTGGGCATCTTCCTCCTTCTGCTCCAAGGATACGGAGACTCGTTGATCTGATGAAGAATCGGTACCGGCACTTTCCTGCACCGGGCTTGAGATTATAACCTCTGGGTGATTGGGCGTCTCTTCCTTATCAAAGCTCTCCTTGATCAAGGAGGATGGCGTGACACTTTTGATCCAGCTGTCCCTCTTAACCTCTTTGCTGTCAACGGGGTGGTTCTTCTTCAAGGGGGTCTCAGTCAGATTCCCCAGCGTGGGTGACCCGGTCCCAGCTCTACGGCGGGATTGCCGACTGTTGAACCTCTGTAGGATGGACTCCAGAGCATCTCCTTCAATGTCTTTGTCTCGTGATGAGCAGGTGGCGGTGGAGCGTCGCTTAGCAGCAATCTGAGTGCGCTCTCGCAGCCTGCGCCTCACATCCAACATGTCTCGTTCAAGGTTCTCCTATGGCAGAAAGATGATAGAGAAGTGATTTATGTGATTCATGAAGCTTTCTTTATATTATCTGGTCAAGGAGGATAAACAATATTTTTTACAGATGTCTGTGATAATTTAATTTAATTGACAATATTTAAACAATTTTTAAAAAAACATCTAAACAAAAAATAATCTAAAAAAAATCGAATTGGGTAACAATAATTAAATCGGTAAACAATATTTAATATTTATTTATTTATATACACACACATATATATAGTATAAGTATAAGAATCAGGGTTACTCATTTTGGCAAACAAATAATGAAAAATAAAAATGATGAGAATAAAAAATAAAAATGATGAGCATAAAAAAAATATTATCTCTTTTGAAGAGGTTACATTTACAGATATGCTCAAATGTTTTTTTTATTTTTTATTATTTGTTTGCCAAAATGAGTGACCCTGATTCTTATACTTACACACATTGCTGTGGATGCAGCATAACAGGTAAATACACTACCATTCAAAAGTTGTGGATCTTTAAGACTTTTCAATGTTTTTGAAATAAGTCTCTTATGCTCACAGAGGCTACATTTATTTAATCAAAAAGTACAGCAAAAACAGTAAAACCATAAAATATTATTACAATTTAACTTTTAAAATGTCCGTTATTTCTGTGATGCATCTGCATTATTACTGTCACATGATCCTTTAGAAATCATTCTGATTTGATGCTCAAGAAACATTTATTATCATTACTATCAATGTTGAAAACAGTTGTGCTGCTTAATGTTGAACTGTGATTATTTGATAAAAAAAGAAAGGACAGCATTCATTACAGACAGAAGATTTCTGTCACTGTCACTGTCACTTTTAATCAATTTAATGCGTCCTTGCTGAATAAATGTACCAATTTCTTTAAAAGAATATAAACCAGTACAACTGTTTTCAACATTGATAATATTATTAATAAATGTTTCATGAGCACCAAATTAGTGTTATTTTTAGAATGATTATTAGAATTTTTTCTTTGAAAAGAAATTAGTGATCCCAAACTTTTGCACAAGCATTTCTTCTTCATTTTATGCTAAAACTTTTCTTAGATGATTTTATTTTCTAAAACATTTCCAGGTTTAAACTGGATTTTCAACGTGGTCTCAGACTTTTGGACCCCACAGTGCATCATTTCAAACATGTTTTGCAGAAGTCCTATTGATTTCTTTAGGTGTTAAAAAAAAAACCTGGCTAAGACTGCTTCTTAGACTAGAGCACCTACAATGTATGGTTAGAGTTACCTGAACTGCTCGTTTGAACTTCTCACAGAAAGAGTAGAAAATGGAGCAACAATCCTCTAGTTTGAACTGAGTGGGGTCCTCACAGAAATACTCTGCTACCGAATCACTCACAGCAGAAAGGGTCTTGAAAGCTGTCTCGGTCTCATTTAACCTGGTTTCTGCATTCTAAAAAAGAAGAAAAGACAAATGGAAGAACTGATGTGATGCTTCTTATTTAACACATTAACATTTCATGCAATCAGGGAAATGCACTAATGTTTATGTGGATGTCAGCACTTCAGTAGTCAATAGGCTCAATAGCATGTTACCACACCAAAAGACTTTGAACAAAAAAGATTGCATGCTCACTGTGGCGAGCAGGACGAGGTGGCGTGATTACTGATGAGCGACACCTGCGCGACGCACCGGTCTCGTATCTCTCACGGAGGAGCGGAAGCATAAAGGGGGAGTGACGACAGTGGAGATCGAGAGAGGACAGGCCTGAACTTGTGTTGTGTTTTGTTTTATTGTGACAGCAGTCGTCCGTGAGGGGCTGCTGTCTTTTACTTTCGTTTTGTATTTGTTTTATTTGTATCATTAAAATGTGTTTGAATGTTCAACGGTTCCCGCCTCCTTCTTCCCACAACATTTAACCTCGTTACACTCACATTCAGAGATAAACTAAATAGGTTCATAGTAAGGAATTGTGATAAATATAAAATGTCTCACCAGCAGAAAATCCCTCATCTGTTCTTCCAGATCTGGATGTTTACTAGCATTCTGCTTCGACACCTGGACTTTGCTCACTTCCTTTTGGAAATCAGACTCAATTTCCTGTTTATGAATCCTGTATTGAGGAAGACAGACAATATATTTCACTCTTCTTTTGCATTTTCAGAGCAATTTAGTACTGAGCACAATAACTGAACCTTTACAGATCTTTTGAAAGACTATATTTAAGTACTAGAATTCCATATAACAGTACCGAGAATCACATATAACACATTTTATAGTTAAAATCGGTATAGTTAACTAAAACTAAAAGTATAAAAAAAATGTTTCTAAACTGAAATAAAGCTGAAACAAAATAAAAAAAATATTAAATAAAAAACTAATTAGAAATGTTGCTTTGGCAACTTACTGTAAGTTAGTTGAAGTACTAAAATAAAATAAAAATAAATTAAAGCTAAACAGAAATATTTTAAATAAACAAAAATGAGAAAGACACAGCAAAATTACTAAAACAAACTAAAATTAAAATGAAAACTGAAAATAGAAAAAAAAGCTAATTAAATGATTAATAAGTACTAAAATATCACTGGTTAAAATGCTGCCTTTATTGTTAAAGTTTTTTTAACAGATTTTTGTAGTGTGTCTGTGTGCATTTTATATTAAATTAATCAGATCAAATAATTATAGGGAAGTGCAATATTTCAAACAGCGATGTGTGGCCTACCTTGCTGCATCTCCAATGTTCTGTAGTTTCTCTGGGAACTTCAGCAGCGATGCATCTATCTTCTGGGCTTGCTGTGGTAACAGACACATGAGAAAGGAATTAACATGGAAATAAAGCTGTGTGCCTTATGTGGCTCTGGCACCACAGTATAATATTAAACATCATTGCTACCATCACAACATAGTGCATGAGGTTCATTCCAGGCTTGTTGGCTTTGGTATCCGCTAGTTTGAGAAGAGACGTTATCCGGAATCCCACCGCGCTGCCGGCGTACCCTCCCTGGTGGAAGTGGGGGCAGAACGATTAGGATCTCATGACAGTGTAAACACACAAATGTGCAGTGCTGTTTTGAGGTTAACCAACTTTAATCATTTTCAACAATCGTAACAAAATACAGTATGATTCTACTCACAGAGTTCATGAAGTTCCCTGTTTCCAAGACTAGTCGAATGACTGAATGTAGATCCGCACATTCCAACAGCTCTGGAAATAATTTCATACATGGGTTAGGTGAAATAAAACAAATCAAACCTAGTCACATGCTTGTAATTGCACTAATAAACAAAGCAACTCAAGATTCCTGGGAATCAAACCCATACAGTTAGTCATGCTTTAAGGAACTATGAGGATCATATAGTATAAGAGTATTTTTAAAGTTGATTTAAACTATTTACATTTTTAATTTAAAAGAAATAATAATTACTAACCATGACTAGCTCTTATAATATAAATATATTTTATTTGAAGCGTCTGCACCAAAGTCAAACAAAGACTAGTATAACTGTCTATTAACAAAATAATTATACATACATATACATATATATATATATATATATTTTTTTTTTTTTTTTTTTCTTCAAAATAGGGAAGAGGGCATGTTGACATGTTTATGGTAGTACTTTACAATAGGTAGTAATTTGTTATAATTTACAATCTTACCTTGTCCAGCAGAAGTCATGACTGCAATAGAGTGATTCACCTCATCCACAAAATGGGAGAATTCCTCTTTGAGTACTAAACCGTTCAACCGTTCCTCATAGCTAGAGGAAGAGAAAACAAATAAAAATAATCATGATGGCATATCCAAAAATTACTGTATCGAAAGAGCTCTGTGTACAATCGTGTTAAATGTGTATTTGTCTTTGTGTGGCTGTATATACCCACCAAGGAACTTTGACAAGTTGTACCATGAACCGATCTGGTTCAGATAAAGTTGCATAGTCTCCTTTAAAATCAAGAAGCTGACGCACCTAATGAAAGAAGAAACATAAAGCATATAGCAACAAGCTTTTAGGTTTGCATTTCAAATGAAAGTGCTACATAAAATATTCTTATTCTGGTCTACAGTACAATTTTTTTTTATTAAAATGCCTTTTTGGAATTGCTCAATGAGTGTAACTGAGGCTCTAATCAGATTTTACACCCACCTCTCCATCCTCTGGCAGTAGTTTGCACAACTCCTTCAGTTTCCCAGTACCAAATCTTTCTCCTCTGCCGCTGATAATGTCGTCAATCATTTCACTCACTGGCCTGAGGAGAAAGTTAGAGCAAGATGTGGTAAAATTATAGATCAGGACCACAGACTGTTTGAGGAGTTACAAAATCTCAGATTTCCCAAAGATTCACCGGAAGTGGGGCTCTACCACTATGATATAGTAATCCCCAGGCTTCCTTATGAATTTATGAAGGAAAAAGCAAAAAATAAATAAATAAAACATCATAATAAAATAAATAGTTTTATATGCATCAGCTTTTGATTTTATTTTGGGGGCAATCCGGTCATCATTTACTCACCTTCGTGTTGTTTCAACCCTGTATGACTTCCTTTCTTCACACAAAAGATGATATATACCAAACAGTTCGGTTCGCATTGACTTCCATTGTATGGTCAAAAAAATTTAATGGATCTCAATGGGAACCAAAACTGTTTGGTCATACAGGTTTGCAGCAACATGAGGGTGAGTAAATTAGGACAGAATAATTTTTTTTAAGTGAACTATCCCTTACCGTCTCCTATGCCAGTTTAATGTGCGTGACAACTATAAGATATTTGAAGGTTAATTTTCTGTGGTGTGTCAACATTGCTCTGTTTGTTTGATCAGCCGAACACAGCAACAGTGACTCAACCAATGGCGTGAGTTTGGTGGTGGGACTACCTGTTTGTCCAACCAATGACAGCTGGGGGAATGTTCGAGAAACTAGTTTGAAAACAATTTATACTTTCACTGCTAATAGAACAGACACACTTCACCTTTAAATAGACTGATTACATTGTAAAACTCAATTTGACATTCTCCAAAACAAACGACACATCAAGCGGTCCATCTGTAAGAACGGTATAGAGGAAGTGTCCAACACATGTACTTCCACACTGTGAGTCATACTTCACCTTGTTCTGGTTGCCATACACTCTTAATCTCCTCTTCTTGGCCAAGCATAAAAATACCTAGGATAGACAAGCCCCATCTTGCTTTTTTTTTTTTTTTTGAGATAACCAAGCACACCAAACTGGTATCACAAGCTCTAGCTGTAGCACTATAGAACTGATGTGTTCATTAACATGTCAAAGTTAAACTGTCACAATCAACTAATCAATATCTGAGGAGAAATACTGCATGATTAAGGGAACTGCTGTAAAGCTCATCTTATCTCCATGTTTGTACTCCGGTAGAAAAGATATGCCTGGACTGATGTTGTCAGGGAAAATTCATTTGGCTTGCAGAGACATGTGAGCAATGTATCATTTGACTACTAAGCGTTTCCACCCTCTAAGATCTGCTGACGAAATGGAGAGCTTTTCTTAATACTCCCTTGTGGTACACTCACCTTCTGAACTGCTTGAGGAAGATACCAATGTTCATGTTCTTCTTGGAGTTGAGAATGGACACCTGGCAAGGGAAAAAAGCCAATTATATGGACATGGCTTGACAAAGACAGTTATTAGGCAGATTGCTTATTATGTATATTACACCATTAACAAACATAAATGTAAACAGATTGTATCAGGTAGTTACTCCACCCTGATGTGTTTAATCAGTTTTGAACTATGAAAAACGAATGATGATTTAAGAACACCAACAACCCTGCCTATTAATTTATTGCATTAAAAATAATCAACGGAACATTTGATGAACATTGCGATGATGTGATTCAGCAGTTGTAAAATTAGATGTTCTGCATCACAGTGTTTTTGAAATGTTCGCTATTCAATATTGGTGGAGTCCACCTTATGTAAACACTTACAGAAAAGACAAAATCCCTCCACCTTTGAAAAGGGTTCAGATCAAACGACAAACATAGTCAAGTGGCATCCATAAATGCCACAGTATTGTCTTATGAATGACTGTAAGCATTATTTGAAAGAGAAAGTTACTTCAAATCTAGTTACAGTGCTAGGATGATTTTTGTTTTTGACTGTGGGCCACATCATGACAAATCAAGATTACAATGAAAAATGTAAAAAATAAAATAAAATTGTTGCTAGAAAACAGCAGTCCTTTTAAAATCATACTGTCATTTGAATTTCCTTTTGGTAAACTTTTCTTTTCCACTTGTCTATCTGACATTAGTATTAGTTATTGATTAGTTCAGTATCATGTGACTTTGCAGAAGTAAAGCCAGTTTTCTTTTTTTAAACATGTTTTCTGACTAAATGTCATAACATAACCTAGAATTTATTGTGAAAAGAACTTAAATTACCAAAGAGTGAAATGATAATGACAAAAATTGTAAATTGGTCCACATTAGCCATAAACCTGGTTAATTTAGTAATATAAAAATAACAATAAATAACTTTCTTTTACACACACGTAAGTATGTTAGGTTTCCATGTTATGGGGACTTTCCATAGACAATTATTTTGTCTGATTTATAAGCTGTTTTCCTCATAAATAAATAAATAAATGGGTTAGGTAAGGGTTAAAAGTAGTTCCGTACTGTAACAACTGCAGGTTAACACTTTTATAGAGAAATAGATAGAAATACTACGATAGTACACTACATGGAAGATAACTGACCATGAAGAAACGGTTTATGCAAAACTAGCAATTAGGATACCTAATGCATTCGGCATGAGAATATGAGATGCTTGAATAACCTTCAGCTCTGTAATCATTATAGAAACATTCATAGATCCCAAAATCAACAGATTAGCCTATATCAAATTTAGTGAGGTTACAACTAACTAAGTCATCTTTACAGTGTTTCTGACCTGTGACCTGACCTGACCTGAGACAGTCACAAAGCCTACCCTAGTGACAAGCTTGATGAAAGCATATGTAAATCTCTCTGAGTAGATGAGTCTGGAAACACCCATTTACTGTAAGCCTGCAGACACAAAACGTCTTTTCTAGCACATCCCGCCTAAACTCACCATTTCAGGTCCTGGGGCCTTGCTTAGGGACTGGCGTACACTGCTGCGAGTTGTGGCCTTGGCCTTCTTCTGGTCATTGCGGCTGAACAGCTCCTCCATACCTTTGGTGTCCAACTCGAAATCCCTGCTCTTTTCAGCCGTCCATATGTTATGTTTGCCTAGCACAGTGTCCTTTGGTATGGCCTCCCAATTAAAATTACGCATTGTAGAGGCCCGTATCGGCCCTCTGGAAAACGGGCCTCCACTAGGGAAGAGGGCAGGAGGTGGAGGAGGAGGAGGAGGAGGAGGAGGAGGAGGAGGAGGTGGTGGCGGCGGTGGTGGTATCATGGTTTGGATGTCACTTGCAAAGATACTGCTGCATCATCCCTTTAATGAAAGGACAGAAAAGGAAACCATATGTTTGTATGTCTACTATCTGCTGTCATTTAACTGAAAAAGGAAGGATTTGTGTAATAAGGAAGTTAACTGAGAAACTGTAGGTGATAAGCACTGGTGGTGAGTAGCCAAAACCAGAACAGTGAAAAATATCTAATAGGTTTACAAAAGTTTACATGACCTCTACATTTGTCAAAATAGACATTTACACAGAAGTAACATGGTACACGCATGTAAACAAAATTACATTCACATATTTGTATTGTACTACAACTAGTTAGTTTTCCATAAAGCCTACCATAATTTCTTGAGAAACTTTTGAATCTTAAAAAAACTGTACAACAATTGTTTTTTTACCCTAGGTAATGCCATATTCGCATGTTCTTGTATCAGTTTTATCATAGTACTTAAATGGTATTGTACAGTATTACAATAACTGTCCGTGGTGGGGGAAACGACTTGGATATCCATGGTATTTTTAATGTCTATGGTTTTCTCATGGTAACAACGTAGTAGGCCTATACAAATATTTTTACTTACTCGTTTGAGAGGTCGCCAGACGTCTACCAACAGAAATTACTGTCTGACAATATCCGAATTTACTTTGGCTATATACTCCAGAAAAGCATGCTCCATAGTAGGCTACTCTGTCCCACGGGACTGTTGGTTACAGTATACCCGCTCTGCGGAAGTGTGATGTTGCAATCTGCTCTCTTACCTGTAGCTCACGCCCAGAACTCGTCAGCGCTTGTTTCAGACGTAATCCATGTATTATGATTGTTCAAATTTCATAGAAGTACCGCATGAATGGGTATTGATTCGCCTACATTAACAGACAATAACAGCAACTACCGTTAGAATTAAAGCTTCCATTAAATTTGTTTTAGCTTTCCCGCGTTTTCTTAAACTCAGAATAAATATAATTTTTAAAAGGGTTTAGTACCGCTTTCACCATGGACCATGGGTAAAATATAATGGATTAAACCGAATTACGGAGCCAAGAGGCAACGATTTAACGTTAAAAACAACGCTCAAGCACAACATTCATTCCTTTCATGAGCTCTTTTCTATCAATATAAACTGGCCTGGGAGGTGCTCACTGGACAATGAACAATTTTCTGAATATGACTGTGAATGACTCATAAAATGTAAATGTCTTTACAGAAAGTTAGTGAAAACAATCAGGTTCTAATTTCAAGTTTTTTTAACAACAGACAACCAATCAGGACTCACTGTTTACCTTGTTAAATATTAATGATTTGCACACACTGTAAAAAGTGATCAGTTGATTTAACTTAAAAAAAGTGAGGAAATCCGTTGCATTAAAATTATTAAGTAAATCAACTTCATGCGTAATTGAAAAATTAAGGTAGGCCTAACTTATGTGAACTTGACAATTCCACATAGCTTTTTTTTTTTTTTTTAATTACACATGAAGTTTATTTACTTAATAATTGTAAGGCAATGGATTTCCTCACTTATTTTAAGTCAACTGGTCACTTTTTACAGTGCAGAAATTGCATTGTAAATTTAAAAAATAGGTGTTAATTTAACACGCGAACGCTTTAACTGGGGTGACGAGACTTATATAATTTCAGAAGACAACCTGAGCAATTCATATTAAATATTTTTGACTTGATTAAAACCAAGTTAAAAATCAGGTAATATATTACTACACACATTTGTGGGGGAAATGTACAGTTAAGACTGGATTGATTTTAACAAGTCTAAGCCCTGCTATTCGGACGGGACTAGTTTCACAGGGGGACGTTAGAGACATTTCTGTTTCACAGACGTACTTTGAGATTTTAATCCTGTCCGAATCTGCCATGTCTGTCTTTTTCTCACACCTCTGTAAAACTTCCAGAGCAAATTACCTACTGTTTTACCTACTGTGCAAATTAACAGTACTGTTACTGTTTTTGGTCAACGTGAACTACCGTACAATCTCGCGCCGGTATTCAAGTTGCTTTTTGCGCACCGATGTAGATGTGTTCGGTACACTGCGAAGAAATAAAAAAAAAAAATGAAATCAACAAGAGCCAAATCACATAAACTGTTAAGACTGGCTACTGTAATATCAGTTTCAGGATTACTTTCATTTCTGCACTTAAGTTAATTACGTGTAAATTATATAACTTAAGTTAAAACTTTTTATTCCAGTGGGTTTATTATAAGAACCCAGTTCTATAAAATCATGATGATAATGTATGTTTAGTTTTTTTTTTATATACTACAATTTTTATAAAATGTTTACAAAACACGTTAGGACGTTTTACTTTATATTTCATACGCAATACACGCATTCTGAACACGTGATCTTCTGCAATGCCCACATGTAAAACACAGACACTCTTACCTTAATAAACACGGAGATGTTAGTCCCGTCCGAATCCGTACATGAAATCACAGACGTAGGTTGAATTGTAACTCAAACGTCGTTTGGAAAACTAGTCCCGTCCGAATAGGGCTTTAGAAAAGACCTCTGTCGAAACAGACCCTCAAAAAATGGGTTGTGAGCATTTTAAGAAGATAAAATACCAGTCATGGTTACTGAATCAATATTAAAATTGTGTAACACGGATAAAATATACTTGCAAACGTAACAAATTATTGTTAAAGCAAACCCATACAAATACAAAAGCACCATTTCTTCCAAGAAAAAATGCCTGATCCAATTTGATTACCACAGTGAAACCAAAACCAAGCCCTTTACTCTTATTTGAGTAAAGGGCCAAGGGAACAACAATCCAATCCAGGAAAAGCGGTTAAGTCTTTCCTGGCTGGCAGCAGACTCTACCAGTGGCGTTTGCTGCCAGCCAGCAGAGTTTGAAGACACTGCTCAGAAACTTGCTGCTTGTGGCAGAAAAAGCAAAAGACACACATGCAAGACACGATAAACATCACAATACATACTCATAAGATTCTATCGCCTTCAAATGTGTTTTAATTTCATATGTGGGACTTCACAATTTACATAATATAAATATATTAACCTCCTTATGACACATACCGTGAGCAATTTTCCTTTCTTATTCCTTGACATAATCCTCCCCCAAATGACCTTACATTAAAAACAAGCGCACAAGCACAACATTCATTCCTTTCAGCTCTATTCGATCAAGATAAAACAAAATATATAAACTGGCCTGGGAGGGGAGTATGACAGTTTTGTGAATATGACTATGAATACCTCATCAGATGTGAATGTTTTTACAGAGAGTGAATGATTTGTTCCATGTCATTTTACTTTAAACAGCCCATACACTATACCTAAAAGTAAGTTAAGGCAGCTGTAAAGCATAACCACGGTTAGTCAAATCAATATTCATCGGAAGAATTTTCTGGCTTTAAATAAAACGGAACATTTTCCAGGGTTTGGCAAAATAAAAACATCCACTTCTCTTGTCTTAATCATTCACACAAATCACATATAATGCATCTCTTTACATCCCCATCCATCTATTTTCAGGTTTCCATGTTTGAGTGTCTCTTTACATTGACAAAGTGATTACTGTTCCTCAAGCCACGACGGCTTGTCAGAACCCGGTGGCTTCAACTTCACGTTGAACTGTCTGAGAGTCTGTTCCAGCTGCTGCTGATTTCCAGCGAAATATGCCGAGATAGCATTATGAAACAGTAGGAGTTGTTTGTGCATCACCTTTACCTGGAAATCAAAATACAGAAATCTGAAGAAACTATGACAAAAGCCAGGAATAACTCTGACGTATGAAACACAACATGTGAACACCAGGGATTTCAACATGGTACCTTATTCTCATCCAAGAACTTGAGTTTGATGGTGACATCACTGCGCAGTCGTTCATATTTGTCTTTCTGGATCTGGTACTGCTGTTGAGCCATCTCAATGCGCATCATGGCTGCAGCGTCCCGCGGACCCGCGCTCAACTCCTCCAGGTCTGTCCTATAGGCATCGAATTCCAGTCTAAAACGAAAACATATTTATTCACTAGTATAAACTGGTTCAGAAAATCTATATAACTAATCCTAGGCTAAAAAAAAGTACAGGCTGTGAATCCCTTGACATCATAACAAGAGCTGTCAATTAGAATTTCTGTCATCATTTACTCACCATCATGTTGTTCCAAACCGGTATGTATAAAATAGTTTTGGACTTCCATTGTGTGGACACAAAACAATGAGACATTTCATGTAAAATACCTTCTTTTATGTTCCACATAAGAAAAAGGTCTTTGTAAGGTTTGGAATAACAGACATGAGGGTAAGTATCTACTGTAAATAATGACAGAATTTTTGGGTGAACTAGGCTATCCCTTTTACTTAAAAAAACAAAAAACACACATTAAAGGTTGAACAGTTTGGCTTAAAATGTGATGCTTATGATGCAAGATGTGAAAAAAAAAAAAAAAAGCAAGACATGACGCAAAGGCCAGAATCTGAATACAGATTGACAAACTGAAACTGAATACAGATTGACAAATTGCAAAATGAATTCTTGTGGACTGGACTGGATCTAGGAATATGCTTATTTTCAATGATGAGGAAATAAAGCAACACGTTGACTTCTAATTGCCCTTTTTGTAATGCCTTACCAATACTTGTCATCGACAACAAGTCTTTGACTTATCTTCATTTGGGGGGGTTTCTCAGCTAATTTTGATACATGTGATTAATTTGTCTAAGCAATCTATATATCATATATTTATTTTGCTGACCTTTTTTGGCAGTCCGAATCAAAACTTATTTAAAGGGTTAGTTCACCCAAAAATAAAAATTATCGCATAATATACTCACCCTCAAGCCATCCTAGGTGTATATTAGTTTCTTCTTTCAGCAAAACACAATCGGAGTTATATAAAAAAAATATCCTGGCTCTTCCAAGCTTTATAATGGGAGTGAATAGTAATAGAATAGATTTTGAAGCCCAAAAAAGCGCATCCATCCATCATAAAGTAATCCACGTGGCTCCAGGGGTTTATTATAAAGGCCTTCTGAAGCGTTTTTGTAAGAAAAATATCCATATTTATAACTTTAGAAACTGTAATCACTGGCTTCTGGTAACGCCTGGACGCGAGTCTAGTTCAGGCGGAAGAGTGAACTCTGACCCAACACATGACATCTTGACAAATGTGGAAGCACAGAGGATAGAGCAAAACAAATCACAGGTCACGAATTAGAAACAATCATTTTTAAAGAGAAATGTCGGAGAAACTTGAGTTTGTTGCCCAGCCCTATTTGTTTAAACTTCGAGAGGCGTCTCCTCTCAGCTAAGCTTACGCCACTCCTGCATCCTACGTCATATGCAGGAACTCGACTAGTGAATGCACGCAAACGTTACCAGAAGCTTGTGATTAGTGATTTATAAAAAATAAAAAAATGGATATTTTTCTTACAAAAACGCTTCACTTCACTTCAGAAGGCCTTTATTAACCCCCTGGAGCCGTATGGATTACTTTTATGATGGATGGATGCACTTTTTTGGGCTTCAAAATCTCATTATAAAGCTTGGAAGAGCCAGAATATCTTTTTTATATAACTCCGATTGTGTTTGGCTGAAAGAAGAAAGTCATATACACCTAGGATGGCTTGAGGGTCAGTAAATTATGGGGTAGGCTAATTTTCATTTTTGGGTGAACTAACCCTTTAAGCAGCTAATAATACTTTCACTCATTTACTCATGAAGTTACATGTAACTCATTAACATCAAACTTTTGATACCTTGCGTTCTCATACATCTTGATGGTCATGAGCGTGTCCTCCATGGTTTTGTTGACTAGCGTATTAATGCTGGACACAAAGAAATTGATGGCACCCAGGAGCGTCTCTCCATTCTTGCATAGCAGTCTTTGTGTCTCTGCATTATAGCCAAACTCATCCTGCAAGGGATTAAGTTTAAGTTAGGGCAAATAAGACACTATGGTAAGGTAAGATTCAGTACTAGTAGTAATATGGAACTAAATATAAATTGGCCCAACACCTGCAGCCAGAACAGGGGACACAAAAATAATTAGTACCTGCAATTCAGGGGATTTCTGGCTAAGATCAGCGAAAGTGTCCCCAAGAGCCTGCTGAGTCTGCACCATGTTGTAGAAGTGGTTGGTGAGATCACGTGCTAGTCTCAGAATACACTCGTACTTCAGCTTAGTCTCTCTAAGCACATCGATCTGAGCCTCAAGCTCCATGTCCACCGTCTTCGTACCACGGCCGAAGCGCTCCGAAAACATCTGTTTTGTGCACTGATGAAGAGAGGACAGCAGCAGATACAAATGAATCCCATAATGGCTTTACCTAACATTTTCATAAATCCTAAATACGTGTACATAAATCATTTTATTTAGCAAAAAAACATTAAATCAAAAAGTGACAGTAAAAACATTTATAATGTTACAAAAGATCTTTAATTCAAATAAATGCTGTTCCTTTGAACTTTCTATTAATTAAAGAACCCTGAAAAAAAATCATGGTTTCCTCTAACATATTGAGCAGCATAGCTATTATCAACATTGATGATAATAAGAAATCTTTCATGAGCACCAAATCATCATATTAGAATGATTTCTGAAGGATCATGTGACACTGAAGCCTCGAGCAATGATGCTGAAAATTCAGCTTTGACGTCACAAGAATCAATTACATTTAAAAATATATTAAAAACAGTTTAAATTGCAATAATAATATACAATACTGCTGTTTTTATTGTATTTTTCCTAAAATGCAGCCTTGGTGAGCATAAGAGACTTATAAAACATTAAACTACTAATTCCATGCGGTAGGTTTTCTACCTTGTACGTGTTAATGCTCCACTTTTTCACGCTGTCAAATTTCTCTACAGCTACTCCTCTTGTGGCCTCCTCTGACATCATTGGGTTGCTGTTGCTGTGGTGCATGCTGGGAGCTGAGAGTAGAAAATGCACTATAAATAGGGGGCCATACCCCAAAATACAATATCATTTCAAATTGGACATTTTGGATAGAAGGAACACCCTTTTGAACACCACAACCCAGTTTTGTCTATAAGATTACAGTAATCACAACAAGATTACAGAGAAAGAATTTTACTACAATGCACCATTTTCAGACTAGAGACTGATATTTCCGAGGCTGACAAATGAATCGGGGCAAGAATAAAAGGTGTGATGACAGTAAATGAGTAATGACTGCTAATTATGGGCTGGAAGAAAAAGGTGTCTGGCAGTGGCAGGAAAGGGTGAGGAGGCCCTGGGATACCTGGGTAATGTCCTGGCTGGTTTGCTATCCGACTGGCAGCTGAATTGCTGGGAGTGATACCCCTGGATTTGGAGCGGATGTCTGAAATGAATGAATAACAGTGGACGGGTGGAGGAATGAGATGGAGATGTAGTTTAATTGAAAGACCATTAAGGAAATTGCAATATTAAGTGTTTTGGGGGTAATAGAGATGATTAACAATAACTGTAACATTAACTGTGTTGTAGTTGAGATTAGTAAACTGATGAAAAAAATTAGTTCATTGAGGGTATTATCAAAATGTACATAAAACAATAACAATATTGAAGATTATGATGATGAATTGTGCACAAAAAAAATAAGAGTTAAATGCTTAAAAGTGAAGGTTAAGAGGTTTATAAGAGCAAGGAAACGTATACCTTTATATAAAGGTAATGATAAGGTGATAAAAGATGGAAGTAGAGGATGAAAATGAATGGCAAACCAGGTTGCTGCTAAAGGACTGACTGTAGAGTGGCGGTCATTAGAAATGTATTCGATAATTTGGGGTAAATAAAATCAATATAAATAAACACTACTGATTAAAAGTTTGGGGTTAGTAAGATTTTTTTAAAGTTTGATTTGATCAAAAATATTGTAAAAATAATATAGTTTAAATTTTAATATATTTTAGAATGTGATTTATTCCTGTGATGCCAAAGCTGAATTTTCAGCATCATTACTCCAGTCTTCAGTGTCACATAATCCTTCAGAAATCATTCTAATATGCTGATTTGCTGCTTAAGAAAGATTTCTTATTAATACCAATGTTAAAAACAGTTAAAAAATATTTTTGTGAAAAACATATTTTTTATGAATAAGATCCTTTGATGAATAATAAAAAAATAAGCAGCAAAATAACAGCATTATTTTGAAACAGAAATCTTCTGTAACATAATTTTTTACTGTCACTTTTGACCAATTTAATGCATCCTAGCTGAATAAAAGTATTAATTTCTTTCAAATAAATCTTACTGACCCCACATTTCTGAATGGTAGTGTATATATATAAAATATTATTTAATTCATATGAAATTTAAATTAACTTTTGTTTTCAAATTTCAATTTATTTAATTATTTGTAATACATACTTCACAAATTCCAGATGACGCTAATAACAAAGGCTCATTTGATTAGTAAACTGAACAATCAAAATGGATATTCAACTAAACATAATAAATCAAATTAAACTCCTCATGGACCGCCACTGACCGTGTCAGCTAGGTTTGGTACTCAGGCATGTGTTTCAGTACCATGTTAATGTGTTACGGCCAACCATGTTACTGAGCATAAAGAAACACCACTTAAAGAATTACTGTGTATTTCACAGTTCAAACACATTCAGCTCACAAAAACATTTGTTACAAAACATATACAGTAAATTTAAAACAAACAAACAAGGGGTTTGTGTTGCATATGCAAACATGCATCCACCATGCGACTGTCCTCAGCACCCTGTAGAAAAGAGCCAAACATTTGCTGTTAAAATGCTGACAAACACATTTTACACTGAGGGAGAGAGAGGGGGGGAAGCTGTAGAGATTCTAAAAAAGATCTCCTGTCAAGTTATCATGCATAGACACCTGGTTTGGGCGTGTTACCACATCTTCTGTCAAAATACTCCGGGTTGAAACGAACAGCTGGTCCTAAACATATATACGTCACCAGAGATGTAAGTCTATCCACATGTCTCAGATGCTGCTTCAAATCAAGATCAGATTCGGACACCATTTTAAACTATTTAAGTGCTCTTTACCTTTGATGGAACTGGTGGGTATGATGCCCTCTGCTGCCCCTCCGTAGCCTCCAGACACAATACTGGTTTCATTCAGGTTCGGTCCAGACACCATCACCTGCTGCAAGTCCTAGATGCCATGAGATTTAATTTCACAGTATATTACAATCTACAATACAGAGATGAAAACACATTTAGCATAAACTCTGCACACTAGGTGGGGGGAAACACAAGTGGGTTTCAAAAGAGTGGATGGAACAGAGCTATTTTAGCATTATTCATGGTATATACTATTATATTTATTAACATTTTAAATGAGCTTTTTTTCCGTTTTTATTTTAATTTTACTTTGTTTTAGTAATTATGTTTATGTAATTATGTTAATTTGTTTTTTTATTTTGGCTTTATTTTTGTATTTGTTTCATTATTTATTTTTTTATTTTTTTACTTTAATGTTTATTACAGTTTTAGTAATTTCAGTACTTAGTTGCTAAGGCAATATTACTAATTTGTTGATTTGTTGATATTCAAGTTAGAGTTCTTCATCTAATATTTAGATATAATTTTATTTCAGCTTTGTTAAATTATCAATGAGTTTTAATAGTTTTAGTTAACAATAACACTGGGATGATGACAAAAATAAATAAATAAATAAATACAATTTTTTTTACTTTATATATAGTGTTTAAATACTTAAACACAAAAATATGTTGCTTTAGACTAGAAGCTTATTCCTATTAAAAAATATGGCCTTATATTAATACTAAATCCTTACCTTCTCCTTAAAACTTTTATAAAATGTTGTAAAAACAAATGTGGCAATTCAAGTTGGTTTATCAAGTTTATCAAGTTGGTTGACAAATACATTGATTAACCAGACGTCTTTAGTTCAGAGAATCCCTATTAAGAAAAAAAATTAATAAATCAAAGTCACTATAAAACACATGCAAATTAAAATATTTGCATGACTGCTTTCCATGTCTCTGCTTGACTTTTCTGACCAGTAAACAGCTCCCATTTGTGATAAATCCTGCACCAACATTTGCACAAGCCCCATGACAGGTCAGTGATTACTATTTGTACAACTATGCAAACCATCGACCACACTAAATCAAAGGGAATAGGGCTCCAACATACGAGGACACCCACAAACTCTCCCTCACCATGGCCACTGGCAGTGTGCCTACAATTTCATCTAAGCTCCCACCAATCTGTGCACCCTGTGACATGAAAAAACATAAAATGTGAAGACAGTGCAAAAAAAAAGATGAAACAGATACATTGAGGAGACAAACATGCTGAAATACACAACTAAAATGAACAGTGTCATATTTACAATGGCTCATTAATGTGTGATTAAGCCAACTATTCAAGGCCTTTCAGATCCAGCTACACAATTTCCACAGAAACAGGACGTCACATCACAATCAGGTCTGGTTCACGACGTAACTGAGCAGCGGGCCTGAAATGAAAAGTAGGTTGGATGGGCAGTGGATATACACCTGCTCAAGACTGTCATCCTCTGCCGTCCTGGTGTCCCCGTTGCTGTTGATGGGTATTTCCATAGTGGCGGCTTTGCTCAAAATACTGTCTGTCATAATGGATATCTACAAAAAAAGACACATTGCAGATGAGATAGACAGACAGACAGACATACAGAGATAGATAGATAGATAGATAGATAGATAGATAGATAGATAGATAGATAGATAGATAGATAGATAGATAGATAGATAGAGACAGACTGACAGACAGAGACAGACAGACAGACAGACAGACAGACAGACATACAGAGATAGATAGATAGATAGATAGATAGATAGATAGACAGATAGATAGATAGAGACAGACTGACAGACAGAGACAGATAGACAGACAGACAGACAGACAGACAGACAGATAGATAGATAGATAGATAGATAGATAGATAGATAGATAGATAGATAGATAGATAGATAGATAGATAGAGACAGACTGACAGACAGAGACAGATAGACAGACAGGCAGGCAGAGACAGATAGATAGACAGAGACAGATAGACACAGACAGACAGGTAGACTGACAGAGACAGATAGATAGACAGAGACAGATAGACTGACAGAGACAGATAGATAGACAGAGACAGATAGATAGACAGACAGATAGACTGACAGAGACAGATAGATAGATAGACACAGACAGACAGAGATAGACAGATAGAGACAGATAGACAGACAGAGACAGATAGACAGACAGACAGATAGATAGACAGATAGGCAGGCAGACAGATAGATAGATAGACAGACAGATAGACAGAGACAGACAGGTAGACTGACAGAGACAGATAGATAGACAGAGACAGATAGATAGACAGACAGATAGACTGACAGAGACAGATAGATAGACAGAGACAGATAGATAGACAGACAGATAGACTGACAGAGACAGATAGATAGATAGATAGACACAGACAGACAGAGATAGACAGATAGAGACAGATAGACAGACAGAGACAGATAGACAGACAGACAGATAGATAGACAGATAGGCAGGCAGACAGATAGATAGATAGACAGACAGATAGACAGAGACAGACAGACAGACAGACATACAGACAGTTAGATTTTTTGGTTACATCACTATAGTAAAACCAACTCCTGGTGTCTAATACCACATAAATACTATATTAAAAGTCTTAGTGAAGCATGTGTTGAAATATAAATGTTTTAACATATAGCCTAATATAATGTAAAAGTATTAATAAAAGAGTGATAATTACACAATCAACAATGACGTTTTATTAGAAGACCAATATACATTGCATGATGAATCTATAGCCCAGTCTATAAGCAATGAACTGGGGGGCCAACACACACAAAAAAAATCTAGCATACTATATAAGCATCGGTAAAAACTGCGCCCTTAACAAAAGGGGGAAGGGATGGATTATACTTTATGCTACAGTGTGTGTGTGATGTGAACAGACGCCATGACGCGCTTGAGCCGGAGCAGGTCAAGCGTCCTCTTCTCGGCGCCGCTGCAGCTGAGCTACGTGTCACACACACCGGGGAGAAGAGGATGCTTGACCCATCTGCCGCTGCTTTACTAACCTGTGTGCCGTCTTAACCGCTGAACCGAACCACACGGGCCACATTTAAAATTATTCCATGATCAAAATGCGATGTGTGTGTGTTTTAATGGATGTCCGGATGGCAAATAATCTCCACAGACTCTTCTGTCAATCCTCTTGGTCGCTCGGTAACGCAAATCCTCTCAGTTCTCTGCAAACGGAAGTGACGATGTGAAATTCTTCAGGGTTACTGTAGTAGCGTCGTTACATACTAACAGCATTATAATAGAGAGTAAACAATAGTACTATTATTTTATTTATTTATTTTGTTTTTTTACACAGAATACAATCCTAATAGAAATACAAATTTCTGTGAGGTTAAATGTGATGCGCGGCTTTATGTAAAACGAAATGAGGGAGATAAACAGCCTTTCTACTATACTTAGTATGACCAGGAGGTGTCAGTATCACTTCAGGAATGATAGCATCATTGTGACAGCTCACAATGGTTAACCCGTTACACCAAACCCCTTTCACACAGAGATTCCCGAAAATAGGCTACATGGATAGCCTAATGTGTCCCGGGATTGTTTGATTTTGGTTCATTCACACTACCAGACCCAGTGATTTTCCGGAATCTGTGAGTGCGTACTTCACACACATCCCGTTAAGACACGTGAGGTCAGGATGTGATAACTCCTGTCAGATGTCAGTTTTGCTGATAACTCTCAGTCACACGAAGACGAGTCCATACTCCCCAGCAGCGCCACTGGATTTGCCGAGTGGCTCGTTCCCCATATGCTATGCTGGCATAGGTTGTAGAAAGGCCCGTGCGATGGCACGTGCGTCATCACTACGACACACACCTTACGGCATTGGTCCTGGCTTTTGTTCACACAGGGCGCGTTCCGGAACTGTTACCGGCAATGTTACTAGGTCCCCATCCCGGCATTGATCCCGGCATCAATCCCGGGACGTGTTTGCGTTCACACAGAAGGCACTCTAGCAATTTTACGGCAATTTCCCGGGATCAACGCGCTGTGTGAAAGGGCCTTAACTAAAAGCATCCTGTCTCATTAACTATGCAAATTAATACATATGCCTATACATATGGGGTTCCATTTGTGCCAAAAATGAGCCGACTGCTTTGTGCTTTGTACTTTACAAATGTCCTTGACAACAGTCATTGCCTATCACACATATTGCATCAATGTTTTGTACCACTTATTCCAATTCAGTCATATAAATGATACTTTTTGTTTTAAATTAAACCAGTTAATGAATATGGTAGGCCACATGAAGCACATTTTCAAGTACCTGACAAAACTTTTTTTTAACAGCTGTACATTTGATTTTGCTTTATGCATTGGGCCTATCTCAGAAGTCTCACAAAGAATACTATTTAGAGGCCGAGCTGAAGACGGAAGAAGCAGTTACTGAGTCTCTTGGGAATAGATGTTAGGTGGTGTGTGAAACGCCTCACATGCTTCAACTTTGCAAGCCAATATGCATCAAGCATGAGGACGGAGGAAGTGAAAAATTGGAAAAGTGTGCTTTTGTATGATCATTTAAATGAACATCCTTTGACTTTTAACCTTTGACCTCCACATTCTTGCATGCACCTAAAAAAATCATGTTAAAGCTAAAAAACAGTTATTTTGCCCTTTTGCACTGAAAAAGCAGAGCCCTCTGTGTCTGCCAAAGAAAAGATTATTTTATACTTATATTTTTTATACTTTATTTTACAGTGTCAGTGTTACATGTTACAAATTATGCATAATTACATGCAACTAACCCTAACCAAACCCTATAGTGAGTTACTTAATATTACTCATATAATTACAATGTAACAAAGACACCTTAAAGTAAAGTGCTACTCTTTATTTTAAGGTGTCTGTGTTGTAATTATACATTTAAGTACTGAATAATAAGCATTAACTGCATGTTTACTATATAGTTAGTTAGCAATATGTACATATGCATGTATGTATTTTTAAAGGTCATGTACTGGACTTGGCAATCCATTAAATGTCTTAAAAATCAAATAACTAGATGTTTATCCTTACTTTAAACATGATCTTTGAAGGATCATTCTGATTGGGTGGTCGCCTGTTATAATACAGCTGGGTTCACCAGGGGCCAACAAGAAAAAAAAACACAAGGTTTAATGTAATTGCAATTAGGTTGTATTCCCAAACACATACCTTACTGAAGTCGTGTCTACGCCACAAGCCTTCTGTTTAGAGCATTTTTTTAGTCTGGGAACCTTAGGTTAAATTTGACAATGAGGCAGACCAAACCAGCCACCCACAGTGGACGTATTTGGATGCAAGTTTACTGGGACACATAAACTGAAAACAAGGCCTGTTAAATCTAAGTTCTCCATGTTTGAAACCTTTGCAAGGACATACATTACCGAACCATTCCGTGCCTTCGAAAGCTCTGCAGCTTCCCACTGTTTTCCTCCCATTCAGTAAATATCCCGTCACGCTTTTAATGATCATTAAATGCGCCTCCAGATGTTGGCCAGTGGTTCGTCCTCACACCGCCCTTTCTGAGTTCCTCGACTGCAATCAAGGCACAGAGACAAGGACCTCAAAGAAAAGCAAGAAAGAAAACATGGCAACACACCATGCTCTAGATGTCTTACCCGCTATGTCATTATTCCCAAGCAAAATAATTACAAACATTGCTCCGTGTTTACACCGTGTAGCATATGGACCTGGTCCTTTTATAGTTTTTGTAATGTGCCATTTCAAACAAACTGTCAACCTTTTTTTTCCTCCTGCTTGCTGTTGAATCAGGCTGAGTGCAATTCGTCACTGTTATGGATCCATAATATGCGTGACTGTGAACATCAAATACTAAACCTCTTCCTGAAAACACAAGGTGAAAAGAAAGAAACAACAACGTAATCCTTAGAAGTAAGTGCAACACCCAAACCTGCAACACAAGAAGAGAAGTTTTGAATAGTTTTTTTTTTTGTTTTTTTTGCATGAGTTTTCATGAACTGTTTGGTTACCAACGTTCTTTAAAATATCTTTTTTGTGTGTGTGTTCAGCTGAAGACAGAAATTCATACAGGTTTGGAACAACATGAGGGTGTAGACATGATGACAAAATGTTCTTTTTTGATGAACTATCCCTTTAAAGTGAACCTACAGTATAATAACAATATCAAATATAATAACAAATGTTGATTTTCCAGCTTGCAAATTCTCATAAGAGGAAAGATCACTGATATTTGAAGAGCAAAGAACTTCTCAGAGCAGCTGTTCTCTTCTTCAGATTTTGGCAAAAAAATTACAGTGATGTTATTTTCCATGTCGCCTATCATCCATTAAGCAACTATATTTCAGGGCTAAATTGGGTGGATTTCAGGCACTGTTTAATCCAGCTGGAATTAGCAAGAGTTATAGCTATGGTGAGGAAGAACCACAGCTGAACGAGTTTATGCTGGGAAGTTGGGATCATTTGACAAGGAAATTATGAAAAAGTATCTAGTGGCGTTCCAGAAACTGTCGAGTGTTTTGGCTTTTCATAACTGATAAACAATATTGGTTTTCCAGTTCTATGTAGCGCCATTTTTTCCATGATAATTCAACTTCTGCCTATTTAACATATTATACTGACATGGTGAAACAGCTTGAATGCAAAAAGTATATATATAAATGCATTACATTATACGCTACTTACAAGAAGATGGGTTTTGTATGCCACAGCTAGTTCCAAATCCTCATGTCTACAGAAGAATTTTCCTCTATGTGAATATTACACTGCTCTCTGGCAGGAATACTTTGTTTATGGACAGCTTTTTTGAATATTAATGAAATTGGTTTTGGCTCAAAGGAAGACGACAGATTATTATCTTAGTGTGTCTTTTTATCTTTTCTTCTTTCTATTCTCTAGAGTCTCTGTAGAGACATAGCCTACTACAGTTTAATAAAATAAAATAAAAATGGGGTGTGAAATTGTCACTATCATAGACTGGTCTTTTGAAAAAGTTACTTTCCTCCCTAATTTCTAGTCTGGGACTAAATATACTAAGAAACCACGAAAACTTTCACTTGGGAAAATGGTTCATGACCAGAAAACCATTGTCTCCTGCTTGTTAACTTGAAGCAGTTAACATGTTTTTGCTTGATTTTGTGGTTGTTTTGGAAGAAATGCCACCCACATCCCTATATAAACTTTCATGTTGTAGACTTCCACATTGTCACAGAATTATTCCATATTATGACACTAAAGGGATTGTTCACCCAAAAATTATTTAAAAAATGCACAATTTATTCAGTCAAACCTGCTTTTGCCAAATGTCTTCTTTCGTTTTTACGCACATGAGTGTGAGTAAAGAATGACAGAATATAATTTTTTTGGGTAACTATCACTCATTTTTACTAAATAGTAAAAAAAAAAAAAAAAAAAAAATTGCTTTATCCATTATCAAAAATACTTTCCATTTAATGTTTCCATTGCCACCATTTGACCCTGTGTCGTGAGAGCAACTTGTAAAACCCAATAACAGCTCCACCAACCTGCTGGTAACACTATAACTCTTCCTGTTAATTTCACCTGGATAATCAAAAAGACAACCAAAAAGAGCCCACAAATTTGTATAAAAAAAAACTATTTAAGCGGGGTGGTTAGCATAAACTCCAAAGTGTTAATTTAGTTTTCTGTGAATACTAGTTGTGGTTGGCTCCCAGCATCTGCAGACATGGCTTGCACGCAATGGCAGATGCAGAGAATTTAAAGGCCACGTCCTGTGAAGTTACAGGCAGTAATCTGAGCTCTGAATGCCATGCATTTTAACTATTTGTGCTGCTTCGTTAAGATTGCACACAATTGTTTCTTATGGAATTATATAGAACACAATACTGCCTGACCACCCTTTTAGAGAAGTAACAAAGCGAAGAAAGCCTGGATTTTTTTGTTATATTTAATTAGATGTTTATTTATATCAACATTTCTTTTGTTTTTGGCTTATTTAGGATGTCTCTCTGTTATGTCCTTTGCTCATTTTCTCTGGTACTTCAATGAAGAATCACATTCTACCCTCTTAACCCTCAATTTAGTAATAGGACAATGCATAGCATTTCCCTGCTGATCTTGTCCAGTCACATCTAGAATCCTCACTGGAACAAATTTACCTCAGACCAGATGTGTTAAACCTGGAAGCAAAGAGAAAGGATTTCAAACCAAATGGCATACAAAAAATAAATAAATAAATAGTTTTTATGCAGTCAAAATTACAAATAAAAATAAATAATGACTTAAAGAATGATTTAAATAAAACAATAAATAAATATAAAATAATAAATATATCAATAAATAAATAAATAAGCAAGCAAGCTCTCTTTGGATGTATATAAATATCGCCAAAGAGCTTTTTCCAGTCATATATCAGACTTTTGAATGATTTAGACACATTAGCTAAATCTATTTTCTGGACACAGATATATGACGTGAGAAGACCCTGTGGATGAGAACACGAGAACTTTCTCACATTATATGTGTTATATCACACTTTTCTGTCTTGCGCAGTATCACAGCATCCCTACTGTGTCAACACATAACTGTGTTAGCAGAGTAACTGACATTACAGCACTACGGCTGATTTATTTCAGGCCATGACCCCTGAAGATCCAGTGCTTTTTGAGTCTATGTGAAGATATCTAATATTTATTATTTCTCAAGCGCTGGTCTAAGACCAGTTTTCAGTTTTTTCGCTAAATCCTAAACCATTAAAAGTGGAAAAAGTAAAAAAAGAAGTCGGCAGCAAGGGAATCCCACGAATAACCAGCTCAAGTATATTAATTCCAACCAGACTAAGGCTACATCTCTTAAAGTTCACCTATTTTACACACCACCTGCAGAAGCAGTTCTGTCTTTTTTGGACATTTTAAGATTGTGACTCAAGTGCTTGAGACTTGCATAAGCATTTGCCATTTTTCACAAGTGACCTTAACAAGCCAAACACATGTTCTAGTGTGGACAAGGAGTTTATAACCCTCTACCTGGGTATGTCTTACAGGGGTGTGCACATGTTGTAGTTCCTTCCTTATTGTCTCAACTTAAGTCGCTCTGTCCACATTACCCTTCAGTTACATAGAATGTTGTGAAATGCCAAGGAGGAGTATTTCTGATAGGCTATAGGGAAAATGGGAAATCTTTCATTTCCATCTTTTAGAGAGATTTCCCATGAATGAATGCAAGGCACCCTGACAAGCTATTAATGGAAATGTCTGGCTCTGTCAGCTCAGACATGCATCTTCCTTTGCCTCGGTCACCTCATGCGATTTACATCACGCTCGGCTGTTGTGTTTGGCATAGGAGCACAGACACTTTCTAGACTGCATGCAGATCCAGAGAGCCACAGAGAGGACATCTCATTTCCACAGGACATAAAAGAGAAAATTATTCCTATTTTCAAAGTGGGGGGAAAAACTTCACATCTATCTATGCCATCTAGTCTCAAAACATGCTGTTTTTCTAAAGGATAGTGAGTGTCTTATGAACTTCTCATATCCTAAAAAATATCACTTGGGTTGGTTTGTGCTGACTGATAAACACTGTAGATATGTGCAGACAAAGGATATAGAGAGAGTTGCTTACAGTCAGAGGCAAGAAAACTGTCATTATTAGGCTTAAAAAGATCTTTCTTCAAGCATTAATGCAGTGGATGTGTTAACCTGCAAAACAATCACTGAGACGATGCAATAAGCACACTGTGGCAAGCAGGGCGGGCCGAAAGCCGTGGAAACAATGAAACTGTCATGTTTTGAGTTTGTTTTTGATCTGTTTTTCATGCTCTGTTCTAAGTTAGCTTTCCAGTTTGTTAATTAGCTCAGTTCCCCTCTGTTCTCTGCCCTTTTTGTCTGATTAGAATCATCAGTTCCGGTGTACCTTGTTAATTATCTCTTTACCTCCTTTGATTGTATATTTAAGTTCTATGTGTTGTGTGGTTGTACATTCTCCTCGATTTTCTCCTGTATGGTATGTAGAGTATTATATTGAAAGTCTCCTTGAATATTAATTCCCTAAAAGAGTCCCTAAAAGGACCTTTGCAAAATTTGTGATGGGAAACCAATGCTTTCTGAAGCATTTGAGGCTTTCATAAAATTGTGCCGAAAAACATTGAGTTATGCATATAACTACTATTCCCAGAAGGAGAGAAACGAGGTACAACACATGACTATGGGATATCGCGCTCTAGCGCCATCTGCTGAAGAAACCTTTATTCACGCCTGAAAGGCAAATGACGCATGACGACGTACCACAGCATATAAATGCAGTCGAATGCGTCATTCCCTTTGTTCAGTCCAGCTCTTCACCGAGCCTCCGACTGCGCAGGGCCCAGAGGTGTTGTACCTCTTTTCCCTCCTTCTGGGAACAGTATATGCATAACTCAAAGCTCCCATTCAGTCGGTCAACTCGGTACAACACATGACTATGGGACATATATTCACGCCCTGCCAAGTCACTGAACTAAACATAAGGGACCAGCACTGCCACATGACCCTTTTTCAAGAGAGTGACGATCCTTGGTCTAAAGCCCCTGCAGTAAGCACGGACCGAGCCACTGTCAAAGCAGTGACATCTAGTCGGTAAAACCGAACAAATGTGTGTGGTGATGCCCAACTGGCTGCCGCACAAATGTTGTTCACTGTAAAAAATTTGCTGTAGTTTTGCAGCTGTTTGCCAGTAACTTACTGTAGATTTAAATTTATGTTATTTACTGGCAACAGTTTGTTCAAAGTTAAATGAACATTAAACATTAACAAGTCTTTGTCTTTAAAGAATAAAATTATAAAATAACAATCTAATGCAAAGCATTCTGGGAACCAGAAATATTCATCAACCTTTTTCTGTTTTTTTTCCTTCAGATTTTGGTTCCCAGAATGCTTTGCATGAGGATGTTATTTTAGTTTTATTCTGTAAAGATAAAGACTTGTTAATGTTTAATTTTCATTTAATTTTGAACAAATTGTTGCCAGTAAATAACATCAATTTAAATCTACAGTAAGTTACTGGCAAGTAGCTGCCAGTAATACTGTAATTTCTACAGATTTTTCTAACAGTGTACTGACACCCCTCTAAACAACGCCCATGACGTTGCCATGCCTGTACCCCTGCCGGCAGAGCTAACCCTTTACTTTTGTATGGCAAAACACACAAAAAACACACAAAAAACACACAAAACACACAAAAAGTTGGTCGGATGAACGCACTGCTTGTGTCTGCTCGATATACCTGCGTAAAATTCGTACAGGGCATAACGCATGGAGTCTCCTCCTCCGAGTCAATCGAGAGGTTTGACAGAGCTGGCAGCTCGAACGAGAGCGAACTATATGCCCCTGACATGACTTTTGATGTATACGCCATGTTCGGACACCACTCTAGACCCATCCAGTGCAAACTGGATGCATGAGGGATGCACTGACAGCGCATGGAGATCACCTACGCGCTTTGTTGTCCAGCGCCAGCAATAGGGCTGTTTTATAAGACAGCATCCTTAGATTCAATGATTTTAAGGGCTCAAAATGGAGGTTCACACATAGCCTCCAAAACCACAGTTAGGTCCCATGATGGTACCATCGACTTTGTAACGGGCTTCAGCCGCCTCGCTCCTTTAAGGAACCGAACGGCCAGCAGGTGCGCGCTCGGCGCGGCCCCATTAATACCCTCGTGACAGGCCAAAATGGCCGCTAAGTAAACTTTAAGTGTGGAATGTGAGCGACCTTCCTCAAACAAATCCTGCAGAAAAGTTAATATTCCCGCAATTGGGCATTGACATGGCGATAATGACTTTTGTCCTCCACTGTTCAAATATGCGCCATTTCGACACATAAAGCCCCCTTGTTGATGGTGCCCTATAGCACTCTGTATAATGGCCACGACATTAATTGGGAGCCCTGCTGCCACTAGATTCTCCCTCTCAGGGGGTAGGCCCATAGATGCCACAGTTCTGGCCGGGGGTGTAGAATCTGTCCTCCTGCCTGGGACAGCAGGTCCCTGCATTGAGGAAGACACCACAGTGTCCCTGACAGCAACGTCATGATACATGCGTACCATGTTTTCGTTGGCCAGCGCGGGGCCACTAAAATTAGTGACAGACCTTCTTGACGCACTCTGTCCAGAGTGGGCTGTATCAGGTCTACTGGCGGAAACACGTACAGTAGAGTTTTGGGCCATACATGAGACAGCGCATCTACCCCCAGCGGGGCGCTGCTGTTTGTTATCGAGAAAAACAGTGTGTGTTTTCCTTGGACGCAAAAAGATCGACCTCGGCCCTGGCGAACCAATCCCAAATCTGCGCCACTATTCTCGGGTGCAAACGCCATTCCCTGACCTGTGGTCCTCCCCGGGATAGCAGGTCTGCTCCGCCATTAAGGTGGCCCGGGACATGCACTGCCCTGAGCGACGCTAAGTGTTCGCTGGCCCATATTAGGAGTGTCTGTGTTAGTTGCATCAGTGGAAGAGAGTGGGTGCCCCCTTGTCTGTTTATGTATGACATTACTGTCGCGTTGTCCGTTCTGACGAACACATGTTCGCCGTGCAGATGCTGCACAAAGTGTTTCAGTGCCAGAAGAACTGCCTGCAACTCCAAGTAATTTATATGACGCTCCTTCAGTGTTGATGACCATTCTCCTTTTACAGAACTCCCCCGGCATAGAGCTCCCCATCCATGTAGTGACGCATCTGTCATCACTACTACATGACGTAACTCTGCCTAGAGGAATTCCCTCTGTCAATAGACACGGGGATCCCCAGGGAACCAGAGCCTGAACGCACGCTGGCGTTATCGTCACTTGGGGAAACCCCCACCTCTCTTATTGAGCATTGCTGGATATTGGATATCCCTGCCTTTACCCCCTTTGACAACACATTCGTTTGTCGTTCGTTTGTGAGTTTGGTGGTTTCAAAACATTTTGATTGTTCTGACAAATCAATACCTGAGGCATTGTATGACTGTTTACATGAGGCATTGTATGCTGAACACAAAGTTTCTTTATTGAAAGCTGAATCCACTCTTTCGCAGGGTTTCTTTTTCACTGAGAGAAGAAGGCGGCTGCCTCGGGCCGATGATCCTCCCTCGTTTGCGAGCTAGGAATTTGTCTGTCCCCTCCTTCCTGCGGAGAAAAAATTCCACTGAGCCACCACTGTACTGGCCATCGCATGACCTAACGATACCAATGCGCAACGTGTTGTACGCAGTATATAATCAGCTGTGGATCTTACCTTCCCCATGAGTTCATCACACAGTCTTCCCTCGGACACGGCCTTGCTTAGTTCACCCAAGCAAAAAGCCTGATATGTTTGTAGCAAGAACATAGTGCTCAAGGCTCTAGCCGTGCAGGCCTGATTACCATAAATCCTGCTAAGTTGTCTGTACGATAACCTACGCAGTCCCGACGTGACAAATTCTTTTTTTTAGCCATTTTTTTCCCTGAGAAAAAGACTTATTAGTTTTCGTTAGCAATGGTAAACTTTATGCTTTTAACACTTTTCTCTATTTGTGCCTTTCGACAGGAATTGCCATGGGGCTTTTCCTATGAAAACTGTGGCATGATGGCGTTCTAGCAGCACGGTGAAGAGCTGAAGAACAAAGGGAATGACGCATACAACTGCATTTATATGCTGTGGGCAGGTGGCCCCGCCCACGTCGTCATGCGTCATTTGCCTTTCAGGCGTGAATAAAGGTGTCTTCAGCAGATGGCGCTAGAGCGCGATATCCCATAGTCATGTGTTGTACCGAGTTGACCAACTGAATGGGAACGGTTTATTACTCAAAGCTTTTAACACAAAGCTTTTAACACAATGCGCATTTGGTGGTCCGACTTGTTTTCTCCACCATATCTAACAAATCACTGCAGAGCAGAAAAAGCATGTGACCAAACAAAGATTCAGGAGTCAGTGACATACAAGAGTGGGATCAATACAGTTCTATCTAATTTGATCTTATCTAAATTAATATGTACCAATGAGACCAAAACTCATGTAATGTGTAGCCTGGTCAACGAATTCACATATTGATCAACAATATAAAATATATTAATAATAAAATAATAATAAAAAAATATTTGTTTTAATATAATTTATGTTGGGGGGTAGAATAGTGTTAAATCATTTAAATTAATAATGCCTCCTCGATAATCATTTCCCTTTTTATGCATCAGGTGGGGTCGTGAAGTGCCAATTTTTTTTAAACTGTCTGTTCCGACTTTCCGATACTGCTTGACATTCGAAGCTTCAACGTCATCAATCATGTGGTATTGTCATTTCGATATGCATCGGTACAGTGTGTACAAATATCTTGCAGAAACTGTTTAACCCTGAAGCCATCGACTGGCTGTTGTAAACTCTCAGCTCATCCAAAGGATTTGTTCAGCCTTACTGTAATAGTTAAATTGCCACCTACTGCATAGTGTCTGTCGGAGCAGGATTTGTGCTTTGCTGGCACGTGCTCTTTGTCTTTGGAGTAATGGATGTCAGCAATAGCTGGAGAAGCTTTGCTGCATTCCATTCACGGATTCTGTCTGCTAAACCGATTTAACACCTCTAAAAACGAGACAGAATAGAATCAATTACTCCTCGTGCAGGTGATGTTTGGCATGGGGTTGAAGAGATGTGACAGCCTTGGTTCTGCTTCTTAACAAAGAAGGACCGTAGCTCTGTAGGGAATCGTGAAGTGAGAAAGGAAGTTGGTTTAAACAAAACATTCTTGTAATTTCACTAGAATAATGCTGTTGAACAAGAACGACAGGGTGTCTCCCTTTAACATGAGCAGATAAATTTCATCTGCGTTATTGGTTTATTGGCATAAAAGATATAGCTCTTGGCCCAGTGCCCTCAGCCTTTGATATGGTACATACTAGCAGTGGTGGTGTCCAGGTTTAAAATGAAACAATGCAAACCACATCTGCACTTCTTTATAGGTCTGCCAGATGCATATCAAGGCAACCAAACGTGGTCTTATGATCCTGAAGCACATGTAGGATACCAGTAACACTGCTACCCACTGTGGACCACCAGTGGTGTGGAGGGATAAAGACACATTGGTGTTGTACGAATGCATGGGCTGTTAAAGATAAAGGCAACATATCATTTTTCTGAACAGACTCTTTCATTGATTTTGACAGCTTTTGGGCTTTCTCTTCAGCTAGAACAAAGAACAGAACACCTTTCGGTTTTGGAGTGTAGCGTGAGAGAGAAAAACACTATGTTAATTGTCAGTTTTGCAAGAACAAAACACATTAACCTCTCTTACCACATTATTATGTTTCATCACAGATTTGCCAAACTTTCCTCTCCATTCATATAAGACCAGCATTACTATTACTACTGCTCCCATTTGTGTTTAAGTAGCCTACTAAAATATTACTTTAGATTTACTGATATATATGTTTGTATATAAGTAATTTCATTGGATCTTTGAGGTGTTTCACAGGCATTCTTCAAGCCTTGTTTTACTTTCCACTCACATGCTCTCCATATGCTCAAAGTCTTGTTTTTCCTCATCCTCAATGCATTGTTTTAGTTGCCTGTCTTCATGTAAAATGAGTTCCTTTATCGGGCAGATAATAAACAAATGTTCTGAGGTTCCCAAGTAATTTGTGAGCCCAGGCTACTTGTCAATGACAAACCAACCACCACCCAGCATTCCCTCACCTTACCCAGTTGCTAGATCCCAGCTCTGAGCCCCTTTAGGAATGGGAATTGTATGAAGCAGTATTAAATGTTATTGAGAAGGCATGGAAAGGCCAGTGCACTGCTGGAGATGGTTCTGACTGCAATGGTGTCTCATCTCTATGTGCACTGCATTGTGTTTGCCAAGTTTTACAAGCTTATGTGAGAGCAGAGTGTGTCTGACATGAAACTGGGATCAGTTAACAGAGTCTAGACCAAGGTGCACTATAAATCTCACCTCTTTTTCTTCTTTGGTGTTGGCAAGTGTGTATGTGTGTCTGTATTTGTGCACATAAAAAAGCAGAGATTACAGATTTATATACGGTAAGTTTACATTTAAGTTTACATACTGCATATTACATTATTTTATTGGTAAGGTGCACTTACAATATTACAACTTACAATATTAAAGTTGCAATAATATAATATAATATAATATAATATAATATGTTTAGTTGTCCTGTATCGTTCCTGTGTTTCTGTTTCTTGTGCTTCATTGAAATTTAGTTCTGTTTCCTTGGTTAATTATTAGTGCTACATGTCTCCTATTATGTTTTATTTTTGTTTTGTTCTTCTCTGTTTGCCTGTGTTCCTGATCATTAGCTAATTAACCCACACCTGTTTCTGTTCTTCCAATTAGCTTCCTGTTATTTAAACCCTGAGTTCTCCTTAGTTTGTTCTCCAGTAATGTTTGTGTTTTCGTTAGTTGTGGTTGTGATCTGTTTCCTGAGTTTTCCTGTGCCTGTTGGATTTATTTATTAAAGACTGTTTACTCTCTGAATCTCGATTGTCGAGTTACTTATCTATCTAGTTTGGTTTCCTTGGTTCGTACCTTGTTTATATTGCCCTGTATTTTCAGTTGTGTTTGTCGATTATCGTCTTTGGTTATAAAGTGTATGCTTTGTTATTCCCCTACTAATCATAAGTATTCTCTTTTTTCATAAAAGACTATTTGTATTTATTATCCGAGTTGTGCGTGTTGGAATGCCACACTACAGATTCACAACACAACACAACACACAACGCTAAATAGACTAAACATTAATGGTATCGTTTTTGAGAACTTGCACTTCAAAAGAATTGCGTTTTCAGGCCCCCAAAACGCTGTTGTCATGTAAATGAATGGTCAAAATGCATAAAAAGTGTTCTGTCTTTAACAGCCACAGCTGAACAGAATGATTAACTAATGAGTTACCAAGGAAACAAACTACAAAGTCAGGCAGGCTTAACAGGAACTAAACAGAATATGTTACCGGAACTCAGTTCTTCCTCATGTTTTATATAGTATATGAAAACAAGTAGGCCAGATTGTGGTCTATTCTACATATAGGTACATATTAAGTGCATATGGTTCATTACTATTAACCAATATTGAGTAGAATATAGTTTTAATTTGACCTAATCAGCTTGAAAGCTTAGTCCTCAAATATCCTCACTTGTCTGAGACCTCACATTGTAATATATCTGAAAGAGTGGAAAACATCTCAGGAATTTGGCTAGCCAAATGTCCATTTCAACTGCACCCCAAACAGAAATCAGCCCACTAAGGGGTGGGTTTATCATTTTTGGGGCCCAAGCAGAGCTTGGATTTGGAAGAGCCTTAGATTTGGGAGAGCTCTTCACTGTGTCGTTGAGGTGTCTGTCCAACTATTTGACTGAATTATTTTGTAAGTAAATGCCAAGAGCGGTCTGGAATATCCATCTCAACGTATCATCTCGGAGGAACCAGGGGAAAAGGAATGATCTGAAAAGTGAAGAGGAGACAATATAAAACTTATCTACTTTTCTTGTGAATATTAATTATGAGACACTATTAATTACAAAAACAGCTAAAAATAGCTTTAAAAAACAGATGTTTGTAAGTAGGCACTGGTCGAATTACTTCTAACAATTTGCATTCTTTTAGTCCACTGCCAACACTACACTTTAAGCAGACTGTAAAAGGTATTTTTTTCTGTTGCACTCGTCTTTATTATATGCATGCGTGAAGTAGCTCCTGTTCTTGTTTTCAAAGCATAGTTTCAAATTGATTTTGCATGCCATTTGTTGTCAACACCCTATTCATCTTTTTTGAAGCATAAATAGTCTATAAGTGCTCCTTAAGAAAA
Organism: Squalius cephalus; assembly: GCF_949319135.1. Taxonomy (NCBI): domain Eukaryota; kingdom Metazoa; phylum Chordata; class Actinopteri; order Cypriniformes; family Leuciscidae; genus Squalius; species Squalius cephalus. The sequence continues at coordinate 22,205,283 of NC_137132.1, read as the reverse complement.
TACAGCATATTTGTGCAGCTTAAGCACTGTGTCAGTTGGTAGATGGAGAAATTCCTCCACAGTGGCCTTCTCTCCACTGGCTGCACCCTCTTGATTTTGGCTGAGCGATTCCACACATTAGACCTCTGACTCCATGGGATTTCTCTCACAGGGCCTTTCCAAAGACCAATCATATTTGGCGTCTCTCTTCACTAACACCTTTCTTAAGTTCAGCCCACCCTGCCTGAAACCAAGTTATAACTTCGATGCTGCGGTTGAGCCGATTTTTAATCATATTAAATGTTAGCCACCGTGGATACAAATAATTCTCCTTTGAGCCCTTGATTTTAGCGCTATTCTAACCTCCACGTCTCTGTTGCTTTTAAAGTGTCATTAAATGTTGGCTTTTCTCCAGCAGCTATACTGTGAAGTCGGAGCAGATTTATTTTCTTGAAGGGTTAATGTATTTTTTCCCCCCCTCATTTTATCGTCAAACCATTTAAATTTTCACTTGTGAATTTGGTAATAAAACAGTCAGGAGTCGAGTAACCTGTTTTATGACTTTCACATGAGTACAATGAAAGAAAGAAAAAAACACCCCAGAGCATGTTTCAGCTGAAATGTGCCTTTAATTCATGAAAGCCATCAGTTTGACAGGCAAAGATTAAGAGCTCGGAGTATCTGATGGCCTTATTAAGATTTAAAGAGATGCAATCAGAGCTGCTACTTTTAGTAGTTTACTAAGTAATTAAGGCTGAAAAATATCATGAAGCATTGTAGTGAGTTTGCAAAACCATAATCCTATGATGTTGTGGGTTGTTGCCAGGCCGTTGCGAAGGGGTTATGAAGACTTGTGGTCTAAATTAAATAAAATTAAACTGGTTAAATTATATACAAAGCTGCACAATTTAAGGTATTATTCACATCCATAGCACAATATCAAGGATAAGTTACACATTGAACATTAATACTCAAGATTGGAAGTTTAGAACAAATCATTGAACCCAAGTATGAGCAATAACAGGAATTCTTGCATTAAAAACACCACTGGAGAGTCTTGGTAATTCACTCCTCATCTGAATATTGGTGTATTGCAGCAATTGAACTCCTGTTTTTCCTGCTTTTTTTCTGTAGAGTAACTACTGACAGTGTTCAATGGTCTGACTGTGATTAAATCAAGTTTGACTTGGCTTACCTTGTTTTATTACCAGTCCAAGTTACATTCTGGCATTGTTCTTAATTTTCCACTGTTGTTTTTCACAGGCAGCCCAGGGTAACTGTTCAGTCACACCCTGGAAAATTAGAATTTCCATAATGAAGATTCCTGAAACGATGTTGTGAGTTGTCTGGATTAAGTTGTCTACTGAGTCACATGACCAGCTGTCCAGTGGAGTAGCTGGGATATCAGAGTGTTTAATGTCATATTTCCTCTCTGTTTAGACTGTTTGCAGCAGCACTTTCTCTGAAGAGAGAACAAAACAATCATTCTCTTGTTTTCTCTCCTCTCTCCACGTCACCGAGGGACTGGAAGCCGTCCGCATTCACTCCATCAATCTCACTCTCTCTCTCTCTCTCTCTCTCTCTCTCTCTCTCTCTCTCTCTCTCCCCAAACTAAAGCTCTGATCCAGTTTGAGACCCAAAGGTCCCATGGAGATAGAACTAAGGAAAATAACCCAACTTTCACTTGCAAGGTTAGATTAACATGGCATATGCTCAAGAATAACAATGCGACAATAAAATAACTTATTTTTCAGAGACTCCGGGGTTTCATATTTTCTATAAAATAATTGTAATTTCTAAAATTATGCATATGATGCATCACATGCATGATTGATACATATACACAAGTGGGAAATGGTCCATTGGGCACATTGTATAGGAGTGTGAAGTTTATTATTCCACTCAGTAATTTGTTTTTGTATTATGCCAATTGCTGATGTATGCAGCACAGCCTCAGCGGCCTGCCACACGTACCAGGTTAATCAAGCAAACGTTTTTACAAGTCATCAGAGAGTTGAACTGAACCCAAGGAGTGTTTATGAAAGGAAACGCATTTGAAAAGTTCATTTTTACCATACAAGAAAATTGAGCAGTGGTTTCTATCATTCAGCACAGAGGTTCTCAACTAGTGGGTCATGACCCAAAAATGGGTCACAGGTCTGTTTTGAAAGACTTGTGGAGGTGGGTGAAAAAAACAGTGCTAAATACAAATATCGACTTAGTGAAAATGTTTGACTTGGTAGATGCAAACAGCGCTTATTTCTTTAACTTCAACCAACAAAGAATAAAGGTTTGGTTGAGTAACATGATGCTGTTAGACCCTGCTGGTAGATACTGTAACTACACCATTCTCCAAGTTAATTAGGCACAGGACCATTTCTCACCATGATTGTCAGGAGTGGGGGTTCTCCTTGGTTCTCCTCTGAGGTCCTGGGATTGGGTGGGTTTAAAGGTGCCATGTGTAAGAATTGAGGTAAAAATATCCAAAAAATGAGCTACACGCATCAAAAGAATGAGAAGAAATAAGGGCGATGATGTCATTAAAAAAATGACAAGTTATAGTGCTGCAGAGATATCAACCTGAATTAGCATGCTAAATTACTAGCCACAGCCCGACAGGTGTCATAATACCAGTTTCGGCCATGGGAGGCGGTATGCGGGCAACATAACCACCAGCCAAACTGCAATACACGAATAACTCGCACGGCTTGTGGGCGTACTTGAACCTGATGTCAATCGTCTGAAAATAACAGCCCACTACTACATTTCAGTTCAGGGAAGAGAGCGGAAGAATGGCTGAAGCCCTTGGCAAGAGACCCTTACCACCACCACAACGCCCTCGGAATCGCAAATAAAATCTGATAAAAAAAGGAACAGAACCAGAGTAAACATTGGCACTGCTTTCCATCGCTGGAGACAACTAATGGACATGAAAGAAATGAGGTTCGACTCTGAACTTGCAACATTTCTTTTCGATTGGTAAGTAAGATGCTGTTAGTATTTCGCTAGAAGTTTGTTTTATATGTTTGTGTAGTTTTTTCGGGAAGTTATAACATAGAAATGTATCGAAGGCTGTTCGATAAACGTGCTAATGTTAGCGATGGCTAACCGTAGCTGTTAGCGTTTGATAGTTAGCTCTACCCACAGATCCGATCCGGTTTTCACCTGTTATCTACCAGAGCCCGTCTCTACCAAGCTGATGCTAAAATGTAACATTAGCTAAGAAGCTTGAAATGTCTTCGATGATAATGAACCCCAAATGGACGCACAAAACGTAACGGAAAACATTGCAAGGTGTAATGAGACTGACTGTTTTTTTGGTGACTAATGATAACTTAGCTAGAAGAGGTATTGCTAATGAAAATCAAACTTGATATATGCTGCTAAATTAGCATCAGGCGGGCAGCATACGTAACACTCTAAATAGATGTTGTCCCTAGTTTCACTTGTATATGTGCAGCTAAGAATACTTTTTAACTAAACTACAACTACAACAGTTTTGACGATGTTAGGTAAAGTGATGGTGAAGTTATGCAGTGGCGATCGACTGGCCAGCTGATTTTGGGATCTGAGACTAGTTCCGGCATAGGCATAACATTTGTACCTGCAGTGTTGAACTGTGTAATTTTTTTTTTAGGTATGAAGGACCACTGTCATCCACTCCCATGGCTATGGCTCTAGGGTCGTTGTGAAGGTAGGGGCGGAACATAGAGACTATGCCGTTTCTCGGTTGTTACTCTAGAGTAGACTAACTCACTTTCTGGAGGTATACTGCCCCCATCTGGTATGGAATGTGGAGTATGAATTGATTTTTTGGCGGACCTTACACAAGGCACCTTTAAATTATGGAGTTACGACGCTGTCTCCACACATTGGTGCCCCCTCAGCTGAGGACACCTATTTAGGCAACCGCTTAATTTGCCTATGCCTAAAAAGGCCTAGGTTTGCCTACCTAGTCACATGGCATTCACAGCTCAGGTGAAAAACAACTCAAACAACCAAAACAACTCCTCCTTTCCATTGAAATGTTAAAGCATGCCATGGAGATTCTAAAGTTATTTAAGTTGTGCTTATGGTGCCTTCAAGGGCACCTGGGAAAGGAGCATTTATGCTGCCTTCACGTGATGTCGGAGTTATCGTAAATACGAGTTTCCTAGTTCAAAATTGGTCTCATGTCGTATTTACCACTGGGAAGCTCAGGGATAATTTTGATACTCAAGTTCCCGAGATGGGTGGGCCACAAACTTTAAACATGGCGGAGAAGAGAACGATTGTTGCTGTGACGGCTATTTTTTCCACAACAGCTACATCGCCTTGTCTTGTCATTAAAGTAGTGCATATTTATATAATCATTAGAAGCTTATTGTATTAGTTAAGATAACATTGTTCTAATAAATAGAAGAATAAACCTGGTGACCTACAAGATTCCTGTTCTTTCCGTCAACAAAGCATTTGAATGTGATGAGCTCATAATCCCGACTTCAGAAGTGGGAAGTAGGAAATGTGAAGGTAGCATTGTTATTACAGCAACACACCAGAAATATGTAAAGTCAGAAACATAACATGGAAGTAGCCAAAACAAAACAATATTTACAGATTATCTTAAAGCTAGGGTAGGTAATCCTGTTCAGAAACACTTTTTTTTATACTGGGTGAAATGGTCCTTCCATCCCGAGAGTAGTCAATACATTATGTGTTCAGAAAAAGGAATGAAAACAATCAGACCTCTGTAGCAGCTGCAGGACAGTAAAAACTCTGACCAATCACTGCCACTCGGTCCGAGTGTAAAGAACCAATCAGATGCCTTCAGAGCCAGGAGGAGTGTCTTAGCAGTGTCAATCAAGTTCGCGTACGCGCTGATCGTCCCTCTCTTGCACAGCGCGTACCGTCATTCAAAATCAAGATTGCCGGTGTGCCGAGCAGCTGTGCTAATGGCGGACAAACAACCAAAACTGCCAATTTCTCGAGTGGAACCTGCTCATACAACAAAGACAGGTAAACGGAAAAAGACCGATGACGATAAACAAGCCCGTCGGAGCCCATTGACTCAGTGTTAAAACTCTAGCCGCATAACATACAGATAAAATGTCACGCACTGTGCAAAGCAACAATTGAAACCTGCTAATTCACTGGCTTGTCATGTTGCTAAAATAATGTACTAGCAAACCTTGTTTAGCATTACATATCGCTAGAATAATTATTTACATAGCCTACTGCATTATTATTATTAGTTACCGTTATATTATCTTATAGCTATTTATAACTCATAGAAAGAGTGCAACGTTATAAAGTTACATTACATGTATTGCATAATACGTAATGATTTGAGGACCAAGTTTGTAGTCAAAGTATGGGCAGGCCAGTCAATGTAAAGCATTTCGTCCCTACCAGTGAATGTGCCATAACTGTTTATCCGTCCTCATCGGTGACCCTGCATGTTTACTAGCCTGCGCGTTCACAGCAGGCTCCGCTGTGGGGGGAACTTTACATAACAAAATACATGTTTAACAGCTAGTAGGCCTAACGTTATATGTGATGAATCTTACACGAAATTCATCTTCATCTCAGTGCAACTAATGGAAATGGAAAAACGTGTATCAATGCAACCTGTTTTTAGCTTTGCCTTATAGTTATAACTAGCTCGTTAGCGAATCAAAAAATATGGCGGCAAATCAATGCCAATAATCACCGAGCACACAACTGATGCTAGCGCGCGCGGTGAATGACTTCCGCGAGAGGATAACAGATCTACACGCGAAGAAACGGGAACTCGCGAGCTCATTCAAACCCTGCGCGCGCGCATGACATCATCTCAGCACGCAATACAAGCCCTTGCGCGCGCGCATGATCATTCCCCACGCGCTCGCGCTTTATCTGCTCTCGCCTGCTGCTTTTGCTCGCTCGAACAGTTTTATTTTTGGCAGTCGAGGGGCGGGACTTACTGTTTTAATAAACTCAAATGTCATTGGTTACTTTTTCCAGAAGTCAGTTGCGATTGGACGCCTGTCCAATGACTCGTAATTCACTTGACTTGAGACATGAGACATCACTTCATTTGTTTTATTTATTGTGGTTTATTAATGTGTAATGTGATTTAATGCATTGTTAATATAGAATAGATTCTTACCAGATACTTTATTAACAAAGTCTTATTGCGTTGTGTTGTTAAGAGATATTTAGGCTACCGACTAATGACGCATTTCCATGGTTATTAGCATTGCAAATTGACCAAATATTTTATAAATTTTTAGGTAATATAAGTGGTTAATTATGTTTTCTATTAAATGCAAAAGGGGTTCTGGCTTCTCAAGTTAAGATACAGTACACAGCATGAATTAGCTTACAAATGCCTTTTCAGAATTTGCTACAAAATATAGAGGAACAAAATTAAACCCAGCAAATTATTAAACACAGCAAATTAGATATTAAAATAGCCTATTATATAGTGATCTTAACCATCTAACTTTTTGTAAGCTAATAACCTAATAAGAGAAAGTATGAACGTGCAGTACTAGTTGAGGTTATTTTATGATTTAGATCAAACTAACATAAAATCACAGCATTAGCTATAAAATGGAGTTTGCAAGCCTGAATAGTGGAGGAAAACTAATAATTGGGTAACAGATAAATAAAGATGGAAAAAAATCAATTCTCGGCGTTTGAGAATCGATTTTGAATCGACCACATTTTAAAAAACGATTAATCGAAAAATCGATTTTTTTTGCCCAGCCCTATGAGGCAAGTACAGTACACAGTATAAATGATTACACCCCATCTGAACATAACATATCTTTAAAAAATAAAATAAAAAATAAAATATGTCCTAGATAAAGAAAAAATTCTGAATTTGTTGGGTTTCAGAGGGGTGTAATCATTTATGCTGTGTACTGTATCTTAACTTGAGAAGCCAGAATCCCTTTTACATTTAATAGAAAATATAATAAACCACTCAAAATGGACATAATAGTAATACACAGGATGATAACAAAAAGCTTACACAACAACTCTTGAATATTGATATAAACAAGTAATGTATCTTTCATCCAAAGCCCTTGTTATATTTGCAACTATTTAATGGATACGTTTTACATTTCTGAGGTTCTCAGAACCAATATAATTTTGGTTGGGTAAACGTAAATAGTGGTGAATGGGAGTATAGTGGTAATGTAGTGGTGATATAGGCTACAGCAAATACAGGTGAAACTCGAAAAGTTAGAACATCATGCAAAAGTTCAAAATTAGAAACAAATTCAAAATTAGAATATTGTGAAAAGGTTTTCATAAGCTGTAAGCCACAATCATCAAAATTATAACAAATAAAGGCTTGAAATATCTCACTTTGCATGTAATGAGTCTATATAATATATTAGTTTCACCTTGTAAGTTGAATTACTGAAATAAATAAACTTTTGCACATGAACTTATATTAAAAATTTTCGAGTTTCACCTGTATGACTTTACATTCCCATTTTTCTCCAATTTCTTTTAGGTATTTTAATGCCAATAACACAAATCACAGTGTTATGAATATAAAATGTAAAAATGTATACAAATTTGGGTCAATTTGCAATGCTAATAACTATGGAAATGCATCATTAGTCTGTAGCCTAAATATCTCTTAACAACACAACGCAATAAGACTTTGTTAATAAAGTATCTGGTAAGAATCTATTCTATATTAACAATGCATTAAATCACATTACACATTAATAAACCACAATAAATAAAACAAATTAAGTGATGTCTCATGTCTCAAGTCAAGTGAATTACGAGTCATTGGACAGGCGTCCAATCGCAACTGACTTCTGGAAAAGGGGAAAAGTAACCAATGACATTTGAGTTTATTAAAACAGTAAGTCCCGCCCCTCGACTGCCAAAAATAAAACTGTTCGAGCGAGCAAAAGCAGCAGGCGAGAGCAGATAAAGCGCGAGCGCGTGGGGAATGATCATGCGCGCGCGCGAGGGCTTGTATTGCGTGCTGAGATGATGTCATGCGCGCGCGCAGGGTTTGAATGAGCTCGCGAGTTCCCGTTTCTTCGCGTGTAGATCTGTTATCCTCTCGCGGAAGTCATTCACCGCGCGCGCTAGCATCAGTTGTGTGCTCGGTGATTATTGGCATTGATTTGCCGCCATAAAAAAATATATATTTTAAACTTTACCAATATCGATATGATAGCTTGATAGTGAGTAGGCTACTAAAATACATCTTATTTGTTTATATTCATAATGATAAAGTTAGATTTTTTTATTACATGTGATTCTGACATGATGCTACATGCACTGCGCTCCTTCCTCTCCGCTCGTCTCAGGTAAATAATGCGTCTTCCAGCTCAGCTGTCGGAGTCGCGCGTTCATGTGTTTTGGGGGCGTGGCTTTGGAAGGACCCCAGAAGGGAGAGGGTGGACTGAATGGAAATAATGAGCTGTCTTTAAAACAGTCGTTAGAGGTCTACATACACTCGATTTTTATACTTTCTTTTTCAGAATACTTACATTTTAATTATGTATTGATATATACATAAAGTTTAAACAAATTTGAAAAATAAGTTTTTTAGACCATTCTTACCTACCCCAGCTTTAAAGTAAATGTTTTTATTAAAGCAAAAAAGTTGAGTAAGTAACAGTTATGAGCTGTTCTGTATCACACCTTTATTATATAGCATGTAATTGTATAGCATATAAAGTAAATAACTTGCATTTATTATAATTCACTACAGAATAGCTTTCTGTTTACTTATCTCTACAGTATATAGAGATTATATATATACACTACCGTTCAAAAGTTTGGGGTCAGTAAGATTTTTAATGTTTTTAAAAGAAGTATCTTCTGCTCACCAAGGCTGCATTTATTTGATTAAAAATACAAACAAAAACAGTAATATTGTGAAATATTATTCCAATTTAAAACAGCTGTTTTCTGTGAATATACATTAAAGTGTATTTTATTCCTGTGATCAAAGCTGAATTTTCAGCATCATTACTCCAGTCTTCAGTGTCACATGATCCTTCAGAAATCATTCTAATATGATGATTTGATGCTCAAGAAACATTTATGATTATTATCAATGTTGAAAAGTTATTTACATTTTTATTTCATGATGCTATGATGAATAGAAAGTTCAAAATAACTTTGATCACAGGAATAAATTACAGTTTAAAATATATTAAAATAGAAAACAGTCATTTTAAATTGTCATAATATTTCACAATATTACTGTTTTTTTATTGTTTTTTATCAAATAAATGCAGCCTTGGTGAGCAGAAGAACTTTTGAACAGTAGTGTATATATATATAAAACATTATAATATAGATATCATATAAATATTATTTATATGATATCTATATTATAATGTTTCAACAACGTTTCAAATCAACATGCTCCTTTCAGCATCACAACTCTGCGACTTGTGAGTGGTAAACTTGTAATTTTAGAAGAAACACAACTATGACTTTGCTCTGCCATTCATGTGTTGCGAACTTGTAATCACATTCTGACTCCACTTGAGGGGCACATAAGTTCATGCTTAGGTTATGCAAATACCTTTATTAAAAACTGTTTTCTTCGAACACAAAAAGAAACAATGACCTCTTATACTGTTACTTCAGTTATCACAATCAGATCTGTTTTGTTTTCCTATAAATTTCTTATTGAGTGAAACCAAGAAAAGATGCTAGATGAGTAGATATGGCCACAAAATAGTGTCTGCGAGTTCAAAATAATAAGTATTGTCATCAGTTAGTCCTTGTCAGCTTTGGACCCAGTAGCCACGCCAGACTCTACTTAATGAAAACGAATTGCGAGAGATTGAGGCACACCAAGAATCATATTTTCATCACGGTGAACTCTTTTCCTTCAAAAGAGAGAAACAAAATGAATCAAAATACAGTAAAGCGTGGAAGTCTGAAACGCAAGCAGCTGGGGCCACTAATGAGAACCAGCCGCAGGTGGTTGCTAAGTGACAGCGGCTGAGTGGCAGGCCTAGAGCCTGGGCCGCAATTGCTCACCTCCCGAGCCGGCCGCCTCTCTCTCCCCACCGCAGTGGCTCTCACTCTGGCAGTGCAAGACAGGGAAGCAGGGCGGCCTGAAATGAGAACCAGACCCCTTCAACCCTACAATTGGCTCTCTTCCCTTGGCTGTTTTTTTGTGTGTGTGTCTAAAGTTGAGAGAAAAAAGGAACGTGCTCCAAAAATAGATTAGGGATCGCGTGCCAATGGGTTTTGAAGACTTCACTTTTTTTCGCTCCCTCTAGTCACGCAAGTAGCCTGGCAAGACTTTGGAAATCAAGGCAGGAAAAAACAAAAACACGCAAAAAGACAGAAGGAAAGATAAAAGGCCCTCTGGGGGTTGTATCTCTAAGGCCCTGTTTACGCCTGGTATTAAGATGTGTTTTTGTCGATCGGATCACAAGTGGACGACGCTTAATACAGGTGTAAACTTGGTCTAAAACGTTTCAAGCTTGTCCACTTTTAACCACTTCCAAAGGTAGTCGAAAACACATTAGACTGGATTGCTTTTGTAGTGTAAACGCTCATGTGGTCGAATGTGTTCGAACAGGCATAAAAGACCGCATACTGACTTACTGCGTAAACATTATGGGAAGCATGCTAGACTTTTTTGGCTGAAGACCCAAGTTTGGTTTGAAGACGAAAAACGTACCAAGCACAATTATGTTCTCTCACCATTCCTGATTTCTAACATTCACTCTCCTCGTTCAGCGTGATCTTGCGGATGTCAGAGCAGAAATGAAAGCTTATCAACTCCGTATGTTTTTCCATCGTCTCCGGGCGCGTTCATATGTAAATTGCATAAGCTCATTTTGTCCACTAGATCAAAAGATCTGAAAAACAAACAAACATTTACACACCATAGACCCTCCGCTCGAAGAAGCAGGACAGTGAAAGAGGACAAAAGAGACGGAGTAAAACACTAGGTGTAAACAGGTAAGTGTCTGCCACGTATACTTGTGATCCGATCGACCAAAACGCATCTTAATACCAGGTGTAAATAGGTCCTAAGGAGTGCACAAATATTGAAGTGGGCAGGATTACTATTTGAGACCCCACCCCACAATGAATTTACATCACATGACAGATGTAAAAGTGCATATGAAGTCTCATTTTGACGTTTAAGCTCTCTTTCATAGGAGTAAAGAGACTTGAGTTGCAATCGGATGAATGGAAATCTAGACAATATTTAAAGAAAGCACATTATGGGGCCCTTGGCGACTAGAAATATCCGTCTTTGTGGGTCTGCCAAGCTTGGTCGGCATCGTTATGAAAGAACCCTTTAGACAAAGGGCAAAATAGACTCTCTTTTTCTTCCCCTTCTGCTAAAATCATTAAATTCAACAGTCGTTATTGTCATTAAATTTAAAGACTCATGCCAGGCCTACCCAGCGAAGAAAGCCAGCGAGCCCCTTGGAAAGGTTGAATAAAAGGTTACTAACTTTGTTATGAAGGGCCACAATACGTTTTTAAAGCCATCAAAGCAATATGTCAGAATAAATTAGTCTCAGGCCAGTTGTTGTAAGTGGCACCATCACAACAAGCCTTAATGTGTCTCCATTTTGACCCATGCAGACACAACAAACTGACCTCATCAAAGCGAAAAAAGTCCGATGCCATACACAAACATTTAGCAAAATTGATGATGCATCATCAAAAGCCTAACAATTAAATAACACAGTCATTCGAAGGTCTCTTTTGCTTTCGAATGAGAGTTGTTATGACCAGAAACACAGTCCACATGGCCCTGAGTTATTTGACAGTGGTGTTTAGCTTCAGCAAACACAAAGAGTGTGTCAACAGAAACTGGTGTAGAAAAAAACAATCTCTCCAACTGTGATCTTTCCGTCAGACATAAAAAAAAAAAACACGTTAAACAGAGTTTCCACACAACTTCTTGTATGTGTGAGTTAGCTGATGCACCAAAGTATGAGACAGACTCTCCATCAAACTCTTATGTAATAGCAGCAAATTAATCCTCATTGACCTTCAACAAAACGCCTCAATGAACTCTAAAATTAAAATGAAATAAAGCCTAGCGCAATTGCTGGCAGAAGCATGATATATTTTTGTAATAGTTTACATCAGTGAATATACCTCGTTTGGTGACGTCAGCAAGTGTCGTTCCCGGTCCTCACACAATGCTGGTTCAGCGCTGCTGATGCAGACCTGGTTATGATGTAATGCTATTTTAAAAGTAAATGAAATGTTTCTCCTTACTTAAACTTAAAAAATGAGTTTCAGAATGCATGAATTTATGAACGAATCCTTGCAGTTTATATAGGCTACAAATATGTTTTTAATGCATTCATGATTTCAAAATGAAACTATCATTACATTTCTAATTTTCCTAATTTCTACAGAGCCCCTAAAGGGACATGGTGGTGGGAAAAATATTAAATGGGAGAAAAAAAATATTACAAAACTTTTGCGTTCACTCACAAAGGACAAATGCAAGCGAAAACAACGTTTCTTTGCAAACGCAAAACATTTGTGAGTGTCACAATCACCAGCTGGAGTGCTCTTGATATCCACAAGAGGGCTTTCCCCTCTTGTTCATTGTCATTCCAACATGTACTACATTTCCCAGAACTCCCTAACCAGTCTCATCATCCCTGATTGTTCTCAGCTGTTTCTCATTACATTGTCAGTCCCTGCCTATATAAGCCTGATTCATTCAGTCACTCATTGCAAAGTCTTGTATGTGTGTCACTGCATCTCTGAGCACTCTCTCTGGGTTTCTTTGTCTCATGGTTTGGATCTTTTACCTGGTTTATTGTATTACTCTATGTTTCCTTCTCAGTTTATTTGTACTGCTTGCCTTGGTCTTGACTCTCTGCCTGTTTTTGTACTAGAATTCTGGATTACCCCTTAATACAGACTGTGTTTGCATCCTCAGCCCTGTGTGTCAGAGCAGATACAGTACAAGACAGCAAGAGAATGCAAAAGCGTTGATATAATTTTTTTCTCCAAAAAAACGTAAAACTTTTTATGCGTTTTGTCCGTTCGTTTACACGACAGCGGCGTTTTGGGTGCCTGAAAACACAAACTTATGTAAACGTGTTTCAAAGTGCAAGTTTTTGAAAATGGTCTCCGTGTAAACAACAAAACAGCGAATCTCTGAAGACGATGACATCATGCACATGCGTATTACGTATTCAGTCTATAGTGTTTCATCGCCATCTAATGTAGATGGCCATCTACTAATGTTAGTAGTTTTCGCGGAGCCGTGTGAATGGGGATCGTTTTGACAATGGTGTTGTCTGTATGAGGAAAACTCAAAGGAAAAACCTCTCAGTTTTAAAGCTACACTGTGTGATTTTTACCCCCATCTAGCGGTGAAATTGTATATGACTACCCAGTGAATATTAGTTTCTGTTCCTTTCAATTCCGAGGGCGTTTTAACTCCTACGGTGGCCGTATTATTCCAAGATTAACATGGCTTCCAGTTATCGACTTCGTCCATGACAATAATAAACAATACGTCTAAAATGAATAAAACTACAGGACAGATGTCAGGAGGTAAACGTCACCCTTGGAATCGGCTATCCCAGCATAATCAGATTAGGCTAACGTTACAATGTGTACAAAGTAAAAGCAATTAAAAATAACTAAAATTTACAGTGTCCTTTTTTTTATATAGCTTAAAAAATTGCGCCTTTAAAACTATTCATCACCTGTGATCCGTCGCAGCACAGATTTATGTTACGAGGTAAACAATACTTTTTCACCATTGACGCGAGGATGAAGTTATAGCCTACTAGAGGTCGTTCTGGCGTTATGCACAACCATGCTATGGTTAGACAAGCAACTATAAAACTTCGAATTTACACAAATGAATTACAACAGAACAGGCTGAATTACCTGTCGAGAAGAAAGCAGGCAACCTCGGCGTCCGTTTTAAAATCTTTTCTCCTCATGAGCTCTTTCCATCTGGGAAAAGTTATTCCAATATTGACTTTGGTCTTGCTGATTTGTCTGTTGCGTTGACGTTTTAATTCTCTCTTTCAAATGTGAGTACGCACGCACGCACACACACACCACACACACCACACACACCACACTATCTTTCAAATCTGCCGGCACTCGCGAGCTCGCGAGTAATCTCCCCCTCGCATTCGTCACGGTGTCACTGAGTGAAAAACGCAAAAGGCGAAGCTTGAATTTACAGGTATGTCCCTCTTTGGCTAATGTAGTTTCAAGATGGAGGGGCAACATGGCGACCGGCATTCGAACCCCTCACCCGTATGTACTTTCAATGGCAGATTATAAACTTAAGAGAATACTTTATTACTTGAAAGAAGTAAATATACATTAATGAGCAAATCTATTTTTGAAAGAACTAAGTGTTTTTTGCTAAGAATCAACTAAAAAAGTTACACAGTGTAGCTTTAAGCACATTGTTGTCGTTTAAACGTACCCTAAGTAAATCTTATGATTTTTACATGTTTTGTTCATTGTGATAATATTCACAAATGAAGACAACTTGAATCAATTTTGAAGCGTAAATACAATCGGCAGAAGTCAAAAGCTAAATGTAGGATATAACCGAACTACACAATGGCCGCTAGACTACAACCACATCGACAACTATTTCAGTCTGTGTTTAAAAGCATGTTTCCCTGAAAGTTTGAGTTGGATAGTTTGCATGAGCAAGATTATAAACACAACTCGATTGTGAAAGTGGACTAGTGAGTAGAATAATTTACCTGTTCAGCTGATGACGTTTAATGTCCCCATCAACCTAGTCCTGGTCCCAGTCCCTAGTCCCAGTCCCTAGTCCCATATTCCAAGTGCCAGTCCCATAGTCCTAGTCCCAGTCCCAGTCCGTCCCAGTCCCTAGTCCCAGTACCTAGTCCCAGTACCTAGTCCCATAGTCCTAGTCCCAGTCTCTAGTCCAATAGTCCTAGTCCTATTCCTAGTCCTAGTATTAGTCTCAGTCCCAGTCCCTAGTCCCATAGTCCCTAGTCCCATTGAGTGCAACAGTGCCTGCCCCCTTTTTCAGCAGCTGAAATTTTTTCCCATAGAGATTTTAAAATAGTCTCTGTTAAAGAGTTATAAGCCATGAACCAAGCCAATCATCTACAAGGTGAATCGCAACACTACAAACTTATATATGTACAAACATTTCAGTAATTTGAGAATATAGGGACATTGACTCGATTCCTTAATTCGCAGTGCCTCATGGGAGTGGGCGGAGCTAAAGAGCTATTTTGGAGCATGTTGCTGTTATCGACTCTCTTATTAGTGTAATTTTCTGTATAGCATCATGGGTAACGGATGTTCACCAGGAATACCACTGTTTAACACGATTATTTAAAGTTTTAGAATGTGCTTCGGTACAGTATAAATGTTTTAGTCAAATCCACATTCAGCATCTAGTTTCAGGGAGTATTTTGCGGTTTAATCCTAGACGGTTCTTTGTGATTTCAAGGCAATATACACAACATTCACAGGAGAGTCTGCAGTATATGACATGTCCTGTAATCCAAGCTGTTTATGGCATGGCTCTAATGACATGTTCTGAAAGATCCACAAATCATTAAGGTCTGAATATGGATGAATAATGACTAAATTCTTCCTCTGGGGTGACAAGGTTTGTTATTGCCCTATTTTTTGCAACTGTTATAGGCTCCATGGTTTAAACCCTTATTTTTTGGCTTTTTAAAGATTTAATTATAAGGCCCCGGCTGCAGTGTCTAGTGTGCTGTATATCTTTGGTCTCTATAGAGACAGTTTGGAAGAGACAAATGATCTGGTACTTCCTCTTCAGGACAGGTGGGAAGACTGAATTTTTCCCCTATCAGCTTGTGCATGAGCTTTGAGACCTGACGGAAATACATAAACATTAGCTAAACTAGGATTCTGTGGTCTTTGTATGCCTGCAGTTCCATTCATGAACCACATATTAACTATCTCATATGTTAAGTATTTATTTTATTCAAGGGGGAATCACACATATTTGTATTTGACATTCTAACAATAAATCTACATCAATATTTCTCCAATTTCTGGCTGAACATCTGGATTCTATTTGGAGTTCAGTTTGTTACTTTGACTTTGCATGTTGAAACTTCAGTAGATGGCCAGACTGCAGCTAGATCTATGCTTTATGAACATTCTAGATCTATGCTTTATGAACATTCTTGAAGTTCAAAATACCATTGGCCTTTTTGCAATAACACTATGTAATGATTCAGGGTCTAAGTGTCAAGTGATATTTTTTTAATCTAATTAATTACATGGTGTGCTGATTAATTAATCACATATCAAATTTGGCAAAGAATTTACCCCCAAAATATAATTTAAAGTCATTATTGTGATAAATGAGAAAAGCATGAATAGACATTAGAAAAAGTAATTTTAGAAATAAATATTTTACTTGATTCAGCATAGAATTTATAACATAAACTTTTTGTTAAATGTACATCTAAATTGGTATTTATTTACAGACTGTTTATTGCAGCTCATAAGTGTCATGAATGTATTTACACTGCAATTACAATTGCATAATGCCACAATATTAATGGGTTTTAATTGGGTATCAAAATGTTTAATCACCCATAAATTAAAATTCTGTCATCATTTACTCTCCGTCATGTCATTTCAAACCTGAATGATTGACTTATTTCTGTGGAACAAAAAATACTATACTTTTGTACAAATTATTATTATTATTATTTTTTTTTTTTTGTTCATTCAATGGAAGTCAGTGGTAACCAAAACAGTTTGGTTATTAATATTATATACCAACAAAATCATCTTTTATGTTCTGCAAAAGAAAGAAAGCCAATAAGGTTTGAAACAACATGAGGGTAAGTCAATGATTTTTTTCAAATAAAATTAAATTAGAAATTAAAATTGCCAGTAAGTGGTGGTAAATGTCTAAATGAGTAAGTCATTGAGCCATTCATTTGATTAATAGTACATTTTTAATTAAGTCTGAGAGATTTCTGTCCTTCCATTGACGGTCCACGCAACTACCACTTTGTGGCTTCAAAAGTTCATAAAACTAATCCATATGAATTTAAATGAAATGTCATGTCCCTCAAACCCTTCCTGAACAATTTTTGCATTGTGGTAGGGTGCATTATCCTGCTGAAACAGGCCACTGCCATCAGGGAACACCATTTCCACGGTCAGCAACAATCTAAGGTAGGTGATACGTGTCAAAGTAACATCCACATAAATGCCAGGACCCAAAGTTTCCCAACATTGCCCTGACCATCACACTCCCTCCACCGGCCTGCCTTCTTCCCATAGTGCATCCTGCTGCTCTCTCTTGGTTGGGTGGTCCAGTTCTGACACTCACATGCCCATTGTAGGCAGTTTCGGTGGTGGACAGGGGTCATCATAGGCACTTTGTCCGGTCTGCTGCAAACCAGCAAACTGCTATGCAATGTGTGTTCTGACCACTGATCTATATAATGACCAGTGGTTCTGACACCTATCATGGGCAGCATTAAGTTTTTCAGCAATTTTTTGAGCTACAGTAGCTCTTTTGTGTGATCGGACCAGGCAGGCGAGCCTTTGCTCCCCATGTGCATGTGTTAGTCTTGGGCGTCCATGACCCTGTTCAACGGCTGTCCTTCCTTGCACCTCTTTTGGTAGGTACTACAGACCGTAAACACCTACGTAAACGTAAACAAGACCTGCTGTTTTGGAGATGCACTGATGCAGTTGTCTTGCCATCACCATTGGCCCTTGTGAAAGTCACTCAAGATTTTTTCACTTACTCTTTTCTCTGCTTCCAACTCATGAAATTCAAGAACTGACTGTTCAGTTGCTGCCTAATATATCCTCTTGACAGGTGCCACTGTACTGATATAATAAATGATATTCACCACACCTATGTTGTGGCTAATCAGTGTAATACAGTATAAACCTTGAATTTGTCTTAACAGCAACACAAAGTCTTTACCGCAACACCTAAAAATGCTGCGGTAAAGACGTGCTGCAGAAATGACATTTTTGCTAATATTGCAGATAACTGACAGCTAGCAAGGTCTGATACATCAGTTTTGACTTTTAGCAACAAAGATATATTCATCAGTAATATAAATACATTTTTTAAATGTAATTCAAAATACACAATTACTAAGCTGAATGGTAAGGATGCACAAGAAATACTTAAGAAGAAAAGATGATTTTTATCTTATTTTTTCTGGATCTTGTGAGTGACCAAATAGAGCTGGTAAGTCCCGCCCATCCGTAAAACCCCAAGTGGACCTCTAGGTTGAAAAATCGTCAATGCAAGTGAATGGGTAAAAATAATTATTTTCTGGTCCCGTTTGAATTGTGCCATGAATGTGAACATATGTTGTCTGTGAATTTTTTATATAATTTTTCATGTTACGAGTTTGACAGTATATGGTATGATTCTTCGGCTAGCAGTTGTGGAAAAGACATAACGAGAAAGACTACATGTCGCCTATGTGACGTCACCCCATAAAGTTGACTTACCCGTGGTTTTCGCCAACCTCAACGATTTTGTCCTCTCCCTGAAAGAAGGCGGTGAAGTGCACCAAAGACACAGCCATGTTTAGCGGGATCCGTGAGCTAGTGTCCGTGTGCGAGTGGTGGTGACGTTTCAAACGCGTCGAAAGCAGCGGAGAGTTGTAGTCCACAAAGTGCTCTCACACAAAGTCTAACCGTATCAAACTTCTACCCGCTAAATTGTATCTCTATTCACCTTATTCCGCCCCGCCCACTTTTACTTCTGTCCAGTACTTCCGTTGTAAACCAACTTCCGGTTTAGCGGACCCTCATTCAATTTCGAGGAGAACTGCAGAGAAGTCTCACTGATAAAATGTCACATAAGATAAGCTAATTTGTGCCAAATGTGCTATGTACGTGTGTACCAACAGCACAGCAATGCACTGTTTCTCGGGGTAATTTTTAAACGACTTTTAGGTGTTTATATGACCCGTCTGCCTGTCTGATCGCAGCCCGGCCGATGTGTAGTGTTTAGCCTACATTAGCCACAAACATCTAATGTTGTAATGGTCTCACTACAGGACACATACACATGCTATACCTTGTTTGAAAGCTATGGTCCTCTAGAATTCAGTCGCTGGATTTATTTTACAGCCATTACTTGTGTTAGAGATCAAACCATAAGAAATTGCAGCTAGCAGTTAGCTAAGCTAACGTTACCCTCTTGTTCATCTAGTTGAGGCTCTACTTTCTTTCTACACCAGTTCGTGGCTATTTTTTTCTCATCTGTTGGAAAATGCAAATGTATCTGGTGATTAAGCAAACAAACTGTGGTGTAATAATGTTTCAAACTTTACATGTAGGCTAGTAGTGTTTGTGCACATCTTCATAACTAAGTAATAGCTATTAGAAAGACACAGCTATTAAATCATTTGATTGTGGCATTGTTTCAAAAGCTTCAAGTGAAATGTACTTTAGTACGTTGCAGCAGTTGTTAATAACCATAGGCCAACGCATTTGGCTATAATATTATAGTCTATCTACTTATATCAAGACAGATAACAGATTGGACCAGGGCAAACAAAGCACTAAGTAGCTAAACCAGGAAGTGAGATTACGCGGATGGCGCCACCCAGTGCTACTTCCGGAATAAGGTGAATAGAGCTGGTAAGTCCCGCCCCTTCCGCTAACCCCACTGGACCTCTAGGTTGAAAAATCGTCAATGCAAGTGAATGGGAGAAAATATTTATTTTCTGGTCCCGTTTGAATTGTGCCATGAATGTGAACATATGTTGTCTGTGAATTTTTTATATAATTTTTCGTGTAAAGAATGCTACAATTTAGCGGGTAGAAGTTTGATACGGTTAGACTTTGTGTGAGAGCACTTTGTGGACTACAACTCTTCGCTGCTTTCGACGCGTTTGAAACGTCACCATCATTCGCACACGGACACTAGCTCACGGATCCCGCTAAACATGGCTGTGTCTTTGGTGCACTTCACCGCCTTCTTTCAGGGAGAGGACAAAATCGTTGAGGTTGGCGAAAACCACGGGTAAGTCAACTTTATGGGGTGACGTCACATAGGCGACATGTAGTCTTTCTCGTTATGTCTTTTCCACAACTGCTAGCCGAAGAATCATACCATATACTGTCAAACTCGTAACATGAAAAATTATATAAAAAATTCACAGACAACATATGTTCACATTCATGGCACAATTCAAACGGGACCAGAAAATAATTATTTTCTCCCATTCACTTGCATTGACGATTTTTCAACCTAGAGGTCCACTTGGGGTTTTACGGATGGGCGGGACTTACCAGCTCTATAGAGGTGGACCAATCTGTCAGACATGTGCTCACATGCTAATTTATGTTTCCATAGAAACTAGATTTGTTTGGCTTTGAACAAATGTCATATTAAGAGTCTTTTTCAGTGTTGCGGTAAGGATTCAAAAGTGTGGGACAGGTTTATTTAGATGAACAAAATCATATAAACAATCTGTAAACAAAAAAATAACTTTAAGATGGTGTAAAGTCATATGTATATAAAACAAATTATTTTGAAATAATGTCATATTGTAAAAGAATGAGCTAATTTTAAGTATCTCAACATTGAAACCACGGGTGTGGGACAAAAATGGTGTTTGGACCTATATAAAAGCTTCATAATTTTACATTAAATCATATTATTTATTCATTATTCTTATGTCAAGGTGTGTATCGACACTACGTTTAAATTTATGAAGCATCAAATAACAAATTTTAACATAAATCTAAAATTTCACTACTGGGACTTAAAAGTAGAAACACCCAAATATTCATCAGCGAACATAAACAGAAGCTTAAAGGTCCCATATTATACACCTTTCTGGAGTTTTATTTTAGGTTTTGATGTCAAATATATATTTGCGGTACAAGTAATATTCATGAGCCTCTCTTCTGATTGGCCTGTTGTTTTCTGAGTGACACACGGCCAGGCCAATCACAAGTGACTTGGGTCATGTATGCTGTAGCCTGGGGCACGTTCAAGTTCAAAACGGTGCGCAAAGTTTTGCTACGGTTTCTGGGTTTAACGTCATGTTTCCTGGAAACGGCGTGCACCGGTGTGCAAGGGGGTTTGAGATACGTTTTCTCTTGTTTGGTGGGTGTGTCAGAACTGCAGTCCAATGAGCAGCAACATGTATAGAGCTGGTAAGTCCCGCCCCTTCCGCTAATCCCCCTGGACCTCTAGGTTGAAAAATCGTCAATGCAAGTGAATAGGAGAAAATAATTATTTTCTGGTCCCATTTGAATTTTGCCATGAATGTGAACATATGTTGTCTGTGAATTTTGTGAATAACTTTTCGTGTAAAGAATGCTACAATTTAGCGGGTAGAAGTTTGATACGGTTAGACTTTGTGTGAGAGCACTTTGTGGACTACAACTCTTCGCTGCTTTCGACGCGTTTGAAACGTCACCACCACTCGCACACGGACACTAGCGCACGGATCCCGCTAAACATGGCTGTGTCTTTGGTGCACTTCACCGCCTTATTTCAGGGAGAGGACAAAATCGTTGAGGTTGGCGAAAACCACGGGTAAGTCAACTTTATGGGGTGACGTCACATAGGCGACATGTAGTCTTTCTCGTTATGTCTTTTCCACAACTGCTAGCCAAAGAATCATACCATATACTGTCAAACTCGTAACATGAAAAGTTATATAAAAAATTCACAGACAACATATGTTCAAATTCATGGCACAATTCAAACGGGACCCGAAAATAATTATTTTCTCCCATTCACTTGCATTGACGATTTTTCAACCTAGAGGTCCACTTGGGGTTTTACGGATGGGCGGGACTTACCAGCTCTATATAAAGCACGCGGTATTTAAGTGAACTCGCACAATGGGTTCAATGAAAATAATTTACAAATGTGTTCGATGCAACAACTGAGGATATTAGAAGACATGTTTGTCGTAAGTTTTATTGTAAAAATATAGGATATCAACATAATGATGTAGTTGTTTATATTTTTAGCTTCATTGCAAGTATGACATTTGGTATAGAAATAAACAATGGTAATTAAGTGCTTTTCCTAAAAATGAGAAAGAAAATACAGGGTATTAAAACAGTATGAACTACAAATAAAGTCAGTATGTGAGGCTAAATAGATGTGTTTTAGTCTGAATTAGGTATGTGTGCTTCCATTTCAGTTTCAGCAATCCCTTCACTCGATTGGGATGTTCTCTTTTGTTCTGGCCGGCAAGTGCAGTAACATCGGGCATATTTTGTAGTATTAAAAACATATTTATACCGACTTCATCAGGCTCAGAAAATTCTTCACAAAGAACACAAAGAATGGCCTTCTTAGCTGCCATAGTTGCAACTCTTGCGTCATCAGAACAGTGTGTTCAACCAGAGACAATTTATGGTTCAACGCATCACCGTTTCTGTTTAAAAAACGTTGTGCAACGTTTTGTCGGGGCTGAACGCAGCCCTGTGGCTTGGTGATGCTCACAAGTAAGGTAAATAAAACACATGTAATTATGGTGATAAATTATTTGTTATTAAAGCATAAACATTCACAAACCACTGTTAATTTAACATAAAAGCAATATAGGCTTCTGCGTGCATGGTTTTGCATGACAGAAATAGCCCAAAGTGCGCTCCCTTAATAATTCCTAAAAAGCTGACATCTCAGTTCATCGCGATCTCACAAAGCTCCGTTATTATCAGTGAAGCTGACTGCACAATAAATCTTTCATAATGTCAACACTTCGAAGTTCGTTTGTTATAAGCAGAGGATTTGCCAGCATGCAGAATTCAGCACTGAACAAAAACTCAGTTTTGAGCGGTGAGTGGATTCTATCTTAATGATCTCATTGGCCATTGAGTTCAAGAAATCAACACATATGTCTGTGATTGGCTACATTGCTCAACGCTGCTGCAATCAAGTTATAAATAGAAACTCGTTCTGGCCTGTAAATCGTTTTTATTTAGTTTTAGTTATTCTTGCTTTTGTGCAATTATGAATAACAATTTATTTGTTTTTAGATGTTTTATTTTTAATATGTTTCTATTTTGAGGGTTGGAGCAAGGACAGAGCCTTGTCACACCTCGATTTATTGGGAATTCATCTGATAGGTCACCATCAGATTGAACTCGGCCTTTCATTCCATTATGAAAAGATCTGATGAGTGATAGAAGGGTGGGAGGACAGCCAGCTTTTTGCAGGACCATAAAAAGAGCTTCTCTGTTGACCGAGTCAAAAGCTTTGGTCAGGTCTACTAAAGCAAGGTAGAGCGGTTGATTCTGTTGTCTTGATTTTTCTTGTAATTGTCTCACAGCAAATATCATGTCTCTTGTGGAGCGGTTGCGAACGAAAGCCACATTGTGCCTCAGGATATATGACCTTAGCTAGCTGTTGAAGGCGAGTCAGTAAGATGCGGGCCAGGGCTTTTCCTGTGACACACAACAGTGAAATGCCACGGTAATTATCACAATCTCCACGGTCCCCTTTGTTCTTGTAGAGTGTAGTGATCTTTGCATCCTTGAAATCTTGGGTAACATGCTTATTGCTCCAGCACTTTAAAATGAGTTGATGGAAATGGCTGGCTAGGGGTGGCCCAGTGGCTTTACCTCTGCCCAGTCCTTGTACTATGGTAATTACCTCATCTAGGTCTGGTTCTGCATCGAAGCAATTTTGAAGTGGACAGCCTTGAAGGTTAGCTAAGCATGGTGATGAATATATATATTGTAACTTATAGCTTTACAACTAAAAAACAGTTAAAATTTACAATGTAGTTCAAAAAATGTCTTGTTTTAGATATATATATAAAAAAATATGTATACTAAGGCTCATTATTGGAAACACATTTTAATCAGGCACTTTGTCAAATTCACAAAAAAAACAAAAAAAAAACAACAACTCTTCAAAAGGTTTACTGACCAAAATCCAGTGTTTTCTGGTCATCATTTACGATAAAAACACCACAACCTATCATCAATGCCCTTTGGATTATATTGGGTACAAAGGTAAGACAAACAGCTGGCCATTTTTTGGACCACAGTGCTATTCAAAATTAATGTAAACAGATTTCATTCACGTAAAACACTATGAACATTGATTCAAACATTATGAGAAACTTTTTAAATGAACACAGAACAACTGAACGTTATTTATTTTCCTTCAAGGCAGCATGAGTATAACATGTTCACAGTTACGAGTGAGGAATTGTTTGTGTACAAAAGTGAAGTATCTGCCATAAATATAGGATTCTTAAACAAGTAGAGAGATATCCTGTTAAATCAGGCTAACCTCAAAAAATGAATCTGAACAAAGCATACTTTTAACAATCACTCATAAACACAATGTTTTTCTTCAATAGGCACTGTCAATTTTCATAATTACAAGTTGAGCCTTTCAATGGGGATCAGGAAAAAAAAATCATGCTGACTTTTTTCAGCACAGTATGGTCATATGGCAACATTTACAATCATCTTTAAAGTATTATACAAAAAAATGATTCACAATCACTTAAGCAAATTAAAAGGCTACAAATTAATCCTGTTAGGAGAATGTACAATGCTGCCATTATTTAGTTTGGAAATATTTTCTTTATCTTTTAACTTTAATGCAAACTGTACATTGTAGGAACAAATATGTCACTAAATCACAATCAAATCACCAGTGCTTTTAAACAAATATGGGTGTAATTACATTATTGAGCCATGTAATTTACATACACAAAAACAAAGTAATCCAGCATTTTGTGGTATAATAAACTTACCAATTGTTTACCCACTGCAATGTATGAAAGATGCTACAAAAATGTACCTATACAGTACCTTGACTAGGGAGTAGTGGAGTTGTGAGAGAATCTTTTTGGTCAAATTATGTATGTTATTGGACAGCTTGATGTATTTATTCAAAAATTAACATCCAGTAAAAATGAGTTGAGCATAAGCCTATTTGGAGGCTATTTATTGTAATAACAACATAACCTTTTCACTGGCCTTGAGGATATCTGTTAAAATCTGTTTAAAAAAAAAAAAACACTTGAGAACAAACATGAGAACAAAAAAGGTTATTTCCAGTTATGTTATGGTGGTTGTAAGTGTCAGCTCTTCCAAGGTGCTGATAAGAGCTGACATAAAAATGTTTAACATTTCTGTTAATTCTTTGTAGTTTTTACAAAAATAATACAGATAGCTTGTGTTCTTGCGTTAAAGTTGTTATGCTTCAACACTTAAAAACAATGAAAAAGTCCTTTAGTGTGTTAATTAAGTTTTTAGATTTCGAAATCCTTACCAAGATTTTGTTTTTGATATTTAGCTTCATAGCTACAATTGTGTTCCCATTAGTCAGGCTAAGGGAGGGGAAGCAGCATGTAGAAATGAATGATCACTGTGGTCTGCAGCATAACCTTCAAAGACTGTACAGTGGCATTTTGCAGATACTGTAACCTTTTTTTTATAAATACTGACAGCAAAACATGTTCCCCAAACATTAAAGAGCTTAATACCGAACATACTTAGAAGAACAATTTAGAATGGCAACCGTTAATAAACTAGAACAAGCTCTGATAACAAACATACTGTTACAGCCACAAATATACAAATATAAATGAATGTCAATAAAATCACAGGTTATAGCAACCGCTTGACATATGTCATTCTTTTTAAACAAAAAACATCAGTACAAAAATATAGAATACAAAAGTGTTTTCTCTTACAAAACATTGACATCAAACATAACTGTCCTTTAAAATGTGCAAATGCTGGGCTAATAAAAATGTCAGTTGATCTTCAGGATCATTAGAACAGCATTATAAAAAGTCATTTTTTACAACTCAAGTCAGTAAGTCTAAAGAAGGGTGACAAAAGCACCAAAACCTCTGGCCAGCCAGTGGGGCGACATTACATACAACATGATGTTGAGGACCATGCCAGAGAGGCATTTTTAGAGAACCTGAGTCAGGTGGGAATCCTTTTGGGAATCCTTTGCTTAGACTGCACTAAATCCTCAGTTCTGTCTCCTCGTGTTCTAAGGAGTGGTCAGTTGTATTGATAATGGAGGACGAGTGACCACCAAAAGGAGCGATGGCAGGGGAATGTGCTGAAAGTGGTGAAAGCGATGGAGAAAAACTTGGAGACATGGCAATTGAGGAAACAGAGCCATCATGGTCAATAGGAGATCGTCGCAATGAGGAAAGGTGGGGAAATGTTCGGCCTACAGCAGGTTTTGGCAAAACAGTTTTGGCCCCTGGATGAGCTACAGAGGTAATTAGGGGAGGAGGGTCAATTCTGGGCTTGGGATCAGTCTTTGCTTTGGGATGAAATGGTCTCCGAGGGTTAGGTGGTGCGTTCTCATCTTTTAATCGTGCAATTTCTGTGAAGACATTAGCCAGAGGCTGAAACTGAGGGCACCAGTCGAGGAGGTAGTCCCAGTTGTAGCTGCCTCTCAGTTCCTCGTCACTAGCCACGATTGCTGTAAGAGAACCATCGACAGCAGGCTTACCATCCTCTGGGAAAGCATAATCTTTTGGACGTGAGATGTTAAGCCCCCTTCCAACCCCAAGATATCCACCTCCTTCATCCCGATAAGTTGGCAACTGGCTTGATAACATTGTCCCACTTAAACTTCCCAGTTTCTTCCCTTTAAACCATTGGTTTGCATCCATCCCCGGCTCACAGGAAATGTCAGACAGCTGATCTGCATCTTGCTGGATACCGGAGTCAGGCCCACGAGCAGCTATGTGCTCCTGCATAGAGGAGGAGACGCTAGAAACTCGTGGATATTCATTAATCATCCGAATCTCATCATCTTCTGCTGCTTCGGCTTCGGCGGAACCACGTCCACTAGAGTGAGATGGGTCAAGAGACCCACCTCGTGTGTAGGTACCTCCTCGGTTCCCAGTCTGGTCTGTTGCATAACCAGGAAGGGTCTGATGATATAGCTTATCATCCCCTTGAACTTTCGAATCTTCAAGACTCTCCAGAACAATACCGCTGGCGACTATTCTGGTGCAAGTCTCTTGTTTTTTGTACCTATGGGATCTCAAGAGGAATATCACCACAACAACTATGATCAGGAACACAATGGCTGCCAAGGAAGCTGTTATAGCACTGGCAAGTACCACATTCATATCTGTGTTTAAGCCAAAGGATGTATGAGTGACATCAATTGTGATCTGGGCAGAAGCTTTTCGGGAATTCTCCAAAGGACTGTGGGCAATAACATCCAACGTCATCTGACGTGTCTCTCTTTTAGACCGGCTTATATGACGATGATAGGCATCCATCTTGAGGGATATCACTCCAGTAGATGTGTTGACCTCAAAGTAAGGTGAACTGTTTGCGAGTGAATAGAGGACGATGCCGTCCACCCCTCCATCCTCATCATTAGCATTTACTTGGCCGATGCTTTGCCCTTTCTTGGCACCCTCAGGTACACGGAAGGTGAAATCTGAGTTAGTGAAAATAGGGTCATACTCATCTTCACCAGTCACAAAAACTTGCACTGTGACTGTAGAAGAGTAGTTGCCTGCATCCATTGCCATAGCAATAAAATTGAAAGTGTTTATCTTCTCAAAGTCGAATGTAAAGCGGGTTCGCACCTCACCGGAGGTTTGGTTCACTAGAAAGGAATCTTTACCATTGCCGGAATTATACATCAGGAAATATCTCAGTTCTCCGTATGCTCCTTTGTCATGATCAATGGCATGTAATATGGTTACTAGAGCATTCTGGGGCTGGTTTTCACGAATGCTTGCTGTAAGTGATTTAAGAGGAAAGTAAGGCCGATTATTATTAATGTCCTTGACCTCGACAGTTACAGGAGCAAGAGCAAAGTGGCCATGACCATCCGAGGCCTGAATAATGAACATGTAAGAAGACTGTTCCTCACTATCAAGAGACCTCCGCAGACGAAGGGACCCAGTCCACCGATCTACAGAAAAGAGCTCAGATTCATCACCAGAACTGATTGAATACTGAACCTCTCCATTAGGTGTCGAGTCAGGGTCCACAGCAAAAAGTTGAAGTATTTCTGTTCCTGTTTCTGCCCTTTCATTGACAACAACTTTGTATTCCGCCCTACTGAAGGATGGTGGGTTATCATTGGTGTCCATTACAGTGATTAAAACTGGAACATTTGAGCTTTGTTGTGGTATGCCACGATCTGAGACCACAATAGTAAGATTGTAGCCATTCACAATCTCAAAGTCAAGCTTATCAACTAATATCAGCGTTCCAACGGTCTGAAATCCATGGCCCTCAAGGAAGCGAACACTGCTCTCAATTTGGAAGGCATTACCGATGTTCCCACTGGCGATGGCAAAATCAAAGCCACAGTTGTCCCTAGACAAGTCCCCATCCACCGCTTCCAGGGTTAGAATGGTCGAACCAGGAACTTCGTCTTCGGATACAGATGCTCTGTACTCAGTCTGGTGGAATACAGGGGCATTATCGTTGACATCAGACACATGCACCTGAACTGTGCTAAGGGTGCTCAATGGTGGTGTTCCACTATCACTGGCTTCAATCACCACCAAAATGGAAGGGCGCTGCGAGTCAAACTTAACCTTCTGCTTGATGAACAGAGTACCTATGAAAAGAAATTGCAGGATAAGATTCAAGGTAAGAACAGGGCTTTTATTATATGCTTCAAAACAGTGGTTCTTAAATGGTGGTTGACAACCCAATAATAATAATGAAAGGGATCCTGGACTGTCATGCATCTAATTCTAGAGTCTTTAGGCAAAAATATATCTGTTCTTGGTAATATGGGTAATAGCAACACAATATTTGGTGTAGTGTTTGTTGAATGCATTAGGCTAGTAAATCTTCTGTTGTTCCTAATTTACTATGTGTATTCATTCAGTGTTTTTGTTTGACTAATAAAATTGATATAGTGTTGGATTGCCACTACAATGTGGGCCCTGAAGAAAAAACATCTGAGAACCACTGCATCAACTGTTTTGATCCTTACAAATAGATTCTACAAGACATCTGACAATGATTTGGATGAAGAACAATAAATACAAAAGGATAACAACAGGAATAAAAGGATAATTTACCATTGCTTGGGTCAATGTAGAACATGTCCTTTGTTGACACGACCCTGTATGTTATCCTTCCGTTCTCTCCAGAGTCCTTATCTGTAGCAGTTACTGTGATAACTGAGCTTCCTGCTGTCGAGTGTTCTGCTAGAGTCACCTGCCAAAGACATAAATCGGCCTTAACACTGACTGCTTTGAGCAGAACATAGCATCAATTTATATTTCTTTTTACTTCAAGAAATATTTTTCAAATGTGGTGCTCACAGGGAATATTTTCTGAATACAAATATGTCTCACTGCCATTTTAAATAAACTGCAAGTGCTTTTAAGGATGTTAACCAGAGGAACTGATTCATTAAACAGATATTAGAGTTGTAAAGCTTATGTAATCTGCTATTATTATTACTCTGGAGTACCCAATTCTGATTGGTCAAATAACTGTTTACTTTATATTATTCAATTATCTTATATTGGGTTTAATTTCAAAGTAAACTACAGAAATGTACTTTTTCTATCAATGTTCATCCTAAACATGTGATCTCTTCTGACGTACCTCGTAAAGGTCCTGGGAGAAGACTGGAGCATTATCATTCACATCCTCCACAAGCACGGTCAGATTTGCGTAACTCTGTTGCTTGGTGTCTGAGGAGCTGACGGTCAGCATGTACCATGTTCTCTCTTCAAAGTCCAGAGAGGCGGTCAAGGACACACCTCCTCCAAAGCGATGTATTCCAAACTTCCCTTGAGTGTCTGAGTCCAGAAGAAGGGAATAGGAGAGAGCAGGCCCAGAGTCCACATCATTCCCTGTGACCTGATTGATCACGGTTCCAATCAAAGTATCTAAAGAAAGAAATAGACAATCTTGATAACCCTGTGTAATATGTAATTAAGTTGTTTCAATTTGTGGTTGCACCTTTCAAAATTATTAAGCTTTGCTGGACAACGGCAATCATTATTGGACACATTGTACAACATCAGTGACAGGAAATAACCATTGAGGACTTTGGCGAGAAAAACGCCTGTAATTGAGTCAATCTTTCAGCACGGTGTGCCTCATTGTTTGTCTGCCAGAAAAAATAGGAAATTTAGTTCATTGATTACAGCAATGATATTGAGTTCAAACAGCAGTCAACTTACTCTCAGGGATCCGGACTTCATGTGGAACAGGTATGGTGGGACTGTTGTCATTCAGGTCTACAATGATCACCGTGAGAGTGGCAGAACCTGCTAACCGAGGACTGCCTCTGTCCGTTGCCATAATAACCAGGCTGGAGACACAACAATAAAATTAGTGACATTCTTGGGCATTCTCACAGACTATTTTCATGTTAATGAGAAAGAAATGTAAATGCAAATTCTAAATGTAATTAAAACAAAGATAAAAAATTATTTATCAGATGCCACATCAGTGCATCTGCCAATTAATAGGTCATTTGTATTGCAATTTAAGTGAAATTATTGAACTTAAATATACAAGCTTGATAAAAATGATCATTCTAGAAGAAAATTTCAGATGGCACTTAGAGGCTTTTGCATCTGAACTCTTCATATATATATATATATATATATATATATATATAAACATTGAATTTAAGACACTGTTTCAATCACACATTTTTAAGGATCTAAATACTCTCTGTTCTTAGTTAAAAGGAAACAACATAAAGTATAGTGGAATATATAGTGGAAGGAAGAACTTAGTACTTAGTCTGTGTCCAGATCTCTCTGTCCATGATGGCAGCGGTGGATATACTGCCTGTGACAGGGTCGATCTTGAAGAGGCCACTCATGGATGATGACCTTATGGAGTAGGTCACCTGCCCATTCTGACCCTGGTCCAGGTCATTTGCCAACACCTGAGGAAATTACCGGTGAAATTGGCAATAAAAACACAGGCAGATTTGCAACAGCTGCTCGAACGTAACATAACCCTCTAAGCAATGTTGGCTTTGGAACTCAAATTATTTAAAAAAAAAAGTTGAAAAGGGGAATTGGTTGTGGCTATGTTGGACAGCTAAGCCTATATTCTCACCATGGACAATGAAAACACTGTGAAAACGCAAAGGAAACTCTTCTAGCTTGCACTGAAAATATGCTGCATTTAGGCCAAGGGATGTTGTACTCCACAACTTTACACTTTTATGAACACTCAGCCATTCAGAAAAAAGACGGGAGATTACTACACCTGAATGATAGGATGATCATAACCCTGGGCCTCACGAACATAAGCAATGTAATTGTGAAGTTGAAAGCGTGGTAAGTTGTCATTGACATCCTGTAGGAGAAGGTTGACTGCCATGAAGGAGCTGGAGGATGCGGTTTCAGCCTTGACCACCAGGCGGAGTCGTGGGGTCTCCTCAAAGTCCAGACCCCTGGAACTTTCTACCCAAATCTCACCTAAAATAATGAATTTATTATGATTAATAGTGAAACATCTTTACCAATATAAAGACTACAATCACAAAAATATTGATGCAAAGACTTAGATTTACTATAATACCTGTGTGGGGGCTGATGCTAAAGGACTGCAGCTTGTTGCCACTGAAAATGCTGTAGTTGATGCCACTGCTAGATCCATCAGGATAGTGAGCCTGTATCTGAACAACTGCTGTACCTATGAAAAAGACAAGACCTTTGATGATTAAAGGACATTTTCCATCAACTTGGCATGTATGAGAGATTGTAGTGATGCACAATATTACTACCATAAAGGGTGTCATCCAATATTGCAATTTTTTATTCATCATATCGGACAACATTGGATATTTAGCCGTGCAACTCATTTCCCCCGTTTTTATATTACACTGGCATTATGACTTGCATGCAAAATATACATTTTATCAGCTGGGAATCAAACCCATGACCTTGGTGTTGCTAGCCTCATGCTATACAGTTTGAGCTACAGCTGGATATCACAAATTATTGTACCTTTAGCTGCATTCTCCTGCAGGCTCACATCCCTAGTGTTGCGCGAGAAGCGGATGCCCTGGTAACTCTGCTCTCGGATATACACAACCACCACTCCCAGAGAGGACTGCGATGGGTTACCCTGATCCATGGCCTCCACAATGAGGTTCCGCTGGCTCTGGGTCAGCGCATTGAGCTTCTCAGTGGCCTGGATGTCCCCTGTCAAGGAGTTTATGGTGAAGCCTTTGACAGGATTCGCAAACCGATAAAATACAGATCCATTTGCACCGAAGTCCTTATCTTCAGCTCTCATGGTGGCAAGCACTTTACGGTTGGAGAGACTACTGCTGGAGACATTGATGATGAGCGGGTCTGTGATGAAGAAGGGGGCATTGTCATTTACATCTAAGACCTGGACGTTCACTTCAGCGGAAGTGTTACGGGGATTAGCTGCTGAGGAGTCCATGGCGTAGACTTGGAAGCTGTAGGAGGCCACTTTTTCTCGGTCGAGAGCTGCCGCTGTAATAATGCGACCTGTGTGTTGGTCCACAATGAACATACCTCTCGATTCGCGGCTCAGGAAGTAGACCAACTGGCTGTTGGACCCTTCGTCTTTGTCAGAGGCTGAAACCTCCAAAACAAGAGACCCTTCTGAAGCATCCTCTGATACCTCCACAGAGTAGCTGCTGCTGGGAAACACTGGGGTGTTGTCATTCAGGTCCAGCACATTGATGTCCAAAGTGACAGTGCTGGTGAGGGGCGGTATACCCTGATCTTGTGCCTCCACAGTGAGGGTGTACTTTGCTTTGGACTCTCGATCCAAAGGCCTAGAGGTGGACAGCACACCAGATTTCCTGTCCAGGTGGAAATCACCAAAATGGTCTCCCTCTGAGAAAAGGAAGATAAAAAAATAATGTTGTCGTCTGGCCTGTTTCATTCATCAGCACTGATCTGTGAAGTGTTCAGTATATATTGCATAATCTCTTATTCTCATAATCTCTTACTTAATAACTACTATATCCTGTAATGTAATAAAGGAATGGATAAATATATAAATAAATAAATAAATAAATAAACTTATTTATAGTTCAGATAGTTCACAATGTCTTTTTGGTGGAATAATGAATCTTTTCTGCAAAATGATATTTAAGATATTTAACCAAGTGACTAAAAGTACATTACCATTTAAAAATTTGGGGTTGTTTGTGGAAAGAATACTTTTATTCTGCAATTTCAAATAAATTATATTCTTTCAAACTTTTATCAAAGAATCGTAAGTTTTCATAAAAAATATTATGCAACACAAGTGGTTTCAACATTAATAATAATAAAAGATTTTACTCGAGCACAACATCAGAGTATTAGAGTGATTTCTGTAGACTGGAGTAAAGGCTGCTGAAAACTTCAGCTTTGCCATGATGCCATCACAGGAATAAATTACATTTACATAAATAAGTTCTGATGAGGTTGTAACAAATATTGCAACATTGGGGGAAGGATTAATGGGTATTTGTAGAACTGAAAATGACTTTGGGTATTACAAAACATGTGTGAACAATTAGCTGTTTGTATAAAATATATAATAATATTTAACATATACAACAACAATAATATTGCTCATGGCATTAATACCAGTGATTTTGTAGTGCACCACCCCACTGTCCCCGGAGTCTTGATCTGTGGCTCTAATTGTGAAGAGCGTCACAGGCTCCTGGTTCTCAGGCACCTCCAGACTGTAGTACACTCTCCCAAAAGCCGGCCTGTTGTCATTCTCATCCAACACTGTGACGCGCACTGTGGTCTTGGCGAAATTGGGAGGAGAACCACCATCTCTGGCATAAACTGTTTATGAGAAAGAGGTTATAAACTGGCTAAACAAATGCATGCCCAACCGTGACATGACATTGGCAGAAACCAAGAGAATAAATTCTCTGTTGCAATTGAGCAGTTGCATTCTGCCTGAAGTACCTGTCACAGCATACACCCCATGGGCCTCCCTGTCTAAAGCTTTGGAGGTGGTTATGACTCCTGTCACCGGATGAATACTGAAATCATCTCCTACAATGCTTCCGTACATCACGATTCCATTAGTCCCTATGGAAAAAGCATAAAGACATGACATTAGATGAATCTGCACAGTTTCCCCAAATGCAAGTTCAAATGATCACGTCTGAGGAAAAAAAAGCCATCATTCTTAAGAGGCTATGTTCACTTTTTACAATAGACTTTTCTCACGGAATGAATAAACACGGCAGCACACCCTGTTTTTATTTGTTTGTAGTTAATTCCGCTGTCTAAGCAGTTGGTCTCAATCGCCTTCCCTCTGGTATTGGATGGCAGATCGCGTGCAAAAGGCGAGCAAACTGGCAGAGTGTCACCTGTTTACCTCGCTAATTGTTCATGGAGAGAAAGTTTATGATCCTTCTGTTTTATTTGCCCCTGAGTAAGTCCAAGAGAATGCAGCCCTCCCCTTCCACCACCCCCCGGCTGGCACCAATTAAAACCACACACTTTTATTTGTGATGGGTTTGGCTGTGGTATCCAGTGTTTTTAGGGAAATGTTAGCCGTAAACAAACATTCGTGTCACTTTTAAAGAGGATGGTGTGACCATCACTAATCTCACAAGGTGGAAATGAACTTTTCTCACTCAATGCGTGCATTTACAGACAGTACCGTTTAATATCAGACAAGTATATCTGAGTTGTTGTGTGGCAGAGATACAGGGGAATGTAAACAAAATGTATTATTATCATTAATTTAACATGTAAATTTAGTGTGATTAAAAAAAGACCATAACGGGGTACAAAATTACCGTTATTAATCATACTCCTGACTCGTATGTGCATTCTGTAATAAGAAATTTTCCTATCATCAGACTAATTCAAGATTAAAGTACCAACTTCATGTTTTTGTAAGTCTTATAAATGTGGCACTCATGGCGCTTGATGTGACATAACGGCCAAAGACATGGTTTAATTATATTCATTAAAATTAATAAAATATTTATTAATGAAAATTAGAAAATATTTAAGTATACCATCAATGTCCCTGTATATATATATATATATATATATATATATATATATATATATATATATATATATATATAAAGGAGTATATTTTACCTTGATCCATATCAGAAGCTGAAACGACCAGCACAGTGGTTCCTGCAGGCTGATTCTCTGCAATAAAAGCTTCATATTCACTTTCCTCAAAGTACGGCGCCTCGTCGTTTACGTCAATCACCTGGATTGACAGTAACTGGAAGCTGCTGTGCTGTTGTAAACCGTGGTCTTCTGCCACTATGGTCAAGTTGTAGAGGTCTTGCTCTTCACGGTCAATTGGTCTAAGAATAGACAAAGAACCTAAAGAGGAAATAAGCAAAAGTGTTAGGCTACCATATGATGAATGTAATAAGCTTTGTGTCTGGTATTTCTTGTGAGTGATCGCCTGCTGAACTGCATTTAAACAATTACACAGTAATGAAGCCATGATGTAAATTGTTTAAAACAAAACCACTCGCGCTTAAGCAAAGCCTCATTCACACGCTCGCACGACGAATGATTTCCATCTTGTAGCACACTTTGATCTTGCATAAGCAACATCACAGCACGAAGAGTTGACGCCTTTCTGCTGTGTTACAAATGAGTGTAAGTCATGCGACGTATAATATTTTTTTTCCCATGCGGAGCCCTCCCTACCTGAACACTCGCTGAGCCACTGTAACAGCTCAACTATCTGGCCGCAGTTTATGAGTTTTTTCCACAGCAAACACAAAGAGCGCATAAACAAGCACTCTAGACACGCAACGGCCCTGCCTGCCGTGCCCTGCTCAAATTTGGGGGTGCCAGCGCCCCTGTCGTTAGCCTACCACAAGCGAGCGGTGCTCCTATTGATCCAATCTCAATTTCATGCTTTTAAAGAACCAGACGAAGTGATTCAAAGCAGGCTGTAAAGGCATGATGGGAACTAGGACACTAGAGGGTGTTTTCGTTCTGTCTTGATTTATTTTTCCCTCTCTTCTATCTCCATAACGCTGAGCTAACATGCCTCTGAGGCTTTAATCTGGTTAGTATTACCAGCTTGAATATTTTCAGACAATTTGACTCCTCAACATTTGTGCTACGATAACGTAAGGAGAAACCAAGAGGAAGAATGGAGATGTTTTGCTTTTCTATTCTCATGTTAATAGCTGAGAGCATTAATAATGAGCTTCCAAAGTAAAAGAGTTTGCACAGAGGGTTTGTCATTTACAAAGCAGACAAATGTTATTTTAAAGAGACTGCTCTCCCCAAAATGAACATCCTATCATCATTTACTCAACCTTGTGTCGTTCCAAACACATATGTTTTTTTGCTTGCATGGATTACAAAAGTTTGATGAAAAGTTGATGCAGATCTTTTCTATACAATGAAAGTGAATGCAGACAAACAGCTTTCAAAGCTACAAAAATGTGATAAAGAACCACAAAAGTATAATAAAGTAAGTCTATCATAAATGGTCTTCAGAAGCCATACAATGTAATTAATCTTTTCATCTGCTGCAGCTCTCAAATATCATTCACCTGTCTTGACTTCAGTTTTGACTTCAATGATGCCTGCCATTGATTCTCATATCTGATGATCTCAAAACTCTCAGAAGAAAATAATGACTGTAATTTCACTGTTTCTCACACAAACCAACATATGACTTCAAAATATTTTAAAATACAATGCACTAGTAGTATGGACTAATTGTATGGTTTTTTTGGCCTGGTATCAAAGACAGGGCTTGTTAAACTCGGATTAGGCCTTAGTTCAATTAGGACATTTATGAATGTTCCTTAGAAGAAGAAAAAAAACATTACTGGTGTGCATCTTGAGATAAAACAACATGCATTTTAGACTGGGACTAGTTTAAACCTTTTCTGTAAAACCAGGTGCAACTTGACAGCCTCTGGTGACCATTTACTGTACTTTTTGACTGCATAGAAAAGAGGTTCAATCTCACTTAAAATCACTTTAAGCTTATATAATATTTTAATATTTGATTGCACTATATTTTGATATACAATTATTTCTGTAGTCTGTTATTAAAATTACCAGTACAACAGGTTCGAGCATTGCGACCACAAGCTAAAGTACAGACTTGATCTAGTTCAATAAATTTCGGATCCTTAATATCGAGTGTGGTATATCAAGCATATCAAGGTCCACAACAAAGCTATATGGAACAGAGAAACACAACCTGATCTTTCTGTTAGTGGCAGAACATGCTGTAAATAGCTACCAGTGTACTGTCTTACACTCCTGCTTTATGTCATGAATGATGCACTAATGCACAAACACACACACAGAGATGAGAGAAACTGTTCAGAACTCACAGCACAGGACAGCATTTCTCAGAATGGATGAGATGTTGAGCTGGCAGTTTTTAGGATTAAGAGAACTAAAGGGCATTTAGAGAATTCTGACTTGGGAGGAGAGGAAAGATGCGAGTCAAGCAGAAATGCAGAATCAACATGAAGGTGCGTTTCGCATGCGATGCAATTTTCCATGGAAGTCTGGAACGACATGAGGGTGAGGAAATGATGACAGAAAACTAATCCCTTAATGTCCTGTTCACACATAAATTCAATGCATGTCATAATGTTACTGGTAGGTTGAGTAATTGGCCACAGCATTTGAAAATCACTTAAAATGCAAGACACCTCAAATAACAAGGTTTCAAAAGATAAACAAAATATGCACAATTATGGTTGCATTAGTGCTAACCTTTCTTATCATTTTACATACCCATCACAGCATCTTTGTGGTGTTTAGCATTTTTTTTTAGAAATTAGAATGAGTTAAAATGTGCTTAAAATCAGTTATAATTTTGTATTGTTGTATTGTATTGTAAATTGATCCAATTTGACACTCATTAAATTGATCAAAAGAGACAATAATACTTAGGGGTGCAACAATACATGGATATGGATCGCGCATTGATATGCATTGTGCAAATTTGGCACATCATTTCTAAATATTGATGAATCGATCGATTTAGCCCTGAATCGAATCGAATCGTAATCGTATCGCATCATTTTTTGAGGTATCGGCAAATATCGTATCGCTGGCTGAGAGAATCGACATCGTATCGTATCGTGATGAACTGATTTACACCCCTAGTAATAATGATACAAAAGATTTGTATTTCATATAAATGCTGTTCTTTTAGACTTTCTATTCATCAAAGAGTCCTGAAATTTTTTTTTCACAGAAATAAGCAGCACAACTGTTTGAAACATTGATAAAAATAAGGAACGTTTCTTGAGCACCAAATCAGTGTATTAGAATGATTTCTGAAGGATCATGTGACACTGAAGAGTAATGATGCTTAAAATTAATCACAGGAATATATTAAATGTTTATATATTTTATGTATGAAAGTATGAAAAGGGAACAAAAATATAGTGAACATCACGCATTTCATTCAGACTGAGTTGCTGATTAGTTTACCTGTATCTGGGTTAAGGCTGAACTTTGCTCCGGTGTTGCCGCTCTGGATACGGTATGTCACTCGTCCGTTCTCTCCCTGGTCTGCATCTACAGCCATGACATAGACCAAGACAAAGCCCACAGGCTGGTCCTCCATCACACTCACCACAGACGGTGAGATGAACACAGGGCCATTATCATTCACGTCAGTGACAAATATGCGGGCTGTGACTGTCCCGCGGCG
This sequence comes from Squalius cephalus, assembly GCF_949319135.1. Lineage (NCBI taxonomy): Eukaryota > Metazoa > Chordata > Actinopteri > Cypriniformes > Leuciscidae > Squalius > Squalius cephalus. The sequence continues at coordinate 22,166,706 of NC_137132.1, read as the reverse complement.
CCGCTGACTGACATCGGGTGCTGAATCAGTCGCCTGAACCACCAAGAGTAGTGAAGAGGTCCTCTCATGATCCAGCATCATTCCCAAAGAGAGAACTCCTGTAGTTGGATCCAGGAACAGGAGATCTGGGACGTTTGGCCACTGTTGAAGGATGGAATAGTGTACTTCACTGTTGGCTCCACTTCCGTCTTTATCAATGGCCTGGAAGGTGTAGATAGTCGACCCAGGATCTGCGCTCTCAGGGACGACTATGATGACGGGGTCTTCGGGAAACTCGGGAGCATGATCGTTGCTGTCCTGGACATCAATTACCAATGTTACAATGTGACTTTTAGGGATGGGCATGGAGAAGTCATCCACCTCAACCTGGAGAGTGTATCGAGGAGCTTTTTCAAAATCAAGCTCATGGGCCAGGTAAACGTCACCCGTCTGGCGTTCTACCACAAAGGTGCCGTCAAAGTCTGTTCCTCCCACCACCGTGTACGTGACCTGGCCTGCTTCAGGAAGGGTCTGAGAATCAGGTGAACGTACAGACCCCACGATAGAGCCGGGTTTAGCTCCCTCCACAGAATTCAGCGTTAATGGTTGGGAGATAGCGGTGGCCGATCCTTTACTTGAGCTCAGAACCTGTAAAGAAAGACATGTATGTATTATATTAAGATGCTGAAATGATGAATGCAAAGCATTGCTAAATGTTCATTCTACAACAGGAATGGAGCTCATTGGATTAAACTAGATTCAACTTTACAACTGTAAAAAAAAAAGTATATATATATATATATATATATATATATATATATATAGCTTATTTGTCAGTTTTGCATCATGTTTGTCCTATGCTGCTGTGGTAAGTCAATAAAAACATTTTTGTAGATATTTTACTTTACTTTTTCCTTCTGTTATCATTAACTAAAACAATAAAAAATGTCACTGCTCATAATAAAAAAAACATTTAAAAAAATGTTTACTATAAAAAAAAACTTTAAAAATTTAATTTCAGCTCGATGACAAGGCAACATTTTTGCATTACAAGTACTAAAATAATTCAAACGTATCTTTGAAAAAATAGCAAAATGACAAAAACACACCACAAAATTACTAAATCTGTAACTAAAATTCAAAAACAGACAATATGAAAATAAAATCTAATTCTAAATATTGACAACTATACTAGTACATCAATGATACTAAAACAACACTGGATCTAAAATTGTGAACACACTACCAACACTGTTTATAGTACAAATATATACAAAAAGGTATTTTGTTGACTTGCCTAAACCATACAGGACTGATACTAAGCAAAACTGACAAACAAGCCAAATGGGAATGAAAGTAAACAAAAATGTCCCATATTATTTTGTATTACTATAAACCACAAAAGATCTAACTTTTCATCTTTTGGTTTATTATTTGATTTTTATTTTGAGTTATTTTACTACATATCAGAACAGACTAACAACCTATTAGTCCTGCCAGTTGACTACAAATCCAACAAAACAGAAACATATTGCAGCCCACATTCTCTATTCTTTTTACAGAGAATGAAAAATAAAGTTTTTTTGTTTTTTTTTGGTGGGGGGTTACAAGCTCAAACAACAAACCTGCTAGCATTAATCAGAGTTAATTTGATGGGTCTGTGCCTGCCAGGAAAAACAATACTGGATTAAAGTAAACATAATCAGAATAGGAAACTGTTAGAACATTCAAATGTGCAAATATTCTTAATAAAAATACAGAATCCTCATAGATGACTCACTTCAAAGCAAAAGAACCTCACTTCCTAATATGGAAGCCTGCACAGTTTCTTTTCATAGATGAGACATTGTTTTGATAGTTACTAGAGCCTGTGTATGTGTGTATGTGCACAGAAAGAAAGAGAAAGACAGATACAGAGAGATGGAAACAAACATTTAGATAAGGAAAAACATAAACTCAGAGACATGCAAGTTACTAATCCTTAGAAGTTATGTGTTAAAAGTATGCGCTGCAATACAGGTGCTCATGAATAACCTATTAACTTTTTACTATGCCTAAATCATCATTACGCAGTAGTGTGATTAGTATATTGGCAATAAAGAGATTCTTGAGGCCAAGTCTTCTAATGAAACATAATAGGACAGAGGAGTAATTAATCCCACATTAAGCGGTAAATGACACGTCAAAGCACGTTCCAACAAAAGATCAACTTTTTTCCCCTTTTTTCCGCACAGCTGCTTTTAAATCAAACTGTTGATTTCTAAAAGTATCAAAACTTTGCCAGAGCTCTTTTTATTCTAATTAGATATAAATTATAAACTTCATTATTTGTCTTGGCACATACATAACAATATTAAATGGTTACACAGCATAAATGTGTTTTCCAGGCATTTGCATGTTGGAATTTACTACCGTTGATGTCCGTTGTGTCTGTTTCCACTCTGTTGACTAGTTGGAGAAATATTAATTTGATCACTGGGGTATTTCACAAGGAGCTTTTCTGTTCTTCAAAGGGCTACTGAACTGTATTACGAGACTTTGACACCACATAGCAGAGAGCACAGCTGGCACTTGTATCGGTGCAGCTGGGAGACGGTCACTCCTACTTTGAATGTTTTACACCGTAATATCACGCTTAAAATGTTGCAGACAACAACGGCTAGAGGGAGAGGGAAAAAAAGTCAAGGCTAAGAAATTCATCTTTGAGCACCTAAAATTAGCCGGCTGAGAGTATTTTTCCCGGCATTGCTTGGGGAAGGTTACAAGTCTTGGACTAGGAGAGATGAGCTAGCTATGGAAATTTGCAATGCAAGAATGTAAGCCTTGATTAGGCCAACTTGATCATTCCATATTTCCTTCACATGTTGTTTAACCTGAGAGTGAATGTAAACGGATCCATTCCTGTAGAGAATAATCTACAAGTTCATATTTTCATATAACAGTATTAAATAAATCATTTTGCATGTTATGAAAAGGTGATGAGTAGATCCATGTGGCGGAAGGTGTTATTTTTAACTTACGATGAAGCCAATCTCTGATATGACCAAAGACCCTTGTATTAACTTCCATTTTTGAAGGTTTATAGCCATAACTAATCAAGGTACAATATACATTGTTAGGAAATTTGTCAGGAAACCTGCCAAAGAATGAGGGTCCAGAGGGGATGTTTAATCCATCTGTCTTCCAGTGGATTGAATGTGCATGATTTGGATTGGTTCACAGACTGTAGGTGTATCTTAACCTAGCCACTGTTTCATATGTCCCATCTGATTCCTGGAGGGAGACTGACCTGTATTTTCAGTGTTATGGTGGAGCTCTGAGGGGGTGAACCTCGGTCCGAGGCCAGAACGATGAAACTGTACTCAGGCCGCTCAGAATGACTCAAAGGGGAAGAGGACCGCAGCTCTCCGGTGTTTGGGTTCAGAGTGAAACGTTCAGCTCTAGGACCTACGGCAAAGACAGGATGGAACGGGCAATCAAAGACAAGTTTGTGTGCATCACTGTATGTCCTAACCAGTGTGGGGAAAAGTTACTTTTAAAATTTCTAATGCATTACAATACTGCTTTACTCCCTAAAAAAGTAACTAATTGTGTTACTTGGTTACTTTTTACGGAAAAAAAACTTTTTCTCACCTGAGAAAAAAAGAAATGTTTATCTAAAAGTCATTTTTGCCTATTCATATGGTTGAATTTGGCCATCAAAAGTCAGCAGCAAATACATTGGTAAATAAAGTGAGATTAAATACATAAAAGTATATTTGTGTTATATTTAATTATAGCAGGTTTGTGTAATATTCTGAGTTTGCATTTTACTGTTTTTATTCATTTTGAGGAATGCTGAATCTATTTTTGTTCAAGTGAGATGAGTAAATGCTCACATTCAATCTAGAACTACAATAAGCATCATGTTCACACACAATGCCTCTGCATCTCACGGAGAGCTGTCAGTCAATACATGGGAAAACAAAGTAACTTGCGTTACTTACTTGAAAAAGTAACTCAGATATATTGTTGCAAAAAAAAGTAATGTGTTACTTTACTAGTTACTTGAAAAAAGTAATCTGATTATGTAATTCGCATTACTTTTAATGCATTACCCCCAACACTGGTCCTAACCAGATAAAGAATGATTGGATAGACCATTACTCTACTGTACAAAGGCTGCATATGACTTCTGTGTTGTTAGAGATCCCATCTGGATTTAATTAATACAGAATGAAATAGTTATGTGTCAAATTGAGTAAATCTGCTACAAAACATATTTAATGATCTCACGCATCAACACATTACCTTCTACACTTCACGTCACGCTGCCTAAACTTATAAATAGCAGAATATTATCGCATGGGTCAGCTATGATGTATTTTTGGTACCAGCATACTTTTAAAGTATCAGTATGCAGTGCAATCTTAACAACAAACTAAAACTGTAATTTTTTTATTAAATCAAATGCAACGGAATTAATCATTTTGTTAAGTGCTTGTTTTCTATTTGAGCGGTGGGTCAAATAGACAATCACAATGGGTAACCCCACCCTGCCCCGTCCCGTCCGAATCTCATTGGTCTGAAATGTCTCTTCACAGCACATTTACCATTAAATATCCTTTGATTAGCTGGGACTGTGTCATATTGCATAGCAGTTTCATGTTCAGTAGTCAAGACAAAATGCTTATCGTTGTAAACTTTGCATGTGGTTACAAGATGTTTTTGATTAATTGATTTATTCACTTATGCATCGTTCTTACCAGACATAGAGTAGAAAATAGTTCCATTTTCTCCTTCATCAGGGTCTTTTGCATGAATGGTTCCCAGTAGAAATCCAGATGGTTGACCTTCTAGCGCCTGTACAGAGATTTCATTTAACTTTTTTAATCAATGCAGCTCACTACTATATAATCTGTATAATTTTCCCAATATAGCAGTCTGTGTAGAAATGTTAGAACATATAGTACACTACCATTCAAAGCTTTGGGGATGGTAAGATTTTTTAAATATATATATTTTTTTCTTATATTCACCCAGTCTGCATTTAGTTGATAAAAAAATATTACTACAATTTCAAATAACCGTTTTCTATTTTAACGTAAATTTTCCTGTGATGACAGCTGCCATTACTCCAGTTTTCAGCATCACATGATTCTTCAAAAATAACTTTAATATGCTGATTTGGTGCGCAAGAAACATTTCTTACAATTAACAATGATGAAAACAGTTGTGCTGCTTAATATTGTTGTGGAAACAGTGATTTTTTTTTTTTTTCAGGATTCTTCGATGAATTGAAAGTTCAAAAGAACAACATTTATTTAAAACAGAAATCTTTTGTAACATTATAAATGTCTTTACTGTCACTTATAAACAACTGAATGCATCCTTGCTGAATAAAGGTTTTCATTTGTTTTCTTACTGACGCCAAACTTTTTAATAGTAAAGTTATTTCTTTTGAACATATTTGCCTTGTTTCAAGAAATCTCATCAGCTTAGCAAGTTCTAAAATATCTAAAAAAATCTAATCAAATTAAAGTTTTATTGCTATTAGTCCATGTTTATTAGTTTTAAAGCATCTACATGCTAGCGAACTCCTAAAAGTTGACACAATGAACCTGTAGAACATATGCTGAACACATTATAATGTACAGTTTTTCTATTCTAGAAGATATAGCTCTGAGGATTATGAAGCTAATATTAGCTCTCATACCTGCAGAAAGAGCTCTCTTCCTGTCTGAGCATGGCTGAAGGAGGGTGCATTATCATTCTCATCCAGAACCGTGATGAAAGCAGTGCCTGTAGCGCTGCGTGCAGGGGTCCCACCATCCTGAGCCACCACAATGAGCTGGTAGCTGGACTGAAGTTCACGGTCCATGGAAAGCTTTGTGCTTATCTCACCTTTAAAAGAGCAGGACAGATGGAAAACACAGAAAAAGGGTGAGAAACTATTTCACTGCAGAGGAAAATGTCAGTGGCAGAAGGCACAGATGGCACATCCTGACATCAACAAGAGGATCCCCCACAGTTAGCAAGCTGCCAGAAGTCTGGAGCTGTGTGATGTCCAGTATGCTCAACAGCTCCACATTAAGGATGGGTCAGAATAGTCAACTAGCCATTCAATAACTGACTAATGGATTAATGAGGTTGGCTAGTTTATATAGATTTTCTTGTTTTAGCTTTATGTTAGCAGTTGTAAAACTTCTAAGACAGCATGCTAACAATCAGTAAAATAACTTTTTTTGTGAGGATTGTGATCTATAGCTTTCTAAAATTTAAGGTTATAGTAATTATTTGATATATTTATTAGCTGAATATCTGTCAGTCAGCATACTAACTTTCAGTACCTGTCAGCATGCTAAAAGTCTCTTTAGAAAGCTGTTTTAGAAATGACTTTTAAGAAATGCTAATTGACATGACCCTAAACCAGCCAAATTATACAGTGCTTACTCAAGACCAAATAGCTAACTAATTCATAAACAACTCACCAACTGGTCAAATATGAACATATGTAGTTTTGGACATCCTTAATCAATACAGACAAACATAATACCACAAACCACTAGAGAACTTGTGTAGGTGCCAAGTTGACCTTGTCACTCAAAGTCATTTTGGTCTGTTGGCCTGTCTGCCATATTTGATTCTCACCTGTGTGGGAGTTGATTTGGAAGTGGTGATCCAGATGGAGCAGGCGGTAGCTCAACCGACCGTTGAGACCAGCATCTCGATCGCTGGCAGACACTCGGCCGAAACCCGTGCCTGCCGGCAGGTTCTCGCGCAATGCCAAGAATGCTATCTCTTGGGTAAATCGTGGGGTGTTGTCGTTTTCATCCATCACTGACACACGCACTGTGGCACTACCCGTCTTCTTCAGCTGTCCGTTGCCTGACGTGGCCAGTACAGTGAGCAGGTACATCTCCTTGGCTTCTCTATCCAAAGCACTTTTCACAAACAGCCAGCCGCTTTCGGACACAATGCCAAACCCTGCAGCATCACCGTCTGGGTGCAGGTGGTAGGCTAGTGGGGTGGAAGACGTAGAAGATGGTCCAGCGGTGATGCCGCCATCTCGGTTTACTGCACAAACCTGCAGGAAGCGTGTGTTGAGAGGTGTGCTTTCCTTCAGCTCTACTCGATATGTGAGGCTATCGAACATGGGACCTTGGCCGTTCTCGGCTTGTACGTGGATGACCAGGGTGAAGGTAGAACTTAGCTGAGGTGCGCCGCTATCTTTGGCAATCACCTGCAGGTCATAGCGGGGTATGGTCTCGTACGATAAACCGCCAATAAGGCGGATGTGCCCGCTGTTGCGATCAATGCTGAAGGTTCTCTGGGCACCGCCGCTAAAAATGTCAAAACTCAGAAGACCATTGGGTCCAGAATCGCGGTCTTCTGCTTGGACCTTGTACACCACTGTACCCATCCGTGTGTCTTCAGGTAAAATCAATGACTCGGAGGATGAGGGCAAGAAGACGGGCGCATTGTCATTGACGTCGGACACTGTAATTCGTACCCTAGTCTGGCCAAAGGCTGGAGGGTTACCGCAGTGCGCCTGGACTTCCAGATTCAAGCTGGGTTGGGCTTCATGATCCAGAGGCAAGCTTGTTCTCAAGGCCCCAGTCTCTGAATCCACGGTGAAGTAGCCCATTGGGTCACCAGAGCTAATAGTGTAGGATATATCCTTCGAGACACCTGAGAACCAAGAGGGAAATGGCCAGAGACACATCAATTCACAGTGTAGCAAGAAAACAAGACAAAGAGTTATTTTTCAACACATGAGCCAGAATTTAGAGACTCAAATATCCAAAGCAAATTGTTAAAAAAAAAAACAAGCGGTGAAACAGAATCAATGATTAATGTTGATTGTAAATGAGGTATGTACAATGGTTCCTTGCCTATTTGTACAAGTGGTGCACCAAGGAGAAAAAATCCAGAAGACATCTGTCAGCGCACTTGAACACAGTCCAACTTGACTGATAAATGTGGGTATGCATTGAAGTCTATTTTGTGTGTTTAAACATGTTGAATTGGGATTTTTATGACCAAAGGGGGGGGGGGGGGACTGAAAAGCCTCTGAGATTAGCTCACCCACCATTCTTAGTGCTGGCCCGCACAACTCCAACTTGTGTTCCACGCAGGGCATCCTCAGAGACCAAGAAAAAGTATTGAGCTTGTTCAAACACAGGGGGTGCAACCAGTCCTGCCACTATGCTGATGTTGACCCTGGCATTGATTGGAGCGGTAAGGCCCCCACCATCTTGGGCTGAGACCACCATCGTAATGACTGAGTTTGCCTTTCCATGTAGAGCACGTGACAGTGAAATCACTCCTGGGAAATGCACAAGCAAAATAAATGTTTCTATTAAGTTGAAAGTTATCAGAATACATCAAACCATACTGAATACCCTGAAACCCATACGATTCAAAAGTTTGGGATCATTTTATTTTTAAAGAAATGAATACTATTATTCTGCAAGGACACATTAAAGAGACAGTAAACACATTTTATTGTTACAATATTTCAAATAGATGCTGTTCTGTTGAACTTTCAAATAATCAAAGAATCCTGTAAGCATAAGAGACTTCTTTAAAAACCAATAAATAAATAATTACTGACCTAAAAATATATTTATATGGTTTTAAAATCTTGTATATGATAGCAAATGTGGCTAATGTTGAAGTGCACTGATTATGGTCCTTGAATTTGTACTTTGAACTTTAAATGAGGGTAGATCTAATCTTCTCACCAGTATCTTTATTGAGGGTGAAGAAAGGTGAGCTCCCTCCAGGTACAGTACGGTACGTCACTCTGCCGTTCTCCCCAGCATCTGGGTCATGAGCAGTCACCTTCAGGACGGAGGTCCCTGGGGTGCTCTGCGTACTCAGGCTCACTGCATAGCTCAGAGGGTAGAACGCTGGTCGATTGTCATTTATGTCTATCAGGTCCACCCGCACGTATGCCACTGAACTTAGTCCACCCTAGAATAAATCGGTTAACACTGGCTTTAATGGTCATTAAAGGTCTGATTGAAGAATATACAATCAAATCTAACTAGATAATAAATTACACAACCAACTGATGGAGGCTTGCTACATAACAGGCTTAAAAATCTTAAGAAACAGAAAAGATTCCCTAAAATATCTGTACAAGTCAAAAAATTACGGAGTTAACATTTGCGAGGGGAGGAAGTAGATTGATTATATTCCCTGTTGAGAACTGCAATCTGCCGAGGGGACAATGTACACATGGGATACGGTTCTTGTCGCTAAACATCTTGCTCGCCAGGCATCCCATATGGAGCAAATGGCATGTCAGGAAAAAGCCCCAACTTATTAAATATTACAAGATGGTGCTCTTTAGGGCCCAGCTGCCTCTGAGCGCTTTAATGTGTCTGCTGAAATTTCCTTTAAAGTATTTAAGTATGCTTTAAAGTATTACTTAGGCACAGGATGCTAAACCACTACTGAAGAATTACTATGCATGCAATTTTTTTCACTTGCTGCCAAAATTGACAATTTATTGCACCTCTGAAAACAGTCCAGTCATATTTGATGAGGGATGTGGCAGCTGAGACACTCACCCCATCCACAGCTGTAACGGTGAAGTCGTAGTTGGCTGGACCCTGGTCACGATCCAGGCTGGTGGTAGTACAGATCTGTCCATTGTGCTTGCCAACGGTGAACTGAGACGGGGTTACGGAGCCTGGACCAGATCCCAGAGAGTAGGAGATGGAGCCAAAAGACCCACCATCAGCATCAGTAGCTGTAACCTGGAAGAAGAGAGAACACATTAGATTAAAGTTCAGCCAAATGTAACAAAAAGCTTAAGCAGAGAAGCCAGACTCTTTTAGTGTTTGGGACCATGGTTCAATGGGATTTAATCACAGGTCCTGATCTTTGTTCATGTTAACTAGTAATTGTTTCTAAACTCGGTAGGAATAATTATATAAGTATCAATATTCCTTTTTTTGGGGTAGGTTAAAAATAAAATCTCAATATTTTCAGCCCTTTGATGGTATCCGATATACATATTTATGCATTTGCTTGGAAATCATTTAAAAGGGTGATACTTTTTGTGAACAATATTTTTTTAACAAACTGTTGCCAATTAAATTAAAAATGTAAAAAGAGTAAAGCATAATAAAGAAATATCTACTTTAAAATAATGAAGTCATGTTTACTGTAAAAAAAATTTAAAAATTAAAAACACGGGAAAATTATATTAAATAATTTTAATTTAAATCCACCAATATGATAATAGTTTGAACATTAACATCAATATTTACATACATATATATTTAATCAAAACATTTAGGTACATAAAGTGTCTCAAAGAGACTTTGAGTACAAATGCAAACAAAAAATTAAATCTTAATTTAAAATCAGTTCATTGAAACCACTTGATGATTAGCAGAAATTAAACATTGCTACTGAAATTGAAATGAGAGACTGTTAAATATATAAGTTAAGACAAAAAAGTTGAAAACATAAAACTATATATTAAAACATCAGTCTTAAATGCTGTCATATTCGAAAATCGCAAGCCAAAGACAGATTGTGAAACATCATAAACAGGAAACAATGTCCAAATAAAAAGTGCATTAACATTACTGCAATACTCAATGTTGAATGAAGAAAAAAAAAGGAAAAAAGAAAAAAAAACCTAGCCTATACAATTAAATAAAAATTATACAATTATTATATATAATATATAATCATAGTTATAATTATTCAAATATAGAATTATTTTTAATTATATATTTTAATTATAAAATTAATATTCATTAATAATATTGTGACTATTCAATATACTCCCCAGCTCTAGTTTTAATTTACATGTTCGTATTCCAAGACCACTCAGCAGTTTCCTGTCACAAATAAACCTGAGACTCCACTGAGCAATACCACAACACATTTATCTGACTTGGTTCACAGCCCATGGCACTCAAACACAGCTCTGGTGCTCTGCAGCAGGTACATATACTGCGGTAAACTAAGGGAGCACATGGAGACCTCTTCGGCTACAGTTAGGTTTGATCAACAAAGCCAAGAGGAGGGAAGCTACTGGCAGCTTGCAGACATAAATACTTTCCCAGCCACAGCGAACAACTCAGGAGAGAACGACAGACAGATAAACAAATGAAGAGAGAGAGACAGAGAGAAAGAGACTTGTATAGAGGCGATGACTATCTGGGAGAAAATGAATTGCCATTCAATGCAAACACGGAAAGCGAAATTACTTTCTATCCAGCTTCTTATTCATCAAATAAAAAGAAAAATACTGCTTCAGCTTCTGAAATTTACTCTCAAACAACATTACACCTCGACCATGAGCCGCCTGGAGTGGATGACGGCCGTAACAGATTCTAATGGCATTGAGATGAGGGCATCTGAGTCTGAGATCGGGTCCTGGCAGAGGCTGTGGAGCAAGTGTAGGAAAAATAATCATCATGAATACAAGAAGTTCCAGCCCACAGCGGAGAGATGTTCCACCTTTTAACCATCCAAGGCCCTGAAGCAAACCCTGATATTTTACAACCGAGCAGGAGGGGGGGCATGATATTCATAAATACCACACTACCTATCCTTATTCCCTTCACGATAGCTTGACAGAAGTTGGACGCCTGAGGCCTGAACAGCGAGAGTTTGAGGTAACAAACCGTGGAAGGGCGGTTTGACCAAGGATCTGCTTCATGGACAAAGCCATTTTCCATGAAAGCCTGGCTTGAGCAGAGAAAGCAGGGAAATGTCTGGGGGACTTGTGGGTCTCAATATAGTTTAAATAAAGAGCTCCAAAGCAGCACTGTAAGATAAATATTTCCTCTCGGTCGTTGCGCTGTTCGTAGCAGCTATTGAATGGAAGATGTATGAGAAAAGGAAGTAAGTTGGTCACAATAAGAAATCATATATATTTGTACTCAAACATCTGTCAGGTTGACTATATGCATGGTACATGTAATAAGACAGCAGAAAACAATCCGTATTAAGCATGTAAACCCTTCAAAGGTAGAAGACTGAAACCAGAAGTGGGATTGAGTTTCTTTTTCCATCTCTCCAACAAAAAAGGATTTAAATAAAGTGGCTTCTCAAAAATGGGGAGAAACCCAAGCTCATAATTTCTAGAGTGTGTTTGAATATGTGGTGAGATGCCAGTAATCATGATGACTGATTGAATGATTGTCTTTTCGGGTCCTAAAGGGGGCACCTAAAGTGCATGCATAAAAAAAAAAAAAAAAAGAGCATGTACGTGTTCACACACACGCACACAGAGGAGCCGAGGGATTTGGAGATGTACTGTTTAAGAAGCAGGTTTCCTTTGCCAGTACAATAACAGTTCATAAGAAGTTTAGTGGAATCTCAATCTTGACTGAATCATAAGTGGGTCAAAGTGTGCTTGAGCTGCTTTCTCAAAATCTCTGCTAAATCCTCTGTGCTTTTCCTCACCGTAACTCATGGAGACACGCAGACTCAAGACACGCCAACTGTGCACAATGCACGAGATGACCTCAAAAATTTAATTTCACCTAATAAATTTCTCAAATAATCTCAAAAGCTACATATATTACATCACAGTTGTCTAAAAAAGTTAAAATGTGAACCACCAAAGTGAATTACAAACATTCAAACATATTCTCCCCATCTGCAATAGGTTGGACAAACAGACAGTGCCGCCCCATAACTAACACTATTGTTTGAGCCCAACGTAAGGATGCTCAAACAGAGGTTTGGTGTTTATGTTGAGTGTGATTTAATCGTCATCCATAATTTATTTCCAGAGTGTGAAAGTGAGACAAGAGTGAGAATATTGGACACGTTCTGCAGCTCTTACAGTTCCCTCGTCTCTCTCTCCATGTGTGAGTGAAAGATGCGAACCGCCCTGAACGAGCCAAGTGAGACATTGGCTGGGCGAACTGTAACTGCAGAACAAGCCAAAGGAATCCAATGCTAACTTGTGGAGTTTTGTGGTTCACCCACCATTCCTCTTGACTCCTTTTTTAGGAGAGAAAAAGAAACATTCAAGTAAGCGAATACAAGATTAATAGGGAGAAAGAATAAGCTTGTCCAGTTCTCGTTAGTTTGTGCTAATGCAAGGGATCTGGTTTCACTGCATTGGGTTTCCTCAAGGCTACACAGCTCATTTAGTGGGTAAGCGACCTGGCTGATGCTTTCCCAAAAGGAAATGCTGGGTATGATAATGAAGTTTTTGATTTGTAAATTGACCACCTTGGAATGAACATGCAAAACTATTACTTGGATGTCTGTAAAATGTCTGTCGACAAACCACTGACTCAAGGTTACCTGTAAGTTGGCCACATGATCACAGTATTGCATGGAACAGTGATTGATAGAGGACTTTGAAACTCTTCCGTGGGAAAATTTCCATGCAAATTATGTCTAATATCTATGATCCAACAAAAATGCAAGATGTGTAGATTTGCTAAGTGTAGTTCATTTAGCATTCAGGACTGCTTCATCTAAATCTGTGGCACGTTCCTAGTCAAACAAACCATCTTACAGAATTCAAGACCAAACCATCTGATCAGGAAGCTTCGTAGCCAAACTAAACACTGCAGCCGACAGAACAGTTTGTGAACTTGCTAACAAGCCAATCAGAGTCTGTTTTACAAACACTTTTTTAAGACCCGTTCTGTACTACTGATCTTCTCAGTGAAGACATCAATAAACATAAAACCAAAGATATCACAAACTACATCACCCGAACACAGACAAAACCCCCAAATAACAGCAGTACAAGGCAGCAAGTTGGTGTAACTTGGCACTGGGGTCATTTGGACCCATCTGGACGTCTCTAACACAAACATGACACGGAGAGAGTACAGTGGGGACTTTACTTAAATAACAAGAAACCAACAGAGTGATCCAACTGAAACAGCATGATCTCACGCAAAAGAAAAGCTCAGCTTCAAGCATCTTCTTTGCAGCTAATGTTCAGAGTTTTGAGCAATGGTTATTTTTATTTCAATGTTGCAGAAACTTGCAACAAGTTCCACATATGGGAGCAATGGATTAGTTGGGAAACTATAAAAGAGCAAATGCTAAATATTTCCTTTTTTTCATGGAAGAAAGAAAGTTATAGACATTTCTAGATATAAGAGTGAAATGACTGTTTAAATTTGGGGGGGAAACGAACCAACTAAGGCCTCTAGTTCAAAAGTGTTTAAATACAGGATAAAACTCCTGTCTAAAATCTAGAGTCTTTCAGTATAATCCACAATATGGCTTTCATATTTTCAATCTGGTGCTATATCTCATTTCATTCCATAGCGGGGGAGATAAGAGATCAAACAGAAAACAGCACATTCTTTTCTCAGAAGGATACTTACAGACAAAGCCAAGCACACCATAAACATACTTTGCTCCCAATAATTTCAATACAGCATTTTATTGAGGCTATCATTCACATCACATGACTTCAGACAGACAAAAACAGCACACTGATGGACGATTCCCAAACCCATGGGAGGACACGCACAAACACTGACTGATGGATATAAATACAAATATGAAAGCAGGCATTGAGTGAAAATAGATGGAAGTGTCAAGAGATGTGTGCAACTGACAGAGAGTGGTGAAAGGTGACAGAAAGACATGGACTGATATATTGAAGGACATGCTATGAGTTATTACAGCTGTTTATTGAGAGATCGCTCTCTTTCTTTCTCTTCTTGGCATCACTTCAGAGAGATGAGGAAGAGGGGGAAACTGGATACCTCCTACTACTTTCTGGCCCTCTTGACCGGCGGCCGAGTAAAAGCCGCACATCCCTCCGGCTCATTACAGCTACAGAGCTGAAGCATTTGACATGTAACATGTCTTGCCTGTTCAAGACCGAGACTAGAAACACAAATCTACTAGTGAGCATGAACAATAGCTATTTTTTCTTCCAAGTCGCAAATTTATTTTGTGTGAAAATCAGAATATCACAAAAATATTTACAAATAAAGCAGCGTTTCCATCCCAAAATTACCACTGGATGAATGGATGGATGGACGGATAGATAGATATACCATTGTATTAAATTCACAGATGTTCTCTGAATTATCTCCTTTTATGTTCCAGAAATTCATATGGGTTTAAAATGACATGAAGGTGAATAAATTATGACAGCATTTCATTTTTGGGTGAACAATCCCTTTAAATACTTCTGTTTATCACAGTTTTTTTTTTCTCACAATCACATCTTCCAATATGCTGTCAAAATCATAAAACATAACAGATTCACTGCATTCACTCATTGCATTGCTCAACAATCACCAATGGATGTCCATTTGGACAAAAGCAGCTAATAACATAACACAGACACGTGTTATGAAACATACCAGATGCATTCTCTACGTACTTTTTATGACGCCCTTTCAAGTGGCTGGCAGAAACCCCAAAGTCACCGTGACCTGCATCTACTGCAACTTTACACCAAAGAACAAGCTGTCAATGGCCGTAATATGGCGGTATCGTATTAGCAAACATCTCTTGTACATATTTTCTTTGAGTAATGGATCAGCATGACATCATCGGAGCGCTCCTCCAGATCTGTGAAGTATGCGGCACTCTCCAGATGTCCATTAAAAGGGATCTGCAGTATAATGGGATGCCTGTAAAACATCATATACATGTCAAGATCACTGAGCACCCTAATTATTTCTTCATGCAAGGAAGCTTGGCTTCATCCTAGGAGCTGTGCCGGTATGAGCCGCCCGCCAGGACACTGTCATCAGGAAATGTCCAGAAAGGGTCAAAAAGTCTTGGATCGACACCGACTGGTCTTGTTTCGAGTTTTTATCAGATGCAGACTTGTATTCTGGTAGTCAACCACAATTTATGTCAGGTATGGTGTAAAGGCCTGAGTTTTGGAAGTAAATATTGGGGTTGGAAGACTTTTGAAAGGTGTTGGTTTCTAAAATAACACAGCTTTGAGCTTTTCATCTCTGGCCTTGACGGTGACGGGGAGGGGTAGCAGCAGGTACTTGCGGCTGGGGTAAGGTGCAGATTTTTGGCAGGAGATCACAGGACGGCCAATTCAGCATAAAGAGGACTAATGACACCAGGAGGACTGGTGCAAAGGGACTATAGAGTATGGTTTCCCCTTTTTCTCTCATCTCTCCATAACTGTGAGTGCTTGTCTTTCATCTGGCCCTCACAGCTGGAGGTGATTAAGGCATCAAAATATGTACAGCGAAAAGTGATAGATTGGGAATCTCAGCGAGGAGAAGCAGAGACAGAGGGGTTAATGGCTGCAAGCGGAGTAATGGGCTCAAAATGGACTCTGGGTAATAATAACTTGATATGCTTTCAGAGAACTCGACAGTCAAATAAATGTTTGAATGCAATGCATTTGAGTAAACATTGATGTGTTGACAATCTCCGAGCAGTTTAGTCAAGAGATCAAATTAAAGACTTGAAAATGAAGATTCTGTCAGTAATTACTCTCCCTCAGGATGTTCCAAACCTGGAGGCGGTTATTTTTTCCATGGAACATCGAGCTCTTTCTATGTAAGGGATAATGTATAGCGAGGCGGTTGTTATAGCGAATAACAACCCCGACAGGCTGAACGGGACCCCGACGCGAAGCGGGGGGGTCTTGAATCAGCCTGAAGGGGTTGTTATTCGCTATAACAACCGCCTCGCTATACATTATCCCACTTATTACATGGCTACCTACAAAATAAATAAATAATTTGATTTTAAAAGGAGTTTATTGATTTAAAAACGATTGTATTGCTTCCGCTAAAGAAAATAGTCCGTTCCGCGTCCATAGCAACGTGCTGTTTTTCATGGCAACGGTGTGTTATAGTTCGCAGCGGTCTGTTATCAAGAAATAACAGACCGCATTCTACATTGGAATTCAGCCAAGCCATGTAATAAACAATGACAATCCATAATGAGCATGTCCATTAGGTTAATAAAAATAGTCCATATGGGTGATGTGCTACATCCCAAATAAATAAATAAGAAATAAATAAATTTAATACACCAGTCAAAACCCAAATATAGCACAAAGAACGCAAACACTGCATCTCTCATCTTGGGTTCAATGCTTTAGTACACATATAGCAGACAGATCATTGCTTTTGATTATAATCTTTTTACAGGCAGGTCATCCACTTGTATAAGATGTTTTTAAGAGCTGACTGTGTTTACCAGGGACCCCTAAGGTCTACTGAAGCTCAGAGTGAACAGGAAGCCAACCTAACAAAACTAAGACTCGTGCCACCTCTGACAAATTTTACCCATGAGAATTTAAAGCCCAAGCGTTTCCAGTGGTCATTTTAACAGGAACAATAAACATGCCAAAAGCACCTCTGGAAATGTAAGCCTGGTGACCCTTTGCACTGACCCCATCACACCTTACAGAATAAGCTCTACGCTGGAGTCCCAATCACTGTCAATTCAATGGCCTCACTGGTTATATTTGAAATGCCACATACAGTAAGAGACATGTTTTTTTGTGTGTGTGAAAGCATAAAAGAGCCATGTTATTTTTCATACAGAAAAGGAAATGGCAAAACCATATGAGAATATTAGAAGGTGATTATTTTGGACAACTTGAAAGCGGATGTGGACATTGATGTTATAATACGTGCATAGAATAAATTATAAAAAATAATAAAAAAATAAAGTGTTTTGTTTTACCACACTCATTTAGAAAAATGGGCCAAATTTCGATAGCTTTGGCTATTTATTTCCGGCATACTGGTGACCATTATTGCCTTTGAAGCTGTAAACCAGCTCCGCTTTTCAGAAACTTGAACGAACCCAGATGAACTGCATTGAGAGTTTAGTGGGATGCTGAAGGGACGTCAGCAGAGACGGAATAATGCGAACCATGCCCGCTATGGGATCTAACGGTACTGATGTGGCTTATGGCACCGCTCTGCTGGTCAATAACTCCCTCGCAGGACTGCATGCACAAACACAACACGCACACGGTAGCAAATTCCACCCGCAGCCCTGCCGCCTGGCACCAGTGTCGGATGGGTTGTTGAAAGGCCAGTTGCAGAGAACACCAGGGTTTTTCCGATACATTGTGGCCTTTGCATGGTCTCCTTGAAAAAGTCAGAAAGCACGGCTTTTATACGGGTTAAATGTAGTATGGTCAGTGTTTTAAAGTATGAATGTGGTAAAAGTTTCTGTTGCCTACATGAAAATACATGGAATGTTAGTGGACTTGACAGTATGTCCACATCATTTGACTGCTAGATATATTGCTTTCAGTGAAATGTCTATTTAGACGTGGTCAGTAGGAGTCACTGGCCACATCACTCATAAATGTCCTCAAGGCAAAAGCTAATAGCCATTCTCCTGCACTCAGTCTTTTAATGCTGTTTTCGCGGCCAGATGTCTTTGATTTGTTCATGGTTGCTTCCAATTTGTAAATCAACGTTCAAAGCATATATTTATGAGAAAACAAACAAAATCAACAATGCCCACAAAAATTAGGCCCATGCCTCTGTGGTATGGATCTTATATTTATTGAACAACTGCTATTATGAGTTTAAAGGAAACCATAAACTTGCCAAGTAAAGTATGCATTTAAACATTTCAATCAAAAAAAGATCTTCTATAAAAGATCTGTTGTTTTGACTTTACAGCTGTCATCAAACACATAATACATGGCATCACTATGGTGAGCACCACTATGCTCTTACTTTTGAACAAACCTATTACCCTTTAACCATTTAATATAATTCGTCCCACATTGTGAGATGAAAGTTTGCACTAAACTCCTGGATTTGGTACCTAGCAACCACCCAGAACTCCCAAGAAACTGCATAACAACACAGTAAAAACCTCACAGAAAGTTTTATAATTGTGTTCGCAAGTTTTGGGCAAGCACAAATCACATTCTCTACAGACAATGTAAAAATGTAGTTTGAAATACCTGTTGATTGAACTTTTTGCCACTTTATTGCTAGAAACAGTGAGAGGGGAGACATGAAACAAGGAGAACTAGATCAGAAAAATGACAAGATGAACTCAAACACACAATGTGTCATGCAACATGCACAAACCTCTAAGCTCAAAATACTGTGTATATCTATTCTCTTCTGACTGAATAGAAATATTCAGATCATAAAAATCCACAAGATCTCATCAAAATGTCCGAGTGATCTCTGAAATGTGCATGACACTCTGAAACAGTGTCCAACAAGCTCCCAACATGGAACAAAGTAAACGCTTTCTCTCTCTCTTTCTCTCTCCCTCTGTGGCTGCAGGCACTTCATGGTCCAGATACAGATGACAATGGAAAGGTGCTTTACTGTTGCGCAGGGACCCAGGAGACACTTCACAAACATGCTCTTTAATTTCACTAGGCTTTAATCACAGTCTCTGCTGGAGACCAAAGTACTTGCTTGCCTCAAGCTCATCACAAGCTGGCACACCGAGTTCATATTTGCTGCATAGTATGGGAATGGAAACTTCTATTTACACAGCATTTCTGTTTAAAAGCCCATTTGGTTTTGGTTTCTGTCTTCTGTGAAACTCAAAAGATGACTCTTTGAAAAATGTCATGTTTTTTGTCCATACTATAGAGTCTAATGTTGTTTTAGACCTAACTGACTTTGATAACATGGACAAAAACAGTTGAAACATTCTTTTAAATACAGTGCTATGCATAAGTTTAGACACCCATGCTAAAGTTGACTAAAAAGAGGAATAAAAAATCATCTTTTGGAAATTGAACTTAATGCCTTAATTAAAAAAATTAGGAAAAATCCAACCTTTAAGGACACCAATTTTCTTTGTGAATGAATAATGTATCGTAAATAAATAAATGTTCTTCCTTAAAATACAGGGTGCATAAGTTTGGACACCCCTATGTTAAATTCCCATAGAGGCAGGCAGATTTTTATTTTTAAGTATTTTTATTTTATTTTATTTTTAGGATACTATGCATCCTGATAAAGTTCCCTTGGCCTTTGGAATTAAAATAGCCCCACATTATCACATAGCCTTCACCATACCTAGAGATTGGCATGGGGTACTTTCCATAAGATCATCTCTCAATGCAAATCAAACTAGCTATTAAGCTAACTGAAATAAAACCATGCCAATCTCTAGGTATGGTGAAGACTATGTGATGATGTGGGGCTATTTTAATTCCAAAGGCCAAGGGAACTTTATCAGGATGCATAGTATCCTAAAAAAAAATTTTTTTTTTAAATACTTAAAAATAAAAATCTGCCTGCCTCTATGGGAATTTAACATAGGGGTAGTAGTACACTTATGCACCCTGTATTTTAAGGAAGAACATTTATTTATTTACGATACATTATTCATTCACAAAGAAAATTGGTGTCCTTAAAGGTTGGATTTTTCCTAAATTAAGGCATTAAGTTCAGTTTCCAAAAGATGATTTTTTATTCCTCTTTTTAGTCAACTTTAGTATGGGTGTCTAAACTTATGCATAGCACTGTATATTCTTTTGGGTTTCACAGAAAAAGAAAGTCACACACCGTTAACATGGCATGAGAAATCAATGTGTGCAGTATATGAATTGAGGATGAAAGCTAAATTAAGTACCAACAGCTAACAAAAATCCAAATTATGAAATTTAATATATTCAATATATTCATAACGAACATATCAGAGTTAATATTGTTAACAAAAAATACAAGTGTTAAAACATTCTGCTTAATTGAAATAAAATATAAATATAATATATTAAAATTAAACTGAACATGCGAATAAGTTCAAGCACTAAAAATCACTAACTGGAAATAAATGAAAACTGAAACTATAAATAAAAAATAAATGAATAAATAAAAAGTAAATCTAAAAAAAATATATAATAATAATAATAATCTATTATTTTAAAACGATAGCGTCCAGCCACGCCACACACAATAACGCCCCTCTACTGTAGAGAATGTGATTTGTGAGATATATATATATATATATCTCTAATATCGCTGTATATATGTATATATATATATATATATATATATATATATATATATATATATATATATAAAAATAAAGTACCATATTCTTTAAATAAGCTTTAAAGTCTCATATAATGTCTGGTATTTCTTGTCCTTCATTAA
Source organism: Squalius cephalus (assembly GCF_949319135.1). NCBI lineage: Eukaryota > Metazoa > Chordata > Actinopteri > Cypriniformes > Leuciscidae > Squalius > Squalius cephalus. The sequence goes on along the minus strand of NC_137132.1, from coordinate 22,145,680 downwards.
GAAAAGTTCTCATTACCCTTTCTACAGTTCTTTTACTCTGCCTGTCCAGTTTTTTTTCCACTTCTTTTTATCTCAAAAATAATATATGTTGGATTACAGTATAGGACGACCCCTAAACAGTTTAAGAGTTGAACCAGCAACATTCAATATAGAGGGGCGTTATTGTGTGTGGCGTGGCTGGACGCTATCGCTTTAAAATAACTGTTTAGGTCACACAGTTAATATCAGCTCTGTGGAGCCGTCCCTATAAACACACATAGGCCCGTGCCACTGGCCGATAAACACGGCTTTCTGTGAGGCCCGCTGGGGCTGGTTACCGGCGTGTGCCAAACCGTGCTACGACGCTCTGGGCCGCAGCCCTCAGACTTCTGTTTTTAGAGCAGTGGGACGGTCCCGGCGGAGGTCATTCCTCCTCCGGTTCAAGCCGGGGTCGAGTGCAGAAAAACACACAGTTTAGTGAAGGAGACGGCACAGGCCAGAGAGTGTTTAGATCAATTTCTTCGGTTTCGCTGGCACTTATTTGCGCAAGTAAACAGGCTATTCATTTAGCAGCCTACACACTGTCACTAGAGGAATAATGACCTCTGTGAAAAATGACAGTGGACTTGCTTTTAAAAGCGAAACAGAAAAACAGAATCTGTTTGGGCCAAAAGGATTACAGTCGGTAGACATCCTGTAATAAAAAAAACATGTAACAGAGATTCCCAGTTTCTTAGAGCTTGGAAAGTATTAATGTTTGGCATATTATAAGGTGTGACACGAATCTGGGTGGTGAACGTTATGATAGATGAGGTGACTAATGCACATTTGTATGTACAAGGCGAGCACAGCTGCAAATACGTTTCAACGCTTAAAAAATTAAACCTCGCTTCTCAGATATAAAATAATTAAGCCGTCTGCATCAATGGACCCATTTAGGAACTTTTGCATGTATGTTTGCATTGTTAAATATTTAACTTAAGCCTCATTTATTATGATGTTTGTAATTTATGTAACAGTCACTCTTAATACAGGCACACGTCTTTCAGTATACTGTAGTCTTTTACCTAAAAAATTGAGTTAACTGCATAATGATATTATTCAAATAAGCTATACATCATATATAGCATTGCGAGGGGACAAATAAATCATTCTCTTGACAAATAAATCCATTAAACCGGATGCAGCCCATCAACAACTGTGCAGTTTGATGCTTTCTCTCTTATTTAAGATCATGTTTTAGTCATTCATGTTACTAAGTCTCACTGTATTGACAGGTGGAAAGAGTTTACGGCCTCTGCTATGTGTCAACTTCTGGTTTTGTAACCAAAATGCTATATTTAACACTCACGAAGAGCTCCAAAAGCTCCAAGGCTCAACTCCTACAGAGTTTTTGCTCCATCATCTGCAAATTATTCAATCTTCTAAAAAAAAACAGCCTAAGCAGGATTGGCGGTCTTAGATAGTCTCTTAGTTCTGGTCCAGGTTCAGTTCTGGTCCAGGACAATCGCCAGCTGATAGTCAGGCTGGGAGACGATCTGACCAACCAGCTAAAAAACAGTCTGCAAGGCCTGGGGACCACCTAGACCAGCTTAAACCAGAGCAAACAAACCATCTTATGTTTGGTTAAGCATGTGTCATGTGACGTTGAGGTGCACTTGCTGGTTGAAGACGTCAACATTACATCACTGGTGAGGAAAACTAAATGTTTAGCGTTGTGATGAAATGAATAAACCAAATATTCTGTTTTTTGTTGTCCGGAACAAGCCTTCAGGCAGATCACAACAGCCTCCTCAGTGAGAAAACAAAAAAGAAATGCAGTGTTTTCTTACGAAACAACAGCTGGTGCCCAGATATAACTGCTATTTCCAGGCACTGCGCTCCAGATATGAAATATTTAAACATCTTTTGCACAACCTTTGACTCTTCCTGCCAGCTTTACACTTATGTTTATATTGGGGTATGTATATCTTACCTTAGATAAATACAAAAGCAATGCAGGAGACTTTGGATGGTGAAATCCAGGAAACCCAGAAATGTTTTTCTATGTTATGGGGATTTTTGCCATGGGGGATTTCATTCATAGTATGAAAACAGGTCTTTCTTATAAAGATAGTTATTAAAGCAAAAAATTTAATTATAACATCTTTTAAACTGGAAAGTCTTTCTTCTGTGGAACACTAAAGATGATATTTTCATCGATGTTGGGATCCAGAAAAAAAACAAAAACAAACATTGGTCCCCACTGGCTTTTACTGAGTGGACCAAAAAGAAAAAAATAATACACAGACATTATTCAAAATATTCTCTTTTGTGTGTCATACAAAAAGTAGTGATGGGAAGTCCGGTTCTTTCGGGATAGTTTGTTTCAATGAACCGATTAAAAAAAACGGTTCACCAGTTCTTTTACGTCCTCACGTAATGACGTCAATTCTATCATCCCGGCGGATACAAATACATTCAAATAAAGGCATTTGTAATCATAACTTGAGTTAAATAATAGTAATAATCGTCATAATCATCTTGGATAAGTTTCTTACATTTACGTTTTGCAAATGAACCCTACAGGCGTTGAGCAAACGCGGATGTTTCACATGTCTTAAAGATATAAAGTGAATAAACTGGTCTTCATTCATTTTATTTTATTTGTTATTAAATAAACTTACATTTCGCCGAATTCAAGCCCTCATTTAAGTCCACGGTTCACCTGTGCTCATGTATCAGCACAGCATGCAGTTGGTCGAAAGAAAGTTCGGTTCAGAGACGGTACTATCACGCATGCTCAGTATCTCCAGTTCATCGGTTCTCCGTATCGAACGTGTCCGAAAGAAACAGTTCTCGGTTCTGTACTGGTGATTCAAGAACCGCTGCCGCAACCAGTTCTTGACTCGAGAACCGCTGAAGCAGTAGGCCTGTATATGCTGAGCTTAGAACTGCTGAAACCATACAGTCGACAAAACAGAAAAGTCGGTGCATGTCTCCAGTATGTTTAATACGTTATGTTTTGATTAACACATTATAAACATTAACTAAGCACCCATAAAACCTTGGCAAGAGTTTACGTCAAAGATTTATATCAACTTAGCTGTTCCTGAAAATAATGTTTTAGTATGTTTAGTAAAATGTTTAGTTTGACAATCCATTCATTGTGTTTCCAATCTTTAAAATAATACAGTGATAAGACACCATGTTTTATATTGTTACACTTATTGATGTTCAACAATTAAGAAACATGCATTTCGTCCCTCTGAAAAAACTGCACGCATGCTCAGTTCATCGGTTCTCAGCATGCTGAACGTGTCCGAAAGAAACAGTTCTCGGTCCTGTACTGGTGATCCGAGAACCGCTGTACCTGTATGTTCGGTAGTGCGCGCATGCTCAGTATCAGCTGCTCGTGCTCATCACTTCTCTCAGCACAACATGTCTCAGTTCAGTGAACTGTTGCATTTACTGGAGTAAAATATACTCCGGGACATTGGTTTATTTCGAGTCAGAGGGACTGTGTCAGGCATGTCCAAAAATGAGTAACTTTAGTAACTTGTGGATCAGCGCTGACGCAAGACGCGAACTGTTTTGAACGATTCAGTCCGATTTAGTGTACTGGTTCGACCGGTTCACTAAAAGAATCGGTTCAAAAGAACGATACGTTCACGAACCGGACATCACTAACAAAAAGCCCTACCTGATAATTCACTTTCAGCCACGTTCGTGCTGATCAGGGTTATTTTAGTAAGTTAAAACTACAAATAAAACCACATTGATGCTAAAATAATACTGGTGCTGATTTTGACCATTTGAACCCTTTCAGGACTGCTTTCACACATCTTATTTTGTTCACAGAGCAAACTGGTGGAGAATGCTGTTAGGCTTTGCATGCACTTCACCCTAAATCAACTAGACAAGCCCATCGAACTCTCTACATCACTTAATTCACCCCCTGTTAATTTACAGCACAGTTATAGTTGAGACACTGAGATGATGCACATCTTGAGGCATTTAAAAAAATAATCATCGCTCCCATCCTGGTCCAGATCTACATAAAACATCCTCAAATCTTCAGCATCCTCCCATTCCATCACGTTATCACTCCAGGGGGATTTTCTAAATATGAAAAAGTATCACTAACATATATTTTACACTCAGACGGAAATATATTTTTTTTCTCTGTAGCACTGTCTTATGTTTTCTGTCTGTATATAGACGACACACAGTAACATGCATGCTTTTCTTCCATTGATACTGATGAGTATCCTAAGCATTGACCCACATCTGATGTATAGGCCTACTTATACTCAAATAAACAGATCTGATTCTGATTCATGATTCTTGTGGATATGGAATTTGTACATACAAACTGCCTGCTAGTCTTTCAAAAACGAAGCCAAATGCACTTAACCCGAGGGTCAGCCATGAGTACACGATGGCAATAAATACTTTCGAGTTCAACTGTAAAAGGATATGACCGTTATTATGGGTCTGTGTCTGCAATGTCCAGGAGATGTCTTAAAGATTATTTATTTAGCTGCAAAAACAATTAAAAGAAAAAAAATAAATCATCCTTTTTTCATTGTTTTGAGAGTTAAGGTTCACAAAGAAAATGAATGAATGAATGAATTAATATACTATTATACTTTCTGTCAGCTTCAATAAAAGTAGTTTGTTTCATTTACATACACTAATAATTTTAACACTTTTGCCATTTCTTTAAAATTCTGAAAACAAATTGCTCAAATTAAGCTTAAATATCCCATTTCTTGTTGAGAAAAGTCTGAGAAGCAGATCATTACAGTATCCTTCTCAGAGGAAACCTCTGACACTTAAAAGCTTTTGGGATTCATATGTTACAAACATAAGCTTATCTACAGCCTAGTGTTTTCTGCTGTGTTTCGAGGAATGTCACACACTGTACGCTTTAACACTGCTTCCTCTGAGGTTCAGAGCTGCCCGCAGTGAGAGGTGTAACAAACCTTCAGCATAAGTTTATTTAATAAGAAGTCTGTGCGCTCTGCATCATTTATTAGGTTGCTTAATGGTATATACAAGGGGCGATAACAAATTCCCTATGATAAACAAACTGAGGCACACCAGGGCGTCCACACAGTCAAACCTAATTTATCACAGATCGAATGATATAACATTTATTATCTGATCGCACATGGCCAGAGAATGTGTCAGACACAAGTGGGGATTGTGATATCACACATTCCCAAGATAGAGAGATACGTCACTAAAAATGATCTGGTTATACGTGCAGACAGAAGAATAGGAACGATCTGTGAGTTTTCAGATTGGCTCATGAATATCAAGGTAAATAAAAAAAAATTGCTAAATAGTAATATATATTATCATTTTCAATCATAATTGATAGAATGTATGTGTATATCTATATCTATACAGTATATATATATATATATATATATATATATATATATATATATATATAATTATTTTTTTTATTATTATTATCATATAACCCTAACCCACAGAAACCACAATCTCATCTAATACTTTTAAAAATACATAAATATTACGTGACTGTTTTTGACCATTTATTATTTTTTAATAGATAAGGCATGTCAGGGAACTGAATAATGAACCCATTTAATGATATAAAACGTACTCGGTTACTAATGTAACCTCGGTTCTCTCTAGAAGAGGGAACGAGTATTGCGTAAGGTTAGCTTACGCATCGGGAAAGTCTTCTTTCTTCGAGATCTGAAGCCAAAAAATTATCCTTAATTTTGTATACATTGTCAACGCAGTGCAGCAGCCGACAGACCTAGGCAGGCTGTATAAGCGTGCTCATTGGCTGCTCGGCGGCAACTGCTTAAGCCTATCGGTGAGCGCTCTGAACGCGGCAACCAATGAGGGCGCTTCGCGCCCTCCGCACCCTTCTAAACGTCAGAATGGGTGTGGCCAGCGTGTATATATTCAGCGCTCATAGGCTAAAATTCTGGTTTTCGCAGTCTGAAGCGCAAAAGCTCGTGGCGCGACACGGCAGGTTACGCAATACTCGTTCCCTCTTCTAGAGAGAACCGAGGTTACATTAGTAACCGAGTACGTTCTCTTACGAGAGGTCTCTCGTATTGCGTAAGGTTAGCTTACGCATCGGGAACCCTTTGTCAACGCCGTGTGCGCCGAGCATCCAGCCCATGAATCCCAGGGAAACCGGGGAAAACACTCTGCTGGGAAATGTGGCCGGTCGGAAGAGACGGGCCAGCGCAGTACAGGCACTTCATGCAGCATATGAAATAGAGCGGCGCGGCCGGTCTATAAACATATAACAGTACAAACAGTAGGGCCGGCAGAGCGAGCCCATACAGTACATAAGCACTCATAAGGGTAGGAGAAAAACGACATAGTCGGTCTCACATGAAGGGAAAAATTCCCGCGCGACAGAGAATAATACGGGCGGCCAGCAGCGCGGGCCAGCACCGACAACAGCGCGTCACGGGAAATAGGAAACAGAGCGGATCAGCCGGTCTGAGTCAAACACTTCACCCTGAGTATAGTACCAGAATAGCGCCAGCATATGAACGTAGTCTGCACACGAGAAATGGGCAGAGCATACATGTCACTTATGCTGACAGTATTTTTGCCTGTAGGGCAGGAACTTCCAGGTTATAAAACCTCACAAATGTTGATGGGGAGGCCCAGCCCGACGCCATACAAATACCGTGATTAGAAATTCCGCTGGACCAGGCCCACGACGAGGCCATGCCTCTAGTGGAGTGGGCTCTGATGCCCAGAGGGCACTGCAGGTGTCTGGAGGCATAAGCTGCTGCTATCGCGTCCACTATCCACCTGGACAAGCTCTGTTTCGAGGCGGCAAGACCCTTGGTGCGTCCGCCGAAGGAAACAAAGAGCTACTCTGAACGCCTGAAAGCGGCGGAGCGCGTGATGTAATCTCTCAGCGCCCGGACAGGGCATAGGAGGTTATCACTGTCCCCACTGTCGGATGCTGGCAGAGCCGAGAGGGACATAACTTGTGCCCTAAACGGGGTTCCAATCGCTTTGGGGATGTAACCGTGTCTCGGTCTGAGAATGACTTTCGAGTCATTCGGCCCGAACTCAAGACATGCAGGGCTAACAGATAGCGCGTGCAAATCACCCACTCGTTTGACTGAAGACAGAGCTATCAGAAAAACGGTTTTAAGCGACAGATACTTTAGATCCGCGGATTCAAGCGGTTCAAAGGGAAAAGCCTCTAGGGCCGCTAGGACCAAGGACAGATCCCACGAGGGAACCGAGGGGGGCCGCGGGGGATTCATCCGTCTAGCTCCTCTGAGGAAGCGGATAATGAGCTCATTCCTTCCCATTGCCCGGCCGCGCGTCGTCTCAGCGAACGCTGCAATAGCGGCCACATATACTTTGAGCGTGGAAGGGGATCTGCCCTTTTCCAACAGCTCTTGTAAGAAGGAGAGCACCCGCGGGACCCCGCATGCGCGCGGATCCAAGTTTTTAGTAGCGCACCATTTAGAAAACACCGACCATTTAGACGCGTAGAGCCGTCTCGTGGAGGGGGCTCTCGACTGTGTGATCGTGTTCACGACCCCTTCTGACAGGTCAACGGGTATCCGTTGATCACCCATGCATGCAGCGACCAGCGCTCTGGATGGGGATGCCAGATCGATCCACCGGCTTGGGAGAGGAGATCCTTTCTCACCGGGATCGGCCATGGGGGTGAGTGCGACAGCCTCACTAGCTCTGGGTACCAAGTTTGGTTTTCCCATCGCGGGGCTGGATTCCTGGATCTGACATCGCCCTGTCGGTTCACATAGGATACCACGGACGTGTTGTCCGAGCGGACTAGCACATGGTGATCCCGTATGAATGGGAGGAAGCGCCTGAGCACGTTCTCGACCGCTATCATCTCCAAACAGTTTATGTGGAGGCATTTTTCCCGGTCTGACCACAGGCCAAAAGCCGGTTTGCCCTCGAACAGAGCGCCCCAGCCTGAGGTGGAAGCGTCCGTCGAGATAACTTTGCGGTGTGAGATAGCTCCCATTGTCACTCCCCGCTGGTACCAGTCGGCCGCTAACCAGGGCTTCAGAGCTGAAACGCAGCTCTGAGTCACTCTGATGCGGATACCGCCGGAAGCCCATGCTCTGTGAGGCACTCGGGCATTCAGCCAGCGTTGTAGCGGGCGCATTCGTAAAAGACCCAGCCGAAGCACTGCTGCGGCTGAGGCCATACAACCTAGTAACCTCTGAAATGTTTTGAGAGGTACGGTGCTGCCCGGCCGGAGGGACGCGGCCAGGCGTCGAATGCAGCGCGCGCGCTGTGTCGACAGGCGGGCCGTGTACTGATATACCTGACCGTCGAAGGCGAATCTCAAGAATGGCCTGTGACGGGGTATTATCAGGATCTGAAAAGCACGCGTCTTTTAGATCGAGAGATATAAACCAGTCCCTCGGGCGAATTTGCGCGAGAATTTGTCTGGTTGTGAGCATTTTGAACGGTCTTCTCATAAGAGCCTTGTTCAAACGTCTCAGATCCAAAATTGGTCTGAGAGCTCCGTCCTTCTTGGGAACGAGGAAATAACGGCTGTAAAAGCCCGACTCGCTCATGGAAGGGGAAACCGGTTCTATAGCCCTTTTGCACAGAAGTGTAGCTATTTCTGCTCGAAGTAGATGTGCTACTTCCCCATTCACTCTGGTCTCGATACGCGCTTGAAAGCGCGGAGGGCGGCGAGCGAACTGCAGAGTATAGCCCTGTTTTACTGTGCTTAGCACCCGTTCTGATGCGCCTGGAATAGTTTCCCACGCTTTTGCGTGTGCAGCCAGCACTCAAAAAAATAATCTGTTGAACGAACTTAATTAAATTAAGGAAAGGTTTTCCACGAAATTGAATTACATTTTTCCAACAAAATCGAATTAGTTTGAAATAATTTGTTGTAATCTTGTTGTATGAATTTAAATTAATTTAGTCATTCCTGCTAGATAAAGTTTTGTCAGGTTAACTATATTTAGTTTTTGTCCTGCCTTAAATCACCAACATTATAATTTTAGTTAATTTGAATACGGTCACTAGTGTTCAATTTAATTGAAACCATTTTTTACATAGTAATATAATAGTACTTGTGCAGGTCTGCGAGTGAGGTTTACACATAGTGTATACTGAGTGCCCACAGTCTGAACACGAGATTTAATGCACATAGAGCGTAATACTGAGCCCACAGCCTAAACACAGTCGCCACTCTTCTGCATAATGGTAACCACAAAATTCAAAAACATTACAGAAAGTCCTCTAAGTTTCTAACATAACTGAACATTAAACACTAACATTAACTAACAACATCTTTCCATTTACTGAAAAACACATAAAATAACACTTTTTCCCTAAATTGACCCTCTTAATGCAGTCCCTTGCAAAGCATGCTGGGAACTACAGATCCACTGCCCAGTTAGATGTCAACAACAATGATTCATGTAGTTTTCACACAAATGAATTAAGTTGATTGAACACAATTAAATTAAGTTGTGACAATATTAAACAATCGTGTTACTTTTGCTTATTTTAATTAATTATTTTAACAAGAGGCCAAAATTCATTTTTTGAGTGACATCCGGTTAAGACGAACGAAAAATATTCATGTTGACTCAATTAAAAAAAATTTGGTAAACCAAATTTAAAAAAAATTACATTGATTACATTTAATGAAATTAAGCTGGAATCATTTCTATGAAGGGTTGTGTCGTATATGCTCATTTTAATTAATGAAATTGAACAAAGAGCTAAAATCATTTTTTTGAGTGAGGGGCAGAATGGCCTCCGGGCTCCGATCGCCGCGCATCGCGGGCTCGAGAGCTCGAAACGGAGGGGCGGGCGCGGCGCGCGCGCTCTTGGTGCTTAGATACGGCGGATCGCACGCAGCGATAGCTGGCCGTTTTACACACAGTGTCCCGGTGGCTTTAGACGGGGAACATAAAGTGTGAGGCGCGACGCGCGATGGCGGCGTCGGGGGCGAAAATGTTCGTTAGTATGTGTGAGCGCTCGAGGGCGGGCACAGGACTAATGGGCCTTTCACACAGGACGCGGTATGCGCGGCGCTTGCCGCTGGGTTCAGCGTTGCCCTTCAGATACAACGCGATTTTATATACTTTCATATCTGAATCAAAACAAGAATCATGAAGTCAGCTCTTTTTTAGAATAAAACATTTATTCAAACATTAAACCTGAAACTAAAAAACAAATTATATATATACACACTACTAGCCGTTCATCCATTTTGATTTCCGTGCTTGTTTGGATCCCCCGATTCTATTGGCCGCGCTGGTAATCGTCACAGAGCGCAGCGGCAAAAGTTGAACTATTTTGAACTTTGACCGCGGCGTGCGCGTGAGCACGCCAATGATGCGCACCGCTGCGCTTGCGCTTTGGTCGACGCAGCAACAAAACGTCCTTGCGCGGCGCAGGCCATTGAAATGAATGGGTTTTAAAACGCAGCGCCGCGCATACCGCGTCCTGTGTGAAAGGCCCATTACATTCAGGGGCGGGCGCGGCGCGCGCGCTCTTGGTGGTTAGATACGGCGGATCGCACGTAGCGATAGCTGGCCGTTTTACACACAGTGTCCCGGTGGCTTTGGACGGGGAACATATAGTGTGAGGCGCGACGCGCGATGTCGGCGTCGGGACGAAAATGTAATTAGTATGTGTGAGCGCTCGAGGGCGGGCACAGGACTTACATTTAAAACATGACCGGTCGTGCGAGGCCGTGTGACAGAGCGGGCAGTGAGTAGGTGTGGGCACGGAGAAGTGGACACGTGACCTACTTTTAACACTAAAGCGGCTTTTGCCTGCTTCATGAGAGTGGGCTCTGTGAGAGACACGGGATGTATAGTGCTTGTGTACAGGGGTGAGCACAGAACGTGGGCACATTCACTGTACTAGAAACACATACGGCGTCAGCCGTGCAACCAGACATATGCTCTTTTGAAATTTTTCTGGGTTGCCGTGAGAACGGCGGATGCGCGCAGGCGAGCGGGTAGATACCGGCTCGTTGACTGCGGGGTAAACAGCTGCAGTAGCCGTGGCAACGGGGACTGACAGAGCGTTAAGCTTGGACGGTGGTCCAGCCGCAGGGCTGCGGGATTTAACCGTCTTTTCTTCTCTCGTGTTTAGACGCTCAAAAATACTCGAGCACCCTGAGAAGGTGTGGTGCGAGAGGCGGGTTCGCTTTCTGTAAGTAAGAAAGACTGGCCGCGAGCTCGGAGAAGCAAGCAGCATAAATTTTTATCTTCCCCGCGAGCTGGGATCGAACGCGGATCTCTCGCATGAAAGCGTATGATTCTGCCACTGAGCCACAGGGGAAAACACATAAGCTTTCAGTTAGCGCGAGCATATAAAAAGCGACCTCATGTGTCGCGTCGGCGTTTGTTTGCAGGCGTGCGTGTGTTTAAAACAGGCTCGTTTACTGCAATAGTAATATTTCCAGTCGCCTGAACTTAAGAAGGGACTGAGAAATGTGTGAGGATTGGCGGTTGTCCAGCCGTAGCGAGACTAACACACTCTCTTCTCTTTTCGCCGGCGAGTGAGGCGCGCACGCTGAACGCTGCTCGTGACCGTCCGCTTTGTCATCCCTTGAACGGCGCAATCTGCGCGGCCCAACGAGGGAGAGAGCGGGCTTGTTTTCTGTATGTAAGAAAAACTGGCCGCGAGCTCGGAGAAGCGAACAGCATAAACTTTAACTGCCGCGAGAGCGGGGATCGAACCCCGGTCTCCAGCTTGACAGTCTAGGATTCCGCCACTGAGCCACAGGGGAGAATACATTAGTGCTCGGTTAGCGTCATCATGTCTTGTGACGGCGTTTGCTTGCAGGCGAGCGTGTATTTATAACAGGCTCGTATACTGCAATAGTAACAATTCCAGTCGCCTGAACTTAAGAGGGGACTGAGAAATGTGTGAGAATGGAGGTTATAGTCCAGGCCACGGCGGGACGAAAACACTCTGTTCCCCTTTCACCGGTGAGTGACGCGCGAGGACGGAGTAGCTTTCTTGTAACGTAAAGAGAGCTCCAAGACCGTCCGCTCCTGCCATCCCTTGTGAGCGGCGCAGTTTGCGCGGCTCGAACAGAAGGAGAGGAAACTCGCTCCGAGACCGTCCGCTCCTGCCATCCCTCGTGAGCGGCTCAGTTTGCGCGGCTCGAACAGAGGGAGAGGAAACTCGCTCCGAGACCGTCCGCTTCTGCCATCCCTTGTGAGCGGCGTAGTTGCACGGCTCGAACAGAGGGAGAGTACGGGTATCTATCACATTCGCCTCATCTCCTGACGCGGCGGCGGCGCGGGCAGAGCCGGCGGTTGAGCGTCCGGGAGGGAGAGGGCGAGAGAGAGCTCGAGGGAGAGGTTCCGGCGAGCTCCTCAGTCACAACAGTCTCCGGTGGTCGCTGCGAGCGGCGCTTCTTATTGCGCGGCCCGGCAGGGACAGGCGGAGCGACAGCTTGGTCGAAAGCTTCAAGTCGAGCCCGCAGGGTCGACATTGAAAGCTCTTCGCACTCGGAGAGTGCGGTGGCGGCGTGCCCGCGGCCCAGGCGGAGAGCGCAGAGAGGTGGCGGTCTCCGTTGCTGAGCGGGGCGCGGCACGAGCCGCAAAAACGAGGCGTTTTTACAAAAACGCCTCGTGCTCTTTTAGAGTACACACAGAAACAGTAATAATGTAAAGGATATGTCGCCGGATAGCGTAGCAGGCACGGATGGCTGAAGGCGGCGAAGACGGCCGGCTTCCTCAGGCGCTGTCCTAAGCTTGCTGGTCGCTGGTTTCAACGGCGGCGGCTCTCAAGATCCAGCGATGCGAAGAGCGTCGCTGAAGACAAGAAAATCAGAATTTTAGCCTATGAGCGCTGAATATATACACGCTGGCCACACCCATTCTGACGGTTAGAAGGGTGCGGAGGGCGCAAAGCGCCCTCATTGGTTGCCGCGTTCAGAGCGCTCACCGATAGGCTTAAGCAGTTGCCGCCGAGCAGCCAATGAGCACGCTTATACAGCCTGCCTAGGTCTGTCGGCTGCTGCACTGCGTTGACAATGTATACAAAATTAAGGATAATTTTTTGGCTTCAGATCTCGAAGAAAGAAGACTTTCCCGATGCGTAAGCTAACCTTACGCAATACGAGAGACCTCTCGTAAGAGAACTATTTAGCTGCCACACTGCTAAGGCTAAGTGCTCACAGTTATGTTTTATATTCACTCCTTGTGGCAGATTTTCTACACAGACGCATAAGCGGGGTAAATTAAGTATAATTTGATCAGTCAGTGGGTGTGACTGCCACGTGAGGTCTGCGATCAAAGGTCACCTAAACGGCCACCTGCCCCTCTGTGACCTTTCACCTCAAACACCATCCATTCTGTCTTTTATGTGTGACCCAAGCATGTACCACATGTGGGCGTCTATACCAACATTGAGATGGGATAGTTGAGACGTCTACATCAGTTTATACAAATGAAGGTAACACACACAATTAAGTAATATTGTGAAATTTAAAACAAAAGTTTTCTACTAAAATATATTTTAAATGTAAAAAATATATATTAAATATATAATAAATATATTTTAAATGATATATATATATATATATATATACACACACACACACACACATATATACATACATATATATATATATCAAATTTAAAACAAAATATATTTGATTTGGAAAAAAGTTATAATAGGACTCAGCTTGTGGATTTTTACTGGGTTACACTACCCATTTTATGATTTTTTCCAAATCAAATGTTCTTCCATGACATGCAGCAAGCAAATCCATGGTCATATAATGATTTATTTTATCAAACATTCAATTTTTTAGCAAAAATGCAATTTTCACATCCTTGTTATTTCCATCTGCCTCTGTAATTAGGCACATGTAATATCTCATGCCTCTAAATAAAGCAAATGATCTTCATTATTAAAGGAGAGACCCGGCAATGGAAAGTTTTCAGCGAGCACAAATATAATTTTTCAGCCTTAATATGAGACAGTGCTGTTTAAAGCCTAATCCTATGGTGGAACCATCAGAACGAATTCAGAATCCTTGAGGATTGTCTGAACCACACAACCCCATCCCAGGCTGGGATGAGATTCAACTGTTGCTGTGCCATTTTACTGAAGTGGCTTTTTTCAGTCTAAAAGCATTTCTTTTTCAATGAGCCTTGTGTTTCTCATAAATCAAAGTCTCTGTCATAGCCTGCTCTATTGTTATGAGTGATTTGTCACTCAAATGACTTTAAGCAAGTCACAGTTTTGAGTAAAGACATCTGGGCCTTTTAATGTCAGGGCATATATTGTTATCTCCAGGAAAATATTAAATGCAGCAGCTTAGGCATATGAAAGAGATGACCATAAAAATTAAGTCAGAATGCATGTGTTTTATTTTCAATGTTGACAGTGTGCACGCAGTGACCCATGGCATTTAAGAGAGGACGGCTGAGCAATTTGTCTTTACAACCATATCTGTCACAAAACACTCAAGCACTACATGTACAAGGAAAATAAACATGCACAACACACACCTGCATATACATACAACCTCAATAACCAATTGAATTAATTGACTCTTTCCCCGCTAACATTTTTTTTTTTAAAGTTGCCAGCCACTGCCAGCATTTTTTATAACTTTCACAACATATTCAAGGCCCCCAAAATATTTTGATGTATGAATATTTATTCAACTTCATGCATTTTTTTTTTTTTTTATCAACACTTGAATGTGGGTAGGCTTAATAAAAAAATGGATGGATGAATTTTCATTTTTGGGTGAACTAACCCTTTAAAGGGATAGTTTGGCCAAAAATGATATTAAACCCATGATTTACTCACCCTCAAGCCGTTCGAGATGCATATGTCAATCATTTTTCAGACGAACACATTTTCAGTTATTTTAGAAAATGTCTTAGATCTTTCAGTGGTTATAATGTCAAGTAATGGGGTCCACCTCCTTCAAGTCCCAAAAATGTGCATGCATCCTTCACAAAAGTAATCCATGGGGGATAAACGAAGGCCTTCTGAGGGTAATCCGTGCGGTTTTGTCGTAAAAATATACATATTTAAAACTTTATAAATGAAAATAACTGGCTTCCGGCAACGGTCGACGCGCGTTCACGGGAGATGGATGCCGGCGTAGGACGTATAGCGTAGGAAGCGTCGTGACGTAGAACGAACGCAACAGCGCAGCCAGAGAGCAGAGCAAAACAAAACTCGTGTACTTTAAAAAAACGTGTATTTAAAAGAAAATGTCGGAGGATTTTGATATTAGAGAAGAGGATATTGAGTTCTACGTCACGACGCTTCCTACGCTACGTCCTACGCCGGCATCCATCTCCCGTGAACGCGCGTCGACCGTTGCCGGAAGCCAGTTATTTTCATTTATAAAGTTTTAAATATGTATATTTTTACGACAAAACCGCACGGATTACCCTCAGAAGGCCTTCGTTTATCCCCCTGGAGCCGGATGGATTACTTTTGTGAAGGATTCATGCACATTTTTGGGACTTGAAGGAGGTGGACCCCATAACTTGACATTATAACCACTGAAAGATCTAAGACATTTTCTAAAATAACTGAAAATGCGTTCGTCTGAAAAATGATTGACATATGCATCTCGAACGGCTTGAGGGTGAGTAAATCATGGGTTTAATATCATTTTTGGCCGAACTATCCCTTTAAGTTCAAAACTACTTTATTTTAAGCATTTTTGCGCTATTTTCATCTTACTTGTTTAAATTTGTCTTTGCGCTAATGTCATAGGATGTGACGTTTTCTTGTACCATAGTATATCGATGACTCAACTGTGTCTCAATTATTCATGAGACTGCGTGTCCTTATCCTTGCCCTTAAGGACTGTTCACTGAAAGGTTCTTTGGGGCACAAAATATGGTTATCTTATGACGTTATTTACCACCCTGTGGAACCTTTATTTTTAAGAGTGTATGGAAAAGCTGAAGTTAAATCTCTACCGATTGACACACACACATTTTCATACCACCCAATCCAGCATACACACGTTCAAAAGCTCGCTGACAGCTGGCTCGCAGCTCTCCAGGGACTTGACCTGTAACTTGACTCAGTGGCCTATTCCACTTCTGTTTAATTGAGTCGAGATCCAATAATGACAACATGTCCATGAGGTTTATGCCGACTAAGACCACAATAAATACCTTCTGTTTGCTTCAAAGAAGCTTTATATGAAAGTATAATTCTGAATCACAAGAAATCCTTGTCTTACATCATAAAGACAACAGAGCCAAGTTGCATAAACAGCCATTATGTTAAGACTGTGTCTTAAGAACTAGTTTGATCAACTAGAAGTTAGTTAGGGGTAATCAGTCCTCCTGTTCGGTGTCAAATTAGACCAATCTACGTTTTTATGTTACTGACTTTAGAAAGTTTTTAACAGTCTTAAAGAATAAAATTGGATGACTAACTTGTAAGACTAGTCTTAACAGATTATGCAACTGGCCACAGGAAATGTAATTTAACTTGCATAATGAGACGTATTTCCAAATGAAACAAAATAATCAGTGATGAGTAAAGTTATAAACACTTATTCACTGGGATTTTATTGGAATTGGATTTATAGGCTACGACATTGTTGGTGGAAAATGGTTATTGGTTAATAATATTTTGGCTCTCCCACATGACTTAGATTACGTCCACAGAAAAAAATGGCTTCAGAGAAAGTTATTACACTTTGATGAAAGAAAATAAGCATTTTTATTTAATTTACAATATTCACAATTTTGATTTCATGTTGTCTTTAATGTTATGTCTTCACCACACGTGCACAGTATACAACTAGACATAAAAAAGAAAAAAAAGTGGCAAAAGTGCTGTTTCTTTTGATGTGCTCCATATCTACCTCAACCACTTTATTTCCCCTGTCCATCTCAAAATCTTTTGAGATATTTTTAGTCTCTGTTATTCTTATTTAAATCATCTTATTTCTAACCACATGAATATGTAGATATTACAATGTAAAAGCAATTATTTTGCTAAAATAATCAATGAAGATTACATTTTAATACCAATGGATTTCAGGTGAAAATACATTTTATTTAAAAAGAATAAAAAAAAAAAAAATATTTTAAAATAAAATAAATGCAATTTTCAACTGAATTTATTTGCTTTATTTTTCAACTTTGAGGGGTCAGTAGGTTCAGCTAAGACCACATTCCTACAAGATCATCCTTTTTGCTTCCTCTTTCCCTTTCATCCTGACATCCATCCATCTGTTCTCAGGTTACGCAATACTGTGAATTGCATTTTAAGACTTCAAGCACAAGCATGAATGTGCATAACAGAGAACGTGGTCTCAAGACAGGAAGATTTATGCCGTCTGTAATACACCTCTATATGGACATCCACGTGAGGCCACATATGGTCTTCATATCAGTAGCGGTAAACAGGCTAGATTTCTTAAGCACCTGTAACATGAAAGGCGTCCACATTCGCGTGTGTTTTGCTCTGGCTTTGTAGGGGCAGCTTCTCAAGCCTCTTTCCAAAGCAGGCTTCTAAGCATAAAACTGTCAATATGCTTCCTCAGCCCGGATGTAGCCTTGCTATAGTGCAATATTCAAAGGTTTACCGACCCAAACCATCAACAAGCAGACACAGATGAGGAAAAAAAAATACTTTTTACTTTTTATAATACTTTTTATAATATATATATATATATATATATATATATATATATATATATATATATATATATATATATATATATATAATTTAATTTACTATTTTAAACAATGTATAAACATAAGTTTCTTTTTGGTAGATCAGTATAATTTCAACAAACAGTAGACAAACTCTAAAATATGAAACAATAAAGGAAGAAAGCTTCCAACTTCCACTTGGCATTGCAGACATTATAGTTCTTATGGGAAGATTTGAGAGTTTTGGACTGAAATCTACAGAAGCTTTGCTACACTTTAGGGAAATTATGTTTTTTCTATTTTTCCGGCTTACTGGGGAAATCTGCTGATGGGGCAGAGAAAAGCCACTAGTTACAGGCACTAAACCACATTAAAAAGAAAGAATGTGACCCTAAATTACATGGAGCCAATATTAGGTTGAGGTTCACTTTAATAATTTAGCAGAAATTGCAAATCTACAGCATTGCATTTTCCAAAAAAGAGAGCAAGAACCATTTATGTAGACTACTGTACGCATTACGCTGCATTTAATTGCAACTTTAGCAGTGATAATCATCATAGGTCACTAACCACCACCTATAAAAACATGGCAGATTAGTGAACCTGGGAGGTCCAGGTCTGTCTTTAATAACAAGCATCTTTTTTTTTTAACTAAAATAACATGTTGCAAATAACATAATTTTGGATTAGTTTATTAAACCCAAAGCATCACCAATAGCTAGTCGCTGTTCTGTTCCAAAACCTTGTGAGCCATGCATGTGCATACAGAAAATAAACATTAAAATACATAACATACATAACACAAAGTGGGTAAAACAGTACATTTTCAACTAGATTGAACTATTTTGTATTGAAATGTTTTAGTACTGAATTAAATGTGTATTTTTATTCTTCAAAAAACTAAAAAAACATCAATACTTCTCTTGACTGATCTCGTTACAGTGCATTCTGGGATTGTTTTCTTAGCAAAAACATGCAATTCTGTTTTAGATACTTGCTAAAGGAAGGTTTCTTCAGGAACAGCCTTCGCATCAGGATTGCTTCTGATGATGCCTTAAAGGGACAGTTCACCCAAAAATTAAAAGTTGCTGTAAATTTACTCACTCTCAATATTTTTTCTTCAGTAGAGCAGTAAAGAAGATTTTTAGCCAAAAATGTGGTCCTTGTTGATTCAAATAATGCAAGTCAATGGCTACCGTCACTTTGAGAGTCAAAAAAACATACAGGCAAAATAAAAATGAAGCCAGGAGCCACAGGTATTCATTTTGTTTTGCATGTCTATTTTTTTTGACTCTCAAAGAGTGACAAAGTAGCCGTTGACTTGCATTATATGAATCACAAAGGACTACAGTTTCTGCTAGAAATCATCTTTACTGTATTACTGAAGAAATAAAAGACACCTAGCCTACACCTTGGATGGCCCAAGGGTGAGTAAATTAACAGCAACATTTCATTTTTGGGTGAACTATCCCTTTAAATGATGTCTAAAGTTGGCAGCTCACTATAGGGCTGAATTTGGAACAGCATACTATACTACCACTGCCATATAAAGATAAGGTAGTATAAAAGATTTAGTACGATTAGTATCAATATATGCAATTCCAAATTCATTTTTTTGGAACGACACTGGAGGGGGTCAAAGGTTATGAAGGTAATGTCAAAATCCCTGCTATTAAACTTAAAGGGATAGTTCCCTTTGAAATTAAATTTTGGTATGTTTTAGCTTACCTGAAGGGCATCCAAGATGTAGGTGTCTTTTTTTCCCGCAGTAATTTCAATTTTGATATTTTTAGGTCAAACCGTTCTTGTCTGTCAGTCATTTCATGCAGGTCTGTGGTCACTGTCTCAAAGAGCATGCACAGAGTCCAAATTAAAACAATTCCCCATCGTCCAAATTAAACAATTCCCCATCGTAAGTACACATTGATGGCCTAAGACACGAAACGAGCGGTTTGTGTGAGAAAACGAACAGTATTTATATCGTTTTTACCTCTTGTAACACATCCACGTCCAAGTGATCTGGTGCAGACTGGTGCATAGATATATACACTAGATGTCGCCTTGGCTACGCAGTTCTTAACGAATGTCGTAGCCAAGGCTACATCTAGTGTATATATCTATGCACCAGTCTGCGCACACGTCACACAGCAGGATGCGCGCGCACCCTCAGATCACTTGGACGTGGATGTGTTACAAGAGGTAAAAACTATATAAATACTGTTCGTTTTCTCACACAAACCGCTCGTTTCGTGTCTTATGCCATCAATGTGTACTTACGATGGGGAATTGTTTAATT
Source organism: Squalius cephalus (assembly GCF_949319135.1). NCBI lineage: Eukaryota > Metazoa > Chordata > Actinopteri > Cypriniformes > Leuciscidae > Squalius > Squalius cephalus. The sequence continues at coordinate 22,125,757 of NC_137132.1, read as the reverse complement.
TGGACGATGGGAATTGTTTTGCTCTTTGAGACAGTGACCACAGACCTGCATTAAATGATTGACAGACAAGAACGGTTTGACCTAAAAATATCAAAATTGAAACTACTGCGGAAAAAAAGACACCTACATCTTGGATGCCCTTGAGGTAAGCTAAAACATACCAAAATTTAATTTCAAAGTGAACTATCCCTTTAAACTGCTTTCTGGAAGCATATTCCAATCGATTAGACTAACTTTTTAAGTTTTTTTCTTTTTACATTCTTTCTTTCAGCTAGATGCAAAGTGTGTTAAAATGTTCAATTATTCTGCATCTACAAGTAATAATTTAAAAAAAGTTCCTAAAATGGAAACAAGTGGAATTAAGGTCCTTATCCATATCAACAGCAGTATTGGGGCTAATGAGGGATTTGAACATGGATGCTGTAAGACCGAGGGAGCGCTCAGAACAGGGGAAGTGTTAAGTAGAAAAGCTGAACTTGCTCAAAAAATTTTATTGTACTTGTGAGCGAAAGAGAGCGAGAGAGAGAGATGAAGAAAACGAAAGGAGAGGCGGATTTATAATGAATCATGGGATCTAGCGGACTTTGCCTCACCAGTAAAACCTAAGCTCATTTGATGGGTTAAAGATTCAGGTCTCACATGATAGCCGATGTTCTTAAGGTGGAAAAAACAGTAGAAAGTGTGTAAAGAGTATGGAGAGGGAAAAGGGCCAAACAATGACTAACCAAGAGGATTACGTCTCATTTCTAGTACAGTACATGGCGAAGGGCTACAGGCAGCCCGACACAACCAGATAAAGGCTACGGGGAGCTAAAGAGTTGAGGCTCAACTTTTATAATACATGAAGACAGAATGGAGGACCACAGCTGTCATCCCGAGGCTCTGGTTGCATTAAAGATGGGTTGAGCTGACATAAGATCAAACTTTTGAGCCTTCACTACAAATCTTAACTTCAAAACCACACTATTTAAAATCCAACTGTGCCGTTTCATGAGCTACAGCGAGGTTTTTTCATTTTTCATAATGGCATAAAGACCTAGTAACATTTGAATTTGAAATAAATTCAGCTTTTGATGATCTGCAATTGCAATACGGTTTTTGCAATCCCGAGAGCTACAGTAGCTCTTTGTTTTTGAAGACATAAAGGCCCAATTAGAGCCAGTAGAAGTGTGAAAGTACTGTTTGAATGCATCTGCTGTACTTTTAACAGTGTGTATAACACATATTCAAAGCGGAATAAAAATATCAAGACTTCGTACATCCTCAAATACGAGTTGCCTTATTTTTAACCGAATATACAGTTCTTTCTCAAGATCTTTTTTCAACATGATGCAAACATGAAAAGATTTTGTGGGAGATGTGGATGGAATGTTTCTAACATTTTTTTCTCCTCATCAATCATGAACACAGCTGACACCACACTTTTGTCCATTCACGAATACATCCACAAAGAGGTCTATCCAAGGAACGCAACATAATGTGAATAGAAACCGCTAGGGTAGGGAAATCACTTTAGTTCTGTTCCTTCGCCTTTTCTTGACAAAGTCACAGAAAAAAGCACTTGTCCTGATTTATCGCTGCTTACAGAGACTATTTCTGACAGCCTATATCTCACGTTTAACTACTCATTTAAGGAGGCAGGACATATGCAACCGTGCTAGCAGTCCTCAAACAAATCTTTTGTACGCAATGGCCAAAAAAACTAAATTCCTGGGACTGCCCAATATCCACAAGTGCAGAGTTAAACACGTTTCCCATAGAAAACAGTAGTTTATCCACTCTTCTTGTTCCATGTTCAAAGTTCTCTGGTTTTACATGATATATCCCAAAAAAAATCAACACCATTTGACACATAACACTGTTTTCTTGTCTTGAAACTGCCTATACCAGACATTCAGAGAGAAACATTGTTAAACTACATAGTTAGCGGTAACACGCTTATGTAAGACTAGACTCCATTTACATACAATACACTGTACTAAAATCTGTTGTGCATCTGTACATGTAACTGTAAAAATAATAATAGTAAAAAATATGCATCCTATTAGGAAATTTTCCTTTCATATTTTTAATTTGACATCCTAAAATGATGCTGAACAAAATGCAAATTCAAGTCTGCCACAATATCTATGAATTATCTTCATTGCGGCACTTTCACATCAATTATTGTGATTATTTAAAAAAAATAATAATAATTTAAGGTACTTCGTAATTTGATTCAAATTGTTCAAATAAACATTACATGACAGCTGTAGAAAATATTTTAGACATTTTTATTTATATTTTTTCGCTACATTCAAAAAGAAAATCTAAAATATATACAGCATTTGTCAGTTAAAACTAACCTTTGACAAAAATCTTCTCACCTGCAAACATTTATATAATCATCATTCCTTCATGGCTTTTGCAATCTGTCTTGTGCAATCTTCATATGCTTTTTTCTTGTTTTCTAAAGCAACACTGTGTTGTTCAAGATCAAACTCCTTATTAAACGGGCTTTTGAGAAGCAGATGAAATCACAAATTGGCAGAGAGCACTGGGTACAGTGGTCAGTGAAAACCAACAAGAGATTTGGAAAGAGCGTATCGGTGACAAATGAAAAGAGTTGCAGGTACACTAATGAAAGCCTGTGTAGATATGTTATGACAGGCGAGATATATCAACTGGGAAACAAACCTAATACAAATGATGCAAAACATGTCATAACATCTCAGGAATATGAACTAACCACAATTTATTGAAACCCTTGAACCTGAAACATGAGCGACTATAACCTGAATGTGGTACAAATTAGATATTAAATAGCCCTTACAAATGATAAATGAGTATTTACATCAGCTCCTACACGTTTCTAAATCTGTATGGTATGTACTCAAGCTATTGAAAGTGCATGAGGTAATCTTTACAAACAAAACCACGGTAAACCCAGCGTAACCTTTCCTGAACTATCAAGCCAAGTATATTCTCTAAACAACTTCCCCTCCGAAGACAACATGACCTCTTGCAACCTTTCTAACAGGAATGTGACTAATGTTCACTTAACTGTAATCAGTGACGTGGAGAATGAAGATGTATGCTACATTTTGTATTAAAGCCTATGCAAGCATATGCCTTTCATAAAGACTTGGGACAACTCCATGAACACGGTGATCCAAGATTGGGTTCACTCTGGGTTCAGGGAGTCTTGCATTGTAAATAATCCACATGTAAAATAAGGTCAACGTGAATGGAAATATGGTCCCAAGTGTACTTGAGACACTGTTTGTCTGTACTCCCAAAGATCCTGGAGGTAAAATGGGAGGTAACTGAAGCTTGGTGGAGTAAAAAGGACAGTATCATGAAGATAAATTCAGCTTTTAAGTAACTAAATAGCAAAGTTTCATCTGTGGTACACATGCATCCACGACAAGCAGTAACAAACCTGAATGTTCTTTTGACCTTTCTGTACAGTACATTAAAGAATTCTCAAACTTGGCATTAATAAGAAATGTTTCTTGAGCAGCAAATCAGCCTATCAGAATAATTTCTGAAGGATAAATGTGACACTGAAGACTGGAGTAATTATGCTGAAAATTCAGCTTTGTCATCACAGGAATAAATTATTCACATATAAAACAATTAGCCTACTTTAAGTTGTAATAATAATACTTCACTATTTTACTGTTTTTACTGTATTTTAGATCAAACTAGATAAAAAAAAAAGTGACAAAAGAGAGACAAACTTTGAAGTTGGCTTGAGAAAACCTGACCAGAAAGTTTGAAGTAGTTTTAAAGCTTAAAGTTTGACGGACGAACGGACAGACGGACGGACAGACAAAGAAATATTAGATTTTAATTTTTAGGAAAACTGCAAGTCATTTTTATGAAAACCGTAAGTCGGATCAGTTAGAAAAGATCAGAACAGTCTGAAGGTCTGACCCAAGTTTGGAGGTTGTAGAGTTAAAGATCTAGGAGGAGTCAGAATTTTTTGACTCAGAAGAAGAATAACTAAGTTTAAATAGCATTTCAGTAACTTGGCTTTCTCAAGCCAACTTAATAAATGCAACCTTGGTGAGCATAATAGACTTAATAGAACATAAGAGACGAAAATATTTAAAAAATCTTACCAACCCCAAACTTTTGAATGATAGTGTATATTCTTTTGTGTTCTACAGAAGAATGTCCAACAGGTTTGGAATGACATGAGGCTGAGTATAAGGAAACAGTAGGAAACAGTAGGAAACATCATTTCAGAAGTTAAATTTAAGAATAGTCAATCCAAAGTGTGATCATGCGTGAAACCACATAGTCATAAAACTTTGGTGGTGATGCCGAAAATTACACCATAGTTCTCCTATACTGTAAAGACCGAATTAGGTTATAATTACAGCTGACTGACCAGTCGTTGAACTTCAGTATCCTTGATGGCCGTGTACAGGAAGAGGGGCTCCAGATGTCTTTGGCTTCATTGATTCTCCTGATGTTACATATAGAATGGATTTGCTGGCCCTGAACGAAAATCTTCAGAATTTAAAGTAGGAAGCATCTAAGGGCATAAAAATATTGACCTCATGCAACCTTCTCCAAGTGATGGGTTTTAATAACATGCAAGTCAAAAACTTATTTCCAAGAAAACACTGGCGCTTTGGTGCTAACTTACACCTACACTGGCGTGCATCAATTCATATACATTTGCATATGAACTGAATGCTAAAGCAAGGCCCTTTGAAGCCAACTCTCAAGCTAAAGTACACAAGGGACTATTTAAGAGAACAGAAACTCCTCTGTCTTTCTCCAAACCCTGGGAAACGGCCTTCAGAAAAGGCAGATATCTACTGTAGCATTACACCAAATTCTTTTGATGCACTCAACAATGTCTGTATTTTCCTTCATATCTCTGTCCTACTCAAACACACGCACACAAACAAGACCTACTCATCTGCTTATTGTTGACTCTCTTAGCAGAGCGCTGTGAACTCGTGGCAAACTGCCCCAACCTATATATAACACTTAGGACCCTCATTTCGTTACACTGTAAAAAGTGAAAAAAGTTAAGTTGTGACCTTTAAAGGGCCATTTTGATCCAATCCGACCCATGACTTTTGTTTGTGTAATCTAATGCAGTTGGATTGATTCTTTATGAATGTTCGAGGTTACATTTGAGTTAAGCTCTATCAATCAATCATTTCAAACTGTCTCTCAGTTTGGAAAAAAACAAAAAAAATTATGTGTTGACAGTTACGTGGTTACAATGGAAGTCTATGGGGCAAACGTTCAATAGCCACAAAGACTTCCATTGTAAATGGATTTCTGTCAACACGTTGGTTTGTTTGTTTTTACAAACTGAGGGATTATTTACTGTGCAGTCGAAATGAATGCATTACAATGTGCAACAACAAAGTATGTATTTGATCCTCAAATCATTTATAACGGCCATAATAGCTCTTGTCAGAACAACGGCAACAAAAAACTTCAAAAAGCTTTCTTTCAATGGTTACATAAGAAAACACTCTTTATTCTACCAAAGGTTAGGTACCCATTTTACCCCCCAAATGCACTTATATTTAATATTTTGTGTCCTGAATGCATCAAACCCTACATTAGCTGTGTAAGGCCTCTTTATAGCAGTCATTTTATACTATCAATGCCAAAGAGAAGCTTATCCCAAACAATACAATATTCATTCCTGAAATGTTTAGTAACCATTTTGAAATCTCATTAATCTGTGTTCTGAGAAACAGCAATGAAACCCTATAACCACAATACATTCTGGAAGCGTGAAAGCGCTTTATGCAATTATAATCTCAAATGGGAGGATTATCTTAGAAGAACTAATTAAAATGCCTGAGGAAAGCCCTTGATTTGAAGTCATTTAGAAATATAAAAAAAAACAAGACAGATTAAGTCCAAGTATCAAACTACAGGAGAATGTTGAACAACTTCACAGATACTTGCATTGAAAATGGGGTTGCACTTGTCGAAACAAATGTCAAATAAAGATTAACATCAGAATCTGACCCTCAGAAGGTAAAGTACTACAAAATGGTTTCATGTCACAAGTATCTATATGCCTGTATGTCTAAATATGAAGTTAGAAAAGTTCATTCAACTGGTTAAACAAGAGTCTGTTCAAGTGTCTCACATCTGTGGTAGTTTCTTGTGTGTTTATGGGACTCATGGGAAATCTTTGGATGTAATGTAGCCTAGTGTCGGTTTGAGGTGACTCACAACTGTGTTACATCAACCAGCAGGAGGAGGCAGGGGAAATTTAATCCAATCAGTCTGGTTTATTTTGTGTGTTTTTAAATAAACTTAAGTATGTCTCAAACATAAGTCCAAAAGGAACAAAGAAATACAGGGTAACAAAGTGTCCTTACCAGACGCAACATGATAAAGTGATAAAAGTTTTGTCAATACCAGCAGCGACCAAAACAAGTGAAATGGACCATTGTAAAAGAAGGAGATAAATGTAAAAAGGTATAAATGTGAATGCCTTCAGGTTTTGTGACATCAGCAGTGAGTTGCTGTGGTAATCTGTCAACAGTTGCCAGGGCGATGGGTTGTCATGCAGAGGAAACCGGCAGGTCTGCCCAAACCAGTGAACCATGATGATGAACACACACAAAAGCACCTTTTTTTGCAATCACTTCAATGAACAACGCAGATTCCAAGAATTCCTCAGTGAATGGATATCATCTTGATGGACATGTAAACGGAGTAATTTAACCCCTTAAATCACCACAGCGATGTCCATTTATCACAATTAAAAGATTTCCAGAATAACCATTGCAAAATTCAAAACCATATTTGCACAGCCCCTAAATATCTATAGAACTAAATTTAGGCTTTCAATGACACAAAAAAAATATAATTAATTATGTGGTACTCCAGTTACTTTACCAGATTAAATTACAATATGAACTACTGTTTGCTACCAAACAGATCATCTAAAAAAACAAAAGCATTTAATATACATTAAATCCCTTATATTTAGTACAGGCATGTTTTTTTATCACATCATTTTAATGATTTTAAAATCATTTTAAAAAATAAAGTAAAAACAGCAATATTTCTTCATTACGTTTTCTATTTGAATATATTTGAAAATTTAATTTATTCCTGTAATAACAAAGCTGAATTTTCAGCATCATCACTCCAGTCCTCACATGATCCTTTAGAAATTATTCTAATATGCTGATTTGATGCTCAAGGAACATTTCTTATTATTATTTTTAATGTTGAAATTAGTTAATATTTTTGTGTAAACCATGATAATTTTTTTATGATTTTTTTTTTTGATGAATTTATTTGAAATAAATATATTTTGTAACATAAATATAAATGTATTTACTGTCACTTTTGACCAATTTAACGCATCCAAGCTGAACTATTAATAAAAAAAAAAAAACAGCACACAAAGCTAATCCAGCCTACAAACATCCTCATATATGTAAACTGTTGTGTAATCATCTACTAGCATGTGTTGGGTAACATTGTGAGCTATTTCTGTACTAATGTTGTTTATCAACGCCTTACCTGACAGCCTTGGATATTTAGTTGCTCTTACTGCAGGGTTTGTGGTGAGATGAGTGGGTTTAATTGTCAGGTAATCTATGGTTACAGCATTCCACCAAGATGAATGCAACACTCTGGAAACCAAGCAAGCCATTATTCTCAGGTCAGAAGAACTCTTTAGGGCTCCATTCTCACACGTAGAGCTCTAGAAAGTGTGTGTGTGGTAGTGTTGAGTGGGAGAGCAAGAGAGAAAATGAAAGAACATAAAGAGCAAGATCTGAAAAACATCATCTATATTGCAAATACGTCAACATGTCTAGCAGGCAAATCAGCTCTTTTAATTAATAAAACAACATCAGAGAACGCATTGTATGTGTGTGAATAATTGGTGTGATCAGAAACCTTGGGGGTTGTTAAATAATCATGACATTACTAAATCAAAGGCTCAAAGAGACCATATAGAAGTAACAGCACCAGTCCAAATCACAAGTCCCATTTGTTTTCAATCACATAAGTCAACTTTCCTTTCATTACATTTACACTTAGCTTTTCGGGATTGGCAGCGGCTGATTAATCTACCACAGTAAAACCAGAACAAACAGCCCGCTTCCGAGCTTGCTTCCAGCGGACTTTGACAGTTTCCCGGGCCAACAAATTAGGGATGGATGGCGTGTGTGCAGAAATCCTGTTAGGTTCTCTGTTGATGGCTTGAGACTTTGTGACAGCGGAGACAATGGCTCTGCTCTCCGCACCGGGGTCATTTTCATCAATTAGCCCACGTAGTGCTCAAAGGCTAATCCAATAGCACGCTAAAAGTGTTCTCACGGTTACAGGGGGCTGTCTGAATTAGCCCGGTGGGCTGGCGGCCCAGGAGACGCAGACACACAACAATGCAGTCTTCAAAATGAGAGAATAAATGAGATTTGGACAGAATGAGAGAGCGCTGGAGAGGAAATACAGTGGCCACAAAACACATTGGGCACTTAAGCCACAATTAACAATAGGGCTGCACGACTAAACCAAATAAAAGTCAATTAAATATTACAACAGTAATATTTATTATTTTCTGTAATATTTTAGTAGTAATACATTTTTTTTAACAAATTACAGCAAACCTGGAGCTTAAACACACACATTGGATTTTCATGTTTTTTTTTTTTTGCATAGACAATCATCATTTTTATACTGTATATTTTATATATGTATCATTTAAACTGTATATTCTATGCCCTAAGCCTAAACCTACCATCACAGAAAATGTTCTGCATTTTTATATTTTCAAGAAACATCACTTAGTATGATTTATAAGATGTTTGCCTCATGGGGACCAAAAAAAGAAAAAAAAAAAAAAAAAAATCCCCACAAGGTCAAGGTTTTCACAATTAGATTTTTTCCCCCCACAAATCATGCAGCTCTACTTAATGTCTGGATCTCACTGGATTACGCAAAATGCAAATTTTGTATATTTAATATTATATTACTTGTAATGAAAAGGCATTCATGCAGTTTTAAGTGTGGCTTTAGTGTCCAAATACTTTTTGGGTTGTGAAAGAAAAAGAGCTCCAGTATGAGTCACACAAACCACGCTTGGTTTCTTTATATGAGGATTGTGCAGAGGTCAGCCGGGGCCAGGTTGACGTTTGCCTCCAAGGATATAACTCATCTGCACAGTCAATATAATACATTGAATTAATTGATTGAAAATGATAGAAAACTGAAATCTGCCAATGAAAATGATGCTTCAATGTCTACTACTTTTGAAACAAGGAACCAGTCATCATGAATGTCCCAATTGTCCTTTTTTGGCTGGCTAACGAGACTCTATTTACAAAGGCTGTGGAAACAGAAGATAACTTCTGGAGTAAAGCCGACTTTTTTTTGGAAAGACGTTAGGTATAACACTGAGTCACTATGTTGTATCACTCAAACTGGGCCAATACCATATTACTTCACTTTTGCATGAGCAATAAATACATTTCCAATCAACACAATTACAGTATAGGAGATTCTAGATTTAAACCTGTTAGCATTTGGCAAAATATCACAGACAACCTACCAGAACCAGTATAATAAATAACTTTCAATTATTTGATCACTGATTCACGTAACAGTTCCAGATTGGAGCAATGCATTGAAACATACAAGGCATGCAAGGCATGGATGGAAATCTTGCTAAAAACTAGCATCACCGCTAAAGCTGGCATTACAGTGTGATGCACTCCCAACTTCGTGCAAAGGGCTCGACGGATCCGCCAATCTGGACCAGAATATGCAGGCAGCTGGGTCTGATTGCGTGACTGCCAAGCTAACAACAATGCTAACTGGCAGGCACAACCGCACAATTCCTTCCAGGAACTGAAGAATTTGTGTTACTCAACAAGTGTCGTGGCATTCAAGGCCAGGTGCTTCTTTCCAAAGGCCGCAAAATTAGGTTCGACTTGGGCGAGTAGATGAATCAGATTCTGTGATTTATTAACAAAGCAAAAGAATATCGGGATTTGGCAGTCAACACGTGAAGCTCAAAGGATTTTGTTTGAGAGCAAACAAGGCCCAAATCAGTGAGCTAAGAAATTGCATCAGTCTGTTATTTTAGAAATCTAATTATTACTGTTACTGGGAATACTGATGATCTTATTTATTTCACTGCAGACATCTACAGGAGGCATTTCATTCAAAACTTTTATTTGAGTTCAAATAACAACCAGACTGTTAGATTTACTAAAGGGAATGCAAGTAGTTAAGATCAGTGGTTGCTAAAAACACCCAGATCAATATATTAAGTTGCAAGTTGTGGTTGCAAGAAGGTTCTGGATGGTTGGACATTACTACTATATATGGTCACTAAGGTGTTCTGAATAATTTTTTTATCATGTTGTTTTGCAAATTATTCCAGGTGGTTGCAAGGGCATTGCTATGTGGGTGCAAAATATGTTTTTAGCAAGTTGCTGTGCAATTGCAAAAGTGTTATGGTTGCTTACCGGACCATATCAAAAGCAGCATAATTTGAGGTATCATTCATCTCATTGTGGGAAAGTTCCATGCTGAAATGTAATATTTAAATAATTAAATTTTTTAAACATGAGTATCAGTAATAGTGATGCTCATCGTAGCAAGCACCAACAAATAATGGTGCACTAGGCAAAAAGGTGACGCCTTGACAAAGTGAATTAAGATTTGTGAGGGCAACTACAATGTACTAAAACGAATAAAGCAGCAGAAGTCAAAGACTTCTTAGATAAGGCTGGAAGTTATTGCAGTGGCTGCACTGAAAAACCTCCCACACACACACACTTTATCAGACTGGTGTATCCTGAAGATACCAGTTGCAACTGAATAATTTGTAAACAAGCTGAGAGAAAGCAGAAACAACACATTTGCAAAAGTATCTTGATGGCGAAAAATGTGATTGATTTAAATTTTGAACACAAACATTCAATAGTATTTCTATTTTGTAATCCAAAGTTCAGTCTAGGTCATGGGAAGCCCTCTGTGTGGCTCTCAACTGAAGTGTTGAGAAAGACGGACGCAACTGCCAAGCAGTGAGAGTGAAAAGATTAAAATCAGCAGAATCCAAGCCCTGTGGAGAGCCTCCAGCGTATCGCTGGATTTGGACACGATTTATAGGAATGTGAGGAAGCGAACAGACCAACTGAACCTGTCGGACAATCTTAGAAAAATATTGTTCCCCGGTCTAGTCAGACCACAACAGGCAACTGGACTAACTCACTCTGACATTCGCCGCTTATATGCCTGTTCATCCGCTACCCCCGCCAGACCACAATTTGAACCTGTGGGATGATAGTTGTGGGTCGCAGACATCCCTCCTCTCCATTTCAATCCTCTGGGAGTCGTGCTCTCCTAGCATTTCATAAACAAGCTCAAGAAGTGTGATTCAGGATGTGGGGGTTGGGAGGTGAATGACACCGTAGATGAATGAAGACTAAGAACGGGAGGGCAGCACGGTTCTCAAGACCCAGCGACCCAAGAGTTTGAAACCCAACAACAATCTCTCTTTGTTAGGCATGAAATGCAAAGAAAATTCAAACAATTCCCATTCAATCTATACACTCAAGCTGTTGACTGATCTGTTTGCACACTCGTTAACACAGTCATTTGTAAGCGGCTTAGCAAAGGTGTGACTGAAGTGTGTGTGCGTGTATGTGTCTCGGGATGTGTGAAGCCGACCAAATGTGCCGCTGTGTGTGGTCATATCGGCTACGGCATGTGTGTGCCTTTGTTTGGGTGTGGCAAATGATCTGCGCTACATAATAGTGCACACATCCCACCAGGCTGAGCTCAGACGACCAGACACAACTGCATGAGCAGGCCAAGCACTGCGTGATGAGACTCATATTAAAAATCTGAGCTGAGGGGAAAACACATGCCTGCTGGGGGAGTAAGAGTCAGGACAGCTGGCCTCGAAAAGCCTTCGGACGCTCAGACTGTGTTTCCGTGCAAGTGCAGAGAGTTATGCTAACCTTTCCCCTGAACAAACAAAATGAAAAGAGGTCAACACTCTTGAGGTTGACAAGTAAAGTATGTTGTTGAGGTGTTATCAAGTTAAAGGGATAGGCCATCCAACAATGAAAATATTGTCATCATTTAACTCACCCTCATGCCGTTCCATATCTGTATGACTTACTTTCTTCTGTGGAACACAAAAGAAGTTGTTTTGTAGAATGTTCCAACTGTGTTTTTTTTTTTCTCCATATAATGAATGTCCGAGGGCTACAAGACAACACCGGACCCCATTGTATGGATGACAAAAACAACAACAATAACAAAAAATCTTACTATAAATGCCCTAGCAACCTCACAAAATCCCTAGAAACCACATAGCAAAATCCTGGCAATGCACTGGCAATCACAAGAACACAGTCTGCATGAAATTACAATTCACACTATCTGTTTTTTAAATGCATGTTATAGATCCTATTGTGAACGATTCACTCATGTTTATGTTTCATATTTTAACATTTTCTTTGACCTCATCATTTTTAAACACAATGTCCACATACTACATCTTTTGGATAATCCATTACACTCTGTTTTACGTCACAATATGTAAGAAAATGTCATTACTTATATATAAAGACATATAAGATCTGTCTTAAATCACACACACACACACACACACAAATTCTCAGCAACCATCTAGAAAGAACTACGGTCAGATCACTAAACTTGTTGTGAAATGAACTGCAATTATGCATGCTGTTTGCTGCCTAAAGTCAATTCAGTTGGAATTCTCAGTTCTATTTTGAACGGCACATAACTCTACACTGTAACATGAAACGTGTGATTGTTTTGCTTTAGAGAAAGGTAAGAACATATACACTCACCACTGAAAAACCTGACCCCTGTCTAAAGGAAGTTCACTGCTTCCATGGAAGAATTTTGCACCTCCTTCATCCATAATTACTTGTGACAGCAGAACCACTCAAAGCTGGGTGAAAGTGGCCTTCTTGACGCTGTACGATCGGGAAAGTTCTCAGAGAGTTGAGTATCACCCTGGCTAGTATAGGAAACAGTATAAAGAAGAGTTTCATTCCACAAAGGAGTGTGGGAGCACACAGATATTATAAACCAGAGGGAGATTTTTGTGGTACACATTGGTGCCATCTCACATGATGTCTGTCACTTGGAGGTCAAGGCCTTTAGCGAAGGATATTAACCTCTGGCACTGCCTGGCTTTCCCCAGGAGATATTTAATAAGGGAGGGGAAATCTGTGCACCATCTCTAGTTTCCATGCCAGGCAGCTGAGTTTCTGACATGGCTCTATACTCTCTAACTAATCTCAGAGGACCATCTCTGGCCTATTGACTCTCAGAGCTTCGGCGAGGAGAGCCCTTGCATGCTCGCTTTGCCCAACTCATTTTGGGCGGCTTTGCGAAGAGACTCTTAATTTCCTCCCAAGTGCACAACTAAGAGCAGACGTCCAGTATCCCACAAACCCCAGAGGCAGGACTGCACTAAACTTCCCCCATTCTCCTTGATGAGAAACTTTCGAATGGCTCACATCGGATGTATTTGTGAGTGTCTCAGACAGATATTAAGTTCAGAGATGGACGTTTTATCTTCACACAAGACCCGTTAATATTACTTGGGATCCTGGTGCTTTAGGTCTTTCGGGCTAAGCGGATATGATTGGCTCATATCTTTTAGATAGCTACAGTCCATTTTAAACTTCCACAATCCCTTGTGGCATTAGTTTTGACCCAGATGTTGAACTTTCTTCCTCCGGTTTTGGTCCATTGGAATTTCGATGCTAATGCATCACTTTGATGTCAGTTATTGTGTTTTATTTTAAAGCTAGCGTACTATTGATTCTATAAAACGTTCTCTTTAAAAACATCCACATTTAAGATATTCTTAATAAAGATTAAGTAGGCGTTAGATGACCGCAAAGGTAATTGCAATTTAAAAATAAAATAATATAATCTTTTAGGGACTTAAAGTATAATGTAATACAGTACATCACGGATGCTTGATATTAGTACCATGTCAGTTACTGGTCAATATTACAGATACTCCTTTGCCCTCTATTTATATTACATTTGCCATAATCTAGTTAAAAGGTCATATTAAAAACACTAAAAATTCATTTTAATACAATATTATTATTATTATTATTATTATAACAGAATATTACTTTTTATTGATTCTTAATATGAATTAATATCAAAATGTATCAAAAATAAAATAAAATTAACAAATGAAAGTTTATTATCATCCATTTATTGGCTTTGGCATTATAAATAATAGTCTATATTTTAGTGTTTATGGCTAGACACACTAGCAGATCAAAAACAAAAATCTCAAAGTACTGCTAAAGAGCAATACTGAACAGGATCTCTAAATAAGGATCCCATCTTTGATCTTCTGTATGCCATTCATCACGGCTTGCACCTATTCACACTGTTTTCTCAGGAGCCGCTGCAATCCGTGGGCAATTTAATTCTACTCTAACCAAACAGAGCATGGTGACAGCCTGTCCAACATGAAAAGCCCGACCCAATCAACTCCACGCTCAGTGCAGGACTAAATTAGACTCATTACCCTCACAATCCATTGTTTTCTTAAGAATAATGAGCAGACAGTTACTGCTGACCAGAGGTTGCACGTCGCATTAAAGAGGTCGAGTTCGTCTTAAAATAAACGCACTGCATTTACAAATCCAGACCTGCATCTGCTTCATTCTAAAGCAATTACATGCAAATGGCAAAGCTGAGTTGGTGTTTTTCCATTTTAAAAGATCATCTATTTCTCCCCACGCTTACACTCAACGTCCTGCCCCCATCCATTGGCTTTTTTCACTATTCCACGGGCAGATGACAGTTTCTGATGAATTGGACTGTGGTTGGCTGAAGCGGGCTCACGGAAAGATTGCTACCAGATGAGAGGGTCTTAACTTCTGCCTGGAGATAAAGTCATCGGCCCCCTGCTTTCCTTCAAGAGATGGTACACTCAACTCTCAAATATCAAAATGAATGGTGTCCCGACTCAGAACTGAGGTCTCGCTTTAGTAATGAAATATTTAGGCAAACAAAACCCCCATTTTGGTGGAGCCACGTCTAGTCCACAAACTCAGACAGGCTTCCAGGGAAACACATTATGTGCCAGCCTTTACAGCATATATTTGACTGGAATAGCATGCTAAATATTCATAAAGCTCATTCAAGAATTTGCAATAGTGAAACGGACTACCAACCTGCGGCTTGAGAGGATTTTTAGGAAGGTGTTAAGGAGAAAACTAAAAGACAATGAAAACAGTTCACTGTTTGAGTTGGAGAAGTCAATAAGAGAGGTGGCAGAAGAATGAAGATGGTGACAGATATTCCAGAACTAGACCAACAGTGTAAGAGTGGATACTGGCCAGGGGTTATAAAGTAAAATGAAGTGCTTCTTGGAGTATCTGAAACAACCAAAATTCTCCACATTAATCAAACGACCCACAGAGGAAAAACACCACAGCAAATCAAAGAAAGACACAGAAAGGCAGACACTCTACGTAATGAGATCCAACTGTTAGGACTGCACAAAATGTGATTAACTGAAGAAGAAATCTATAGTTTTCAGGTCAGATCGTAAAGAATACATTTGGAAGAGCAATGATTTTGGGTTACTTTTTGATGTTTAGCTTATGAAACAAAGAGTAATATCACTTTGATAACAACTGATTCTCTTTGATTCTCAATGGCTTTAACTGCTAGCTAGCAGTAGCACACATTGGCATTTATGCATTTTTTATATAAATGTATAAATTACATATTCAATCATTTTGTTGCATAGCATTTTAAAAATTAAATAATTCTCCAGTTTTTACTTCCCTTCTTTTCCTTGTGTTTCACGAACACATGTTGTAAAAACCCCGCAGTCCTTCTTGAAACACATACAGACAATCAAAAAAGCAGTGTCAAGATGACACACGGAGAGAAATGACATATTGTCCATAAAGAGCTAACGGGATCCAGATGTCCCTTGGAAAAGAGGAGAGAAAAACGGCATACAGCCTCCTTAATCCACTTAAAATCTAAAATTTCCAACTGTTATGAAAATATTTTTCCTTTAAATGCATTCCATATGAGGAAGCATATACAGTTCTGTTGCATTTCCCAGCTGCATTGAAGTTAACTGCTAAAATTCTCTAAAGCTACCTGGCATGCCCTAATGGAGTAAACAAGTGACTCAAGACACTCAAATCTAAGTGAAAGACTCTTTTCTACTCATACACAAAAACCTTTCTTTTCTGATTTAAAGTTGATCTAATATGACGTTTTCCTTAATGCAAATCAAATGATGCTTTCCTTCAGCTGTTTCCTATGAGAATAACCTAAAAGCAATGTTGTAAGTGATGAAGTCATCAGCTGAAGGTTCACCGCATCCCCGCTGGGTTGTGTCAGGTGGAACAGGCCCCTCAGTACAGAAACTGATGCTACGCTGAGCTTTTTTTTTGTCTGCTTTAAGAGCCATGAGTATCAGTCTGACTCATTTTATCCGTTCACTGCCTGCTGGGTAGAGACTCTTTAATCAAATGTTGGACCGTTCCTCTGTGACGTCTCTCTGAACCCGGGTTAGGAAGACTTTCTGCTCTGCTGCTATCTTAGCCATTTACAGAAGTAGATACGACACTACACCCTTAAAAATAAAGTTTCTTTATTGCCACCTATGGTTCCATGAAGATCCTTTTACATCCATGGAACCTTTCCAGCTTTTTCTTTATGGTGGAAACAGATTCTTCCAATTATTAAAATGTTCTTCACACTAAGAACAAATAAACTAGGAACCCAAAATGTTTCTTCTATAGCATCACTGCAAAAGAAACAAAACAAAACACCATTTTGGGTTCCCCAAAGAACTTTTCAGTGAACAGTTTTTTTAATAACCACTTTTTTTTCCTAGTATGAAGAACATTTTAATATTCTGAAGAACCGTTTTCCACTATAAAGAACCTGGAAGGGTTCTATGGATGTAAACAAATCTTCATGGAACCATAGAATCTTTATTTTAGTGATATCTATTGGGTGTAGGCTAACGCAAACAAAATACCCCTCTTCAGTAGTTGTAGACCCCCAAGTGCAAGTACAACAGCCTCAGCAACTAGATGGTTTTGTGGTCTGGCCCCTCCCGCTCCTGGGGCCCGCCTCAGCCGGGGAGTGTGGCGCCTGAGAGGTTAGCAGGCGGCCCTCATCAAGACACCATCTCCATCTATTTTTATTTCAGTTGCTATCAGACCCCATACCCCTCTATTTTCCACTTTTACCCCCCGTTCTTCTGTTCTCCGCAACTTTCTAGCTCTCTCATTCCTCTTTATCCTGATCTCGTGAGTTGGGATTCAATCTCTGGAAAATGAAAAAAGCCTTTTCTGGATCCCAATACATTTTAGCAAGTATTTATTTTCCTTGCCAAACTTTCTCTCAAACTATCTTGGCAGCTGTAGCTGAGTAAATACATTACACAGAGTTCTGTCGCACTGCATGCGCTGATGACTTTTCTGTCCCGTCTATGCTCCACAATGGTGTGCATTCACCAAACGAGGGATGTCTCGATACTTCCGCATGTGGCATTTTAAGTGTACGCTTTCAGGGTTGCCAAGCACGCCAGTGTGATCGTCGCAGTGAATGGTGCGGGGAAACTGAGCTGGCGGATACTGAAAGGACCGTGGTGGCCTTTTTTGAGACCCGCATTCAAATGCGTTAAATGTCATGATTGTGCGTCTGAGGGAAAGGATCACTGTATTTAACCAGCTAATCCAACATGAGGAGTCAATTCACGTACAATGCGGTTATGTGTATGACCCCAGTTGGGGGTCCCTCTGCTTTCAGACGGGATGTTTACCATCACAATATGGCTGTCTTACATCCATTCGCCTGGGAGACAGAGACAACCTGGTGTTAGTGGTTCAAATATAAAGGTCTAAACTAGAGATTTACCTCACTTAAAATGATTTCAGAGTTGCTCATGACATAGTTTGTTAAATGATACGTTTCGACAAAATTGTTGAGGTAAATTTCAGCCATTTACAGGTCAAATCAACTTTTTGTATGAGAAGTGGATTTGTCACAGCACACTCTTTGTGCCAATGAAGTCTTAGAATTAGTATTGTGTGTTTAAAGGATCATGTACACGTAACATGCAGCTCAGGATTTAAAGTTCTCATTGTTTGCAACAGGGTGAAAGGTCATACTTGTGAAGCTCAACAGGGAGCATTGGAAGTAAAAAACGGTCCTATCGGCAGAAATCTAAAATCTTTAGAGTTTTATTTGAAATTATTTATTTATGAAATGGTCTCATAATTATCAAAAGCATCAAACTAATGAGCTCAGATCAAAGAATGTAAGATCATGAGATCTTCTTGCTGTAGCTTGAGAGACATATTCACACAATTTACAATACCATTCAAAAGTTCTGGATTTTTTTTATTTATTTTTTTTTAAAGAAATTAATAAAACTGTTCAGCAAGGAGCATTAATAAAAGAAAAATAAAGACTTTACATGGTTACAAAAAAATCCATTTCAAATAAATGCTTTATTTTAAACTTTCTATTCACTAAAGATTAATATTAAGGGATGTTTAAAAAAATATTAAGGGATGTTTCTTGATCCGCAAATCAGCTTATCAGAATGATTTCTGAAGGATCATGTGACACTGATATCAAACCCAAACTTTTAAAAGGTAGTGGACCTTTAACATATATACACATTAAAAATAAATAAAAAATAGTAGCCTAGTGAATAAGGAATTTATCTGGTTCCATTGATAATGTATCTGGACAACGTCTAAATAAGGATTTACCACTGATTCATCTACACAGCCATGGTAAATAATTCAAGAATATTACTCTCCAATGCTCACTTGCATTAAACTAGCAGACTAACACTGAGCTTATACATGAGGAAAGACCAATGCAAACAATTGAAATGTAGTTGTTTGCTCCTCATCAAAATAGTCTCCATGGTAACCTTGCCCAAACAGACTCTCAACCTCGGAGAGATTTTGAGAGTGGAGCTAAAGAGAAGGGGTTTGGGTTCGGCTGAATTCATTTGAATTAATTAATGATGTTGTAAGAAACACTTGCTGATTGTTCTATCTTCATCACAAATAAAACAAGTGAACAATAAATGCAACAAACATATATAGGAAGAGACTGGGGATAGTTGTCTCACTTTTTACTCCAGTTAATTCTCAAGGTGAGTTTATGTTTGAAAGACCATTTCTGTGTGGCATATATCTTAAAGTCTTGTCTACATAAAAGTTAGTTTTTAAACAAGTATTGCCCACACAACAAGATAACCAATAGCAGGGTATGTTGTCGGATTATATGGAGTAAGTTGTCACAATGAGAAACTTAAGCAAAGTTTAAATTAAAAATTAAAAATGCACAACAAAAACAACAAAAAGGTTGTAATGTAAAAAAAAAAAAAAAGAAAAAGAAAAAAAAGATCCAATTTTTTTTGGCAAACAAATATTATAATATTAACATAATATACAATATATTTTATATATATGTATTAATATAAAATAATACAATATAATAATATAAAGCTTAAAAAATGTCATGTTTATTGTGTTGAGCTATAGCAAATAAATGATAAAATTCCCCCAAAAATATTATATTAAAAAATTGTAATAAATAAAACCAACTTAAATATTGTTTTTCTCTAATTAGACTTGACAACTTATGTGACAGCAAGCCTTGGTCTCTCCTATATGGAGTCAAAACCATGCCACATAGATTTGCTAAAGAATGAAGTTTTGCAAAACAAAAATAAAGTATTGAGCAAAAAAGAAGTGAAGTATAAAATAAAGTAGTGCAAAAATAAATATATAATTAATACTTGCAATACTTTAATCTTTTGCAAATCTATGTCAAATCTGACTCATCCCCTATATTTATAAAATTGATATAAATAATTACAAATAATTGATATACTCTGTTATTTAACACGCCCCATTACAAGTGCTAACACTTGCAGTGCCTACTGAGATGCTTGTCCTTTGAAGATGAAGAGTAGCCACTAATAGTGTCATACTTACTATAGAGAGAACGCAATTCTTTCCATTGTTGATCCTCTGATGTAACGATAATACCGTCACCACACCACCCAAGCTTTTCTCAAAGACCACACCAAACCCTGGTGTCTCAGCATTACAGAATCTAAGCTACCAGTTGAATTTAATGAGCTCTATTATTTGAGCCAGCGATGGACTGTGATATGGAAAAACGATAGGCGCTTAGCAGGAGAAAGCGGCCGCTACCACCACCGCAAGTCATATCAAAGAACCGACAGTGAAAGCAGAGTATGAAGTGCTCATTAAAACTGTGCTAGTCTCAGGACTAAGGCCTCTGAGGCTAATGAACTCAACAGGGAGCATATGTGGAAAAAGAAAGTGACATTTTCTTAAAAGCTTCTAAAGCAGGACTGCATTTCTTATTATATCTCATATAACATTAGCATTCACCAATAGTATGCACTTCAAATCACCTGCTTGCAGGAAACAAAGAGGCAGCTTCTGTAAATGAAATAAACGAAGGCATCTTCAAGTAAGAATGAATTAGCTAATCTGTGGTCATTAGAGGGAAAGTTTGACCTTAACGCTCTTAAGAAATATCTCAGAAAAAACGTCTACTCATACAATGGGTATTAATCAACAGTCTGCATTTTACTTGCAGGTCATGCCAAAAAAACACAAGAACTAATCTTCTACAAAACAACAATTTGCCTGTAACAAAGGTAGCTTGTAATTTATTAGCTACAGTACCAAGTGCTATAAATATTTAAGAACATCTCTTATTACAATCATCAACACTTTCTCTGAACGAATTAAAACAGATGGTCTGTCTGATGATCTGTGCAAGTTTCTTTTCTACTTCTAAATGTCCAGTGCAAAAAGAAATGTCCATGAGATGATGTTGGATGGATTGTTTTGGAGACTTCTCTGTCTTTATTGGACCGGAGAGCTCAACTTTACTAAGGAACATTGTCAGGGTCTCAGGCCCGTATTCAAGTCCTTAACTAACAAAAGGTGACATATAATCAAATCACTTAAGCTTCACTGGTTTCTCTCCAGGGAGAAAATCAGAGAGTTAATTAAAGGATGGATTGTGAGGTGTTTCTAATGGTCGGCAATTCTATAGCCACATTGATTGACAAGTGTTTTTCATGCCAAAAAGTCCTCACAGGTTGTGTGTTTTGGCCAATCTTTTGACAATGTTCACTTATGAACCCAAAGTACAGGCCAAATCCTGCAGCAAGGAAAAAGCATAACTCAATGCAAGCTATGGTGGAAAACAAAGGTCTAGCTAACAAGTCAATATTGAATTTGGTGTGCTACTGAATCTGCCACCAAGAAGCATGAAATACCACTGATGTTATTGACATGTCAAAAAAAGAAAAAAAATCTTCTTGATAGCAATTTTTTTTCAATTGAATGACTCTAAAAGTATAATACGGTGTAACCATCAAGTAAAAGCATCAACATATTTCAAAATAAATAAAAAATCAAATAAAAATAAGCGTCATGACTTTGTTTGACCCATCACCAACCCTACAGCTGGCAGTGTCTCATCAGTGGACACGAATAAGAGAGACTACATTATTTAGGTGTAAGATTAGTCTCTTTCAAACGTACAAGTGTTGTCTGCTCCAATAGTGTCTCATTTCTTCCATGTCTGGCGGAAAACGGATAATAAATTTAATCTAATCACGCTGGCACCTCATCAGACCACCCAGATCCCTTATCAGGACCCCAGGGAGACAGATCCGCCGAGACAAGGAAGTCGCCTCGTATGTACACAAACCAGAAACAAAGAGGAGAAAGAAGCAGAGGAGGAAGAGAGGGGGAGGATGAGTCTGCCGGTGTGTCCTTTGAGTTTGGCTCTCAGTGACCCATGCCCTGGTGCTGCCACTGTCGGCCAGGCATACATCACACATACTAGATAAACACACAGGGCTCTCCAAACGCAGCAGGCTTTCCTTCAGACAAACCTTCAACAGACTCAACAAACGTATCTGCTCTTAAACAGCTCATTGATTTTCTGTAGAATAAACTCACTCACTTAGAGACATAATCCACAAATAGCTAAGCAACCTTTGATGAGTGCACTGAATTAGACAAAATGATAAACTCCACAAAATGAGATGCTATATCTTCTTAACTAATAAGTCTAGAAGTGATAGTAGCCACAGTGAAGCATAACTAAGAAACAAAATCACTATCATTTACACTCAGTAGGTCTGCATTTATTTGATCAAAAATACAGTAAAAACAGTAATTTTGTGAACTATTATTATAATATAAAATAACCATTTTCTATTTTAAAACATATTCTAAAATGTAATTTATTCCTGTGATGGCAAAGTTGTATTTTCAGCATCATTACACCAGTCTTCAGTGTCACATGATCCTTCAGAAATCAGAATCTTCTTTCACAAACTTTTGAATGGTAGAGATGAATCCCGATTTCTGCGTGAAAAACACATACAAATAGAGAACGAGTTCCAGTAAAGTAGCAAGCAAGTGGCAAAACGGCCAAAGAAGAGAAGCTAAAAAAGACAAACCTCCACAGGAGTAAATTGGTTAGCAGAAGACACAGACAAAAAGTATGTTCTCATTGTCATGGCAACCAATATTGCAGCCCGTCATTTCTCATCACAGTGAGAAGTACCTCTACCTTCTTTTCTCTTCTATTCTCTATCTGTGCCTCCATCAATCAGTATTGATCTTGTCTTTTTGGAGCCTTCGTGACTGTGTGCCAATCTCCCTTCTTCCTGCTCTTTGTTCTGTTCTCTCATATTTTCGGACATCCATTTTTCTCTTTGTTCTCTTTGCCTTCAGCGGCCACTCCATGAACTGCCGTTGCCAAGGTACGTCATGTGCTCGTGTGCCTCTTCACATGATGAATAGCTGTAGTTCATTTCACCGGTGGAAAACACAGATTAATGGTCATATTTAAAGCCTTTACTTGTGTTAAAATCCATCGTGAGACACCAGCAAAAACACCCATGAGCTTCTCTTTTAACCCACGTCATTAGGCCCAGATTCAAACATCCCGCAGCGGCACCTCTCACTCAATCATAAACCTTTTCAGCAGCCGCCAATGGTCATTTTTCCTCCAGGCGTGCTAAATGTGGCTCTCTGAGAAGACGTGCTGACAGAGCTTCAATTAAGAGTGGAATAAAGGCTGAAACGTCATGTTTTTAAATCTGTATACTTGAACATTTATGTGCGTGCAAATCAGCAACTATAACAAACCTTTTCTAATGTCGTTCAAATGATCTGGACATTTGAATTGCAACCCAAGGTTCATATTTTCCTTCTCAGCAATGAAAGGAAGCATGCATGGAGTTTCTGGATGATATTGGATAAAGAATAAATGAGAAATAAATGCCTCTGTAATGGATCCTCCAGGATACTGTACTCGGAAAGCTAGGAGAGAGAGAAAGCCAGAGAACGAGGTCATAAATAATCACATTTGAGTAAGCATAGATGGTGGTTAGCAGTGTTAGAGTTGATAGACACTGACACCAGTACAGATTTATGCCACACTGACTTATAGAAAAGAAAACCGGTCCCTCTGCCAAAGCATCCAAAGCTTTCGAGTTGCACTGCACTAGTGTGTTTACTGTAATACAGTTATAAGCAGTGCATGTTACCGCACAGTCACAGCACTGAATGCATCTGAAATATTGAAAGTCAACGTGAAACGCCATTCATAATGTGACATTTCAGACCGAAGCAAGACATTAAACAAGAAAAATTACTAGAGGTAGACCGATGTTGGATTTTACTGATAACAATAACCAGGTTGGCTCACGCTGGATTAATATGGCCCCATATTGGATTAATCATTAATCAACCGATCCATTTTTAATGGATACTGAATGAAAAAAAAAAAAAAAAAAAAAAAAACATACATAAAATAGTGCTGAACTTTATTACAAAAATTTAAAAACAGTACTGAACCATGAAAATGTACTGTACTTTCATATTAAATACATTAAAATATTAATATTAATAATACTTATACCTTGATCATTCATGTTAGTTCATTGTGCATTAACTAATGTTGAGATATAACTTTAAAAATGTATTAGTAAATTTTAGTAAATGAAAATTCTGTCATCATTTAGGCTACTCACCCCCAAGTTGTTTCAAACCTGCATGAATTTCTTTCTTCTGCTGAACAAAAAAGAACATATTTTGAAGAATATGGGTAACCAAACAGTTGATAGACCCCATTGACTTCCATAGTATGGAACAAAAAAATAGTACGGAACAAAAAAAATAATATGGAAGTCAATGCAATGGAACTGACATTCATCAAAATATCTTCTTTTGTGTTCAGCAGAAGAAAGAAATTCATACAGGTTTGGAACAACATGAGGGGTGAACTATCCCTTTAATAAATGTCTAAATATCTATTTGGCGTTGGGTTCACTTTAAACAAAGAGACCATGCTGGGCTTTTCATGTGATGTCAATGAAAAAAAGAGGTTATTAGTTATTACATTTTGATGAAAGATTACAAAGACAAATATTTTTTTACTTTGAAATGAAGAATTGTGAGCAAAAACACCAGAAATGTGTATAAAGGAAGTAAACAGGATCTGTTTTGATTTCATGTTGAGAGATTCTGGATGTCATCCAGGAGATGAGGTGATCAGGTTCGTGTCTTGACTTAAAAACATTGAGGATGCTGCTAAAAATGTCAGAAGCACTTCTCAAACAGAAAAGGAAGGCTTTGATAAAGCAGTCAGGTTTACACTTGAACCAGACTTCAAACGGAAAGAAGAATCGCTATTGCATCAGAACCCTGTAAGTCCGCTTTTCCATCCCTGAGACAAACAACAGTTTTCTGACAGCATTAATGTTTTTGACTAGAGACATTTGAAAATCTGTGCCATGTACAAAGTCCATTAGCTATGCATTAACCATTTTGTGTGGGATACCTCACACCTCTGATGTGAGAAATTTTTATGAAATCTGAGATTTTTCTGTCCCTCCACTGACGGTCCACGCAACTACAACTCATTTCAAACAGTTCATAAAGAGATCATAAAACTAATCCATGTTTTGAGCAGTTTAGTCCAAATTTTCTGAAGAGACTGGATTTTATATGATGAACAGATTGAATATAGGTTTTATTCACATACAAACATTGATCAGCGAACAAAAACAGAAGTTCAACCATACTTGCGTAACACACGAGAACAAACAAAACCCATTGGTTCTTGCAGAAGCTCAAGCATGCTGCGTAACATGAGAACTAACCTTATTGGTTCTTGCAGAAACTCAAACGTACTGAGTAACACAAGAATGAACCTCACTGGTTCTTGCTGAAGCTCAAACATGTTGCGTAACATGATAATGAACCTCATTGGTTCTTGCAGAAACTCAAACGTGCTGCGTAACACGAGAATGAACCTCACTGGTTCTTGCTGAAGCTCAAACATGTTGCGTAACATGATAATGAACCTCATTGGTTCTTGAAGAAGCTCAAGCGTGCTGCGTAACACGAGAATGAACCTCACTGGTTCTTGCAGAAGCTCAAGCGTGCTGCGTAACACGAGAATGAACTTCATTGGTTCTCGTACGTCAAGCAGGCATACTTGAGCTTCCGTTTACCATATCTGATGTGTGTTGATGAATGTTATGTGAATAAAAGCCTAAATTAAATCTGTTCTTCATATAAATGGAGTCTCTTCAGAAAATTTGGACTAAACCACTCAATTCAATTAAATAGTTTGCTTTTTCATTAACTGGCCATTGGCCACCCTGCTCTCTAAGATATTGGTTATTCAAAAAAATGCATATTGGTTGACTACTAGTTCTGATTTGATCACAGGTGGAAAAGTTTGAAAAGCACTGCATTAGACAGTTCATCTACTCTCTAGCACTCCATCACAAAGCCCCAATGGACTCTGACCTGAGAGTTGTTTCGGAGCTGGAAACATTCGTCCAACCCCTGTTACCCTCTCAGCAACACTGCGCCTGTTTTACAGAATCATTGACAAGCCCTCTGCGCTCTTGGCTACCGCCTCCAGCTTCCTTTAATGGAGCCGAGGAGGCTTCGAGGAAGATGAAGGTGCTGTCATTGAAGACAACGTTTCTGGGCAATGCACCATGAAGTCCTTCGAGGCTGACTGCACTGCCCTGCCCGAGAAAGGGAAGAGGGAAAACAGTTACTCAAACACCTAGTAAAATCTCATGAGCGGAAGGTCAATGGTTTTCCATTCGATCAGTGAAAAAGTCCTAAAGAACCTTCCACCACAAGGGGGGGACGGTTTAATTCCCCCTGTATTTATGAGCTGTGAGGGAGGGCGGATGTATCATCACTTTCGATAGAGAAAAACCTGAGCGGCTAAAATCACTAAGCTCGACGCTAGTTCATTCGCAAGCTTGCAGACTATCTGAGGAGGTTCCCTGTTTGCATAAATCCAGTTCTCTCCAGGAGTCCCACAGGTGCATTTGAGTCAATCTACTGAGGAATCTAGGGCAGTGATTATGATGCCTCTTCCCACTTTTATACCCTTACGATTATACAAATCACTTACAAAGAGACCCTTAAGATATCTTCTAATGATGATTTATAACACAACAATGATTCTTTTCACTTCTGATTTACTGTGAAACTATATGCAGTTGATTTACAGCACAATTATATGTGGTCTTCGTGGATTCACTTCTGCTATGTCAGAAACATCCTAGGACACTAGCCATTTGGTTTCTGGAGCAGCAGATAGACATTTTTATTAATATAATCAAAAAAGCAATGTGAGCTGTGAGTGCACAACCTCTAAAATACATAAAGAAATCAAGTGTAAACTACTGAAATGTCAAATTTCCCGTCTCCTTCCTCCTGTTCTGACGCAGGACATCTTGAGTGTTCTGCTGTGTGTATATCGGCCCTAATAAACTTTTTTCATTGCAGCTGAGATTTACAGAGGTGCTTCGCCCAAGTAAGCAACACATTTACAAACATATTATTCTCAGCGTTATTCAACATCAACCTTAACTCATAAATGAAGCAAAGTCAAACAAAATGATGTTCTTTCACCTTTACACTAACAATTACTCATCTCACTTAACTCCAAGTAATCCTATTCAGAATGAGAACCAGGAACATCTGACTTCGGTTCAGTTCCCGAGCACCGCCTGCTTGGTAGCATTATTGCATTCTCGTTATTGCAACTGGCAGAGTTTAATCAGGGGCCTGAGGTTGCTGGCAGACATAAGGGATGCATTCTTTAAAGCAGCGATGCTCTGAATATGGAGACAATTTGCTCAGCGGTTATGATGTTTAGGCCGGAATATATATAAAAAGACAAGATGAATTACGAGAGGGCACTTCCATAAAATTACAGTGCAACAAGATGTGCCTAAAATGTAAGGAAGCCTATTTCCGCCTCAGAATGAAATATAAAACAGATAATTGTGAGATCTTTTTTTCTATTTTTGGTGAGATAGAATAAGAAAACAAAAACAAATTATGAGTAACATTTACCGCTTTCATTTATTTATTTTTTATTTTATTTCTGAGGTGGAAACATGCTTCCAAAAAACTTTTCCTGGATGGAAAGTATTATCCATCATTAACAATTCCTTCTTAAAGTTTTTTTTTTTTAATGGAAAACAAGACAAAAATATGAACATATAAAATATGATTAAGAAAAAGATTGTTCCTCTGAGAAAACAAAGTTGGTGAGTGAAAAAAAAGGAAATATAAATAGATGCCACACAGACATTTAACAAAGGAAGAGACATCATTGGGAAACTGTTTGCAGCTGGTTTGAGGCTTGCCTCCAACTGCTCAGACACCACTGTCCCTCTAGAGATTCCTTTCCCTCTTTCCTATCTCTCATCCATCACTATTTTCCCAGAAACGTGGCGGTGATCTTTAGAGGTGCTGCTCACCTGCTCACTAGACCATCTAATACAAGCAGGACGGACACTCACCACCCAAACAGCACTACCATGATTCCAGATGTGAGCATTGGACCCCCAAAACCTTAAAAAAAATCATTTCAAGAAAACTCAGTCAGATATGGGAGGAAAAACAACTGCAAATCACACTGGCATTAGGTTTAGTGGTACTCAGTCGACCTTAGTCTCTGGCTAGACAGCATATTTAACTTGATGTCAACAAAGCTGTGAGGGATAGAAATATAGTTCGTTCAATTGGCTGTAAAAATTCTGGCCAATACGGACAGGCCGATAATTATTTTCATGTTATGGCTGAGAACTAATAAAAATAATGATTTTAAATACTACAAGTAAGTTTAGGCATCACAACATTATAATGTGCAGTATAAAAAAATTATATTCATTTAGATATTTGCTCACTATTACATTAAACTTTCAGTAAATTATTAGTTTTTAAAGATGAACTAAGTTTGCGTTAATTGATGGTAAAGATAATTTGAATGTAAAAATAGAAATGAGAAAATGAGCATGAACAATATCAACTAAAACTGGAAAATTTAAAAGAAAAATCACTAATACTGTCTGCTAACCAATATGGTACCATTATATTCTGTGTCCCTAAATGTTATATTGGTCATCGTCCATTTTGAAAAACATTGACAAAACATTGAAAATGTTCATCTTCATTCAATTTCAAGGGATTAAAAACATATAGGTTGTAAAAACTAGACGTTAAAAAGAACCATAAGACAGTACAACGATTTGAACGGTACTCCTATCCCTCACAGCCTCATTTTCATTTGTGTCAAACTAAATATGGCATCTACCCTGACTAAGGCCTAAAGCCTGACAGTGAATACCAAACAGATATAATGAAAACACAGAACAAACCACAAAACTAAGAAAGACTTAATTTTTCATCAACTCACCCCAAGTACTATTCAAAAATCACTAATACCAAAACCACCACATAGTCCACAAGTCTGTCCTCTCCCTCTTTCTTGCTGTTGTCTTACCACAGACACACATCCTAAATTTGTCACTGTTAAGCGGTGCACTGTGAGCACTTTTCTTCACACCCTAAGTCACACATCCCCCCCCCCCCACCCACCCTGCTACAGTTGGACAGATGCATTGGATTTGAATTGATGGGCTCTGCGTGCTATAAAAACAGGCAGTTGCCTCAAGTGGAGCAACTCTGACCTGGACACCCACAAAATGTCCAGATGTGCGTCCATGTTTATATTCGCTTCAGTGCGCCCGCTTGGCCTCAAACGAAGTGCTCGAGGAAGTATTATATTTGCAAACACATTAAGTAGTACATCTCGTTTCCTGCAATTTGGCTGCTCTGTGTAAATACAGTGCTAAACCACAGAGCCGGGGTAGCAGGGGCACGGCAGTTAGCGGCAGGAAAGAGAAGCACGGAGGAGAACTAAAAACAGCGGAGGCTTGGCCCAGAGCAATAGAGCTCCTGTAGGGGAGAGGACAGAAGTATGCCACCACGACTGTCTGACCGGCTTTCCCTCTTCTTGTATTTGCTTAGCTGGTTACACTGATTGCAAGGTATGGCTATAAACAATTGCAAACAACTAAACAGGGAGCTCAAAAGTTAATATTAGCAAAGCAACATTCAACAACATGAAGAAGAGCACTTGGAATCTGACAGCATGACAGTTCGATGGGCTGTTTTTTTTTTTCTGTTTACGAAAAAGCATCTACAAAACTTGCAAATATTTGGAGGCTACTTGTAATTGTTTAAAAAAATGCCTTGTTTAACCTGCATTTTAGCTATGTGCAAAATTGCAGCATTATATACACACAATAAATATCAAAACAAAAAAAGCATGAAATATAAACAATCCAACAAATATTGAATTAAAAAAGCATAATACAGAAAGCAATTATTTCAAAAACTTATTTCAGAAAAAAAATATATAAATTGGTCTGTCAACTAGTTGACTGTTGTGATTCATCATTATTGCATTTAAGCAAATAAACGGCATTCAAATGCGTCAATTCAATATGAATTTCTTTATTCTTAACAAAATGACTCTATAGTAAACTTCTATAACCAAAAGCAGTCATGTTGAGCTCCCCAGGCATTTTCTACACAGTTTCTGCTTCAGAATCCAAAGAAATGATATCCAAAAAAACCGGTTGCTATGATTCTCTTATTGAAGGCCATTGTGAAAAAAAGCACAAACTATGCAAAGTTGTCTGGCATCAAACCAGACAGGAGAAATGATCGCCTTTTGTGTGCACTGAAGCAGTGTGACCAAGTCATTTGAAAAGTGGAGAATGGCTTTTGGAGACTTGTGGAAAAAGGCAGCATCTGAGGCATATTCTGAAACAAAAAAACTGGACATCTGATCAAGAGAAAAATGCCATATGGTAGTGTGTATGCAGCTTAATGAGGCATGCAGACATCCACTCCTCCTCAGACCAGGAACCAGGTCCATGCAAAGGCCTGCTGAGCTTCGCTTGTTGATGTTTTGAGTCTCGCATTCAAAGAAGAAAAACTGAGCCAGTGAGTAAAAGCACAGCAGTAACATCAATGTAAATTTGCTCTAAGCATAAACCTTGATGCAATACAACAAAATAGATTACATTTAAAAATATATATAAAATATATAAAGCATTTAACAACTTTAGATCATATTTCCTCCAATGCATATATGTATTGAGTACTGACTGAGTATTCATTTAGAGTGCCTAAACAAAATATGTCAAATTAATTTAAGGCCAATACTGCGAAGATTCAGAAACAGACACACACACATAAATAGATAGATAAAGAGATAGGCTAATAAAAAAGGCCTTATTTTATGTCCTCTTTATATGTTTGTTTGTAAATGTATTTATGTTTCGTAGTCCGGATGCATTATGGATCTACACCGTATTCTGCTAATTGGTGTGTAAAATAATCAGGTATCAGGTAATATCAGGTTTTTGGGGGGCAGATGCTGTCAGTATTCGGAAACCTCTTTCTACCTCCGACATTTCAACAAGTTGGGTGATTTAATGTCTAAAGATGCAGGAAAAAAGGCACAGCTGGAGTGCACTTGTCTGATGCTGTGATACGAGTAATATCCCCCAAACTGTCCCGAACACGAATACACCTTGGCAATGAAGCAGAGAGATATAGTGCTGCCCTTGACCAAAGAAAGCCCTGCGAGTGTATTTTTTAAAGCATGGGGGCAATCAAAGACTCTGGAAGATAAATGGAACAATATCAGTGATGTCTTTTCAAGGACATTGCAGGACTTGGACTTCACTTCCAGCAGAGAGTTGCCAAGAAACGACTGAGACAGGAAACGTCTTTGAGGCTAAAGGGAAAACTGATAGACGCACACAAGTTGTACTCGGAGCTCTGAAACGGGCAAATGCCAAAATATTTTGGTTTGGCTCAAATATTCGGACTCCTCTCAAGTTCTTAAAGAGCCTCCAGTGTTGACAGATCTCTCTAAGAAGGTAGGGGGTTGTGTGGTTGTACTGACACCCTCTTAATGAGCTGTGAAGTTAGATCAGATAAGAAGCTGTGGAGGTACACAGCTCCCCATGAGGAAGGAAGAACATCCCTAAAAGTCAAGTTAATGTTTGCCATTAAACCTCAGAGGAATCAGAGGAATAATAATTTTTAATTTAAATTTCAACCAGCTCAAAACAGTAAAAATTAAAAAAGTTAAAAATAAAATTAAGACAAGTTTTACACAATGTTCTTTACTGATTGAACACAGGAAGGAAAATTCTATAAATTATACACAAACATTTTGATATATGACAAATGCCACACGGATGTTTCTATAAACATTTTTAAAGGCAGTGACCCTGGAACGAAGCTGGAACCAGATTTTGGATCGATTCACTGAAATTCACAGATTCTTTGTACCAATTCAGAGTTGATTCATTGATTTGCTTAATCTATTCTCTGAAATGTACCAATTCTAACATTGTGTTGCTACTGAAGTTTAAATCTGAGATTTAGGCCTATTAAATATGCCTCTCATACTTATGAATCATGAGAAAAAGAATTGTGAAACTAATCTAAGTAGCAAGTCACTCACATTTGTGACTTTATCTTCACTCTGGGCTACTAAATAATGTCTTTCATTAGCCATTGGCTAATAAATTCTTAGATTTTACTTTAAACAAAAAAATGTACTAGCCAATGGGGATTCTAGTGGTCTAGTGCAGGGCTATTCAATTGGCGGCCCGCAGGCCAAATGCAGCCCGCCAATCATCTCCATGCGGCTCGACGGCACCAACCTCCCTCCTCCTCTTTTCCTGGCGGTGCGGCTAATTCAGTTTGATACTCTCTCCGATTGACCTGAGAAACGTTTTACGTGCGAATATTTCAGCAGTTATTATATGTGTCCCGAATTTATGTCGACTGAACCAGCGATAGGCTACCAATCATTCGTGAATGAATCATTCTTTTGGTTCGATTCTAAACACGCTTTCATAACGGTCTAAACCTATTTGGATTCCTTCGGACCGCTCCGTCACTGAATCATCTGAAGCGGTTTCTCGGTCAGGACAGTAACAACAAATAGCAATGTTTTCAGTTGTTTCACTAGTTGTTTCAACACGGCCCAGCACGGAGTTGCGTTTACTCCCGGTCCCTGACGCTATATTAAACAGCGTTGCGACAACCAGTGGGAAGCGTTTCAGTTCGACAGAAACCTCTCTGTTACAAACCACAAATCACTCGATGATTCAATTAGTATTAAATCGGATGAAACAGCCTCAACATTCCCAACAAGACTGATGAGGAAAGCAGGAGAAACATTGTGGCATGAACGAAATTAGAAGACTTTAAATCCCCTAATCACCCTTTCAAACATTTACCATGAATGTACTGTAGTAGCCTAATTTACCATGGTTGGGCAGAAATGTGCAATATTTATATTGAATACTATGTAGTAATAAATAAATAAATATAGTAAATATATATAGGCTACTATACTATTATATAGTATAATAGTAAATATAGTGATTTATATTGCATTAGTTTTATTAGGTGGGTAGAGGAATATATAATTAATGCTTATGAAATTATGTCAGTTTCTTTGTAAAGGTGCGTATAGTTTTTAACTTGTGTTTAGGCATTTTTCATACAGTGGCAGCGAGTAGCCTGTGGTTAACAAGTCTCACTGTCAGAATATTTTCATTTAAGCATAACAATTATAAATAAAATAATTATTATTTCTCACCAACAGCTATAAGTTTGTATAAATAATTTATTTGTTCCAAGGAAAATAGTTGTACACAGCTGTAAATTATCAAGTTTTTTATTTATTATGGTTTTATATATTTGCATACTGTTGGATACCACATTTCCAAGTAAATACCACACTTTTTTAGGGTTACTTTAACTTATTTATTGAAACTGTTATGTTTCAATAAATAAGCTAAACCCCCAAACCAACCCACCGGCCCACCTCAACTTTTCGATTTGATAATGCGGCCCTCGAATGAAACTAATTGAATAGCCCTGGTCTAGTGGGTTGAGTGGTCTTTAGGAAAAATAATGGCCAAACAAAAAGTGCAATAAAATCATTGCAATCATAATATTGTTTAATTTTATAACACCTGCAAAATCACAGCTTATATATTGTAAATAAATATTCAATATATTTCCCAGCCCTACTGTGCATGAGAACAGTACTGTTTGCTTGAGCCCATTATACAGTCACAGAAAAATAGAACAAACAAGCACAAAGATGAGTGTTTCAATGAAAAAAGAGAAAAATGGCTTTAGAAATAGAATGCAGCGCTAACAAGACTATGCTAACAGATGATTGTTCAAGGCGTTCAATGAATCTGAATGGGACAAAGGCCTTTCCTGCCTTATTGTGCTGTGGAGACCTGTGGAGCAACCACACTCCATCTTTTTCACAGCTCTCTCAATTCAAATCATGAAGAAAAAGGAGACTTGACTAGATGTACCAATTATGCAGCTGCCTCACACAGAGTGAAAAACTGTCGTCATCCCGGTGGTGAACATGTCCAAGACCGCAGTTGGAGTGTGTTGTGAATAGCCTAAAAAAGTGAAGTGTCCTTGCAGAAGAGACAAAACAGCAGCTGAGTTCAAGCCATTCTTACGCATGTACCAAAGAGAAGCCTTTCATCTGGGTCCTCCATTACAGCTCCAAACTTTCCAAATGGTTCACAATATCACACAATAGCAGGGATGGATAGATGGTTACCAAGATTTGGGATTTGGAATGATACCAGCTGGGAGCAATACTTAAGTATTAATAAATTACCTCGGTTGATGAAATGACTGTTGAAAAAAGTTTACAAAAGTTTGTAAACTTTGTAGTAATTATTACAGCACAGAACATATATATAGGAGATGGCACCAGCATGTTGCACGGCAAGCCGTCACGCTCACCGTACTTTCGCAATTATTTGTGCTGTCATGTTAATAATGTCCATGTTCTCATGCATAACCTCAGCTACGCTGATGCATGATCGTTCAATACTCTTGGACATTCAAGCCTCAATCAACTATATAGATCATCATTATATCGACAGTGGACATAATTCTTCTTTTTTCAAACATCGGATGTCCATACCAATGGAGATATCTCGCTTGCATTGTGGATCGCATTCTAGAAAGAAGCGCCACAAAAGACAAGGAAAGCGCAGTGGACGCTTAGCAAAGGGACGCCCGGGCGGCCCATGGAAACTACACGCTTCTACGGACCTGGATCTTGCCGCTGCATCCGGAACAGCCTGCGCCAGGATTTCGGCCTCTGTTGTTGAAAACGCTTAAACGGAGTCGACGAATGGACTATCGTTATCTAAAGGAACTAAAGTACTCACCATTAACACAAGCACAGCCTCTGGATCATGTCACGGTCAAAGCTGCACTGCTGAACGTGAGGTCAGTGGGGAATAAAACACATATAACTTCAAGATTTTATTACATCACAAAATTTGGATTTTTTGTTTTTAACTGAGACTTGGCTCGACCCGGAGTATACTTATTCTCTGTCCGAGTTGCTGCCTCCAAAGTACAATGTTTTAAATACGCCAAGATCCACCGGTCGAGGAGGGGGCGTGGCCACACTCTTCAAAGACAGTTTTAAATGTACCTTACTACAAGTAGAGAAATATCCAAGCTTTGAACTGCAAACAGTTAAGCTGGAACTGACTTGTCCCATTTACTGTGCACTTATTTACCGTCCTCCTAAATACAATAAGGATTTTATTGCGGACTTCTCAGACTTTCTTTCTCTTATTGTTCCGACCACTGACAATCTTCTAATCATTGGGGATTTTAATATTCATGTATGATGCCCATCTAACTCACTTGCAAAGCAGTTCTCTGAACTTGTTGACTCTTTTAATTTAAAACAGTCCATTCGTGATGCCACACACAGGCATGGTCACACTCTTGATCTAATTTTATCTCTGAGTGTGTCTCTTAGTGGTGTGACTATAGAAGACGATTGTATATCTGACCATAGATATGTATTTTTTACTTTGATCTGCCTGTTGCCACACCAAAAGACCAATCTGTTGATTATTATTTTAGACCTGTAAATGAGGTGACAACAAATCTTTTTGCTGAAGCATGCATCTAGCCCTATCTCTTCTATCATTGAGGCTTCTGGACCCTGTTTAGATAGGGAAGAATTAACTGATATTTTTAATTCTCTATGCTCAAACATCATAAATGAAGTTGCTCCGCTCATGCTTAAAAGGTCGAAACTTAGATCTCAGCCTTGGCTTAATAATGAAACGCATGCCCTTAGAAAGGCTTGCAGGAAAGCTGAATGCAGGTGGAAGAGAGACAAACTGCAGGTTTCCTATGAAATCCTAAAAGACACGCTCAGCAGTTACCAGCATGCAGCTAAAGCAGCTAGAACTAAATATTTTTCAGACCTAATAAGCAGAACAGCGCACTGCCCAAGAGTTCTGTTTGGCACAATAAACACTGTGCTAAACCCGACTACTCCGTCTTTAACAGAATCTACACTTTATACCTGTGTGGATTTCTTGAACTTTTTTGTTAGAATGATTGAACTAATAAGAGAAAGAATTGTACCCTCTAATATTGTTCTAGAAACCCCCATGCCATGTTCTTCTTTACTGGATCACTTTGATGCTGTCTCTCTTCCAGCACTAGCAGATATAGTCAAGCATTTGAAACTGTCATCTACTCCTCTAGATCCTATTCCACCCGGCTCTTTAAAGATGTGTTTGCAACCATAGGCCCTGGTATACTATCTATTGTGATTAGCTCATTATCAAATGGTGTTGTTCCACCCTGTCTCAAACAAGCAGTGGTTAGCCTACTCCCCAAATCAAAAAGCCTGGCCTTGATTACACTGATCTGAATTATTTTCACCCAATTTCAAAACTACCATTTATATCTAAAATATTAGAGAAGGTTGTGTTACTTCAAATTACGGCAGCTTTAAGTGAGAATGATATCTTGGATAATTTCCAATCTGGATTTAGAGCTAGGCACAGTACAGAGACTGCTCTGGTAAAAGTGCTAAATGACCTCCTAGTACCTGATTCTGGGCTGGCAGCGGTTTTAATTACATTGGATCTCAGTGCCGCATTTGACAGTGTTGATCATTCCATTCTTTTAGACCGGTTGGAGTGTGAGGTTGGCATTCGTGGAAGAGCGCTAACATGGTTCCATTCATATCTACAGGACAGAACATTCTCTGTTAATTTTGCAAATGTTTCATCCTCTGCAGTCACCTTAAAATATGGCCTCCCTCAAGGCTCTATTTTGAGTCCTACATTGTTTGCTCTGTACATGTGTCCTCTGGGATCTATTTGTCGTCGCTATGACATTTCTTATCATATGTATGCTGATGACACACAGATCTATCTACCTCTCAAAGTCAGGAACGAACAGTCCCTCAAGTCATTGTTGGACTGTTTGAATAAGCTTAAAATTTGGCTCTCTAAAAACTTTCTCTGAAAAAAAATCTGAAAGTACAATATTTGGTCCACAAAATTGCAAAGAGAAGATAGCCAATATCCTTGCTCCATTATAAATGACGGTGAAAGATAGTGTGAGAAATCTTGGCGTAATAGTTGACTCATTGCTTAGCTTTGACAAACAGATAAATTCTGTTGTAAAGAATAGCTTTTATCACCTTAGAGTGATTTCTAAGATAAAACCCCTTCTTACTTTTAAAGATCTGGAGGTCGTCGTCCACGCTTTTATTACATCAAGACTAGACTACTGCAACTCTCTTTATGCAGGGATCTGCCAACGTCAACTGCGTCGTCTACAGCTGGTGCAGAATTCCGCAGCTAGGCTTCTAAATGGCACTAAAAAAAGGGACCACATTACTCCAGTACTACGCTGTCTTCATTGGCTACCGGTTCATTACAGGACTGAGTATAAGATTTTACTAATGGTTTTTAAAGCAATGCATAACATGTCCCCAAACTACATTGTTGACCTTTTAGGATCGTACAAATCAGGCAGGACATTAAAATCAACGAACCAACTTCTGCTGACAGTCCCTTATTCCAAAAAGAAGTCAAAGGGTGACCGAGCTTTCTCAGTTGTGGCTCCTAAGCTGTGGAACAGTCTTCCCTCTCATATCCGGCTAGCTCAGACAATAGAAATTTTTAAGTCTCAATTAAAAACGTATCTTTTTAACCTAGCTTTTAGTTGAGTGCATTGTACATTAGCCGCTTTCCGACCGGAGGAACCTTTTCACAGTTCCTAGAACTATTGGCTAAAGTACCCGGATGGCGGCGTGTTCGACACCGCAGGAACTAGGAACGATTTTAGTTCTAGGAACTCCATTTGTAGGAACTAATTTAGGTCCTACTTCAGAGTAGGGTCTAAACCAGCACTATAGACCCCTTTTGTGCCGACGTCACAGTTACGTCACGGCGCTAGCTGGAGGCAAAACAAACGGAAAACTGGAGGCGGCCAATACAAACCAGCACAGATTCGGCTACATAATAAGGAGCTTCAATTATTATTTTTATTATTAAATGTCATCTTGTTGTGTTGTTGGGTGCAAGAATCGATGAAAAATTAGTATGCTGTATCTGGAATTTTAATTTCTAGAAAATATTCATATCATTAAAATTGCACCGTAGTGTCACTCTTTACATTGTCGTCTTCTTGGCGCTGGCTAGGCAGAACTGCGGATTGTACCACACAAGTCTTTACATGACCATTCAGCACATAGTTATAGGCATCTAAATATATATATATGCCCTCAGTTTCTCTTTACCCTCGGTTTCTCTATCGGGTAGGTGTAGAAGTCAGGCCACTCAACCAGAGGTAGCGTTAACGTTAATCCTGTCAGATCGTCCATTGACTGAGCGTGTACGGTCATCTGGTTCCGTCCGTTAAAATTAACTTTTGCAAATAACAATCACGGTCCTGGACAGTGAGTGACCTTGCACATTAAGACAAAATCGGATTTTCTACAGTCATTGTTAAAAAACAAGCTAACAAAACTTGCAAACTAGCGTTAGTGAAGCGGCCAGAGGGATCTTTCTGCCTCCAGCTAAGCCCCGCCCACACAAATACGTCACCATGTTTACCAACTGTAAAAGGGTCTATAGGAACTACCCGTGACGTTAGTGTACGCTGATTGACCGAACGCACGTGGAACACCAGCACCCGCTATTTTTAAAACAGCTAGAATGTAAACACACAGATTATAGCCTATATATTTACTCAATAAACTAACTATACAAAGTTTAAACATGGAAAACAGTGATAGATGGGTCTCTAAACCTTTATGCTGAAGAGAAAATCCAACGCAACTTTGAGGGGACCAAGCCAAACATGATTATGTTTATCTGCCCAGCTAGCAACACTGGACAACAACCACACGCCATAGGCTAATAACCTTTTTTCATATACTGTCTACTTTCTATAACAGTTCTATCTGATAAGATATTAAACAGTACTGTTAGACAGATCGCTAACTAATAAACACATAGAATGCGAGCATTGTTTGCTCTGGCGTTCTCAGCGCCGCCAAAATAAAGGTCCGTCGCGCCGTCAAAATAAAAGTCACTGTGCTTGCGTCACTCCCTTACCCCTCCTACCAGTTCCTATGGCCACTTGGCCAGTGCGAACGCAAACAGCAAAACCGAGTTTGGGGGAGAGTAGTTGTTAGAACTGTTTAGAAGTGGACAGTTCCTAGAACTAAGTTCATGTAACTACTTGGTCGGAAAGCGGCTATTGTAGATATAATTTACTCTCTTTTAGTTTTCACTATTTTAATTCTTTCTACACTGACCTCACTATACTGTTATGTGAGGGGGTATGTCCAAGAGTGTGTGGTCTTACCTTCATATATGCCTTTATACGTGAATGTCTTACTGTTTTTAGTTAACTGTGAAGCACTTTGGGCAACAACGTTGCTATTAAATGTGCTATATAAATAAATAAATGTTGAAGTTGAAAGTTGAAGATAAGAAAATATTCTACATGATATAATAAATAAAAACAAAAACTAGCATAATAACTAAAATAAGATAAAAAATAATTTTAGTTTTGGATACACAATATATTATAAAAATGTATAGGTCAAACGCGCCTCCATTAAACATGAAAATGCTACTAGATACAAATAACACTAGAAAGTGATGAGAAACTTAAACATTTTTGAATGATACAAGTTAGCACATTAACTTGGCAGCCCTATAATTCTGTAACTAAAATAAATACTAAACATAAGTATAAACTATAAAACTAACAATGATGTCATGAAAACTAATGAAAAGTAACTTGGAGACAAATTTAAAATAAAATGAAATAAAATGAAATAAAACTGACTTGATAAAAACATTAATTAAAATTATAAACTATAAAAACCCTGCCCAACCCAACACTGATTATCAACTCAGTTTTATGCCTTATAAATAAGAGAGTAATAATTGAAAGCAGGGTTATGGTCCTTTTAAGAATTTAGTAACGTCTTATAATCTTAGACACCCTTGATTCCAATGCCACAAGTCTTTTGCGTGTTATCTTTGCGGTTAAAACAAAACTGGAGAGAGTAGCTAGAGTTTTCACACTACAAAGAGTGGAAATTCCACCAAAAGAGAAATAAAACCAATTTAATTATTCCTCAGCCCAACGGCAATGACGCACAAGCAAAGTGACAAAAAATTTAAATGTAGTAAACCACCAGTGCCAGTACACATTAAACTAATCATGCTCTGCTGAGGGATACACTGGAAAAAATGAAATCAAGCCCGGTTCAGATGTTAAATGAATGATCACAATAGACCCATTGTAATGGCATTTGGACAGAAGCTTTGATTCAGAAAAAGGGAGGCGGTGGGAACTCTGTGCACAGGGATCTATGATGAAGGGAAAAAAGCAACTCATCAAGTGCCGTGCTGTGATGCTTGGATGTGGATTTGGCAGTGATTTCTGCAGTCTGTGCATCATCAAACTCCCAACTGCTCTTGAGTGGCATGCCAGCTCCCATCTACAGCAGTCATTTGTGCCACAGCCTGAGAGACAGTTGGTTTGGACCTCGTCCTTGGCAAGTTTGCTTTGATGGTTGTAAGGATAGACTTAGTAACTCCTTATTTTGTTCTTATGTTGAAAACTCAAGTCTTTTCGCAACTGTCTGTGAACCATTTGCACTCATTGAATGAGGATGGAAACTGACAGCAAGACAGGAGCCACAATCAGATTTGATTTGCACTTGATTTGTAGACCTGAGTGCTGCTGATCCGATTCCTAATTCCGAACTTAAGTA
This sequence comes from Squalius cephalus, assembly GCF_949319135.1. Taxonomy (NCBI): domain Eukaryota; kingdom Metazoa; phylum Chordata; class Actinopteri; order Cypriniformes; family Leuciscidae; genus Squalius; species Squalius cephalus. The sequence goes on along the minus strand of NC_137132.1, from coordinate 22,085,101 downwards.
ATACCACTATAAACTTCTAATTTTACTCCCAGACCTCCCACTTGACCCTATGCAGCTCCTATTCCCACTCTGTAGCAGAAAGCAGTCAGTCAGTCCCAAAATCTCTCCCAGGCACGATCCTCCCTCTCTCCGGAGAAACCCCAAAGCCAAGTTCCCGTCTGCTGGGCCCTCTGTCAGCTCGCTGGAGTGTGTCTCAACCCCCGCCAGCACAAATCCACCACAGAGAAAGCATTAATGTGCCTTCACTTGATATGTGACCATGTGAAATTACACGTTTTGATTTACTAGGAAATGTATTACGAGCTTTGTATTTGCCTGTGGAGAAACTTATTAGAAAAAAAACCTTGAAGTCCCTGTACAGACATTGATAAAACGTAGAATGTGCCTTTTATAGTAAGCAGACAACAGGGACTAAGAATTCTTGGCCAGATGAGACCAAAGTCCAAACCTCAACTGACCCCTCACACTTTATCCGATGTAATTTTCACATGAAAAGTTAGGTTGTGAATCTAGAACCGGTTCTTTGTAAATACCAGAACCAGAAAGCTTTTGCCTTTAAATGTGCACTTATCTGAACCACCTTATGCAATACAGTGAAAACCATTGAGAAGTGTAAGTAAGAACAGCTAGTAAAAAACAATCTCCCACAGCCTGAGGAGAGTAACTCCCTACTGAAGTAGTCCAACCCAAACAAAGCTTACTTAAGCTCACTCTTCAATATCTTACAATTCATCATGCTGGTTTCCAAGTCAATTTCCTAAAATGACTGTTTCCATTTACTCATTTTACACACTTTAAAAGAGCACTCTAGCAATATGTCTTAAATATACACAAGTCATTCCACATTGGGGTTTTCACACAGGTCATTCTTTAAAAAGCCCCCAAATTTTGCATATTAATCAGTATAATACAAATTCAGCATTTGAAGACAAAGAAATGATAGTCCTACCTCCATGAAACAGGTCCCTGCTGCGGCGTTCTCCTTGATGGATGCATTGTAGAACTTGCTGCCAAACACAGGTTCGTTATCATTAATATCCTGTAGGATCACTTTGACCACAGCTGTAGAAGACAGTGGTGGTCGACCCCTGTCAGTTGCAACAACAGTTACACTCGGTATAGGGTCAGTTTCATAATCAAGCTGGGTCAGGGTGGTGACAATACCAGTAATTGTGTCAACACTGAACCAATCTGAATGAGTTCCTTCAGTTTGTAGGATGCTGTACTGAACATCCCCATTGGGTCCCTGGTCTTTGTCCCGTGCTGTAACCTGTACAACAAAACTTCCCGGAAAGGCCACCTCTGGAATAACCTGGGTGTATTCCTGCTGGTCAAACAAAGGTGGGTTGTCATTAACATCTGTGACCTGAATGGTAAATGAAGACTCTGCCCGTAACGGAGGGGTGCCAGAATCTGTGGCCATGACTCGGAGTTCATAGTGGTCTTGCTCCTCACGATCAAGTATCTTATCCACGCAGATGAGATAAATTATGCTGTCTTTGGTGGTCAAAGCAAACTTTCCATCACCCCCCTCCAAAGATACATTCACATTGGCATATTCTCCATAATCAGGGTCCGTGACTGAAATCCTAGCCACATACTGGCCTGGCTGTGCTCCTTCAGAGATGCGTGGAGAACCATCCTCACTGAGGAAGATGATGGTCATGGTGGGCTGGTTGTCGTTGTAGTCTCGCACCTGGATGGTCACAAAGGCATTGGTGATTTCTGGTTGACTGGCATTGTCCCGAGCCTGTATCACAAGCTCATGAACTCTTCTCATCTCAAAATCCAAAGGCTTGTTCAGAGTGATAACTCCAGTTCGAGAGTCAATGACAAAGTAGCGATCAGGATCACTCTGTCTTCTGTTGATGTCATAGAGAACCAACCCATTGTCACCTTCATCGGCATCTGAAGCAAACACCTGCAGTATATTGTTCCCAGGTTGAAGGTTCTCGGAGATCATTGCATGGTAGCGACTCTGGTTGAAGACTGGAGCGTTGTCGTTGATGTCCTGCACAGTCACGTCCAGGATCATCTGTCCTGTCCTCTTGGGTGAACCACCATCAAATGCTTCCAAGAGTAGTGTATACGAAGATCTTGTCTCTCTGTCCAAAACTGCATTGACCACCAAATCCAAGTAAAGGACTTTGTTGGATCCTCGTTTGGTTTCAAGAAGAAAAGCTTGTCCTACATTTCCATCCGTTATGATGTAACCTTGCGTAGTGAGCTGGTCCTCATCTGCATCCACAGCCGGATCAAGAGGAAACTTGGTGCCTATGGTTGTCTGCTCTGGGATTTTAAACGTGGCTCTTTTTCTGGGGAACATTGGTGCGTGATCATTGATGTCATTGACTAAGATGGTGACTTCTACTGTTATACCGGTCATGGTGACTGCTATGAAGCTGTAACGGTCACGTACTTCTCGGTCCAAGACCTTTGCTGTTTTTATGATCCCTGTACTCTCGTCGATATCCAGATCGATGCCAACACCTGTACCCTGATGATCTGAGATGAAATAGTGGGTTGCAATCATGTCAGGTGGGAGGCCAGCACTGATGTCACCTACTACAGTTCCTGCAGGCTGTTCCTCATCTAGTTGGAGCTGCAATGTTCCTGGCACCATAGATGATTGGATGGTCATGAGGTGTAGTGCCACATAGAGGATCACCAGTATCCACCACTTCAAAGTCCTGTTTTGATGCAATGGATCCATAATTGTCCTTCCTTCTCTCTTCATTGAAAATTCTTCTTAAAAAACCTGACAGGACAAATGGAAAAGGACATTAGTTAGAGAAACAAGCATAAGAGAACTAAGAGAAAACAGTCCAACATTATCAAAAAAAGAAGCAGCATGCATTACAGAAAGATGGATTACAAAAGCAGGCTCGGTTACAGTTATGACAAGAATGCTTAAGTGGCTTTCCACATGTTGCATGGGTTCTTTTTTAATAATGCAGCAGCACACCATGTGCACACATTGTCCCTGCATTTTACTGTCAGCTAATAAGTCAAGACGCAGCTTATGCGAAAAGCTTCTCTAGTCTGTATTCAAATGAAGAAAAGAAAAAAAATCACAGTCTTATTGTTTTAAGTCATAGTTTGTGTCTTTTGATGAACATATCCTTTGAGTCAATATTTCATCTTGTTATATTGATTATTTTAGTCAATTTTGGCATGTATGTTAGAGAGATCCAAGCTTGAAACCCTCATTGAAATACTCACTACATCAAATCTCATTTCTTTTGGGGTGTAAACTTAAGGAATGTCCTCCTACAGCAAAATATCAGTGCAGTGATGGACAGGAGCTTAAAATAGAGACTGTGGCTAACATGAGCCCCCCTTTTTTAGTAAAACTATACAACTGCAACCCACATTGATGCAAAAGAGAGCCAAGAGTACCCTTTAAAGCCAACTCAGTTTTAACCCTGTCGTATATTAATGCCAACACTAATGCACAAAATGAAGCTAGAAAAACGCTGGTGGGCCAATTCTAATATATTAAAACCACAAAGGTCTCCTCTGAGTGTTCCTCCAGCTCCTTTTTAAATTAGCAATTCCTCATCCATAAAATTGTAGCTTGTGGACCTGCAAACTATGACAACCTTATTGCTGAAATTATGAAACAAAATCTTTTATAGATGATTCCTGGAGTAGGATCTTTCTGGGTCCAAATGAATTATAAACATTCAAGACACAGCTTAAATATGTATGTATGCTTGTTAGAGGAACTTGACTCATCTAGGCCAGCTTTTCAAGTATTAAGGATCTGCAAAGAAAGGAGATGAAATTTAGAAAGTTATGACTGAGAGCTTATTATCCGAGGAATAATGAATTGAGTGGTTTTCTGGTTCCTTTTGTGGAATAAAATTACTACAGGAAAATTGTATTCACATCCAAAGGTACAACACTGTAAATCACATTGACCCCCTTTATTTTCAAAAGCAAGCTAGACAGAGGTTACCAGTGCCTTTTAGATTTAAACACACACATTAAGGACGTTATGCACACTTGTTTTCAAAAGCTGCATAATTTCAAGCTACTATGTGTGTGTTTGTGTGTGTGTATACAGTATATATATATATATATATATATTATATATATAGAGAGAGAGAGAGAGAGAGAGAGAGAGGCATGATGAGCAGTTTTAAGATGAGCCTGTCACCATCTGCATTACTACCAAAAGCCACAAAATTCAATTTCAGGCCAAGGAAAATAATCATGTCATTCTCAATCACTGCAAAATTCTTTACTATAAACCACAGAATTTCACATGTTTTCATAAAGTAAATAAAAACAGATTCACAGGAAATACTTTTGCTCTGTCATACTGTAGGAATCAGACAGGCTCCCTCCGGTGGTGGACTCCAGCTATATATTTTTTCCCTTCTGCAAAATTCTAATGCTAATTATTTTCACTTTCTACCCCACAGGGTATTTGTTTTAAGTAGGTAAGTATGTCTCAATGTGTGTGTAGGTTTAACTCGATTAACTTCAGAATAACTGGTGGTGTTGATTCTTGCACACAGCTGCACATGTGGTTAATCTAAAATGTGTGTGAATGAGTCTGATGATGCAGGTGTCCATTTAAATGTGCGTGTAAGCGCCAGTGTGTGTGAGTCAGATCAGTGCGTGCTGTGCGCCTCATTGCGGTAGTCTGTCAAGTCTGTGGTAGTGACAGTGTGTGTGTGTGTGTGTGTGCCTGAGCGACGGAGCAGACCAGGAGGGCTCCACACAGTCTGCCCTGCACCCTCTCTGGCTTTGCTGCATTGTAATTGGGGTCTGCTGGAAGCCTGCCCTGTGCATATGGGAATCCAAAGCTAATTTCAGTCTGTCAGCATCACAGGGACTGAGAAACACACACACACGAGCAGGAACACTCTCGTATGTTTAAGAAAGTACAAGCAAGCACACACACACACACACACAAAATACCTCCAACGTAGATTATGTGCACCAAACCTCTAAATACAACGACCATAAGTCTGTGTGTGTGTGGTCCGGGTAAACCCTACGTTATGGGGACAAAATATCCCCACATAGATGGCAATATCCAAAATCCCTGTCCTTGTGAGGACATTTTATGGTCTCCATGAGAAAAACAGCTTATAAATTATCAAGTGATGTATTTTGAAAAGCTAAAAATGCAGAAAGTAAGCTATGATGGATAGGTTTGTTCTCCAGACATTGAGGCAATGTCCAAAACATTGTCAAAGGCTGAAAGAAAGTTACACAGATGTGTTCAACGGGCACTGCCACTTTTACTAACGGCTGGAGCAGACCTCCAAAGGGCTGGACATGTACCACAGCAAACGAACCAAGACAACTGCTATTTTGCCCAAGATAAGTTTCTTATTCTTGTATTTAATGCCTCTGAATCCAAGAGTATTTCTCTCTCCTCGTAAATCTAAATCTAAAGGTTGAAAACGTATTATTCATAAACAATATTTATATAGTAGGGTGTACATAGATCAAACCATTCAAGACGTTGGCCATATATCTTAATATTTTGCTACTTTTATAATAGCATGTTAGAGGTGTTACATCACTGTTTCTGACTTTCCATCTTTGGGCATCTTTCCAGCGCTCTGGGTCATGTGTTTAACCCAGACCACTTAATATGACAAAGGGCTCATGGTTTAATTATAGAAAATGGCCCATTTGAAGAAAAAAGAAAACACTTTGTGTGCAAGGCACAGTCTATTCCTTGACAAAATCTGACACAGATGAAGTGAAAACAAGTCTGCCCTATCTAATTTAAAGAATTTCCACAATGACATTTAATAATGGTTTACAAGCTGTTCACACCTGATGATTCCAAGCACCTCAGGGCAGTTTTGTACTTTAAAAAAAATTAAAAATAATCTTCCATTCCAAAGAATAGAAGATAGCAGATTTGTGAGTATCTAGACCACTAATATTTCTGAGCAAGTGTTGCAGCCTTCCTCCATTAGCCAGAAATTTCATTCCACACAACGGTTCCAAAGATCTGACAGAGCAGAAAACTGGAGTTAAACAATCCCAAAGAAGCTGCTCTGTTAAACACTGAAACCACTTTGGCCAAGACGCTGGGGATGAAAACAACCACAGCTGGCCAGACCAACACTGATCATCTATCACTTGATGTCCAAAACGTTTTCCCAACCAGTGGAAGAAGTCCACGTTGCTCACGACACCTCAAACAACACTCATGCTGGAAGACCGTAATGACTGCAAACACGGCTTTAAAGAATTATGTTTTTTCTAAAGTTCATTTTGGTTAGATTGAGAGGGTGAATGAGGTAAAGACAATACAGTATATTGGCCCCTTCAGTGTAAATGATGAGTGAGAAAAGACCCTGAAAGCCAAAACGACCTAAAAAAAGTAACCCTAAGCAGCCATAAAGTAACACAATCAATCTCAACATTGGGCAACTCAAATATTTCCATTTTAAAGCATGTTTAGTGCTGGGCCAAATTAACTTCACGTTGACTATCATTTGATCTCAAGCAAACATGCTGTCACACTGGGATTATTTTCCTAATATTTTATTGCTTTTACAAGATAACCAAAAGAAATCAAAGAAAACAACCAACCTGGCCAATCGTGATCAATTCCAATACAACTTCTGGGTGTTTGAGAAAATCACTCAGATCCAGTGAGACTTGGCAAGAGAAGCCTCATGTTGAAGCACTTATCTACAATAATGGAGTATCTTAAAGATCTGCAAACACCACCTACGCACACACTGCGCCTATAACTAGGGTTGGGAACCAAGAACCGATTCTTATTCAGAACCGGATCCTTATAAAACAATGATTTATAATGCAGGAACCGACTCCCGAACGAATGACTCTTTTTAGTTAATAAAATACAAATAGTGCAACCTGTGTAGTCCGATTAAAAAACAAATAAGTCTAATGAGTTGATTCTTTTTTGAAGCCAAAAACATACAGAAGAACCAGTACACTCCAATTCCAAAACAAATTAGTATTTTTTTTTCTTTCTTTTTTTAAAAAAAGGTTTACTTTTTTAAATCATTTTTTGTGGAAATAACTATTCCTTGCAAATACTATACGAATCGTGAATATTGCCATTAAGGAACCAGAATCATTAAGGCGAATCAAACAAAGTACTTTGAAAATGCGGATGGGATTCATTAAATGCATTTTAGTGATTCCCATACATTGATTTATTTGTGGCGGCCGCCATTGCTCTCAAACAAACTAAAATCGAAAGTGCGATAAGGCTTTGTGTCCTTTTAAAAAAACTGTCAGTTTGCGCTGCGCAAAGAGAAGTGTGCACGTCCCTCACGCGATCAGCGCGTGATCAGCTCGGCGTCTCAGTTCACAGTGAATGAATGCAGTGAACTCTATTTGTGCATGTGCTTTAGCGTGCATTTGGAAACGCAGCAGGCACCAGTTACGCATTATTTTCACATTTGCATAGTTGACGATTGCAGAATTTTAATAGATTTGTAATGAGAGAGGCGTTTGTAAACTTGTTTTCCGCCAAAATAAAAGCTTGACTTTTGACGCCAGTGTTTAACTCTTTCAAGTATAGAACTAGTTTGGACAAAACCAATTATGAAAGTTTAATTTATTTTTCAGTGCATTTGTTTTACAATGTATGACTATTACTGTCATAATAATGATAATAAGTTATAATATTATTCCTATGTAGTGTAATGTAGACTGATACAGTATCACAACTAAAAAGAGGTTTGAGACTCCTTTTAAAGGTCAGGTACAAGTCAATTACTTTTTCTTTGTTCAATTTGCACACTAAATATGGGTTGGAGCTCTTAATTTTGAACTACCAAAGTGCACCAGATTGATGAATTAAATACATTTTTTACAAAATATTTTACTTTAAAATTTACAAAAAAATTATACGGGGGGCATGCCCCCGGACCCCCCCTAGAGGTACCAAGGTCCACCCACCACAGATTCACAAAATCCTGTGGGAAACACTGTATTTTGTGCCACCATCCCTTTACTTTTACTCAATGGCTGATCCCACGTTCTCAGTACAGTAGTCCAACATAAGCCATGGTAGACGTGCACCACAGGAGCTGGTGGGAAAGAAGAAAACCACCTGCAGGCCTCAGATACGTGCACTGCCAATCTACATCAGATACATTTGAGCCATGGGGGAAAAAAACAAGGCCCTATCAGCCGTGGTTTGGCCAGCATTTAGGATGTTCTGGCTTCAGGGGACCATCTTTTTCCCACACCCTCCAACCTGCTGAGTGTGTTTGTGGAAATGTTTGTGGAAGAGGTCTGCGCGCTGAAGAAAACAAAGAACCGCACGTGCTGCTGGGTCCTTTGAACATGACACCAGCTGATACAGCTTCGGTTACGGTGCGAAATTGGAAACATCTGGCTGCAGCGGAGGAGTTCAGTACAGAGTTTATGAAATTTACTGTGTGTAGTTTTAACTGAACACAGACTGTACCATCCCATTTGCGGATCATTTCAAAGAGAGGTATCATGTCCGGTATGCCTGTTGCCATATGGAGAACCATATATATTTGAGTTGTTGAACCCACAGTCAAACACATCCATATCAGGTTGAGACGTACAAGCCATAGCCGCAATATTTTGTCTTCCTCTGTCCCTCAGGAGATTCAAGTTACGCCTATTACAAATGCTACTTTGATAGATATCCATTTTATGTTTATGTACTATCTTAGGCTAAGACAGCTACAAAATACATTGTCTTCAGATTTTTTTTACACTGATTTTGGGGGCAAATCTGCAGAAATCCACAGAAATCAACACAAAACAACATTCACAAACCATTTTACTTCTGAAACCTTATATATTTCATGGTGAAAGTGACTTTTCAACAAGGAATTAATTAGAGAATGATATGAAGTCATAATAATTCATAAGAGATGGCCTATAATAGTGTTGTCTGTACCAAGTTGGTACTGAAAATTAAAAAATGTGACGCTTTGAGCGCTGTTGAGTGAATGTCTGTGATTGGGTACACTGATCAGCGCTTCAAAAACTTGTAAATATACATCAATGATGCTCTTCACCGAGCGCTTACACAGATACACACAGGAGTGTTTGAAAGACATCTTTTTTTATTTTTTTATTTTTTTATTCTCCTTTTGTGGTCCGAAAAAGACAAGGAATAAGGCATTAGAACAGCACCAGGGTGAGTAAATGATGCTTTAAAATAATGAGTAAATGACTGACATAATTTTCATTTTAGGGTGAGCTATACCTTAAATAAAAGTTGCAGGGCAGCGTTGATAAGTTTCTGTGCTCTTGAATGTTTGTGTGTGCACAGCATGATCTCCCATCTCTGTGTTTCAATGAATGTATAATTCATGCCATAATTATTAGGCATGCTAAGGGCAACAAACATGTATAGCCTAACTATGCAAAATCCCAGCTACAGGTGTTCATTATAATATTACAGTTGTCATAAACTGTACACTTACTACAGTGGCAGTCCCCTTAAAAGCAACCAGCAGCAGGGCACAAAGGCATTTTTTCAGAAAATACAAGGTCACAAACTGACCCTACATGGCTTTATAGGACATGTGTACAGACACACCGCCCTTCAGAACCTAATGAGAAATGCAGATGAGGGGCAAGAGCCCTCTGGCATGCAATCTCTGCACACCACTCTGGAGACCAGATGCTGCAACTGCTTACGGTTGTAGAGCTCCACCAGAGACCTGTAAGGATGGGTTTAACTACACCACAGCAGAGGTACTGGAACTGTCTGATCATCAGAGAATCGTTTCCTGAGCCAAAAGGATGAGATCAAGAGTGATGTAAAGTTGTGAGTGTGTGACTGCGCAACGACCCCGCTTTTTTCCCCCAACATCTGAATGGATCTCAGCTCACCCGAGACAGTCCGAGGTCAGGGACGGAGCTGAGAAATTAACCGATCGTCCATTGGGACGAGAGTCTGGTGACATAATCCCTGGAATGTCTTGAAAGCCCTTTAGCATTCGATCTGGTTCTGCTCTGTCTGAGGGTCAGACATCAATTCTGCTGCTATTTTCTTAGCAAACTTTATACATTTCGCTTAGTCTAGAAACTAATAAAAAACGGTTCAAGCTCTAAACCTTTCCTCAGCCCGGCTTGCTCCAGAATCAACTAGCCTACACTTCCTGTCTAGCACAGTCGCCTTCTAGTTTTATCTTTGATTTATTAGATTCTCAATGTTTCATTGTGGCTGTTGAATCAAACATGTTGTTCTTATTTAAACACCATTATACTATAAACGACCTGATGCAGTCTGCTTATTTGCGTGAGGAACATGGTTCATTTTCAAGCTCATGACTTCACCTGAACAAACTGAAACACGAATTAACTTGGGATGGGACTGACTAATCTTATGGATAGATCCCAAAACCGTGAGTGCGAACATGTGGAGTTTAGCAAACGGATGGTGATGGGCGGGGCGTTATAATCTAATAGCCTCAAAATTCAACGAGAGAGGTGGAAACAGTAGCTTTATATCTGCAGTATCACACTGGCAACCAACAAACCAGAGAAATGGAAGTCAACTGAGCTGAATGAGTGAAAACAACCTTATTATCTTGTTGAATATTAATTATTCTCATCCTCAGAGGGAGATTTGGAATGCGGTCTAGATGAACTCCAGCCAGTCACCAACACAAAAGCACAGCACTTCTCTATGGCTAACAAAAGAATTCCACTGATCAACCAATTTAAGAGGAATGTCTTGCAAGGAGAGAAAATCTATATGCTCTGCCGTGTCAACCAAGTTAAATAAATGACCACTGGACATCTGCCCCTGTTATTCTGCAACTGATTTCCTCTGAGGTCCAACACATTGCCAAAAATATTATCTGAGATACACTGGCCAAGAAAGGTCAGGCTGTGGGTGGCATTAATAAATACATTAAAACTGTAATTTAATTGGAAATGTTGTATGTGATATAGTGGATGCAACACTTTTATTTGTTGAATTTGAAATCAGATACATTCATTTTGTAGGGATTATTCTTTAGTTTGATAAGTAACCTTCCGTTTTCAATAGACTGGAGGCGAGATTAATTAAGCTCACCTCTCAAGGTTTTCACAGGCTGCCACAGCTGCTCCTCTGGCATTTTATGTATTCTCTAATTCATTCTCAAAAGCAAAGAACTAAAGTTATGCAATACAAATCACCCCCTCAATGGAAAAAAACGTTTGGGAGGCTTTTGCGGCCCGCACATGGGTTACACCAATACAAGGCTAGATTAAAAACAGCAGTGCAGAATATACAAATAACTGTAGCTCAGTGGTCAAACTGCAGCAGCAAACCACAGAAAATCTCTTAACCAGCCGACTTCTACTGTGTATTATGAGTCATGGTTAAGAAATATAATAGCACTCTTAACTTAGTATTGATATTAATATCAGCTGCATTATGACAGATTGTCAGATTAATTGCATTGATTCATTACTAACAGTATGGTGCAGGTCTGATTCATTCCAAGAATTTTTGTTTTTAGAGTTGCCTAACCTCCATTTCTACCCGGTCTACAAGAAACAAAAACAATGCATGCACGTCCACTTCAGAAAGATCAATAACCATCATATACACATTTACGATAACCATACAATAACCACCATAAAATTTACAATCACTATAACCATCATAAATCTAAACTATAGATGCAAACAACTGACATGAAAATGTATTAAGCCCAAAAACAAATGTAATGTAGACCTACTCAAACAAACAATTTTCTCAAGTCTGAATTACAACTTCTCCCTTGACATCTCAATGGTCTCACCAAAGCTTTGGATTGCACATGAAACACTGCAGTAAAACTAAATGCCTGGTCATGGACTTCTAAATGTACGACAATGCTCAATAACCGCATTTATTTCAATGTCTATTGCAATGAGAAATTCAAAAATCTTTGTTAATGTATATGACAGGTACCCAACATGCACAGCGACAAAATTTGACATTATGCTATGCTTCCATTCTAGCCCACAAAGTAGCATATACACTGCAAGCAACTATGGCAAGCTGTCTTATCATGTATTCCTTAAAACTCACTAGTATCTATCTTTAAGTTACTATTAATTTAATAATAGTAAGTAGTCCAATTGCACCAAAAATCGTGTAATTTTTGTACTGATAACATATTCCAATTGTTGACTGGACTGTTCCTATATCCAGTAACTAATCATGAGGTCTTGTTATTTAGTTAGCCTATCTATTCGTTATCTATTATGCCTACTTCTACACTATCAAACACTAAGGTTTTTCCAATTTTTCCAGTTTTTTTTTTGTAAGTTTTTTTTTAAATCTCATTTACAGTTGCTTTATTTAATACTGATATTTATAACAGTAAAACTGGAATAGTTATGGAACAGTCCAACTGTCCAAATTAAAAAGTAGCGAGTTATGTCCAAATAGTGTCCAAAATAATAAGTGGCTTATTAGATAGATTGGGTAACTATTGGCTTATTGGGCTATTTATTACAAGTCAAAATATAAGTAGCCTATTAGTGATATCAAGATAGATAGGCTACTAGTCAGTTTTAAGGAATAAATGTTAAAACGGCTTGCCATAAGCGCGCGCGCTAAGATGAAAGCGTTGTAGTTTTGTAGCTTAATTATGTGATATCAAATCTCAGTTCAATGTCTATGAAACACTTACACTCATCTGTTCGTGCTTTTCAGTGAGAGAGATCCAGTCTGTTTCAACGTTCAACTGCAGGAAAACCACCCAAAAATGAAATGTCGTTTCAAAAAATCCGTTTTAGATTATATCCATCTTCCCACAAGTTAACTTTCGCGTGCCACAAAACTTCCACTAGTATATTTCCAGTTTTTTGTATTTCCCCTGTTGTTGTCAAGCTCAGAATACGCTGCACCAGTTCAAAAGGGCTCTGTCCTCCGAACTGAGCGCAGCAGACAGGATGAAATCAGTCCGTCAGCCTCGACAACAGCATCCAACTCCAGAATCCACACTTCCAACACACGCTCTCAACCTCCTTGAGTGAAACTCGACACCAGCCGTCCCACTCCAGCGTGAATATTCATAAAGCACGTGCAAGAGCGTGGTAATAGCGTGACCTCACCGAACAGGGGCGACAGCGAGCCAAAACATTGTGACGTGGTTTGTTCAGACTTTGGTGCCACCAGTCTTTTTCAGAAGGAATTGAATTTATATATTCTTTCAATTTAATCTAAATGTAAAGTACTGTTTTAGTACTGTTTATTTGTTCAGAAATATTACCAGTGAGAATAAATTAATTCACCTTCTGATTTATAATTAATACAAACCATGCAATCTATATTATATAATACACAGTTCATGACATGACAAAAATAAACACACACATTAAAAAAAAAAAATTAAAAAAAAAATGAGAAAAAAAAAGGTGTAAAAAAAAAAACAGTAATCTTGAGAAAACTGTCATACAGGTTTGCAAATTGCGATGTGGCCTGGGTGAGAGCGAGCGAGCGAAGGCCAAGACAACAGTCAGGTCATGTAACTTCCTCCCATCTGGTGATTGTCTTAAGAGAAGCATGCTGAACGCCCTGGAGGATGTTTACTTTCATCTGCTGCAGAGCTGGAGCCATAACCTTGAATCACTTTTTGACCCCATCAATCCTAGGAGACAACAAAAAGTACAAATCACTGTCTGTTTGCATATAAATCCCTTTGACACAGATAAAGGCAAAGTACTCCTAAGGACCTTGTACTGTACAGAACTCAATAGTTTCATTATGGTGCAAAACACCTTTCCAAATATTTTTATCAATACATCAGAAATGTATTTTAGCCTCCTATAGGAAACCTCACTGCAGTCTTACTTGGATGGTCATGGTTTCCCATTCAGTATGTATTAAGAAAAAAAATTATGGAAAGTTCCATTCATCTTATTTAAACTATAAATTGACAGATATTTCGTTCCATATATTACACTGTGAGTGATCAGTTACTTGACTTAACTTGAAAAAAATTGAGGAAACCCGTTGCCTTAAAATTATTAAGTAAATAAACTTCATAATCAAAAAAAGTAATGTGGAATTGTCAAGTTCACATACCTTAAAAAAAAATTTCAATTAAGCATTAAGTTTATTTACTTAACAATTTTAAGGCAACGAGTACCACATAAAGCACTAAAGCATAGAGCAACTAAAGCACATGCAACAAACATTGGTTGTGAATTTGTATAAAGCCTCTTTAAGAAATAAAATATATTTTTTATTTAAAACATGAATGTATACATAAATAGTTTGGAATCAATTCATATTTAATATTTCAACCATTACTAAAAGCTACAAATAAACCATGATAATGACCTGAATGTTCAGAAGCGACATGTACTGCAGTCTACATGGTATATCAAGTGATAACGTTTAAGAGCCCATGGGATCACAAGGCCAAGCCAAAATCTAGATACAAAAATACATTAGACAGGAGATGAAGTTTTCCTGAAAAATATACTATATAGTTTATTTATATGAAAGGAGTTTAGGGAGAAGACAGGCTTGGCAGTCAGTTAGGCTGAAAAATGAAGAAAAAATCTGTCTCATACACCCTTGAGTCCAAAAAACTGCTGATGGGAAAGAAAATAAAGATACAGATGCTCTTCCTTCAGTAGCACATGGCTGAGAGACATCTGACTATTATGAGGACAGGAAACAAGGTTAGAAACTTTTGTATGTTTCACTCAGCTATACTCCTAAACAATATGTTTACTTAGTGATGATGTAACTATTATCGATACAAGGTAATAGAGCTGTTCAGTTTGTAGATTTAGCTTAGGGTAAGAAAATAAGTCTGTGGTTAACATTACTCCAAGAAACTTTCCTGTTTAATCTACAGCTTACACAATCATTCAAAAGTTTGGGGTCAGACTCTTATGCTCACCAAGGCTGCATTTATTTGATCAAAAATAGTTAAATTACAATTTAATATATTCAGTCTTCAGTGTCACATGATCCTTCAGAAATCATTCCAATGATGAAAACAGTTGTGCTGCTTAACATCTTTTTTGTGAAAACATTTTACATTGTTAAATAGAAAGTTCAAAATAATAGCATTTATTTGAAATAGAAATCTTTAGTAACATTATAAATGTTTTTACGGTCACTTTTGATCAAATGAATGCATTCTCGTTCAATAAAACTACTGTTTTTCAAAAATAGAAAGAGTTGGCATACTGTTAAAAAAAAAAGTTGCTGCCTTAAATTTTTAAGTACAATCAACTTGGATGTTTAAGTCATTTCAACTTATATTACATTAAACTGACTTTAAAAAAGGAGTTGAATCTTGTATAACTTATAAAAAAAAGTTGAAAATTGCTTAACTTATTTTGATGAGTTAAAGCAATGTAAAAACCATATTGTCATAACTTATAGATCATATAATTTATTAACTTGGTCAAGCATGTAAATGCATCCTTGTGGTAGCTGTAGTCCTTGTTAGCATTTACATTTTTAAAGCATAAACTGTTTCAAAATTCACATTTGTTGTAATAAATAGGTGTCATTTATTACTTTATCTTCAAGTAAGGTTAACCACAGACCTTATTTTTCCTATAAATGAAAAACTGGTATGCTTAAAACCCATTATAAACTCCCAAAGGAACAAAATAGCTTTCCAAGCTAGCCTACAAATTGACGTCAACACTGAAAAGCCCTAGGTATGTGCACCAGGTTAAAAATGGCCTCCAAAACAGCTATGAATGTATCTGAGCTAATGAACGTTTGCCCACAATTTGGTAAACTCTCAATTAAATGTTTACAACATGACTAAATGTTATTGGGATCTGCAGAGAAGCCAGAACATTTGTATCTGGGTGGAACGGAACCCATCAGGCAAACAAGACCAAGCAAACCCATAAGCTAATTTTCAACATGCAGTTGATTCACGATGTCTGAGTGACCACAGTTATTTCCTGTTGAATTCAAAACTGTCATTCTGTTGTATTTATTTGTTTGCGGCTAAATATGTTAAAACTGAGGCGGGGCGGGGTCATTCTTTTACTCTGTATGATTCGGATTATGACTTTAATGGCAGTTCGCACACTACACTTTGCACAATGAGGTCATGTTTACAATGTTTATTACATGTCAGCTTGATGCATGCTAGAAGGGAGGGTAATGGGTGCAGAGAAAAGTACTTTCAGTAAAACATCTTTGATTTGACCGAATAAAATGAAGCGGAAATTAAAATGTATAATTTAGCAGACATTTATCCTAAGCAATTTACTGTAAGTCAATTGCAAACACAGTCCCTCTGAAGCAATTTGGGGTAATAAAAGTCTTAGTTGTTGGACTATCACAAAATAAATTCCCACCAGCACTGCACAAACCGCTTTAATCAGAAGAATTCAATCCAGGCCCTCTGCTGACAGGAGAAATAAATAAATAATATAGACTTAATATAGATTTTTTAGATAGATTGTCACACCAATTTTAATTTCAAAGCTGAACCATCATAAACAGGATACTATGAAAAACCGAAAAGATTCGTCAGTCTAACGTTGCCGCCAGCAAACTACAGCAAGATACAAAACATACTGAAAGATTAATCTTACGTTGGAAATGTTTACGGTCTGCACAATGCTAACACTGATTAGGATGATCTATCAGGGGAGCATATGTAGCCAACATGTCAGAGAAGTAGTGGAGACGGCCGAGCTCTCGTAAATCTGCACACAACTGTCTCGAAGCTTTTGTGTAAACCACAGGAAAACACAGTTAAGATGCTTTGAACACATTGCAATGCCACTGTCATTCCTGGAAAAACATTTAAATGAGTTTCCACAAACACATAAATATAAGCAAATTCCTTATCAAATGTATAAAACCAACTCATATTCAGTGAGAATTCTTTGCTATCTGTTTAAATGTGTTTATATTGGCTGATTTACATCTCTTACTGGTTGTCAACAACATTTTTCCATTGCCATCTTGGTCTTTTTACTGCAAGGAATCCAAACAAACTCTGTTGCTTATTTCGAATGTTCACATCTCATGCATTTATCACCCAAACATCGAGACTTGCACAGCACAATTGTTTGTTAACTGAGGGATATTGCCCGTTTTAGCTTATAAACCACTCGAGTGGAAAAGCCAGGTAATGTTTTGAAGGATCTGGTGCAGTACTTTGTGGTCAGTCCTTTGGCCACATCACACAATCACAGACTTTGAAATTGCTCCACCATGGCTATTTCAGTGACAGTGGTCTGAATTATGCTGGTGCGCTTATGCAAGGGTCAGTTGTGATCGGTGGTCTGGCCTATTGATTTGTGATGATATGCTGAGAGATTTATTACTAAGCAACATGAAAAGTCATTTAGCTAATTCATTTGGTCAATTATTTCACTCTTGTTACCTCGCTGTTCTAGGCCTGGGAATTTTTTTTTTACAAATCACAAAAGTTCAAATGTCTGTTTAAAAAAGCCTCCAAAGCACCTGCTAGTCGAGTCCCTTCACATAACATCAAACTGTCACTTACCTCATTCAAATTGGCTCCCTTTACTGACTGTTTTTCTCTTCTCTTGGCCAGTTTCCCTGCAGTCCACAGCACTGCCGGGTGTGTTTGAGACGAATTTTCATAAGAGAGTGCCTGAAACCTTGCTGTGAAATCACAAGAGGTAGATTTAGATGTTACTTGTGAACATGTACAGAAAAGGTAATGAATTAATGTTTAAACATATCAGACTTTTTGACAAACAGTTCAGTTTTATTCTTTTTAATATTACCTTAGAGAAAATGGTCCTTACATGCTGCTTGAGGCCCTTATTTGACGGCTCTTCTGTCTGTTTACACAATCCCTGTCATATCAGAGAGACACATCCCTGGCAATCTCAACCGGTCTGTCTGCAGTGATTTACAACTCTGTCAAAATACTGTAGCTTAATTGATGTAATGGATACAGTGTGATCCAGACAGGCTTGATCTTGGTTTATATTTCATTCTTTTCTAACTATACAATAATGGAACGCACCAAAGTCTTGCCAAGCACCCATCTAGTAGTATTGCATTCAACCACAAATAGATGTAGACTTAAACCTTAAATACTGGGGCACAATGTAATCATGTGCTTTTCAGCTAAATATAAATAGGTCAAACAATTATGAATCAGAAAATAATTTATGAAACAACACATGTGGGCAACACATAATAAAATTAACAAATTATATAAATCATAATATTCAAAATAGATGTGACAACTTTACTATTATTATAATATAAAATATAATATTGAAGTTTGGTTTTGGAGAGAAATAACAAAAATGTAACAAAATAATTTTACAGTTTAAAACAAAAATTACAGTTTTAAAGTAGCTTGAAACATACAAAACCACTGCTAGCAAAATGAAAGCAAGGCTAGGCAAGGCAAGGTAAAGCAAAACAAAGTAAAACAAAACAAAAAACAAAGCAAAAAAAAATAAAAATCTAAACAATGCAAGACAAAACAAAACAAAACAAAACAAAACAAAACAAAACAAAACAAGTAGGCTATAGGCAAAGCGAAGCAAGTCTAGGCCAAACAAAGCAAAGCAAAAAAAAAAAAAAAAAAAAAAAGCAAAGCAAAGCAAAGCAAAACAAAATGCAAAACAAAAACAAAGCAAAACTAAACAAAATAAAGCAAAGCAAAGCAAAGCCAAACAAAACAAAACAAAATGCAAAGCAAAGCAAAACTAAACAAAATAAAAAGCAAAACAAAATGCAACAAAACAAAATGCAAAACAAAACAAAATGCAACAAAACAAAAATCATGTATCTTTGTAAAATCATATCAAAACAAAAAACAAAACAATGCAAAGCAAAGCAAAGGAGAACAAAACAAAGCAAAGCAAAACAATGCAAAACAAAACAGTAGTTGGACTTTTAACTCAAAAATATAACTATTATTAATATTATTAAGAAATATAAATTATCATCAAATTATTTCTAACTCAAATCATAACTGAAATAGCCAAGTGTGACAAATAGCCCCGGTGCTACTGTAGAAACTGGCAACAGAAATATAGTGCATGGTCAAGCATACCGTTTTAGTAACAAAGACAAAAAAACAAAACAAAACAAAAAAACCGGCCAGCTGCAGTTTGTACCTAAACATTATTTATGACAAGGAAATCTGAGCTTGGGTCCATTATTTCTACACACTGAAACCAGGAAACACATATTTAAACATCAGTATGGTGGCCTCAGTAGATAAAAAAGGCAACACCTGCCCTTTTATCTTTACATTAGTCTTAAATGGGGTCTAAACAGTGTACTGCATTCATCCACTGATTGAACACAAATGGTAGATTCCATTTTTAAGTAAACAAAGCCATTCAAATGTATATTTACTACCAAATTACCAAGTAATGGTGTATGTGTGCGTGTCTGTATGTGTTGACAAAGTACATTTAAGCAGGGGACAAAACCTTAGCCAGACCCCAAACGGCACATGGGTTCACAGCTGGCTCAAATCAAGGGGAACCATATACCAGCCCTCGTGTCATCTTTTTGTTCTCCGAACACTTTTACAGACTCCCTGTTTAGTGTTGCTTTACTTTGGCTCTAGAAATTGAGGCACTAAAATTGAGCCGTCGTATTTTCTAAAAGCTATTACGGGGTAAATACATATAATGAATGACAAATGACAAGTAATCATGAATAGACAAAGACTGCCTAGGATGAAAAAGGGTGGGGTGGCTTAAAAGCCTGAATATTGCACTTGAATACTGTTATTTCCAGATGCAGTTCATGATTAAAGCAAATCCTCCATTCTGACCTGAAGGCCTGATAATTTGCCATCATTTTGCGAGTGCTGCATGGAATATATTTAGGTATGGATTTGATTTGTAGCAGGATTAAAGTAAGCAAAGAACAGGGTATAAAATTAACACTGCTTGTTTTCAATGCACATGGTGCAGAAGTGCTTAAAATGTCCTGGCCTAACGTGAGATTAGTTTGTCCACTTTAATCAAGGGCTAAATGTTTTGCTAACCCTATGAGAAGGGTGAACCAAAAGCGCTTTTACATTTTGCCTGCCAAACCAAAAATGTTCCAGCAAACATGAAGGATAATCAAAGTCATGTAACAAATGACATATGACATATTTTGTCTTCACTGGTTTCACAGGCCTACTGTCCTTAGGCCTGATCTCGGCCCCTTCTAGTTATTCCAGAAAAACAACTAACTTCATTATTTTATTCTCAGTTATCTTGGGCTGTTGAAACAGGAGAGAATTATTGTTTCCTCAGTGAGGGCCAGGCTAGGGTTCAGTTACGTTTGGATGGAGATGTAGAGATCGCCGTTTCACAAACCCACGAGGGCTTTGCATCACTTCAAAGCGTGAGGCTTATCGAGTGTATGAATCGAATGGCCCTTCCTTATTTTGTTAAGATATACAGTAGGTTAATATGGAACATATAAACAAACACTGTAGCCAGCTGTTATCAATGTATTACAAAAATACTTTTTCCTGTATGTTTTTCTTTCCACAAAAAAAGTTTTTCAATACAACAGCATATGATTCCACATTCAGACATTGATAACACTTTACAATAAGGCTCAATTTGTTAAGATTAATGCATTAGGTATAACAAAAAAAACAACAACCTTTAGAGCATTTATAAGTTTATGTTAATTTTCACATTCTCTATACTAATAAATTTGTTGCATGAATTATTGTGAATTGATTAAAGTCACCATGAAATCAAAATTGACCATTCTTTTATTTTTATGGAATATTGCAATATTTATTATAATTTATCTGTGCACACTTTATTGATTTATTGTATTTGTGCCTTTGTGATATTTAGTCAAAATAACTTCCACTCCCTCTTCTCTGCAACTTCTCTTCTCTGATGACCTATTACTGTTATTCACGTGAGATGGACCAATAACAAACCACAACCATCCAGTCAATTCCACATGGACCAAATCACGTCCCGCCTTACATGTTTGAGAATCCGTTTCATAGGGAAGAAATGAATTTGAAATTTTTGAAATTTGCAAATTTGATTTGAATATTTTTAAAAGATTGGTCAGCAGTACAGTAAAAACAGTAATATGATGAAATATTAAAGTCATATAAAGTAACCAATGTAATTAAATCCCCATTATTCCTTACAACAGTTTACGAGAAGCCAGCGTCTGCCCTCATTCCCTGAAGTCAACAGGTAAATTACACTGGTTCTAAATCAATCTAAGAAACTAAATGGAGACAAGATCCTCAAGTACATGTTGATTAAAGTGCATTTGTTCCTATTGTGCCTTTCACTTCATTTGTATTCCAAACAGACATTTCTCTCTCTGGGTTAGGATTCCTATACAGGACTCCCATCTGTTTGTGACTAAATGGATTGCAGAATTGGCATTACAAATGGATGCCTGTTATCCATGTTGGATGATCATGGAAGGACTTCAACTGATCTTTCCCGCTGTTGGCTCATATAATCCCCTACCATTTCAGTCATTGTCTTCTCAAGTGTTCTGTTGGCTGGACAAACAGACCTCACAATATCTGACAAGGCAAAAGGAGTGTTTCAGAATCAGCAAGATACATCATCCAGATGGCTGGGTTGATTCAGTGCAACTATATGCTCTTGATTACCACATGAACAATGCCATCATTAAGATGAACTAACTTGGCCAAGTTAATAGTCTACCGTGAAGAGTTCTGTGTTTTAATTTACTCTTGAAATGTAAACAACGACCATGAGATCGCTGTGGAAATATTGTCCATATGGCTTTGCTTTGTATTGAGGATCTAGGAGTCCTTACTGGCTGATATCACAGATCTGATGAGCCCCTTTCTTTTCCAGGATTCCACAAACAAAACACTAGCGTCTAACCCCTCCATCAGAAGATTGTTACACCACTTTTGAATGTTTCTTATTCATTAACCACCTGTAATCTCATTTAACTATGTTAGTGTGCTAAAGCAGCTCACAGAAGGGATAAGTAATATTCCTTTATTTGTAACAAAAAACTCTGTATGTTTATGTTCAACAAACATTCTGACTGACATTAAACTTGCTTCATTTCAATACGGACATCACTGAAAATAATGTAAAATTGCAGCTTGAGTAAAAAGATGTGTCAGACTGATGTGACTATTCACTAAAAAAAACATCTCATAAGAGTCACATTTGTTCAGGAATCTATACTGGTTGCACTTTGTGTTTGATTAACTTAAAAGAACCATTTGAGAATCAGGCCACTATGATCAAAATTTTTTATGTTTTTGATTCATTGAAAAGAACTGCTCTTAAGAGAAATATGTCCGGGAATCAGACTACACTGGTGGCGCTGCAGGTTTCTGATTCACTGATTCTTTTTTTTTACAATCTATGGAATACAGTATGTATTGCAGTTTATGATTCGCTAAAAAGTACCGGCTCACAAGAGTCATTTCAGGAATCAGAATACACTGGCATAGATGGTCTTATTATTGGTATTGTTGGTATAGATACGAGTATCTGTGGCTCTACCATTGGAAAAAGCGTAACGGCTAATTTAAATCATGTGTGCCTTGATAACCAATCAAATTACAGCCTTGATGTCACTGGCTGCATCAGAAAACAGCTGACTCGTTGCCTCGCTGCCTTATAGGCAATGACTCTGAAGGCAGCGTTTGCGCATGAAGGCACCTCGCGAAACTGATTTCGGACAGCCTTTGAGACAACATAACGGTTTAATGATCTACAGCTAAATAGAGAGAGCTTTGGTGAGAACTAAACAAACATTTAATTACTACAGTAGTGATTTCTCGTTAGAAATGACACCAGAAGTAGAAAACGGTGGTCAAAAACATATAGTGCATTTACACACAAACTGACCACCAATCGCAACTTTCAGACACCATCTTTATTTTTTAGCTCAACTGTCACAGAATGGAAATCACAGGATTGTGGGATATCAAAGGCAGTGAAGGATACATATGCTGCCTTCAAAAATCAATCAGATAAATGTATCTTAGGAGAGAGGAAGTGAAGTTACGTTTGGATTCGGACGTGCCTTGATGCCTTCCTACCCTGCAATGAGTCATGCGAAGGCAGCATTTTTAAGCTTTCGGACCCAGCCTAAGTTTTTGATTCACTATAAAGAACCGGCTCATTTGAGAGTCATTTTCTTGGTCATTCAAGCTACAATCATCAAAATGCTGCTATGAATTACTAAATATTAAGAAAAGAAATCATTACTGTTTATAAATACAGTAGGAATGTAGAGCTATAATATTAATGTGGATGAAGAGCTCAGACAGCTTTTTAAAAAAAAAAAAAAAAAAGCAGGAGACTCTCCATTTAATCTCACCAGAAACAATTGAGATGTATAAGAGATCTCTTTTTTTTTCTTTTTTTTTTTTTTCTATGGACACTCAGCAACTGGACAAACAGACCTAACTAAATATCACAGCATTTCCATAGATTTACTGACAGTAAACGGTCATGATGTTAATAGCTCACTTTAGAGATCACGTCCTGCTTTGATGTTCATTAAAACAAAAGTACAAGCATTCCCAACCAACACCAGATGCCCCCTGTCCTCCTCCGCCACATCCTGACAGACAAAATAATCCCACTCAAATCATAAATCATCACCAACCTCCACAATGAGAATTGTCACCGGATTCATAAAGCATAAACAGAGGGACAGAAACACTTTACTCCTGCGAGGGGGAGGCTATTAAACTCAGGAAAGCTCATTCTGCCTCTTTAGTACTTCATACGGGCTACAGATGCCAGCACTTCTCAGGGTGAGACTAACAGTAGAGGAATGGTGGGACGGAAGGGAACGATTAACAAGCTCATGCTCTGCTCAGCATCTGTTGATTGATTCTGACTAACTGCCACTGCTCTCCACATGGGGCCGTGGCGTTCGGTTGTGAGCAACACATTCGTTTGTACCTTTATAGCTTTAATTCACAAGTTCAGGTTTCAAAGCCACTTTATATGGAAACTTAGAAAGATGCTGCATAAAATGCATGTGTGAACATAAACAGGGATAAGAGTTACAGCTTGAATGTATGGAGGACATGCTGTCATGTGACGATAATAAAACTGGAAGCTCATGTAGGGTCCAACGGGACTAAAAACAACATGTTTTTAAAAAAATCTGATTTACAATGCCTACATATATCTGCAACATTTAAAAATATTATTTATGATATATATATATATATATATATATATATATATATATATATATATATATATATATATATATATATATATATATATATATATATATATATGTATTATTATTATTATTATTATTATAAATAAATATTTGATGTCTGTTGCCTTTGTTTTAAATAAATTCAATTATGATCAAATAAAAAAATAATATTATATTATAAAAATAAAATGTATTATTAACTATTATAGTTCTAAATTATAAATAATATATTTATTATTTACTTTATTTAAATAAAATATTTTGTTACAAATAAAACAAAAGACAATAATACAATACTACAATAAAAATGTAACCAGAATTTTGATAATGGTGTCTGTTTCTTTTTAGAGTTTCAAGAGAAAATAAAATAATTTGATATTTCATTATGAAATAAACAAACAAATACACAACCAACCAACCAACCAACCAACCAACCAACCAACCAAATAAATAAATACATCAAATGTTATCACAATTTTGATATTATATATCTGTTTCTTTTTAGAGTTTCAGGGTAAAATAAAAACTATATGTTATTAAAGCTCCAATATGTAACAATTTTGTAATAAAATTTCCGAAAATAACTTGCACAGTGTGATATATTTCCTCCAGTTGTGTACTTACAATATCTCAAAAGTCTCCAAAGATTTTTTATTTCAGAGAAATTCCGATTTTAAATAACTGTCCGTCCCAGAAAAGAAATGTCGCCTCTCAGTGACGCAATGTCCGCTCTATCCTTTTTTTCCGGTGTGGACCATGTGATAGGATATTCCACCACACCGGATTTTTTTTTTTTTTTTTTTACAACAACTTTATTGAGGTTTTTTTTCTTATCACAATAAACAATAAAGACGTCTGACAAAGAAGAAAAAAAATAAAAATAAAAATATGACCCACCACACCGGAATATCACATGGTCAAATGCGGAAGTGGTGGTTATAGCGTTATAGCCATAGACTGTATGGTTATAGCTGTTATGGATCACGATTATTACTTGGCGAGTATTGAAGTGCCAACAAAACGAAAGCGTCCATATTCGGATACACGCAGACTGTGTGACAAACGAAGGAATAAAACCCGGATAAATATCGGCCAGGCGTTTTCGAGATGGAGAGAGCTGCGCGAATCTTGGACTTGACAGAGACTCTCAGTAAGACATGCAACTGTCAATAATAGCACTTATAAACAAAGTTATTGCTCTTTGTACTTCGGTAAGGCTTTTTATCACGTGTGGTGACCGAGATTATGGCAGTACAATTAAATACAATCGGATATGTGTTGTTAAAAAAATATATTTAGTCATTACTTGCAAATGTTCGTTCAAATTTACTTTTAGATATTGGTTTGAACACGTTAAACAACACGGGATTAACCATAAACACGTAAAACTGCACAACATTAACCAAACAAATCATTTGACAAATACGTTAGCTGTAAGTTGTAACGGGATAATATAGCATAACATTTCACGTTCCTTGCAGTTCATTAATTATGATGACATAAAATAATACGATCAGACATACAAGTAATACAAAAACGAATAAATTACCTCATCCGTGATCATGATTCATTAATTCCATTTAGATACATCGCTAGATGGTGAAAACGCATTAAAAACGACATCTCCCATCGTCACCTCCTTCATAGCGTCATCAAGCTTCGCCTTTGTTATTGTTGGAAACTGCGCCCTCTTGTGGTAAAAAAAATCACATAGTGGAGCTTTACGTGAAAATCTAAATAATAGTTTTAGTACTGTATTTAAATGTTATATTTTATTATAAATAAACAAACAAATACACAACCAACAAACCAAATAAATAAATAAAATGTAACCACAATTTTGATATTGGTGTCGATTTGTGTTTGTGTGTGTGTGTGTGTGTGTGTGTGTGTGTGTGTGTGTGTGTGTGTGTGTGTGTGTGTGTGTGTTGTGTGTGTGTGTTTTGGGAGGGAAAAACATCCAAAAAACGTCAACCCTATTGAACCCCACTTTATTTAGAAGCGTTTTTTTTCCACTAGAGACTAACAGAGAATTACAGATGTGGACTTCCGTCATGTTTTGAGACTTTAAAGGTGTGATTATTCCTGCAAAGAAAAGATTAATGAATGAAAAGGGAATTCAGTGTTAAATAAACAGGACGGTGGAAAGGAGAAAAAGAAAACACGTTCAAAACTTCTCTAAACACATCATGCTCAGAGCATGTAAATACAATGTAAGTACTATTGCATGAGTGCCGTAATATACACTGACTGGCATGTGAATTGAACCTTTTCAGAGAACGTATGGAAAGTCTCGCAGGAAATTCATATCAGTTCTCAAAGGTAAGAATTCATGAGCAACGATGCCTCTTCGAAATATTCGGACTGGTAAAAAAAAAAAAAAACATACAGCTGGAAAAAAGAAGAATAATCAACTTCCAATCTTAAGCCGAAATGCATTTTCCATCACGATTGCCAACAGTCCTCTGATTGACAAAGCAAACTGCAACACAAAACCTCCTTCCACTAATGCAACAAACCACAATGTGGCATTAAACATGTTCCACAACAACTTATGCGCTCCCAGTGCTTTTGCAATTTATTTTAATATGACACATTTGCTCTTGCTGAAACGGGTGATTCGATTTTCCTGAGCAAACGTCACAGGACATTAACATACTCAACAACATCGTTTTCCACTCGAGTTATAGTGCTTTAGGCTATGACGGAAAATTAATTGAAAAATTTGAGTTAATTAAATCTATACTACTTGGAAATGATCATCTTTAATGAAATAAAAAGATCCCTAAGAGAAATAAAATGTAAGTGTCTGCAAATATAGCACAAATCGTTCAATCATCCTGATACCCAAAACTATATGCTTCTGTGGTCAGACCTTCCAGTCTCCTACACAAGTGCATCCAGGCATTAAAACATACAAGGACAGTTTTTGTTTTGTTTTTTGTCGTTTTGGGCATCCAGACATAAATTAACTGAAAGAAAAACAAGCAGCAGCATGGTTTGACTAACAGCCTCATTTCGCTACTTACAAGATATATTTGAATATACAAAATGAGACAACGACCTCTGTGTAGCAGTATCCCAGACGGACGCTCCAGCACTCATGGCTGTCCTGGGTCACTAGCATATGTTGGTAGGTCTGCGGGGATCTGACTGAGTGATGTGTTTTTGGCTGACTCCCTGAGAGGAAGGTGAGGACACAGATGTGAGTGGGGTGCTGAGAGTGGCTGGAGGCCTTCCTGAAATTAAACCAAATCTATTCCTTAATCCAAATGTGCCGTTCTTATCTGGAATGATAAACTGTTTGGTATCCATGTGTACAACTACTTTTTTTTTTTTTTTTTTGTATAAATGCATTTGTTTAGATGCCGGAAGACACCGCAGGTTTGTACACATGCACTTTTGTATACTAGAAGAGTGGCGTGACATGCATGAAATATTGCATGTTTTGTGTACGCAAGTACGCACATTTGAATGTGAATTGTGTGCAACAAAACGAGGGAGGTAGGGTAGAACATTTTCATTTGAAACGGGCAAATAAAAAATACCAGCAACAAACAGCTTAATACATATAAAATGAGAAAAGCGTCAAAATGGCAGTTTAAAAAAATAAATAAAACATTTGCGAATAATCAAAATAAAGGCAATTCGATAGAAGAGGTTGCCCAAGTAATTCCTTACTCTGTATGTAAACGCTAGTGACTTTAAATACTTGTGCATTTTTTGATGTTCAGAATGAAAATCCCTGGATGGATGGAGGGATGGATGGATGGAGGGATGGATGGAGGGATGGATGGAGGGATGGATATTCCAGAGGTGCTTCGCCTAGTGGTGCAACCATTTCAACCAATCCATTTAGACAACTGTGATTTATTTCCATTCACATAATTAGGATTAAGAAATGAGAAGAGACAACAGTATGTAGTTCAGTAGATTTCAATATCAGATTTAAGACTGTCATCATTTGAACTGGTCAAAAAGCTTTGTGATCTGCTGTGCCAGTTCACTGTTAGACACTTCATGCCGTCAGCATTACCTCAGCGATGTGCGGCAGCAATGGAAGAGAGCAGAGGAAATCACTCCTGTAGCAGTCCATGGATCATATATTTGTTATTGTGTTCTTCTAACCCCCTGTAAAACCAGAGCCACATATCCCAATAAATCACAGTGAAAGCTTTTATGTCTTTTACTTAAATCCAATTTCGGATTAAACATCCAGCCAAACATTGTAAGCAAAGGGAAATACTTGCACAATAGTATTAGCAAGTACAAGCAATCTTTATCCCTGGTGTTCAAATAGTGAACAATCACGTTCCATAAAGTCTATGGAAATGAATGGGATTTATTTTGGATGACCATACCTTTCGACATTTAAAAATAACCATAAATCTTATCAAAGTGGTCAGAATTGCCATACATTTTAATTGATGTATATTATGGTTTTGTGAGGAAAAGCACTGTGCTGCATCTTCAGAACCAAACCCTGTTAGCTGTGCATGTTGGATCTGAATCCAGGGTGGGGTTGAAGTAAATCTAATAGATAGACAGCCCATGGGAAGTCCACTCAGTCACGTCACGTAACAACATTAGTCATGCACAGATGTTTTTATGAGCAGCGCACTTAAGACTGCATTACGGCTGAGGGCGAGTTGGTTTACATAAATACTATAATCAGTAGCAGTCAATTAGGTCTGCTGACCAGGCCGACCCTAAAAATACATATCCTGTGTCATCCGTCAGAGGTTTACCTACGGTCCTGTAAACATAGGATGATTTGAAAGGAGATGCCGATGTAGACGTGGACACAAATCAGAGAATCTTTGGACCATTGATGTCAGGATGTCTATTTTCCCTCCACATTCTTTCAGGGTTTTGGACAGCGCTGCAAAACACGAGGAGACGGGAGCCATGACTCACTGCTTTGGAAAAGCATCATATCTGGCGGGCCAAGCCGTAAACAAATGAAGGGTTTGAAAATGAAAGAGATCAAATGGGCCAAAGATCAGAGACGTGTATCAGGGGTCGGCGAGAGACGTTTGGTTATCTGCCACATAAAGAGATTATCCATGCACCGTTTGGTTACTTCGAATAAGAAGGATAGATCAAGCGAAAGCCACTTGAAAGAAAGAGTTGGTTCTTGCTTAAGCTTAAAATTTTAACTTCATCCGTTTTGAAATGATTAGATGGGTTTTTTGGGATGGTAATCTAAGGTCAAATGCAAATTTTCCACTTTGCGTTGAACTTTTCCCATGTCAACGTCTTTTCTGGTAGTGTGGGGTTCGGTTTAATGATAAAATCAAATGGGTTGGGATAAATTACACATATCCTCAATGGCTTAAATCCTGTTGACACTAATCGATACAACATGAGCAGGATAATTCTGCACTCCACCAAGTAAAATTTCAAAATACCCCTTAAGAATTAAAAGATAATGTAATAGCATTACAATCGAGATCTTTGGCAACATCTCCTCTAAAAGTAATTCATCCATGTCAGCACAACAATATTAATCAACACAGCTGAGAAAGGCATCGTTTACAAGTTAACTTCATCTTCTACTCGTCGCGGCCTTGCGATCTGTCAAGCGTAGGCTCTGTGGACCCAGACCTATCAAGACAATGAATCCCAGACTGGAGCTCAGCCATACCTGAAGCTTAAATGTGGAGCAATCACCACATGAACCATGTTCGTAATGATTACTTACAGAAGGGGAACATGGAAGAAGGGAATATAGGCGCATGTAATGACCATTGATGATGATGATGATGATGATGATGATGACAACTGAGAGAATAACTGCCTTTCTCCAAACAACATACATTTCAGAAAGGAATTCTAGAGGAAGAGAAAAAATCTTTAGGGGAGACTGGAGTAAGGTGTGCTATTTTTATAAGTTGCCTAATATTTCAGGATGTTGAAAGCATCAACAAAATACTAGGGTCATACAAATATAACTTCTAAAAAAGAAAATGGTATGCTTACGTAATCTGTGTCATACCGAAGGGTAATTAGAATCAATGGGGAGCATTTGAATAATTGACATTAATAAATAAAAATATAAATATAAATGATAAAAAAAATATTTACTAATGCACAGTCTATGAAAGTCATATTGATGCACATTATTCACATAGCCATTAATCAACCAGGAAAAGGTTCAGAATTTAGAATAATGTAGTGACACAATGTAAGTTTTGTAAAAAAAAAAAAAAAAAAAAAAAAAAAAAAAAAAATTAATAATAATTGGAGGGAAAGTTCACTAATAGTTGATCCACTAACCCACCATATCCAAAAGCATATGACACAGTAATATAACTTATTTTGGCATATTATAGCATAGCATAGCATAACATAACAACATATAGCTTAGGATATAGCATAACATAACAGCATAGCGTAGCATTGCATAACAGCATATAGCATAGCATATACACATAACAGCATAACATAGCATAGCATATAAAATAACATAATATTGCCTAACATTACACAACACAACACACAGCACAACATATAACATAACATATATAACTCATAACTCATTTTAGCATAAAAATTGTGCTCCATCACAGCTGTGGAGCTAAATATATGAATACTGTAAACAAATTAATACTACTACTACTACTACTACTACTACTACTACTACTACTACTACTACTACTACTAATAATAATAATAATAATAATAATAATAATAGGAGTGAGTTCAGAGATTGACTTGTGATGTTCTTCCTCCTGACCCAGACACTGGGATATTATTCTAATGGCCCAAAGACAGAAAGCGGTTGGAGGGACTGCAGAGAGAAAGAATAACAGGGTGTAATATCCACCAAAGTGTTTTTCCAATCCCTACAGGGATCTTACAGAAACGGAAGAGCGGGATCAGCCTGGACCGGATCTGGTGCTAACATCACTCATGAACAGCACATAAGGTACAAACCCTTCAATGAGGTGTAACGCATCTCATCATGTCTCCACTCATCCCGACCACAACACTTAGTTCTCAATGAACACAATCTAATCCTATTACATTAATCATACCCCGTAGAATTATTTACACATGTTGGAAGGTCATTTTGGTTAATGAAGTCCAAATAAAAAATATATAGTAATGCTGAAGGACAAATTGGTTGTAATTTTACAAATAATAACAAAAAACGATGTTTCAGAAATCACTCTAATATGCTTATTTGATGCTCAAGAAACATTTCTAATTATTATCAAGGTGGAAAACAATTGCACTATATTTAATATTTTTGTGGAAACCGTGATACATAAATGTTCAAAAGAACAACATTTATTTGTAAAATAAATATTTTGTGAAATTATAAGTGTCTTTAATGTCAATTTAATGCATCCTTGCTGAATTTTTTTTTTTTTTTTTTTAAACATCTTGAGAACTTAAGACCAGATTTCCCACACATTGGACTGTATGAATTCAAATTAGTCCACAGGTGTTCGCCTACATCTCATGTCTAATCTAACATGCATGATATCTGAAAAAGATAAATTAGCACTGTACAGCAGGAAGGTTGCATAAGGTAAACCCATAATCAGATATATTTGAAACAGGAAGTCGCCTCGGTATAGCAAACACAGGGAATACTGATTTGGCTACTTTTTATGTCCTTTGAGACTCAACAATTTCAGGAATTGACAGTAACTTGTGGACTGATTGAGACATCCTAGGAGAATATTGGAATGATTTCATTCGCACCTGCACTTCATTACATTCCCAATTGCACCTGTGAGATTTCCCATCTGCATTAAACCAATTTAAAAATATGTCTAGTCTTGCATGGGAGTGCTTAGCAATTTTGAATAGAGTGAGTGAGACAGAAACAGGGAAAAATGTTATTTAAGGCAGATGAAATTTGGGAACATAGCACTGTACTGGTTCCTGCAGGTCAACTGGAGAATGGCACTACAAACACCATTGCCCTAAGTTTTGACAACAACATTTTGAACGGTAGCATTGTTGACATTACTACTAAATTTAGCAAAATGAGTCAGTGTCAAATCAGTTTGAAAATGGAATTGAATCACATCACATCAATCACTTAATTGATGCTAACATTTAGCATTATATGTTGTTGCTCACTCATACTTCAGCCTGATCAAATGCAAGCCTAGCAAAACAAAGCCAACAGGACTGTTGTCTGTTCTCAATGTTGTTTTGCTAAACAATCTTGACTCTAATTGAATCACATTCTCAGTTGCTGTTTGTAGCCTGTCCCACAGCTTCACATGCATACTGGGTGTAGCAAAACAATCTAAATTTAAAAAGTACTTCAGACAAAAGCAGTTTGCCTTGTGGTGGTCTGAGAAACAGCAACATCTGTAACTTACGTGAGATGGACCTCTTCACATCTGGACCGCATCCTGATGGTTTTAGGGGTGTGGGCATGGCCTGACATCTGTACCCAGCTGACGCCAGATGTTGTAATTGCAATGTGTTGGGCTGTTTGTTAGGAGGAAACTCCTATTTGATCCCTTTTGCAGATTTGGCTGCCGTGTTATCATGATAGGACCCCAGCTGCACACAGCGGAGGCAAAACAACGACACTGTAAAACTTGTGGTACACTGCGATCGGGACAGCTGGTTCTGTGGTGTCAGTTTAGGCGGGAAGCAAAAATTACTAAACATATTCCTCTTCCGTTTACAAAGAACACTGCCTTCTGAAAAGAAGCAAGTGTTTAACAACAGAACTGCAGAACCTGATTTCACCAAGTGCAACATGTTCCTGGATCAACATTCCAATCAACCAATCAGATTTGAGGGACAAGTTTACAGTTTAAGGATAACTTATGGATAGGGTTAGGATTATATTTTCGGACAGGAATGTTGTTCCAGGATCAACAAAACCCATGTTGACCCAGGAACGCGTCTAAAACCCTATTCGGATGGGACTAGTTTTCCAGGGGGTCGTTAGAGAAATTTGTGTTTCACAGACGTTCTTTGCGATTTTAATCCTGTCCGCAGCCAGTGTTTTTCCTCACACAACCTCTGCAAAAATTCTAGAGCAAATTACCTACTGTTTTCCGGCAAACCCAACTGTCCTCTGAGAAATCTAATCCTGTCCGAATGCAAATGTCTGTGATTGCTGATGCTGTATTATCCTAACACTTCTCTTCATGTGTTTTTGACCTACCAGAGCTACCGTTTGCGCATAAATCTTCGGCATGCTTTCATTTAGTTTCGGATGGTAACCGACAAAAAATAACACATACAATCAATAAATAGAGCCAAATCAAGGAAACTGCGAAGACTGCCCATTTTAAGAGTAAAAGTAAGATACGTGTCTAGATTTCTCTGCTCACTTATGCAAGTTTATTATAAACAGCCACTGCTATAAACTCGTGAAGTTTACTTAAATGGGTTTTTTTATTAATAAATTAAAATCATATCAACAAAGAATAAATTAAAAGACATATACGTGACTCACGCACAGCACATGGCATTCTGTAACGCCCACATCTGGAAAACACACACTCCCACTTCTATAATCAACATGGAGATGAAATGAAATCACAGACGTCGAGTGATAAGAATTGGAACTCAAACTTTGTTTAGAAAACTAGCCCCGTCAGAATAGGGCTTAACTCTGCAAAATCAGGATGTGCAACAAAACTAATGCCAAAAAAAAAAAAAAAAAAAAAAAAAAAATGGATTTGGTGTGGTACTTATAATTAAGATGGCAATCAGAATTATGTAAACATAAAAAATTACTAAATTTGTTACTGGAAGTGGAACTGTGGGGCATTGGAGTTAAGCTCAAAAGAAAACACCATGCCTGCAAAAGATCCATCCCAACTGGGAATAGAAATCACAAAGAATTAAATGATTCTGGTTCCTTAATGGTACCAATATTAAATCTTTCAATACTTGCAAGGAATAAACACTTAGAAAAAAGGTAAATGTAATTCTATTGCCAAACGATGAAATCATTTCAACAATAAATACACTCAAAACAGTTATTCAATTATTAAATAACTTTCATGGTCATTTTAGATGCAATCCAACAAATGCAATCCAATTATTGGTATTTATTACATAGCTATATATTAAACAACAAAACGGAAAAAAAGAGGTAGCATTTGGTATAACACCACTGCCAAAAGCGCACAGTGTGCATCTCAAATTTCGTTGTAAACTGTATGTTTTTGATTCCCTAAAAAGAACCGGTTCATAAGAGTCATTCGTTTTGATTCACTAAATGAATCAGCTTAGTGTCATTAGTTTGGGAATCAAACTACAGTGGTTACGCTGTAGATTCAGTGAAAGTGTTGTGACATCCCTGAATAAACAACGAAAGCAGGAAACTGTCAAAATATTTCAGTAAAACTGTCCTTTCTGCAGTTCTTAATAAAAACCGGTTCTCTGTTCCTGCTCCCAAAACTCTCACCAGATTACAGCATGTCACTTCTCAGACATTCTAAATCCGATTCAACATGTTCAATCGGTGAAAACAAGCTCTGACAGACGCCAAATGGGGTAACACACACTGATCCAACAAAACCCGATGATGTGTCTGTTGCCGTCTGTCGGTGTGGAGTGAATTGGCCTAAACACTACATAAACTCTTTTTTATTTTAACTTCCTTTTCTTTTATTCGCTCTTTCTCTACATCTTATGGTAGAATGGTTCGAGCTTGGCAGTCTTTCGGCGCGTGGCATCTTGTTTTAGAGAGGAGATATTTCTGGAAGAGAGCATCGGAAATAAATGCAGCGTTTACAGGCCGGAAAAGGCTGCACAGGCCACACGGTTTCCTCTGGTGTAGGGCTTAAGAAAACACCTCCAGGGCCCTTTGGGAGGCCTGAGTGCTCTGGTACCAGGTTCTAATGAGGCACAACGGCCAGGAGCAAGACATAATGATGCTTGGCAGAATTACTCACAGCTTGAGTATTTACTGTGGAAGATATGAGATCACTCATCGCAAGAAAGGTGTGTGGGCATCCAAGACAGTGACTGTAGAGGGTAAGACAATAATAGCAAATCACCATCTGTTAAATAGAAACTATAAACTGAGGAAAATGATGGGGCAAAAATACATTTAGATTCATATAGGAAGGTGTTCAGGATTTCGTGCAGGATTCTTTTTTTCTTGCCAACACAATTAGCGCTGGATTGAATAAACAGCTTGAGTCCGGAACTGTTAGTCTAGTCTCAGAGTTTCACTTCCAGTATGATATTTCAGCCTTTCTTCCACCCTGCTGGAGTGAATGTGTCATGCTGATGTACGTCATAAGATCTCATGCTGTTTCTAAGAAGCTGAGACATCATCCCCCGAACTTTCTGCCACCTTTTTTTTTAATCCTGAGAAGTCGATAACAGATTAAACTCTGATCTCGATGACTTCATTAGATCTACATAACAAGGCCACATAAGAATCACAAGCTAATATAACTAGCAACAGAAAACATATGAAAAAGATTATAAAAAAGAAATTGTCAGGAGAACGAAAGCAAGCATGAGACAAAAGGACAGAGCCAGAAGGTCATCCAGCGATATTTTTCCATTTATCGGCAGAAATATTTAATATTTGCTAACGTGACTACAGTACAAACGTAGGTGTTCCAAAACTATTTCAAGTGAACAATAAAAAGCCAGTGTTCTGGCTGGATGAAATGGTTTTGGGGAACAAATGACACATTGAGGTCAGGAGAAGATTCCATTAAAGTGGTATTTATTTACAAGGACAATCTGCTCTAAATGGTTCTGATGGAAAAAATGAACGATGCCCAGGGAATGAGACTCTTCATTTAACAGCTCTGTTTAATTTGAACGTTTTATGACTTCCAGCATCTTCAAGTCATTTTCACCGCTGGCTGCACGGACCATCGATACTATACTTCCTTGTAAGTGAATCAAATGGGACTTTCGTTCAGGATGGAAAATAAACTGATAGTTAAACTAAACCAGCCACAAAATCCCAAACTCCTAATCCTGGACAAAATTGCACATCCTTCTCTCCTTGTGCATGTTCATGAGATTAATGTTGAAAAAAGTGAGCATAAAAAGATTTACAGCGGGGTGAATTTGAGGGTCACTCTGCAAGCTCTGCTGGTCCAGACCTCAGGTGGTGGGTCTACAAGGTCAACAGCCTGTGAAGCTCATTTCCACTGCAAATCAGCTGGAAGAGGTGCGACGGAGGGTTATGGAGGAAGAGATGGAAATTAAATAAAAAGAGGAGGAGTGAAAGGATGACTTAAGAGTGAAAGTTCAAAAAGTCAATGGTATGGAACAGGAAGATCAATGTGTGCTTGACCAAATGCCAATCACAGGGCTTAATTAAAGCAATCCAAAGAATCCAAATGAATAGAAAGAGAACAGGCTCATGGAATGGGAATCGTAAAAAAAAAAAAAAAAAAATTGAAGATCTTTTTAAAGTTTATTGTCCATCGCAATGGACATTAGGTTTTATTCAAATTAATTATTAATATTATTAATATGATTTTGTCTTCAATGTTGTGACCATAAACTGTCATTCAGTTTTTTATTAGTTCTAGTGAAAAACAGCAGATGTGAAATGAGTGAATGCACAGCAACACACATACCCTGATGCTATATGCTCACTATCAGATATTTATCAAACCAGCATGTACACACAAAAACACCAACAAACACCCAGACATATACACACATACTCAGATTCACCCTCTGCAACTATCAAAAAGAATCAAACAAGTTTTTGAGACTTCATCTTACCTCTTTTCTACATTCTTATTGCAGTACATTGCTCACTGTTACAGTACATGTTCTTTTCAAAACATTCAATGCTAGTTTACATACTGTGTGTAAACTCTTAGTTCATATGTACTGAATGGTTAAATATGAAGATTTTTTGTTGTTGTTGCTCCAGAGTAGTGGACATGAAAAAAAAAAAAAAAAGCTAATAAAAATGGGTTTGCACAAACCTTGACTTATTTATACATTAGAGAAGAGCAAAGTACGGTGAAAGAACCATTGCAACACTGTTTTAAGTTATTAATCATCTAATTTAAGTTTTTACAATTCTGTAACATTGCAAAAAAAAAAAAAAAAATACAACTATTTTCTAAAAACACACACACACACACAAATAAACATGTCAGAGGATTTAAATTTAAATATAACTCTTCAACTACATTTTCACTTACGAATCCACTAGCTATTTGCCAATCCACCACTAAAAATGACATTTGAATGGCACTTTCTGTATTCTTGGGTTAAAATACTTAAAGCTTTTTCTAATGTGGTTTTACAGCTGCTGCTAAAAGTCTGCCATGACAACAGTTCCTGAATCACTATTAGATAAAGAGTCTAGTCTAAAGCACAGCTCAGGGATCTGGCTAAACAGGACCCTTAATTTGTTCAGTGTGCTGGGATTGCAAAGAGGATATGGGCCTATCAGATGTCCACTCCACTCCTCTCCATCAGGTCTCATTCAGCAGAGTCAAGGGAGAGGGCAGCCAGAATCAGGCTAAGAGGGTGGATTAGAGAAGCTCACAGCGGATGAAGACAGTCTTAGGTTTTATGTTGTAAGAGTGGTAATTAAACCATACTTTATCTACTCTCTCAGAAAGTACAAATGTACTGATAGTCTTAGATCATGGGGCCCTGATAGTATAATGGGTTAAGATCAAGACTACAAACACAAAGGTTTGATTCTGGGTGGGACAAATGGCTGGGTGACCCATTAAAGAACATTAATAGAAATGTTTACATTTTCTGAAGAATTGTTTAAGTCCCACTGAAATCAATAATTTTATACCTTAAATCTTAATATTTAAATCACCAAAATTACATATTTAAAAGTTTTTTCCTGTGATTTTTTTTAATATTCCTTAAAATAACTTGAATGTAACTCTAAACCCTTCATTTAGTATATGCAGATCCTTGAATATGCAAATTAGCCCCGCCTCCACTCACACTAGCTCAGAATAGCTGATCCACTCAACTTTACTGTGGTAAACACTGCACAATGGTATCGCTCTTTAATATTTATCGGTAATTAATATAATTAGCGTTTTGCTTGACTGCGTTATCAAACAGCTAATGTGTTGCTAATGTTACACAAACCATGTTGCTGTTTGCCTTCTAAAAATCAGCATCCTTAGAAACGCTTTGAACAACTCAGAATGTCACTGGAGAAAGGCACAGATCATCATAACTTCATAATATACAAGATATACACAATTCACCTGCTATATTGCTAAATGTACCCAATTTTTCACATCAACAGAAGAATATGCCTTGATAACCTGGCTTCTCTTGAGACTCCCCTGCCTCAAAACATAGTTAACGATATGCTAAAGCACGCCCGCACGGTGACGTGATTGGTTACAAGGTAGTTTCTGTCTTTGGTTCACTGTATAATACTCACTGTATAATGTATAATGACACTGTATAATGGTGTCGACTTATGAATTTGCACATGGTTTGTCTTAAAACATTAAAAACACCACATACATAGACATAAACAACATTAAAAACTTGACTTTCACCACAGGGGGTCTTTAATATTTAGAGCTGTGAAAACGTCTAAAATAGTAATATTCATCCTTGCCATGGCAAGCAGTATGGAACGGATATAAAAATATGCAGAAGTGCCAGACACTATGGACATACAGTATATGCATTAATTCGAATGGCAGCAACACTACAAATAAAGGAAACACAATTCTGAGCAGCTGCCTGAAAGCAGACCATCAGGACTCTAGAGGCAGTTCACAAAAATAATGACTATCACATGGAAAGATAGACCTAAATGTGGGAAAACATGACAAATGTTAAACAGATATTAACGTTTTTTGTCGGTTTTTACAAAATAATAACTGAGTACCAAATGAGCATATTAGAATGGTTTCTAAAGGATCATGTGACACTGAAGACTGGAGTAATGATGCTGAAAATTCAGCTTTGCATCACAGGAATAAATAATAATAATAATAAAAAAAATGGATTAAAAAAAAAAGTTGTTATTTTTAATTGGAATAATATTTTATCAAATAAATGCAGCCTTGGTGGTGAGCATAATAGATTTATCCCAAAAACATTAAAATATCTTACAGACCACAAACTACAATACTGTATATCAGGCCGGTTTTCTAGTTAAAAAAAAAAACAGAGACTTTAGACTTCATTATACCACAAGTATTTTCAGATCCAGGCTCACGGAAACATTTTTGACCACGATAATTCTATTCTCTGTCAACCACTAACAGATATCATCTTCTGTGTCTCTTTGCTACACAACAGGAGTGTCAGCTATCTTTATCATTGTGGGCCAAAGATCTTAAAATAGAGCTGGATGTGTGCTGAGTCAGCACATTCCCAATGATGAGATGATAGATGTAAAACTAAAAGCCACTGATGGCAGCTAACTGCAACTGCGGACTGCAAATCTGGCATGTCTGTGGTTTTCTGAAGCATTCCTTGACGAGTGAATAGATTATGGGGTTGCTTTTAAATTTCCAAAACCCTTAAACTGATTTGAAAAGCCAGTCAGTGGCCACATTCTATATGTTCTCTAGAGCAAATGTCTGGAATTGTAATATTATGATCAGAGATGATTCAATATGACACAGTTCTGTTTGTAAAATAAACCCCTTTTGTCTGCCTTCGCGGTCTGTTAAATAAGCCTGCCAGCGAGTTTGCCAGGAAGATCAAGAAAATTGTCAAACTTGTGTTTGTCATACCCACTGCTATCTATGATGCCAATTTTTTTTGTGGTTATTAAGAAATATATTCATATTACTTGTTCCATTCTCATTTCTTCAGATTTAATATGAAAATGGCAGATAGCAAGTGTTAAGGCTCCACCTGCTGTTCATTAATAGAAGACATTTCTACACAACGGATTGTGAAGTCAATTTTAAGATCAATATTAAAATTTTCTGAAGAAATAGTGCGTGGCTGCCTATGCAAAATTTGTCACTATGATGCTAGGGCATTCTAGATGATCACTATCAAAGATCACACTATCAAGTCAATATAATATTTGGTGCAAATAAATGTTTTTTTTGTTTTGTTTTACAGTCATTCAGAACAAAAAAGAAGTCTGAATCACACATACACAGCTCTGCATGAAATTACTTTCCATCTTTTAATAAAAATTAAAATATATAAACCATTTTTACATATACTTTACATATACTGTTTCCACTGAACGTTACTAACTTCAGTACTTTAGTAGTACAATCAAGTACAAGAAAGAATTTTAAAAATGATTGCAGAAGTTGTAAAAAGGTGCATACCTTGCATATCGTTTACAATTTGAGAACCACAGTAAACCAGGTAACCAGAAAGCAAAAACATGCCATTTGCTTTCTCTGCCAACACAGTGTGAACAGTATTTGCATTACCCATAGTTCTCAATCACTTGAAAGCTGGAATTTGTTCTTGTGTCTTAACTCACATTTAGTGTTTCACCAGGAGAGTCATACTTTTCCCATCAGCCTTCTCTTAGCCCATCCAGTAACGCCTGGGTGTCAATCATCACCAGCTCTTCATCATGCACCCACTTCTCCTCTCCCGGTGGGGGACGCGAGGCTCGAGGTGACTCATTCTGTGGAGGTTTAGGAGTCACAGATCTCCTTGGAGGATTAAAGGTGTTGCTAACGCAGGGAGAAGCTTTAGTTTTCAGGGGGGTGATTGGTGGAGGGGACGGGATACGTGATAAGTAGTCCAAACCTTGTCTTCTTTTCAAGTTTTTGGGGTCTTTTCCCTCACTGCTACTTGCAAACACAGGTGTTCTTCTATTCAATGGGGTGAAAGGCGAGAAACCGCTGCTTTTCTGCTGCGGGGTTACCTGGGAATTTCAACACAGGGGATAATAGATTTTTTGCATCTAATGAACATACATGAGTGCATTTATAAATATTGGCCATTAAAAAAAAACTTAAAAAGATTTAAAAGTCTATTATGCTCACCAAGGCTGAATTTATTTGATCAAAATACAGATAAAACAGCAATTTTGTAAAGTGTTATTTAAATTTAAAATAACCTTTCTATTTTAATAGATTTTAAAATGTAATTTATTCATGTGAAGGTAAAGCAGAATTGTTTATAGCATCATTACATTTCTTCAGTGTTCACATGATCCTTCAGAATAATTCTAATATGATGATTTGCTTCTAAAGAAATGTATTATTAATGATGAAAACATTTTGTTTTTGTGTAAACCGCAACACATTTTATCAGGATTCTTTGATCAATAGAAAGTAAAAAATAAAAATAAAATAAATAAATAAATAATAATAAAAAAAAAAATACAAAATATTATAATAATTATAACATGCTTAATGTCAATTATAATTAGGGATGGGCATTTTTCAAAAATATTGCATTCGAATATTCAGGCTCATAAAATTCGAATATTCGTTTATTTAAATGACGTTTAACGAAAAAGACGTTATTTTTTAAGTAATTTTTTTTAACGTTTTTGTCACCATTTCTGAAGCTTACGATTAGGCAATATACACAACAAGCTTACAATATATGCTCTAATATTTTCTTTTAATTGAAAACATTAAACAGTAGGCCTGTGTGTAAACAAAAAAAATAAAGAACAAAAGGATTTAAGCTCAAGCAGCGCGAACGAAAAAAACGGCTAATAAAGCAGAGTAACAGATTGCGCCAGTTATCGTACAGAACGTACACCCTACACTCGAGTCAGCATATGATTATCGTGTTTATATTTTTTCACGTTTATGTTGCGAAAAACAATATCCACAGGGGCGCCGCGGCGCCAGCAATTTATGCTCGAGTGAGAAAACGCGCTGCGCTGACAGACGTTTCAGAGAAACAAAGAACAGTGTTCTAGTTCTAAGTTTCTAACAGCACTTTGCGTTTTCTGTTCTTAAACCTCTCCCTCAACGAAACTTAAATGAAGAATATGTCTCAAAATCATTTTGCTATTAGATAAGTTATCATCTCGGATCACTCGCACTACAGTTGCGCTTACCTGCAGTCGTGATGCAGTGATAGACAGCTGTCTTTCCTCAGTCGACTGCAGTTTGGATTTCATGTGATTTCTCATTGTGGTGATGATATTATAACTCCAGATTAATTAATTAATTTGATCAAAAGTAATTCCATTTTGTAAGATCATTTAATAACCTCATTTTCGAATAGTATTTCCAAACTTCGCGAGGCAGACGACGACATTATGATCAAATACAAACAACTTGTTAAACATGCGCCACAGTGCCACCCAGTGCATTTAATTATAACTGCGAGTTAGTGCTTGGGATTTATCAGGGATTCACTGCATTTACGACCCGCAAAGTATTTACGGCTTCATAAATTCGATAAAATTCGAATAGTATTTTATTTTTCGAATAATAATTACAGATCGAATATTCGAAAATTCGAATATTCGTGCACATCCCTAATTATAATATCTATTTTTTTATTAGTAATTGACAACAGTTACAACTAAATTTTTTGAAGATGTAGGAGCTTTCATGTCTACAGAACAAACGGTGTGGAACAAAGTAATAATTATAGTGAAGCTTGCCTTAATAAGCACCACTAATAAAACCAATACTTCTCCACATAAAAAGAAATGAATACTAACCCTGCCGTTAATTTTTGGATAAGACTGCACACTAGGGGTTCTTGGAGACTGAAAACAATCCAAGACACCTGAAGGAACCACATCTGAGACTTTCTCCTCCGCAATGCTGAAAAACTCCTCACAAGTCTGTGTAAAAAACCAACAAGTCTAATCAGCAACAATAAAAGACATGAGGAATCACTCTTTGATTTTGCATGTACTTAAATACGAAAGTTTAAAAGCTGATTCATTGACCTGTACAAAAGTCTTCAGATGGGCCATAGCTTCTTGCAGATGGGATTCCTTGGGGTTTACGGAGAATAGTGTTTGTTCTCCTGCATAAAGGCTTGGCACAGGCCCAGAGAGCGGTCTCACCTGAAGATTACTAAGAGCAATCAGTGCTCGCAGCTTTACCAGCTCTTCTACAGCCAACTGTTCCAGACTACTGTAGGTTCTCACAGAGACCAGATCAAAGTTCTCATCCACAAGATGCAGTACCGGGCAATTTCCTGAGATGACATTTAAAGAGTCAAAATGTGTCAGAAAATATTAAGGATTGATGAAACATAGTTTGAGGAAACAAAAGCAGCTTTTACACAAGATGACGGACGTTTTAATGCAAATTAATGCAACTAACCTTGTTTGCCCACTATGGAGATAATATATCCCACAATGTCCACCTCCCCACAAGGAGAGCTGAACTGAGAGTTTTGAAGTTCTCTGAAGCGTACGCACTCTCGAGCACGGAAATGCTGATGCAACCATTCCGGAGACACCTGGCTCAAACAGATTTTTTGTAAGACCATTTCAAATGTAATCATTAAAGAAAGTAATCAGCCTATGGTGAGAACAAAGTTGTTCAACAGTTAGTTTACCTCAATATCCTGAAAGAGTGTTTTCTTGGTGGCAGTGAGTTGTATGTGAGCAATGCCTGAGCGTTTCTTCCCCTCAGATGTGGCGAGGTGATATGCCCTGTAACTGTGGCCCTCTCTTAGCAAGCCATACAAGTCCCGCGACGGGCGCCAGATATTCAGTGTGTAAACTAGGAAAATGTATGGCACCCAGCCATAACAGGTTAAAATGGCTACTGCAACATCTAACCAAAGAGTAAAGATGATATCCATTTGACTCACCACGGTCGTTCTGCAGGTCATTGGCGTCGGTAATGCTGAGCTTCCAAACAAGAGTGACATCTCGATTGGGAAACCCACCCTCAGCCTCTTGGGCTTCCATTACAGCCTTATGCACACGCTCCTGCAGCTCCGCCTGACTTCTTTCCCCTAGACAGTGTCTGTACTTACTCACCGCCTCCATCTGCTTCTCACTTACATGGGTCTACTCAAATAGCGTATAGAGTTAAATAAATTATATTTTATTAAAAGGATCCATGTTGGTACATGGTTTGACACAATTCCAGTTTATTTGTTGTTTCTTTGTTTATTTACTTCCTAATGGAAAAAAAATATGCATAGGTATAATGCATTAAAATTAAGCAAACTTCACCTCAACAGCAGGATCCTGTTCCATTGCCTCATGCAACTCTTCCCCATCCTGCAGAGCTTCAATCTCATGTCGACTAAATGTCCTCCTTTGCCTTCGACCTTTCTTATTACCTTATACATGGAGGAAAACACTCATCAAAAGTCCTTACATACAAACCTCCCAATAAAGTTTAATTTCTAAAAATTAAAGCAAATATAATGAAACCCTACCTTCCATTTCTTTTTCGAACTGGGCCTGTATTTTAGAAATAACGAGATCCATGGATTTTTGCTTTGAGTTGCTGTGTTTTCTGGCCTCTCGCTCTTCGGCACGATCATTGCGAAACATAAAGACACCGTTGGGCTTCTTCTCCATCCACTGTTTGATGAGAAAGTCAGTCAATTGTTTGGAACATAAGCAAAATTATGCATTCAACCTTTACAGATGATAATGTCTCATTCAGAGCTGTTGAGT
Source organism: Squalius cephalus (assembly GCF_949319135.1). Classification (NCBI taxonomy): domain Eukaryota; kingdom Metazoa; phylum Chordata; class Actinopteri; order Cypriniformes; family Leuciscidae; genus Squalius; species Squalius cephalus. The sequence continues at coordinate 22,040,483 of NC_137132.1, read as the reverse complement.
TGAAGCAGACCTGAGTGGGGTAACTTCTCAACACCACAATGTTCACACAGCTCACAACACCTCCAGCAGGGTACAATGAGGATAGCTGGAGCCTGATAGGCCGAGGGTCACGATAGTACCCCAACTTAGTGTCCCATCGAGCTCGTCTTGTGCTGTTGGCTGAAATCTGAAATAAAAAAATGACAAATCAAACAAAGTCTGACAGGATTTATATCGCATGGATCATCGTTGTTGAACTCAAACTTTACCTTTAGCATCAGAGATTCAGGAGCTTCCAGTGGAGAACAGGCTTCTTGGGAACCAAACAACTCTGCTCCACTAGTAACAATCTTATCACCGATTCGGAGACGGCCCTTGTTCAGCATGGCAGAGAGTGGAGGGTCCAACATGCCTTTGATGGCGTACCAGCCGTCTGTGAGCCAGATCACACAGGACTCCATCTTTGCATTGGGAGTTTTATCATCTATCTCTGGCTTCTCTGAATTTTGACAAGTTTTAGCAACACCACATACACAAAGCACTAATGTCTTAGCTGGAGTGTCGTCCCTCTCCATGATCCTCCTAAGAGCAGATCTCTGACTGTGATCCACCTCCACATCATATCTAAGTGCAAATATTAAACAGTTACAATGGTTTCATTTTTGGGTTCACAAATATGAGCTTTACTAAGATTCAATACCTGAATTTCAGCTGCAGAAGTACTTGCTCTGGAGTCAAACACAGGCTACCCATCAAAACTGGAAAGGTTCTTTCCATGGAGGCCCGTTTCCATACAATCCATCGGTAGTGGTTGAACACCCAGGCATCACTGATCAGTTTGGGGTCAACACCAGGGGTGTCACACAATGCACTGCCAAATAAAAGTACAAAATGGTACACAAACTATTTCAATGAACAATGTTGTTGTGCAAGATAACAGTGCCTTTCAGTATGTAGATCTCATTGTGCCGTTATTACCACAAGACCACAAGCTATTATTTGTATTGATAGTGTTAAATGCACCATATGCATCAGCATGTAATATGTTTACCTATAAAATTCATCTTTGCCCACAGTACTCTTACTGTCTGGAACCAACCAGCCTCCATCTGCCAGCTGGACAGCACCAGACTCAATGAGAAGCTCACGTTTGAAGAAGTCATTACAGTCAAATCGGAATGATTCAGCATTTTCGCTGGTTATTTTTGAGACATTCTGATGCACACCATGGTGATAAAGCTAAGATGGAGAGAGAAAAAAAATAGTACAAAAAAGTGTAATTTTTCAATGTCTTAAAAACAGTAAAATAATTAGCAAAAAGGTATCAAAAAATGTACCTCTTCCTTTGTGTATTGACTAGGACATTTGCATCCAACTGCAAATCTCAGACCTATTCTGGGGACACCAGAAGTCTTAGCAAGGTAAAGGCTGCCAGGTAGAGGACGAATAGTCTGCCTTTTCTTCTTTCTTAGCCTCATGTCTTGCATATCCCTGGCTAGGTCCAAGGTCTCCTGCCATGCCTCAGTGTCTATTAACATCACAAGAAAAAAAGTATTGCTGTATTCAAATTATTAATTTCTATTTCTACATCTGTTTTGGACACTGCCACAGAAAATACCCTAAGATTATGAAACACGTATTTTGAGAGATATATTAAAAAAATAAAATTAGAAGAGACAGTAAATGGATACCTTTCTCTTCAGTGTTCATGATTTTCACTACGCTTTCCACTGAAGTGGTTGATCTAGGCTTAAAACCCTCATGAAGGTCACTGTCACTATGTGATGTAGAAGCCTTCATCTTTTGGTCCATCTGATTGCTATGATCAGTTTTTTCGTTGTTTTCCTTCTTGAAAGGTGGCATAAAACCACTGGACACTTTAGAGACATTTTGACAGTTTGATGTACCAGTCATCATAACCTCCTGAATAGGGGGCACAAACACCACTCCTTTTGTGTCTGAGTTGCGTCTGTTTTGGACAGACATAGTAGAACAATGTTTTTCGAGGTCATTTGACTTTTCGCCCACATGATGCCTGCATATATAAAAGATAATTTGTAAGAATTAAAGATGTCTTGTGATATTAAATGCTGAATTCCTAACTCTTAAAACCAGTAAAACATACAACCTACCAATCCGGAGCAGTGACATTCGGCTTGAGGAGGACACTATATTTGAAGACACGTCTGTCTTTTAGAGTTCCTGTAAAAGGGAATTCATGAATAAGATAAACAAGTTAGATAGATATATTACTTATGTTTATTTTATGATAAAGAACCATCAAAACAAAAAACAAAACGAACCATTCGGACAGCTTTTTAGTGGTTTGAGGCCAGAGGATTTTGCATCTAAAGTCTGATCAAATTCAGAGAGAAGTTGTCTTTTCAAAGGAGGCTGCCCTGAATCTAAAAGTATTTAACATAATGAGAGGTTAAAATATCAAATGTATTGATTCACACAGTTGCCCTTACAAAATAAAACAGAGCCATACCTGCTGTACTGCAGGAATCAAACTGACGTTTTCTCCTCCTGTTCTGGTCAAAAGACCCCTGTGTCTGTCGATCATAAATAGATAGACTTTTTTGGTAATCAGTGCCCTCTGACATCACCAACTTGGCGGATTCATTCAGGTCATCATCTGCCAGTAAAGCTTCAGTGCAAGCCATCGCTTCCTGCTCAAAGTACTCCTGCTGGGTGTCTGTGCAACTGTTAAAATCCAAAGAGTTCAAGTCTAGTTGTGCAGGTATATTCTGAGTTACTTTAGATGGCAAAGGATGTAGAGTGGTTTCGGTTCGTCTCTCTATATGGTGAGTACAGCGTTTTGAGAAATCACTCTGTAGCAGTTGGTTATCAGTAGCCGTAACTTGGGCATCACAGTCTCTGAATAATTTAGAAGCTTCCTCAAGGGCAACTTTTGATACAGACACACCTTTACCACTAGCAGTGCTGAAACCACAGTTTTTCTTTTTTAGTTGTTCAAACTTTAGGTTTTCATCCACAATGTCCTCACTTTTTCTATGAGAACTCTTAGTCTGAGGCAGGACTTTTTCTGATAAAAGTTCCACAGATGCGACATTTTCCTCTTCACAAACGTTAAAGAGACTTTTGGCCCTGTGAAGTGCAGTAACAGAGATGGCCACCTTCTTCCCACCTGCTGTAGAGAATCCTATATTGTTTCCTGAAGAACTTTTAGGCTCATGACTGTACGAGGCATCCTCACAACCTGCAAACGCCGCTCTAACCTCCCTCAGTGCATTTTCAGAGACAGTGACACCTTTGCCACTGGCAGTGCTGAAACCTTTACAGCCTTGGTGCTGAAGACTCCCAGAAGCTAAATTCTCCTCTTCACAATCGTTAAAGAGACTCTTGGCCTTCTGAAGTGCATTGGCAGAGATGGCCACCTTCTTCCCACCTGCTGTAGAGAATCCTACATTGTTTCCTGAAGAAATTTTGGGCTCATGACTGAACGAGGCATCCTCACAACCTGCAAATGCCACTCTAACCTCCCTCAGTGCATTTTCAGAGACAGTGACATCTTTGTGACTGGCAGTGCTGAAACCTTTACAGGCTTGGTGCTGAAGACTCACAGAAGCTACATCCTCTTCACAATCGTTAAACAGACTCTTGGCCCTCTGAAGTGCAGTGGCAGAAATGGCCACCTTCTTTCCACCTGCTGTAGTGAATCCTACCGTTTTTCCTGAAGAATTCCCAGTTTCAGGCTCATGGCTGAAAGGGACATCACTGGAGCCTACAAATGCAGGTTTTACCTTAATCAGTGTCTTTTCTGAGACATTGCTGAAACCTTTACAGTTTTGGTGCTGAAGATCATTGGATGATAAACTCTCCTCTTCACTATCTCTGAAGAGATACTTTGCCCTTTGTAGCCCAGTAGCAGAGACAGCCACCTTCATCCCACCTGCTGTACAGAATCCTTTGTGTTCTCTTGAGGAAATATAGTCTGTTTGGTTATCGACAACCTGCTTTGTCTTTGGAGAAACATTAGCACATGAGATACCATCAGCTGACTCAGAAAATACATCCTTAGCTCTCTGTATTGCTCCAGCTGAGATGGATACCTTCTTACCACTGGCTGTACTGAAACCACAGTTACCGTTAAGAGGAAGCAACTTAGAGAATTCATTCTGAATGCCTTTTTTCTCACATACTTTTTCCTGAGGGGGTTGCTGGTCCAAAGAGGACTGCAATGAGAAGTCATTAATCAGATCAGTGTCCCTGAGAAGAGTTTTGGCCTTAGCCATATTTGAAAATGAAACAATTTTACAATTTGAAATGGATGCATTTGTTTGTTCAATGATTTCAACTAGTTTGTCATTCTTTTCCTCCATATTTGCAGATTCCAAGCTGTTAATATTTGAATCACAGTCTTTGAATATGCCCTTTGTCTTCTTAAGGGCGCTGGCTGAAACGGAAACTCCTTTCCCACTGGCGGTCTGAAAACCATAGCCTTGCCCTGACTGAGGCACAAAAGTTTCTGAGGGAAATATATTTGCACAAACTTCTTTAGCATCATTGCTAGATTTCTGTTCTTGGAAGACATTCTCACTGCTGAAGGAAGGAATATCCGGAACATCAGATATTTGATTTACCACCACTGAGTCTGGCTGATTCATTTTTACATTTTCACTCCAAGAAACAGCTTTTGTTTTCTGAAGGCTAGTCGTTGACATAGAGGCATCGTGTTTTCCAGAAGCGTGGAGAGAGAGTACGTAAGTTTGCGACTCCAAGCTGTCAACATCGTTAAGTTTTCTTGCTTGCAAAAGCGCCTTTTCAGACACTTTCAGCTTCGCTCTCTTAGATGTAATAAATCCAAAATGACTATTTGAGGCAACACAAACATCTGTTTTTTCACCTAAACAATTCTGCTCCATTCCTGAATTTCCTGCCACTTGCTCATTTATCTCTTTACAAGCTGCATTTACATTTACACAGCCTAAATGTACATTTTTTACATTGTGGGTTTTATTTTCTGTGCTTATACTGTCAGAAGTATTGGCTAAAAGTTTTGTTTCAGAATACTCAGATTTTATTACTCCAAAATCCACCTTGACTTCTTGATCATCCTCTTCAAAAAAGTTCTCTGCTTTGTTTAAACTCTTTTCTGAGATGCTTATAAGTTTCCCTTCAGCAGTTTTAAAACCAAGGCAGTGGAACTGAGTATTATCAGTAAAATTAGGCAGCACATTCTTCAATCCATCAACTAAAGAATTGTCTTCAGTCACTGGCAAAGGCACAGTACCATTCCGTGTTTCCTTTGACATGGTGCATAATTTGGCAGCATCTACAATTTGAATATGATCAGACCTGTTTACAGAAGAAGTGTCTTTCTTGACTGGATGCTTTCCTTTCACAAAATCACAGTTAAAACTATCATCAAAGTCGATGCCATTGACTATGTCAGGATCCCACTCTCTCTCTGTAGTGGTGTTGTTCTCAGTGCCAAGATTTGTTGGTTTGAACTGGGTAAATTCATGTTGACTATTTGCTTCCTCCAAAAGATTGCACAATTCTGTAACATCAGCCTTTTGAGAAGCTGTCAAAGTGCCATTCTTCTCAACAGCATCCCGGCTGGAGTCCACTGCAGTGGGTTTGTGTGTGCTGTTAATGTTGGACACAGTCTGTCTTTCAGCACTTCTTTTGAAATCCAGTTTTTGATTAATGCACTTTGATGAATCTCTCCACAATTTCCCTTTCAAAAGAGTCTCTGTTTGAAGACTAACATCTAAAGCTGTACTATTCCTCTTTGAACCCATTTTATAATCAGATTCATTTGACTGTGGTGAAGAGTAACTTGAAATATTAATTTTAAAGCTCTTTGGACTGTCACTTTTTGGCGCATCACTAACACACGTTATTGATGCATGGCTAGGGAAGATGAACTGTCCTACAGGAGATCTGGTTGCATTAGTGCTTCCTGAAACTGATTTGCACAATGTTTCAATTGTTTGATAATGTTTTGGAGTTGTTTGATTTAAAGTGATGCTCAAACAGTCCCCTGCAGCTTCATCCAATGATGCTTTGGCCTTCATTACAGCCTCACTTGGTATGGAAATGGCCTTGTTGTTTGCAGTTTGAAATGTAGGACAAAACTCCTTGATGTCTGTGCATGAGGCTGTCATACCATCCAAATCTGAAAAGGTGGTGGGGCAACCACTGTCATGACTGACATCAAAAGTTGTGAGCATGACCGTTGACTTATTTGGGGAGTTGACAGACATGTCTGCTAAATTAGAGATGTCATTGTGATTACCAACTTTGTTCTCCTCAAACTCAGCTTTAGGTTTCACTTGGCCATTTTTGTCACTCTTCACAGGCACGTCAAGCAGCAATCCAGGCCTTATTTCTTGTGTGAAATCCTCTGCAAATGCTTTGGAAAGCTGTGTCATATCCAATCCGTGGTCGAAATCATGGGGTTCTGTAGATAACGGTTCGACGGCTTGTGGCTGTGTCTGATTATTGATTGCATATTCATTGGCGAATCTGGATTTATTAAGGTCACTAGACTCCTTTTCAACTGAGGAATTTTCTGTAAAATGCAAAGTGAAAAAGCTGTTCAAAAATATGTACACACACAATATTTGTAAGAGAATTTAATACAAGAACAATCTTACCTTTGACAGTATGGTCCGAACATACTGGTAGAGCTGCTTTGTGCTCAATTACAGTCTTTGACAAATCGGAACTTGGCACTTGATACACAAACTTCCTGGACTTTCTAGTGAGCATGAAAGCAGGTGATTTGTCTAACAAAGTCTTCTGACGCTCAGCTTCTTCTGGATAAGATCTGAGTCTTACACTCTGTGAAAAAGTTTGGCTACTTTCTCCAGTGCAGTTGAAAACAGTACAACCATTAGTTTCACTGGATGCTACAGTGTTGTGATCGTTTATCAAAGACGCCCCCAAACAGCCTCCGTTCAGTATAGATTCTGATAAACTTAGTGGGGTCCATTGAATGATATCTTTATTTTTGTTTGGGCTTTTTGTTTCTACATCAGCCTTTAATATCTCTTCTGGCTCTGTAGTTAGAACAAGCGACTTGACATCCTTTGAAGAATCGGATATTCTCCTTCTGATCCTCTCTTTGGTTTTGATTCTCCGCAGAGTTGAAGTACTGTTGCTGAAGAATATTGATAACGCATCCTCAGCACCATCAAGAACATTCTGCACTGTGGTCCGGACATCCCCATCCTCTATAGCGCTGGGAACCGTCTGCTTCCACAGACCACTTGTATCAAGAGATGTATTTGGAGAGCAAACAGGATTTTCTCCCAAGTCATCAACCAGAATAGTCTCATTTTTGGCTATCATTGAAGAGAAAAGTACAAAATAATCCCAATTATTTTCTAATCAGAGTTACTGGTATGTGTATGCATTTCATAATAAAAAACAATAATTTCAAATATACAGTATCTCACTCACCATCTTGTTTTAATGTTGTATCATTTAATGATGCAGTGCTTGCAGAGACTTTTGAAAGAGATGGGAACAGTTTCCGCACAAACTAGTGTGAAGAGAATGAAAACAAGCCATCAGCCATCGGGTAATTCTATGTTGGTGAAAGCAGAATCTCAGAATATTAGGAACCATAATCCAAAAAGCAAAAACACAATTACAGCCATAGAATGCAGAAAAAACATTACATACACACTGTATATACAGTATTATTCTTTAATTATGTACAGAACTACAGATTTGCACTTACAATTGCTTCCTTGTCTTTGAGGCCACTTGATGAAGGATCGCGATCCTCTGTTTTTGCTAAAGCAAAAGAAGAATAGCTCATGTGGAGTAGCTCATACCTGATCAGGAGATCAGGGTGTAATTGTAACATATTTCTTCAAATCACAATTATGATATAGTGTCAATATATCTAACATACCATACAAGATTTGACCTGGTTGTAACACCAGTTGTCAAATAAAATTTGTGTGACAGAATTGAATCTTTCAAAGTATCTGAAGCATTGATGACTTTTTCACTCGTCATTTGATCAATATAAATAAAAGGTTTTAACTTATTTCAAAATATATATTGTTGCCAATTATATCATTCTAACGTAGGACTCTTGAAATAAATTTATATTATCCCTGACAGCCTAATAAAGGTCAAAAACAGCCGAGAAGCTGTAAAACATCTGCGGCAAATACTGAAACCGTTTGTAGATACTTTGGTGCGTAAGCTCAAAAACATATCAAAGATCAACAAGAAGAGGAGCTCAAACACATACAGTAGACGATATCACTTCACTGATGACGAAAAAGTTTTGTCTTTGCATTTGGACTCTAAATGTTTTTTTGGTAAGAAATCTTCTACTATTATGTGTGTGAGCTCATCTTCTTGTTGAAGCTTAATAAAGGTGAAACATATTCAACAGTAAGTATTAATACAAAGTTATTATTACAGCTGTGGATTAACAGTGTGGAGATAATGTGGAGAAATTCGACATTATGATCTAGTGTTTTTTATTGTAAACCATACATTCTTCACTACTAAAGAGACAAAGCATAAGAATATTCATACATACGCAATATCACGGTGGGAGTCAAAGAAGATGGTGTGTTAAAGGAGCTGGTCCAAGATAATTCAGGGTTGATTTGTGCCCCAAGGCTCTCAGATATCAGCTTTGCTGAACGTGCCTGGAAGAGATCAAACTCAACATCATGATTCATAGAATGCCTTCTGAAGTCAATGTGAAACTGTGTTTGCAACCAGTTTTTTTTTTTTTTTCTGTAATGTGACACGTTCCTGAAATGGGTGGTTGAAGAGGAGGGTTTAAAATAAATTTTAAAAAATAAAATAAAAAAGAGGGCTTGGTGAACCAGCCAAAAAGAAAGTTTTAACATTTTGATGAAAGGCTTTTTTTTATTTTCATTAGATAAACATGCATGCCATGGATGAATCGAGCAAAAAAGCATGACTAACATGAATTAAGAAAGTAAATATGATATGACCAGGTTTGTGATTTTGTGTTGACTTACCAAAGACCTTTTTGGTGTCTCCAGAAGGCCTGTAATATCACATATGGAAATCATTAACAAATATGACTTTTTTTTTTACTTTTAAATAAAAGAGGGAATATAATCTAAAACTTTCTTACCAAAGCAATCTCCAGGTTTTTCACAGGACCTATCAACTCTGTGACCATAAAGGAAATGAGAGAAACTTACATTAACCTTCTGCTTGACTTTCATATTTTACATAAAATTCATAGAACTCATAAACATAATGACCTGTCTTTGGCTGAGCCAAACAAACAAGGGCTCGATTCTGACCAAGGAAAAGCTGATAAGTCTGCATTAGTCACTGGGTGGAAGAAAACAATTGTACAGTACATGACTATGTCCTTTATATACACATACGTCATACATAACACTGCAATTATGATACCTTCATAAGGTGACTCTTCATTAGGAATGGAATCAGGGGACTGAAAGTGTTGTTGCTTAAATATTTTGGGTGTAGAATACAGTTGACTGGCCAGGGCTGATGTCTCTGGTGATTTGACAGTGTCCTCCTCCTGCTCAGCTTTCGAACTGTCAGGACGTCCTTCATCTCTGGAAGCTTTTGCAGTCAACTCCTCAAACCAGTCTGGATTAAGGGGTCCAAGCTCTTAATTCACAATAAAACAGAGTCAATAATTTAATATTAATAATAATAATAATATGACTATAGTTAATATAACACTAGTAATAATCATAATAATATAATAATCATTATAATATATTATACATTTTTAGTATTCATATTATTGAAGTGTCTACCTTTGTCAATTTGATGATAGAAATTTTCAAACATGCTGCCATGAGTGTGATGGGGGTTAAATCTGAACCAAGCACAATAATATTGTCACTGGACCTACAGATAAACAAAGAAACAAACTTAAAAACGTAAATGAATGTAACATGTATCTCTAGCATCAGTGTCTCTGACTTTTATATTACGTTGTTCTCAAGTAACAGTTTGTCACTGAAAGCAGCAGTTCTATGTCATCCATATTAACTTACTATGTTTACAACGCTATCTGAACTAACGTTAGCTACAATCAACAGGAAACAGAACTGGAAGTTCTGTAACTTACGACCGTAAATGAACGTGCTGACACAAATAAAAGCTTTTTGAAACTTTTGACTTGTCGATATTCCTGGAAATGTCTTCTTCATCGCCGATTGAAGATGTTTTATTCCCTGAAGTCTTCTGAGGGGATCTGTTTATTCTGCGCGTGCATAATGCTGGTTTAACACATCCCGCCAATAAGCGCAGTGTCGTCAACGGAAGAGTAGTTGTCTCGACCAATCAGAACGCGCGCCTGAGTTCCGGGGCGAGCTTCCGTGCTAACACAAATTTAATGAGTATATTAAAGATGGAAATGAGTCAGCTTTTTGTTATTTCGGATAGATATAAAAAATTATATTGAGTTACTAATAGGGTTGAAAAATGGTAAAGCAAAACGTGAAGCTTTTACGCTATTTGTACGATGATCTGTTCCTTTTCTGTTTATATCATTCATTGTCTTTCTTTCTTTACTTGTTATTTTATATATTATGCTGTATATTTCATTTTTCTATTTGTTGTAGTCAATATTTGTTAAATATTTTTCATACTATATGTTGGAAATGACTATTGTCATGTTCATTGTTTGTAATGTGACTGGCATTTAATTAAAAACATATGGAAATGAGTGTTCATATTTTTGGACAGTGTTTGCTTAAAATATATTGGTAGTTTATAGTCAGCAAGACCATTCACACTAAGTAAACGTCAAACTTGTTTTTTATTCTCATTTGCAGCACATGTACAGTATATACCTCTTTACAATGTTAGCCTAAGTTTTACAGATCAATCTTTTTATTATCACCTGTTACTTGTCAATTCTTGATACTTGCAGCTTATTCCAAAAAATATTTTATTCTAACAAAAAAAATATAAAGTAATTTACCAGAGTTTGTTGAGTTTAATGCTAGTTTGATTTTATGTAAGATAACAATGGATCAAACACATAAAATCATTGTTTTAATTGTGTCTGTAATGCAGTCATGGGGCCACCAAAATTGATATAATCGTGGAACTTGTCAAGTCACTGTCAAAGGCAAGGTTTTTTGCTGTTCCACAACTGGCAAAAAAAAAACAAAAAAACTTTTGATCTTGAGTGTCTTTATAATTTCCATTCTGGTAACACCAGAGGGCGCACAACCATAGAAAATCAATGAATAATACTGCATTGCTTGAACTCAGTTCTGATCCCTTTTGTAGAAAATATGTTATACATTTTGTAATTTATTCCAGAATTTAAAACAAACAAACACGTACATGATCATAAAAGCATGGAAACCCAATCATTCTCATTAAGTTTTTGAGATGTATTCAAATAATTCAAAACCAAATTTAAGAACTGTGACTATGTTCTTTGTTAAATTTAGATTTGTATCATTTGAATGTATTCAATAAGTATTTAAATAAATAAAATAAAAACTCCACGACTGAGCAGATATTAATTAATATTATTTATTGTTCTATTTATTGCATGCACACTTTCATACAGCAGACAGCAAATTAAAATCATAAAAATAAAATCTTACAAGTATGGGCTACACTCCCACTACTATGTACAAACGTATCTTTCATTTAAAATATTTTTTATTCCATAAATATCTCTATTTCGTCTTGTGGTACATACCTTTGCATGCTTGGCCATTTCAATAGACAGAATAGACATAATTCTATCCTATAAAACTATACCATTTTATGATAATCAAAGCACGATGATCTTTCTTTTGAGAATATAAATAAATCTTCTAGGAGCAACTAAACAGTAGAAAGACATTAGTAAAATCAAACACCCCCATAAATAGAGTAAGTGCTGGATGACCCCTTTTTGCATCCAATTCTCTCTGACAGTAGCATTGCATTGTGTTAGAGACATTCTGTCTGTATGGGTAAAAGCGGATGCAGGGAGTGAAAAGTCTGATCTTTTGAAACAATTTAGAAAGCCACATTAACAACGGCTTTCGGCTTTTATCTGAAAAAACAAAACTAAAACAAGAACAGAACATTTCTGTATCATCAAGTAGCCGAGAGCACAAAACATTCTCTCTAAGATGAAAAGTTTCACTTGGTGTGAGGCATTGCACATTTTCCCGTAGCATGTATAATGGTAGACGTGGCCAGGAGGAGCCATTCGTGGAGCTTTGGTATACATTTGATGCCTGCAGTAGTAGAGGCCCCATTTCAGAGGCAGGGGGCGGCCCCATACATACATACTAGTGCAAAAAAGCCAAGGCGTCGACTTCTTTTACTGTCCCCTGTTGCCTTTTTCCAAGCTATTTAAGCTATACATCCTGTCAGCTCTTAAGCAGGACAGTAATGAGTGTGCTAGGGGAGAACATTGAAGGCAGCAGCATCTTCAGACAGGAGTGGTGGAGAGAAAGCCAATGCCGGCCTGATCCCTTAAAGTGCGCCTCAAAGGCTGATGCCGGTCACGCTGGAGTCAGGAAGGAAGGCAGTGATGGCCCGATAGCCCTGCGCCCTTCGAATCATGTCTCGGATCTCGCAGTTAAGCTCAGTGAGTCGGTTGCATATCTCAGACAGGTCTTGTTTGGAGCCGACCAGGGCAAAGGTTCCTGTCTGACCCAGAGTTTGGTGCCGGAAATAGATGTTGAGCAGAGTCTGGATCTCATTCTCGGAGCTGCTGCCGAAGATGTCACTTGGCCACATTTTCCTGAAAGATGTCATTAGAAAAGTTACTATTCATTTCAAATAATTAAAGAGCAAAGTACTGCATATAACTCCAAATGTATTCATTTTCACTTTATCTCACTTTTAATGCGACTGAAAATGAAAAAAATGAAAATTCTGTCATGATTTACTCACCCTCATGTTGTTCAAAACCTGTATGCATTTCCTTCATAAAATAAGATATTTTGAGGAATGTTGGTAACCATACCATTTCGGTTCACACAGACTTCCATTGTATTTTTTTGCGAGTACAATGGAATTTAATGGTGAACCAAAACTGTTTGGTTACTAGCATTCTTCAAAATATTTTGTGTGTGTGTGGTCTGCAGAAAGATATGCAAACAGGTTTGGAATGACATGAGGGTGAGTAAACGATGACGGAATTTTTTTTTTAATTTTTTTTTGGTGGTTCCATTATAGAACAAAGTTGTAGCCATTTCTCCCGATGGGAAGTTTACCTGCATTCCTGTATGTAACGGATGGCTCTAGAGAACTGGTTGGTTTTCAGGCTCTCTAGAATGGCCTGTACAGCAGCCTCAGAGGAACTGTAGGGGGATTCAGCGGTGGGATCTCTCTGTTCGGCTGCTGTCTCACTGGCCACTGAGGCTGCTGCTGCCCGCAGGTTACTCCTCAACTCACTCAACTCTCTGGACATATTCTGCAGCTAGAATGGACAGCAATTACACATAAGTGACAATCAAATTGACTCTTTTGTGAGAAATAAAACTCCCTTTGAACCCTTCCAAAAAGATACAGTGGTGATACCATAGTACAGTGATGACATCAGAAAGTAAAGAATGATTACTATATTCATGTATGATGGCATTTATATAGTACACCAACAAAGTTCAACGTATAATGGTATTAACATTGTACATGTCCAAAAAAACAACAGTGCTAATTGGTACCTAATTAGTAACTAGTAAAACCATTATACACAAACACAATGAGCAAATATTGCTATTTTAAGGAGCCCCGCACATGATATGCAAAAAAAATAGTTAAAAAAATACAGTTACTGAGGCCAGGAGTTTTTTTCCACCATTTATTAGTTAGTACCCGCATTTTATTGACTTGTTTCCTCATTTTAATTATCTTGTGGCGACATTAAACTAATTTGTTTAGTAATTTAGTTAAATAGTTAAATCTTGGCCATATTGTACTTATTTATTCCCTCCTTTTACTAACAGCGCCTGCGCAAACCATCTTTTGGCGTTAAAAAAATACTGTCAGGGTTTACTAAAAACACGCAGTGAAAAATTAGTGCTAAAAAAGGCGTGGACAGGGTTATTTTTTGCAGCTGACCTTTTATTGCATATGCATTTGTAGGAGTTTCCCTTTCAGATGCAAAATGTATGGGGAGGAGAGTATTTAAATGAATCATGCAAGGTGATTTACTAAGGTTTGTGCTAGTCGATTTACTGTATTTACGCCATTATTTACTGCCCAAAAAAAGCATGTCTTGGTAGATTGAGTTGGTTATTATGGAAATGATCTGACTGCGTCTGTGTTCTTTCATTTGTGCATCGTCAGTAGATCACGCGCAGAACTTTCCACTCCCATTGGTGCTTTTATGGGATTATGCTCTCGCTAATTTGCCGTTTAGTAAATCTGGCCCTTAGTTTCTTAGTTTTGGACACAAGTTTACAAAAACAAGGGAACAAATTAGCACAATGGCCACGACTGAACTAAAACAAGCAAATCAATTAAGCTGTGGGAACAAATTCTTAATTTGTGGCCACAAGATTTCTCCATTTCATGTACGGGGATTTTTCAAAGATTTGCAAGCTAGACTTTTCAGATGAGAAGACACTGATATCCACATACCTCTGGTATAGAGTTTATAGCGTGAACTTGGCCGATCAATTTACAGTAAGACTGAAAAAGCAGCAGCAGTTGAAAGTGGAGTTTGTAGAGTCTTTGACAAAGCTCCAGTTGCTGTGAACAAACATACATAAATAGAATAAATACCAAAATTTGGTTTAAGATGTCTCGTAAGTTTCTTGGGATATAAGAAAAGAACTACAGAACAGTTCTAGCATAGAAGACGAAACATACCATTAACAAGGATAGAAGCTTGTTAATGTTAGCAAAACAACATTTTCATTTTAAAAATATGAGACAGAAATAAATCTGATATGCTTTATAATATTTGGGAGTGCTCGCATAATATGGGTATTTGGAAGAAGGGAAAAAGAAGATGTGACGTTAACAAAAAAAAAAGATTTGTTAAACTTACTGCAAGAGATTCCATTTGCTATAAAGCAGGCATTGCAAGACAAAAGGTGAGAAGTGAGAAGGAAGAGAAGTATTGAATATACAGTAGTGTGAAAACATGCAGCCCAGTGGCACTGGCAATATAAAGCATGAGCAAACAACGCCTCCAACATGCATGAGCAGAAAAAGTTCATGGACAAGCAGAGAAAGAAAAAATGGCTCACAACTATGTCCTCTTATTTTTATTTTTGCATGGGGACTGTGCTGGGTGACAAAACAAGATGCCAATTATTCACAAATCCTAAATGCCTTTTTTATTGAGAGCTTAGTGTTTTAACTGGTCGTTTTTTGTGGATCTTGAAGGGTTGAAAACAGTGGCCGGTTGCATAAACTGCTTAGACTAGTCTTAAAAGTTAGTCATCTTTTTTTTTTTATCTTCCAGACTGTTCCTATCTTTTTAAGAAAAGGTACAGTAGTTCAGTTACAGAAAAGGTAGATTGGTCTAACTAGAAAAGTGAGATTAATTGCACTTGTCTAACTGCTACTTGGTCAGACTAGTTCTTAAGACAGTCATAGTGCTGGCTAAGTTATTGCAACTGGTCCCTGGTCTATAGAGTCAGGGAAAAAACCTTTTCAGGGTTTTTGCTAACTTCATCAATGCCCAGCAGAGAATAACCCCCAAATCAAACATAAGAATAAGGGGCGTTGTTGTGAAGTAACACAGCTAGCATTTGAAACAGGCGTAAAGTTAACGAGCAGACAGATAGAAAAGAGATGTCACTCACAGAGCTATCACAGAACAATCGAAACGCAGAAAATATAAGAAGGACATTGAAATGGCATCTGAAACATTTGATTCAACTAATCTCACTCATATCTCAGGACACAATGGACATTACAGTGGCATCAATCAGCAGACAATGCAACCACACTAAAACATTCACATAGAGTATTACTGTATATACTGTATAAAGACAGAAGGCATGCAATATTTGTGGTACACTGGCACTGCAGTTTTAGGGTTGTGTCAGCTTTAGACAGCTGAACTGTTAGTTAAAGTTCTAGTTTGAACTTAAATAAAAGCGAAATTCCAATATTATTATTATTTTTGGAATGGCAGACAATCTAACTGTTATGATATTGAAAAGGCAGAGTTTCATACCTTCTCCTCTGTTTCAGCGGGCTGATAGGTGATCACTCCATCTCCAGTGCATTTGGGGAAGCTGGCCTTGCAGTTGCGCAGCCACTGGAAGAGTCATAGGCATAACAACAAGCTGTAGCATTTTTATTTAAAGCATCTACAAAGATAATCATATAGATATTGCTTATATTTGTATATATATAATCTTATAAACTAGCGCTCAAGAGTTTGGGGGTCAGTTGGATTGTTTTTAAGAAACTTGTACTTTTATTTAAGCATTCTTTATTTTAGAATGATTTCTGAAGGATCATGTGACACTGAAGCCAGGAGTCATGATGCTGAAAATTCAGCTTTTTGCCATCACAGAAATAAATTACATTATTATATATT
Source organism: Squalius cephalus (assembly GCF_949319135.1). Taxonomy (NCBI): domain Eukaryota; kingdom Metazoa; phylum Chordata; class Actinopteri; order Cypriniformes; family Leuciscidae; genus Squalius; species Squalius cephalus. Next base: position 22,024,006 of record NC_137132.1, on the reverse strand, counting down.
AAAAAATATATTCTTTTTTAACTCTTATAACATTTTACAATAATATTGTTTTACTGTATTTTTGATGAAATAATTGCAGCCTTGGTGAGCATGAGATACTTATTTTAAACATTAAAACATCATTGCATTTAACAATTTAGAAATTGTATTTACTGAAAAAAGCTAAAATATTGCTTTTGTAAAATAATGCTTGATTGAACATACTGATATGACTCCCTCCTTTTTGTTGTTGTAGGTCTCTAGATACTCCTGCAGCTCTAGCACACTGAACTTCATCTTCTCCAAGAGTCCATAAGACACAATCTGAAACACACATTTAAGAGATACATTTTGTAATAAGTGCTTTACAAAATGGCATGCACACATATACAAATTGTGGGTTAAAGTGTACAAAACACTAAGGCTGGCACTTAATTGATTTATATTCTGGATATAGCATGCACATACATATATAAACGAGAAACTCACAGTGTCTGCATCGACAAACAATGTGGGACATTCAGAGCAGGATGTCAGCATCTGGGACGACCTTACAAACTTCGCTCCAATTCCACGAAGGCCATCGCCAAGGTAACCAGCAGCGTCACATGTCAAGGTGCAGAACTTGGTCTGTATACTCTGGAGGGCAGAAACAACATATCCTGTTTAATCAGCCCCACACCAGCATGTTGCCAGCATCAAACAACTACTATCAAAGACGCTGCATGTCTTCTAAAACGTTGGCACTACTTAGTTGTCAGCTTTGTGTGATGAACCAAAGAAAATCCAAGTTAATGAAAAAAAAAATCAAAAATGTGTTTGTTGGTTTTTTGTCTGTGCGGTATGAACTGGCCTTATGGGTTACCTGAAAAAGTGAAGAGAAGACTTGGAAGGTGTAAACTGCACAGGAACCATCCGAGTCAGCCACCAACTGGTTGAGATGATTGCGCCAAGCCTCCTCTGCATCATCGCACACAGTCGGCTGGAAGGCGGCCAGGATGGCAGAGAAAAATGGAGAAGGCGGAGGGGAGGAACGGGACTCTAGCAACAACTCTTCCTTTTCCTCCTCTGTCTGTGCCATAGAGCTGAGCTGGTCTCCAAACCCACTGGAGGAAGTGAATTATGTGGTTAGTTTGACTTTTCCAGACTTTTCTGCCAAGAATGAAACAGAATTATGCACGTTGAGATTTTGAACCTCACATACAGTACCTGGGTACTCGGCTTATTTCATCAATAAAGCAGTTGTCTTCACTTTGGGGTGTGTCCCCTGTTAGGATGTCAGAACAACTACAGGTAGGCGGCGACTCACAAATGCAGAGCGAGATATCGTTCTCATTAACAATGGCTTCCTCTTCTTCAGCTGAATCCTCAGCCTAGTTTGGGACAGGAAGTATGAAAATCTTAGTAAGTATAAAGCATTTATGGCCAATGCAAATGCATTACAGATTAGTTACAGAAAAAAAGCTGTCTCAACAAAAGATATTATTTTATAAATATAAATATTATTATGAAAAGATCAGATTATGTGGCTAACGTTCTAAGTCTGAGCAGTAAGATGAAATATGGTGATCTTGGCCAAAATACAGAAGTCAATAAAAAAAAACCCAGAGTAAATAAAATAAAATAAAATGATTAAAAACAACAACATAATTTTACAGATAGATTTCACTGACCTTTCAAAACTAAAACTCTTCATGCTGAGAATCGGTTCTCTTTTTAGTGTTTTTTTTTTTTTTTTTTTCAATAATGTCAGATTCAGATATATTAAGAGACCTTTAAAAATAAGGACCAACACCTGATTGGTCTGGTCTCATGTTTATGGCCACAGGCAATGGGTACACTCTCTTTATTTTCACCCCTAGCATTTAGCATGTGAGTGATGTTACAGCCTTGCCACCCACTGAGAAGCCATACACATTGCCCTAGTGGCTCATCCAGAGCCTCTCTCTGAGACTGTGGTAGGCAGTGGTAGGCCTCAGAGATGAAAAGCAGTTAGCGGAGAAATGGTTAGCAGATAGAAACAGGGAGCTTTTGAAGAGCAAGAAGTACTAGCAACTCTATGCTGCTTTGCACATTAATCTAATGCCCCATTCTAAAAAAAAAAAAAGCCTGCAATCGAAAAACAGGATCAGCCAACTACTACCTAAAATCAATTAATGCTAAAAGCAGAGCCAGACAGATAAAGCAAGCACAGAAAGATATTATTATTTTTCAGCCATGTTAATGGAAAAACTCTAGGACAGTACGGTATGAGTAAGAATGTGTCTGCCCCCAAAGGTCAGCCATTTTGAAGCTCTTATTCACCCGATGGTTTGAGCCCTCGGGTAGTGAGATCTCAAAGCTGGGCGTTGGGGTGGAAAGAGGAATTGGGTCAGCTTGAGTGTTGTCAAAGGAGATAGGCGGGGAGTTCATGGGGTTTAGTTCCTCAGTAGGTGAAAAGCTGACATTCTGAAATGAGAAATGGAGTTTATTTAGACATAGTACAGTGGCCGAGAGAGGTCAATGCGCTGCAACTGAAGGAAACACATGCAAATAGAAAAAACACCAGCAAATTAAGAAAACATCTTCATCAGTTTGACAACACTCTCAATGCAACCAAATACAGAAACACGCTGCAAATATTTACGACGCAACCAAATACAGAAACACACTGCAAATAGCACGGAAATGTTTCAAAGGGAGCCCATCAAGTGATGAACCTGGTTGGGACCGCTTATTGTTCAGTGTCTACTTTTCAGTGGTGTTGTCAATGACCTGAGTTTATTTTAACATCCTGATCGTATAAGCATTGTGAGTATTTGCAGTGCGTTTCTGTATTTGGTTGCGTTGTGAGTATTTCAGTGTGTTTCTGTATATGGTTGCGTCATGAGTATTTCAGTGTGTTTCTGAATTTGGTTGTGTGAAGTGAGTATTTGCAGCACGCGTTGTCAAACTGATGAAGATGTTTTCTTAAAGGGGTCATATAATGGTACATGCACTTTTACAAGTTGATTGTACTGAAATGTGTGTTGGCAGTGCCTGTACACAACCATCATAAAATGATAAAAATCCATCCAGTGTTTTTTTTTTTAATCTCCTTATATGTTTTCCCCCATCTCAAATCAAGCCGTTCGATTTTGTGACGTCACAAAATCGCCGGCCCTCCCACGATTGTTGATTGACAGCAGAGTTTCAACACAGACCCGCCCTCGCTCATGAGCGAGCTGTCAATCATAGTCCGTGCGTCATTGTTGATACGCTGGAGCACTGTCTATGAGCAGAATGGCGTCTAAGCGATTGTGGCGTTCTGTTCTTGGGTGCAATAAGGAACACAGCAGTCATTTTGATGTTCCTAAATCCGAACCGCTGAAGATGCAGTGGCTGAGTTTTGTTTTCGAAGGGATTATTCCCCACCACGATCAACAGAAATGCTTTAATGTTTGCGCGAATCATTTCACACACCAGACTGCTTTATAAACGAGAACATTGAAAAAGGTATTAGCTCCTGTCTTGAGTATGTGTTGTTTATGTGCCTAATGACTGTCATAGTCTCACAGACTGGTTATTTTTTAAACAGATCAGTAAAATGTTAGTGCTTCAGCCCTGACAGTTGTACCTAACAACACTGCATAGATAACGTTACGCATCACGGACAAGACTACATTTACCGGAAAAAAGTTTTTCATGACCATTAGCTGGAACATCAATCTGTCAATGAACTAACGTATACATCAGTAAACACATAGCGTTCGTATCTCACTACTCTACCCTGCCACTACACACAAAGATAGATCAAAGTGACATTACGTTAACCAACCATTCAGAAACGTCCTGTTTTCCGACTCAGGTTCAAATTGATACAGTTGCACAGTGTCCTCAGAGACTCCCGCTGCCATTCTTCAAAATATAACGTTACCCTCAACTGTTGTCAAGGCAACACTCCACGTGTGTTGTTGTGTCAAAACGCCCCACAGAACATAGGGGCGGGGTGAGCAAAGCTCATTATCATTTAAAGACACATGCGTGCTGAAAACAGAGCTGTTTTTGACCAGTTAAATTGAGTGTTTTCTTACAATACTAATGAGAATTTTTAATTAAAGTATATTACAAACTTTTAATTTAGACCCTAAAGAATCATATTAGCTTGTACAAAAATGGCATTATATGACCCCTTTAATTTGTTTGTGTTTTTTTCTATTTGCATATATTTCTTCAGTTTCAGTGCATTGAGCTCTCTCGGGACACCGTATTATAGACATAAAATGGACAAAATCCTATGGATAAAATCCTCCGTACATTATTTTCCACTGAATATTCTGTTTAAAGTCGGCACAAAATGGATGTTGCGATAGTCTTTTCTTTCCTATTGTGACATATATCTGAGTGAAATAGCTTCTCAGACAAGAACAAATGGGGTGGGACTTAATTTTGTCCATCGGGAATTGATGGGATCACTGCAGTTGGTTAATGCTGTGATCTTATGTGAGTGACATAAGATCTCCCACCCTTGTGCCAGAAAAGACATATTGTTGCAAGATTTTAAATTCATGCTGACTTTAAGCTAAATGTGCTAGAAAATGCATGCCATGCTTTGTCATCAACTTTAAACAGTTAATCTGAATGCAAAACTATGTAAGAAAACCAAATTCAACATTACTAGCTGTGAGGCTGAGAGGATCTGGCTGGCTGTGAGAGACTCTTCCTCAGAAGACTCGTCAGAATCATCATGGACGATTGGAAACAGGCTTGGTGAACTTCCTGAGAGCTGGCTGTCCTCCTCCATTGGGTGGGCTTCAGCCTGGTCCAGACTGTCAATGGAACGCCTCCGTGCACCCCAGTTAAAGCTGTCAACTGTTTCACCCTGTCAGAGAAAGAGTGGGAGAAATAAAGAGTCCTCTGAATGGGTATATTGTGCAAAACCATATTTCAAAATGGACAGTCATAGGCTACAGCATGCTCTATATGTGAAGGTGCTCAGTCAGTGAGTTTGTTATATAAGGACATCTCTCTCTCTCTCTCTCTCTCTCTCTCTCTCTCTCTCTCTCTCTCTCTCTCTCTCTCTCTCTCTCTCTCTCTCTCTCTCTCTCTCTCTCTCTCTCTCTCTCTCTCTCTCTCTCTCTCTCTCTCTCTCTCTCTCTATATATATATATATATATATATATATATATATATATATATATATATATATATATATATATATATATATATATATAAAGGATTAAAACAGTAGTGAAACAGCAACCCAGGAACACACTTGTGTTCTAGTAGAGTAAGTAATAAAGTGCCTGAAGGCCATTTCATTTGGAAGAGGCTCAAGTTATCACTGCAACCACATGCCTTGACATCAGAGTCAAGAGTCAACATTTACATTCCTACACAGATCCAGTTCAGCAGTTGGCAGCTCGCTTAAACACTGAACGTAAATGCAAAAAGTTACGAGTATACTTTCACCGCACAGTCATTTTTAATTACTTTCTTTTATAATCATACTTGACAAATACAAAAGGTTTTTGATACTGTTACATCTAAGTTTGGAATGAAAATATGATGGCTTCATAAACAGCCATGAAATAAAACTCTTCAAATTTATAAGGCTGAATCTGCCCTTTTAAGTGTTTCTGCGGCATTGCAGCCTCAGCAAATTTGTAGAATGACCTCAATGCACTGACTCTAATGATTTCATAAGACAGCCAAGCTGTTAAAATGTAGACATGTTGAAATCTAATAAAAACTGCATAAGGGGTGACAAAACATTTTTAGACGTTACCCACCAGTTAATTCTTAAAGTTTCTCAAATACACTATCGTTCAAAAGTTTGGGGTCAGTAACATTTGTTTCATAAAAAAAAAAAAAAAGTCTCATGCTCACCAAGGCTGCACTTATTTGATCAAAAATACAGCAAAACAAGTAATATTGTGAAATATATTACAATTTAAAATAACTTTTCTGTTTTAATTTTTTTAATGTCATTTGTTCCTGTGATGAATTTTCAGCATTACTAATTCAGTCTTCAGTGTCACATGATCCTTCAGAAATCATTCTGATATGCTGATTTGCTGCTCAATAAACATTTCTTATTATTATCAATGTTATCAATGAAACTGTGATACATTTTTTTCATGATTTTTTTTTTTAATTAATAGAAAGTTCAAAAGAACAGCATTTATTTCAAATATAAATCTTTTGTAACATTATAAATGTCTTCATGGTCACTTTTGATCAGATTTATGTATCCTTGCTGAATAAAAGTATTAATTGATACTAATTTGACATTGTGAGTTAAAGGGTATATTATGAAAGTACTGTTTAAAAAAAAAGAGTAACCCAAATAGGACTTACTTACTGACCACAAACTATTGAACAGTAGTGTGTTGTAAAGAAATAATTAATAAAAAAATAAAAAAATAAAAAATTCTGTGGGAACTTTTGCACATTTCATCGATGAGGAAATGGTCAAAATCATTTATGTTTATGTAACGTTACACAACATCAAGTTTCCAGGCAGTATTATGGACATGCATCACAATATGGTCTTGTCCTACTGCACACAGCACAACACTGGAGGATTCCTGGGCTTACCTGCATCTCCTTCATGGCACAGACATAAACAAGGAGAGGAGATTGTATTACAAAGAGTTAAAGAAAGTTACAGTTGTATTGAGCAAACAGCACAATAGTTTATCTCTGACTAACGCTTTTCAAAATTTCCACAAAGATCCACTTTACTGCAGTGAAAAACAAAGTTCAACCCAAGTAATTTGGAAGTCAAAAGTCTTCACAAGCAAGAGGGATCAGATCGTTTTGGTTTCATTTTTTAAAATATGTTCTCACCTCTCCATCTTCCAGTTCAACGTCCAGGAAGTCAAAGTCCCTGAATACACGAAACTGCTGTTCTGAAGTGGTGTCATCCATGTTTTCTGTGTCCCGTGTGCCGTCCTCAGAGGACACCAGACTGGGCTGGTGCTCAATTAGGTCCAGTTCCCCACAGGATGAGAAAATCACCTGTAGGAAGTGCTTCAGTATGATTTCCCAAATAACATGGTGACATTGAAACAATGTTGAGTTTTGATCCAAACAATCATTTTGGTTGAGATTGACATTTAAATTTGTAAAGTGTGTTGGACCAGCATTGAAATTTTTATGAAAGCCAACAGCAAACATGGGTGGAGAGATTGGACATAGCATTGAACTAACACTGATTTGTAGTTGAGGACCACAAGATCATGCAGGTATGTATCTCTGCAGAATACTAGTGGGTGTTCGATGGGCATTTTCAAACACTTTACCCGATTTGCTCTAATCCACTGGGGGCTTGGTTTAGGGGTGGCCTTCATGATTTTAGCAAGTCTAGTGAAAAATGGTTGAAAAACACCGATTGTAGTGAAAATGAGCACTGATGTGCATTTCTCAGTAGTTTAACTGATGCTTTCTCATTAGAGAAAAAACACAGTTGCATCCTATACAGAAGTCTTGTTTGTTGAACCACCTGACATACATGACTTCTCTGGGTTTCAAACAATAGTGCATCTATCTTATTATTGATCTGTTCCTTTGTTTTGCTTGCTTGTTATTTTCTTTTGATTTATTGTTAAAAGAAGTCTAATGAAATACATTAATTCATCACTTCATAACGTTGATTCAATGACATTAGCATTGATTTTTTGTGGAAATCTCAGCATTGTTTTAACTTTGAGGGTGCAAAGGTGATATTGAACCAACATCACTTCAAAACGTAGATTAATTGACATTATCATTGATATTTTGGATGAAATCTCACCATTGTTTCAACATTAATTGTGGGTGCAAAAGTGATTTTAAACCAACATCACTGTGTAACATTAATTCAATGCACTTAGCATTGCCGCATCAACATTGACTCAACATTGTTTCAATGATTGTTTGCGATCTGGGTTCTGACATATTTTCTAACATTTAATACTGGGTGGATAACATTGATGTCACTTACAGATGGGTTTTTGGTGAGTCCAACTTCTTGGCCACACAAGGTTAATACATTCACCAACTTCTCACGAGTCCGTTTCTAAATTGGGAGATAAATGACACAAAAAATAAATACATTAAAAATAATGAACATAATAAATAAATTTAATTAAATTTAAAATAAAAACAATTACATTTAAACAAATTAAATAACATAATAAATAATACAAACGCAAAAGTATTCACGCACTGTTCTTCAGCAAACATCAGAAATTCAATGAGCGTATCTGTGAGTGCTCACCTGTGAGGACTGGGGTCGTTTCCAGCTGACAGGCACCAGCACGTGGTTGTTTTGATAAGAGCCCGAAGATGTAGAGGAGGTACTGCGTGTCACGGCAACCCCTCCTCCGTTCTTCCCATCTTGCCTCGGGGAACCGTGAAGCTCGTCATAGCGCCGACCAATCACCGGTGTCTAAAACACACACAAACGCACCATTTAAGCCCAGAGATTTCTTGTCTGCTCTTTTCTTTTCATATCATAATCTTGTGGCCCTCGGCCCAAGAGTCTTGATTTCAGCGCGCTCCTTTTGATAACTTCAATTTGCCTCAGATCCCCACCAACCATTCAGAACCTGCTGGAAAAAGTGGATGTCTTTTCTCAATGGTCCTGCTCCTCTGTGTCTCGTTGAGGAGTTTTAGAAAAAGAGAACTTCAATAAAGCAAGCCAAACAAAGCTTGTGAGAATGTCAGGATGTCCCTTATTGAATTCACCTGCCCTTAATTCCTGTGAAATCCTTTCTGCTGGGATGGGATCGAGCTTGTTTTGAGTTCCCCGTCAGAACTGAGGGGTTTTTTCTACTGTCTCGCCCACTTGCAAGAGGCTTAATGTGTCCCAGAGGTATTTGACAGAGGGCAGAGGAGTCTGCTTTAAGACTTTGGAAGGGCTGTCCAGCCCTCGCCGCTCTGGATGCAAAACGCCACAGCCGGAGTGACATCATTTCCTGGAATTCATGCATTACACAAATAGCTCCCTGTTTGGTTCCCACACTTTAATGAGACCAGGTCGTTGATATTTCCATCAAGTTTCGAACAGAAGACCGAACCTTCAGAGTTTGCATTAAAACAAATGTTACTGTAAAATAACATTAAAGGAGAAAACTAATACAAAGGAGAAACAACATAAAAAACTGCACAGCTCCACCTTGGAAAATGTGGACAAACCCAGAGAGGATGCCAGTATTTGGTGGTTTGCTGGCATGACTCACTTTTACAACCTATATACCAACTCTCACCTCACTAACTTAACGTACATTACCACTCAAAAGAACACCTTTCGAATTCTTTATAATAATTTTTAAAATGACAAAATTAATAACATTTAATAATAAGAATACTATTTAGTGTTTTTTCGGTCTTGAGATTTCCTGTATTGTACAGCGCTTTGAGTGTGTGAGCAATTAAAAGCATGTAAATTGAAATAATAATAATGATAATTACTATTAAATAACTATTATTATTATTATTATCATTATTATTATTAGTAGTAGTAGTTTTATTATTATTATTATAAGACTATGAAATAACAGAACTATGAAAGGAAATTATATTGTGATGAAATGTTCAAATATATTTTTAGCTCCTTCAAAGTCAGTATTTAAATAGTTTACATGCATGCTAGGTACTTTTTGGTTGCTACAAAACTTATTTCAAGCTTTGAAGGATAAGTCTTAGGGTTTTACAGATCATGAGACAAATTAATTCAGCCAAACCTTTGACTTGTACTGTATGATGACAATAAAGGAGGACATGTCATACCTCTGAAATGTCAAAGTGAAAGTCAAGGGTCTTTCCAGGCAGGGCTTTGGAGGGCGTGTCCCACACACGCCTGACATCCACAGCGGATGCGTTACTCAGCGGGGACGAAGGCGAAACCAGACTAGCCGAGCGGGAGACCACCAGCTTTAATATGTTCAAGGCTTCCTTCCAGTGTGCAGTCTAAAGTCACAGAAACAAACACAAAACAGCTAAGTTATTCCTTAAGGACAAAACATGCTCACCTCCCAAAGAATTACATACAGTCAATCCATCTTCACGAGCAGTAGCCGTCTCTTCTTCTGCCGAGATAAACACACAAGCCCGGCGAGAGCAGCAGAAGTTCAGAAGAGCGTCTTTGCTGTGAGGCCACACTGAAGGCCTCAGTAATGTGGACAGCAGCCAATAGGACCGACTGTTTATAGACTGCTGCTGGGTGTGCCTTTGGATTTATAGACCTGGCACAAGGTTGTGTTTTTTTTTTTCTCTATATTTTTTTTTCTCCCTCCGAATGAAGGGTTGAGAGATGGAAAACCAGTGGTTTTAGCAAGGATGTAAGACCGCTTAAAGTTTTACAGTAGAAACACTATAAAACACTATTATGCAATAAGTACATTTATTTAGACTAGATGATATGAACCAGTTAAATGTAATCACTGAGACTAATTTTAGAAGCACCCACAATAAATATTTGATTCTCAGAGAACACACAAACTGCTCAAATGCACTGTTGTTATTTTGAAGTAAAACTATTAAAATTGTTTTCATTTATTGAAATAAAGATCAAAAAGTCAAATATAAATATTAGCTGAATAAACTTAAATGTAAAAAGTAAAAAAAAAAATTGAAATTGAAAAAAAGAAAAATTCAACTGAAATAGATATAAATTAAAGCTAAACAGACAAACAAAATTACATAACAAAATTAGTAAAATACATAGAAAATAAAAGCTATAGTATTAATCAATAAAAACAATAGTACTTTTCTATAATTGTACATAATATAACACTACATTGTAGGTGAATAAAAGCATCTACCAAATGACTGAATTGTATAATACATTTTAAGTTACGGAAAAAACTCCATAAGTAAATTGTATATGTGATAAATTATGAATTGTGTATGAGGTGTCACACCTGAACAAACTTCTCTATGGTTGTTAGAACCTCCATGTTGAAAAGTTTGGCTTGAATACCACTCAGGTCCATGTGACTCAGTAGACTGTAGATGATTTGCAGAAGAGTTTGCTGCATGCTGGGTAATCCTTTCTCCAACAACTGTTTACAAAATAAGTATTAGAAAATAAAGTTTCCCTAAATGCAAAGAATGTACATGTCCACATTCCTTCAAATTCTTGTATTATCATAACAAGATGGACATTGTTTTTTTCCTTAAAATTTCAAAAGTTGTATGATTAACTTTTATTTGCTTCCTACCTCCGACATGTAAGTAACCATGCTGAGTGTGCTGTCGCTGAAGGCTTCATGTAGGTAGCGGCACACCACATTGACCCAGGAGAAGCAGTCTCGGGTATAAGAGTGTGTTTTATACAGTGTCATCACATGGGCAAGGTTGGACAGCTTGGAGTTCTTTTCCTCAAGGCAAATCTGTCAATCAAAATGAGTGATTTTCAGCAAACAAATGTGCTGTAGATTCTGATTCTGAAGTATAAAAATATATTTATAGTGCGCTTTAAGGTCAGAGTAACAGGAACAGACCTGAGAAATTCTCTCAGCCACGTCCTTACAGAATTGAGTAGGTGAGTCAAAGTTTAACACAAGATGGGGGATGAGGCAGAGCACATTCAATGGGAAACCTGAAGGGTAATAGCAGATTTGCTTTCATAATCCCACTTAACATGAACCTTGGTGGATTAATAGAGAATTATTTTAGAATGATACATTTTTCTGGCAGTGTAACAAAAGGTCTACCTATGGCTTGGGAGGTGTCCACCACTGGTAGCCGTGAGACGGGTGTGAGCTGGCTGAAAAGCTCCAAGGTAAGTTCTGTAGTGTTCGCAGAGGTGAAGCCCTTCAGAAGCAATTGCTGAAGCCCAGAGAACTCCTTCCATTTGAGCTGGATCTGGATCTTCTCCAGCTTTTCTTTGTATTCCTGCTTATCTAACGAAATGTGGCCTAGCAGCTTCCCTAACAACCTGAGGGACATGTGGTACTCAAACTCAAAGTCTGACTCCATGAGTGACACCACTGCCCAAAAGATGGTGGCTAGCAGGTTGCGAGGATGGTTGGCGTTGGCTGGGTCGGTGGAGACCACGTTGTCCCTGGAGGAGGATGAGGACAGGGATTGGAGCTTGGAGAAATTGCTCTGGTGATGGTGGATGCGGTCTAGCGTGGCACTCCGGGGAACCTCAGAGGAACGCTCAACCTCGCCAAAGCGCTTGGGTACGGAGTAGCTACGCTGGTGGCGTATTCGCTCAGAAGTCATGCCTGATCCTGGAATCAGGTCCAGCTGACTGGTGCTCTTACGGTTTAGCGTTAACTTGCCACTGGATGGAAGATCTGGTGAAGATGCCCTGCAGGAACATAGACTTATCACCAACAGGGAACAAAGCATCTTGGACTTTTGATGTTGAAGTTAGAAGACTCCTTAACCCTACAAAGCTAACTGTATCATATTAGAAACACACATTTATAAAGCCTCTAAATTCTAAAATTCTGATCAAAGCTTTGCTGAAAAAACTGTTGTATTCAGGACCAGGTACATATCTTCTGTCATCTGATTGATAGTTTCTATATTTTTTTAGCAATTACATTTTTTAGTATAAATGCAAAAACATACAGTTTCAGGTAATGGTACATGTTAGATGTTACACGTTGTTAGTAACATTTCAAGATGAACACTTTCTTTCTAAAAACCTGGGTTTGCTTGATTATCCACATATCATTTTTTAGAAAAATCATGTTAAAATGTGAGTATCAATTATGATACATCAGGCTTTTGAGGAATGCTTATTTGTACATCTCTCAATCATAATTGCATCATATGTTTTACCCCCCACAATTAAAACTACAAAGCTTTGATCATAAAGCATTTTAATATTTTATTAAGACATAAAATTCAGAGATATATGACAACTGATATTTAAATCTCATGTATTTGCATTACAAGCTATCAGAATTTCAACTTATATTTTGGCAATATAAATGTCAGTAACTGTACCAAATTGCACGTTTTTGCTCGGTTTGGGCCTCTGAATAAAATGTGGAGTTTTTCCTCATCAAGGGTGAGCTCCATATTCTCCTATATCATACTATATAAGCCATCAAGTCTGATTTATCAAATATGATACTCAACAAAAACACATATGCAAACAGTTTTTATTTTAGAATATGTGTCAGGTTTTGCAGGGTTAATGTTATACGGCAGGAACTTACCGTAGTATGACAAATAAGTCATTGTTCTTAAGGCACTCAGCTAGATTATCCACGACTGACTCAAGAGTGAGGAGAAGCTCCATCACATAACCCTGTGGAGAAGATGCATTGTGAGTTTATTCACTCGCTGAATCTGTCAAAACTGTCATTAAGGAGCCCAAACCTCACCTGAACCTCCTCTCCGTGCTCCCCGACCACCTCCACCAAGCGTGAAAGCAGGTCGGAGACGGCCAGCGCTGAGAGGGGCTGCCGCAGAGCTCTGAACACCTGGAAGGAACGTCCAGCGTAATGCCTGGAGGAGCTACACAGAGCCATCTGCAACGCCACTTCACTCAACTGCTGCTCAAGCCGAATGTCTACAAACATACAGAACATGTGACATGCAAACAGACATTCAGTAGTGGCCAACAGTGATGTCCGATATGTGCTTTTAATGACCCTACAAGAATATGAGAAAAATATTTAATTTAAGGTATTTGTCTGATATAATTATTTGGCAAAAAAGGCAAACTACGGCTACAAGTTTTATTTTACTATGCAAAAATGAATAAATTGTATAACAGCATTCATAATTTCTTTGTATGACAGCCTGGCCAAAAATTACATCCACACAATTTGACATGAAAATATAATATCAGGGAAAAAAAATAAAAAAAAATTGACTCCTAGCACAATTTCACATTATGCTTACAAAATGTGTTCGAATTTGTAATAATATTTGAGTAAAGAGTGAAGATGTCAAATTTTCCTAGGCTGGACATAACTTTTGGCCAGTACTGTACATTATAAATAGCAATAAAATGTCACAAGCTGCACCCAGGTAATGTAGTTGAACACTGGAATGACTAAAGACAAATGTGGCTTACCTGATTTGGACTCTTTGAACACAGACATCACATGTCGCAGGAAGTTGGTAAGCTGCTCTGTGCTTTTTGAGTGCTGATTCTTAGGAGTGATATCTTCATGGCTCCATAATGGCCCAAAAGGCCTAATAAAACATGCAAATATCTATTTAATCTCTTACATATTACACTATAAGTGGTGTTCATGGCAGGAAAAGCTACTTTCACCTTGTCAGCAGAGCCATATGTTTGATTACTTCTTACTTACTTGCCACTAGATGGCGGACTAGGCTGCAAAATGCTATTTCCCTACGAACCAGCAAATGTGTTTTGTTTCTTAAAAAAAATTGTGGTGCATTAAAGATGAGCTTATAGTTTTCCTCAGTCAAAACTTAAGATGAACTAAATAATCAGACAGCCATTGCTGTTTGTAAAATATTTTAAACACATATGATATAAACCTTTTAGAGAGTACGTGAAAAAATAGTTTGAAACAATATTCAAGTGAAAGAAAAGAAAAAAAGTTGTTTCCCCATCCTGTACATATAGACTTGTTCACACTATCAGCTCAAATCCAGTCTTGTTTCATGTCCAATTCAAAACTTTTCTCTGTTGAAACCATAATTATAATCCCAATACTACCAGCTTGATGCAAGATTTTATTGCATAAGTAAATTGGTAGTTTGCAAGTAACAAACAGATCCATGTGCAAATATCAGTGCTGCCAGTCTTAAAGATGGGATTTACAAAACAGTTTGGAATCGACTGCAGTGTGAACATAGTCTGAAAGAACCCACACCAGCACCAACATCAGACGCCCGTTTAAACCGCACCACAGCGAGAACCGCTCTGATGTAGACTGATGAAATACATGCAACATACAAGTCTGTAATATCCTGAGTGATGTCAGATGTAAGACGCGTCAGATGTGTCATTTCCTGAATCAGTTCCTGAACAGCTCTGGAATATTCACATGAAATGACCTTTCATTTTAGTTACAGTGAAGATAAACTGAAAAGAACTCAAGATTAACTTAACAGCGAAGCTTTCACACTTAAAGGGCAGCCTGGATGCTATTTGGCCGCTGTTAAAATGTATTTAATAGTTAAACACTTTATTATGTGGATTTCACCTACTGCAAGTTCAATATAATAATAAAAATATTACATCATTTATTTGCCTATCACACTACCATTCAAAAGTCAGTCATATTTTTTTATGTCTTTGAAAGGAGTCTCTTATGCTCACCAAGGCAGCATTTATTTGATCAAAAATACAGTAAAAACAGAAATATTGTGAAATATTATTACAATTTAAATAACTGTTCTGCATGTTAATATATTTTAAAGTATATTTTATTCCTGTGATCAAAGCTGATTTTTCAGCATCATTACTCCAGTCTTCAGTGTAACATGATCCTTCAGAAATCATTCTAATATGCTGATATGGTGCTCAAAGAAACATTTCTTATTATTATCAATGTTGATTTTTTTTTGTGAAACCATGATGCATTTTTTTCAGGATTCTTTGATAAATAGAAAGTTTAAAATAACAGTATTTATTTCAAATAGAAATTGTTTGTAACATTATAAATTATCAATTTAAATACAACAAAAAGTACTGTCCTTGAACGGTAGTGTAAACATCACAACATTGATTTACAAAATAATTCTAGGTTTGTATACCTGGTAGTGAGAAACTCAATGAGTTTGCTGCTCTTCTCATCATCTTCAGTGCTGCTCTCCATTTGCTCCACCTCTTCCTGGGCCAGATGAGGCAGGTTGGAGCTGCTGCCTCCGAGGCTCAGGCTGGACGAGGTAGAGGAGGAACTGAGGCCCGAATCTGGCACTGGAGATGCCTGGCCATTCCGCAGGAAGTCCACACCACCTGAACATCACACGTAGGGAGAGTAAAAAGGTTTGGAACGGAACAAGCTCTGAAGACGAACCTACATTTTAAGTGACTTTAGGCAAGTCAAACAAACGGGGTGATAACATTCCTAAATGAGCCAAATCACAGACATTAAAGAACAATACTTCTATCACTATGCTGTTATGACAGGGGCTGGTGACTGACATCTTATCAGCATCATATTGACTTTGCCTAGACATGCTTTAACAGCATGACAACAGTGAGACCACCCACTGGTGCAAACCAGTCTCCCCTGGGCCCGATAGATGGTCCCTTTGGGGCGAGAAGATACAAATAGTGCATAGGAATGCTCTAATCAGACGTTTAGATGCTCTGTGTACATATAATTGTTTTTGGCCGCACTTCCAGAAGTTTGTTCTTGCACAGATAAGAATTCTCACCCTCCACCCCTCTACAGGATTTCAACATGACCGCACTATGAAAGCTATGTGTCAAATACCAAAGCCAATGTGTAAGTGTTCATGCAAGGAGGGTGTGATAAACAGGATTCATGAAAAGTTGCTAAATTTGTCTTGTTGACAGCACAATTTCACAAAATTTAATACAATGTAGAGCTTTGCAAAGTGCAAAGCATTCATTATTTCAAGGTCTAACAGTTATAATAAATGTAATTGTATATAAAAAATGAATGCAACTGCATAATACTTTCACAGTACTTATTTGAACTTATCCAAGTTGTATGTACCATTTTTGATATATGGCTTTGTTTAGGCCGCTACAGCATATCTTAAACATGATCAATACTTTCCAGGAGTACTTTTTGTATACAAACAACTACATCTTCTGACGGTCACCGTGATTTGCCAAGCAAAACATGTTCCTGGATCAACATATTTTGTTGATCCCGGAACAACATTCCTGTCCAAAAATACTATCCCTACTCCTAAACCTAACCCTACCCATAAGTTATCCCTAAAATAAGATGGAAATCGGGTGAATAACACTGATGTAGAAGCACCTAACTCTGGTTGTAAGCCTGGTTGATTGGAATGTTGATCCAGGAACATGTTGCACTTGGTGAAATCACATTCACTGTCTTCTGACCCCTGGCACTAATATCCATCCAAAATGTAGAATAATTTTTAAAGGGATAGTTCACCCAAAAATGAAAATTATGTCAGTAATTACTCACACTCATGTTGTTCCAACCCCGTAAGGCTTCCGTTCATCTTCGGAACACAAATGAAGATATTTTTGATGAAATCTGAGAGCTGGATCACTCCTCCATAGTCTTCTATGGGATCAAAATTTGCTGGCCGAGAAAAGTTAGTAAAGACATCGTTAAAATAGTCCAAGTGTCTACAGTGGCTCAACCATAAGTTTATCAAGTGATGAGAATACTTTTTGTGTGCAAAAAACAACAAAAATAACGACTTTATTCAACTATTCATTTTGAGTTCACGTAGTGTAACAGCGCAGCGCTTCTGGGTTGTACGTCACCACGTAGGCTCACTATTGGCCGACGCTGGTCATGTGTGTGATGCGTGTGACGTACAAAACAGAAGCGCTGCGCTGTTACACTACGTGAATTCATTCAGGCCTACACAGACGAAAATGAATAGTTGAATAAAAGTCGTTATTTTTGTTGTTTTTTGCGCACAAAAAGTATTCTCGTCGCTTGATAAACTTATGGTTGAGCCACTGTAGACACTTGGACTATTTTAACGATGTCTTTACTAACTTTTCTGAGCCGGCAAGTTTCGATCCCATAGAAGACTATGGAGGAGTTATCCAGCTCTCAGATTTCATCAGAAATATCTTCATTTGTGTTCTGAGTAATTACTGACAGAATTTTAATTTTTGGGTGAACTAACCCTTTAACACATTTTACAAAATGTAAGCCTCTGTGTTGTAATGCACACGCTGATTTTGATAAAGTAATGGTAAGAATAACTTTTATAATGTTACTGATACTTTAAAATGAATATGCCAAGGATTTAAATCAATCTTAAAACATATTTTTTTATATATTACAAAATGTAACGTTATGTTTTTTATTTAATGTAATGTTTTTTATTTTATTTATTAATAATATATTTATATGATTTATTTTTAACCTGGTTTTATCCTTGGTTGGCACTGGCATTAAAACTTTGAGTACCACAAGGAAATAAATAAATAAATAAATTCAAAGCAATATATTTTTTGTTCAATAAATGACCATACAATCCTGATGTATGAAATATAATATATAAAAACAAACATTTAAAAAAAAAAATTCCTGACATATTTTGAATGTTAAGTCTACTACCTGTGTAGAACTCGGGCTGGTAGATGGGTTTGAAGGTCAGGCTCTTGTTGCTGTTGGCATCTCGGGTGTTTAGCAGAACGGAGGCAATGAGGCTGAAATTGTTGTTGCAAGATAACGTGATGAGAAGGTGCAAGACGAGCCTCTTACAGTGTTCAAACACCTCTGGGCGGTAGTGGTCCATACCTAAAAAAAAGAGCCAAGGTTTACAGTACTTGCATTCATTCATTGTTGTTTAGGGCCATTTGGGGGTTGTGGGTTAAGTGGGAATATCTAGTACTAGAATTTAGTTTTTGTTTATTTTTATTTATTTGGGTTTTTCTTTTTTAGTCTGTCAACAACTAAATGTTATTTTGAATTGAAATTATTAATGTTCTCAATACACCGGGATACAAATATTTCACATACTGTACTTCTAAAAAAGATAAGCTTGTTCCATCCTACATGCGACTGCTTTCACTGACAACATTGTTCTCATAGCAGGCCACATAGTTATAGTCATAAGACACATTCAGAGATGTAATGGTTCAGATGAGATTAGATTTTTTTTTAAAAAGAGATGACAAAAGCAAATCCATTTTGAAAAAAAAAAATACCATGTACTACAGTAAAAGCAGTAATTTCCATCTGAGCACACCTGACTCTTGCATTGCAGCCTTAATCTAGAGGGTCTAATCCCTGATAAAATGTCCCGCATTGTGATGAGAACAGAACACAGAGGCTCTACTGACCCAGGAAACAGGCATGGAGCAGTAGAGGGAGGTGTAGGGCCCAGTCCTCCTTCACGCTGTGATCCACCACCAGCTCCGTCATGAAGATCACTGCTATGTTACACCTGAACCAAACAAAACACACTGCTCTTTCAGTACGTGAACAAAAAAACACATACCAGCAATGACCTTTCAAAAAGAACAGAACATATTCACAGCTGTGACTGAGTGACAACAAAAATTCTTAAAGTCCAACTGAAATCAAAATTGACCCTATTTACTTTGTTAGCGCATATTACTAGTTTTGTGGTGAACAATTAATCCATGCAAGTTAATACACAGAAAAAAATTGTTTGCCGTCGTAATCTTTAATCAAAGTCTGAAAAGTTACTTCCGGTCTGGAATGGCGTTCCTTCTCTGATGATGTAGGTTTGACGGCTTGGTTTGGGAAACGTTTAACCACTCCCCTCAAACCGTTAGTCTGCTATGAGCGAGAGATTGAGAGGAGGAGCGCTAGAGTAAAACCCTGCCCTCTGTTCAATATTCCGTTTCACTGGGAAATACGTCACAACACTGGAGAAAAGTCATTTGCAACTTTAAAGGAACTATGTTGGTTTTGTCATTACAGTGACGATGGCCATTGTTATCATAGTTCCTAAGTAGACATTGGTAATGTGTTATCGCAGGGTTTTTTCGGGTCAGAGGGGCTCTGGCGACAGCACTGCAGCTTCTGATCATCAATTTTCCATCTGTCTGATAATTGCAGAGTGATATGCTTTAAGATTCCAGGATTATATAATCTACGGGACTGATAAGAATTGTGTTTGATGAGAGATTAAATCAAACCGAGTCAAGTTACAGTGCTTTAAATGCCAGTGTGTAATTCTAGACTGGGTGACTGACTAGACGTTAACAGTGAATCTAAATCTGAATAAAAGGTTGTTACATAATATGAAGAAGTAGAGAGTATCGAGCTATTTTTGTAACTTAATGACTGCTTTAACGTAAATAAATAAATAATAAAAATGCAACTATCACTGACTGTCTATCACTTACGATAGAAATCTATGGCTGGAAATTTTAAAGTGTAGAAATATTACGATCATATTTTTGTTAAAGCATTTTTATAAATTCTTCAATAACATATTTGATATTTGTTATAAATTTGACATAATATGACATTGTCTGGCTGAAGTGGAATTACTTCTCTAGATAACATTTCCAGTGGGTGACATTTGCTTCAGGTATCCATGTAACGTAATTTCCTGGTATATTTGTGCAGGTGTAACGGTCACCAGCTGGAGTGCCCTTGAGAGCCACCAGAGGGCACTCCACATCAGAATAATACAGAAAACTACATCTCCCATAATTCTCTGCCTGGATTTATCAGCGCTCATTGTTTTCAGCTATGTCTCTCCCGTCTCCTGGTTTTCTTGATTCTCGGCCTGTCCCCTCAGATTTCTCTCTTTGCCTCAGCCCTTATCTGTTATTGTTTGGATTGTTTGTTTGTGTATGACCCTTGCCTGGATTTGGATTACGATTGTGGATAACCCTTAGCCTGACATCGTCATAATCAGATTCTAGTCAGAATATGAGTCTGATACTGCTCCATTGGGCTGTGATTATGAGGTGTGTTTCAACCGAAAATGCCTCTGCACTCAATTGGACAGACCTGCAACCAATCAGAGCAATGGAGTAAGTGATGTATGTTCTTCATTCATCTTTCCGATTGACAAATGCCTTGATCGTGGTTCTCTGTTCCTCTTTTAAAATGAATGCACTGTCGATATCTTCTATAACAGACGCGATGGCGGAATCTACACATCTCAATTCTCCAGCGGCAGTCATCTTTGTGGTAAACGAATTCAACCCAGGCGCTCTTTGGTGACGTGGATGATTACGTTACTGTTGGTCATCTGTCCATCATCATATAAAGCCCGCCCTGACAATTTGATTGGTCCGAACAGCTCTGGATCGAGCATAGTTGCTCCACAACAGATCAAGTCCAGACCGAACTTCCCGACCTCAAATGTTGTGGGTGGGGCTAAGTTCGGCTGGCATCCAGGCTAGATAACCCTTTAAATAAATACTGCATTTGGATCCTCAACCTTCGTGTCTCAGAGCAGTTTGTGACAGCAGGTTTACCAGATGTAGCCTACATGGTCACAGCATGAATTGAAAGCTTTGTTATAACTAGTGTTAATGTAGATGGTGAAATCTATGACATTTTCATTGGTGACCTTTTTTTTTTTTTTCATGAAGATGACAATGTCATTAAACGATAACTGTGACTACATAACTTATTTTCACAGACATTTCTCCTTCAGTAACAAGTATAAAGTTTATGAGTTATGGTTAAGCTTTCAAGATATACTGCTAAGATAAACTGCTTAAAAATGATAATAAAAAAAAAAAAGTATAAAATACTCTGGAAGCTTAACCTGTGGAGGGGTCCTCGTGGAGTGACGGTTTCGGGTAGATAATCGACCAGCGGTGCCCAACAGCCTCCATTAACTGGCATGGGAAGAGGAAGCGGCTGATTGGTTTCCAGCACACTTATAAGCCACATGGCATATGGTGGGAGCGGCTCACCTACAGACAAAGCAAAAAGAGACAAACACGCCATGCTTGACAGGTATGCCTTTCATCTGTGAGACTTGTAATAAAACAGGATTTTACCCTTGAAGCATGAGTGGTATGTAGACAGACAAACTCCACAACTGTCATCCATCATGCCTAATGCAATCACGCTCAAAAACCATTAAGCTTAAGCTATCTTAAGCTGAAATGTATTACCTGAGCCGGCTATCAGAAATATCTCAAATTCAAGAAAGAAATGAGATGGTCTTCACTAAAAGTTTTTTAATAATATTTAACACCCTTGGGCCAGAACTGTCTTGACATCTATGGCCAAAGGGGAAGCATCACAATTTAGACTTCAAGAAATTGAACTTGACATTGCTCAGAAGCTCCTCCATTGTATACAATAAATATCAATCATTCCTGAACTGTTTTAGTCCCTCTGTAGGGTTATGAACTTCACTCACTCTTTTCCTCGTCGTAGGAACCTCCAGAACTGCTGCTGTACCGAGACTCCAGGCGGTTATGTGCTCGTAAGATGTTGCTCAGCCTTTGGTGGACAGAAATGCATATGTATATGATGTATATTGTATGATGCAGTTGCAGAATCAAATTTAAACATGCTAAATCATTTTGTTATTGATCAAGGCAGTTAACTTTAGGTTGCTCCAGGGGAAATGTATGGCAAGTCTCTTTAGATAAAGGTATCTATGGAAGCTTGTTTCCGCCACAAAATAAAACATTTTAAAAGATAATTGCGACTTTTTATCTCACAATTGCGAGTTTAACGCAATTCTGACTTTATAACACGCAATTGCAAGTTTATATCTCGCAATTCTGACTTTATAACACGCAATTGCGACTATTTCAGGCAATTCTGACTTTATATCTCGCAATTCTGAGAAATAAAGTCAGAATTGCGAGATATAAAGTCAGAATTGCGTGAAATAAAGTCGCAATTGCGTGTTATAAAGTCAGAATTGCGAGATACAAAGTCAGAATTGCGTGAAATAAAGTCGCAATTGCGTGTTATAAAGTCAGAATTGCGAGATATAAACTTGCAATTGCGTGTTATAAAGTCAGAATTGCGTGTTATAAAGTCGGAATTCTGACTTTTTTTCTCGCAATTGCGACTTTATATCACGCAGTTCTAACTTTATAACACATAATTGCGAGTTTATATCTCGCAATTCTGACATCTTTTCTCAGAATTGTGAGATATAAACTCACAATTGTGAGATATAAAGTCCAATTCTAAGGAAAAAAAAGATGGATTTTTTTAATTATTTTTTTTACCTCAGAATAGTTTTTATCTCACAATTCTGACTTTATAACACGCAATTGCGACTTTATATCATGCAATTCTGACTTTATATCTCGCAATTGCGACTTTATTTCTCAGAATTGCGACTTTATATCTCCCAATTGCGACTTTATTTCTCAGAATTGCGACTTTATATCTCGCAATTGCGACTTTATTTCTCAGAATTGCGACTTCATATCTCGCAATTGCGACTTTATTTCTCAGAATTGCGACTTTATATCTCGCAATTGCGACTTTATTTCTCAGAATTGCGACTTTATTTCTCACAATTCTGACTTCATATCTCGCAATTGTGAGAAAAAAAGTCAGAATTGTGAGATAAAAAGTCGCAATTATTATTATTTATTTATTATTCAGTGGCAGAAACAAGCTTCCATAGGTATCAGCTTCAAGCTTATGTTGGTAATGCTCATTGTGGGTTTAACCTCAAACTATCATTAAACATGAACAGGGAAAAGAGTCTTATGCATATATGTAAATTGTGTGGTTTGTGGGACATACCTGTCATCACATTCCTTTGTGATTGGCGAGTTATCAGTGTCAGGGATGTTTTCCTGGCCACACACTAATGTTTTGCTACTGGAAGGTGGACCTTTAGAGACATATTTATTAATACAGCTTGTGTCATGTGATATACAGTATATGATCAACACATGATCACTATTTCACCTTCATTTTGCTTTTTGCTGTTTTGCCTTGACAGACATATACAATTCAGTTATATTCAGAATACAGTATTGTTCAAAAGTTTGGGGTTGATAAGATTTTGTAATGTTTTTGAAAGAAGTCTCTTATTCTCACCAAGGCTGCAATTATTTGATTAAACATATCGTAATACAGTAATATTGAAAATTATTACAATTTTAAAAAATGTTAAATTATTCCTGTGATGTCAGCAGTCTTCAGTGTCACATGATGCTTCAGAAATCATTTTAATATTCTGATTTGGTGCACAAGTAAGATTTCTTATTAAAGGGATACTCTACTTTTTTTGGAAATAGGCTCATTTTACAACTCCCCCAGAGTTAAACAGTTGAGTTTTACCGTTTTCGAATCCATTCAGCCGAGTTTCTGATATTTAGAAGAATATCAGTAACCAGACAGTTTCTGGTCTCATTGACTTCCATAGTAGGAAAAAAAATATACTATGGAAGTCAATGAGACCAGAAACTGTCTGGTTACTGATATTCTTCTAAATATCAGAAACTCGGCTGAATGGATTCGAAAACGGTAAAACTCAACTGTTTAACTCTGGGGGAGTTGTAAAATGAGCCTATTTCCAAAAAAAGTGGAGTATCCCTTTAACATCATTGTTGAAAACAGTTGTGCTGTTTAATATTTTTGTGAAAACTGTGATACACTTTTTTCAGGATTCTTTGATGAATTCTTTGAAAGAACAGCATTTATTTGAAATAGAAACATTTTGAGACGTTATAAATGTCTTTACTGTCACGTTTGATCAATTTAATCCATCTTTTCTTTTCAGAATAAAAGTATTACTTGCTTTAAAAAGCAACAACCTTACTGGACCCAAACTTTTGAACAGTAGTGTATATACACACAAATTCTCTTTATGGTGAGTGACATATTGTAGATGATTGTAATCATCTACCATGCATACCGGAAGTGGTGGTGGTAATTTTGCTTGTGGCTGAAAAGCGGTAAAACGGAGGATTGTCACAGTGCACCACAACAGGGTTCACAGGATCTGTCTGCTGAAGTTCATAAAGCAGCTCCTCCATGGTTTGAATGGTGTTGTTGCGACACAGATAGATCACCACCTTCTTAATCTGAGTATAAACAGAGGACAGTCCACATACTCAAACTTGACAACCTAGCTTCCATTCTTTAATCAAATGACCAGCGTTATCAATAAAATCTTGACATCAAACCAAAATATAATGAAATAAATAAATGTAGCACTTACGTGGGGCAGGAGAGAGGTGTCGCTGCTGACTCCACATAAGCTGATGAGGAATTGCAGGGTGGTCCGCAGGTTATTTGACCACCGTTCATTACTGACGAGAGCGTTCCAAGCATTCTCCATTTCTGCACCTGGGACATCATCACCATACTAGCACACACAGAGACACACAACTCAACATGCTGTTGTTTTTTTTAGTTTAGCAAAGGCTAAAGTAACAGGGATTCACTGACATACCTTTGCAGTCATGAACATGAGGTTGTTTAGGACCAGAGAAGAGGCCTGCATTGACCCCCAGCCTGTGCCACGGAGCAGATGAGGTGCTGAGGTGTTGTGAGCGTATCCCTTCCTGTTGTCCCCAGGGCTGTTCGAACTCGAGACTGTGGGCAGCAGACCTCCATCCACCAGCTCAATGTTACTGAGCCAAGGGAGCAGGTAGGTCAGCATTACCTGACGCCCGTTTGGATGAGTGCTGGGAAACCTCTGACTCACCTCTAGAGGGAGAGATACAAAAAGATAGAGCTTCATAAATACATATTCATAGATATTAATGGTGTTTCTACATGTTTGGGTAAATTTGCTGTTGACTAAAGGAATATTCCAGGTTAAATGCACTTTAATGTTCAGAAAGGAAAAATGTGTTTAAATGGAAAAAAACAATAATTTACTTACAGTGGTGCAACTGTACTGGAGAGGTAAATGTGCAGAAATATGATGACTTTCTGTTAAAGTACTTTGATGAATTCTTCACTAACAAATATTTGATAGTTGTTAAAATGTGTGTGAAATATTAAATAAAATATATTATATAAGTCGTACGGTTGAGGTGGAATTACTTTTCTAGGTGGGGAAGTTTGCTCCAGGTATTCATGTACCGGTACAATATTTTACAGATAATATTTTTTTTAATAATATTTAACAATATTTCATTTCCTGGTATCTTTCTGCAGGTTTGGCAGATTAACATGGTCACAAAGATTATAACTTTACACATTTCTCCTTCAGTAACAAGTATAATGTTTTTTAGAAATATATTTTAGTGACAACTGCATATTTTAAATGGAAATTATTCAAAATTATTTTCTATGATAATCGACAGCATGCCACAGGAGTTGTTATCGTTAACTAAAACTAAAACTATTCAAAATAATTTTTATTAATTTAAATAAATATGAAATAAAATAGATGAAAAACTTATACTTAAACGAAAACTAGATTGTTGCCTTGGCAAGTAACTAAAATAGAATAAGTTTAAGTTAAAGTACTAAAATTACTAAGTAAAACTGAAATAAAAATGAATTAAAGATATAAAAAAAATGACAACAGCACAAAACTAAATTAATAAAACTTGAACTAGAAATAAAATCAAAACATTTAAAACAGTTCATTTAAAATACTATAGTAGTATAGTATAGTATTCGTTTAAATACTATATAAATTATATTAAAATAACACTGTGCCACAGATGCTGTCGATAGAGCTTAAGCTGTATTTAAACCATAAAGAATTCCTTTAAGATCACATTTTGCAGTTGAAAGTTTATGGTTTTAAGGGTTTTCAGCTATAAGAGAGTGTCATTAACAGCCATCTTTGTCCTTCCATTTAGTACCTGAGAAAAGGGGCAGGGTAAGTTCAGGGTACATCCTGGCAAGTTGCTTAGAAAGCTGGGTAACAGAGAGACTGTAGAGGGGAGGAAGAGGCCCGTGTGTCCCATACAGGATAGCACCACTTTTCTGTTCCACAATCCTCTTAGAATACACAGACAGCTTGGCCTCCAGAATCTATTTAACCAGAAAACACAGACACACACACAAAAGCATATAAACAGCACACACATACACACACCATTTAATCCAGGACACTTTCTATTATTGCAACACTTCTTTGACAGAGAATGTTCTCTTTCTGACCTGCATTAATTGCATAGCGATCTCGTAGATCTCCCTGTTGGTGTCGGACGCTTTGAAGAGAACAAGGTTCAGCAGAGTCACGATATCACTGGAGTAGTTTCTATGAAGGAAAACAAAAAGTATCACCTACATAAAAACAACTTAGATTGGTTTTGCTAAATATGTTAATGAGGGGCTACATTCCAAAGATGCGTCTAGTCTTGACACTCAATTTTTAAACAAATCATCATGAGAAAGAACGCAAGCAAATGCCACCAAAGCTCTATTGAATAGTGCTTTTATCTGGTGTGGAAAATCTGGCAAAAAGAAAACATTTGAAGGAACCAAACTTTATTCTTGAGCAGCAAATCATCATTTTAGAAGGATTTTCTGGAGTCTGAAAATTCAGCTTTGCATCACAGCAATAAATTACATTTTAAAATACATTAAGCTAGAAAAAAACCTTAAATTTAAATTGCAATATTATTTCACAATATTATTATTTTGCTGTGTTTTTGATCAAATAAACACAGCCTTGGTGAGCAGAAGATTCTTTTTCAAAAACCTTTAATAAATAATCTTAACGACCTCAAACTTTTGAACGGTTTAATGTGCATTAAACTGAAAAAAATCAATATTAGCATAATAGCATACCTGCTACCACAGACAGTGGCAATGGCTTTGAAGCAACCAGAGGCCAGCTGGCAGGAGCCGGTGTAACATCGGTCCACGGCCCAGTTAAACAAATTCGCCTGGTCTGGGTTAAGTTCCAGCAGAAGAACCACCACCTCACAGCCCAGCTGATGCACCTGAGGAGGATCCGATCAGAGGATCACATTTGTTATCTACTGAAGTGATTGGTGATTATATATATATATACCACGAATTTCACGATTAATATTATGCATGAAATTGCATGAATAATAATCACATTTAGTCACCAAGTTCACTGTTTCTAATGATACACACAACTATTCAAAAGTTTGGGGTCAGAAAAGTGACAGTGAATACATTTATGTATGTTACAAAAGATTTTTATTTCAAATAAATGCTGTTCCTTTGCACTTTCTATTTATCAAAGAATCCTGAATAAAATATATAATGGTTTCCACAAAAATATTAAGCAGCAAAGCTGTTTTTAACATTGATAAGAATTGATAAGAAATGTTTCTTAAGCATTAAATAAGCATATCAGAATGATTTCTGTAGGATCAATAGAGTAATAATTACTACTGAAAAAATGGTGAAAAGTTTTGCCATAACAGGAATAAAATATACTTTAAAATATATTAAAATAGAGAACAGTTATTTTAAATTGTAATAATATTTCACAATATTACAGTTTTGATCAAATAAATGAACACTTCTTTCAAAAACATTTAAAAAATCTTTTTGACCCCAAACTTTTGAACGGTAGTGTACCGTCTTGTTCAAACACAAAAATGTCAGAGCTCAAAGCCAGACTTTCACTTTTGCAGAACAATGAAAACAAAACAATGCTCATTCACAAGCTGGGAAAGAGAGACACATCAGTGGCTTATCTTATGAAAAGTCCCTCAGGAAATTTGCACTGGGTCAAAAGGCACAAATCATTTTAAAGATGGTTGTGTTGGTATAGCGCCATCAACACCAAAGCAGCGAGTGAGAACGTATGTGGGTCATGAGTGTTTGGCTGCATACCCGTAGATCCTGACAGGCAAGGATGTTATCCAGCCACTTATAGAGGTAGCCATCAGGAGAGAGCCCTACGTTGTCGAACACAGGGCCACAACAAAGCACAGTCGACATGGCCTATGAAAAGAAGAAAAAACAACAACATTCTTTCACGCAAAGCTTTCATGAAAAACTTGGAATTTCCTGTTTTGAGGAAATCACGTCCTATCGTGTCTAACAGGACAAAAAAAAAAAACCTTCAAAGAAACAGGGAAGAGGCTCACAGGGCTCATATCATGTTCTGGATGTTTGTATGTTTTAATGACGCCAGGGTCTTGAAATTACAAACCTTTTACAACTGCTACAACATTATATATGATCGTCTTACAACACCTGCCTTTCCATTATGGGGAAGGGGTTTACGGCAAAACAAGAAGCTACACATACACACAAACAATGTAGCTTTAGAGGTGGGTGTAATTTTTCCAGATATCCTAACCTGTTACCTGAAAAACCTGACGTGAACTATATGTTTACACGTCGTCAATCTGCACAGAGTCGACATTATGTGAACAAGGTTTCCACAGACAAAACAGAGCACACATGCACTGTCATCACAAATGGACTCGTTCGTCACTTAATGGAACGTCTTTTGTCTCTTCGGCATGTGTCTACATTGAGGTCTTGCACTGTAAATGACTACATCACATACTAGGCTATAAGTAGACCTCTAGAGATAACATTAGTGGTGTATATGTCTGTGGTCTGAATTAGCAACACAAGCAATGTTTTAAATTAGAGCCATGGTTAAACATCATCCCGCTCCATTGCTTTTACATGCAGATTTTTCCAAACAAACATTCATGTAAAAATATGTATTTTTTATTATTTAAAAGTATTATTATTATTATTATTATTTATGATGTTCCTTTTTTAATTAAATTTTTAATCTATATATATATATATAACAATTATTTTGAATTTCATTTTATAATATTTCAAAATATTACTGTATTTTTGATCAAATAAATGCAGCCTTGATGAGCATACGAGAATTTCCAAAAATGACCCTAAACCTTTGACCGGTAATCTTTTGAATAATATTGATATTAATATTTAATATTATTTATGAATAATGTACTTTTTTTAACCCATCTAAAAAAAAATACTGTGCAATGGACATTGAGACGACATACAAATGGTTATCAAAATAATGTAAAATTATTCATTATATCAGCGTAGTCTGTACTACCTTAAGAGCACAATACTGGTATCGAGTAATCTGATGGTTCCGGTCACTATAGCGATCCAGGGGTGTGAACATTATGCTGAAAGGCCCAGCCCATTGGCTGAAAAGGATGAAGAGATGGTGTCGAAGGCTTTGCTGAGGGAAGAGGAAACGCCGATGATGCACTATGATACAAATAAAATAAAAAGATAAAAAGAGGGATTAGATCTCAAAAGGAGGGAACATTTGAAAAAAAAAAAAAAACTCTATGACTAAGAAATTTTAAACAATTAAAAAAAAAAATGGTTTTAGTTTAGCCTTTTCAAGGAGAATAGGGAAATGGCTGGCCATTGTACAACTCTTTTCATTTGCCCATGAAGTGGCTCTCCGTCTAATCTACTGCTATTTTGGGCAGTGCCTCCACTAGGGAGTCTAAATCAAGTCTAACGTCAGGAATACACCGTCACCTAGCAATGAATTCCATTTCCTAAACAAAGAAAATGTGGAGCACTTCCCAGAGCGAGATATAGCTTCAAGTCCACCAGTATGATGTCATTACTTAATGTGGTGAATAAATATTTTAAGTAGGAAGAACAACATTATGACTATTTATGAATTAAAATGTGCACTGATAAATTGAGCACAAACAGGAATGTGTATTAAGAAATTTAATGGGCTAAATTTTGATTTCCTGTTGACATTAATTGTATGTTGAGTTTGTGAGATATCTTTTGCTTCCTCTTCACCTGGGACACACTGTATGAGGTTGGCCACCATGGCGCTGAAGTGAGCTCGAATGTCTTTAAGAATCTCCACGTCTTTGTCATTCTCAGCTTCCAGAAGCATCCGGGTCAGGTCCACATACTCAAGAAAGAGAGCGCCCAGGGCCAGCGTATCGCGTTCCAGCGCTCCATTAGTGCTGAGAGACAGGGAGGCGGGGATCATTTCATGTTTTATAGCCTGCGAGTTCATAATGAGACGCAATGAAGGAGTCCAGAGAACAGAATCCATAATAATAAGTTCCTTCTCACCTGTCACTGATGACACCGGCATCCGCCAGCAGCTCAAAGATCCTGAGGAGCTGGAGTCTCAGCAGATCTCTTCTCTCTCTACGTTTTTTATTCTAGCAGACACATTACTAGAACAATTACTTTACTATAAAAACTTTCAAGAATTTTTGTAGTTAATCCAAATTTTCATTTTGACATTTTAAGGTTTTCCATGATCGTAGGAACCCTGAACTGAGGTCATTTTTTGCACTTTTTTGTTTTGCAAAATCAGTCATGTATGCATGGCTTGAGCGGGCCATTTACAATACAGCAAGTTATGGCACATACCAGCTGATCTGACTAAACAATATAACAAATTATATAACTGACCTCAGGTCTTCTTTCCAAAGCTTCCTTCATCAAAGGATGCAGTTCCTCAATCAGCTCTCTGTACGAGACATAACAAATATGAAATCAATAAGACTAAGGAAGAATCAATAATGTGCTTCTAGGGTTTATAGAGCAGTAATTGCTCCATTTCCCGAAAATACTTTTAAGATTCCAAGAATTGAAATAAGCAGACATAACTAATGTAATATGACATCTGATCACTGCTTTGGAACAATTTATAGTTTTATGGATGATCTCAAAATTGTGTTGTGAAAATCAAGTGAAAATGAAAAAAAAGAAAGCTTTTTTTAAACATTTGCTTATGAATAATAATAATAAAAAAATGTACCAGCACAATTCTAATTACACCGAAAACTGAACATTGTTCTTTGACTGACTTTTGGCCATTCATGGTGAAATTATATGCATACAGTGTTTGTGCATCGCCTTATCAAAGTCAAAGAATTCAAAAACCTGACAAGCACACAACTGAGGTATGACTAGAATGTGAACATCAGATTTATGCTGCTCTTCACATCTTATCTTTAAAAGTCTTACACTGAACTTACATGACGCATTAAAACAGATTATTTAAACATTAAAACACTGTATGTTGTGATATAAAATAATCAAAAATGACAATGAGTGGACTTCAACCTGGTTGCATAATCTCATGGCACTATGAGAAAGTGGCGTCTTGTAGGAACTTGAGTCATCTAAATATCTACAATGGTTTCGGATTTCACCAAATGTGAGAAAACAGTTCAGTTATGTCATCAGAGATCTTAAATATTTATATATGTGCAACATAGTACCTGAAAACCAGTGAATTTGTGCGGCCAAATCCAAGCACCAAAGATTCTGTGATCTCAATGCTTTCTGACCGCATCAGTGGGACCAACTGCTTCAGCAGCCAGGCCACAGACGGGGTGCCCAGGATCTAATGAACAAAACGTAAATCAGTGATTCCATCCAGTTATTAAATGACTGACTGGGGCGTTTGACTGTAGACATGACTGGTGCGTGATGCTACAGAGGCCCCACCCACCTTGTTGTCATAGCTGTTGTTGTTGTCTGTACTGGGAGTGATGATCTCAGGGGTGGAAGCCCGAAGATGACCCGAGCTCATGATGCTGGGTTTGGCCACACCGAAACACAGAATCAGATAGTTTCTCCACAGAGGCGCAAAGGTGTCAGCTGAACCAGCCGAGCTTGTCTTCTTGGCATTAACTGGGTTGCTAAAAGATGAAGGAATTCAAATGAATGAACTGACTGATGTAAAAAAAAAAAAAAGCAAATTAAAACTAGTTATTTGTTGAACAAATTAACTCCCGTTAAAACTTCAAATATAATTATACTACTGTTCAAAATTTGGGGTCGGTACGATTTTTTTTTATGTTTTTGAAAGAAGTCTCGCCAAGGCTGCATTTATTCGATCAAAAAAGACAGTAAAACAGTAATATTGTGAAATACTATAACAATTTTAAACACAGTAACTGTTTTCTATTTT
Source organism: Squalius cephalus (assembly GCF_949319135.1). Classification (NCBI taxonomy): domain Eukaryota; kingdom Metazoa; phylum Chordata; class Actinopteri; order Cypriniformes; family Leuciscidae; genus Squalius; species Squalius cephalus. Next base: position 21,991,681 of record NC_137132.1, on the reverse strand, counting down.
AATATAATATTTTAAAATGTAACTTATTCCTGTTATGGCAAAGCTGAATTTTCAACATCATTACTCAAGTCTTCAGTGTCACATGATCCTACAGAAATCATTCTGATATGCTGATCTGCAGCTCAAGAAACATTTATTATTATTATTATCAATGTTAAAGCAACAGTTGTGCTGCTTAATATTTTTGTGGAAACCCTGATACATTTTTAAGGATTATTTGATCAATTAAAATTAATTGTGTTGAGTTAACATGTATAATGAATGTAATGTATAAAAAAAAAAAAAAAAAAGAGTAGTAGAGTAGAAGAGTAACTAAAATAGTACTGTACAGAGTCTGCTATCAGGGGCAGAACCATTTAAACAAGTGCAGCAACATAATAAAAAGTGGCTATGGGAGGCCATTAAGAGCTTAAACTTAAAGATAGAGATAGCGTTAATGCTTAAAACCCTCCTGCACTTTGAGGTTTAAGCCTGGTCAACTAGATTTAAATGCTTACATAACCTATTAGACTGTCACAATAGTTAAAGCTACAATGCAGACCAATCAACAGAGTGACCTCTCAATGATAAATAGATGTAGGTCAAATGGACATTCATCCCTCACCTGGGCTCAAGTAAAGGCATGAGGAGCTGCAGGCGGGTGAAGGCGTAGGGCCAGGCGTAACTGAGCGCAGTGGGACAGTGCTTGGGTAGGTACTCCTGTCTCAGAAGGCTGAAGAGGCACAGAGCCCAGGGTTCCTTCAGTGACTGTGCCAAGATCCACACACGAGACGGGCTCCGCACGTCATAGTGGCTGCCGAGCAAAGATCCGTTCCACTCCACCAGCCACTGCAAGTCTGCCTGCTGCCCGGCGGCGAGAGACGCCTGTGGGGAAGAGGAAGGGGAGAGATTATAGTGGCAACTAGGGAGCTCAAGATTTTGGGGATTTTTGGAGGGTATTGATGTTACAGACAAAACAAAAAATGGATTTACACTAAATTTAGCTCTTAAACGTGCCAGTTTAATACTGGCGTCTGGTATCTATGTGATTCTGAATTTACACAAATCATTGTTTGTCTAAGTCCCACCACCTAATAAACTAAACTCCAAGCTCAGAGAAGTAAAACAGACTTTCGTATAAACTCAGAACAGAAGACACTTTGTAGATGTCCTCTGAGACTCGCCTGTGAGCGAAACCGCAAAGGACCGAACACAGAGGCACTCACCGAGTCAGCCACCGCCACGTGGGCAAAGCTCTCGAGCACCACTGGGCTCAGCTGGTCCAGTACATCTATCATGGGCCTTTCATCTTCCTGTGTAGACCATATTCAACCATAAAATGAGCGGATGTATAATCAAAGGCCTATATCTGATCAAGTCAGGCTCCAAGCGGCTCTTACCTCAGTCTGCCCGATGGTGAGGAAGATTTGGCGGACCTCTCGCAGGATGGACACGGCTAGTTTGCGCGTGCCTGTCTGGCAGGAGCACAGCAGCACTAAAGCAAGACCCTCAACAGCATGCAGGACTGTAGAGTGAGGGGTCCGTTCAGCAGGCAGCCTGGAGCCAGAGCTATTCTGTAACAACTAAAGAGCACATACACAGATTTATTAATTATATTGTATTATATTATATTATATTATATTATATTAATTATTATTTAAAATATTGTGTATATTTTATATTATTTTACATTAATACTAAGCCTCAAATTGCTCAATTTTTTTTATTGCTGTCTAGAAGAAACACCAGAGATATCAAAGAGATTTTTTTGTGATTTTTTCTTCACTGAAGGCAATTTTATTTCCTTGCCACTTACTTCAGTGGAGCAGATCTTCGATGTGTCCAGGCTCTTGCTGGTGCTGAGAAGGGCCAGTTTCCACTGTGTGAGCAACTGCAGCAGTAGTTTAAGTGAGGAGTCCAGCAGGGTTTGGTGTGTGTCCTGAACCTCTCGGAGCAGAAAGCTGCAGTAGCCCAAGAGCACTTCCTCTCGCCAGTCTGAGAAGTCCACCAGCAGGCTCTGCAGGGAATTCTGGGCTATCAAACGCAGTTCATCATCCATATGGATGGTTAACCTGCCAGTAAAAAGATCACAAAATATGTTCATATATATATATATATATATATATATATGTATTGAAATTAATATGAATAATACATTTTATATAAAAATGTATTATATTTGTATTTATTATTATTTACTATATATATATATATATATATATATATATATATATATATATATATATATATATATATATATATATATATATATTAGGGCTGTCAAAAGATTAATCGTGATTAATCGCATCCAAAATAAAAGTTTGTGTTTAAATAATATATGTGTGTGTACTGTGTATAATTAAATTTGTATCTAGAAATACACACACATGCATGTATATATTTAAGAAAAATGTGTTATTTATATATAAAAAAATTATATTTATATATAATATAAATTATATATAAATATATACAATATATGTATGCAAATATTTCTTAAATATATACATGCATGTGTGTGTATTTATATATACAAAATAATTATACACAGTACACACACATATATTATGTAAACACAAACTTTTATTTTGGATGCGATTAATCGCGATTAATCTTTTGACAGCCCTAATATATATATATATATATACATATATATACAGTATATATATATATATAAAAAAAAAAAATTTTTTCACTATATATTTAAACATTAATTTAGATTTTTTACCTTTTTCCTGAAAGTGTTCAAAAAATGTCACCTTTAAAGGTGTCATCGAATGCCCATTTTCCATAAGTTGGTATGATTCTTTAGGGTCTTCATGTAAAGTTTGTAACATAGTTTGGTTAAAATTCCTCAATGGTTGTGTAAAACAACATCCTTTTTACCTCCTCAAAAACAGCTCTGTTCACAGCGACCCGTTTCGGTGCATGTCTCTTTAAATGAAAATGAGCAACTGCTCACCCCACCCCTCTCTTCTGTGGGGTGTGTGGACACGACACGTAAAGTGCTGCCTTGGCAGACAGTTTACAAATGGCTGAGGGTGGAAATATGCTAATACGGGACAGTTTGCCAGCGGTCGTGGGCGGAGCATGAGCAATATGACAACATATTGCTCAGAAAATCAAAACGGCTTAATTATTGAGAGTGTTTAGACTTTTTGAGGATAAAAAAAGGAGTGAATGGATTTTTTTCATTATATGGTGGTTGTGTCCACACACTGCAAACACCATATAAAAGTGAATTTTGCATCCGATGACCCCTTTAAAAGTGAATTTTGCATCCGATGACCCCTTTAAAATGTTCTCCTACATATCTAAATAGTACCATGCACTAAGACTTTCACCAAGATCTTTCACTACAGCGAAGAAGCTACTGCAGCTCCAGTGGTGGAAGTTCACAGAAAGCCTGAACTAGCTGGCTGACCTAATGGCTTAAACATGAAGAATTAAGTCTGATAAGACCAGACTCAGATTGCACTGGGACATCCTATTCAAGCTGGGGGCAGGGAGGGATCACATTACTGAATCTCTAGGAAACCTGACCATCGGGCAATTCGTCGAAGCAAATGTTTCCTGCTCACATGCCCATGCACACATCGAACAAATACACTCACCGAGCCAAAAGGTCTATGAGCTCTGACTTGGACATGCCATCGGGAAGGATGCGTGGAATGGCGGCCATGCATGTCCTAAAGAGGTCAATCTTGGGTTTCCTCTCGCCCCTGTCAGTATAGAGAGAGGTCACATAAGCTCAAACAGAAATGAGTGCACTGATAAGCTCAAGATTAGTTGGACTGATGGGTTGGACAGGTGTGTGCAGGGTATCAGATACACCAGATGAAACATTACTGGACATAGACAAGTGTCATGTGTGACATACGTAATCATTTCCTCGGGTTCCTTATTCAGCATCTGTGCGTTACTCAGCATCATACAGCGACCAACCTCCTTATCCAAATGTCTGAGGATATTGTCTAAAGCTTTCCGCACTTGGGGGTAATATAGGGACATTCCTAAGTGTTTGGAAAGACAAAAACAGTGGGAAAAAAAACTGTGATAGACAGTCATGTTCTTTAATAGTAACAGAGTTTAATGAGAAAATGTCAATCAATATCATTAAGAAGACTTTCTCTTTATGTTTTTGGTAAAGGTTTGCATTTCATTCATGTTTTTCAACTTATTCTTCTGTTTGTTATCCAGCACAATATCATTCATGCACTGAGTTTTCAGTTCCACAGACAAAAGTCTTGATTTTATTGAAATGATTCTTCTAAAAGTAGAATAGATCAACTCACCTATGACTTTAGCCTCATCTTCAGTCAGAGGTTTGCTCAGGAACGTCTTTTTGACTCGTAGTGTGTTTCCAGAAGGGAGCGTGGCCCCCGTGTTCGGCATGGGAGGCTCGCCATCTTTCTGCTGCAGCTTGTCGGCAATGACCAGGAATGCTCTGAGACCTATATTCATTCTCTACAGAACAGACATACACAAAATCAAGATATGAGTGCCATAACACTGAGATAAAGCTGCTACATCTATTGTAATTTAATAATACTTTACCTCTGGATTAAGACTAAAGGCTTTTGCAGGTTTCCCAACACACAGTAGGTCAAAAATGACTTCTTTCATTGCAAAGTCAAGTCTTTCCTGTAAGATAAATCAGAAAAAGGAAATGCAATTTGCATTTGTAATGATGTAGTATGCAAAAAATTGTAAATATTTTAAGAGAGAGTTGCAAATAATGATGGGAATCTAGCTGTCACTGTCTATTTATTTTGGTAACAACACTAATTCCTTTATCCTTAGATGCATGCACAGTTTGCACAACAAAGTCTTGTATAATGGTTTAACTGCTAACAAGAGATTAACACTGAGGTCTTAGTTTTAGATCTGACTGTTATTTAAGCGTAGACATACCTGTGCAATAAACTGGATAATTTTAACAAATATATTGAAAGGCATATCTTTAGGAACCACGCTGCGGGATCCTTTAGGGAACAGGGTCGTCACAATAGAGTTGAGGCGGCTGTGGGGACAAGATTGCAGTCTTTAGCAATAACAAGTTTTGGACAATGTCAAAGCATAGTGACACAGATAGCTTGTTATAAGTAGCATTCCATTACAGTGGCAGTCTTGAACCTGGCCTACTTGTGGAATTCGATTTTTAAGAGAGGTTTGTCCTCTTTGGGCTTATTCGCAGTGGTTGGTAAACCCTTAAGTCACAGCTTCATGATATGTAGCATTCAAATCCATGGTTTCTGATATTTATGACCTGCTATAATGCAATACACCCCTCTCGCAAGAACTATGAGCTGACAGGTTTTTCTGCATCATTTGAGCCTATTATGATCCTTGTGGTTCCAGAACTAACTTCTCCCTCCCATGCTTTAGATATCTAATATCATGCCAAACTTTGTTCCTCCTTAAATATTCACTACTGTTAAAAAGTTTGGGATCGGTAAGATGTTCTAATGTTTTTGAAAGAAGTCTCAGTAGTGCACAACACAAGAAAAATTAAAAAAGCAAATATAAGTTAACAACACAGTGGAATCAAGCCACAACACAATGGAAACGAGCTACAACATGACGAAAATGCTCTCGTTCATTTCTCGGCCCCCAGAGTTAAAGTGTTGTGGCATGTTTCTGTTGTGTTGTGGCGATTCCGCTGTGTTGTTAACTTAAAGTTTGCTGTTTAAATGTTGTTGTGCTGTGCATTAATGTGCCACTGTAGGAATCAAATGCTATACAGTATTTATTTGAAATACTATTTTATTTAGGTGAACAATCAACAGATAAAACATTTAAGTTCAAATAAAATTTGATTAGTTTTGGTGGTATGGTTAGGTTTAAGGGTGGGTTAATGGATAAGGGAAGGGTCAACAATGTAATTATAGCTGTAATTACAGAAATTAATTACAGATGTAATCACATGTAGGTATTTTTATGTACAATGTAAGTATGTACAGTACACAAATAATTGCATTGTATCAGTTGATTCATTTAAATGTTATTACATAGTACTTAAAGACACCTAAAATAAAGTGGGACCGTACTTTTATATAGTATGCATTATTCATTTCAAACTATGCATAAACTGAATAGCCCACAGTCAAAAAACTATCACCACAACTTCCTTTTCTGGTATTGAAATCCTCTAAGGGCATGTACACCCTTTCCCAAACAATGTCAACCATATATCATATTAATCCTTATTAATCTATTGTGGATTAGCTACATAAGACATCTAAACTTGTCCACTGTTCCTTTTTGGCCCTGAAGATCAAACAAGGGTGTGTATAAGGTTTAGTTTGCCAAGCTTTCAATTCCCAGAGGACGATTTTGGCGTTCCAACACCCATCACCCATGACCACCAGCCTCCCTTCTAGTCCTCTCCTTTCTCCACCCATTTTTGGCAGCACTGTCAGTAATTACCAAGTCTTCTACCCCTCCGCTTGAGGCATGACGACTGTAATGGATTGCTTGTTTACTCGCTGCCACTTAGAGGGCTGAGAGATGTGGTCACACCCCCGGCTCGGTGGACTGGCGGCCATGGGAGGGGCAGGGTACAGACTTGTTTTTATTATTATTACTTCTTTTCAGCCTTCTTGAACTCCATCAAGAAAGCTGGCATTCATAAGATGGACTATATTATGTAAAATCAGTTTACTGCAGACCTACCCACAGCTTGACTCTGGGGGCCTCGGATGGGTGTTTTGGTAGTGGCTTTAAACACAAGAAGCAACAGACCAAGGACGTGCTTACCCCTGTGTCGCAGTGTTGCTCTCGCATTTGATGCGGATCATGTAGACCCACAGAAGTCGGTAGAGGGACTCAAGCGCTACCCGTGCCATTTTAGGGTCCTTGCTCTGTAACGACAAAGTTTATTTAGTGAGCAATCCTGGTTGCTATTCTGGTTGAGTCACAAATTAATGTATAAAGAGAAACTATAACGTAGTGAAACCATATACCTTTAGATTTGAGAGGCAGTTGTTAAGGAAGACATGCCATCTGTTGAGGAAGAACTGCTTTTGGCTGACACACAGCAGACATGTTACCAGTGGGTACAAAGCCTAAAAGACCAGAGAGGGGTACGTAATGATCAGAGTGCCGTCAAAGAGTATGAAATACTATAGCTTATGAAAACCAGACTGACCAGAGAATGTTTCTTTCTTGTCGAAAGGTCCAAGGTGGTCTCATACAAGCTTTCCACAAAGTTCCTTAAACAAGGAACATTCACCTCATTCTTGACAGCCTATTAAAGGACAGAAAAGGCAATAATAATGAGGATCAAAATGTATTTAGACATTTCTAGCAAAGTAAATATTAAAAAAAAGAGTGAAATACACACACGATAGACAGATAGATAGATAGATAGATAGATAGATAGATAGATAGATAGATAGATAGATAGATAGATAGATAGATAGATAGATAGATAGATAGATAGATAGATAGATAGATAGATAGATAGATAGATAGATAGATAGATAGATATGTGTATATATATATATACTAAAACAATTACTGGAGTGAGTGGTGTGCAAAATGCATGTAAATAAGACATGTTGACAGATCTTAATAAGATTTCTCTAACCGCTGCTACAGGAACTAGAATTTCCACAAAGAGTCCAGCCAAAGCGTGTTTGATGTCTTTGTCCTTCACTTCCAGAAAATACTGTGCACACTCCTGTGACAGAAAGGAGCACAGAATCGTGAAACACAGGGTTTGCTTTCAGTATAAATTAATAAATAATTAAATAAATGAGCTCTGTGAAAGGAAGATTATCCAAATGTGTTAATTTTCTCTGTTTACCTGCATGAACTGAAAGGAGGCTTCAAACTCCTCAACAGGATACATCTTCACCCGGAAGAACTTCACACCCATTATGAGGCTGATGGTGCTTTGGACCACGTACGGGCTCTGCTCCTTCTGACGGAGCTCCTTCAGCTCACTCATGAACCTCTTTTTAACAGCAGGAAATCTACAAAAAAAAAAAGAAAAAGATTGGCAGATAAAATCACTGGCTTGTGGGCAACATAAGTTTTACGCTACACAAGCACTCACAAATATCTAAATGTTAGATTTATAAAAAAATAAAATAAAAAAAACTTTACTCCTTTTAAGATTTACTCATTTCAGTGACATTCCCTGATATTTCCAGATTTTCCATGATTGTAGAAATCCTGTAAACTATTGCATGCTCAAAGTAGATATCAAAAACAAAACAAAAAAATAAATAGATAAATTATTCACTGGACATTTTCACCATGTTGTTTGGTAAGAGCGTACACTGTGGTTGGAAACGAATAGCACTGCTGCCGTTGCCCTCTCATTAATCAGACCCTGAGCTGTCAAATAAGACAACCAGAGACCTGGTAACATCTACTGAAAAAGCAAGGACCAACAGACCAATATTCCCCAGAATATTTCACTCAGGCAGAAATAAAATAGACATGCAGAAGCAACTGTTCTACCACAACGACAGGGGCGCAGTTGTTTTGTAGACTAACACACACATTATGGGAATGACACTACAGAGGATGCTAAGCATCCAGACCACTTGACAGCTATGCTCTTCTGAAGATCTAGAAACTCACAAAGGCTCATTTTCAGGCCTAGTATGCTTTTCCACATGTTACAAAAAACATAGTTCAACATTGCTAAATACAAATAATGTTGACTTTGTTGGATTGACGAGTACTCACTTTGCTTGTGCTAAAACTCCAATCACTTCGGCATAGAGATCAGCTACAATGTGCATGTTGGCAGTGTTGGGACCGTGATACCTGGTCATAATAAAACACATGTAAAAATGTATAGGTTTCTATGAATTTATTTTACTAAATGTATCCAATAGAGAATTCTAAAGTATCTTACCCCTCTTTATATTTAAAGTGCTTAAAAGCCAAATGAATGACTTCATGGACCAAACCATCCACAACTGGGTGGAGGGGCATCTGGTCAAATGGGAAAAACACAAACAGTATCACATTTAATAACATGGCTCTCTGGAATACTTGATTCTGATTGGTCCATTGTGGCTTTCAAATACTTTTGTATAATAACCAGTAAACTGTATATCAACAGTCTCTTCTAAGGTGGAATCTATTGCTAAATTTGCCATTGTGGGTTAGGGTTAGTAAACAATTTGTCAAAGCAAACAATAAATAGCATAGACTTTGTTCATTACACAGTTCACAATTGTGATAGTAACTGTTACTTCTTATTCATTTATATTTTCTGTATGGGTGTCTGGCAGGGCAGTAACTACCATTGATTCTTGGTGATGTTCGACAGAACAACGTGTGCACTCTAACATATTTGATGTCTGTTAGTTACAGTATTTGCATCTAAACTTTGTTAGATGTGAATCAAAGTGCGTGTGCCAGTTGGACGTTACCTGTTTCAGAACCTCTATGAGCACAAGAGAGAAGATGAAGTCGATGGCTAGGTCTCTCCTCTCGAGCAGATAATCTTTTTGCTGCTCATCACTGGGAAATGGAGAGAGAGAGAATGTAAACAGATCATGTAAGCCAATTTTGCTCCCACCCTCTCACACATTCACAGACTAAAGTATCATTTGTCAATGATGAAATGGAGTTTTGCACTCCAGCTACAGGAAGCAGAAGTCACAGAAGCATCAACAACCAGTTGTCTGTCTGATGTCACTGGGCTATTTTGGCACGATTGTGCCAAATCCAGTTACGACAGAACTTATCAGGCCAAGTGACAACATTGTATTGCTGTCTCATTGCTCTCTTTTCACATTCATTAAAGGCCCTATGAATTGGTAATTTACACTACCATTCAAAAGTTTATAGAGTCTGTAAGATGTTTTAATGTTTTTTCTCTTATGCTCATCCAGGTTGCATTTATCTGACCAAAATACAGTAAAAAAAAAAAGTAATATTGTGAAATATTTTTACAATTGAATATAACTGTTTTCTGTTTAGAACTGTTTTTATATTTAAAAATGTAATTTATTCCTGTGTTGGCAAAGCTAAATTTTCAGCATCATTACTTGCATCCGAATCATTCAGAAATCATTATAATATATAATATGCTATATATTATATATTTTTATGGAAACCTTGATTGGTTACAGTGTGGTTGAAGAAAGGTCAAATAAAAAGGCTGGATTTAAATGCAGCAGTTCAACTTTATTTATAAACCCAAAAGAAACCAAAATAATGCATAGAAATCCGGAACAGAACAACCAACATCAGACGAGAACAGACAATGAACTGAACAAACACAGGATTTAAGAAAAACTTAACTAATCAAAGAAATGAACAACAGGTGCACATGATAATCAAATCAACAAGAAACCATAGAAACAAACTCAGTCACAGGAAACCTCCCAAAACAGATACAGACACAGATAATCCCTTACAAACACATTTTTCCAGGTTTGTTTAATGGACAGAAAGTTCAAAAGAACAGGATTTAAAATAAAGTCCTGAAATAGAAATCTTTTGAAACAATTTAAACTGATGTAAAAAAAGAAAAAGAAAAACATTTTATATATATATATATATATATATATATATATATATATGTGTGTGTGTGTATGCAGGAGTACGTAACATATAAATGGCTCTAAAGTTAATGGATAAAACTCCAATTCTGAATTCTTTAATACGCATGAAGCAGACTTGTTTTACTAAACTGCATTATGCATAATTAAGTACATCATACTGTATCAAGCTTAAATGTTCAGCATTATCTATATGTACAAACTGTACAAACAGGACTCACTTTTTGGGCTTTGTATTTGAACGTGGTCTGTACTCGTGGGATTCATCGTCAACTCCGTTCTGTCTTTTGTACCAGTCAAACAGGGTGCGCAAGATAGATGGTAGGCAATACTCGGCCAAAGAACTCATTGTGCTTATCAACTGAAAATGAAAGGAGAGAATGTATTAATCACCACATAAACAAACAAAAAATATACCTAGAGCATAGTACTGTATATAGGCCATGAATTTCATAGTGCATCTTCAGGAGAAAATTATTTTGAGTGTGGAGGTGGTATTGATGAAAGCAGGGGATTTTGTGTGAGTATGTGTCTTAAATGTGTCTGTAGGATGCAAAGAAAGTGAGTAAAGGGGAGGGAGTTGGGGTAATAAGTGCAGGAAGGAAAGGCGGTCCCTGGTGAGGACTCAACACACAGGGAAGGGAGGGAAAAAGGGCGGATTCAGGGGCTCAGGGTGAACACAGCGAGCCCTTCATTCCCAGATGAACCCTGGGAGAAGAATCCCCTCTCAGTGAGGCTCCTGAAAAGCCCAAGGGATCATGGGTACAAACACAGCCCTGTGAGCTCTGAATGAGGCTGCTATTCACCTGCCTCCAACACACACACACACACACACACACACACACACACACACACACACACACACACACACACACACACACACACACACACACACACACACACACACACACATATACATGCATACAGAAACAAACTTACAAACTCAGGGCAGAGAACACACACTCCACCCAAGCCAGCAATAAAAAGCCCTTTCATTCTAGACTTTCAATGCATTTACTCAAGGGTATCTGAAATTAAATTCAGTTTTTTAGACATTTCGTACATTTATTCATTTTGCAGATACTTTTGTCATTAATTTACAAATGAGATTGAGAATTATAATCATATAACAAAGCTCAACAATAAGGATTTTTGTCCTGCTTTCTCAGTCTGGCTATTGGTTCAGAGTTCTACTTGCCTCACATGGACCCCAACTCAAAATTATATATACTTTTTAGATTAGCCAAAACATTTTGACCATCTGTCTAATATTCTGTTTGTCCTCCGCGTGCTGCCAAAACAGTGCCAACCCTCCAAAGCATAGACTCTACAAGAGCCCTCAAGGTGTCCTGTGGTCTCTGGCACCAAGAAATTAGCAGCAGATCCTTCAAGTCCTGTAGGGTTGAGAGGTGGAGCCGCTGTGGATCGAACTTGTTGGTCAAGCACATCCCACAGATGCTCAACTGGAATGAGATCTGGGGAATTTGAAGGCCAAGGCAACACCTTGAACTCTTCATCGTGTTCCTCTAACCATTTCTGAACAATGTGTGCAGTGTGGCAGGGTGCATTATCCTGCTGAAAGAGGTCACTTCCACCAGGGAACGCCATTGTCATGAAGGGGTGTACTTGGTCTGCAACAGTATTTAGGTAGGTGGCACATGTCAAATTTATGTCCACATAAATGGATGGACCCAGGGTTTCTCAGCAGAACATTGCCCAGATCATCACACTCCCTCCACTGGCTTGTCGTCTTCCCACAGTGGATACTGCTGCCATCAGTTCCCCAGATAAACAGCACAAATGTACACAGCTGTCCACATGATGTAAAAGAAAATGGGACTCATCGGACCAGGTGACCTTCTTCCACTGCTCCAAGGTCCAGTACCGACTCCATTGTAGGCACTCTGATTGGTCTGCGGCTACGCAGCCCGATACGCAGCAGAGTGCGATGCACTGTGTCTTGTGACACATTTCTCCAGTAACATCATTGAAATTTTCTGTGAATGGTGCAACATCGGTTCTATCAGTTCAGACCAGACAGGATAGCCTACATTGCCTTGTTCATCAATGAGCCTTGGACACGCCCGATTTGTGGTTTGTCACTCCTTGGACCACTGTCTGTAGGATCTCACCACTGCTGACCAGGAGCAAAACACAAGGCTTGCCCTTTCAGAGGTGCTCTAACCCACTTGTCTGACCATAACAATTCGGCCCTTGCCAAAGTCTCACAGGTTTTTACTCCTGTCCATTTCTGCTGCATCCAACACATTTACTACAAGAATTGATTGGTCACTAACAATCTAACCTACTCAGAAAATGTTAGGAAATGATAAACATTTTTCGCTTCACCTGTGAGTGGTCATAATGTTTTGGCTCATCAGTGTATCTAGTACATATATATATCACATTTGTGTGTGTGAAATTGCAAAGAAAATATGCAACAAAAAAAATGACATAGTTATAATTTACAGGAAACTAGACAGAAAAAGAAATCTGGAAAGTAATGACACGATCAATGCATGTACAATATATGATCAAAGAATATAAGATATAACACTGTTCCAATACAGTGAGGGACTGGCCTGAAGCTCTTACACTGGCCCTGGGTCAAAATACAACCCTTATTGTTGAGCACTGTATAAAATAACTAGAAATGATGTGCAAATTATGGAGAAATAATGTCTCACACACTGCATGAAATGTTTTGAAGACAAGATGGAATACACAATCTCTCCTATGTATTGTGAATTTCAGGTATAAAACTCTCTTATCTAATCTATAAGAGATGCAAATTGACTTGTTCATTCCCAGACAGACAGACGAGCCAAAAACCACATCAAGCTTTTACAGAGGTCACTTTAAATGCTTTAAAGGCCAGACAGATCCATGAATCTATTTTAATAATTCAAAAAGTCAGATTAATTTTTGGCACAGCTGGGCAGCTAAAAAGCTGTCTCTTGTCTTTCCGCTGTGACATCTGTCCACAGACTAGACGTGTGGACGTGCGCGTGCAATATGTTCGGGGGGGGGGGGGGGTGTTCAGGAAGCAAACTGTACTTACTTGGTCAAACTGGGGATCTTCACTCCTCTGAAGAGACTTTATCAGAGGTTTTTCCTGTAAAAACAACAGAAACATAATTGCTAGAGTAAATATTATTCAAGCAATTCTAGCTAAAAGTGATTCCTTATGGTTTCCTTGATTAAATGCAGCTCTGTAACAACATCATGCATTTTAGCAGCTACTGTACACTACCATTCAATAGTTTGGAGTCGGAAAGAGGTCTCTTCTGCTCACCAAGGTTGAATTATTTGATCAAAAATAGTCATTTTTACAGCAAATAACTGTTTTCTATTTCAATATATTTTAAAACGTAATTTATTCCTGGATGGTAAAGCTAAATTTTCAGCATCATTACTCCAGTTGTCAGTGTCACATGATTCTCCAGCTGCTCAAGAAACATTTATTATTATTATCAATGTTGAAAACAGTTGTTTCATTATTCCTTGATGAATATAAAGTTCAAAAGAAGAGCATTTATTTGAAATATAAATCTTTTTGTACCATTATAAATGTCTTTCCTGTCACTTTTTCATCAATTTAAAAAATTATTGCACAATAAAAGGTTGTTTTTTTGTTTTTTTTTATGACCCCAAACTTTTGAACAGTAGTGCATACACAAACAGAGCCACCAGCACAGTCTTACAATGTGAAAAAGCTGATCTTAGCAACTATCATGGATCGGAGCTGCTGATTAAACATCACATGTTGTGTTAAAAAACAAACTGACCTTCATTCTGTACTCCTACTCTAGAAAGATTTTTCAATCGAGCACCAGAATTGTGTGTAAATTCTTTTCAGGCAACAGCAGAGTTGATAACCGATTTGAATATTCAAATAGTATTATTGTTTTAATGAACTCCAGGCCCAGAACACACTGTCTTCTCTGACTCTTAGAATCTACAGGGTTTGTCAAACATAGCCTAACACTTTCAGACCGTGTTAAATTTAAGAGCCCACTGAAGCAACCCTTTCATCTTAGGTTAATAAATATTTCAGTGGCTTGAGTCATTTGAGGGAGAAACAGATGAGGGGGCGGATGAGGACAGTGCAATATCCCTCAAGGCTTTCATACGAGGTTAATGGATCACCTTATGCTCTTGCAGGACTTTTCTCCACTACTGAATTAAATGACTGGGGAATAGTTTAAGACATGTATGACTGACTCATAGAAACATTCAGTTATGTTCGAAGAGATCCTTAAACAAATGTAAAAAAAAAAAAGACACTGCAGCTATGAATCGCTCAATTTACTGTCCAGTAAGAGGGATGTATAAATAAACTGGTCATAATCAAGGTCATATTCTTATGTATTAAGTGTATTATGTATTACCTGATCTTGGTTATTGGTTCAGGGGGTCACCAATTAGAGGACAAAAGATGAGCTCATCCTGATAGCAGCAGGGACACAATATATCTGTCCTGGGAGGGTTAATTAAAAATAGTCTGCCTGCCGGTCATGAAACTAGCAGCTTGCTGTTAAACACGTGCAGGTGAACTTGCCAGTTGTCTGGGAAATACTAACAAGGCTGGCTAAGTGTTCAAGGTCCTTAGAGATAAACAATCTGTTTTGTACAGAACAAGCATTGTACACTAAAATCTCATCCGTATTTTCAATGCCCGGCAGATCTAAATTTCATTTCTATTAGCAAGGATCATACAGGGTCACATTAAGGTGAAAGCTGCTGAGCTGCATAAACAACTAGGCAGGCCGAATAAAAAAAGGATTAGCTGGATTAGCTTATATTTCATTGATATCTTCTGAGCAATCAATCCCACAGTCTAAATGGTCAACCCTCAACACAATCTTCAAAGACTGATTTGTCTCTGAGGATTTGAGTGGTCATAGGTCTTCAATAGTTCATTCAGAAATGTCACTCACCAGAGGTTCGGCCATGACAATGCGTATTTTGCGCTCAGAGATGGTGGTGAAGTTGGCAAAGAGGCTCTTGAGCACGTACTCGCCCGGCCGGCTCTCTGGGTCCACGCTGATGGGCATCATGGCGGGCGGCCCCTTCTCACCCTGTGAGCAGCAAACCGGGGGGACGGGAGGCTTGCTGTACCCTGGTGAAGCTTTGGACAAAAAATATAAAATATTATTAATATTATAAATAAAGAAAAATACAGGAAAGACTTTTTTAAATTAATAATAATACTAATCATAACAAATGTTATTCATCTGAAAGGCAAGCAAATGAAAAATGATTGTAAGAAGTTTGTATTTGTCTTTTTCAGAATTTAACATCTGCATTTTTTCAGAATAAATCAGAAACTATTTGAATGAATAGTCAAGTATTGTGTTCCAGACAATGACAGTTTCCTAATCCAGACAGTGAAATCCACTTCAGAATTCCCCAAACCTTCCCATTCTGTAGCTTGCCAGCAACATGTGTACACAAAGTAACACCTAGCTTTCCTCAACACCAACTAAAATAACACCCTAGAAGCAGAAGGTACAACTTTATATATTTTTTTTCCACATAGCTCACAAACACACAGAGAGAAGCTACTGGACAGACTGTACTGTAAGTGACGGTGGTCGAGTTGCAGAGGGGGCATGTGACAGTCACAGCAGTGTTCATTTTGACAATAAATTTTGGTCTAGTTTTAGACGCTTATCATATGTTGACGAAAACAGACTTCGCTCCACATGGATTAAACTGCGTTTTGCTTTCCCTTAAACAGAACAAAAAGATAGTCTGTATGTCACCCACAGCATTTCACCTCCACAAACATACAACAACAGCAACAAACATACAAGCAAGTTAATTTCTTCTTTTTACTTAACGGTATAGTGGAGGATTTTCTTTTTCCGGGTGGATCATCAAGACTATTGGTCCTCCTAAGTGTCAATCATTCTGGTGATATGTTTACGTAAGGCCTTCGTACGTGCTCGTGCACACGATTCACACGATGGCGTGCGCTCAAAACACAGGTTGGGCTTCACACTGATGCCTCAGTCGCGAAGTTTCTACTTGACAGGTAAAGTTTGGCATGCTATTTGGAGAAATCCATTTAAAATCACTGCTAGTAAAAGTTAATGTAAGCTATGATTAGCTCGTGCATACGTTTAATAGGCGTTCCCTCTCGGGAGCAGGTAGAGTGTTGCGCATGTGCATTTTTTCAAAAAGTGGAGAGGGCGGTTCTTTTCTAAAATTCGGGAAAATCCTCCGCTATACCTTTAACTTTTTTAATCTTTTTATTCAATCTAAAGTCTACTATATTTTAATATATTTAATAAAGTTTAAATACAAAGTTCTGTCATGAAACTCTAAATGGCGCGTGCTGATAGGTCCTGGACTCAATCTGCTTGCAATCACATCATTCTCTAATGGGCAGAACTGATTAGTTCCTGCTGTGTCAGTAGCCAATGAGCTCGCTGCTCGACATTCAAATACCTATCGTTTGCTATAGCAGTGCAGCGCGCTTTCAGAAACCCTCCACCTTCCCCAGCTCCACCTGTATAGATCTGCTAATTGGTGATTCATCCATGCATGTACAGCAGCAGCACGTCTTATGTTGGGGCCACACCAAAAGATATTTAAAATCTAATAAGATTTTCTCCGGCTCCGACGTTCTTCCGAGCAGGTTTGGTCACTCTTAACACACCTCACACCACAGGAAAATCTGATAAGATAATCTGAAGAACCATCAAGATAATCAGGACTTCACTTAGGATTGTCGAAAGGGGAGAAATCGGCCCGAATATCTCGTGTCGTGTGTGTATTGGCAGTGGCAAGTTCTGTATTTGCTCTACAGCAGCAGCAGCGTAGCAGATCTATTCTGCCAAGACCGAAAGAATTAACATTGTCATACTCATTACCATGCCAAACTCTCAGAGAGTTGTCATGACAGAACTGTATTCATTTATAAATATTCAATAATAAAAATTGCATTCAGTTTGATTGCATTCAACATAACTGCACAATCATTCACTCACATACAAGGCCCCTAAAAAGGTTGCTAACAAACATTTATTGTTGATGATTTGGCTTAATTTCATCAAACCATCTTAGACCAATATATTTCTTCAAAATGAACAGCCACTGTAACAGGAGTCTCTTTTTTTGCTATAATATTATCTAAACACCAATTAAATCTCATGGACAAGTCTGAAGCTTGCTTTGCACTCATTCATTTGTCTCCGTTTACTAGTCTCATCTTAACTCAGAGATTCTCACTTCCCTTTCTCTTTTTCTCTTTTGTATCACCTACCCAGGCCCTTGATGAAGTTCACCATGCTGGTTTTATTCCAGCACATTGCTGTGCTATCCATAGTGGGGGAGTAGTATATTTGATCCAGTTTTCCAAACCTCACACGGCCTTATCAATCATTCCAGTGATGGCGGGACCTTCTCCGGTTCGCCACCTGCCCCATACTGTAACGTCCCAGTGCGAGTTGAAACAAAAAAAGTCAGAAAATTGTGTGATAACAAATCCAGACGTGTGCTCGCTTCTTCTGAAGGCTCTCTATTGCAGTGTAAATGTCCACTGCCTCTCGAGACTGAAGGTCAGCCTGGAATTTTTAGCTGAGGTCTGGGCAAGTGTGCAGGACTGACATGTTACAGTGGCATAGCTGCAGGGCTATATTTATCCCTGTGTACACACTATACGTCCTGATCTCCCCTCTGCCACTAACCAACAGTGTAAACATCATTTGATTGGGCACAGACTCACTCACTCACTCTCACTCCCTTGTCTGCTCGTACGTAAAAACACAGACGGCGTAAAGCAAGATAAACTATCTGAATTCCACTGACTGACTCCATTACACAATCTTTCCTTGGGAAAACAGCCATTGGCAGAAAATGGGATGCCAACAAGGCTTGCAAAATTCAATAAAAAATATTGTAAACAAAATGCAAACAGAACTCATGCCATCAAATGTCAATAAATAAAGATTCAATAAGCAAACTACAATTCCATGATGCTGACGAAATCAAATAAAAATGACAGTATAATATAAAACCATTACTTTTTAGTTATTTAATATCATACAAGTATATGCATCATATACATACTACTTTTCAAACATTTGGGGTTGGTGAGATCTGCATTTATTTGATCACTAATATGGTAAAAACAGTAATATTGTGAAATATAATTACAATTCAATATAATGGTTTTCTATTTTAATATATTTTAAAATGACACTTACATTTTCCTGTAATTGCAAAGCTGGATTTCCTATGGTGTCATGTGATCCTTCAGAAATCATTCTATTTGTTGCTCAAGAAACATCCATGATAAAAACAGTTATAACAGTTAGTGATAAAAAACAAAAAAAAATTCAGGATTCTTGGATGAAAAGTAAAAAAAGCAGCATTTATTTGAAACAAAAATCTGCTGTGACATTATAAATGTCTTTACGGTCACTTTTGATAAATTTAATGCATCCTTACTGAATAAAAGTATTCATTTCTTTATAAAAAAATGACTGACCCCAAACTTTTGAATGGTAGTAAAATATTAAATAAAACAATCAGGACAAAAGAGCTCAGCAACGACTAAGTCTATATATATATATATATATATATATATATATATATATATATATATATATATATATATATATGAAGTTTACACTTATTCGTTGCTGAGCTCTTTCGTCCTGATTGTTTGCCATGATTCTCTCACTTGGTTAGTGTAGCATTAACTGAAAAAAAGTTTCAATTGCGCTGACTTGATGACTTCAACATAAGCGATAAGTCTATCTTAAAAAGTCATTAAAAAGAAAATGATCTATGGAGTAAATGTATGCGATTCCATCAGGTTGCTAGGGAGACTGCCATAATAAGTGAAACCAACTAGCAACAGAATACCCTAGTAGCAACCACCTAGCAACTCCCTAGTAAGTATTTTAACACCTACAGTATAGCAACAGGACAGCAACGCTCTGGCTAACACCCAGGCATTATGGCGGTGGATTTTGCATGTGCAAGCACCACTCTCATTTTCTTCAGAAAACTACAGTTTTTGACAGAAGTGGTAAACGGGTCACTCTGTGCTCCAGTGCCAGTCTGGATGATTACGGCAGCCTGATGCATTACATGTGATTCTGCAAACAAAAGATGGGCTCAGACAGAGCATTACATCAGCGTTCTGCAGAGGAGCCTCTGAGCATTGAGCTGCTCCCAACAGGGACAATATAAGACATAGAACAACGCCTCTCTATTTCACAAACACACGCACACACATTGACATGAGACATACATAAACACAAATACAGTATACAGACATATTTTGAACCTCTTTTTTTCTTTCTAAAACAAATCCTGTTGAGTTCTTGCTCAGGGATGGACAACAAGCATGGAAAAAAACATCTAACAAAATCCCCCTCTGATGTAAAAGATGTGGGCTTTTTACATTCATAGACCCCAACTGTGTACAAAAGATCCCTGGGGACAACTGACATAACTGCAAATGGGACCAATAAAGCCTCATCCATTTTCAGATGGTTATCAGGCTGTTAGCATTGAAAGCCCACTCATATCCCACTGGTTACTTTCATCAACGAACAGAGAAAAGTTCTCAACGAGAAGTGATGTTTTGATAACTTCAGGTATGTCAAATCTTTGAAGTGACTCTCATAAGTGCAGAATTGTGACAAATGTTGATCTAGAGTGACGTAAAAGTCGCATGAATTCCGATTTGACTGTTCAGATTGAGGTCACATTGCAAAACACCTGTATCAGATTTAGGACAACATATGAAAGGCCCAAATCGGAATTGAAAAGATCAGCTTCCATGTGGTTTGTGCTGTTCACACTGTTATGGTGGGAAAAAACAGATCTGAGTCACATGTGAACATTTGGGCCACATTTGCTTGCAGTCTGAACGTAGCTTTGGCGTCCTAAACAAGAAACTAAAGACACGAGCATTATTTTTAAACACACAGAATAAGGGTAACTCTGAACAACAAGGTTTCATTTGTTAACATAATTAACTACATTAATTAATTAACATGAAATAACAGTGAACAATACTTCTACAGTACTTATTAACCTTAGCTAATGATAATCTCAACATTTACTAATCAAAATTGTTTATCTGTTAACATTCCTTAATGCACTGTAAACAAACATGATTGAGCATTTTTATTAACTAACATTAACAAAGGTTCAAAAGATATTGATCATTGTTACAGTAGTTCATGTTAGTTAATGCACTAACTAATGTTAACAAATAAGACCTTTTTGTAAATTGTTACCAGACTAAAGCCCTTCAAAGAATAGAAGGCAAAAAATGACATCCAGAGGTCACATCAGTCGCCCGTGGGCATCCACACCTATAGTATACTATAACCCGAAGAAACAGGATCAGGTTTTGTAAAGTTGCCCGAAAACACTGTACCGATTGAAGAAAGTTGGCTATCCCTGTGTCATATAGAAAGGTCAGGATTACAAACAGAAAAACTGAAAGATGAGATACGTTCGCAGATATCTGAGCCGTGCTGATTATGACAGCTAAATAACAAGGACATTTTTCCTGCATTTAGCCATTAGGCCTAAGGACACTCGCAGCTCTAAACCTCTGAGCCAGAGCTAAAAATATGTTTGGTACACTGTGCAGCGCACATTTGATTTAGTGATAAGAACGTTTCACCCATTTACTCTGAGGCAGAGAGAGAGAGAGAGAGAGAGAGAGATTATGATTTGGTCTAAATTATTATTTTTATTCATGTTTGATAGCACTCTGGCTTGAAAAGAAGGTGTTTCGTAATACGCAGAAAATATATTCGCTTCTAAATGACAAAAAAATTCTGTAAAAACAACATATAAAACATACAAATGTATGAGGGAGAGAGAGAGAGAGAGAGAGAGAGAGAGAGAGAGAGAGAGAGAGAGAGAGAGAGAGAGATTTTGTTTTTTAAACAAATACTTTTTTATTGTTTACACAACAAAAAGTATGTTTAAGCTATTAAAAATAAATCAACATTGATTTCTAAAGGAGACACTGCCACTCTCACTGCCACTGCTGCTGCAAGCTGATTGGCAGAGGGCTGACCAGCCCTCACAGCTGATTGGTCGGTTAGGCTGGTGAGAACAGGCACCTGATGTACACTGCTCTTGGGAGCATACTGTGTACCACAACACCAAGACAGGGATTACTAAGCAAAATAGACAAAAATGTCAGCCAAACTGAAAATTCAACCTCATGTCATTCCAAACCTCTGTCTTTCTTACTTCTGCGAAACACACACAAAAAGATATTTTTGGAAAAATGTCTCTGTGCTTTTCGTCCATACAATAAAAGTCAATGGGGTGTTTTGGATGCCAACATTCGTCAAAATATCTTCTTTTGTGTTCCACGTAAGAAATGAATTCATACACAAAGTTTAGAACGACATGAGGGTGAATAAATGACCCTTTATAATAAAGGAGTTTTGAATGACCTATCCCTTTAAGCCTGATTCATAAGCATCATTTGACCACACGCACACACAAAAAAGTCAAATAGAGATAGCAATGCATGCCATAAAATCCATATTATGCTGATCCTCATGCGTACTAAATAAAAGAGGACAACAACACCAGAGCACGTGTACCAGAGCAACAAACTCGCATGCGAACTAAATCAGGATCCATCCCGCCAGCCCTGGCTGTGATCCCGCAGCTCTGAGCGCCAAGATACTTACTGCTGCTCCAGGACTTCAGAAGGGACTTGATGCTGATCTCAAAGAAACCCGAATCCTGCTGGCTGGCCATATCTGCCGGCGGATGAGTTGGTGAAGTCAGTCAGAGGATGCTGCAGTCCTGTACATTTCCAGAACAGGCAGGTGGAATCCACTGCTATGGGAGAGTGATGCTGCCACCGGAGACTGAGCCAGAACAGAGCGCCACAGATCCGCTAAGCTCCCCCCCCCCCCCCCCCCTCCTCGTCCTCCTCTCCAACCCACCCTCCCTCTCTCTCTCACTCGCTCTCTCTCTAGGCAGGTTCACTTTAAATAACCCAACGTCGGAGGCTGTGAGCAGTGCAGGGAGAGCAGGGAGAAATCCTCTTAGCCCCGTGTGGTTAATTATAACCTCTGTTTGTTTGCATCAAGTGAGAGAAACGCTCCTGACTGTCATCTTCAGATTGAGTGTGTGAGGATAGCCATGAAAGAGCCATCTGGTAGGTCAGTGTGCTGATGTACAGGGGGAAAAGAAGCCCCTGATGATACGCCACAAATGTTTTTTCTACTACTGTGGTTTATGTACCTGCGTGTGTTCCAAATAGCAATCGTAGTACTTAGCAGCCACCGATGACTCTGGATAAAAGAAAATCAGAGACAAAATCTAAAGCCTAGGTAGCCTGGCTAACGCCAGACCTCGTCTCATTGAGAATAAAATAAAATAAAATAAAATAAAATAAAATAAAATAAAATAAAATAAAATAAAATGAAATAAAATAAAATAAAATAAAATAAAATAAAATAAAATAAAATAAAATCTCATTGTGAATAAAATCGCGGAAACCCAGGCTAAAGCCTAGTGGCTATTTTCCAAATAATATTACTACAATGGCCTTCAACATATCGGATAATTAAAACACTTAGGCCCTATATAACAATTAAAAATGTATGAATGCCATTGCATTAGAAAATATAAAACCAAGTGGTATATGATTCTGCAAACAAATGACGATAGAGCTTCACATCACTTTTACTTTTAACAAAGTGGTCATGGGCTGATTTTTAAAGGAATAGTTCGCTCAAAAATTGTTTGCTGATTATTTACTCACCCCAAGGCCATCCAAGATATACATGTTCTTTATCTTCAGCTGAGGAAAGAAAGTCATATAGATCTTGGATGGCCTTGGGGTGAGTAAATAATCAAGATATTTTCATTTTTAGGTGAACTATTCCTTTAAATAATGCATGAAGTCAGTTTCTCTCAAGATAACAAAGGTGTAGTTCATGTCATTAACTAAAGAAATGAATACTTTTATTCAGCAAGGGCACATTACATTTTTAAAAAGTGAGAAAAGTATCTTAGTTTACACAAAAATAACCAGCTAAGCTTTTTTTAAACTGTAAAAAAAATGAAAATTATGAAAATAATAAGAAATGTTTTCTTGAGAAGCAAATCAGCATATCAGAATGATTTCTGAAGGATCATGTGACACTGAAGACTGGAGTAATGATGCTGAATATTCATAACAGGAATAAATTACATTTTAAAATACATTCAAACAGAAAATGTTGTTTAAAATGATTCCAAACTAGCCTGGCTAACGTCAGACCAAGTCTCAATGAGACTTGGTCTGGGAACTACGTGCGCATTTTCTCGTATTTGAGGCGTGGTTTACGAATGCCCAGAGCCGTTTATTGGGCGCTATGAATGTCTATCAAATGCGCCTGTATGTAGCTCATAGCCAATCGCTTCAATTATACCAGATGACGTATGTAGAGTGAGAGAAATTCGACGAGGAAAAAGACGATGGGTCAAAGATTTATTTGTACACGATGGCGTTTAGCGAATATTACCGTTTGTGAAAGATAAACATGAGGGTAGAAGGTAACGTCGAGTCTGATATAAACAAACTGCTTCGGTGTCGTCATCATCTTGCTGCTCCCTCCCCGTTCTGTGATTGGTTCCCTTTTTCAGGGGAAAAATTGTCCCATGGTGTCCAGACTGCCTAGCAGCGTGAATAGAATCGCGCTGCGAGCAAGGCAGTATGGGGAAACCCAGGCTAATTCCAAACTGTATTTCTGACCAAATAAATGCAGCCTTTGGTGAGTTTAAGAAACTTCTTTCAAAAACCTTTAAAACCAGCTCTAAACTTTTGAATGCCAATTTATCTATTAGTTTCTCATTTAAAACCAGACAAATGGTGTGTGAGTGCATGTGTGTGTGTGCGTGTGCAATTTTTGCACTTTTCTTTAAATAAATGTCACTTGGTTTGTTATTTTGTAATATAGAACACATTCATTCATTTTTATTTGTGACTTAAGAGTTGAAATACTTTTTTGGGACACTGTTTATTCCAAAGCCTTGTCTACTCTTTGTGTGGCACCCATGACCTTCCTTGACTTCCTCGACTTTGAGTATTGATTTTTGCCTTGAACCAGTACTAAAGTCCATATTCATCACAAGTGTCAGTCAAGTATGAAGAAAAGGGCTGAAAGAGACAACTGCAGGGCATCCGGAACAATAATGTCAGCGCATTTTCACATGCTATTTTCTTAATTTCTTTGCTGAGAAACAAAGTGCAAAGCTCACAAGAAGTCAGCAAAGGTCAAACGCAGCACAAACACCAGTGCAATCAATGCAGCGGTGAACAAGTTTGAGACTTTTGTCTACCTGTCTAAAATACAAACATAAACACAGAATAATTCATATTCACCACAGAGCTTTGGAAGTTACACAGCTGATTTGCTGGCAAGCACTGCACGTCCTGAGCCTGAGTTACTCCATAATCCCATCATGCCCCTCTCTATCCCTCCGATGTCAAGAACTTGCCCTTAATTACATAATGCTCACACTCTATTTATCAGGCCAGTTTAGAGTTGCCCATTTGTGTTCTGCAGGAAAAGAGTCTATTTATTCCTATAATATAACATCAATCTGAGTGGAAGCCACTGAATTTAATAACAGTCTACTTATATGCTACTGATTCAAATAATTGTAGATATGATAAGATACAAAGTGTTTTAATAGAAAGATGTTAAGATGCTTACATTTCCATGCGTTTCATGAGTTGAAGAGTCAGTTTTAGCACATGCTTTTTTATATTTTCATATGCAAATACCCTAGACAGCCCAGACAGTAAGCCATGTCAACAGTGCTGCATCTTTTCCTCTGACTTTAATTCACAATAGGATTTGCCTACAGGGAACAAGGGATTAGGGGCTTCCCTGTTTTTGTTTATCTTTCAAACGTGAAAACATTGCTACATCGGTTGGTTATAGTGATAACATTATGGAAATTGAACAACCATTTATTTCAAATGTAAACTCAAAATATATACTTATCCCAGTAGCATAACCCACACAGATCGGAAACGGTAACATTATGAGATTGGAGCTGCATGGCACAGCGAAGAGCTAGACATATTATTACATAATGTCCTGGCTGAACTATCTCTCAACCTTTCAACCAGACCATTAACACCCCACGGTGCAAATGGAGCGCTTGATGGGTGGAAATGTCCAAAAAGCTAAAGGCCACAAGCCTGAAAGCATCGTATTGGAAAATGGCTCAAGCCAATCACTCAAACAGCACTCAAGTTACATCAAGCTATCAAATAAAAGAATAAAATAAAATAAAGTAATTGATTAGTAACTGATTATATCTGGGATGTTTGGGATATTTGATAACCTTACAAACAAAAATCAATTCTCTCATCACAGGCATTCATTGGCAAGTCAGGAGTAAATATTTAGTCTTAAGCCTTCAGGGGGAGTATGAGCAGGTTGTTCGGCAGGTTGAGTCCCATTAAGAGCCTATTAAAAGCATTTTCAAGCTCTGATGAAGTGATGGAATGTGAGGCATGTCTCACTGATGCAGGCGTCACTGTGGATATCAGTACCAGCTCCGCACTCCTCTTTTTTTCTGTCTACTTTTCCTCCCTGTGCTGTTTTTTTCTCTCTGTCCACCCTCTGGCCCCTCTTTCTCCTCTTACCTTATCCTCCTTTTCAGACTACTTCAAGGAAAGGCACACAAAGACTAACACACAAGGCTCAAGTAACATTTTCAGTGTCTCTCCTCAATCTAAGAGGTCTCTGTGTGTCCTGTCATTTATCACATTAAACACACATTAAACAATCAGGATAGATACTGTGGGGTCCAAAAAGTCTGATAGCTTTACGGAATTACAAAGATATGATCAGCATAACAATTTGAGTTAAAAGTTCAAATTAAAGTTATCAGAATGCCCTAGTATTTAGTTGATGCCGCTCTTCTGAGCTTTCTACCGTATTTGTTTAAAAATCCTGAAAAAATTGTATCAATGCACTGTAAAAGTGATCAGTTGACTTAACTGAAACCCATTGCCTTAAAATGATTAAATAAATAAACTTCATGCTTAATTGAAAATAAATAAGTTATGTGGAATTGTCAAGTTCACTTAACTTATTTTTTTCAATTACGTGAAGTTTATTTACTTAATAATTTTAAGGCAATGGGTTTCCTCACTTTTTTAAGTTAAGTCAACTGATCGCTTTTTACATTGTGGTTTCCACACAAATATTAAGCAGCACAACCGTTTTCAACATTGATAATCAAAAGAAATGTTTATAAAAGTTTCTTTCTTTTAACTTTCTTTTCAAAATGCTAAAACTTTTTGTACATTTCCAGATTTTGAATCCCAGACATTTGGACCACACTGTATGTCAAGTCATGCCAAATCATTTGAGATGATCCAGGACAACCCTGTCATAGATTAACAGAAATCCAGCGATCCAGTTCCAAATTCAGCTGAAAATTAGGGTGAATGCCACAAAACACTTTGATAGCCATTTCCTAACGTTTCAGCACATCACTATGGCAGTTTTCACTGCACACATTCTGTTGGCTCATATACAAATGTGATAATCTGAAAGCAAAGTCTATTTTAACAAACATGACGCCAGATTCTTGAGGTAACCAAATAAATATCTATAGACGTTGAGGCATTTCACACATGGTTAACAGAAAAACTTATGAAGTTGACCACCCTAGCAAAGCAGCCTCTAATTTTTGCTCCAATCTCTTATTTCATAGCAGACAGTGACAACAAATGAACACCAATCAGCACCTACATGCCAGAATAGTGGGCCTTTTCCTGGACCGGATCTTCTTGAACTTCCCGCGAAAGTCGCCGCTCAGCATCAGGTCTTCAGGAAAGCTGGCCATGCTCACCACTTCAATCCCATCACTCTCCTGATGCACCGGCAGCTCCTTGCAGCCACGCTCACCGATCGACATCTCCAGTTAACGTCAGGCTTTCCACAGCGGGACCATTGAACTTGTGATTTTCAGTTTGTTTGCTCTCCTTCTGTTGCTCTTTCTCTCGTCTTTTCCTTCTCACAGAAGACTGAGTCTTGATCCTGGGCTGTTTCTTATACCAGTGTGTGCATGGGTGTGTGTGTGTGTGTGGTGTGGAGAGATGCAGCCAGATATGAGCCCGGCTCCACGCTGCAAGTGTGTTTTAACCCCCTCGCGCTTGTCAAAGCAGTTCAGCCAGTTACAGTACAACGTATGAGAACAGGCAGGTGTAGGATTACTGTGCCGCCCAGTGACAGAATACGAAAGGAAAAGGAAAACGGAGAAAAAGAAAGAGACACAGGAAATGCTGCAGTGGGCAGTTCTCCCGTCTGTGAGTAGTTATCACAAATAAGCTGCTTCCGTCATTCGGTGTAATTGAGTCCTCATCCTGTGATAGTCCAGAGGGTGGGATTCCCCAAAGATAATGCAGATCCTTGCAAGTCTCATGTTTTGGAGAGGCATCCCCAAACTCCGCTGGGATGGAGGAATCATTTGTGCCTGTAATTTGCATTTGAAAGCTCAGACATGGATTGTCCTTATTAAGTCACTTAGAGAAAAACTCAGCACAGACTATGTAATGGGAATTGTTGCATCATGGGTGTAAACCCTCAAAGGCTTAATAAGAAATCCCTATAAAAAACTCACCTTCTGACGCTCATTTGTACTTAGAAATAGCACCAGAAATGGCCCACACCTACGTGAATGGATTTTTCCACTGTTACCATACATGAGAAATACAAACCCACTTTGTGTGCACTTATAGGCGTTTTCTGTTTTAAAAGTAAGTCTGTTTAGCCAGCTAGTACACTGAAGAATAGATATACTGTATGCCACAAGAAAAATACAATTAGTGTTTTTCCCCAGCATGATCTGGGTTAGTCACACCCTGTGATGTTGCGTAATACATTTGTCCTATTCAAATTTAAAGCGTATAAAATAGGGGAAAGGTTCAGCTTGTGAAAAGATCCTAATGGAAAACCACAATTGAATTAGGAGGACTGTAACCACACAAAATCACTTAAGTATTCAAATTACAGCTATGAAAGGATTGCT
Organism: Squalius cephalus; assembly: GCF_949319135.1. Lineage (NCBI taxonomy): Eukaryota > Metazoa > Chordata > Actinopteri > Cypriniformes > Leuciscidae > Squalius > Squalius cephalus. The sequence continues at coordinate 21,963,107 of NC_137132.1, read as the reverse complement.
GGAGTTTTCGGTGAAAAAGTAAAGTGAATATGAGGGCGTATAGAGAACTTGATGGATTTTTTAGGATGTACAATTTTGCATGAACAGCTATATCAAATGTATACTACCGGTCAAACTTTTGGGTTCAGTAAGTTACTCTGAAGACATCTCTTATTTAAAATTGTAATATATTTTAAAATGTAAAATTATTCTTGTGATTGTAAAGCTGAATTTTCAGCAGCATTATTCGCAGTGTCACGTGATCCTTCAGAAATCATTCTAATATGATGATTTGCTGCTCAAGAAACTATTATTATCAATGTTGAAAACAGTTGTGTGGCTTAATATTTTTGTGGAAAACTTTTTTTCAGGATTCTCTGATGGACAAAGTTTGAAACAACAACATTTATTTGAAATAGAAATGGTTTATAACATTATAAATGTCTTTACTGTCACTTTTGATCAATTTAATGCATCATTGCTTAATAAAAGCATTAAATTATTTTTAAAAAATCTTACTGACCCCAAACTTTTGAACAGTAGTGTGTTTTTTTTAAAAGAATATGGCAGTTTGGTTTTATTTTTGTCAAATCTGAATTTCAAAAATAATGTTTTAATTTCAGATTTGCTACAAAGCAATCTCAAAGTGACTTTTAACGTAAATTGTATCATAAGTTGCACTAATGCAATGTTTGTTAAAAAGGTCTTGTGAAATCTAGAAGAAAAAAAATGGGGCAACTGCGCCCTCTAGAGTTAAAAGTAGAAACAAGCATATGCAGGACTGCCTCAACTTGCAACTCAAATGTGCACGTTTAAAGAATAGCATAAAAAATCCATAAGAAAGGACATGATAACATGTCATACAAATTGAGTATATCATATCAAAAACTAACGAAGATAATGTCATGCCTGTGATACATTCATTGATCATAGAGCATGCTATAAAGACAGTCTCCGTTTATAGTCAAAAGCTGTTTCATAAGCTCCAGAAATGCAGAGCAGGTCTCTGTGGGCAGAGAGAAGTAGGCGAGAGTTTGGCGAAGAGAGTCAACACCTCCGGGCACTGGGAGAATTCAGCAAGCTGTTGCCATGGTGAGGGACATCTGAATTTACATACGCAGAGAAGGGCCTGGTGAATAATTGATAAACGCCTATTATTAGAATAAACTCATTTAAAGTTAATTGTACTCTGATGTGCCTGCTGTAAATTCCAGAGAAAACAACAGCAACAAACATCTGCCACACTGCAAATAATCGACTCAACACTCTCAACTGGATGAGTGTGTACTTTGTCTCTGTTGACCCATATTTCTCAATCATTTGCATCAGTGCAAACGCTTTGGAGAATATGTGCTTATTGAGTTAAAAATGCTGTAGTTCAACACAAACTCTGGAAGATCAATTCCTCAAATGATTTTTGAGAAAAGCAACAGCAAAAGGCCATTAAGGGGAAAAAGCTGAAAACATGTTAAATAGTTTCCGACTAGTGCATTGTTCCAGGCAATAGTTTAATGCGTGGAGATGGTGAGAACATATCATGTGACTCATCAAAGCAGCTCTTTCAACCTGATCTCATGTACATCCATCCGTCTAAGGGCTTCGGCTGCCATCTGGAGCTCAGAGACCACATCGAGAGGCATCTATCTGCTCCCCATCGCAACACACAAACCCCAACATCAAGCTCAACCGTACATTTAACGTGTGCTTTACATTGAGCACATGGCTGTTTTAGGATTTCATGTAGATTTTGAAGCAGTTCATACTGGGATTTAAAATGAATTAAAAGAATAAGAATTAATAACTAGCCCTAATGCTTTGCAAATATTAGGCTCTAATTCTGTAATAAAAGCTGTTCTTTAGTTGATTTCATGCATTGCTATGTGTTGCTATATTACTACATGTTCTGACTGATTTTTAGCACATTGTTTTGTAGTTTAGCAGTATTATCATCTTTATACTATTATAGTATTTATCAATATATTGAATCAGCTTATATTGCAATAATTTGAATACATTTTTTGTAATTTTTTATGCTTTTGTGATTTCTATTTGGCTATCTAATTATTTTTTATTTCAGTTTTAGTCATTTTAGTACTTCAAATCAATCATTCCATTTCAGCTAACTTTTATCTAATATATTTATCTTATTATATTTTTCATTTAATATTTATCTTTTATTTATCCTATATTTATTTCAATTAATGAAAATTAATTTAATTGTTTTGGTTTCAACTAACATTAACAACACTGGCAGCTAAGCTGTTCTGGGTTGTTGCTAGATGTTTTTTTTATTTTATTTTTTCACAAAAAAAAAAAAAAAGTCCATCCCCAAGTCACTATGCAATTATGCTTCTTATATACGGCTCAGTCTTCTCAGACTAAGGGATTTTTTTATTTATTATTATTATAATCATCCAACAAGCAAAAATCATAAGTCAAATAACTTAGAAGGAATTAGCACTCCTCATCTCAACAAGCAGCATGACTTTAATAGTAATGAAGTTTAGGGATTTGATAAATAATACAATACGTTTTTTTTCCCCCTTCATTCTGTCACAGATTGAGCTTAGGTTCCTTGCCACTGTCACATTTGGCTTGCTTAGTTGGGGACACTTAATATTCAACAATATTATTGATCAGACTGTATTGGATGAGAACTGAACCGGGCTGGACGATGACACTACTGTTTTCTACAGAGCTCCTTTCGTCAAATTGAACTAATTTAATAATTAATGATCTTTACAACGGAACTGAATCAACACTGAACTGACCTTAGCTGAACAATGACACTATTTTCTTTTAGAGCTGCTTTACAGCAGAACTGAATTCTGTTTGCATCATTATATCATTATTTCCAGTTGATCACTGTAAAGCTGATTTAAAACAATCTGCATTGTATAAAGCGCAATTTAAATAGAAGTGGCTTGACTTGCCAATAATAAATATTTCTGTAAATAAAAATTAAATATTTAAAAATGTATATTTACATATATTTATTTCTTTATTTGTTTAAGTATAATACAATAATAAAAATGTATTTATTATAAAAATTATTCTATAAAGGTGCCAATGAATGCAGCATTCTTAGGGTTGAGACTGGTGTTCGCTGTATGAAAGTACCGGTTCTTTCCGCTCCACTGATAATGGGGTCTTTCAGGGCATCTGGGTCCTCACCCTGCACCTGTCCTTCTAACTGCTCGTCTGTTAGCAAACAGAGGCACAGCTCATTTCTGACATCCAATCAGACAGGTCAGAAACTGCTAATGGGCGGAGCTTACATCTCATCACCCTATGGCATCGCAGAAAACCGGTGCCACTGACACCGGTGTCACGCTGCTCATATCTGGTTACGGCCAGGTGATTCTGATCTTTTTTTGTTCCCGGCATCGATACGTATACACAAACGTTCATTGTTCAGCTTTCAAGATGGGAAAAGGAAATCAGCCGTTGGCTCAGGTTCAACAATCAAGCGTTTGACACTCACAAAAGACGCCCTCCGTCTTAAGTGACACATGAAGACGTTGGTGTTTGAATGTCCCTGGGCCTTGGCCATTGTCTGAATGGCAACGTTCAAGCCAAGTCATAATTGAACTGCAAGCGAACAGGATTCAGGCTAATTAGATGATGCTTTCATGTGCCTTTGGATGAAACGCATATGTGTTGGCGGATGAACATGAAGAATAGAAAAAAAAAATAGAGAAGGAACATGACTAAGTAAAGATGCCAGATCATAAAGCTTCCTGCCCACCTTCTCGCATATTTATAGTAGCGTACTAAACCAGCACGGTTGCCTGAGAAACACGCTTCTGTGGGATGTTCTTCAAACAGATGTCTGGGAATGTTCTTGTCAGAATGATTCAATAAACTCTGGAATGACAGCTAAAGAGAGTGAATTACAGCAAATCATTGCACTGTCATAAAGGTCAACTCCATCTGTCTCTGATAGCTTCACTTCTATTAGCTATTCTAAGACAACACAAATTGTTATAAGCAAATCACAACCATTTTTATGGTTCACACAGTCAATAGGACTTTTAGCATATAAAAAAAAAAAAACGAACTTTTAATCCAGCAGCATGGGCTCATTTACATAAAAGCACGCTTACATACAGACCTGTTGCATATCCTATTATATTATTTATTGAACTACTTTGCAGTTCCACAAGCAGCTACTGTACATGCAACTTCACCAAGATAGCTAAAATGCATTAGTCGACACTGCTTTTAGATCATTCTAAAATCTAAATTATTTGTAATATTTCACAATCAATCAGCACTCTTTTATATTCAAACCTGTATGAATTTCTTTCCTCTGTTGAACACAAAAGAAGATATTTTGAAGAAAATGGGTAACTAAATGGGTTTCAGGTCCCCATTGACTTCCACAGAAGGAAAACAAATACTATGGAAGTCAATGGCGCCCCACAGCTGTTCGGTTACCGACATTCTTCAAAATATCTTTTTCTATTTTCTATTTTTTATTCTATTTTTGGGTGAACTATCCCTTTAATAAATTTTGTATCAAATCATTGTTGGTTCATGTTAGATCAGCTCTATTAAATAATATTAACAGATGCAACCTTTGATTGTAATAATCTAATAGTGCATTGAGTAATGTTACCTAATAGGAACTTATTGTAAACTGTAACCATTTTTATTTTTAGCTTTTATATAATAATGTTTGGCAGGCCCTCTAGCAGCATGGGATCATTTACATAAATGCACGCCTACATACAGAAGGGTTGCATTGTGCTATTCTATTCTTTATTTAACAGGAATAAGTGAATGTATGAAAAAGCATCAAAGTCTGTTCATATTCTTCATTCTGATCTACTCCCTAAAAAGAGGTAATTCAATATATATTCTTTGGTAGGACAGCTGTTGTCAAAGAAACCTACAAATAAAGGATTGGTCAGTAATAGTATACCGGATAAAATGTTATTAGTTGCATTTTATCTCAGAAGTATTAATGCATTGGAGATACGTCAGTATTTGATGCGTCCCAGTTTATCCAAAAATAAACACATGCGCAACATGTTGCAAACCTCATCACGACCATAGTAAACTTTTGTTATAATCCTTCATGCAAATACCCAACAGAACGATTTCAGGGAATGTAGTTCAGGAAACGTGAAGGATAGGGTTCACGTGATGAATATTTAATACAAAGTGTGGATTCACAGAGGTGACAGATAAACCGCTCCAAATTACAGTCGCCAATATAAGTGAATAGACGTACCTGTGAGGAAAGGACTTTTTTCGACTACTGCTCCATCCTAAAGTTGCTGCGGATGCGATGAATTCTCGCACTTGCCTCGAGGTATGCGGAGCCTCTGCCTCGTCAATCAAACAAGTAGTGTGAAGTCGTAAGCTCCTCCCATTTGTTAAGCCCCTCCCATCGGTAGCCCTGGACCTAGCGTGTTACAACTATATGATATCTATGGTTACAACCATAGACTGTAAAAAATAGGGTTACAACGAACTTACCGGTATTTGTCAGTCAATGTGTCTTTACTTCACAAACATAACTTACTCCAAAACGATATAGTTATAAGTTATTGTGTTAATATATGAATGATGTCCAGTCAGCCGTTCAATGTAGAAAAATAAACACTCTTCCACCTTGAATGGGTTGGTTTTGATAATGGCCAGCAAACGTAATTATACCTTATCCAGCTTATTACACGGCTAACGTACTTAACAAATACATGGACATTAAATATTGATATCTTTATTTCCATACTTTTAGCTTAATCTAAAAAAGTTCATGCACAATGTCTATTGCAACAAGACAACACTAACTTAATTAGTATTTAATTCTCAGCGACCTTTAGTGTCTCTTACCGGTCCCTTATTCTCCTGAGTTATGTTTCCGTTTTCTTGATTCTGAATCCTTTTATCAAAAGTTTTATGCTGATTATTATATAAATTCACAAAATCCGAGGCCTTTCTGCAGTTGGTAGTCGAAGTAACCGTTTTGAGTCACAAGGTGGCGGCAATTAAATTCGTTGGGATGAAAAAAAGGAGATACCGTGAAGTGAAAACGAAAAAAAAAAGGCTTGCAATATATTAAACAGCTGTGAAATTAGAGGCCATTATACAAAAATATTTCACAAAATATTTTTATAGTAATCATTTTTCTACATATATTACACTGCTATGACACTGCTATGATAAATGTCATGATTGAATGGAAGTAAGATGTAGGTAGCTCCATTTACTATTGCAAATCAGGATTTTTCTTTATTTTTTGACACAAATACACTACAAAAAAAGAGAAATAATACTGTACATCATATACATATGCAAAATACAAATAGTCTGCATGCCCACTGTTTAAAAAACAACCAACCTTCTGTCAAAGTAGGCTACATCTTACAAGATCAGTGTATGGTTTTAAAACCTATTGACTAGTAAGGTTATAACATATTCAGCCATTTTAAAGCTTTTTATGATGTACTGCAAGAGTAGTATCAGGCTATCTTGCACTTTGTTTTATCATTCTTGTCCAACCATAACATGTAGCCTAGATATTTGATCTAATGTAGGTCTTTAAGACGGCATCTGATTACAGTCAGTCCATGATTCTGTGATTAGGATCAGCAGCAAAGAGGCTCTACCAGGACATCGTCTTTAAGTGCTCCGGCTCTCCGAAAACTCTGTAGATACACTACAGACAAATGCAGTGTCCATAATATAGAATATCTTCATCTATAACTGGCATCTTTGACTAAGATAGATGTCTGTGGGTGGTAGTAAGAAGACCTCGAGGGGTCCATGTAAATAACAGAGCTGGTGAAGCTCTTGCGGTCCTGTTTGAGTCTTGGCTGTCTTTGGCACCATAAAAGTTCCACCTGCTCTCTGAAGAACCTGGTGGTCAGCGTGTGCAGGATGGGATTCAAGGCACTGTTTATGGGAAGGATGAAGATCACCACCCATGATGTGATTGTTCCTGAGAGAGACATGAAAGATAAGAGATATTTTCCTTTAGTAGCCTAAATATTGAGTGTATTATATGTTTGTTTAGCAAGTCTTTTGTGTAGTTTTAGTAAAATCTAAAATCTAAGTGGCACTTATAAATTACTCATATTAATATTTGTGAATGCATTTTTACTTGTATAACTTTTCTGTACGCACATTGTTTCTTCATTTCATTTTTGAATGACCAACTAACCTGGTATCTTAACTTCCAGCAGGGAGAGGATTTTGACCAGGAATATGGGAATCCAGCAGAGGGCGTCAGAGAACACGATGAAGAAAAAGCGATGTGCCATAGCCACGTCCCTGTGCAGCCGGCCACGCAGCACTGTGGCATCAATGCCTGTTTTGTAGATGGAGTAAAACATGCTGGAGTAGGAGACGACAATGATGAGGAAGGCCACCAGGTTAAGTCCTACAAGTATAAACATAAAACTCTGATTGAAAAACAGCACAAAGCATAATGAAAACAGGTCAAGGCCATTTCTGTACTGTGACTAAAAGGTTTCTTAAAGCTGAGCATACAAGAAAAGGGAGGCTTGCAGACCTGGAGCAATCGTCGGTAAATTATAAATGTTGCAACGTTAATGGTGCTCTAAGCGATGTGACACGTTTTTTAGGCTGAAACATTTTTTGTCACATCCAGCAAACATCTCCTCACTATCCGCTAGCTGCCTGTCCCCTGAACACACTGTAAAAAAACGCGGTCTCTGTAGACACCACAGGCTCCACAAACGGCAACAAAAACAAACTGGGCCAACCTGGGCCACGAAACATAACAAACAGTGTTCCAGCCAATAACTGACAAGAATGGTATGGGGGTGGGGCTTGGGGGGTTAGTGCGCGTGCACATGAAGGGGGGTGTGGGGAGTGGAGGAGAGAGAAGCATGAAGAGGGAAGTTAGTGGAGAGATGTCCTAGACAACGACTAATGTTAGAATTATATACATATACTCTTGAATTTTGATATGGCCGACACATGACCAAAGAGACAACGTTCCGATGAACAAATAGCAAAGAAGAGGGAAAAGGAGAAGGAACGTGCAAAGTCGCGAATTTGCATCCGAAAAGCCTGTTTCAGGAAGCACGGAAGGGAGAGGGAGGGGATGGGATGGGATGAGGAGGAGGGAGGGTCGAGCTAGCCTCTGTTTTGTTTGACAATACTTCGAACGTCAGCAAGAAGTGATGTCAACCAACATAGCTTAGAGCACCTTTAATAACCTCTTATATTCGTGTCATTTCTAGATTTGGTCTGGTTCATACTGTACAGCCTCCACATACTGGACGCATTAGGAATAACAGGGGCTTACAGCTGCCTGTTCCAGGTCTGCATCCTCCCCATTTATGAGAATGTATGAACAATTCAATGCGCGGGAAAATAGCTTTCATCAATTCAGTATGGTTGGTAAACCTCAGTAAATTCAGTAAACCTGTCCAATAAATGTGGGCGGTCATGTTAATGCATACATTATTGAATCTTATTTTCAATAAATTATCTATGTGTGCTGGGATGGCTGTTGTATTAGAGTAACTTTTTATTTCAAAAGAACAAGGAAAGCTATGACTCCTTTAATCTTCATAACTAAATCAAAAAAATGTCATCATTGCCAGAACTCACCAAGAAAAATTCCAGTGGAATATCCCTTTGCAATGGGCTTTTCCAGACGCTCAGAGTGAAGAGGGAAACACACTCCATTGTGTCCGTAATAATTCCCAAACATGTCCTCGCTAAGCAGAGGCACTGCAGCTATAGAGATACCTAGCAGCCATATAGAGGTCAAGACGGCAAATGTTTGGCACTTGCTTGGTTGCAGGTGGTTGAAAGGGAAAACAATGACTAGGAATTTCTCTATGGTCAAGTAAGTGAGCAGCATGACGGAAACCTCGGAGGACAGCATAGCCAGGAAGCCAATAGTACGACACTCCAGGCTCTCCATCCACAGCTTAGCGTTCTTGTTGTACTCGCCACGGAACTTCATATCAAAGACCCCCACAAAAAACAGATAGACCCCCATCAGGCAATCTGCACCTAGGGATAAATGAAGCATTGTGGTAAATAGCTTTTGCTATTACTCATTGGATAACAGAAGCAGACCTCATTAATGAACAAGTAGCTTCCTAAAAGCCCAGATTTACAATTTGGTCTTGTGCCAGAATGTTGGAGCATTTCCTGCACATATAAAATGTTATTTTAAAAAGATAAATCACAACCCCAGCAGGCCAGAAATCAATTTTTACGAGGCATAGGATAGCACAGGTGCGTGACCGAGGCACATGGTAATAACAATGCAGGCTAAAATAGAAGTCTTTCCCATGCCAAACATGGGTGCATTGATTAATGGCACCAACCCAGGAACTCCAGAGTTAGAATTGATTACTGAAGGTGATTGTAATAGAGAGCGAATCCTGTGTGAATAGAACTTTTACAGGTTTATAGATTTCCCGTCTGATCACAACAGCCTTTCAAGCTGAATGTCAGGCGGGAGATGTCAACAGTGGGACACTTTGGTTAAAGGAGACAGACAGCAAGAGGACCTGGAGAAAAGGGTTTTTAAACATCTCAGGCAGTGCTCTTCCAGTTCGAAATAATATTGTCAACTGCTCTCACACATCCCTTTCTGAATGCGGAAAGCATAATTGGACCAAGTTCTTTAGTAAGACGAAACCCACATCATTTTTAAGATAAATAGAAAAATTAAGAGATAGCTTGCGTCCTTGCGATATGTAATTGATGTAATTGAGAAGACATTATGGGTGCAGGGACACTTATAATTTGAGAGCTTGGTGTCCTAGAAAACGGTTTCTTCTTGGAGTGCCAGCTGCTTCTGCTTTCGTCACATTGGTTTCATAACAGTCAGCCAGTTATAGTACAAATAAGCCCTGAAAACAGATGTTTGTGCCCTCTGGTGTCTTTAATGCTGGTATCTTAAAAGACTTGGCCTTTTAAGGATACATGCTTTTAATTCAGACCGTATCATAAAGCATATTTAGTGTTTAATATAATGTGGGCAATGGTAAAACGTATACGTCAGGTACTCACAGCACAAAACCTTGATGCAGAGGGCATGCAGGTTGTTCTCAGCCCGCAGGACAGTCCGCATCCCGATAACAAAGAGGTTCCCAAAGCAGGTGATGAAAGCCATGACCCACACAGACACACGAAGGACCACGTTAGCAAGCAGATCCTCAAAAGATGAGAGACCATCTGAGTTTGGTTTACACTTCCGGACATGTGGGGCGTAAGAACAGTACTGGAACTTCTTGAAATATCTGAGAAAAAAATTATATCAATATTTAATTAATATTTTAAAATATTAATATTTTAAATATTATTATTCATGTAATGTAATGTGTTTACAAATTCACACTGATGTGTGTAATTTCTGTGATTCTAGTGGCACCTAATGGAATTGTAAAAAATAATTCACCTTTTTCATACAGCTGGTAGTACTATTAACTTATATGTTATTCATTGTATCATATATTATATTATTATAAATGAAACATTTAAATGTAAAAATAGTTTTATTTTGACAGTAATTTACACGTTTTTAAAGACGACCAACTATTATCATGATATGCAGTCAGTGGCGTAGCGGAAGGCCACGGAGGCCACACACCACCACACCGATATGTCCGTGTCCGGTGTGTCCGTGTCCGTGTCCATACTGGTGCCGGTGCGAATGTCCATGTCCGTGCCTGTGTCCATGCCAGTTTTCCATGTCGGTGTCCGTGCCGATATCGGTATCCATGCTGGTTTGTCCGTGACGGTGCCCGTGTCTGTGCCAGGTTTCCATGTTTCCATGTCAGTGTGTGTGCCTGTGTCCGTGTGCCGGTGTCCGTGTGCCCATGTTGTCTGGGGTCAATACGTTTTTTTTTTGTTTGTTTTTTTTAAGTAGGCTAAGGAACACTTTTTTTTTTTCTTTTTTTTACCAAGAATGCATTAATTTGATCAAAAGTAACAGTAAAAGTGGATAGTTGTCCTTAAAGGGATAGTTCACCCAAAAATGAAAATGATGTCCTTAATTACTCACTCTAATGTTATTCCAAACCTGTATTAATTTCTTTTCGTGTGCTGAAAACAAAAGATGATATTTTGAAGAATGTGAAAATACATACTATGGAAGTCACTGGGGACCAGCAACTGTTTGGTTAGCCACATTCTTCAAAATAACTTTTATTTTCAACAGAAGAAAGAAACTTATTTGGGTTTAAAACAACTCAGAGTAAATTATGACAATTTTTGTTTTTGGGGGAACTATCCCTTTAATGTTAATAAAACAACAAAAAACAAAGAGAAAATAACTCACTGCTCTGAGAACTTTAATAGTAGCTTTAATAAGTATCAATGTATCATTTATACTGAAGTCTATGTAGAGTTTTATTTTTGATTTGTTTATGTAATTTCTTAATTAAATGCTTCTGTTAAATACACCTACTGTAGCTGAAAAAATAAATAAAGCCCTGTTTATTTCATTTGTGTATTATATGTTGTGTATATGTAATGTGTATCTTTGTTCTTATCTTTTAATAACAAAGAAAATAATGCCAAAGATTTTAATTTTTTTTGTTACCTTGTAAGGCTTTGTTTTTAAAATAGGGACATTTGTTTGGCTGTAATGCTCAGTCACTTGCAAAATAGTAAAACCAACATGAAAAAGAATCGTGATAAAATGGTGAATCGTGATTTTCCTGACAAAATCGTGATATGATATTTTTGTCATATCGCCCACCCCTAGACCAGACAAGATACAAGATTTGTATTGATGTAGCAAGTTGTGGCTGGTGTGGCAAACAGTTCAAGTTAAGTGGTGTCAATAAATGTGTGCTGTTTTTTATTTTATTTACTTGAAGCAAATGTTGTCTTTTCCTTTTATTTTCTTGTCAGTGTGCACATTTTGTTTACATTGTTTACATTTTAAAATCACAAAAAAAAAAATTCATCTGGGATGCCCCCACACCACCCTACAATGATTTAATTTGTAAACATGTCACATTTTCACCTCTTGTGAGTTTGCAGGTTTGATTAAAAAAAATATTCAAAGCAGAATGAGATACTCACATGTAGGAGAGATTATCCATGGTCCGGAACATGCTTGTCTGGATATTTGGGATCTCCACTCCCTCCAGGCCACTGCAGAAACAGAATATTGACGTTTTAGTGTTCAAGAGCCTTTGGTTATTCTGCTGACCATTGTCCGGTCTCCTGCAAGCTCTAAGCTTCAGTGAATACTGCAATCTGGCGCATAGCTTGGTCTGCTGTTTGTTAACTAACTCGACTCGGAGAACAACCTTTGTCGTGTGGTTACTACAGCATAGAAAATGTAATAACATATATTGTTAAAAAAAATCTCATGAAAACCTTAGATAGCGCTGTTACTTACAGAGACTGGAGCTGAATTAGGTGGTGAAATTGGCCTGGGTGGATGTGGTCCAGTGGGTTTTGGGACAGATTCCTACAAATGAGAAAACACAGCAGGCCAATAGTATGTACATACTGTATATAGCTACTTTATAAAGATCTGCACCAGATTTTCATATTTACATTTTTACATTTGAAATAAAATGTATTCATCCAACTTCTATTACTCACAGAATTTGCAATGAGGGTAAATCCTTGAAAATACTGAGTGGCAGTTCCTTTATCAAGTTACTGGACAGATCTCTGCAAAAGCGACACGGGCATGTCAAACGATAAAATAATTTTTAGAAGCATCATTGTGCCTTCTCTTTTTCCTTATTTCCATGCACACACTCATTCACAACGATGTTTCATTGTCACTCACAGGTCTCCCATCACGCGCAGGGATTGGAAGGTTTTCTCCGGCAAACTCTTGATGAGATTGGCTCTCAGTGACCTAAAAAGCACCAAGCATGAGAAGACTTAAGATCATAAACCTCATTGAAAGGGCCCTGAACTTTTATCAGCTAAAGCTTAAAACCTCCAAGAGCATACTCTATGACTTAGTACTTCAGAATTATTTGAATCAGAGAACATAAACATACAGTGGGCTCCAAAGTTTTGAGATAAAACTAAAACTGAAAATGACTAATGTCTTCTAACTTTTTTTGCTGTTCACTTCTCTTCAGCTGAATAAGGACACCATATTTGATAATACTTACAGCACAGTAAGATGTTCACAAGCGAGTAAAGTTGACAAGCCCAACGTCGTAATACGATTCCCCTCAAAATCCCTTTAAGACAGCATGTCATAAATTGATGAGTAAGAATTAATAATGCAAATAAAAATGCTGGCTATACAAAATTTCAGTAAATATAATACAGGCATGTTGACATGTACATGTGACATATATACACAATATTAAAAGGTAGCATGACAGCTGAAGGCCTAAGACTATTTGGTTACACCTAAACACATCGGCATATCAGTGAAATCCTGCCTCATCCTGTTGCTCTTGGCTGTCAAAGACGGACACCATGGCCAAGGAGAGAATAACGCTGCATTAGCGACAGAGTACATGCTGTTCTTGTACTACACAAAGATGAGAGCAAGAAGGATGAGCCCCAGGTAGCATTTAAACATGTCATTTAAACATGTTTAGCATTTAAACAAAAACTAATGCTGCAAGAAGAAATGTACACTATGCACAAAATAATTTTTACTAAGTTTCATTATGTTTATATATATATATATATATATATATATATATATATATATATATATACAGTGAGATAAATAAGATCTGTGGTGAACATAACTTTATGATACGTTTTGCTCTATAATGTAAATTACACACACCCATTTAGTTTGTGCAGGTTAAGTTGTAGAGCGAAACGTTCAAGTATTGTCACATTATGTTTACCACAGATCTTATTTTACTAATTAATTGATAAAACCCCATAGGGAAATCTTGAGGGAAACATTAGCGAATTAGTCTTCCGTGTTTTGACGTCATCCATGCAGCACTCTATTCAGTTCTTCATTTTTACCCATGGTAAATTAACTTGATTTCTTTTAAAGCACTTTCAATTTCCAATTTGTATAAAATGAGCTATATAAATAACAAAAAAATATACCACTGAATATTACGATATCTTTATTGCATTCTGAGTTACAGGCATGCCAACGTAGGGGACAAAACCCATAACAAGTGCTTCTCCTTATTTTTGAACTGTCTCCATTGGTAACAAGGATTGTTAAAGACAACATATTTTACCTATCTATTTGTAAAAATAAAATAATGATGCTGCCATCTTTCTATAGTTCATTTCTATGGTGAAAATTGTCATTTTGACCCCCTCTACAAAATAGTGGATTACTCAATAAACGAAATATTTATCCATGGCATTTGATATTTTGACTTTCATTACTATTAATGTTTGTCTTTCTTCAGAAAAAATAAATATTAACAAAATTAAAAAATGTGAGCCGGAGACCTCAGGTTGAGTTGTCTCGGAGTGACCCAGCTCTGTTTCAAACATGATCTGTCTCGCTGCCAGCATCTTCCTAACTGAACTGAATTCAAAATCCTGTAAACCATGACAGCTATAGTAAGTAAAAGAGAAGTGGATACTTACAGCCAGCTGAGTAAGGGCATATGGGTGCAGAATCTGGCGGGGGGGAGCTGTTCTAGAGAGGTATTTACCATTGACCTGTACAGATGTTTAGATGAGGTGAGCCACAACATCACAACCTTGTACAGACACTTAAAACTCCAGTGCACAGACTTAAATCATTTAAAATGCAAATATATTTTTCAGAGCAATATTTTTTTGTGACTGAAGCAACTTGATTAAAACGCATTGATTCTGAAGAACAGCGCTTCACACACAAATAATGGGGTTTGTTATTACAAAAGAAGGAAATCAACAGCACTTCATAGATGAGGATGGGTGAAGACTTACAGGAAGAAGAGGGAGTTCAGACCAGTAAATGTGTTGGCTGTAATTGTTGTTATGGGATTGTCATCCAAAATCCTGAAGATAAAATAACATTTCAAAACTTGCAAAAATGTTCCTAAACCACCAGCCAAACTAATAAATGAATAACTCGTAGATTCAGTGCAGATACAATACCATTTAAAAGTTTTAAGATTTTTATTTTTATTTCTTTTTAAAGGAAATGAATATCCTTCAGCAAGGATGCATTCAATTGATCAAAAGGGACAGTAAAAACAATTTAAATTATAATAATTTTTCACAATATTACTGTTTTTATTGTAACTGCATGTCAACTGTTTTGATAAAAAAATACAGCATTGTTGAGCTTAAGAGACTAAATATTAACAACCCTAAATTGTAATAACATATGCTATGAATTTTGAATCTATTTTAATATACTACAACAATAAAAGTTTATTTAATTGTATTAATACAGATTTTATTATTGGTCAAAATATTCAATATGTATTGTGTACTTATGCACAAAAATTTAAGTTAAGAACAGGCATATACTGCTGTTGCAAAACATTTTAGATATAATGTAGTCTATATGACTCATGTAAACAACAGAATCATCAGGACTTTGGATGTTGGCAGTTTAATTTAAGCATTATATAGCATATATATTTATATATAAAACAACAGCATTTACAGCTTGTTGATGGTTGTACTCACAGCCACTTGAGTTTATGAAGATCACTGAAGACTCCAGGTGAAAGTAAGGAGATGCAGTTCTGGCTCAAAGATCTGCAACACAAGAACAATAAATGATGTTGAGCTTTATTCAGAATGAGGGAAGTTTTAACAAAGACAAAAAAAAAAATTGTTGTAGGCTATTCACTGAATTGAACTTAATTGAGGAATTTTACAACTGAACTGAGCTGAATAATAACAGTATGATCTTGCTACAGCTGCTTTACAGCAGAATTTGATGACGTTTGCATTCCAGTTTATTATTGTGAAGCTGCTTTGAAACAATCTAAGTGCTATAAAAAAATAAGGGTGACTTGACTATTTCTGTCTGTTTAATGTGATTATATACATACATATATATATATATATATATATATATACAGTGCTATGCATAAGTTTAGACACCCATGCTAAAGTTGACTAAAAAGAGGAATAAAAAATCATCTTTTGGAAATTGAACTTAATGCCTTAATTTAAAAAATTAGGAAAAATCCAACCTTTAAGGACACCAATTTCCTTTGTGAATGAATAATGTATCGTAAATAAATAAATGTTCTTCCTTAAAATACAGGGTGCATAAGTCTTGACACCCCTATGTTAAATTCCCATAGAGGCAGGCAGATTTTTATTTTTAAAGGCCAGTTACTTCATGGATCCAGGATACTATGCATCCTGATAAAGTTCCCTTGGCCTTTGGAATTAAAATAGCCCCACATCATCACATAGCCTTCACCATACCTAGAGTTTGGCATGGTTTTATTTCAGTTAGCCTAATAGCTGGTTTGATTTGCATTGAGAGATGATCTTATGGAAAGTACTCCGTGCCAATCTCTAGGTATGGTGAAGGCTATGTGATGATGTGGGGCTATTTCACAAAGAAAATTGGTGTCCTTAAAGGTTGGATTTTTCCTAATTTTTAGCGCAATTTTCCTACGGACAAAATTGCGATTGTTAACTCATGATTTCTGTTCTGTCTGTGCGCACCAATCTTGCACTTCTATCTCCTCCTCAACCAGACCACCTAGAGACTTCGGGTTTTCGGCATTATGTTAAGGAAGGTCTAATCTCGGGAACGCACACAAAAAAAAAAAAAAAAAAAAAAAAAAAACATAAAAAGATTTACTATCTCTTAGTGTTGTGATCCCATGACGTCAGAAAATTGCGCTAAAACACTCACTGAGTTTTTATTACTCGTTTTAATTAAGGCATTAAGTTCAATTTCCAAAAGATGATTTTTTATTCCTCTTTTTAGTCAACTTTAGCATGGGTGTCTAAACTTATGCATAGCACTATATATATATATATATTTATATATATATATATATATATATATATATATACACTGCTCAAAAAAATTAAAGGAACACTTTGAAAACGCATCAGATCTCAATGGGGAAAAATATCATGCTGGATATCTATACTAATATGGACTGGGTATGTGTTATGAACGAAAGGATGCCACATCGTTTGATGGAAATGAAAATGATCAACCTACAGAGGATTGAATTCAAAGACACCCCGGAAATCTAAGTGAAAAAATGATGCAGCAGGCTTGTCAATTTTGCTGAAATTTCATTGCAGCAACTCAAAATGGTACTCAGTAGTTTGTATGGCCCCCACGTGCTTGTATGCATGCCTGACAACGTCGGGGCATGCTCCTAATGAGATGACGGATGGTGTCCTGGGGTATTTCCTCCCAGATCTGGACCAGCGCATCACTGAGCTCCTGGACAGTCTGAGGTGCAACCAGGTGATGTCACCGAAACACAATGTCCCATAGGTGTTCTATTGGACATAGGTCAGGTGAGCGTGGTGGCCCTTCAATGGTATCATTCCTTCATCCTCCAGGAACTGCCTGCATGTTCTCGCCACATGAGGCCGGGCATTGTTGTGCACCAGGAGGAACCCAGGACCCACTGCACCAGCATAGGGTCTGACAATGGATCCAAGGATTTCATCCCGATACCTAATGGCAGTCAGGGTGCCATTGTCTAGCCTGCAGAGGTCTGTATGTCCCTCCATGGATATGCCTCCCCAGACCATCACTGACCCACCACCAAACCGGTCATGCGGAACGATGTTACAGGCAGCATAACATTCTCCACGGCTTCTCCAGACCCTTTCCTGTCTGTCACGTGCTCAGGGTGAACCTGCTCTCATTTGTGAAAACCACAGGGCACCAGTGGCGGACCTGCCAATTCTGGTGTTCAATGGGAAATGCCAATCGAGCTCCACGGTGCTGGGCAGTGAGCACAGGGCCCACTAGAGGACGTCGGGCCCTCAGGCCACCCTCATGAAGTCTGTTTCTGATTGTTTGGTCAGAGACATTCACACCAGTGGCCTGCTGGAGGTCATTTTGTAGGGCTCTGGCAGTGCTCATCATGTTCCTCCTCGCACAAAGGGGCAGATACCGGTCCTGCTGATGGGTTAAGGACCTTCTACGGCCCTGTCCAGCTCTCCTAGAGTAGCTGTCTGTCTTCCTGGAATCTCCTCCATGCTCTTGAGACTGTGCTGGGAGACACAGCAAACCTTCTGGCAATGGCACGTATTGATGAGCTATCCTGAAGGAGCTGGACTGCCTGCGCAACCTCTGTAGGGTCCAGGTATCGCCTCATGTTACCAGTAGTGACACTGACCCTAGCCAAATGCAAAACTGGTGAAAAACAGTCCGAAAAGATGAGTAGGGAAAAAATGTCAGTGGCCTCCACCTGTAAAACCATTCCTGTTTTGGGGGTTGTCTCACTGTTGCCCATCTAGTGCACCTGCTGTTAATGTCATTAACACTAAAGCAGCTGAAACTGATTACCAACCCCCTCTGTTACTTAACTGACCAGATCAATATCCCAGGAGTTTAACTGACTTGATGCTATTCTCTGATTAAAAAGTGTTCCCTTTATTTTTTTGAGCAGTGTATATATATATATATATATATATATATATATATATATATATATATATATATATATATATATATATATATTACACTTAAAAACACACACACACAAAAAAAAAACACTTACAGTTTTTGCAGCTTATGTAGTCCACTAAAAGCGTGAATGGAAACAGTGAGAATGCAATTATCCTGGAGAAACCTGAGGAAGAAAACAAAACAATCAGCAATTTGGTCAACAGCTGGTTGTTTAACAGGTTAACCAAACTGTTAATATATATATATATATATATAAATCATGTTTGTTGAAGGAGGGACTCGAGCCACATAGACTATCATGACTTTGTGATAAGCCATTCTGACTGGTTTTTGGATTGCTGATTTGCACTTATATGACAATAGACTGCCTCACTGTGTTTCTGACCAACGCCTGTACCTTGACCACACTTTCAGTCTGCCTCATATCCTTTATTTATCTTTAATAAATCTCCGCAAATGTATTTTACTCCACCTCCCACACCTCCATCATATCACAGAATACTAGAACAACTCGCATATAGTCATGCCATCCTTTGCCATCAGTAGGCTACTGTATCCAAAACTAAGTGTCCCCAACCAAAAATTAATCTAAGAATGTATAAATATTGGAATATTGGAGGCGCTAAAATGAATGCCTCATCAGGGCAGTTTCCACATCCTCTGTCTGTGACATGTGAGCGTCAAGCTGACAGTGTCTGCTGTGGCTCTTTACAGAAGTCATTTTTGGGTCACCTACAATATTAAATATTTAAGGGATTTGAATTATGAATTAGGGAATGGGCCATTGATAATTAATTATGAAATGTATGATTTATATAAGAAGAAAACTCCATTAACCTATATGGAACAGAACCTAAACATTGAAGTGTATCTACTATACACACAGCTCTAATGGTAAAACTCTTCTCTCAGTGCCGTTTCTGAGACGCAACACTACAAATAAATACGACAAAATAGCTTTTCTCCTTGACAGAAATACAAAAAGCAGATTCACTGACCTAGCACACAAAAAAGCTGCACAATGACTGACTTTTCATGTTTGATTTAATGCCAAGCCATTTCAAGGCTTGAGAGCATTGAAACAGCCATTTAACAGATTGTCTCTTTTTTTTTATTTTTATGAATATGTCAGAGTGGTGTTCCCAGTCCCCCTCAGGCGGAAGGAAAGAGCTAAATGAAGTAATTACATAGCTTGCATAACTTTGTTTGTTCTAAAATAATTTGAACATTTAAACTATTTAAACTTAAACTACAATCAAAATCTTCTATTAAAAGCAGCACTTTCAGTATTTTTGAAAATGGTAATGACTTAATGCACCTGGTTTTCTATAACCATTTACTCGGGTATAACTCACAATACAAACATCATTTCATTCATCTCCAGTAATAGTTTTCTATGTAATTTCTGATCTTTTTCTCTCTCCTACCTCCATGACTCTCATCAGTGGGTCAAGGGGTCCCAGTTTAGCTGTTTGCATGTCTAGTTAGTCCCTGCTTTCTCCATTGACGGTCATTTAAAAGTGTAAGCTGAGTAAGAGTTTTTTTGTTGTTGTTTGTTTTTTTGCAAGCAATATGTAAATCACAAATATTTTTTATGTTTTGTCTTGTGCCAAAAAGCATGAAATGGACATAGGTCCATTGGATGGTCTCAAACTGATGTTTTTATCTCTGGTTAGGGAAAACTAAATTATTTTATATTATATTTAAAAAAATCAATTATGTTAAAAGTATATTAAATTACACTACCATTAAAAATGTGGGGTTAGAAAGGTTTTTTTTTTTTTTTAAGAAATGGATAAATTTATTTAGCAGGGATTAATTTACTTGATCAAAAGTAACAGCGGCGACTTTTACACTGTTAATGTATAAATGCTGTTCTTTTTAACGTTTAGAAATGTTTCCACAAACATAAAGCAGCAATTGTTTTCAACATTAATAATCAGCATAAATCAGAATATTATAATTATTTCTAAAGGAGTAATGGCCACTGAAAATTCAGCTCTTCCATCACAGGAATAAATTACATTTTAAAATATTTTAAATTGTTATAATAGTTCACAATATTACTGATTTTACTGTATTTTTGATCAAATAAATGCAGCCTTGTGAGCTTATATTCCCCAAACTTATGAACATTGTAGTGTTTATTCCATTAAAACATTCAAAAGATGGCAAAATCTTAATCATGACGACTTTACAAAAAATAATTTAAGAAAATTATTTGTAAAAAGGAAAAACATTACTCTCTATTGGTGTAACGCTAATGTCTTTTGACAATAAATATCTACAGTACTGTAAGTGCTTGTGGCCACTATCCTCACACCTGTCAGTGTATACTAGAAAGCATTAATCACCATAAAGCAACACATAAAATCCCAGCTTTAATGGCATGCTATACAGAAACCTGCCAATACTGAGATTAATAAACAGCAGCAAGCTCAATTTAAAGGAAGGTGACCGTGGCCTCATCATAAAAGCTTCAGTGGATTCAACAGAAAGCTGATCAGAAACGTTAATCAGTTTCATGCAGGAACCAATAGTTTTTGTACCACATAAACAAGCATTGGCTGTACAGGTTGACAGCTCCATTATACAAGCCTCTGTATTGATTTGCGGCTTAGCAAAGCATCTCCTTAGTAAATGCATACCAAAGTTGTCTTGAGCAGGTCTTATGAAATCAATCACTATGTGACAAAAATTATAAGTAGCATTTTCGGATCAGAGGAAATGAATGCTTATTATTCATACTTACAGCCTCTGTAGTTTTATGTTTTTGATGAAGGCTTTATCTGGTAACATGCGAATCTCGTTGCTCTTCAATGATCTGTCCAAAAGCAGCACAAATAGTCAATTTAACACTCAGTAGTGTTTCATTTGTGTATGCTGAAGAAAATAAATGATAAAGAAAATTTGTTTGTAGCCTACTGATACTGTCTTTTGTTTACTCCAGTGTATTTTGCAAACTAAAGGTCTTTCCACTCTTCAAATTGTTAAGCCGTGTCATGTTTGCATGTTTGCATGTCACTGCTGGTTTACTGAATATACTTTTCAGACCATAGCTGTAAGAATAAAACAATCTCTTTTTCATTCAAATAACGCATTTCCCGCTATTGCCATGTGTCAACGTGACGAGAGGCTGCTCACTGCAGAGCAAATGGGTGGAGCTTACGTGGAGCTCCTCCTCACTAGAGATCCAGCGAGGAGGATCAAATGTAATTTGGGCCTAATGGGTGGAGCTAGAATATCCAACCAAACCCTAACCCAACCCACAACTCTATCCCTCCACCCCATTAGACATTCAGAGAGGAGGATCTGGACTATCCCCACCCCATTAGATGTCCAGAGAGGAGACTGTTTATGATTACTATAGTGATTTTCAAGTTGAAATTTTGTATAACTCACCGCACCAATGGCCCTGACCCTGCTCTAGAGCTTATTACTGGGTTATGTTTTTTTGGCTGCCTTCACATGGCTGATTTCCTTAGTCGGAAATTGGACACGTACGCCCTCTCAAGTATTTACCACTGGGAAAGTCAGATATGATTTTGACACCAGAGTTTCCGAGTAGGGCGTGCCATAAACTTTAAACATGGCGGAGGGAAGAATAATTGCTCCTTTGACTGCTATTCTTTATTCGTTTTTTTCCACAACAGCTACATCGCCTTGTCTTGTCGTTGAAGTAGTGCATATTTACATGTAGGCATAATCATTTCAAGCATTGTATGTTTTTACACAGTGAAAATAGCATGTAGCCTAATTGACAGAAATTCCAGAATTGTCAGCAAGCTGACTATCTATATGGTGCGGTGAATGTTTATATGGTTGTCAATGAATGGGAAGCTACATTTTATTCAAAATTAAATATTAAATACATTTTGGCTTTGGCATTTTGGATTTTCCCAAGAATTAGGCAAGAATAACCTGGTGTCCTCCACAATTCCTCTTCTTTCCGACAACAATGCGATGAGCTCGTAATCACAACTTCAGAAGTGGGAAGTAGGAAATTTACGATAGCACGTGAAAGCAGCATTAAACCTTCAACAATTCATAATCTTTTGAATCAGTGAACTAGGCTACTGTACATTTTGACTATACAAATTTGCAATGGAAGGATGCGTACAGGAAGGTAACATTCGCTGACACCTGTGGAACGAATCTCAAGCTGACATGCACACAGTGGATCTCATTGTTAATGCACTGGCAACGATCAGGATACTGCTCCACTTCTGCAAGGTAGAATAGGAAAGAGATACATACACGAACATACACTCATTCAAAGACAATCAAAATATAGTTAAAAATGAACACGGATTTACATTGTGGAAAAGTATATTAACATGAATTTTAAATTAAGGTTACATTTCAAATATATTTCAAAGTTTAAATATGAGTTGACCTTATCCACCTTTTTCCTATGCCCCATGACACTTTTCACGAGTTATGGAAGTACTTTCGTTAAACGGTAAACAATTTGCAGGTTCGCTGAATGCAATAATAAGCATTACAATATGACATTATTCTACTCATCCTTTAACCATCGAACATTAAAAGGAAATTTAAAAGTTAAGCATAAACTACAACAGACAATGAAATATAGGCTACCCCAAACGAAAGATTCTTTGTGCATTCCAGTGAATTAATAATGGGATAGCTATATCATAAATTATATCGGCAGAGCAGACCACAAATGTGCAGTATAGGCTAGGTTTTTTTTTTTTTTTCTTTTTTTTTTCTTTTCATACTGTTACAGCGGAACACAGGAAAAAACAAAACATCAGGAGGAAAAGAATCCAGCAACTGAAAGAGCTCTTGCTTAATGTTATATCATATCACATTACAATATCCAAATGTTATGTTATTCTCCTGACTTCAGAAAAGTACATTTTACAGCTCATTCAGTCCAACTGACGGATAATGATTATTTATAGTGCAACCTTACGATTTGAAATGATTTGTTTCAGTCTTTTTGAGTGGAACTTCTACAAACTGGAAGTGCCTCCCATAATCTAAAATGCAGCATCGTTAGGAAAATGTGGATAATGAACTTCTATTGAAAGTGACATTAAAAACTGCACTTGATATATTTGGCATAGGCCTAGTTTAGGAAAAGCTTGTACTAATACAAGAAGTACTGTCTAGAACTGGACTGTCTAAATTGCGTTTTTGAGACTGCAAGACAGCAAACTCAAGAGATGAATGATTAGGGATTAGGTGTATATTTACGGCACTCTGTAGAAAGCTCTTGTGGATAAACCCTTTTAAATGTCTGGTCGAAGAGGTCTGCCCAGCCACTGTTATCCCCTTCAGAGAGATGGACAGCGATGAGATAGACGTCAACATGAGACAAGCACACAAACACATTTAAACAAAACACATACAGACAGGCATAAGTTCATTATTGATAAAACAATGATACAATATTGTATCCATTTGAATATACTGTAGATCAGTTTATAGGGGCTAGTTGTCACTCTTTTTACACTTTTATTTAGGACCATGTTTATCTTGGTCACAGACTTCTTCTTGGCAACTAGTCCTGTGGTCTCTGGCACCAAGAAATTAGCAGCAGATCCTTCAAGTCCTGTAGGGTTGAGAGGTGGAGCCGCTGTGGATCAGAATGGTTGGTCAAGCACATCCCACAGATGCTCAACTGGAATGAGATCTGGGGAATTTGTAGCCCAAGGCAACACCTTGAACTCTTTATTTTGCAGCCAGGGTAGTCTAGCAACTCTCCGTTGACTTTCGGAGCTGTAAAAACCTAAATTGGGTCAGGCCAATCACATCGTGTATAGAGTAGGCGGGGCGGGCTTAACATAATGACGACAGAGTTGCGACGGTTCCCTACTACTTGAAAACAAAGAAGAGTTGCTGCTTCTGGCGAACAGTCTTTCAAATCGGCTTTGGCCGCGACTCTGGAGGACTTGGAGTTAAGTTTTTCTTTGAGAAAAGAGCAAAGAACGGCACTTAAGTCATTCTTAAAAAAGGAAGATATGTTCGTAGTTTTGCCGGCCAGATTCAAAAGTTGAATCTATCAACTAACGTTAGCTCTGCTGTTGGGCAAACGCTCTGGTTGGTTGAAGCGCTGTCCTATTGCTTGCAGAGGGAATTTGAAAGACAGCCGTTTATCCCGCCCCTCGGATTGAGCCGTGTCTATGGTGAGTTGCCAGACCTAACATCTTGATGTAGGTCTGGCTTGCCAGGCTACACTTGTGATGTTCCCGGTCAAAAATGACCGGCCTACAAAAAGTAGCTTAAAAATCACTTGTTATGCTATATTATCACCTAATATTGGATTCAATCTTTTTGTCAACTTGTTCCCTTTCAATTAGGACTGGTTTTATTTTTCTATTTGCATCTAATCGTAGGCCTCATTTATCTGAGTTTTGAGTAAAAAAAGCATTATTTATGAATAATTTTGGAAATATTAAATAAAATATGAAAACAAATTGCACTGTTGATCACACTAGTCTACTTTAATGTTTCACCAGGACGTTTGTTTTGAAAAACTTTTATTTTGTACAAAATTGCACAAAGTTATACTTGTGGTGTTCCCGGTCAAAAATGGCCGGCCATTGAAAGTGAATGGGAGAGTGAAAATAAGAAACATGGGTACATTTTTGTGCTGCATTCACTCCCAAAAATAAATGTTTTCTATATTTACGGTAGGAAATTTACAAAATATCTTCATGGAACATGATCTTTACTTAATATCCTAATGATTTTTGGCATAAAAGAAAAATCGATAATTTTGACAAATACAATGTATTGTTGGCTATTGCCACAAATATACCTGTGCTACTTGTGACTGGTTTTGTGGTCCAGGGTCACATATGTGCATGTGTGCTTGCAAACATCGAGCCCTTGGACCTGTGCATGTGTGGATACATGCATTCACACGCCACCCAAACACACACACACACACACACACACACACACACACACACACACACACACACACACACACACACACACACACACACACACACACACACACACACACACACACACACACACACACACACACACACACACACAAGTTAAAACACACAAACTATTTTGAGTATTACACACATTCTTTTTCACAGAGAGAAACTTGATCCTACCCTGAACTGTATCTAATATCCATTCATCCATCTGACATTCACACACACACACATGCGCGCATGCAAACTGGTTTAGTCTGCAGTGACCCTGTTTCAAAAGAATCTTTCTTTCATGTTCTTTGTTTCATCACAGTTTTCAGACAAAATATTATGACATTGTGTTTTTGGACTAAAATGTACAAATATAGATGTTATAGCACAGACACATATAAATGTTTCACAGTGCCTTGCTTGGCATTTATTTTGTAGCAGCACAATGGCGAAGAAGCTCTCTGTGCATGATATTCTTCATCAGATCATTGATCAAGATTCTAGTGAGGAGGAGGCGATGCAGGATGAATCTTGCAGTGAAGGAGCAATAGAAGATGTATCAGAAGAAGAGGGCACCAGATGCTAGAGACCTTAAAACAACTGACGAGCAGCAGTCTTCTGATGATGAGGGCTCAGCTGATGCTACGGTTACATTCTGGTCGAAAGATGGAACTTTGTCCTGGTCTTCATCCCCACCAATAGGGCAAAGTAGGTTTTCTTCTGAGATCCATCCTGCATCACCTCCTCCTCAATAGAATCTTGATCAATGATCTGACGAAGAACATCATGCACAGAGAGCTTCTTCACCATTGTGCTGCTACAAAATGAATGCCAAGCAAGGCTCTGTGAGGCATTTATATGTGTCTGTGCTATAACTGTAAATTTTCGTCTTTTTCTGTGAGAACATCAAAGTCCCAAAACACAATGTCATAATATTTTGTCTGAAAACTGTGATGAAACAAAGAACATGAAAGATTCTTTTGAAACAGGAGGGTCACACAGACTAAACCAGTTTGCATGTGCGCACGTCATGTGTGTGTGTGTGTGTGTGTGTGTGTGTGTGTGTGTGTGTGTGTGTGTGTGTGTGTGTGTGAATGTCACATGGATGGATGAATGGATATTAGATGCAGTTCAGGGTAGGATCAAGTTTCTCTCTGTGAAAAAGAATGTGTGTAATACTCAAAATAGTTTGTGTGTTTTAACGTGTGTGTGTGTGTGTGTGTTTGGGTAGCGTGTGTATGCATGTATCCACACATGCACAGGTCCAAGGGCTCGAAGTTTGCAAGCACACATGCACATATGTGTACATGAACATAATGAACATGCTCCTGAAAACTACATTTGTTCTCTTATTTTTAGTCTCTCCCATTCACTTTCAATGGCCGGCCAACTTTGTGCCATTTTGTACAAAACAAACTTCCTGGTGAAACATTAAAGTAGACTAGTGTGATCAACAGTGCAATTTCTTTTTCATATTTTATTTAATATTTACAAAATGATTCATAAATAATGCTTTCTTTTTACTCAGAAAATGAGATGCTTACTCTCAGATAGTAAAACTTGTGAAAAAAAATGTGGTGATTGCACTTTCGCCACTGTTGGACCAAAGCTGTGGAATAGCCTTCCTCCCTTTAGGCATGCCCCATCTGTCAGTATTTTTAAATCTTATCTTAAGACTTACTTATTCATCCTTGGCTTTAAACACTCCATAGTTTGTTATCCTGGGTTTCTCTTTTAATCTATTGATTGCTTATTACTTATTTTGGCTTGTTTGTTATATATGTATATTACTTTTATTTCTTATGTTTCTTTTATTCTTTGTAAAGCACTTTGGTCAACTTTGGTTGTGTTTAAAACGTGCTCTAGAGATAAATGATTGATTGATTGAGCCGACAGAACGTCTCCAGAAGGTCACACAAAATTGTAATGATGGTTGCGGGAGGAATGAGTCACAACACACTGTGCATCGCACTCTGCTGCCTATGGGGCTGTGTGGCTGCCGACCAATCAGAGTGCCATTAGATGCCTACTCTCAGATACATGACGCCTACGATTAATCAGATGCAAATAGAAATATACAACCAGTCCTAATTGAAAGAAAACAAGTTGACAAAAAGATTGAATCCAATATTGTGTGATAATATATAATGAGAGATTTATAAGCTATTTTTTGTAGGCCGGTCATTTTTAACCGGGAACACCACAAGTGTAATAAGGTGACAATTACACCTTACAGGGACATTAAAATTGGTGTTATGTGGTCATATTTTCGCTTCCCTTCAAGCAGTCTAGCAGCTGCGTTTTGAACCAACTGCAGATGAGAGATGGAAGCCTGAGAAATGCCATAGTACAGTGAATTACAGTAATCAAGCATAGATGTTACCTTGATAAAAAGGGCTTAACTTTACTGAGAAGATGAAGTAGGTAAAAGCATGACTTGACAACAGCTGAGATCTGTTTGTCAAACTTTAAACGGGAGTCAAATTGGAAGCCCAGATTCCTCGCACACTGTGTATGGGGTGAGGAAGCCAAGATCAAAATCAAAAACACAGTTTTCCTTGGGGCCAAACATAATAAACTCAGATTTGTTTTCATTTAGGTGTGAAAATTGCTTGAAAGCCATGACTTAAGTTCGTTCAGGCAATGTAATAGTGGCTGAAGAGAATATTTATTATTGCGTTGCAAGGGAAAGGAAAGCTGGGTATCATCGGCATAGATGAAAAGAGACATCATGTTTTTTTTTTAAATAGATGCCAGGGGGAGCAAATACAGAGCTCGGACCAGTCGGGATAGCCTTCATTGTCCTTGTGCATTGATGAGCTTTGGGAGCCCAACACCCTGTCACCAGTTTATGGTTTGTCCCTCTTCGGATCACTTTTGGTTCACCACTGCTGACCGCAAGAAACCCACAAGCCTTGCCGTTTCAGAGATACTCTGACCATATATATATATGTATATAAGCTATATGTGAGATGTCTGTATTTGTAAAAAAGCTCTTACCACAATTGTCTTCGTCAGCTCCATTGGGACAGTCGTTTTGTCCGTTGCATTGCAGAACCTGCGGCAGACAAATGCTCATATTGCCACACGGAAAGTGACCCAGCTGACAGTCTTCTGAAGGCCTGCGCTCCAGCCCTGCTGCTGGGACAATATACAAGTGAGAAATCACTTTCAACACTTCATGCTTATGTTAATCTTCTGCTTTCATATGTTAAGGTAAAATGCAATTTAATAATGTAATTCAGATATAAAGATAGTCGGATGGTATAAATGCAGCTATAATACTGTCTTTCTAGTTTTTCTTCCAAGACCTTGGGCATGTGTTTGCATGTGATTATTACAACAACTTTTACATGTCAATACTGAACTATAATGACATTATAGTTTATTGAGGATATTGGGGCTTTTAAGGCTTTATTAAAAACATGAATGATAAGCACTCTGTAGCAATTATTGCCCTGTGATCCAAGCCTTCGTTTAACCCTGCTTGTGTGGCTGTCAAAATGACTGTTTTTATTTATTTAATTTAAAGAAATAAATGTACTATATATTTATATGTATATATATATATATATATATATATATATATATATATATATATATACAGTGCCCTCCACAATTATTGAACCCCCTGGTAAATATGATCAAAATTGGCTGTAAAAAATAAATCTGCATCGATTATCCTTGTGATCTTTCATTCAAAAAATGTGCAAAATTCTAACCTTTCATTGAAGTAAAAGAATTGAAAGTGGGGGGAAATCACATTATGAAATAAATGTTTTTCTCCAAAACATGTTGGCCACAATTATTGAAACCCCTAGAATTTTTTACGAGTAAAATATCTCTGAAGTATATTCCCATTAATATTTACCTTTTTTAGTACACCAGGGTGACTAGGAACATGAAATTGTCCAGCTATGACTTCGTGTTTCACAGAAGTTTAAATATGAGGAAACACAAAGGCCAAATCCCCTTAATCATCCATCACAATGAAAAAAACCACAGAATACAGTTCTGATGCGTAGCAAAAGATTGTTGAGCATCACAAACTAGAAAGTGGCTGTAAGACAATAGCTAAAGAATTGAAAATCCCCATTTTGACCATCAGGGCAATAATTAAGAAGTTATAACCAACTAAAGATGTTATGAATCTGCCAGGAAAAGGACGTGTGTCTATACTGTCTTAATGCACGGCGAGGGTGAAAGTTTGAGTGGCCAAAGACTCTCCAAGGATCACAGATGGAGAATTGCAGAGATTAGTTGAGTCTTAGGGTCAGAAAGCCTAAAAAAAAAATTA
Organism: Squalius cephalus; assembly: GCF_949319135.1. Lineage (NCBI taxonomy): Eukaryota > Metazoa > Chordata > Actinopteri > Cypriniformes > Leuciscidae > Squalius > Squalius cephalus. Next base: position 21,933,415 of record NC_137132.1, on the reverse strand, counting down.
TCAAACAACCCCTACATCACCACATGTTGTTTGGGAGGGTTTAAAAAAAAAACTCCTCGCTCCTCCAAAATCAAATTCCAGCAAATTTAATTGTCAGACACGACTGGATCTTCAAACAACACAGGGTTCTGTGGTCAGATGAGACTAAAACAGAGCTTTTTGGCAGCAAACACACTAGATGGGTTTGGTGAACACAAGGATAAAAAGTACCCCATGTGTACAATTTAATATACCATTGGATCTTTAATGTTGTGGGCATATTTTTCTGCTGGAGGTCATGGACTTCTTGTTCAGATTCATGGCATTGTGGATTCTATCAAATATCAACAGATAAAAAATCAAAACCTGACGCCTTCTGCTAGAAATCTTATAATGGGCCGTGGTTGGATCTTCCATCAGGACAACGATCCAAAACAAACATCAAAATCAACACAAAAATTTGTTGTAGAGCACAAAATGAAGCTTCTGCCATGACCGTCTCAGTCCCCTGACCTGATGAGTGGGCTGAACTGAAGAGAAGAAGCACCAACATGGATCTGGGAATCTGAAGGATCTGGAGAGATTCTGTATGGAGGAATGATCTCTGATCTCTTGTCAGGTGTTCTCCAAACTCATCAGGCATTATAGGAGAAGACTCAGAGCTGTTATCTTGGCAAAAGGAGATTGCAAAAAGTATTTAATAAAAGGGTTTCAATAATTGTGGCCAACGTGTTTTGGAGAAAAACATTTATTTCATAATGTGATTTCCCCCCACTTTCAATTCTTTTACTTCAATGAAAGGTTAGGATTTTGCACATTTTTTGAATGAAAGATCACAAGGATAATCGATGCAGATTTATTTTTTACAGCCAATTTTGATCATATTTACCAGGGGGTTCAATAATTGTGGAGGGCACTGTATATATATATATATATATATATATATATATATATATATATATTAGGGCTGTCAAACGATTAATCGTGATTAATCGCATACAAAATAAAAGTTTGTTTTTACATAATGTGTGTGTATGGTGTATAATTATTTTCTATATATAAATACACACACATGCATGTACAGTGCTATGCATAGGTTTAGACACCCATGCTAAAGTTGACTAAAAAGAGGAATAAAAAATCATCTTTTGGAAATTGAACTTAATGCCTTAATTAAAAAAATTAGGAAAAATCCAACCTTTAAGGACACCAATTTTCTTTGTGAATGAATAATGTATCGTAAATAAATAAATGTTCTTCCTTAAAATACAGGGTGCATAAGTTTGGACACCCCTATGTTAAATTCCCATAGAGGCAGGCAGGTTTTTATTTTTAAGTATTTTTTTTTTTTTTTTTTTAGGATACTATGCATCCTGATAAAGTTCCCTTGGCCTTTGGAATTAAAATAGCCGCACATCATCACATAGTCTTCACCATACCTAGAGATTGGCATGGGGTACTTTCCATAAGATCATCTCTCAATGCAAATCAAACCAGCTATTAGGCTAACTGAAATAAAACCATGCCAATCTCTAGGTATAGTGAAGGGTGTGTGATGATGTGCGGCTATTTTAATTCCAAAGGCCAAGGGAACTTTATCAGGAAATTAGAAAATTAGAATATTACATGAAATCACACAGTAACTACACAGTGATACCATGGTCATTGAACCAGGTTTTGGTTCTTTTGGCAGTGTGGGCAGGTGCAAATCCTGCTGGAAAATGAAGGAAGCATGAAGTGCTCTGAAAATGTCCTGGCTGCGTTGACTCTGGATTTAATAAAGCACAGTGGACCAAAGTCCTCTTTTCTGATGAGAGCAAATTTTGCATCTCATTTGGAAACCAAGGTCCCAGAGTCTGGAGGAAGAATGGAGAGGCACACAATCCAAGATGCTTGAAGTCCAGTGTGAAGTTTCCACAGTCTGTGTTGGTTTGGGGAGCCATGTTATCGGCTGGTGTTGGTCCACTGTGCTGTCCACTCAACGCAGCCGTCTACCAGGACATGTCCAGAGCACTTCATGCTTCCTTCAGCAGACAAGCTTTATGGAGATGCTAACTTCATTTTCCAGCAGGATTTGCACCTGCCCACACTGCCAAAAGAACCAAAACCTGGTTCAATGACCATGGTATCACTGTGTAATTACTGTGTGATTTCATGTAATAATCTAATTTTCTGGGATTTTGATTTCATGGGTTTCATAAGCTGGAATCCATAATCATCAAAATGATAACAAATAAAGGCTTGAAATATCTCACTTTGCATGTAATGAGTCTATATAATATATTAGTTTCACCTGTTAAGTTGAATTCTTGAAATAAATCAACTTTGTGATGATATTCTAATTTTATGACCAGCACCTGTATATATTTTCCAAAACACATTTACTCTAAAACTGTGGAACTGTAAAACTGATCTAAAAAAAATAAAGAAAAGAAAATAGATTTCAGTAAGATTTTGTTTGGGTGCAACCAGAGTGTTAAATCTAATCTGCATTCCAAGTGCCTTGAGAAAGGGACAAACTGTGCAGATTGTCAAAAATAAATACATTTTCTTTGAGTGTTAGATAATAGATGCATACTAGTATATATGGTTGCACATGCTTCAGAGACAAGAACATTAGGTTGGAATATTCATGTGAGCGCAAATCTGTAATGCAAATCTACTTTTGAATGTGACAGCTGTAATTAGGTGTAAAATAGAGAGAGAAAGGTGAAGAGAGATGTATCATATCATATATGGATCCATTATACTATATTATAGATTTCTTAAACATATATTACTTAATTATGACTTTTAAAGGTAAAAATACATTTGAGAGAATTTGATCAATTTAGTCAGGGTGAATTTTCCATGACCTCTGTAAAGTGTCTTGTAGTAACTCTCTGTTAAGTGTCTTGGAATGTCTTCAATAAGAACTCAGCGTTCGAGACTTTATGCCATCTGTGAAATCACAGGAAAAAGAAAATAACTTGCTGTCCCTTCTAGGATATTGTACTGTAATGCCTAATGCCAGCTCGACATTTCTGATTTTCGAGCAGAAGGAGATGGACAAAAAATTGAAACGATATCAATATACAATCTGACTTTTGATGGAGCCTGGAATCATACAAATCACACCATGTTCATTCATTTGGCCAGAGGAGAACTGAGTCTGGTTTCTTTCAAGGTGTTCTCTCTCTCTCTCTCCATATCACCAGAGTTTAGGTCAGTTATTTGGTTGAGGTTTATAAGAACCTTAATATTCAGTAATATTATCGATTTGAATATTTGATGAAGTTTAATATAAATATACAGTATTGTATATTAATAAAAAATATAAAGCATTATATAAATAAAGGTGACTTGACATGAGCCTAACAATCAAAACAATCAATTAATCAACATTTTGAGGAAATCCCATCTTCCCATGTCACACAGAATAGCTTACACTCTTACACAAATAAAGGCTCAAAAAGGGGGTTTTCACAGTGATGCCATAGAAGAACCATTAGTGGTTTCACAAAGTACCTTTCAGTAAACCGTTCTTAAAAGAACCACTTTACTACTATTATTATTATTATTTATATTATTAGTGTAAAGAACATTTTAATGATCTAAAGAACCCTTTCCACTATAACATTGTTAGAATTGTTACTTTTCCACAAGATTGAACATCTTGTGCATTGGAAACATCCTGTGAATAAAAAAAGGTTCTTCATTGCAATAAGTCCCTTTTATTTTGAAGACTGTAGTTGAATTACTGCCTGTTCCTCTGTAACACTTTATAATAACGTTCAGTTGTAAGTCATTTATAAGTGGTTAGTTAATGATGAATGTACAAAACATTCATAAATGATTAGCAAGTGATATACTAACATTTGATGTATGTTTTGTAAATTCTGTTACAAGTCGTTTACAGTGATTAGTAAATGATTGACTAATTATTTATGAAACATGACTATGCGTTCATAAATAATTAATAAGTGTCATGTTCATTATTGTATGTGTGTTTTGTATATTTAGTTGTAAGTCGTTTACAATTGATTAGTTAATGATTAACTAATCATTTACAAAACATGACTATGCATTTCATAAATGTTTAATAAATTATGTTTTTTTTTTGTATGTATGTAGCAATTAGAGGGTGCATAAAGTGTTGTAAATGCCTTGTATACATGTACAGATAATTTGTAACAGGTAAGTAATGATGTGAAACACATTTACAAGTGATGAATAGTTACACTTTAGCTTAGGGGATGCAGAAAGTGTTGTAAATGATTTATTCATGCGTTTACACATCATCTATAACAGGTGCTGAACACTGTAGTGTGTACTGCAGTGTAAGTGCTGACTGGTGAGGGTATAGACAGCTGTCAGAGTCTTTAAACACTGTGCACCTGATGTGAGCAAAACATACAACATTTTTTTTTTAAATGTATTAAACATTTATGAAACGCATAGTCATGTTTTGTAAATGATTAGTTAATCATTAACTAATCAAATGTAAATGACTTATAACTGAATCTACAAAACATACATAAAATAATGACCATATCACTTATTAATCATTTATGAATGCATAGTCATGTTTCGTAAATGATTAGTTAATAATTTACTAATCACTGTAAATGACTTCGGAATTTACAAAACATACATAACATGTTAGTATATCACTTGCTAATCATTTATGAATGTTTTTTAAATGATTAGTTCATCATTAACTAACCACTTGATGACTTACAACTGAACGTTGTTATAAAGTGTTACCATCTTACTCACTTGATGCAATCAAGTCCCAGCCTTGACGTGTGTCTTGTCATGCAGAATAGTTTGACACAGCTGTTCTTTAAGCGCCAGAACCACGTAGCCTATAGGGTCCAGTTTAGGCTACAGGAGTAATACTGAAATCTCTCTCAATACATTTTTAAAATGTTGGATTTCAGTGTTCAACACAATTCGGTACCGCACAATTTACAATTTGTATACATATAGGCTTACTATAAATACAGTATAGCTACACATTAAATTTACTGTGAAACGAATGATATGATCATGATATTTATGAAACTAAGGACACCAACAAATAACTTTATTTTATTTTATTTAAGATGACCCAGCTCTGTCTTTTATAATTTCTTACCTTTGATTGTTGTTATCGACATAGTGAACAATATCCATATCAAACATACATCCAATGTAAAAAAGCTCACAGCAGCAGACTGAACCGATCTCATTGTGGCTTCGTGGCAGTCGTAGCCTACTACATACTACAAAGCCTACGTCTTTACAGCTTCCTTTCAAAAGAGCTTCCTAAAAATAGAGCGCGTGTGAATGAACGAGCAACAATGAGTCTCACGGCCACGGGCAATTCAAAATCGTCAATACAGGTGGAAACCTGACACATTTTACAGTGCAAAAGTTTGTCTAGCGGAGAGAGAGAGAGAGAGAGAGAGAGAGAGAGAGAGAGAGAGAGAGAGTAAGAGAGAGAGAGAGAGAGAGAGAGAGAGAGAGAGAGAGAGAGAGAGAGAGAGAGAGAGAGAGAGAGAGAGAGAGAGAGAACTCTGCTGTGCGTCAGCCTCATCTTGTGTGGTTACTATGAAACCTGTGGCCAGTTGTTCTGTTCATCTTTTCATAACATTTCCATAAAACCGTAGATTTGTCTAATTTGAAACGGAAACGAATTTGATTACCCCTTGGCTTCACATGCAACTTACCACAATATTAACCAGTTTTAACCAAATTAACCAGTATAAACCAAATTTATAATTATAAATTTACTGTTATAACTATAGTAATCTATCTATCTATCTATCTATCTATCTATCTATCTATCTATCTATCTATCTATCTATCTATCTATCTATCTATCTATCTATCTATCTATCTATCTATCTATCTATCTATCTATCTATCTATCTATCTGTCATTAGATAATATATTATCCAAATTATTATGCAAGCGACATATCAGTAGGATTTCAGTACAATAAACATTCAGATTTTAGTTTTTCAAAGAAAGTGTTTGTTTGTAATTAATCTCGGACAGGTTTGTTAATTAGTTTGCCAGGTCTTCTTAGGTAAATGGAAAACCTAGCCTACTTAAAGAGGGTTTTCCACATTATTAAGCAAATCACTGAGGTTGTCATGCAATACGGGGACGAAGAAAGATCTTTCTAAAGATGAAAAGCATGAAATGTCTTGCAAAAGGCATGAAAACAACTAATATTTTGTAAAAACTGAAGATTATTGAATTATCATAAGATTTAGAGCTCATTTAGAACTCAGTCAGATAAAGGATTATTGACATTCATCCTTCCCTCACGGGTCAAAAAGACCCAAAGCCCTAAAATTATATATATATATATATATATATATATATATATATATATATATATATATTTATTTATTTATTTTTTCATCCAGAAAGCTTGTATCATTTAATTTTTATATTATTTTTCCTATTTTTTAATGCAATTTTTTGGAGAATTTTTTTTAAATTATTTTTTATTTTATGTATGGGAGACCAGGGATGGTTGTAACATTTTTGACCTTTCTGTCTTGGAGTACTTTTAAGCCAGTTGTTCAAAATGTGATTCAAACTTGTCTGCTATTAAATGGCATAGCTATTATCTTTGCAACACAGAAAATGCATGGTTTATTTTCAAACACGAGGAGTGAAATGTTACAATTCATCCCATAGTTAGTTGTAACATACCCTGGGGTGAAATGTAACATAATGAAATAAGGATTATGACCAAAAAAAATGTTTTGAAAGCCTTTTATTCAACACTGACTTTTCAATATAACTGATGTGTGTGTCTGTAACTCTCAGTCATAATAATTGACCATTATAAATTGAACTTGAACACAAACATTGTGTGTAAGCATGTTTGTTACTGTCAGTCATAATATTGGTCATAATAAAATTGAACACTTGAACATTGTGTGTGTGTGTGTGTGTGTGTGAAAGTATGTTACTCTCAATTAACCATAATAACTTGAACTTGAACACTTGAATTTCTTTTCATGTAAGCTGAAAACCAGTCATCAGATTCATCCCATGTCTTTGAATATTTGCACCCATTTTTCACAGCAAGCTGACACACAAGTTTTCTCACCTGTAATTTTAATCACATAAAAATATATCTCTATATTTTACACCGGCACCATTCTAAACTGATAATTTTCTCCTAACTTTCTCCTATTTTATCCCTATTTCTACTTTTTATTCTACTTACCTCGCGTGGACAATGCATCAGCTGCCCTCAACAGATACTCAGTAAGTTGTTTTCTTGTTCCTCAGTGAAGATCCTCTTTCCACTGTGGTAGCCTATACTCTCGGAAGTTCACCTACTCCTGATCCCTTCTCTTCTAACATCCTCCTCTTTTTACAGAATCTGTACAAGGTTACATGGCAAATGCCATACAACTTTGTCACAGATCTTATAGACTTTCCCATTTCTTTTGCATCATCTGATGCTCTCCTCAAAATCGTGAGAGACCGTCTGTCTTTCTCTTCCAAGACCTAGGGATACTGAAATTCAAATAAAACATATAAATTCAACAAAATGTTCTTGGGGAAGGTTGTAACATTTCATTGTTGTTACAGCTAACCCAGAGTCATGTAGCCATGAACTAGCTCACCTTACAGCTAACAGGCAAAACATTAGCACTAACAACTTTCATGAAAAATATCTACACAGACACACAATAAACAATTTAAATTTGATGAGTTTAAGTACAAAGCAGAAATCCCCATAACAAAAATAAACAAAGTAAAAAAAGTTACTTTCTTACCTTAAAATAGTTTTTTCCACTTTAACATCTGCTCTGTCTGACACAGGGCTCAAATGTGGAATAAGGACTGAACTGAGCATGTGCAAGTGAATCAGGTGATTTGTAACTAGTTCCTGATTGGACAGATTGGAATTGTTACAACTGACCCATGTTACAACCATCCCCAGTCTCCCCTACCTTTAAATTTCTAGATTTTATCAATAAATAATATAATTTAAGCACATGCTTCACATTCTTTCAACTTAAATTCAAAATAACTTTCCAATACATGCAATAACAGCTCAAATCAGCTAAAAATATCTCACATTGGGTCAATTTAAGTGTGTCTGCCGATCTCTTGTGGGAAAAAAAATAATACACCTGATATTTCATGACTCTTGCCAATAGCTCTATATGGAGCAAATGAGCTGTTCCACTGGGTTGTAAAGTCAGTTTTTGAGTTTATCTCTTCAGTTTGCATTCAGAATACACATTATAAAATAATTTTTGGTGAAGTTTTAGCATTTTTTTTTTTTTATGTATATGCTACTGAAGCACTCCTCGCATTACATTCATTCCTATACCGCGAGGGAAGGATTTGTTTCTTTTTTATTACAACAACATAAACTCCTCAAATAATCCAGTCAATATTTTTGTGTATCTGTGGTTCAAGTGTGACAAAAGTCTTTAGGTCTTGGACCACTCCGATGACCACTCAATTTTTTAAAATGAGATTCGGGTCAAACTGACCCATGGGACAAAGGAGACGTGCAGGCAAACCCGATGCATGGCAACGAGATGCCACATCTCGTTCCCCTTCGCATGGAAGCAAGGTTACAGTCTTAACCTGAGACGTTCCCTTACGAAGTGGAACTTCGATGTGGCGTCTGGAGATGATCCTATGGAGATGATCCAGTTACCCACTCTGCCATGGTAAGGGAGAGCCTGCCTTACTAGACTAACTATAAAAGTCACGGCCTTTTTGAAAAACCTTCCTCCCCAACAGGGCAGGTAAAGATACACAAGTGCCCTCAGAGCATCGCACATCATTATCTATGTCAAAAACTTGACACAGCCTTTCAGGGAGTAGCACCTCAAAGTAGACTACAACCTTTGATCTACCACTACTTCTCAGGGGAAGGAATTAATTATCGTTTTCATCACAAAGGGATGTAAAGCATGAAAAGAAAAGACTTCCTCGCATTTCAACTCACCCCCTAAGGACTACAGAGGAGCTTAAACTCTACTTATTCACACTAGCCATCACCTTGAATCTCTCGACCACCATCTCAACGGAGGTGCCAAAGAGATCTGAAGACGAAATTGGGGATGTCCAGGAGAGATTTCTCTTTCTCCTTAATCCCTGAGAGCTTTAACCACAAGTCCCTCTCTGTTTTACCACCAAGACCTACCTATCTATCTATCTATCTATCTATCCATCCATCCATCCATCCATCCATCCATCCATCCATCCATCCATCCATCCATCCATCCATCCATCCATCCATCCATCGGTCTCTCTGCCTATCTATCTTTGTCTACCTGTCCATCTGTTTGTCTATCTCTCCATCTCTCTCTCTCTCTCTCTGAGTACGAGTTGTCGGACACAACTACATTTGCTTCAAGCAGTTCATCAATCTTTCCTTGAAGCAACTGGTAACAGATCAATTTCACATTGCAATAGTAGTGCACACTCCCATCCATTTGTTGTGGATTTAAACTCAGTAGGTTCTTTTCGAGGAGAGCACAGAGCCCAGAAAAACTGCTGAGCAGACAAGCTTGCACAGGATATTTAATCTTGTCATGTTTTATTCATCCTAAACAAAATGTACAAACCTGAATTATTCTTTTTGTAAATTAAATTTAAAAGCTTTTTCTCCCAAAAAGCTTTTTGCCATAGCAAAATTGTAACCAGCATTTTATTGAAGATTTCATTGAGATTTGACAGTTACTTAAATCCAAATGAGCATAACTGACAGTTGATTTTAGGTTGGACCACCTGTCTGACCAAACAGATGTTCAGAAAAAAACTGTTTGGAAACAGTCATCATTAGGCATATAAAATTCCATACTTGACCTTTAAATGCAAAGTTTTATCTCAGTGAATAACCTATGAATGACTGAGATACTCATTACCATGGGAACATCTTTTGACAACTTCTAGATAATAGTGTTCCTTTAAGTGATTCATAATATAGTGTTTTTTTCTGGCTCTGTGCACCAGTGCGGGCCAAAAATAACCTCACGACAAAGGCTTCAATGCAGTCTCATTAGTTATAAGAGGCAGTTGGTTTTGCATTCAATACTGAAATCAGGACACTGCAAAAATGAATTTAAGGCAACAGGATCTGAATTTTATCATAAATTTCAATATTATAATTCACACATAATTCAAATCTTTTAGAAAACAAAGGTGTTTAAAAATAAACCTACAAATAACATTGGACAGGTTGGGTTAATTGTGGAATATTAATATTTCAGACATTTGAGACATGCAACTCCCAAGAAAACACTGTTAAGGACATTCATACAGATCAGAAGGCATCCTTCCATTCATGTTTGTGCAAGATTCACAAAATGTAAAACATATGTAACAATGAAGGGCGAACAATAACATTTTTGCACGTCAGACCAGACATACACACTCTCACTACTACTCGCGCATACACACGCACGCACACACACAAACACTATAATTCTTCTTTAGTGCTTTTCTGTAGTCCTTCTGTGTGTTCGCCGTTCTTCAACCACTTGTTAAACACCACAATAGGGTCTATGTTCCAGTGTTTGTGGAAGGAAATGGGGGTCTGGTGGGCCAAGAACTCCTTAGCGTAATCTTCTGGACGAGCCTGAGACAGAATACAAAAATAAACACAGGTGCAGATATGATTAGTGTTACCAAGTGAAACTACTACTGTTACTAACTTCCTGTTATTTGGTGACATTTAAAGTGAAATCTTCCTGTAAAAATTATGATGTGATGTGTGATTGAATCCAAATGGCTTATAAAAGAGTAGTGAAAGCAGTGTTAAAATGAATTAACAAATGAAGTTAAGTGAATATTTTCCGTCACTGACTGAACCTTTTTTTTTTTTTTTTAGCAGTGAAGGGCGTCTATCATTTTGACAGATTCCAGCAAGGGTGATCTATTTGTACATTGTAACTGTAATTCCCACCCTGTCCAGTTGGTGGCGCATATTAATTAGCTAATATCCAATATTGTCTCATCTTTGATCTGAGTGGATGACGTCTTTATCCAGCCTGTGTGGTATAAAAGAGTGGTAAAAGTGTGGTATAAATTTAAATAAAAGAGGCAATCGCTGATGGGTAAATCGTGTCACTGCTCCGGTTGCTAAAGAAACAGTCAGCGATCTGAGATGCACGTTTAGGACTGCACATGTGCATTGGCTGCTCCAGCCTAAAAAAGCAGCTTTTTTTAAACACTATTTGAGCATAAGAAACCACATTTATGATACAGTTGTTGTCAGATTTCATTGGTGATTTCAAATACGAAATTTAATCGTAAGCTTGGTGAACAGCTTTGGAGAATTTGATGTTTCCCGACTTTAAGAGATAGGAGCTGTACTACTTGCATGACTGAAATAGCTGCCTGAGAGGCATTTCAAAGCTGGCCGTCAAGTGGAATGCCTGAAAGGGACTTTTCTATTAAGAATAATTGCAAAAATATCACAGCAGCTGAGTTGAAAAGTTTCTTCAAATGGCCAAATAGTTGTGATGTTGTTGATAAAAGACGTGAAAAAGAGGGACTGATGCGGATGTGATGAAATATATATATATATAAAAAAAAACACAACGTTTAGCTGTCACCAGCACAAGCACCCAGTTTAACGCTGCCTTCATGTGCTGCCGGAATTATCGTAAATACAAGTATCCTAGTAAGAAAATCGGACAAGAACACCCTCCCAAGTCGTATTTACCAATGGGAAACTCATATGATACCTGAGTTTCCGAGTTGGGCGTGCCATAAACTTTAAACATGGCGGAGAAGAGAACGATTGCTGCTGTGATGGCTATTCTTTATTAGATTTTTCCACATCAGCTTTATCACCTTGTCTTGTCGTTTAAGTAATGCATACTTTTAAACATGAATAATCATTTGAAACTTATGTTTTATACACAGCGAAAAATAGCCTGTATTTGGAATAGTCAGCAAACTGACTATCTAGATAGAGCAGTGAATGTCTATATTGTTGTCAATGATTGGGACGCTAAATATCATTTTGGCTTTAATAAGATTTTCCCAATAAATAGGCAAGAATAAACCTGGTGTCATCCATGACTCCTGTTCTTTCAGACAACAAAGCACTTGAATGTGACAAGCTCGTAATCACAATTTCAGAAGGACCAGGAGGAAGGTTTGAGTTCAGGCACATAGTCGACTAACTTTAGTTCAGTTAATCAATTATGTGATTTGTTCATATTTTAATTGTAATTGTATTTTGTAATATTGCGTTGTTCATATTTGCCTGTTCAGACACAAAGGTCATGTTTTAGTGGCCTCCGCTGTTACTGCAGAGAAAACAAACAAACATTCATCTGCTTCGTGTAGTGTTGAACCTGAAAAGTGATGCAGTCTCTGTTTATCTGTTCTCAAACAAAAGCCTATTATCATTAAAATATGAAATTCAAAATGAAGGGTAATACTAGATTATGACAGAATTTGTACGACCCTGTCCATCAAAATGAGTCTAAAGCAACCACTGAGTTATCAGTAAAACTTTGGTTACATAACACTGCTAGTTGAGACCTTTGGTGACAACGATTCTGCTAGCATAATTTGCTTAGAAAGATAAAAAAAAATGATATACAGAGCATATCAGGACTGCTTCTTGCAGGACAATGAGGAAGATGAGTTTAGAAATGGCAGAAAAAGCAATATTATAAGCAATTTTTTTTCCCCGTAAATAACTCAGAACGAATGTGCCATCTTTCCATCTGCAAAGATCAGCGCTTTAAATTATCTAGGAAATATACAGAGACCTGTATTATTCATCCTAAATTGGAAAATTCTGTTTTGTTTAAAAATTGCACAAAATCATTGTGCACACACAGAACATAATCTTAGACATCTAGTGCACTGAAAAATGAAGACCGACAGGAAAACAATTTGGGGCACTTGCTGTGCAGCCAACACCTTTTGTACCTTTTGATAACTGAACAAAACATGGCAGCACAACATTGTGTTCTGACATTAGGACAGGGTACGTCATTAAGTCCCGAAGGAGTCTGTGCCATGACCTAGTTATACTTTTGATGACAAAAATGTTTTTAAAAAAATCCAGAGAAGTCTGAAAATAAATAGATAAATAAATAAATAAATAAATAAATAATAAAAGTACTAATATTTATTTTTGCAATAATAATTTTCATAGCTAGGCAACACTGTTTGAGTAGGAAAAAGATACTTCTGGAGACAAAAATGCTTATGAAATAATACAATTATATAATAGCCTATAGTAAGATTAGGTAAAAATGTGTGCGTGTACCTGGTGGAACAGGGGACTGTGTGTGACAGGAACTCGTAGAGCATTGAGACACATGCCCAAAACCATGTCATCAGGAGCATCGTTACTGTAGCACTTACAGCCGCTGGCCAACAGCTGGACCACAGCCTCTCGACTGAACACCATCCTGTTCAATACACAACACAACAGCACTGTGTACAGTACGTGACTTCTTCAGTGCAGGACATTTAAAAAACATACGTTGATCTATTGATTTGCCATTGTAAGGTTTGTGGGTCACACTTTACAATAAGGTTTCATTAATTAACAACTTTAGTTAACATAAACTAAGAATGAACAATACTTCTACAGCATTTATTCATTTTAGTTAATGTTCATTTCAACATTTACTAATCCATTATTAAAATCAAAATTTGTATATGTTAACATTAGTTAATGCACTGTAAACTAACATTAACAAACAATAAATGGCAGTATTTCAATTAACAAAGATGAATAAATACTGTAACAAATGTATTTGCTCATTGTTAGTTCAAGTTAGTTAACACATTAAAGGGATAGTTCACCCAAAAATGAAAATTCTGTCAGTATTCACTCACCCTCATGTTGTTGCAACCCCGTAAGACTTTCGTTCATCTTCGGCCTATGAAGGAGTGATCCAGCTCTCAGATTTCATAAAAAATATCTTAATTTGTGTTCTGAAGATGAACGAGAGTCTTACGGGGTTGGAACAACACGAGGGTGAGGGTGAGTACTGTAATTACTGACAGGATTTTCATTTTTGGGTGAACTAACCCTTTAACTAATGTTAACAAATGAGAGCTTATTGTAAAGTGTTATCAGTTTGTGAATACCAGGTGGCTGCATGTGCACTAACCCCAGAGTCACTTACGCTAAGCTCATTTCTGACGGAACTGCTTCCAAAATATGCAAGAAAATTGCACCGCATGTGTGCATTTATCTGTGGGGGCCAAATTAGAGAGCTCAGTTTCCAATTGTGGTTAGCGCACTTTGTCGTCATGACTATGAATTGTAAGATTAGACTGTCGTCATGGCAGTGATAACGGTTTGTATTTACACCAAATTATGTATTCATGTCAAAAATGATTTTATGTCAGTGGTCTTAGACTTTAAATATTGGATATTAAACTTGTGTGCAATTCCATTAAGCCAATAATTATTTAATGCTATTGCCAAAATATAATAAATGGCCGATATTCAAATCCTATTTTGTCTACACACACACACACACACACACAAACAGAGACACAGACGTTTTTGTAATTTACATGGAGATGGAAACCCATTTTCAAAAGTTTGCATTTTCCCCAAAACACCATTGTCATGTAAATGAACGGCCAAAAAGCATAAACAGTTTTCTGCTTTTAGTTGAAAACGGTGCCGTGTAAACGTGAAATTTGGTATTTGATATCAATCAATTGAAATATCTCAAATCCATGGCCGATTCATTTCATAATAACTAATTTATTCACATTTATTCTTTTGAAGGAGTCCAATAAAACTCACATTGTCACTTAATGGCTTTACATCTGGTTAGGACACCATGCTAAGTAAATAATGTCAAAAAGGTTGTTTTCCTCGTAAAGCAGACACTCACCCCCCACCACCAGTGATGTAACTGTATCCTCCCTGACCCAGTCCGTACCCATAGCGCTCTCCCAGACACACTGGCTCTCTGGAGTCATAGCAGCTCAGCAAGGCCTGCAGTCTGGGCAAGCTGTGAGAACAAAACACATTATGCCACCCACTAAACGTGTAAATTGACTCCTTGTAAAAACATGCAATTTCCCAAACAACAGGAATACAGTATGTCGCCTGGATGTACAGAAACAGACAGCCTTACCTTATAAGAGTATCATCATCTACAATCAACAGCCAATCGGTCTTGGGCACATGACTGCTCAAAAATCTTCTTAAGATGGCGAATGTTTTCCCACAGTGACCTGCAAACAGACAAATATGGAATCTTGTTTCCGCCAAGTAATAATAAAAAAAAAAAAGATAATTGTGACATTTTATCTCACAATTTTGACTTTTTTTCTTGCAATTGCAAGTTTATCTCTCACAATTCAGACTTTTTTCCTCTCCGAATTGCAAGTTTTTATATTGATAGAATATTGACAGAATTGATAGTTTTATCATGCAATTCTGACTATTTCTCGCAATTCCGAGTCTATAACTTGATTATTTATAACTTGCATTCGGAACGTACAATAAATGTCAGCGCGCACCTTCCTAAACATCATTTCTTCTAAACAATGTCTTCCATCAGATACTGTGCATCATGTTGTTTTTTTCAACACCCAGAGGTCAGTTGACTTTGTCTGACTTTGCTGAGAGCTTTACAACTCAGCAAATTAATGCACTCTGTCCATCCACAGGCTGAATGGGAAATGCAATGAGAACGGAACTCTATATCTCAGTTATGTACCCTTTGGATAAGTACTGCAGACATGATGTGATATCAGCTGGAAATGTTTTCCTAAGCCAAGAATCAGACTTTGATATTGAATAGAGAATTTCCACCGTAAGCAGAAAGACCCCGAAGAAACTGCACTGGTGACAATAATGCGAGAAAAGCATGAATGTGGCAGCGACAATGAAGGCTACGGGAAGAGAGCAGAACATGATGTGCTTGCTGTCAGACTGCACAGGGAGAACAGGACCCCCTTCACAACAAATATCAGAGGCCCCTGTAATGTGCCGGCCATCGAATAGCTTGAAGCCACCAGTTAAATCCACCCTCAAGACAACAATGATGGGAACAAGAGTGACTGTGTGTATATGTTTGAAAAAATGGCACAAATTCTAGGGAAAAGAATTAGACAGGAACGTGTCAACCCGAGTTGTGCAAAATTCAGCAGTTGCTCCCTTTCAATTCATAAGTGTGAATTTGAATTAAATTGGCCATACCCTTAGATTGACAGGAACAGGACTGAACACCTTGATTGGCCTGGCTGTGTAAATTGGAGCATTGTCCTGCACGAAAAAAACAATCCTTCGAGTTGGGGAAGGAAGCATTTTTTCTTTCAGAACAATCTTGTACGTGGCTTGAGTCACGCATCCTTCTCAAAGACGTATATGCCAGATTCTAGCCTTACAGAAGAACCACCAGATCAACACCAATCCTCCACCAAATTACTCAGTGGGTACGAGAGACTGTGGGTTGTAGGCCTCTCCAAGTCTCCGTCTAACCATTAGAGAAGATGAAAACTGGACTCATCAGAAAAGATCAGAATCAGGAAGATCCGTCTTTGTGAAGGATGCGTGACTCAAGCCGTCTACAAGATTATCCTGGAAGAAAACATGCTTCCATGTCTCGAAGGATTGCTTTTTCCCACAGGACAATGCTTCAATCCACACAGCCAGGCCAACCAAGGTGTAGATGGAGGACCTCCAGATCAAGACCCTGTCATGGCCATCACAATCTCCAGACCTGAACCCCACTGAAAACCTCTGGAATGTAAGCAAGAGTGTCACCAGCCATTAAATAAAGCCAAGCTGCTTGAACTTTTTCGCCAGGAGTGGCATTAAGTCCCAACAGCAATGTGACCGACTTATAGGGAGCATGCCAAGATGCACGAAAGCTTTGATAGGAAATCAGGGTTATTCCACCAAATATTGATTTCTGAACGCTTCCCAAAACAATAGTATTGTGTTTAAAAATTAGGCTAATATAAACTTGTTTTCTTTGCATTATTTGAGGTCTGAAAACATTTTTTTCCATTATTTTGATCAGTTGTCATTTTCTGCAAATAACTGCTCTAATTGACAATATATTTATTTGAAATTTGGAAGAAATGTTGTCAGTAGTTTGTAGAATAAATAAAAAATCTTGCAATGGTCTCTTGAGTATTTCTAGAGCTGTATATATAATAAATGGATCGATAGATAGATATACTGTGACAGTAAATAGTGACTTTTTCATCCCTCTTAACTTTAAACAGTGATATACAGCTTCACTTTCGTCACTATCTGCCAATGATAAACGCAAGAATCCACATTTACTTTTGCTTTGACATCATTTGAGATTAAGAGAGCGAATTAATTTAATCTATTGAAGAGGGTTTTTAGTCACAGACATTAGGCCTATGTCAAATGAATATCATTATGAATAAACAAGTAGAGAGAACAGAGGAACATAATGTGTCAAGAGCATTTTAGAACATCAAACAAAAGGGAAAAGGTAATAAAAAAGATTGACCCATCGGAGGTACTACAAATAGTTTGAATGTTAGAAAAAAAAACTTGTGGCTCGCATTTGACTTCCTGTTCTAATCAGAACATAAGCACCAAGTTCACTTCAGCATTATGATCACATTCGCATAGGTCACCAGTGACAGACTACCATGGAAGTGCAGCTTTTCAGCTTGTGGGTTGGTAGCGATGGAAAGAGATTGATAGAGAAATTGACCCCAGAGCACACAGCATTTACTAACCGCTTCTTACATTAATTAGGGCATTATGCAATCATCAGAAAACAGCCGAAAATTTCTGATGATATCAGATTTTCCCAGAAGAGAGTCCCAAAAATTCAATACAATACTGGATTCAGTGCTAAACTTTTTCTATACATGTCAGAGGTCTTGGCCTTCTCAACAATTAAAATCATAACAGTACAGTACCATTTTGACATAATTATTAAATTGATATAAAAAAATTGTAGTAAAAGCTATTTTAGTCATTTTAATGGCCTTCTGCATGCATTACATACTATAAAAATATTAACATAAATAAAAATACATAAAAATATTGTATTTAATATTGTGTCCCAATGAATAGCATCGCAAGGTTAAAATCCTGTTAGCTATTCTGGTTGCTGTTGTTATTATTATAACTTTTTTTGCTCAAACATTTGGGGTCAGTACGATTTGAAAGAATTTTGAAAGAAATTGATGCTTTAAAAGGGTGCATTATATTGATCACATTTATAATGTTATTTCTATTTTAAATAAATGCTGTTCCTTTGAACATTCTTTACTTTAAAAAATCAGGACATGTCTCACGGTATCAACAAAAATATTAAGCAGCATAACTGTTTTCAACATAGAAATATTTCTCGAGCAGCAAATCAGCATATCAGAATGATTTCTGAAGGATCATGTGACACTGAAGCCTGGAGTAATGATGCTGAAAATGCAGCTTTACCATCACAGGAATACATTACTTTTTAAAAATATATTAAAATAGAAAAGAGGTATTTTAAATTTTAATAATACCTCAAAATAGTACTTTTTAATGTATTTTTGGTCAAATAAATGCAGCCTTGGTGAGCATAAAAGACTTCTGTCAAAAACATTTCCAACACCAGACCTTTTAACGGTGAATTTATACCCAATTTTGCACCCAAATTTGGAAAGTGTCAGCGACAGCTTGACTATGCGTGTGCAGTACCTAAGATTGAAACACCGAAATGAAATATAGTTATTTCCAATAATAGACCTAGACACTGATCTCACGTCACAAATATACCAAGTATGAGAACAGATTTGAGCACTCACCCCTTTCTGTGTTTGGCACTCCCAGATTGATGGTCGGTATAGAGGGATCTGCGTAATCGCTGTAATACTCCAGCAGTGAGGCTTGTTCACCCCATGTTTTCTTCACCACAGGAACTGTTGTGTGGGAATAGAGAATCAATCAGTACTTCAACACATAAGAGATAACTCCCACAATCCTCAGAACACTGCGGTGGGTGGTGGTGGCATTGTCTTTTTATGAAATTTCACCATTATTAATTGAAAATATGCAATCATGATTCAAGTGGGCTACTTCATAAATGAATTACCTATGTTCTGCAGGTAAGAGAGCCACACATTTGTGACAAGCTATTCCAACTGTAATACTAATGCTTCATTTACAACAGGAGTAGTTTTATCTAAAAATAATTAGAAATATCATGTTCTTCCAAATGCCAAATGCTTCAAAGCGACTTGCAAGATTATATGATAATCATATAATTATGATAATCAGAGCAATTAGATGCAACTGATGTGTCAGATGGTTCTCTGAATTCAAACTGCAACACTTTATCTGTCTCGTTAAGTTTGAATTAATGCCTGGTACTAAGCAACTGCCCAGAGTTGCCATGAAGGGCTCTAATAATGGAGAAAAGACTGGAGTGATGCCCGCCGGGGCACTCGGCCAAAAATCTCTCAATACCAAGTTGCTTTGGAGGTCAAACATTGACGCTTGTTGAACTGTTAAAGCAAAAGAAAACGTCAGACTGTGTCATCAGCGATAACTTTTTAAATTTTCGCACAACCTCAGACACATGCTATTACTACTACTACTTATTAAGTGCTCTTGTGAAGAACAGGTGGGACCCTTGAGAGGGAGGCGGCGACATACGTGTTAAGAGCGCGGATTATAAAGGATGTACCACTCACCTCTGTCAGAATGGAACTTCTTACAAGTTTTCACTGCTACAAAGATGTTTTCACAATTAACAGGCTGGCCCTGGGAACACAGATGAAGAGAAAGTTTTGACAGATTGCATAATGTTCAACAACATGTTGAAAGCGCTCAGCAGTACATACTGTGAAAAGTAAGAACACCCCATGTAAAGTGTTTTTTTCTTCAACATAATCAGACACAGACACTGAATTGGCAATAATTGTGCTTTTATATACAGAAATATCCATTTCTTAAGTAAGAAAGTTTAGTACACCTCTACATTTACCACTAGATCAAGGGCTAAAATTAGTATTGTGTTCAAATTAGTTTAACAAAAATAAATAAGGAAGCACTTTATATGGACCTCAATAACCTGAATGGGTTTGATCATAAGCATTGAAATACACAGTACCATCATATCGTGTTGATATCGTCAAGACTATTAAGAACTATTTCCTATTAAGAACTACTTTATTGATAACAGAAATCATTTAGATTGAAGTTTTAAAATGACTAAAACTGAAATTGAAATAAAACTAAATTAAAGCTAAACAGAACATTAATAAAAATGACAAAAGCATACAAAATGACTTTATATTATTTATCATACACATATATACATAGGAAATATTTGCAAGTAAGCAATAGAGAATACTATAATGTCTAAATTTAATGGGTGAATATACTTTTATTCCAGAAAAAAAAAAAAAAATATATTGTATATATATTTGTAACTAGGACATTATTTTGCTGCTTATTCCTTATATATTTGTGACAACAGCTCAGGTCACTGTAACTCGCAGCACCATGTAAGAGATGAGTCAGTGTCCACTCGTAAAACTGCAGCTGTGAAGACGGTCATAATTTTCATTTTGGAGGCTTAATGTGAGGGATGTTGCGCTTTAATGCGTTTAGTCACCCCTAACAGATGCTTAATGCTTAATTTGCCACCTTGAATCACAGCAGGTGTTTAAACAAATAAACAAATAAACAAAAATACTTACAATGCCAAGTCTATTTACTCGCTTAAGTAATTTTTACTTGCATTTTATACTTGTTATTTATATCCACCTTATTCCTGATGAACTTCCTGCGTTTTGAATTATGGGTGGCACTTCCGGTTTGGGGAACTTCCATTCAAAAAGACTGAAAAGAATAATTTCAAATCATAAGGTTGCCCTACAAATAAAGCTTATCCGTCAGTTTGACTCAATAAGCTATCAGTTTTCTTTCATGTTTTATTTAAGAATAACACTTGGTATTTTAACGTGACATGTTATAACAAAGAATAGGCCCTATCTATGGCAAGAGCTCTTTTCAGTCACTGCATTCTTTTCCTCATGATTATTTTCTTTTTTTCCTTTTGCATTCCGCTGTAAAAGTATGAAAAAGGTCAACATATACTGCACATTTGTGGTCTGTTCTCCTGATTTAATTTACAATATATGCCATTATAATTCACTGGAATGCACGAAAAATCTGTCTTTTTTTTATCCCCAAATCCTCACGTCTCTTTCCAGGATTGTTTTCACAGGTAAATACAATTTATTATCAGTCAAAATGACTGAAATCACTTTGAAATAGTATCACGCAATGCTGAAGTAAATCTATATACATATTTTTTATTTTTTTATTAAGGCAACATATGTTACATAATGCAGATTACCACAGTCATATTTAACGCCCGATTTTGCTGTGGAAAGATTCACGCTTTTGGGGTTATTAATGGTCTGTTTAAAGTACCTTGTTGACGCTTTTACACTTTTGAATGTCCTTTTAATGTTAAATGGTTGAAGGATGAGTAGAATAATGTAATGTCATTGTACACAGTATATATAAAATATATTATTGCGTCCATATAGCTAGTCTTTAACTGATTGTTTACAGCTTAACGGAAGTTACACCCATAATTCGTGCAAAGCGTCATGGGGCGTAGGAATAATGTGGATACATGCTTTAAAAGTCTCAGATTGGAATAAAGGCAACAGAAAACATCTGCCCTTCCAAACCAAACTTGTGATTTTCACACTTTCAACAGACACAGCAGTCCAACTTCTTTTTGTATTATGCTAATGTTTGTTTTTATGTATTTCTGGTTAAGTTTTTGGTTCTAAATCTGAGGAGAGCATGCAAAGGCCTGATAATCGTAACTCTGAGATAAGAGCGCTGCTTCAGGGAGATAATGCTTTGATCTGAGCACGCTGTGAATATTAAACACCAGGAGATTCCGGATGTTGAAAAAGCATCGGGGCAGGAGACGAGCTGATAAATGACCTGATAAAGTTTGTACATTTTAGAATAATCTGCAGTGAAGATGTCTGTTGATATCATGCTGAAAATAGGCATGGTTATGTAAAATATTTACACACAGGAACACGCACACACGCAGTGTAACATTCACAATTATCTGTCTCTGAAAAAGAAAGTTACAAAAATGGAAATAAGGAGGTAAAATAGCCTCAAGAACAGCAGTTTATGAATTATGTAATATAATGTTTCAAAAAGAAACCACAAGTGGCACTTAACATCAATGAGATTGTAATGGTTCATAATGGAACAGGCGACAGATGCTTTAATGCGCTTGATGGTGATGCAAACGGCCCAAACTCACAAATTCATAGTAATTTGCATAACGTTCGAAGCATAACAATTATGAAGTGAACACATGGTCACCGTCTTCAGACTGAAACAGGATGAAATGACCAGGAATGGATTAGGATAAATGGATTTTTAATTTGATTTATAATATTTGGTTGGGATCAAACCCAGATGTTCAGAGACTGAATTATTATACCTTAATTATACCTTTGGATAATTTGTTTTTTGAGGAGAGGATGAGGGTAAGGTTGGAAAAAATGGTAATAAATATAAAAACACTCTTCATCTCTGACTTTGTTCAAAGTGTAGTTTCAAAGAGTACTTGAATCGATACTGGTCTGCACTTCTCATCAACGTAGCCTAAATGGATTCACCCCACGCTGTCTAGTGCATTGCACAGCTTTGTCACACAGATTTTAATAGTGGGTCAGCAGTTTGCCAAATATCCTACATTACCTCCTAGGGATAATTATAGGTGCAGATGTGAAGTAAATAAATATTTATGAGATAAACTAATATTTCACAGCACGTGAATGTATGTCTACACAGAAGAAAGCTTTGTCTAGGCTCTGCCCCGGTACGGTTCGTGCCAAGTCATTAGTCTGGTTGTTTGATGAGAAAGAGGTGAAATGTAGTTGCAATAAATGCTTTAAGAATATGTACAGCTGAAGAGCGGATGACTATTATTCTGTCAGGACCACTATCATCAAAGATGATTGACAATTAGCATACAGTTAGGATTGGCGGTATGGTTCTGCAGCCTAGCATGGATAAGAGCAGGGACAGCAGCAATAACCCCCTTAGGGTGACAGAACAGAACCAACATGAATGTATTGCAGATCTCATTAATGTCAATGTTTTAATGTACAACATAAGAGAAATGAGTCTGATTCAAAGGGAAATCATGCCAAATCCTGACTGACAAGAGGAGCTGGGGATGGAGGAGGGTAATTAGCTCTTGAGAAACGCGATAGCTGCTGATAATACTGAAGGAGCTTATTTATGAATACAGTGATAGGCGTCGTATTCCTATAGGTAGACGTGGATCAGCTGAGAGTCAGCTGATGCGAGCTTGACTAACGTGAACAGCCAGAACTAACGTTACGCTTGATTTCTGTAGCGCAAAACTGATGATAGCACGGTTTGATCTTTGGTTGACCAATCAGAGGAAAGGGGCATTTAATTCTCACCCATGTAGAGATCGAATATTCAAGCGGTTTATGAATTTTGGTTTTATAGTGTATTATTTCGTTTTATTTATTGTGTGGCAATATAAAACAAAGTGTGATGAAAAAAAAAATCTGAAGAAACCCCCCCCCACATGAGATTAGTTTATTTATGTTCATGAGAAGGGTCAGATAAATTAACGATTTCTTCGTTTTCCCATTTTGAAGAGAAAAACGAGAACAAACTCCATTTCATTTACCCATTTCGCAAACGGTTTATCCAAAACTTCTATCCAGCACGAATCAAATGAATCACTTGTAGCAGTGTCCAGTCTCAACTCAAATCGTACCAGAAGGTTTGCACTTTCTCCCTTGTCAGCCTTCTCCACATGCTGATGAGGTGCGTGTGACAAGTGTGTTAAGCGCTCGATGTGGAGGTTACCTACACACAGTGGTGAATGGCTGCTGACAGTGGTGGCACAATATTGTGCTCTTGGATTTTGCTCTGGCAGCGTGCAAAGTTCTGGAACCCCTGTCAGTCGAGGTCCCTTTCCGTCCTCCCAGATGTATAGCGCCACCTGTAGGAGAGTAATAATAGAATGAAATGCAACGCTTTTAAATACAAAGCAATTCTTATTGCTTTAGTTTAGAGCAAGTAATAATAATAATAATAATAAACATTTTCTATAGCGCCTTTAAAAGTTAGACATCTCAAAGCACTTTACAAAAATACGATTAAATAAAAGAGAAATACAATAACATAAAAGAAATGCATTCATAAAAGTGAAGTACATTCAGATATACAATACAAAAATAAAAACATGTTATCAAAACAATTCAAGAAGTAAATAGTATAGAAGAAGATAGTTAGAAAGTAAAACAAATCAATCAATAAAGCTACACTAAAAAGTATGTTTTGAGGGAAGTGTATTAAAGATTATTATTATTATTTTCTATTTATTTTTGTCATTGTTTACAATCCTTTTTCCTGGTTTGCCTTATTAAGATTCCCCAATTTCATTTGCCCAGCCCTAGTTGCAATCTCAGCCTTATATTCTAGTAATGGTTATGAACAGTCAAGCCAGACATACGCTCACCTACGCTCCATTTTACGACAAAATGCCTTCATTGCACGCAGGTCATCATTATACCAGGGAGCAGAACGTACAAAGGAAACAGATCGTGATTTTTACAGGAGCAAACGAGTTCAGGCCAGTCAAGAGAACTGAATTTAACATAGAAACTTTGTCCTCCAGTGCATCAGATGGAGAAAAACAACTTAAGGAAGAATCAATAGAATCAGTGAAATCAGAGGGCTCAATAGATCTCCATTAGCTATAGTTAATGATGCGAGAAGAGGAAATGTATATGTCAGGCAGTTCCATATTAAAAAAGATAGCCAATGATCAGACAGCCCTAAATCAGAGGTGGACAACGGAGACACAAATGAACCATTGAAATCACAAGGTCTGGCCTTTGTTATGTGTAGGACAGTCCACTAGCTGGTTCAAATCAAAGCACACCAATAAAGACAAAAAACATTTTGTTATTGTAGTTTTTTATGTCCATGTGGATGGTAAAATCCACCAGAATAAAAGCTCTCTCACATTTGAGACACAACAATGACTGCAAATTTGCTAATTCTGATAAAAAGTCTGCCTTGGAGGCCTGCAGACTGTTGCTATGGCAGTAGTGAGGGGCGCAGAGACACTCCGAACATTCGTATGAGTTAAACTGAGGAACAGATCAAATAATCCGTAAGTTCATTAAAAAGAATATTATCTGAATCTTTGTGCCATGTTTCAGTTTAGCACACAAGGGCCAGTTTTTCTTCTGTAATATTTAATATTTAAATTACGATATCATTTGCTCCAAACCTGAATGAATTTCTTTCTTCTGTAGAACACAAAAGAAGATATTTTGACTGTTTTTGTTCATATGAAAGTCTAAAACAGCATGTGTCCCCATCAAAACACTAAAACTTTTTAAAGTTGGCATGAAATCTAAGATGCGATTGTCATTTCTTCCCTGTTGTGACAGACAGCATTAACTTGTCAATCACAGCATTGAGTGCTCAAATATTTCCACTACTGATAAAAAAAAAAAAAAAGACATTAGATTATATATTGAGCAAGGATGCATTATATTGATCAAAACATTTCTATTGAACTTTCTATTCATCACACAGCACAACTATTTTCAACATTGATAGTAATAAGAAATGTGTATTGAGCAGCAAATTAGCATTTTAGAATTTATGAAGGATCATGTGACACTGGAGACTGGAGTAATGATGCTGAAAATTCAGCTTTGTAATCACAGGAATAAATGACTTTTAAAAAAATATATTAAAACAGAAAAACAGTTTAAATTATAATAATATATCACAACATTACTGTAATTTTGATTTAAAAAAATGCAGCCTTGGTCAGCATAAGAGACTTTGAGCGATAGTGTAGGTAAAGTCTGCTAAACGTTAATATTTGCAGTGTTCGTTTTGTTTCTAGAGTGATGGTTTTCCACTGTTTTAGTGCACTGTTTCTTAATGGACACTTTAATGTAATCTAAAATTAAAATGATAAAACAATTTAAATAATAATATCAAGTGAGCCCATAGTCATCTCAAAATATACACCTTACCTCATGTTTTAGATCTATGGTGAAGTCTGATTTTAAAGGCTCATCTTCAATTTTGCTTGTCAACCTAAAATGTGAAATCACAGTAAAATTAGTGAACTACAAGGAAAATGACACAAAATACCTTCTCAAACATAACATTTCTAATGGCAAAATGGGAATACCATGTAATAGTATATGAAGATGGTAATTTTTCAGTACCATAGTATAAAACTATAAAACTACCTGACATAATCTAAGATATAATCACTTTAACAAAGCAAAGAATCCAGCTTTGAAAAACCTTTCAGCAAAATAGCATGAATAATAAAATGGAATAGTTTTTAGAATTTAACTTAAACCTAATCTATAGCATCTAAAACATCATACTGGAAGACTTGATCCCTGGATCTGCTTTGTGACAGTTAATCAGTTCAGCTGAGGGCAGCATTCAAACCTGTTAACAAGAGGGATACTAAGCACCCATCCTGCAGAGAAGTCTGGGTACTCGAAAGCCACTGGGTTCTCAGAAAAGGCATAATGGTGGATGATGGTGGACTCTTCATCATGCAGTGCCTTGCCAAGAAACCACTCCTGAGGGCAAAACGTAGAGAGTAATGACACCATGATGGTCATCTCAGGCTAAATCACACCTTAACAGCTGCCACCCGTTCATATGACACTGTGGGGGGCATTACAGTCTCAAACTTGTTAACTAACTTTTCATTCTGTTTTTACAGTCAATCCGGCTCTGTACATAATATTGCTATAAAGACAAAAGCAAACAAATGTAACAAATTTATTCCAAGAAAAGTTCTTACTTGTATTGTCACGTTGAATGCACTGCACAAGCGACTCATCATAATGTAGTTTACATTATGCATGGTGTTATTTTGAAAAGGGTCAGGTGAACAGATTTAAATGAAGTGGAAACCTGTGACAAGTCACTTGCTTAGTATGGCAGCTGTAACTGGCTTCCAATGTCAAATTTCATAAATATGAAAATTGTAAAAAACTTTTATATTACATTATAACATATAATGTGGAAAATGGCAGGTGGCATATGTCAGGTGAAAAAGATTCACTCATTGAATTCTTTCCCTTCTTTACTCTCATATATGAAAAAAATACTGTAGTTTGAAGCAGTTGAGTTTTTGCTTGGTAGTGTGTATTTATATTATATGTGTTATATGTGTTTATGTATTTTTTTCAGAATAACAACCGCGAATTACATGAATATCACTTCTGGGCTATGACATATTTTGCAATTTAATGTGATTTCTGTTAGGGGGTTTTAACATTGATAAAGTAGCATCTTGGAGAGTCTTCTTGTCAGCCTATTTTCACTCATAGGGACTGTGAGTACATCAAGTATAGTGCTAAACATGAATTCTGTGCAAATCACATTCAGCACATTATGAAAAGTTCTTACTTTTCTGCGGTCAAATTTTTTGAGGACTTTATTAAGTTTTTGGAGTTTCACTCTGGTGTCCTCCTCCAGAAACATGATCCAAGAAGAGTTCTTTCCAAACTGTGACGACAAGCTGAAGGGAAAAACATTCTGCATTATCAAAAGTTTTATAGAAACAAACCAGTTATTACAAACAGAAAACAGAATACAAACATTCATAATCAGTCTGTGCATTAGTGGTGGAGATTTTTTAATTGTTTCTGCAAGTAACATTGTTACAACGGTAGTCGGCGACAAGAGTCTTATGAATGAGTCACTGAATCGTTCAACAGATTTGTTCAAAAACCCCGATTCATTCAGTATGGAAACATGTGTCTGTTTTATCAGTGAGTCACTGAATCATTCACTCAAACAATTTGTTCTGATTCAGTCAGGAATGAAATAAGAGGCTGCATCTGAAATCACATATTTCCATACTATATAGCAGGTGAAAAACAGTATGTGGCAAAATAAGTTTTCCCAAATTCACAGTACTCATAAAAGAGTAGGGTAAAGTCCCCAAGTCGACCTACTTCCGTCGAGATTCTGAAGTGTGCGTACAATGAACACTTTACTATCCCATGAGG
This sequence comes from Squalius cephalus, assembly GCF_949319135.1. Lineage (NCBI taxonomy): Eukaryota > Metazoa > Chordata > Actinopteri > Cypriniformes > Leuciscidae > Squalius > Squalius cephalus. Next base: position 21,905,362 of record NC_137132.1, on the reverse strand, counting down.
CCACGGGAGAGGATTATGAATGGCACTGAAGCAACACAACTGACGCTGGTAGGTCACATGATAACAACAAAATGACGAATCTAGTATGTCCGGATTACATTCATACTACACACATTCAAACTATATAGAAGATACTTTTTTAGCACTCTCAAAGTCATTACTTGAGTTAATTACTTTTGCCTACTCAAATATGCGATTTCGAATGCAGCCAGTAACTGTCCTTGCAAGTGAGTCACTGAATCTTTTACTCAATTGAATCATTCAAAGTACTGATTCATTCAGGGACAACTAGTGTGTGTTGCCAGGAGACGCACAAGAGTTGATTCTGCTGTGGCTTTTGAAACCATTTTATTTTGCAGAGTAAAAATACATAAAGTAACTGGCAAAAGTGAGTGTAAAATGTAACTCCTTATGAAATATTTATACTAATACTACTAATAATTATTACTATTATTTAAAATATAACATCAATAATTAATGCTTATAGCAAAATCACAGCTGTATTGATATTCAATCAGTACTATCATTGAATTAACTCTAAGGAATAACCCAAGTAAACCTCACTTCAACCTTTAACACTGAGATTTCACCATGCTGAATGTCTGTAATGTCAGTATTTACAGCACTTACTATGGCAGCAGTGGGAGAATGCTCCAGTCTCCCTCATTGTCTGACAGTGTGTGCAGGAGCAAGATGACAGGGGGACTCTGAAAGAGACAAACACTCTATTACAGCTACTGTCAGACGAAGAGAAAATGGGAAGAAACCATGAGAACTGCCAGCTATCAAGTGAGTTTATCTGATTTGAGACAGTAGTTTACTTTCAGGACAACAGCAGCCAGCAAAATCATGGATGGACTTCAAAGAGAGAACAGAAGAGCGATCAGTTTAAGACACACACCTTGTAATGTTTTTGAAAAAAGTATTTTATCCTCACCAGGGCTGCATTTATTTGATCAAAAAAGCCATAAAACAGTAGTATTGTGAAATTTTACTTCAATAACGGTTATATATTTTTAGAATGTCATGTATTACAGTGAATTTTCAGCATCATTATTCCAGTTTTCAGGGTCACATAATCCTTCAGAAATCATTCTAATATGCTGATTTGCTGCTCAAGAAACATTTCTTATTATTATCAATGTTGAAACGAGTTGTGCAGCACTTTTGAACAGCATAGCGTTGGACATGACTATTCTCATTAAATTAGAATGATTATGGAGGATTAGATGATAGACTTCATAGTTCATAAGTTTAAATAGCCCTTAAGAGACTAAATTTGTGTAGTATATTCGGATATGGCTTCTAAATATACCAGTAGTTCCTACTGTAGATGCTTAACTCTGTTTAGGTGCTTATTAATATTAATATGAATCTTAAATCTTGAGATTAATCTGATATTGATAATAATTTAAAGCATATTACCCAATACTTTATTCTACTTCTATCGTTTCACGACTCATAAACTCCCACATCAGTTAATATACCAAAAAAACAAAAAAGATGTGCTACTTAAAATTGCTCGCTCACTTCACATTAGCCACACGTACTTACCTCACTCATATTTCAACCAAACTGTTGAATTTTAGTACACTTATAAGATTGCATAAATGAAGACAGAGCCTTACTGTATATTCTTTTTAATCAGATTGCAGTCACACGCTTTCTGTCCCTAATAATAGGAATCAATTGCAGAAAATGCTGAAATTGGACAATTATATCATCAGCCTGTAGAGAATCATAACCTTGAGCTACAAAAGTGTTCTATATGCAATAAAAAAGGTTTTCAACATCCCTTCAGGAGTAACATTTTTATCCTTTCAATTCACATTTGTGATTTTTATAGGAGTGACAATGAATCAGATGAGAGAGTGCTCATGTTCAGTACCCCTTAATACATTCACAAATGTGCTCACAAAAACGTTATTCTTATCTCCAAAGAGAGACACAAATGACTGAGAACTTTGAGACACTCATTGTGTCTTGATACAGCTCATTAGGATGCGACCAGAAAAAAAGGGTTTGTGATCATGCTGTGACTAAAGATGTTGAAAATGGGGGTCGGTGTGACCTTGCTACTTTATGTAACCACAGATGATTGCCCTGGCTCAATCACGTGGCAGCCAGAGACCAGAAAGGTGAGAAATTAGCACTTGATTCTTAGAAGTGTCTGATCTGTCTGTCCTATATGTCATAGACATACAAGCAAAAAGAGACTAAAGCTTGCATTTAGCGAGTTCAATTACCTTAGTTTGTCCTTTCAATTTGAACTTTAACTCATTGGTAAAGAAACGGATTCTTTCTATCACCAAAAAAAGGTCCCTTTTGATTTAACGGTTCAATAATAAACCTTTGCGATATTCTTAGGGTACCATTTTGTTTGTGGAAAATGTCTTTTAATCTAAACCTACTTTAATGTCAGGCTTTGGATGGAATATTGCCATGAGAGAACATGGACGTTAAATGAAACAATTTGGTAAGACTGGCCATCTAACCTTGGTGTAACAACTTGACTGATAGTTTCAAAAAAACACTTTACATTACATTACATAGCCTACATTAAATACGATTGCTAGCATCATGTTTTTGACCAACAACAAAAAAATCACTACAGAGAATGGTCAATATACCCATTAAGCTATTTTTTTAAAGATCTGGGTACTTAATGTCATAAAATATACAAGCCAGCAGGCAGCATATAAACACTATTTTAAAAGCTGCATGTCAGGTCAAACTAATACAATTTATTATGAGGATGCATTTCAGTTGTGAGGTCAGGTTAATTTATCTAATGTTCTCTGCACATTCAGCCTGATTACCATAGAGACTGGGACAAACATATTATATTGTAATGCTCTGCTAAAGAGTGCTTGTGTGTATCAGTGTAATTAATTAGGGCAAATTTAATCTAATGGATGAAACTAATTACAGCTTCCCCACTGTCTGTAATGAATAACCCAGTTGTCTTTTCCAAGTCATTTGCAATTATAGAACTCCTTCCACTACTACTTATATGAATCAGGAAGCATTATATGTTGAGAATACACAAAGACTTGTTCAAAATGCTACTTTTTAATATTTTTGAAATTAAACTCCATGTCTACACACTCCAAAACTAAATTACTAACTTAAAGCAACATTTCCTGGAAAATACCAGTGATTGAAATACAGCTAAGTAATTATTTGCGCGCACAGAGATTTCGACAGCTGGTTTGTCCTATTTCCCCCATCTTTCTTACAAAGTGAGGGTCTAATATTCATCAACCAAAGTTAGTTGATTAGTTAGTTGATGAGCGCGCACACACGCGCACACGCACACACACGCACGCACGCACGCACGCACGCACGCACGCACGCACGCACGCACGCACGCACGCACACACACACACACACACACACACACACACACACACACACACACACACACAAATATATTCTCTTTAGATCAGTGGTTCTCAACTCCAGTCCTCTGGACCCGTTGCTCTGCACATTTTGTATGTCTCTCTTATCTGACACACTCAGTTCAGTTCATGGAGTCTCTCTTAACGAGCTGATGATCTGATTCAGGTGTGTTAAATAAGGGAGACATACAAAATGTGCAGAGCAGCGGGTCCCGAGGACTGGAGTTGAGAACCACTGCTTTAGATATTACAACGATTATTTTCAAACTCACATTTCTTAAAATTTATACACAATTTAAGGTTGAACTAAGGCTGTAATTATCTGCAAAGCAATGCAAATGACATCAACAAAAGGAAACAGTCCAGGTCCAGTGCTGTATAAAGTATCCAATTGTCATACTCAATAAAAGTACAGTTTTTGAAATTGACTCGAGTAAAAGTTAAAGTTGCTCATAAAAAAGACTTAAGTAAAAGCATTAAAGTAACTGATATTAAAAGTACTCAAGTATTAAAAGTACAGGTACATTTTATAAATAATGGCACTGAGATGCTGTGTGATGTAAGAGTTATTAAAGGGATCGTCCACACACACAAAAAAATATAAATATAAATATAAAATAACATCATAATTTACTCACCTTCATTCCGTTCCAAACCTGTATGAATTTCTTCTGCAGAAAACTAAAGATATATATTTTAAAAACCATTCTTTCCATAATGAAAGTGGTCCAAAACAACATGGAAACCCAGTGACTTTCATTGTATTGACAAAAAAAAAAAAAAAAAAAAAAAATTTATATATATTTTCCATAATGTAAATACATACATGAGGGTTAGTAAAAAACAGAATTTTGGGGTAAACTGTCACTTTTAACTCAAGAACTGAACAATTAAATTAGAGTGTCCTTCTACAAATGCACTGTGATCCACAATACAACAAAATAAAGCAAACTTTTTAGAGATAATTTAATAAATTTGTTTGGTCTTAAAAACACAAGATGCAGGACATTGGACATAAGGAGGCACAACGGGCAAAGATGTCCGGCATGTTTACTAAGCTTTTCATCTTTTTCATCACTACCACCTGCGAGAGCGTTCAGTCATATATCCTATGGCACATACATTTACAATCGTATCACACATAATCACAATTTCAAAATGTTTACTTAAGCCTAAAACATATGTACTTTGATAAACAGCGTCTTCAATTTAGATCACCAGTGGAGAGCCGTTACGATTTGCTTGGTGTGCTTGTGCTTCTCAAAATTTATATTTGTGATTTGTGAAACAAATTTCTAGTTTGACAAAAACTAGTTTGACAAATTTAAAGGAACCGAATTGCAAATATTGCTTTCTATTATTTTTTGCACTTTGCAGCTGCAAATGTCACGAAAGGGTCTGGACAAATGTATTGGGGTAAACGTATCAATTTTCTCTTTAATATGTCAAGTAAAAGTAGAAGTCAACAAAATTATTTGTACTCAAGTACAAATATACAAAAACTGCACTTAAGTACTGTATGAAGTATTTAGGGGCCAAGCCCCGAAGGGGCTGTGGCACCTATTGTATCTGTTAGTTTTCTTCTTCTTCTTCCGCCAATGGAAGTCTATGGTAGCCCTTTGAACCGTACATAGGAAAATGATGAAATTTGGTACACTTCTAGTGATAGTAATGAATAGTAATTGGACCAATTTTTGAGTCTCTAGCACCAACTCCATAGCGCCACCACCAGTTCAAAAATGCAACATTGAAATGGTTATAACTTTTGAACCCTTTGATCTAGAGACATGAAACTTAGTACACCTGATTCCACTCATCATGCTGATCACAACCAATACCTTACATTAAGACTCCGCCCATTAGTGGCCATTTTGAAAAGTACAGTATTCAGTTTTTTCGCTACTCATCCTTCAAAATTTGCCCAATTTTCTCCAAAATTTGCTCAAATGATCTTTGGACTGAGCCGCACAGAAGTGAGTGAACAGATTATTTTTTATTCATCTTTGTTCAAAAGTTATGGTGTCGCAAACTTAACAAGGTCCACCCAAAATTGGCTAAGAGGCTGTATCTCGGCCAAAGTTTGATCAATCGAAACGAAAATTGGTACACTTCATTGGAAGCATGATCTGAGGTTCCATGCCAAAGTTGGGAATAGCGCCACCTACGGGTCATGAGATATGAAAAATTGCTATTTTGGCCAATAACTTTTGAACAGTTTGTCAGAAAATCATAATTGTGGTATCTATGGATTCTTTGCATCATGCCGAATCCGAGGATAACGAATTATCCAGGATAGGATGAACCATGTGTCCGCCATTTTGAATTTTGTCATAATTTGCAATAACTTTTCAACTATTTGACATATCTTCACAAAATTTAGTATGGATCATCGACACAATGTCCTGAAAGTACATGAGAAGATTGAATACAGCGCCACCTAGTGTTCCAGAGATATACGGTTTTTTTTGCAAAAACGCTTATAACTTTTGAAAACATTGTTCAAATTTTGATTTCTTTATGCCATTATGTTCCGTGGCTTATGAAGATTCCGACGACATCTCATTTGTCATTTTCCAACTATGCGACTGTCCGCCATATTGGAGCTAATATAAAACAGTCTTTTCGCTACTCCTCCTTCAAATTTTGTTCAATTTTGCTCAAAATTTGATCAGATGTTCTTTGGACTAAGCTGCACAGAAGTGAGTGAACAGATTTTTGATAGTTGCCACTGTTCCCGAGATATTCCTCTCTGAAGTTGACCTAGCTTGTGTTTGCTGTCTTATGCTAGTTAACTTAGCATAATAATTGGTTAGCATGCTAACCAGATGCCATTCTTTTTAATGTGGCTCTTCAGCTATCAGGATAATCATAAGCTACATTAGCATTAAGCTAGCTTAGCGTGCTAATCTCGTTAACATGATTTTGTGTGCTTATTCTTACACTGAAGCCTCTCCTCTGTAGCTTTGTAAAACACGTCCTCTGAGTGGCGCAATCTGTTCAACCATGTGTCATGAATCCCGAACCATTCAGGTCGTGGGTTCGAGTCCTATCTGGGGGAACTTTGAAATTGTGTGTAAAATTGTCATTTGAATTCCTGTATTATCTGGGTAAGAGCTGTACTAATGTTTCTTACACTGGGATCAGAAATAAGTGTATTTATTTCTACATTCTGTATTCGTTCTCATCAGAACTTCTGTTCATTTTGATTTCATCCTCTCTGTACTTTTGAACCCATCTGTTCTTCATGTACATTCTATTTCTGCTGTTTTGCTCTTCTAGCTCCGCATTGCGCTACAGCCCTTTCAGCGGCTTGGCCCCGTATTGCTGCTTGCAGCTATATTTGTACTTTGTTACTATACACCACTGTCCAGGTCATATCAGTTGCTGCCATATAGTTTGTAGACTTCTGTTATGTGCCCTCTCAGGGCTTTAGAAATGAATAACTCAGTGTTTACAGACTGCTGGTCTTATTGAATTTGTTCTCTGCTGTAAACGCCTCCACTGTTCTGCTGCTTCAGCCCCCCAGTGGTGGAACAAACACCCCACAGCTTATACAACATAACATTCATTGCTGGCTGCACACTGGGGTGTTAATATGAGCAAGTGAGCACTGTACAGTCACACAGGGCAAGAGTGATAAATCTGAAGTCTAATTTACACTAATAATACTGAAGCTGTCAGGGTTCACAGACCGACAGAGAGGGTGAGAATTGATGTGCACATCCATGTAGAGAATGTTGCATGAGTATTTCTCTGTGACGAATAGATGTTAGGCCTCATGAGTCCAACTAAAGAGAAACAAATTGCTCCACTGAAACATGGATTAAGCATCAGAAATCAACCCTCTTATGTCTCAGACTAGTGCTGACATCTTGTGGCAATGCATAAAGCAGCAAGCTCTATTTTCCTACAAAGGTCTGAAGATACAAAGCTGTAACTTCCTTCAGAGGAACAGTGATGTTCCATATATCTCTGATGTCATCCAGTCTCATCTATAGAAGCTCTCCTTTAGTGTATGGGCCCTTTTCACAGACTGTGATGACGCGTTTTAACACACAAAAAAATAGATATTTCACGTTTTCTCTTATTTACCGCTATAGAAGTTTACCCAACTATCACAACTTCCGCTTCTGAGAAACCCGGAAATGCGAAAAGGGTCCATTATTTAAAAAGACAGTTCCCCCCAAAATAATAATTCTGTTATTAATGACGTTCTTCTTTGGAACAAAAAATTAAGATAAAAAATTACTCAGTGTTTTTTTGTTTTGTTGTTTGTTTGTTTGTCTATACAATGAAATAAAAATAAAGCATAAAATATGAATTATAATTATAATTATATAAAAATACAATTACACAAATTAATGTATAATATAATATTTATTATTGAAAAGAAAAAGAAAACATTTAATTTAATAGATCATATTTTATAAATATTACATTTAATAATATAATATTTTATAATATTTGTATACTTCATTTTAAATTTAAAGTTTAAATTAAATACGTTTTTCAATCAAATAAATTAAACAATACACTGAAGGAAAACATAATACGTATATAAAAAAAAGGCTAAATAAATACAATTAAACAGAACTGGATAAAACTGACGCAAACTCTTGACAACATGTACATGGCCTAGTTCCTCATTCATTTATAATATGATCTTAAAGGTAGGGTAGACTATTTTATTTTATAAACACTTTCTGTTATACGGTTTAAAACTCTCTACACATCCTGATAGCAATCAATAATAGAAGTGGTCTAAATATTAAAACATGTACATATATCTTTTGTGAAAGTCTCAGGACAAAAATTTTTTTCAGTCCGAATGCAATGATATGATGTTCTACCTGCCTGTCATTGTATGTATTTCCATCCCACCACGCACCTGCTTGCGCAGACATCACACGTCATCAGAGCATTCTGTAAGGCTATGCAGAGTTGAAGACAGACAGTTAGCCTTTTACAGTTCCTCCTGAACCAAAACAATAAGCCTATGCTGCATTCATGCAATGTAGAAACCGTAACTACGAGATGGCAACCCGTGACGTTCTCAGATTTATGTGTTTCCAAGTAAACAATAACAACGCCAAAATGAATCTGCAGCAGTCAGGTGGCACAAGTCAGAGCTCTGTAAGTTGTTTACATTCATTACTATTGTAATGTTATTTGCTTTGAGACATGAGGTAGTTTAATGCCATCTCAAGTCTTTGAAGCTTTACAGACTCTGCTGTACACATTGTGTTTTGAAGGAGGCATGGCTCTGAAGGGAGGGATCTTACACTTTCAAAGGTAGCTTGCTATTGCTAGCCTCTCTGAAATTGCCTACCCTACATTTAAAAAGTTAAAGTAGGATTTGATTACATTATTAGTTTTTGTGTCCTTGTCTAAGGACAAAGGAAGTATGTTTCAGTGAATTTTATAAATAACCGAACCACCACTGACTCTAAAAATATCTGCATGGACATTGCATTTGAGAACAAAACTGACATATCTAAAATAATCGATGGATTTGCTGTTTGCTTGAGGGCGAGTGTTTTTAAAAAACTCAACTTTGTCACAAAAGCAGGAATTCTTAGATGAAGGTGCAACTTTTTATGTGGTATCACACACTTTTGCACTTTCTGTAAATTGCACTGCATTTTTCCCACTTCATTTGTGTTCACAAAGTGTTGCTAAAAAGCATATAATCTGATACGAGAAAGATGAAAGAATATACAACAAACTGTCGAACATCCATTGTACTGTACACCATTTAAAATTTTTGGCTAAGACGTTCTGCAAAAAGAAGAGCCTGAGAATGAAAGAAAGGAAGCACAGGGATATAGTGCAGGATAAGGGCGGTCTCTTAATCTGGTTTTGATTGGATCGGAGGGTGACAGCTCAGTGAACTGGTGCAGAGCTTGGAGGTTATTGCGGTTTGGCACTCCAGATTTTCAGAACAAGCAGTCGGAAAGAGTTTGTCTACAAAAGCTGTAAACTATCAGGTGAGGATGTCAGGGGAGGAAAAAATAGATTGCATTACACTTTCACTCTCAGAGGATGGTCGCCATGCTGAGAAATGAATAGAACACACTATCAAGGGTGGAACATTGAGGATGCACCCAACAGTTTCTCTCATTGAAATAAAGCTTTTAACATTTGAAATGTCAATCCCACCACTTCACTTAGAGAAAATGTCACTTCATGATCTGTCCTTGCCTTTCCTAAAATAAGAATTTTCAGGAGGACGTGTACATACTGTGTATATATATATATATATATATATATATATATATATATATATATAAAGAATAAGTAGGTGTGTTCAAACTTTTGACTGGTCTTGTAAATCTGGCTTAGCAAAAAATTCATAACAGATGGGTGTAATTGTCCAGAGAGTCATGGACAAAATTGGAGCATAATTGCACAAATAATTTCTCTTTGGGTTGAACTGATGAGAGTAAATTATGTGAACACATGCCAGACATGAGGTCAAATGGTCATGAAAAACCGAAGTGAAAATGTGCATTAAAAAAATTATAAATATTGATACCTCTTGAAGAGCTTGTGTCTGCTGAAGAAGGTCTTTTCTGAGTTTCTCTGCCTGCTGCACATGGAAAGAGTTCCTCTGGCTCTGGATGACAAACACCACTTCTTTCAAGTCTACAACAAACAGAGAAAACACTCACCATGTCATCCCCGTTAATTTGCTTCCTGCACAGCATACCCATTGAGAGTGATGACATTAAGGCTGGGTAAGAATTATTTTGTTGCAAAGGCAAGCATATCTATGGAAAGTATTCATTCTAAACTCTAAGCAGAGGAAGGACATGCAGAATATTGAGCACAATATTTAAAGAGGGAATAAAAACATTGCACTATGGTTAGCACATATGTTCCTCAGTTAGCGTTGAACCTTGGTGCCAATACAGAAGATGCAGGTTCCTGCAGGTTTTGAATTCCTGCTCTCTATCCAGTGTATTCTGTCTCTATCTACTATCTCTGTTCAATAAATCTAAAAGCCCTGAAAATAATCATCCTTTTTTTTTCTAAACCGATAACATTCGGAGGGTTTTTGCCCTGGGAAGAGATAGGGCTTAGCATGGCGCACATGTCAGTTTATGAATGTGCTACAAGATTGAAATCTATTATAAAAAAAAATGTTTTTATAGAGCAGAACTCTCTGGGCTTTAGGTCAAGTTCGTACAGTTATGCTTCTGGGGTCGTATTACAGAAACTTCCTATCTCAAGTCTCAAGTTAAGATCTGGCAAGTTCAATGTTCCAAATGAGAACTGAAATCACCATGGTTACTAAACAGATAAGACCTGATCCGAGATGGAGTATGTTTCTTGATCTACAATAGCTAAGTGCTACATAAAAATGTAATAGCATGGTCTCTTGAATAATTCACAAAGGATTCATTTATAATGAGTTTAAAAAAACAGAGAATTAGCTAAGACCACCTCATTGATACATGTGTCATAAGAGGCTTTAAGTCATGAGTGTGGCTGATGAAAATGACTCGTTTGAAGGCCTGTGAGTGGTGTAATTAGACTCGGATTTAACATGCTGAGACATTGATCACACCGAATACGAATGTGCGGCACTTGTCTAATGTCACAGTCATGGAATCTTTACATGAACTTTATATTTATCATCAAACCAGTCAGGAAACATCATCACATGATCATTTTCAGAATAGAAGATGGATGGATGGATGGATGGATGGATGGATGGATGGGGAATTTACTTTTTCAGTGATTTAAAAAAATACATATTTTAGGAGATTGACAGCTCTGTGCCCATTTCATTTCATTTTTTTTTTTTTTTTAACATTTTGCTCAATCTCTATTTTTTGATACAACAAAAGAAGAAAGTAATACAGGATGAAAACAGCATGAGGGTATGTAAATGATGAAAGAAAAGCTATATTTGGTTAGAAACAATATTATATTTGGGTAAAATATTATTTTTAAGAAGCACAGACACAGGAAGCATAGAGATATTTGATGTCTATCTCCAAATACCATCTTTGTCAGGAAATTCCTGGCTGGCGCCCGAACAGAAAGAATATATTATTTCTTTGAAAGACTTTTTGTGCCAGGGTGGTCACCACCGTTACAGAGTGGCGCCCGAACAGGGACTTGAACATGAACATTGTATTTTTGTGAAAATTATTTTTTTTGCTCGGGATTATTGCAACCTAAAAGACATTTCCGGATTGAGGTTGTGTGTACCTTAAAAGGAAAACCTCTTGTTTTCTTTGTGTGAACCTGCTACAAAATCTTTAACATTTTAAAAGTGATTGTGACTTGTTGAACATTCAAATTGAAAATTCAATCCCTCAAATCCTGTGACGTGTTTTGACAGAAAACTGTGTTTAAGTGGTCTAACTAGGGGATAATTACTTGTACTGGGGAAAAGTATTTTGTGAAACATTACTTTGTGTGGTTTTGTGAAAACTGTGAACTATGGTGTGAGAAAAATTGACACAAACACTATTCCTGATTTACATTTTACATTTACTGATTTTCTGCCAACACTGCAACACTTCAATCACACTCGTGAACACAATAAATATGGCGGCAACCCCTCATTCCCCATCTACTTTTGTAGAAATGGAGTCACCCCCAGACATTGCAACTCCAGTATGGCCACCAGCAGTGCGACCTCTGATACCTCAAGTACCTCCACCTGGTGTCTCTGCAATGTATAACACCCCTATTCCATTCAGTCCCGTGCATCCTGTAACCTTTTTTCCAAGGTTTCCTCCTGTTCCAGCTGGCAGCACTCCCGTGCAAACTCTCACCTGGGCACCCCTAATGGATAACATGCAGCTTTGCACATCATCCGAAGGAGAAACTCCGTCTTCAGTTGCACAACACGACCTGCCAAATGTTCTACCAACTCCTGGAAGGGAAATTCAACAGGTTACTGCTCAGGTACAAGGGAACTGGGATATTTTATTTGACTTCATGAAAAGACAAGAAAAAAATGTGAATGATCTTACCCAAGAAATGAAAGTCACTTCTTCTCACCACAAAAGTCAACTCGCTGACCTTACTGCAAAAATGGAGGATAACAAGAGTCAAGTCTTCACTCTGTTGACCACCACCAAACAACAGGAGGAATCTGAAACAGACAAGTTGACTAAAGCTGTGAAGCAAATGATTACAGATGAACTGAAAAAGGTGGAATCTAATATGGTGTCGGAAATGCGTTTCATGGTGGACCAACTTCAGTCAGAAGTTCAGCAGGACCTCAAAGCTGTTCAACACGCATTTCAAATGAATCACGATCACCATACCACAGAACTTCAGCAATGTGTCACTCAAATTAACAAGTTCTCTACATGTGTAAAGGAATTGAAAGATGAGATGGAGAAAGAGTTTCAAGGACTCAAAAAACAGATTGAGGAACAAAACGTGGCACCACCAGTTTCCAGCACCCCCATTACTTCAGCTCTGCCATCTGAGTCTTCAACTTCTGCACCTCTTCAACCGTCATCTGTAATAAAAAGTGACCATATCAGGTTAACTTTTCCCACTTTTGGAAGGCCATCAGATGATGCAGACCCCCTACTGTACCTAACTAAGTGTCAGGATTTCTTGGCTCTTCATCCCCTCATTGATGTGGATATCTTGGCCACCTTCCGTACTGTCCTACATGGGACCGCGCGTGACTGGTGGGAGGTCAGACGTTCCAGCATAACCACATGGAGTGAGTTTGAGGCAGCTTTTCTTTCTGCATTCTTATCTGAAGATTATGAGGATGAACTGGCTGAACGGGTTAGAACAAAGATCCAGGGTGAGAAAGAATCTATAAGAGACTTTGCTTTTTCCTACAGAGCACTTTGTAGAAGATGGAAGGCTGATCTAACGGAAGGTGAAATTGTAAAGATGATACTGAAAAACATCAAGCCGTACCTGGCCAGCCAACTTCGTAGTCGAGTGAGTACTGTGGAGGAGTTGGTTAAGTTAGGACACCAACTGGAAAAAGATCATGAACAACAGCTTCGATATGAAGGTCGACTGGGTCCAAAGCAGCCCCCCACATCACAAAAACCCTCACCGAACCGACCTGTTGAGAATGCCCCCGTTCAATGTTGGAGATGCAGAGGACAGCATCCGCCAGGGAAGTGTCCACACTATATACCTCCACAGTCCCCGCAGCATCCATATTCCTCTCCTCAGACAAGGGGTCAGTCTTCGAACAACTCTGTTACTGCCACGAGAATGCAGAAGCCTCCATCGACCATCAAGACGACCATAATACCCACAGGCCCTAATGCACCGATGTCAGTACCTCAGCAATTGGTTGTTCCCATCAGTATTGCTGCCTGGACTGGAAAAGCCATCGTGGATACTGGTGCAAGTTTCACTCTTATTCATGAAAGTCTCATGAAGCTGTTTCCATCATCCACTCAGCTCCACCCATGGTCCCGTGGACCTCTCTACTTGGCAAATGGAAAAGCAGAGATTCCATTAGGATGGATGAATACCACCTTACAACTCCATGACCAAGCTTTCACCATACCTGCTGCTGTTCTGACGTCACAAGCTCTCGCCTATGCTGTAGTCCTAGGTTTGGATTTTATCTTCTTCAGTGGGATGCAGCTTAATGTCATAGACCAAAAATATTCTTTCAAGTTTTCTCTTGAAAAAGAGTATCCTTTTCAACCAGGCAATGCCAGTGTACCAATTGTAAGTCCAACACAAGGAAATCTGCCACAGAAGAAAATCACACAGAATCTATCTTTACTAAGTTCTATTCCACCTCCATCTACTCAACTGCTAATTCAACACCCTGACAGTATGGATAAAGAAATGTTAATTCAAAAGGCAGTGGATGAAGCTCATTTACCTCCAGATGGTAAACAACAGTTGCTCCACATCCTGCAAAGCAACCCTCAGGTGTGTACTCCCCGGAAGGGACGTACTGATGTTCTGCAACACCACATTTATACTACTTGCCAAGTACCCATTAAACAAAAACCATATCGCATGTCTTCTCTAAAACAACTTGCCATGGATGAGCAACTTGAAGAAATGCTGATGGAAGGAATTGTTGAACCATCTCACTCTGGTTGGGCCTCACCAGTGGTTTTGGTTCCTAAAAAGGATGGAAAACTTAGATTCTGTGTGGATTACAGAAAAGTTAATTCGGTCACAGAAAGTGATGCTTACCCTTTCCCCAACATTTCAGAAATCCTGGAGTCACTCTCTGGAGCTGCCATTTTCACCACTATTGATCTCAACAGTGGCTATTGGCAGGTGACAATGAACCCCGATAGCAAAGCCAAGACTGCCTTTATCACACCTGCAGGGCTCTATCAGTTTAATGTTATGCCTTTTGGTCTCAAAAATGCTCCCGCCACATTTCAGAGACTTATGGAAACAGTCCTGGGGGAGTTAAGAAGAAAAATATGCCTCGTCTATATAGACGATATAATCATTTACTCACCTTCGATCAACCAGCACTTCCATGACCTTCAGACGGTTCTTCACAGGTTGGAAATGGCTGGGCTAACTATTAATTTGAAGAAGAGCAAGTTCTGTCTGCAAGAAATCACCTTTCTGGGACATGTTGTCAGCATTCAAGGCATTTCAGCAGACCCAGGTAAGACAGAGGCCATTCACGTCTACCCTGTGCCAAAAAACCTGAAGGAGGTTCAAAGGTTCCTTGGATTAGCGGGCTGGTACCATCGGTTTGTCCCGAACTTTTCAAGAATAGCCGAACCCCTCAACTCACTGAAAAAAAAAGGACAACGATTTCAGTGGACAATACAGTGCCAACAAGCATTCGAACAATTAAAGTCTTGCCTCACCTCATCACCCATCCTTGGCCATCCAGATCTTGCACTCCCTTTCACCGTTTACACTGACGCCAGTGACACGGGTCTGGGTGCAATTCTGGCCCAACGGAAAGATACTAGCAGGGAGGAAGTGATTGCATATGCAAGCAGATCCTTAACAGGAGCTGAATTAAATTATACCGCAACTGAAAAGGAATGCCTGGCAGTAGTGTGGGCTTTAGAAAAATGGCAACACTACCTGGAACCCAAACTTTTCACCGTTGTCACAGACCATTCCGCTCTACACTGGGTCATGGGTTCCACCAAAACCACCAGTCGTCTCATCCGTTGGGTACTGCGACTGCAGAAATTTGATTTTATAATAGAGTACAGAAAAGGGAAACTCAATGTAGCACCAGATGCTCTATCCAGGACTTCTCAAACCTCAAGTTGCAGTCTGTACACCAGCCACAAGGACCCGGAGCTTCCATTGTCAGATGTTGTCTTGTGGGAGGAACAACACAAAGACACTGAAGTTACGAAGTTATTACAAGCAGTTGCAGAAAACAGTTTAAGTCAGGTAGAACAATACGAAGTTGTTGAGGACAAATTATATCATAAAACATACCTCCCAAATAACCAGTTGCACTACCGTGTGTACGTTCCCAGTAGTCTTCGGCCCTCTCTGCTGCAGCACTATCACTCCAGTCCTCTTAGTGGCCATGGAGGAATCTACAAAACGTACAAGCGACTCCAGGAAGTAGCATTTTGGCCTGGCATGTGGTCTGATGTGAAACGTCATGTCAAAACCTGTCTAAAATGTCAAACTTTGAAAAATGATAATCGAAAACCTGCTGGAAAATTGCAGCAAATTACCACCACACACCCAAACCAAATGCTAGGAGTTGACATCATGGGTCCCTTACCACGGAGTTCAAATCAAAATGAATACCTGCTAGTGTTTGTTGATTATTATTCGCGATGGGTTGAGTTATTCCCCATCCGTCAGGCCACTGCACAAAGTGTTGCATCCATCTTCCGAAAAGAGATCCTGACTCGATGGGGCGTTCCGGATTTCATTCTCTCAGACAGGGGTGTTCAGTTTGTCTCAGTTGTGTTCAGAGAGCTGTGTGAGAATTGGAGCATTACATCCAAACTAACTACAGCCTACCATCCACAAACCAACATGACAGAAAGAGTGAATCGTACCCTCAAAACTATGATGGCAGCCTACGTAGATGACAATCACAAGAAGTGGGATCAGTTCTTGCCTGAGTTTCGATTCGCCCTGAATTCCGCCATCCAAGAGACCACTGGACTATCTCCAGCAGAACTCCAGCTTGGCAGAAAGCTCCAAGGACCAATGGATAAAATACTTCGTGGCCCTAACTTATCTCCAGACACTGCTTCTTACGATGTGGTCCACCACCTCCATCAGCTGCAAATGCAAGCTAAAGAAAATAGTGGAAAAGCCAAGATGAGACAACTGAGGAACTATAATAAAAAGAGAAGAGAGTCAACTTTCAAACATAAAGACAGAGTTTGGCTGCGAAACTTTCCACAATCAAGTGCAAAACACCACTTTAGTGCAAAGTTGGCACCAAAATGGAAAGGACCGTACCGTATCCTGAAACAGTTGGGTCCACTGAACTATCAAATAGCTCGGGAAGACACAGGAGAAGATGTACGTACAGCACATGTCTGTAACTTAAAAATGTGTTTTCCAACAGCTGAAGAGTTGGAGTCTCTGGAAAAAAAACAACTGTATGAGCTATTTCAAGAACCCTCGGATGATGAAGAATTTTTAGGTTTCTAATACATGTTTTTTTTTAACAACCGTGGGTTGTTTTCTTCCAGGGAGGGAGAGTGTGGCGATTTAAAAAAAAAAAAAAAAAAAAAAAAAAAAAGGAGCTTTACACCACATCTTCGTTTTGTTTACTTTTATTTTTACTTTCACTTTGCGTGTATGGGGAGGCGTTTTTCAATTAACGGAGGAGGCAAGGAGGATATAAATGTGGGTTCGTACCTGAGAGAGGTCGCGTCATCCGAAGGTTTGAAGCTGTGGGAGTGTTTGTTTGGATTGGTATTACCGTATGAAGGGGAGAGACGGCCGCTTGTGAGCTGAGGTTTCCTGTGAGTGATGTCTGGTGCGTCGCGGAGTTCACTCAACTTCACTGCGTTGCACATCCTGATCATCTGGTTTTAATAAAGCTGAAGACAAGTATGGGCTGCTTAATCCGCCGAAACGGTGCCTGACAACAACACCCCCTAGATCCCTTCATAAGCAACAAACTTGGTCAGTACCTGTGCGCCGCCATTACACCCACTCATTCATTCATGCACGCACTCGCAAAACATTCACGCACGCACTTTTGATATGTTTATAAGTATTACTGTGATTGTTTATTGATTATTGTACCTTTTAAGTTTGTTGATGTTAGTAAATTTGAACTAATTAACAGAATGTTTATTCTATGTTTTTTTTTTATGAATGGTCCTGGACGCGAATCTGCCTATTGGAAACGTGACACAGGTGACGCGGCGATTGCTACAGGGATTTTTTCTTTTTCTTTTCACCCTTGAATTGCATTGTTGAACAGTTTTTTTTATTTTATTTTTTTTGTTTATTTTTTAAATCGCCACACGCTAATCATATAAAAACCATCGTAATAGGATGTATTAAAAATCCTTGATGCAGGTGCAATGTAAACTATATAGTTTAACTATAAAGAACAACCAGCAAAAAGCACTCATATTCCACTTCATTACACTACAACACCCACACATTGAAAACAGACTCTAAATCTGTAGGCTGGTAAAGAGTATTAACTTTGCTTTCATATGTTCTCCCAAGTAAGAAAGCTCTGGCATGTAATAAAACCCATACGCCAATGAGAAGCGTCACTTCTTTAATAAGTCTTGCAGTCACTTCATCATGAGCTCTGTTGCATGTTAGCTAAAGCTCATGTACAAGGCTCTCTGCCAGCCACAGCACTCTGGATCTCTTTATTAGGTTTCTTTCAAACATCTGCAGCAAAATGTGGCCATACAGTGCATATTACACATTGTAAATTATGATTGGACACCGAGTTTTCTCCTTCATGCCGTTTTTAAGCAGCTCTGAGAAATGAGGCTCATTTGTCAACACAAACGAGACAAGGAGTATGAGGAAAGCGACAGCTTCGTAATCTTCCTCCGAGACAGGCTGAGAAAGAGTGAGAATGTGGAAAACAGCTGACATGAGCAAACAATCTCTGTATGCCTCAATCTGCTCCCTAGTTAAGTCGGAAACCCTCTTCCCAGGGTTTCAGCCGTTTCTAAGGCTGTCCCATTGTCCAAGTTGTTCCAGTGCAAAGAACTATTTACTCTTAAAAATTCCCAAAATACATTGTACAAACTAGTGAGCATCGGCTGCATGCTATATTCACTTCACCGGATATTATGCAAATAAAAATCTGATAATAAAAATAAATATTCTGTATACTGTTTTATAAATAATAAAAAATGAATATATGTATGACTACATTAAATAACATAAACTGAGGATGAACAATACTTCTACAGCATATATTAATCTTAGTTATTTTAAATCTCGTCATTTACTAATACATTATTAAAATCCATCCAAAATCCATTGTATCTGTTAACGTTAGTTAATGCACTGTGAACTAACATGAACATGAATATTATTATTAACTAACATTAACAAAGGTTAATAAATGCTGTACAAATATATTGATCACTGTTAGTTTGTTAGCAAATGTTAACAAATGAGGCATTACACATATTTAAAGCGCACCTATTATGCAAAATCAGTACACAATCACCCTACAATGATAAAAATCCGCCCACTCTTTTTTAAATCCCTATTAAACCAAAGCAGTCTCATTAGACATGCCATTTTGATTCTCTGAGCAGTGTGACATCATACTGCTCAGGCCCCGCCCACGGCTGCTGACTGACAGTCCTGCATTACCATAGTTTCCGCCCTCAGTGAGTTGTACACTATCCGCCATTTTCTCCGCACTCGAGCAGCTGTAGTGACAATGTCTTGCAAGCAATCCCGGTGTTCTGTTGTTGGATGCAAGAGTGAACATAAGAGTCTTCATTTTCAAGAGTGGATTAGTTTATTATTAATCGAAAACCTCTTAAAATGATGAAGATGTTTGTTATATACAGTGGTGGTCAAAATTGATGGCACCCCTGATAAATATGATAAAAAATGGCTGTAAAAAATAAATCTGCATTGTTTATCCTTTTGATCTTTCATTAAAAAAATTGGCAAAAATCTAACCTTTCACTGAAGTAAAAGAATTGAAATTGGGGGGTGAATCACATTATAAAATAAATGTTTTTCTCCAAAACACGTCAGCCACAATTGTTGGCACCACTAGATTTTTTTATGAGAAATAGAATATCTCTGAAGTATATTCCCATTAATATTTACCTTTATTAGCACACCAGGGTGACTAGGAACATGAAATTGTCCAGCTATGACTTCTTGTTTCACAGGAGTTTAAATATGAGGAAACACAAAGGCCAAATTCCCTGAATCATCCATCACAATGAGTAAAACCAAAGAATATAGTTCTGATGTGCAGCAAAAGATTGTTGAGCATCATAAAATAGAAAGTGACTAAGAAAATAGCTAAAGAATTGAAAATCCCCATTTTGACCATCAGGGCAATAATTAAGAAGTTCCAATCAACTAAAGATGTTACGAATCTGCCAGGAAGAGGACGTGTGTCTATATTATCTTAATGCACGGTGAGGAGGATAGTTTGAGTGGCCAAAGACTCTTCAAGGATCACAGATGGAGAATTGCAGAGATTACTTGAGTCTTGGGGTCAGAAAGCCTAAAAAAAAATTATCAAAAAACCACTACATCACCAACATGTTGTTTGGGAGGGTTTCAAGAAAAATCCTTCTCGCTCCTCCAAAAACAAACTCCAGCAAATTCAGTTGTCAGACACGACTGGATCCTCAAAAGGGACCGGATTCTGTGGTCAGATGAAACTAAAAAAAGGGCTTTTTGGCAGCAGACCCACCAGATGGGTTTGGTGCAAACAGGGATAAAAAGTACCCCATGCCTACGGTTAAATATACTGCTGGATCTTTAATGTTGTGGGCCTATTTTTTTGCTGGAGGTCCTGGACATCTTGTTCAGATACATGGTATTATGGATTCTAGCAAATACCAACAGATAAAAAATCAAAACCTGACGCCTTCTGCTAGAAATCTTATAATGGGCCGTGGTTGGATCTTCCATCAGGACAACGGTCCAAAACAAACATCAAAATCAACACAAAAATGGGTAACTGAGCACAAAATGAAGCTTCTGCCATGACCGTCCCAGTTCCCTGACCTGATGAGTGGAGTGAACTGAAGAGAAGAAGCACCAACATGAACTTGTGAATCTGAAGGATCTGGAGAGATCCTGTATGCAGGAATGGTCTCCGATCTCTCGTCAGGTGTTGTCCAAACTCATCAGGCATTATAGAAGAAAACTCAGATCTGTTATCTTGGCAAAAGGAGATTGCAAAAAGTATTTAATAACAGGGTGCCAACAATTATGGCCAGCGTGTTTTGGAGAAAAACATTTATTTTATAATGTGATTTCCCCCCCACTTTCAATTCTTTTACTTCAATGAAAGGTTAGATTTTTGTGAATTTTTTGAATGAAAGATCAAAAGGATAAACAATGCAGATTTATTTTTTACAGCCATTTTTTTATCATATTTATCAGGGGTGCCATCAATTTTGACCACCACTATATATACACATACATTTTACAGTTCGCACACATCTATTTTTAGTCGCAAATACGCATTAAATGGTCGCACTGTCGAGCCCTGACCCCATTTACATCTGTATTTAGCGTCGTCCACTTGCTATTTAATCGACCAAAACACATCTCTATACCAGGTGTAAACAGGGCCTAAGTTCGTGTAGACTGAAAGCTACAGTTATTTTGCTTGAACGCTCTGTCCACACAAAGCTTAGGGGCAGGAGAGCCCAGGGCCATGGGCATGATCTGTTATGTAGTGTCATGCTGTTATAATTTAGTATTGCTGCCTGCCGTCTCTGCTCTGTCCTTCTCCACCTCAAAGCTGCTATTGATCTGCCGGCTCTGATGGGAAGGGGATTTACCTCCTAAACCACGGCGTGCCCATCTCTTACAGATCTGCCTGCCTCAGGGAATGACAGGGACTTATAAAGAAATGTACATGCCGTTTACTCCAGCTTCCCATTCACATCCTTGAGCTTTCAGTGGCACAATCCCACTTTTAAAAGCCTTTGTGCCAAGTACGCTTGCAAGTTTGTGTGCATGTATGTGTACGTGTCTGCATACGGATGTGAGATAGGATCTTTTCTGAGATCTATTTATAGTATACATGAATTTTGGAGCACTGGGGTTTGTCAATGCCTCCATGGTAACAAAAGTTGATCCTATGTTCTAAAACCAAGTGAACTGCATTTCTGTCTACATAGGAAGCTGCCTTCTAAAGGGGCGGTCAAATTTAAATGTCTTAATTTTGCAGCAAAAATTCACAGAACACTTCAACAGGAATCCATGCAATTGGGAATTTCACGATTTCCCCACACAGATTTTGTTTAAAGGGCACATAAAACACAGATTCTGCCAATCTCATGTAAATTTTGAATACCTATTGAGTAGTTTTTGAGTTGCATCCTCTTTCCGAAAACAGCTGGAGGTGTGCCGTGGGCGGAGCTAAAGAGTCATGCACAATACATCATCGCGTTATCCCTGGATAACTTTTGATTCACTCCACAAATCAGAAAATACTGTCAACAGCCAAAAAAATAAATAGATTTTCACCATTTTATTTTAGGAATTAAATGTTGTAAAAAATCTTCAAACCTTCAAAATATAGATAAGAATAAAACTGTAAAGTTTGGTGCATGTAAGTATACTGACGTGGAGATACTGACTGTAATTGAAATCCACTACAGACGCAAATAGATAAAGTGCTCTAAAAGATACAGTTAAAAGTGTATTTTGGAAGTTTTCTTTCCACTAGTCTGAAAAAACACTTTGTGAAAAGCCCAAAATCTCAAAATTGACAAATGCATGCAAAAACTGTTTTTGCCTAATGTCTCGCCTTAAGATGGTCAGGTGGATTTGCTGTGTTGACCAACAGAAAGCTGCTTGGTTTGGAAGTGACTTCTGTGTGAGCTGTGCTTCAATACATCAGTCGTTTTTGCACTGAAAATTGTAAAACACTCTACATAGGCTCTATATTAAACTACAACATAACTTCACACTCCACACAAATAGTCCTTCAAAAAGACAAGATTCACAATTGCTTTCAGTATAGTTTGCTGTTAGATTGTTGCTAAGCTAGCAACATAATCCTCTAATACTCACAAAAACACACGCAAATGCAAACACTGGGTAAAATAAATTTAAATTTTATTCAATCAGATTGAATTTTTTTCATTGGACTTGTCACAATGTATGGGATTACCGTCTCCACTGCCAGATAAGAATAATACCCTCTTTTGGCCCAAAAAAAAGTCATCTTGTAAGGGTTAGAAGTTATTGAAATACATTTAAAAAAATCTCAACCAATGTACATGATATTTGTAAATAATATATTATTATATCTGATCGATGGGTAAAATAACGATTCTGGAGTCAAACATGTAGGCAGCTAGGTGATTGCGTGTGTTAAGTGTATGTCTGACAGGCATTGTGCAGGTGTACAGCCAGAGAACATTTTCGAGTCTTTCTTTTCTGGCATTGTGGGGTGCCACAGTAATAACAGTTATCCGGTCCCGGCAAGCATCAATGATAAGGTGCTTGCCAATCTTTCATTGTGTCTCTATGCCTGTGTGATGTCAGAATGAAAGCACAGAGCGGTGTGTAAAAAAAGAAACTAATTAAACCTGAATTTAAATGGTGTGGCCTCCACTAATAGCGTTCGATTAATCATTAAACAACGGAACAGCAGAGGGATGGAAAAAGGAAAAGCCTTGACATTTTGTCTCTCTTTTTGACCTTACATCAGCCTCGTTCTCTCTAAGCTTGGTCACCATCACTTTTGCACGCACCAAATTTGCGGACCAGGACTCTGCGTGATGGAGCTAAGTAAGCAATTAAGAAATGTATTGAACTATTACACAAGGCTTTAAAACAGCAATATCTTCACTGCAGACCACCACTGAATTGTAAAAATGCAGAGAACGGTTCTTCAAACTGTCAGTGTAGACTACTTTTGGATGAGAAGGCAAATCAAACTCTGACATGGAGAGGAGACCGAGGTGGCTGATGACTTGAGTTAGGTCTATGATTTATTTAGCGAGGTATCACTTGATTACAGGGCTTAGAAGCATGTGATCCTTTGTCAGGTTTCTTCTGTCCTCTCTCACTTCTCTCTCTGCTCATCCTGTATTCTACTGGAGGGGTGACTCGAAAGATAAAGGAACTGAATCTTCTGGATAAGGGAGATTTATTGAATGAGACGCTGGAGAATTGAGCTTCAGTCACTGAATTGTTGTGAATTGTTTTCCCCATATAAAGTATCACCTTCAAAGCTATGACCTCTGCTTGTTTTTTTTTTCCATCACGCCCTCCATGGTTTGGTCACTCTCCAGGGGTCTTAATTTGCAGAAACACTAGTACCTAATAAGATGCAATGTTGCTACATGCTGCTTTTGGAAGAAAAACATGAATAACACAAACAGTAAAAATAAATAAATAAAATAAAAATAAAATAAAATATGGAATTAGCTCACTTGTCAGGTCTAAAAACTCCGCTGCACCACTTTCTTCTCCTTTCAAAAAGCGCATGGGAGCTTGCTCTCCCGTGGTGTCTGCCATTGCCAAGCAATCATGAGCAGCGTTCTCCATGAAGACGAAGAAGTTTCAGCAATGGATAAATGTATTTCCAGCCTATGCATGAACTCTGCTACTAGATATATTTATTATGGAGATGAGAAAGAAAGAAAAAAAAACACCCGGTACAGGTATCACTAGCTGTTCGTCCATTTTGGCTGAGCTTTCAATGTTATTACAAAAAGGGTGAGGCTGGTTCTTGTCACATGACCTCACCTAAAAAGGTGAGATTTTTTCATCTCGCTGCAGTGTAGACCAGTGGTTCCCAAACCTGTCCTGAAGGCACCCCAACACTGCACGTTTTCTTTGTCTCCCTAATCAAACACACCTGATTCAACTCATCAGCTCATTATCACATGGGTTAATGAGCTGATGAGTTGAATCAGGTGTGTTTGATTAGGGAGACAAAGAAAATGTGCAGTGTTGGGGTGCCTTCAGGACAGGTTTGGGAACCACTGGTGTAGACGCACCTGGGAAAAGCGAGCGCATCACAACACGAGCGGCACAATGGCGTTGCTCTCTATATGAGCGTACTTGTCATGCGTCTACATTTAAAATAATTAACTTATTATGAGCTTATTATAATGAGCACACAAAAGACGTGACGTGAACGGCCCCTAAAACAAGACAACACACTCCTAGGACATTCCCATAACTCCCTGTGTGACATGTCATATTTAATTATATTTGATTTAAAAAACAAATATATGTATTTAAAATTTAACTGATTTCTCATGCAGTAAATTAAAACATCCCTCCTTCTAAAATATAAATATTTAAAATAAACATCAATACTTAGAATAAATATTAGATGAAAAACTTAAACTGAAAAATGAAACTTAAAAAATGTTGCCTTGGCAACTAAATGAAACAAAAGTTGAAAAAAGTTTAAGCTGTGTACTAATATTACAAAAACTAAAATGAAAATAAAAATAATTTAAAGCTAAATAGAAATATAACAGTAGCCTATATAAATAATACTAAAACAACACTGAATGCAAGTACTTTAAGTGGGTTTGTATATCTGATTTACCAATTTATTGTCAATATATGGTTATGAACTTTAAAAAAATATAGGCACAACACGTCCAGAAACATTGTCATCATATTTTACAGAGAGGCTCTGGCAACCACAGCAGATATTGAGACTAGGAAGAGGTATCTGATGAACGCAAGTGTATCATTATAGTCACACTGAGGAAACCCACTAAAAATGAACCTCAGATGGTATTGTATCTACCCATGAACCAAAACCAATCAGATTCTGTCCCACGGCAACACAACAAGATGGAACTACATGACAGCAGAAACTCAAATTAGTTCTACAGCAACCCAGAACAAAGTCAGACATGATGTTGTTTGCTTATGTATGATAATAGAAAGAGGGAAAGAGAGGTGACAGAAAAGGGAGAAGGAAGTAAGAGAGCACTACAAAGTTAAAGAGAAAATAGCACATTTATACCCAGAGGCTGGTGAATCAGGTACAAGTCTGAGGTGAATAAAATGTAAGATTGAAAACAGAGTATTGACAAAACAGACTGATTACTGAGGAATAGATCTCAATGCAGACTATTTAATTGAATCCAAATGGCAATTTTACCTCTAAAGAGAAAGACCCAGAATGCAAGTACATAAAAATAAGCCATTTTCCAGAAGACAGTTGAACAGTTGGTGGCATAATATTTGTAGACAAAGGGGTTGGGGACATTTAAAAATATTCTGCACGACCAACCAACAGGCAATCAAGAATTTCTCTGTGTGCTGTGCTTGGATCAGCTAAAAAAATCTAAAAGTCTTTATTGTGCACTCATACCGCCTTAAATCAAAGAGAAAAATGATGTGAGACTGAGCAGTGAAGACATATGGCAGTTGCTGAAGTGTGAAAAGGCTAAAAAAAAATGTAAAAAAAAGAAGAAAAGTTTACCAGCGATTAGGGTGCTCACAAGTTCCATCAGAGCATCTACTAGAGAACATTGGCACTGAAGTACAGTAATTTGAGGTGATGTTTGAGGGCACAACAGTAGGGAGCACAAAATGCAATGATTAACCAACCAACAGTATCTACCATTCCAGGTTTATCGCTCCATTTTTGGACTCAAAAAGTCCAGAGACAAGCCTTTTCCAACATTAACTGGAGTCATGCAATCAATGAGTCTCAACTCGGAAGGTTACAGAGACAGATTTAGTCAACAAATACATAGAAAGAGTCCGTGCACATGCCTGACTGAATGCAGAGAAACGAATGTGCTGTCCGTGTGGTGGTACAGTCCATCCACCTGGCACAAACCCTTGCTGACAGTTTGCATTGCCTGAGGTGGCCGGGGGAAGCGTAAAGGACAGTCACCTCATGCCCCCGTTGGAGGATTGTCAAATCTCTGAATGTCAGCAAAACAGCTGCAGAGAACTCAATCCATCACCCTTAAACGAATAGTTTCCCCCAAAAAGAAACTTATGTTAGTCTTGACTCAAAATCATGATGTTCCAAACCTGTAAGTCTTACTTTTTTTCGTGGAAAAACAGCAGAAATTCTGAAATGATGCTTGTCATTCTTTTAAACAATTTACAATGAATTGGTACTGAAGTTTTTATGCTTCAATAAAGGATAATAAAGGAACACAAAAATCTATATTATAAAGTATTTTTTACAAAGCATCATAAAAGTGGTCTTTCTTATTCATTTAAAATCTTGCCAGCTCTAGTTCTGTTTGAAGTAACCATGTTCGATTTGTGAATGATTTATTGAAAAGATCTGACTCGAACAAATAATTCAGTTGATTCAGTCTGAAATTGCTGTTGTTTCACAATTTGGGCTGATTCAGTTTACTTGTTCAACTCACTGAATCGATTACATTTTGGCTGCAGAAAATAAAACCAACTTTAAAGTTAAAGGAATATAGTGCATTTGTCTCATTTATTAAATTTGATGCATTGAGGTTGCTTTTGAATTTTTGTGGGTTTTTATTGTGTGTGTGTTTTTGTTTAGTTAATTTAAGCTTGAAAGCTTCAATAACTGTATTGTAATTGAATGGAAAAGAGCAACCAGCAACCAGTTTTCATAATTTCATTTCCTCCTCTGAGGAAAGAAAGTCATGCAGATTTGGAACAACTCAACTCAATGAAGGGTGAGAAATGACAAAATGTTCTTTGTTGGATGAACTATCCCTGTGAGACTTGGCAAATGTACAAATAAGCAGCAGTCTACCAACAATGATAATTGGAATAACTGGGAGGGGGGGTGAAGCTCCCCAAAAAACTGGAGAGAGAGTTTGTTCCGTCAATCAAGTCAATCATGCATGACAATGAGTACCAGATGGAAAGCTAAAAGCAATGTGAAGAATAATGGCACAATTTTTTCGCCTACTCCTGATTTGAATGTTGCTTTAACAATAACAGACATCTTTCTAAATGACGGAGCCACACAAGAGGGGCCATTAAGCCGTACGGAGAAACAATGAAAATGTCAAGAGTGGATTTTGCACGCTCAGTGGCAGGTGATGGGAGACAAGAAAGACTGGCGATGGCTCATTTCCATGAGCGGTGGCGTTATGCATCCTGGCCCAGAGCTGATTGTTTCAATGTAGAACTGGCTGTGCTCCAGTGACTCAGATCATTGTGCTGCTGTAGATGTAACGATTTGGAGTGATCCAAGTTTGTATGCAAAGCTACTCAATCCCTTTCGACTCACCGGGGTAACATGTCGTTCAAAGAAGAGAGAAAGCAAGGAAGGGAAAGAGAGAAGGGAGTGAATGAAAGGGATCAAAGGATGATAGGGAAGAAAAAGATAGAAAAACAAGATAAGACGGGAGAGGTGGAATGAAAGAGGGAGCAAAGAAAAGCGAACTTGAGGATTCACACCAAAAAAAGGCTGGCTATATCAGCTGGAGCAAAAATAGCCCTTTAGATTTAAGGCCCCCGCAGGTGCTTCAAAAGGACATTAATGCAAAAACAAAAAATACAACCATCTTAGGTTTAAGATGAAAAGCTTTTCCATAGAGAATTAGAGAATATGACTTAGGGATGTGCATCTACATATATATTTTTTTTAAAACGACTAATGACTAATTAACACTGAATAATTAGGCTGACTTTGGGTACACCTGACTCAATCAGATGCATTTACATAAGACATGTTCTCAAGTACAAAATACAGGATTCTTGAGATTATTAACTTGAAACACCATCATTTGAGGTGAGGTGCAATGCAACGGCTAAAGACATCCAAATATGTACACTACCATACAAAATCATTCTAATATGCTGATTTGGTGCTCAATTAACATGTATTATTATTATCAATGTTGACAACACTTCTGCAAAATACTTAAATTCTTTGATGAATACATGGCTTTATGAATACTTGAAATATAATTTTTTCCAACAATGTAAATGTCTAAAATTCTAAAGAAATTGTCACTTTAGATCAATTTAATGCATTTTCTTAAAAAAAAAAAAAAAAAAAAAAAATCTTACTGAATTTTTAACTATAGTGTATTGCTGAAGTGGCAGTACTTTGAAAGGAATTAACTTACGTTACACTAACACTAACGTGCAAACTGTTTAACAAACAACATGTCTATTAAAGATTTGATGCTAAATTTATTAAGAAAAAAATCTAGAAACTGTTAACTAGTCTACCCTACTAACTAATATATTTTAAGAACATTATATAATATTAATATTTGCATTAATGGTATAATCATCCACCATTTTATACCTGTGAATTTCTGTTTAAATACTCAGCACAAATGGCCAATATAACTCGCATAGTTTTAACTCACCGATGGAAAGGTCAATGACGTAAATAACTATTTAAAAAAAGAGAGAAGAGTGTTAGTTGTAGGGAAGGAAGCAGAGAGAGGTAGACACTTTTTGGCAGAACAGAAAAAAGAATAACACTCATTAGGATTCTCAGCAAGGGTTGGACATCACAAAACCTCCTGGACTCCAACACCTGAACTTAGGCAAGGGAGCTCAAGCTGGTTTAATCATGCTCATTATAAAGCTGCAGTCCCTGTGTGCATCTCACCCGGAAACTAATGAGCGTTGAAGGCAGTTTTAAACCTCCTACTTTGCATCAATAATTCAAGGCCTGGAGGCAGCTCCACTTTAAAAGATTCCAAATCCGTGAGCCTCATTATCAGGTCTTAAACTGAGCGCCGCTCCAAGGATGTGGATTGAGTAAACATGATCTCAGCCACTTTTAAAAAAGCAGAGTTGCGCTTTAATTACTCAGAAAGCATCTGAGTTTTCGCATTTCTAGGAGACAAACTGTTCAGAAGAGGCAACACCGGGAGATTTTCCAAGCAGATCCCAGAAAAGAATGCGGGTCACTTGAGTTCAGAGAGATGTAGGGAAAAAATTTAAGATGAGGAGGAAGAAAACTTATTTTTATGTCTCATGTCACAGGAATGATCAAATCTGTGGCACTCAACTGTCAGAGAGTGAGTGAGTGAGTGAGTGAGTGAGTGAGTGAGTTAGTTAGTTAGTTAGTTAGTTAGTTAGTTAGTTAGTTAGTTAGTTAGTTAGTTAGTTAGTTAGTTAGTTAGTTAGTTAGTTAGTTAGTTGTGATAGATGCAGAGGGACAGCTGGTTAAAGAGAGGGGAAGTTAGTAAAGATAGATGGTTATGGATAGATACAGAGAAGATTACAGAAGGATAGAAAGAGAGATAGTGGAAATAGTGACAGAAAAGGTCAGAGAGAGCGATAGTCAAGATAGATAGTTGCAGAGATAAATAGAGAGAGGGATAATTCAGATAGTTGGGAAGAGGTAGTGATAGATAGATAGATAGATAGATAGATAGATAGATAGATAGATAGATAGATAGATAGATAGATAGATAGATAGATAGAACAAAAACGGTGCACTTTGCAAGATTGAAGTGGTGACATAGCTCACACACTGACACATCTTACCCCAATATCCCCATATATCTAAGCAAGCCTATCATTAAACTAAACTACAGAGTTTGAGCCATGCTCTGCATGCCTTCTGGCAGAATAATCTTGATCATAACCAATGCAGAAATTGCAAAGACTCCTAATAACTTGGCACATGCCCAAGTAATAAAACCTGACATCGCTGCAGTATGACTATGAACAATGACTAGGTCTTAATCATATTTATAGACGTAATCACATTAGAAATCAGAGACGCCAACACAAACACAGCAGTACATCCAAGGTGTTGTGTTATGAAACCTAAGTGTCATCAGTGCTGGATAAAGCAGAAGTAAAGCTGGGTTAATTAAGCATTACAGTTTGGCTTGTATCTACATAAGCTATTTTTCATGTGAATGATCCTTTAGGAGATGGTCCAGAGAGTAACCATGATGAAGAGAGTATCTGATAAAAGAATATAATAAAAAAAGAGTCACTGATACTGAGGCAAGGTTCCTTTTTTAAGTAAAACAAGCCTTTGAAAATCGTCTAGGCATTTCATTTTAGACTTGAGATGCACTTAGAGATTTTCAACCCATACTTTTTTATTAAAAGGATAAAAAAAAAATTCTGTCAACATTTACTCACCCTGTTGAAGCATGTTGTCGATCAAAGGAGATGTTAGGCAGAATGTCCAAGCTGTGTCGGTTTTAATGTTAAAAGACGAGGCAATACAGGAGAGAAAACTATTTAATTGCTATTTAATTTGAAGCAACAGTGTGAATCTCTATCCATTTTCAATATATGTAAACGAGCAGCTTGAGTATTCCGAAAAACATCTCCTTTTGAGTTTTATAGAAGAAATAACACCATACAGAGTTTGGATAAAGCAATGTGCGTAAGTAATGGCATAATTCATTAATTTTATTGGGCATTATATATAACTAGTCCTTTAAAATTTGCTATAAATATCAGTTATTGTGCTATTATTAATAAAACAGTCACCAATTGGTGTCATTTCGATTTACATCCTTTTTCTTTCTCGCACTCAGAAGCTGTAGTCATTAAAGCCTCATTTAAAAACCCTTGAAAAATCTCCAATTTGAAAATGAAACTCAGAGGAACTGTTATCTCGCCCTTCCTGAGGCTCTTGAAAGCCTCTGATATCTTCTTAATGCACCAACTGAGAGTTTTGAGATGATTTACAAATGGCACGTTTAAAAAAAGAAGAAGTTTGAACCAGTTTAAATTCAATCAGATAGTTTTCCTTTTATCCCTTTTCGAATGTTCAAATCATCCCTTTTTTCCTAACCACTCCATCCAACTCTTCTTAATGCTTCATTACATAAAAAAAAGGCTCCTGACTTTCTAAAAGATAAGACAGGGCCGATGTCAAGTCACCACCATGGCAACCGTGACTGTGTTAAGTGACTGTTATGCACAGGGATGAAGAGGTATCGGGTACTACAGTTCTGGAGTGGTGGATGAGGGAAGCATCCTCGGTTTGCTTCGATTGCAATCAAATTCATACAGGCCTTCAAACCATTCTAAAAAACAATATTTAAGATTAAACACCCTCAAATATTCCATATGAGCTTATTCTGGGAGGAATGATGCATTTCAAACTACTTCTAACTTCTCAACATTCCCATATGATGTCGACTTTGGTCTGAAGTACAGTATTTTTAGCTGCACAGACAATATCCAGAAATAATTTAGAGATTATGCTAGTGCGCTTGACTTTTCGCTATCTGTAGAGTGCATTACAAGAGAAAACAAAGCTCAAAAGAATGCCTCTCTGACATATACGCATAAAGCGCTTCAGGCAACCAAACACTTCTGGGAGACTATGGAAGAGAACTTCAAAACCATAAAGGTTATTGTTCTGCGTCACACGCTTGGTGCAAAAAGAGGCTCTGAGAATATTCGTAATCATACTATAGGCTGAAGCATATGAAGGACTTTTTTTGAAAGTGAGAGTTCTGTGAAAATTTTGCACTTCAGGCTTCCTTCAACTGTTTGATGTATGAAAGTCATTACATTTCGACAGACTCCACATCCACTTCATGAAGTTGATTAATTGCCGTACTTGCCTACTTTTGAGTCAGACAAAGAAAAATTTCAAAAAGACCATGTTTAACTCTATTCTGCATTTTATAAAGGCTAATTTCATGCCTGTACATAATTGAAACCTCAGTCTATGCTCAAACTGTTGATCTACTTTCATCTTTTAACATGCCCTTGTCATTTCTCTCTTCCTCTGCCTCATCCACTGAGATTTCCTTTGTTAAGCAGCGACAGCCAATCATAATTGACCTTTGCACCTTTAGAGTCATTTGTATGCTGATTTCTCTAGCATAGGCCTTTTAAAGACAAAAGAAAAGCAAAACACCAGTATCAATTTAGCTGTAATGGTTGCTGGAATTAAGAGGTCAAATAATGACGTTCTTATCATCCAAAACTTTTCGCACCTTCTGTTCGAATGTTTTACTGTGGCAATTTCAAGAGGACCTAAATTACGGGTATTGTAATAAACCCCTACGATCTGATCATTCCACCACGCCATGCCGGATTACTCTCATTTGCCTCGCTACACTGAAATATCAAACACACGTACAGCACACTGCAAACGATGACCCAAATCAATTAGCTGTGCCCTAAAATCCAATCCTGCTGCACGGAGAGCCACATCAACTAAAGCCATCTAAAATAAACCTCACCATTTTCTGTTTAGATGAGGCATCAGTGATATTTACAGTTGGTCTGAAGAAACACAATATGAAATGTGATAAGAACATAGTGTTACCAAACTGAAAAGGTACTAAAATACAACTTGAAGTCTCTGACAGGAATTATTTCCATAGGACTTTGGTGTCTTTTGAAAGCTCCTCACACTCTGGTTGACTTTTGCAGGATGTGAAAGGAAACAGAAGCTGCTTGGATACTCACCGAGCTGACTCTCAGAGAAAGGTTTGTCAGCGTCATGGATCTGAGAAGAGAAATTGAGAGAAAGACAACATTAGAGGCAGTACAGATTAACCAGCAAGTAAATAAAAGTCCAACCTGGAGATACTCTTAACATCATTCGTTTTGACAAGAAAATTCAGCACTATTAAAACATGTAAATAAGTACAACCTAAACACTAAGGGAGAGAGATGTATGAGACAGAACCTTTCCCAAGACTAAATAAACTGCAAACTAATGGTTATTCTAAATGTAATGTTGTCATCAAGTCCTCCTGGTAAGTTCTTACTGACATGATCAGATATCTAAATTACAATGCAATAGGCATCTAGGGCAAATTTAATAGTTTGCATTTGAATATTTTAGTAGGCAACACAAAATACTGACATTTAGTGGGGTCAAAAAGTCTGACATTACATTGAAAATCGGGGACTTGAAATAGAATTTAAAACAAAAATATAAACAGAAATCTTTTAATTTATTAATATTATAATGAAATGTATAATTTCAAAATGAATTCATGATATTTGAATAACATTTAATATTACATTGCATTTAATATTTTGGCTTTCATTTATGTTTGTCTTTCTTCAGATAAACATTAACAAAATAAAAAATTTTAGCCGAGTAATTTTCCGAAATTTGGCTGATTTGGCATGGAATGACCCTACACCAGGGGTACCTAATCCTGCTCCTGCCGATTGACTGTCCTGCACAGTAATCTCCAACCCTAATCAAACACACCTGAAGCAACCAATAAATTGATTAAGGTTGGAGATGAACTGTGCAGGACAGTCGATCGGCAGGAGCAGGATTAGGCAGCCCTGCCCTACACTTTTGCCATTTATTATATTTCTTCTGTTATTTCATTTTATTTCATGTTATATTCCGTTTATAATTCTGATTATGTAAAACAAATTATCATCAACCACAAATAAAAGAACATCTCAAGTTTCCCTAATGGTAATTATGACTTTGTGGTTTCGTTCATGCAAATCTCCTAAACATGACCATTCTGACATGAAGCCAGAATTAGTCTTCCTGTATGCATAAATTAGTTGTTCAATTAAATTTCTAAAAGAATATCAAAATGTGGATAGGATCCTTAGGGTTATTTGAACTAATAAATCATGATTCACCATGTCATTAGTTCACTGCAAATTGTGTGGTTTCGGTGCCCAGAGCTGATGCTGTTCTAACCCTGAGTGCTCAGCTCAATTAGGGTATTAGGAAGCTCATTCTGCCACCAGAGCTGTCAGTGCTACCAGTCGACTGTGGAGGAAAGAGCGAATCGATCACAGTTCCTGTTGCGAACTTTGAACAAGCCTTCCCCACTCAAACCAAATCTAACGTCCTCAGGGACATGAAGAGAGAAGGGAGCAAATTCGAGCAATATTCGATGCTCTCCCTACTCGTATTGTGGTATATTAGAGGATAACGAGGAAAAAAGGAGATGGCTTTTGATTTATTGCAACCACTCTGCTAACAATTACTCTAGTCCTGAGCTCCAAGCAGCCCTTCGAGAAACAAGTCATATATCTTTACACCGGGCAGAGAGTGGCACATCATTACAGTGAGAGGGAGAGGCTGAATCATCAAGGTGACGTAGTGAATCATGGCACGGTTAGAGATTCAATCCACGGCAACCCGAAGAGGAGAAAAACATTGATTCTGAAACCCCAAAGGACCAGGAAACTCAAAGACAGGGACTTGTTGAGACGGAAGAGCCACCTCCAGTTGTATAATTGACCCTGCAAAAAATACACAATGGAAGTGTGCAACTAAAAGAAGTGCTGTGGTTAGAGGTCTGGTGATATGGAACACCAAAGCTGCCAAAATAATAAATAAATACATACAAATAAATGTTTTTTCTTCGTATACTTTTTTTGTACAAAATTATTTATAGTTATATAATACAATATTTATAATAATATTATATTTATTTATAGTTATATAATAAGTTATATAATAGTGTTTATACTGTTAAACCTGATCCTAATTAAGACATACAAACTAAATAAACTGGAGTTTTAAATGTCAATCAGTCATTTTTTTAATTGAGAAATCAAAACTTCCTTCATCTTTTGACATATAAGAGGTCACTGTACTGTAAAAATATCCTTTCAGAACTCAAAACCTCCTTGTTAGTCCAAAACCAGCTTTTATTGAAACCATGATAAAAAAATTACTCGTTTCAGATCGCGTTACTTTATTTACATTATAGTACGACGAAAGATTGCCTCTGCAGAAGATCAACGCCTACTTCTAAATCATTGCCTCTTTAGCCCTGCCCACTGATTCACACGTCATGTATTAGTAAATACGAGAAAGACGCAAACACAGGATTACTCCTGCAATAAAACCATAGTGATGCCTCTGATGATTAGATGTTTTGAAGTGCCAAGTTGCGGAAAAACACAGTCTTTGCATTGCCTTCCTTGTGATCCTAACATTAAAGGGGTCATCGGATGCAAAATTCACTTTTATATGGTGTTTGCATATAAATGTGTCTTTCAGTGTGTGGACACAACCACCATACAATGAAAAAAATCCTTTCTCTCCTTTTTTTTATTCCTCAAAAAGCCTAAACACTCTCAATAATTAAGCCGTTTGGATTTTCTGAGCAATATGATGTCATATTGCTCATGCTCCGCCCATGACCACTGACGGACTGTCCCGTATTAGCATATTTCCACCCTCAGCCATTTGTATACTGTCTGCCAAGGCAGCACTTTACGTGTCGTGTCCACACACCCCACGGAGAGGGGTGGGGTGAGCAGTTGCTCATTTTCATTTAAAGAGACATGCACCGAAACGGGTCGCTGTGAACAGAGCTGTTTTTGAGGAGGTAAAAAATATGTTGTTTTACACAACCATTGAGAAATTGGTTTGTATGTTACAAACTTTACATGAAGACCCTAAAGAATCATATCAACTTGTGGAAAATGGGCGTCCCATGACCACTATAAGAAAGCGTGGATGAACTGAAGTTCCAGTCAGATCGCGTCAGTAAGACTTAATTTGCTCGCTTCTTTTTACTGCAGATTCAAAGTTCGCCGCAGGCTTTTCAGAGAGACTGAAAATTAAAGATGATGCAGTTCCGACTATATTGGATCCGACAGCAATGTCACAACACACAAGTGTGAGTAAACATTGTTTTTACCATGTGTCACTATTGCTTTGTCTGTTACAGATCGTTTGATATTTGAGTATTTATACTGTAGCCACAGTCAAACTGTGAATAGATGTGATATGCTGTTGTGATTGGCTGTTCTTTCCTTTGCTTCGGCATTTATGGGGTTAATGGGGGAGATTGCTGGATACAGAAGAAAGCATGTTTAGAACGCTGCTTTTGTTATTGTTTTGATCCAAGCCATTCGCTGTAATCCTGAATGAATAGCCTGATGAATATAGCCTATAAGAATGACAGGGTGACTAGCAATGGCACATTCATTCATTCATAATTCCATTTACACAAAACACTAAGTCATCCTTTGTCAGTTATAACTGTGGTAACTCCAAGTAGGCTACTTCAACTTTATTTGTCACAGCCAAGACTTAACCAAAACATATACAATAAGCATTCATGTTTCACATTGTTGGCATATGTTTCAACAATCTAACGAGATATTTTTCAACATCGGAAGTTCTCGAGATGTAATGGCAGGCCATTGAAAATTATTTTAAAATGTAAAACTGTTACCCAATCATAGCAGTGGGCTTAAGTATTGAATGTGGTATGCCCATCAAAAAAAGTGTGTTTCAAATAGAGGGTCAAAAAACAGGATAGAAAATAATTACTTCTAAATTAGGATGTTTTTTATGTAAAATCCTGATAAAATTATAAGTGGCCCTCAGAGAACATTATTAAAGAAAAGAAAAATGCATGACCTCTTTAAGTAAGTGGGTTCTGGCCAGAAAAAAATGCTTCCTTCCTCACAAAAGATATTCAAAATTACATATCTTCAAAATCGACTAGTCAGTGGGCTGTCTGAATGACTTGGACAAAAAGCCCTGTATAATTAGGCTGGTTTTCCAGCAGACACCATCATATGTGCTTCTGTGGATAAATGGATGCTAAGTGCAGACTTCAAATAGGTTAACTGACAGATATTGAACAAATATATAGGCAAAATAATAACAATAACATTTTATTAACTATAACTTATAGTTATAACCTTAGTCCTCAACATCAACAACAACAACAACAACAACAAAAAAACTCCTAGAGACCATGCAAAAAAAAAAGCCTTTGCTGGCTGTAGAGGTGGTGGTTTAATGGGTATGAATTTAGTCACGCAGAGGGTTAACTGACTGTCAGCATGCTAAAAGCCTTTATGAGAGGTTACGTGTCTAAATTCAACCCCCGTAGAGATCCATCACTAAAAAAAAAAATATTTCAATTTCCTATTTTTGCATATTCATTTAAAATGAAAGTGTAACATGAGGC
The DNA here is from genome assembly GCF_949319135.1 of Squalius cephalus. Lineage (NCBI taxonomy): Eukaryota > Metazoa > Chordata > Actinopteri > Cypriniformes > Leuciscidae > Squalius > Squalius cephalus. The sequence goes on along the minus strand of NC_137132.1, from coordinate 21,868,032 downwards.
ATGTCAAACTGTACACATCTTCTGCCACCAACCATAGAGATACGCCACCTTATATTGTGCCATATACAGCACCAATATTTCCACACACAGAAAGTTCTGATTTACACGCATGCTTTCTCATTTTCATCATATAATCGACAGGGGACGAATATAAATCTGTTTGAAGTAAGTGGATAACAGGATGCCAGGCAAAATGTCTGCATGGTTAGTCAAATTTTTTGATCTGATTTCAGTGAGAGGAAAATTTATGCATGGGCAGAAAAGACCACATCAGAACTGATTTAAATCAGTGCCAGGGGTGGGTAGAAGGCACTGACTTAATTAGGCTCTGTGGTTTATCAAGGGTTTCTCCTCGTCACATACTTTCTGAAGCGGACTAAACAGGAGAAAATGGGCCATTGCTACTGTTGTCGTCTGGATAACAGATTAAATACAATCAAGTGGAGGTGGCTTTATCATGCTACTTGTGATTTACACAAACATGATCTTGTATTGTCTACAGCAAAAAAAAAATAAAAATAAAAAAAATAAAATAAATAAATATATATATATATATATATATATATATATATATATATATATATATATATATATATATATATATATATATATATATATATATATATATTAAAAATTTAAATTCAAATTTAAAGATGTTTTCTTTTAGGGATAGGCGTCAGTTAAAGGAGAACTCCGGTCAATTTTAACATTGAGCTCATTTTTTTGTACATTTGGAGTGCTGTCACTACAGAGAACAACGACAAAAATCGGTGTTGCCTACACCGAGTTATTCTATTTTTAAAATTTGCACCCTGTTGACTTCAATGGGGCAAGTACTAAACCTGCTTTTAGCCTCTTAACATCCTTGATGTGTCATTACAAGTGCACAGAAAATGTGAGTGATTCCTTCAGAGTGAACACGAGTGAATCTGACTGCAGTAGATGTGAAAGAAATGTATAAAAATGATGTTATTTAAGCCAGCGCAAATACCTGTTTACATCCTGTTTGCCGAGTTCACGCGCGTGATCATAGGTACTAAACCTATGCGCGTGAACTCGGCAATCGACTACTTTGGACTTCACCCGAAAACAGGATGTAAACAGGTATTTGCGCTGGCTTAAATAACATCATTTTTATACATTTCTTTCACATCTACTGCAGTCAGATTCACTCGTGTTCACTCTGAAGGAATCACTCACATTTTCTGTGCACTTGTAATGACACATCAAGGATGTTAAGAGGCTAAAAGCAGGTTTAGTACTTGCCCCATTGAAGTCAACAGGGTGCAAATTTTAAAAATAGAATAACACGGTGTAGGCAACACCGATTTTTGTCGTTGTTCTCTGTATTGACAGCACTCCAAATGTACAAAAAAATGAGCTCAATGTTAAAATTGAGCGGAGTTCTCCTTTAAGACCCTGATATACTCACAGCAAGTTCTTTTTCGTTCTTCGCTTAGGGGTAAAAAGAAGTTACATAGCAGCGATATACTGTTAGCAAACATCCCGAAGCCGCCCACACTGCTAAGAGCAAAGTTTAGATGAATATATAAATATGTGCTGAACGCTTTCCTCTCAATAACAAAATTAACACACAACAAAAATCAGAGAACAGCAAGCATTTATTTAAATAAAGCATAAGAATCTGATCATAGCATTGTGATATGTTTGCACAAGCTCTGCATTTCAGCAGTCTTGTAAAGGCACATCATGTGATGTTTATTTATATATCACTTTATACAATAGATTGCTTAAAAGCAAGCAGCTTTACAGTATTAAACATGAAAAACAGTGCCAGTGTCTCATTTAATCAGAATTACAACTTCATTTTCTACTATAAAGCGGCTCTCCAGTGTGTTCATGTTTTCACTCGAGGACGTCCGACCTCAACAGACTGAACAGAAGAAATGAACCAGAGAAGATTTCCACATCAAGGGAGGAGGAGATTCAGTGCACACCTACCTACTACGTAATCACCACAAACCAATGGTAGTACAAAGGTGTTAACTAGCAAGAAATAACTTTTCCAGAAAGTTCGTTTTGGTAAGCTGTTTGGCCTCATTTTGTTTCACATCAGGTCATTCTTCAATTCCACTTGAAGTATATCAGGGCTTTTATAATTAGATATAATCTGAAAAGTGCTGTTCATTCCCAGTGTTGTAAGGTTGAAAGAACATCAGATACTTTGATCTCCTGAGATACAGACAATGCGGACACATACAGGCATCTTTCGCCACACCCAACAGAGTGAAGATGTGGAAAAGCTTCTTTCCTTCTTGTCCTTCCTTCAACATTGGTTCATTCTCCCCCATTTTCTTTCCTATACCCATTCTTCCCTTTACTCAGTTCACTCAGAATGATTAGCCTATATTAAAAATATAGTGTTCTGTGTCAATTTAATTGAATTAACAGTCATGTTCGGTATCATTTGAAATGTCTCAGTGTCACTGGTACAATGGTCTCATGTCCAGTGAAATAGACCAAAAGGTAATACAAGTTAGAGAGTTTTGAGGTGTTTCCCAGGGTCTTCCATGCAAATTACCTTCTGTCCCCAAAAAGGTGTAAACTACCCATGTTCAGAGCATGTGAGCAAAGTGGTGTGATGGTCTGCTTAATATTCGCCACTATGCCAAAGCGTTTTGCTCAATCACTCACGGCCCGAGCGAACGCTCCACTCATGCACCGCTCACGCTCACCGGTAAAATGATATTTGCTCAAATCCCGTTTTCTCTGTAGTACATTTCTCTGTACTATATACGTCCTTTTGTTTGTAACGCTTGCATAAATGTCTCAATTACAGTAACAGCTATCATCAATGTGGCTGCGGGATGTTTGTTAACAGTAGCGCTGCAAAGGTATTTCAAACTTTTTATCCATAAGTGAAAAACGATAAAGAACTTCACTGTTAGTATATATGAATCTTTGCAAACTCAGTTCCTTCACACTTCCTTTCAATTTCTTCTCCTTCTTCGTTCTTAATTTTGATGTTTAACTGTGCATTTAGGCTAAGTATGTTCACAACTTCATTAAAACAATATTTGAACTCCATAACCTTAGACCTATTGCTTATTTCACATATTCTCGAACCAGCATATCACAAAGATTATTCTGGTTTGAGTGAGCGGCCCTAAGCGGACTCAGCGAGCGAAGTGGAATCTTCAGAAAGGAAATATTATTCCAGTCCACTCACATGCTCTGACCCAGGTCTGGGATCTTGATTAATGCAAATTTCAATTGTTAATTCATGCCTCCATTTGGAGGATGTTTTGTCTTGGTCTGGGTATTTAAATGTTGCAAAAGGCTCTGATTCTGTAGCCAGATTATCCAGTAATGCAGAGAGTCTTCTACTCAGCATTATGTATCTTTCAGGTGTCAGATATGCACCTTTACTCTTTATTTCTGAGCATTTGATGTTTTGTATTGTACTGTATTATTTTGTATTGGCAGACAAAAATACTTTATAGTACTAGCCATAACCTCTGATTATGGTACTACTATTTAAATAATTGCGAGCATGGGCAGCCTAGACCCCCTGTGGTGAAAAATCATGTTTTTAATGTTGTGTCTATTTGGTGTTTTAAATATGCTTTAAGACAAACCATGTGCAAATTCATAAATAAACACCATTTCTGAGTATTTTCTCCTTAAAACTGCAGTGAAAAAAAATCACAGGACTCAAAAATGCGGTTTGAAATTGACGGCACTTCTGACATCACAAACTACCTTGTAATCAATAACATCAATGTGAGGGCGGTCTTTAACATATCATGCTTTGAAGCAGAGTTAAATAGAGTTAAATAGAATAATCAAATGTCTACATAAATGATTATATAAATGGCAAATAATCAATTGGCATTCCAGCCTGAATTCGAGGTCATGACAAAATGAAGTAGGCTAATACAAGTTCAAATGGAATTTAAATACTTTCTGCACCAAAAAGACAGAACATGCAGGAAACCTTCAACCACACCATTGGACACCATCACTGGGCCAATTGGATGGACCATGACTAAAATTGTTAAAAATTGTTTTTGTTAACTGAAATAAAGCTGACTTAAAATATTAAAATATCAATATTAGATAATATAGAAATGCTGCCTTAGGGATGTTAAATTTAAGTAACTAATTTACTAAAATTACTAAAACTGAAATTTAAAGTTAAATTAAAGCGAATATAAAAGTTAAATGTTTAAAAAAATAGAAATTAAAAAAGCACATAAAAGAACTAAAACTAAACTAAAATGAAAGCTGAAAAAAAATAAAAATAAATAAAAGCCAATTCAAAATATGATTAAAACTACATATTAGTATTTAATACTATTTATTTACCATTTATTTTTTACCAGTAAGGAAGTCCCTAAAAGAACCCCGAGGAAGGTTTGTTCTTTAAACACAAAATAAAGAAAACTATAACAGACAAAACCGAAAGAGAATGAAGGACAAACTCAACCCACCAACACGGGGGATATCAGAGACAAAAACAATGCACCAGAAGAGAATGGCTGCATGTGGGCATTGCTAAGAATATCAAATAAAAAGCACAAGACACATGTGGGACTCAGAAAATCTTTTTTCTTGCTTCACAAGGTCATACGAGAACATAATAAACTCTACACACTGTGGCATCTCAGGGCTGCCGGGAGCCTCTTTCGCCAGTGGTACAACTGTCAATGAACCAATTACTATTCAATGGCCAATGGCAGAGAAAGATTTAACTTCCCATCCTGTCCCATATATATCCTGTAGTTTAAAGGAGACATATCATGCTTTTAAATCGTTCCTTTTTACATATAAATCATACATTTGTAGTCTATGTAAAGCGGAACTGCAATGCTTGGGTCTGAATTCCTCATTATTATAGCTCCACAGGCTCCTTTTCTACCCCTTTTCTGATGTGCGTCTGAGAGCAACTCGTTTTGGTGCGGTCTCTTTAAATACAATTGAGACAGTTCATACCCCGTCCCCTCTCCAGGATATAGAGGTGACACTCGGTTCAACTCCACCCCGTTCGGCCATTTTTGTAGTTTGATAGCAGAGATACGATTATCTAGCGGCACAGAAACTTTTTATTCACACGTTATTAATAAAATGTCAACAACGGAAGACTTGTCCAGCCAGCCTTACATGTTCGAGCCAGAGTCGGAGCCGGAGCGAGATGAAAATGAAGACGACGAACCTGCAGAACAACGTCTTCATATGGATGTATCGCAATGGTGTGTTACTGTATTTACACATGAAACTTTGGTCTTCCGACCTTTTACCACCGTGTCGATTTATTTTGATTAATATGTGCGAGGGAGAGAGAGCAAGACAGCGTCTAGTTTGGAGACGGTGTCTTGTTTACATTTTCGCCTGGCTCCGAAGAGAGAGAGAGTGCGTGCGCGCGACCGGGTCTCTCTCTCTCTGCTCGTTCTTTCAGTTAAACATGCGCCCTGTCACAAGCGCGGCAGTTCATCTACATTAGACGGTGTAATGAAGCGTGTGGGTTACCACATCCAACAACCGAACATTTTAACTTACCCTCTCGTAACTTCTGCATCTTTTAGCTTTGACTACAAAATTGCAGCGAGAAATAAAAATGGCGGATTGCTGATTTGCTGGAAGTGTTGGGCTGGAAGTCAATGTCCTTATTTGGCAGTTCCGCTGCAAATACTGTGACGTATTAGTTCACAAAACGTCATAGATAACAGAAAAATCGGAACAGGTTGAAAAATAAGGCCAAAACAGAAAATAAAGATATCAACGAAGCACCTGAAGAGAATAATTTAAACTTTTCTGTACTTCTAAACACTCCAAATATACAACAAAATGCATTTAAGGGCTAAAAAAGTGGATTTAGCATGATATGTCCCCTTTAAGGAATTGTTGTCACAAAACTCATCGGAGGAGCCTGTTTGTCCCTGATCTGAGGAACGAGTCTAATGATAATCCCATTCCCTCGTAATGGCCATTTCTCATTTCTCCAGCAAGAGAAGGAACCATGTAAGCCCAGAAAAGTGCTGTTTCTTCACCATCCCCAATGCTTCCAAGTGCGTTAAAAACACTCTTTTGCGAGATTCTGTGAAATCTTCAGAAAGGACAGTTTGGCACAAATGGCAAAGTCTAGAACTGCCAATACAAACACGCAGAGAATGCAAGTACTGTAGCTTGAGTGACATTTGCCAGCTGGCTCTCGATATCCTTCAGCTAAAGCACTGACAGGACTGAACCTGTTTGAAGAGGTAAAAATGAGTCACCAGTCAATTCACATGGGAAAAGCTGCTTGAAATTACAGGGCCGAGCTTAATTGGAGTTGGGTTTAATGTGTGTGCTCGCCTTCCAGAGCAATTCAATCAAGGAAATCTTCAGAAAAATCCTTGATTGTACCCTCCTTTCATTTTTCCATACACAGACCAAGGTTGGTTCGCTCTCTCTGTCCTTGTGATATATGGTAGAGTATTCCAGCACACACAAGTGACCTGTTGAATCTAATTTGGCCTCTGTTCCCCGAGCCATTGAGATTCCGAGTCCAGCACCTCTCCTCGAGCTGCATGACCAATGTGGCCGGTTATTGAGAAAAAGGTCGACAGCAAAGGTCATGCAAGACTAAAAAGCTGAAGATGAAAACGGCACCTTGGTGTATCTTTTATGAGGCGTTGGATGTGTTGTAAATCACATGACTTGTAGGTTGTAGATTATTTTCCATATTTCAAGTCAAACTGTAATCCCTGTCCTGTATCCAAGATCAAGGACAAGTGTAAAGCCCAACATCATAATTTGCATGCAGCCACTGTCCTGTACAAACATGGTGTCATGTGTACCGCATAGGCCTATAGTGACCTTGCTAGTAAATAAATGAAAATGTAGGGGGTCTTTAGGGTCTCCCAAGACTTATGGGTCTTTAAAGGGAGTTTACCAAAAAATTCCCCTAAACTACATCCGGAAATACAAAAAAATTACATTCTGAAGAAGAATACAACAATACAATGAGAACTGTTTTTGTCCATATAATGAAAGTTAATAGGGTACAAATTTACAACATTGGTCCCCAATGACTTCCACTGTATGGAAGAAAAAAAAAATCTAATTTCTAATATTATGGAGAAAACTTCCATAAAGTAATCTGATTTTGTAAAGCACCTAACCTGTAACTGGGATATCTTTATAATAAAAACCTCCTAACACCTGAAAGAAGCCTCGAGAAGGACTTTGTGCAAGATGCTTTGCAACAGTGTCGTGGTGATGACACTGCCATCGCCTGTCTCTACGGTGGTGATCGGTGATTCTATCATTCGGGGACTTTCACTCAATTCCCACGGAAGTAAAGCAGGAGTCCACTGTTTTCCCGGAGCTAAGGTACTGGACATAAACACAAAACTCTCTGATTGAGACCTGTCCTCCCGACTTTACTTATTCATTTTCAACTAGAAATGGAAAAAGAGGCAAGGGACTGCAGCAACAGAGAAACCCTAAAGGGAAGGGACATAGACCTTGAAGGTTTCTTCAAGCATCTTGGAGACGTTCCCACAGTTCTTCTGGATTTAGTCTGTCTCAGTTTTTTCTGTTTCTTCATGTAATCACAGACGGACTCGATGATGATGAGATCAGATCATACCGGCTGTTGTCAGACTCCTTGTGCATACACAAATCTTACTGGATTATTACAATTAATGGCAAAAAGAATGTTTGGAAATGTAAACTGATATTTCCTACTGACACACTACAGTAAAAGATATAAATAACTGACTTAAAACCATTGTTTGTTTGTTTTTATTAACATGCCTAAGACTTTTGCACAGTACTGTATGTTAAAATGAACTAATGTATTTAAACATATCTCCTGACTGAGAATATTCAGCACAGAATGAGATTACAGAGCCTGTTACACACATAACACGCTCTTGTGATTAAAAAACAGCTGTTAGGTCTGCAAAATAATAAAACAGAATCAACAGCATTGATTTTGGTTTTTAACTTGACACAAAGCCAAAATCAAAACTAAACTAAAAAAGAAAAAGAAAAAAAAAAAAAAGTGTTAAATATTCAGCATTTTGGTGCAATATGCTACAGAACAAATGCTTATCTAACACTCATGATAGGTCTATGTTCAATGATATGGAAATAAAAAAATCAATATATTGAGTCAAAATATTGACCTCTAAAATGCTTTTTTTAATGTTATTCTTATTTTTTATGTTATTCTTATTAATGCTTTGAATGTCATTTAATTATGTATTAGCAAATATTGATATACACATTCAATTGTGATTTATTTAATTACAACATCATGTAACTACTTTTATTATACGATTCACTGTACAGTACCGGTAAAAAGTTTAGAAACATTACTATTTTTTATGTTTTTGAAAGAACTCTCTTATGCTCATCAAGCCTGCATTTATTTAATCAAAAATACAGAAAAAAAGAGAGAGAAATTGTGAAATATTATTACTCTTTAAAATAAAGGTTTTCTATTTTAATATATTAAAATATAATTTATTTCTGTGATGAACTGAAATGTTTTGCCTATATATATATCAGTCCCTCCAGTTTTTCGCGATTCCGCGATCGCTGAAGACAACGCAAAATCAACAAATTGTCACATTTTTTTGCGATCCTGCATAATTCCTAATTTAACCGCAAAATAATCACAAAAATGAAAAAGACCTCACAAAACATTAAATTATAATCACCCAATTGAAATATCTCTAGTTTAATTAAAGTTTCAATGCATTTTACGTGGATACAGATGTTGCGCACGCGTGATGTCTGTGAGCGGTCTGTCAGAAACATGGCGAAAGAAAATTTGTCTCACCTTCCCTCTCACATAAGCGACAAGGAGCGGGCTAAGCAATATTCTGATATATTGAACGAGAGTGGGGGTAAATTGTTTTGTTTTGACCGAGTGACTGCCTGACTGCAGTGTGTGTGTGTGTGTGCGTGTGTGTGTGTGACTGACTGCGTGTCACCGCCTGTCAGCGTAAATTCTCTTTATAGCGCTTGAACAAATACACATAGCAACAATTACTTCAAAATATTAATCTTGGCGAGTATTTACGTAAAACTATCAGTAATAACTGATTGGGACGTTTGTCATTACTGTAGTAGGTCTTAAAGTGACAGTAACCTAATTTACCTGCTGTTGTCAGTGTTGTTAATGTTAATCAAGCAACAACAATAGCTACAGCACAATTTTTTTAAAAACGTAAATTATCCACTGTTTGTAACTGTATCCTTGTATTCATTTGTCCTGTTTTGTTTCTTTTTGTTATTTGTTCCTTTGTTCTTATTTCATTACTGAGTGTTTACTTGATTATTTAAATCATTTCTTGGATGTTCCTGGTTGGGCCCATAGGTTGTTTTAAAAGTTAATTTGATGAGAATTTGATTAGACCAAAATAAACAAGCTTTATGCATTTTGTTTGTGATTCGTGTCATGTATGACTATTGTGCATCTGACATAATACTTTTATGGTAAATGTGATGTCCTAATTATAAAATATATAAATCGCAAATTTTTTCACACATTTCTGGAAATTACCACCACAAAATCAGTCATTTTGATCGCAAAAATCACACAAAAAAATCGTGAAATCCTGGAGGGACTGATATATATATATATATATATATATATATATATATATATATATATATATATATATATATATATATACATATATATATATTTATTTATTTATTTATTTATTTATTAAACAGCACAACTGTTTTCAACATTGATAATTTGCTTGTTTCAAATCAGACAATCCTACTAAATGCACAAAAAGAAATGGCAGAAAAAGATAAACTTCAATGACAGCAACAGCAACATTCATTTGGATCCTTGATTGGAACCATGTCAATCCTCTCACCCCAGGAGCACAAGGATGTGCTGTCTTTGAAGAGCATTGATTTAACAGTAGGAGGGCCTGCACAATTTTCCATCCTGTCATCCTGCTGTGCATATCAAGAGAGGCATCTCCACTATTTCATGTCTATTTCTTCTCCTCTCCATGCGTCTGAAAGGACCTAGAGAGATCTATTCATCAAAATGTCCACTTTTACACTCAATCAACCATGTGAACCTTCGACCATAGTGAGGGTAACATTAACAAACTGTACTATTTTACTTTTAATTTCATCGATTGAAAAAAGGAGAAGGAAATATCAACAAAGAAAAGGAAAATTGCTAAAAAACCCATATGTACAAGCACATCTGAACCCTGTCCAAGGTCTAAACACAAGCATATTAAAGCGTTCTATGCGTTCTAATGTATTCGCTTCCTCTTGCACTCTGTCCTTTGTTCCCTCTCCTGACCCAGAATGTCAGTGGCCTTTCTGGTGAAAACTCAACAAAAGCTACACCAGAAAATGAATGCATTAACCGTGAAACCTATCGGCGGAAAGCAGAAACGGCTGACGCAATAAAAGAGAAAAATGTCACTTGCAGCGAGGATCATATGCTCAGCATTTCAGCTGTGAAGGCCCCCATCAAAGTCCCTTAGAGTTAGACAAACTCAATGTAATGCTTATTGCAAGACAACGACACAGCCTGACAAGTTGAAGATGGATCTGGAACCAAATAAGAAACACGTATTGATTAAAATGCAGAGACTAAATTACCTCAGGGATGCACCAATAATAACCGATAATAAACAGCATGTTATGGCAGATAACTGATAAATTGACTTTTTCTTTCTGTTTGCAACCCTTTCAACTCTAGAATATGGACATTACAATGTGATTTGACCAAAGCATAACCACTGCTTTTTAATTTACTGACATCTTGGTGGTTTTCATAATTTGCCTAAGACCGTTCCAGTAGAGCAAAGAGCTACAGTAGCAACAACAAGTTCATAGACTGATCAAATATATTTGAATTTGAATGCAATGTAAGTCGCTTTGGATAACTAATGCATAAATGTAAATGTAATTTTTGAAATATGTTAATAATCAAATCTGAAATCTGTAAAAACATCATAGGGAATTAACAGTCATGCACAATAGAGCTGCATCTATTGTGCTATTTTAAAGGTTCCTAATTTTGTTTTGGAGGTCTCCTACAACGGGTTTAAATACATCAAATGTCAAAAAAAGTTACATTTTCTCATAATATACATTGCACATCACCACATTTTTCAATGATTCTCAAACGAATCGTCCAATGATCCAGTCTGTCAAAACCCCTCCTTTCCGCACACACATGCACACAAAAAGTCTTTAGAGTAAAAAGTAATTTTTCTGCTCTTTTTTCTATGCCGATGCACTCCCTAACAAAATCACTTCAATCATTTTAGAATTAATCATTTTCAAATGGAGTTATTCAATTTATGTGGTGAAACTTCTAGTATTTTTTCCAGAAAAACACAATATTGCATTGTCAAGTTTTTTTCCCCCAATATTGTGCAACCCTAATTGTCGCAAAATGCAATTATTTATGAAAAAATGTCTACTATAATATTGACAGGCCACTTAAAAATCAAGCTTACAAAGAACAAGCTTATGAAAAAAATCATCATGCATGCTGTGGAAAACTTATATATATGCTTGGCTTTAATTGGTGCACTTTCAGCAGAAAACAATTATAGCTGTTGCTTGCATTTCTGGAGCTGGAGATACAAAACCTGTACAAAGGGTGATAGGTCTTGAGCCATGTATGATAAACAAACAAACAAAAGAACAGGAGATTACAGATCTGCCATTTAAAATCAAACTGCTGTCACATGCCGTCAACCCTTACCTTTTGGTGACTCTCCACATCCTCTCCTTTTGCAGTGATGAGGGGCACTGGAATAAAATCAAACAGAAAACATCAGGTCACAACAATGAGGGCTCCATCATCAATCCATTTAACATGTTGGCAAAACTGCAACACATAGGCAATAGTCTAAAAGCCCATGACTTTATAATGTAAATGTTAGGCTAAGTGCTGCTCCTTTAAGATCTAGAAGAGGGAGTTAAAAGCCATCTGATTAGAAGAGAATCTTTTCCCCTTTAATCTGTACCAGCCTTTAGGGACATCTGCACCACAAGTATTTTGCAAAGTTTTTCATTAGAGCTGGAGAAGCTTCTCTCAAATTACATATCCATTGATCCCGAGAAGAGAGTCGCTTTGAGAGGAGCCTCAAAATCGATACTGAGCGTCAAAACGGCAGATGCAGAGATGACTTTCCGTGCCAGTGAGATCATTGCGAGTGAGTTTCGGCTTCTGAGAATACCACCGGTTTCTGGCCATTATGCTGTCCTTGGAACAGTTCATAATTGCTCCTTTTACTTATACGCTTCTCGGGTGACATTATCAGAGCAGAGCCCTGAAAGTGTGCATTAAAACTCTAGATTAACTCATATGAGGGTTAAAAGGCATTTGCTTGTTGCTACTTCACAAGTCCATTTGCAACCTGTGAAATCTTCTTTTATATAACTCTTTAATGAGGCTGATGTTTACACCTCTGGGCCAATAGTTGGTTTGAATTTTATTTAGCTTCTTTATCCCTGGCCCAGTATGCTTGTAAGTTGTAACTTAATTATTTATGAAGTCCAGTTCTCTGTAGATGCTCAAAAAAACTGTTGAGAAGCCTGCAGAAAAAATTCAAGCATTATTAATTACGTTATGTGTATTTCATAAACATAGAAATGATGGCAAGATCCAAAAGTAATAGGGGAAAATAAGTTTTATTTCTTGACCTGGTGTTATGCTAAGTAAATTAAATATGCATAAATGAATGGCTCAATGCTAGAAATATCTGATGGCTGCTTAAGTGAAAACATCTTTAAATTCATTAATGTAGACATCGATGAAAACTATACTTGATAAAAAGATGATGATGGGTAAACATAGCCGTAGAGAAAAGTGGAAAGAAATCAGGGCACAGGGCAACATTAAAATTCCAAGTTAACTTTGAAATGAGGAAACATTGAGCAAAATCATAAATGAAGGGAACCAAAAGGTCATGTGAGCTCATTAGACCTAAACAGCATGAGTGGCTCAGTGGATCTAATTAATACTGCTAAAAAAAAATTATATAAATAATTTTATATGTGTGCTTAGTTGTCTTTTTATTTTTATTAATGTCACACTGTTTGCACAAACAGCTTTGCAGAGTTCAGGGAACAAACCAACACACTCACTTAAACTGTCCATGGATCATTGGAAAATAAATGTATGTAGTTTGTTTGTCTGAATGCTTATTATGAATAAACCAATCTTAAAAAGTCCCTGTGCAGCATTTTAGTTATTTTTTATGAAAAAAATATTTAGTTAAATGCTACTCTCTCTATCTAATAATATTAGCAATTTTATGTATGTTTCAAATGCTATCATTATTTTCATTTGTTGTCATATACATTAGGCTACCGTTCAAACTTCAAAAGTTGTTGTTTTTTCCTCAAAGTAATGAATACTTTTATTCAACAAGGACACATTAAATTGATCAAAAGTAACAGTAAAGTCACAATGAGGAAATTTTTACACCGGTAAATAAACTTGAGAATTCGCTGCACGAGAACTCTACGTATATATCAGGGAGCCGCTAACAATATGTGGGCTACTGACAACGTTTTTGAGTGTAGGCTCACTTTTCACTGTAGTTTCACTGCGAATTCGAGATCATGTGTACCCCGGCAGTACTGACCGCACATTTTACAAGATATTTGTCAATGAATGACCAATGCTTTGTGGAGCAGAGCAGATGATTTCAGTTTATAATTGTAGTGTCAGTCTGTTGTCTAACTGAACTAAATGTTTTTTATTTCTAGAAAAAAGCAAAACGACAGTAGAGGTGGTGCCATGGTGGGCAAAGTAATGTAATCACTGTACGGCCGAACACGGTGTAAGACCGGCACACTGACTACCGCAACAAGCCTAGTAAACTGACATTGTTACAAAAATTTTTACATTTCAAATAAAAGCTGTTCTATTAAACTTTCTATTCATCAAATAAAAATCCTGAAACAAATTGTCAATGTCCATAAAAATATTAAGCAGCATAACTATTTCAACATTGAGAATTTCTTGAGCACCAAATCAACACATCAGAATTATTTATGAAGTACTGTATCATGTTATACTGACGACTGAATAATGGCTGCTGAAAATTCAGCTTTGCCATCACAGGAATAAATAGCATTTTAAAATGTATTAAAGTAGACGACTTATTTTAAAATCGCAATAATATTTTACAATATTTTTTATTTATTATATTTTGATAAATTGTTTTAATGGATTTTTCATAGACAGGATCACATACAATTGCCCAAAGGTTTCTTCACAATGAACAAAACAAAAATTGACCCTCTGAAGCCCCCAACCCCCCAGCGGTCCCCCAGGTCCAGGCCACTGATCCTTGTAATAAAATTGCAATACAATTTGACTGTATTTTTGATAAAATAAAAATGCAGCCGTGGTGAGCATCAGGGATTTCTTTTAAAATCTTGCCAAACCTCAAACATTTAAACAGTAGTGCGTAATATCTTAGTAAACATATACCATACCATACATATTTTGCCATGCGCAGCCTAAATAAATAAATAAATAAAAACATTTATAAATGCATTCATTGTGTCAATTTGGTAGTGCCCACAGGCATGTGGCAAAATGCCCATATAGTATGTTTAATCTGGCCCTATGATCTCTAGATATCCACATCGGCCACTGACAAACATTTCAGTGGTCAACATTCTGACCACTTCTAACTAACCTGCTTATCTATCTAATATTTAAATAAAGGTGTCCATGTTTACCACCATGGTCACACAACTTAATTCATGTTACACAACTTCCAAATGTTTAAGATGATCTTCCAACACACTTTAAAGGGGGACATCACTTTCCCTCTTTCTTACAAAATGTAAGCCATTAATAATAAATAACCCTTGAGTGGATGGATTTGCTCTGCCCTGAACATTATCTTTCCCACTGTGGCTGAATCATAAAGAACCAAGGCATTTTCATATCATATCAGTGGGCAGGATGAGCCGAGGCCAGAGCTGATATATAATTCTGCTGTTGCTGTCAGATAATTCCCCTAACAGTTTCACCCAAGCATTGGGTTGTTTATGGTTGAAAAATGAACATTGGTACTGCCTATCATCAGGATAGCTTCCCTAATGTGCACTACTTTCATAGCGGAAAAAGATAGATCACAATTTCACCTCAAATCTAATGTTCCATATTAGTGCTCTGACAGGATCACAAAAGAAAAGCAATAGGGGAGGCTCATAATACTACATCTCCCTGAGCGTGCCATTAAAGCGATTGTAAAATGCAAGAAATATGTGTTTAATATTAAGAGCCGAGCGCCGTTTCACTCAGCAAACATATTCAAGCAAAAAAGTTGGATCCATCTTGAATTTTAAATAAATAATTCCACATAAATAAGAAAATGGGTTTTAACAAAGAAAAGAGTGGTTCTCTCAGCAGCAAGGCAGGCTACATTCTCACATGGACTGGAGTCTGTCAGAGTGGATTAAATATGCAACATTTGGCTTGAAAACCTTGGCTTCTTGCAGGAACGCATCCAAGTTCACTCCTCATTTTCTGACATCTGTCGCAAACTTTCAATCTTTTCATGCCGGTCCCCTGAGGATGTTATAGGGCGGGAGAGACACACACGAGGGCCATTTACCAGCTCTGTAAGCTCTGCTTGCACATGGCCGCTGAGACAACTACACTATAAAGTGCCCTTCTTTATTGCCAGTGTTGCTTTTAACAACTGCGGGCTATATTCTCGATAAAATACTGCAAGAAAATCATTTGCCTGAACTGATGACATCTGTGTACAATTTTTTCAGATGTCTTCTAGAGTAGAGAAATGCAAAGAACAGATGCTCCTTCAGATGAAGGAAAACAACATGGGAAAAATTAGTGAAATTAGAAGCTTTGGATGAAAGCTGTACTTGTGTAATTAAAGGTATTTCAAAGTCTGCTAGGAAATATTGATGCACAGTTCTTATGAACAAATATGAATACTTCCCTGCTACACAGTTTGCAAAAATTAGTATGTCAAATCAGCAGCATGCCTGAATACTCAGTATTCATCATATACACAATAGAAAACAATAACTGAATGACCAATGTTACTATAAAAAGCACTAGGCCTATTAAAAATTGAGGCTGATACAGCTAGAGGAATTAATGAATTAATAACAAATAAATAATACATGGATTTACATCTTTTCTTACTATTCTGTATATCTATCCAAGTTATTTCCAACTCATTTTCATTTTCCTTTAGATGTGTGGAGAACTTTGTCTTCAGTAAACTGATTGAACTTTAACTTTGACTTCTGGTCTTCAGTGACCATATCGGTCTCTCTATATGGGGTCTAGCTGTAATTCCCCTACAGTGAAATGGATTAAGAATAAATCAAAATAAAACACAAAAATTCTTATATATATAGCCCCATTAAACAGTTGATTTTAGTTTTAATGTATGTTACACTTTTTGTGTTGCCAATGTGTGAACAACTTCCAAAATTTGGTTGGTTTGACATGGAATGTCCCATATACTTTATATTCAAACGATCATGAAATTCAAAGAACTTCGCCATAAGTACACTCACCTAAAGGATTATTAGGAACACCTGTTCAATTTCTCATTAATGCAATTATCTAATCAACCAATCACATGGCAGTTGCTTCAATGCATTTAGGGGTGTGGTCCTGGTCAAGACAATCTCCTGAACTCCAAACTGAATGTCAGAATGGGAAAGAAAGGTGATTTAAGCAATTTTGAGCGTGGCATGGTTGTTGGTGCCAGACGGGCCGGTCTGAGTATTTCACAATCTGCTCAGTTACTGGGATTTTCACGCACAACCATTTCTAGGGTTTACAAAGAATGGTGTGAAAAGGGAAAAACATTCAGTATGCGGCAGTCCTGTGGGCGAAAATGCCTTGTTGATGCTAGAGGTCAGGGGAGAATGGGCCGACTGATTCAAGCTGATAGAAGAGCAACTTTGACTGAAATAACCACTGGTTACAACCGAGGTATGCAGCAAAGCATTTGTGAAGCCACAACACGCACAACCTTGAGGCGGATGGGCTACAACAGCAGAAGACCCCACCGGGTACCACTCATCTCCACTACAAATAGGAAAAAGAGGCTACAATTTGCACGAGCTCACCAAAATTGGACAGTTGAAGACTGGAAAAATGTTGCCTGGTCTGATGAGTCTCGATTTCTGTTGAGACATTCAGAAGGTAGAGTCAGAATTCGGCGTAAACAGAATGAGAACATGGATCCATCATGCCTTGTTACCACTGTGCAGGCTGGTGGTGGTGGTGTAATGGTGTGGGGGATGTTTTCTTGGCACACTTTAGGCCCCTTAGTGCCAATTGGGCATCGTTTAAATGCCACGGCCTACCTGAGCATTGTTTCTGACCATGTCCATCCCTTTATGACCACCATGTACCCATCCTCTGATGGCTACTTCCAGCAGGATAATGCACCATGTCACAAAGCTCGAATCATTTCAAATTGGTTTCTTGAACATGACAATGAGTTCACTGTACTAAAATGGCCCCCACAGTCACCAGATCTCAACCCAATAGAGCATCTTTGGGATGTGGTGGAACGGGAGCTTCGTGCCCTGGATGTGCATCCCACAAATCTCCATCAACTGCAAGATGCTATCCTATCAATATGGGCCAACATTTCTAAAGAATGCTTTCAGCACCTTGTTGAATCAATGCCACGTAGAATTAAGGCAGTTCTGAAGGCGAAAGGGGGTCAAACACAGTATTAGTATGGTGTTCCTAATAATCCTTTAGGTGAGTGTATTAGGGCTGTCGCGGTGAAGGATTTTCCCTTGCGGTAATTTTGAGTGGCTCAATAGCGCGATATGCGGTTTTACCGCATTTATTAATTTATTTGGATAAAATTTGTTGCTATATAAATAAGTGTCATGATGTGGTCAGCATGCACAAAAACGAGTACATTTTCAGTAACCAATAAACCATAGACTGTAGAAAAATAAAATAAACCGAATCGAAACAGCGTCTCTGCGCATTGAAAGCCTGTCACTCAGAGCGCAGTTGTTACGGCAACGGACTGTCTTTGAGTGAGTCATTAAACCATTCATTCAACAACACGTTCAAAAACGCTGATTGATTCATTAAAAGATAGTAGTGAAACAAGGTTAATTATTTTTAACTTTGAGCTCCACTTTTCAAGGCTCAGCTGACCAGCAATGCGTCGCATGGGTAACTAGGCCTGTCACGATAACAAATTTTGCTGGACGATAAATTGTCCAAGAAATTATCGCGATAAACGATAATATTGTCGTTCTGAGACCATTTTCATTTAATATAATTATAATGGCATAATAATGCAGGTACACCTTTTCAACGATCTATAAACTTTTATTTCTAAAGAATATTAAACATTGAAAACGGAAAACATTTTAAATATCCAAAAAAATGAACAAAACAACCAAAAACAATAAAAGCAATGGACTCTTAGTGTCTGTTAACAAAATAAATGTCTGTTAATAAATAAAATGGATGTAAACAAAATTGCACTTCAAAAAATATTAAACATTAGGCTTTAGAATTAGGCATAAATAGTGATACATTCCATAACAGGCAAAACTGCCGGTTAGGACCTTTGTAAACAAATTAAAAAAAGCCTCAACAAGCCATATCACACCATTCTGCACTGTTACTCCTGTTACTTTGTCAAGTGATTGTGTACTGTCGGGAAGACGGAGACGCACTTTATTGCGTGTATGCTACGCACTGAAAATACTTGGTTAGGATTAGGGGTGAGGAGTGCGTGCGTATTACACGCCATAAAGAGCGTATCATATGCACGCAAAAACTATTTTTGGCGTATAAATGGCACGAGAAATAACATTCGTGGTATAGATACGCATTTTCATGTGATCGGGCTCGCTGTCGCAACTCACAACTAGCGTCTTCTCTCTCTCCCGGCAGTAGCCGCAAACAGTCCCGCCGGCGCTTTCCCATACGTGACTGACAAGCGCCGCGCGCCGCCTCCCCACACAAAGACCATGCAACTGACAAGAGACGAAGAGAGTTCACTCCTCCTATACGCTAAAGAACCGAGAGTGGTCATCCAGTCTCTTTGGTAGAGAGAGAGAGACGAGGAAAACAAACAAGCATGCAAATGGAATTATCGCGGCCGGAAAAATTATCGAGCTCATTTTTTTTTATCGTGCGATTAATTGACTTATCGACTATCGCGACAGGCCTATGGGTAACACTGAAGCTTCACTTAATAGAGACTAATGGCATTGATTCAATGCGTGACTCACTGAGTTTTGTTTCCCGCGACCGCGAGTTCCTCGCGCTGTGGATGCTGACCAGCGCTGTTGCTGATGCCATTCATGGTAAATACCCTTTATTTTAAACGTTAAAAGGATGACAGGACAAATATTTAACTTTCCTTGGACACGGCAACCTTTTCACGAGTATGACGTGACCTCAAATACAGACGCAGGTAATCCACGCGCTCAGTCGATCTCTCTCATTCACAGTCTGTTTAGGCTTAAGTGCAAATCCACGAAGCCTCTGTACAAATCACCATGATAAAACCATGATCACCATGTCTTATTATCATTATTAACTTATTTAACATTCAATACACATGCACGAAGTTCAAAACAAGAAGGGTTTCGCCTTATGAAAAAAGAAAACACGCGAATATCGCGGTTGCTGCGGTTACTTGAATTCCTCTGCGGTTGGCTTGTCAGTAGCGCGGTACTGCGATATTGCGGTTATCGCGACAGCCCTAGAGTGTATATCGTGGCCTTGAATCACATTGTCTCAGTAATAGGTTGCTGGCTGCATTTTACTTTACAGCCACTGGTGTCGCTAATGACAAGGGTTTCTGAATTCTACATATAACCCCTTTATATGCTACAAGTAATTTTAGGCATCACAGCATTATAATATACTGTAGGCTACAGTATGAAAAATGGATATTCATTTTGAAATTTGCTAAAGATTACATTTAACAGTGTTTTTAGTGTTATTCGAGCTTTTGAAGAAGAGTTCACAAAAAATGTAAAAAAAACAACTGTACAAAAAACATTCAATATTGTCTGTTAAAATTTATTTATATTAATTAATTTTTATAACCAGCTGCTGCTGCTGCTGCTGATGATGATATTGTGCATCCCTGAGTTCTCCCTCAAACTCAAAATGTACTTTGAAAGTACAGGAATTTGCATTACTTAGCTTTGGAAGGTGAACATGGAGTTTTGAATTTCATCAAGAACGCATTCATTTGCCTCATTCCATCAACCACACCTCAAAACATTTCCAAATTTAGCCACTTTTTGCCTGAATCAGAATTGTAACTGGCATTTATTTGAAACAAAACTATTGTCAGCATTGGCTTTTATATGAAGGAAATGGGATTCCAAAGTCTCAGAGTCACAATGAGAGCAGTCACTTTGGTTTGGTTCCGGAAGCCAAATTTATTGTTCATGCATGCGTGCCGTTTTGTGTCTGAAGTTCTTTTCATTACCAGGTCTCCACAACCTTTCCTGCACATTATGCTCACTGCCTCAGTAAGTGGTTAGCAGCACAAATTACATGATAATATTTATACGTTTTTTTTTTAATTAATTACATTTTTAGAGTGTACGAGAAGTCATTTGCTGTACTCAATATACTCTGCAAGTTGATAATGAACCTATAAGTGTTAATCAAAAGACAGAATGTATAAAAAGTGTCAGAAATTCACAAGTGTGAAGCAAACAAAGCAAGTTATTAGTCATTACTCCTTCCATAAATCACAAAGGCGCACTGATATTTATCAAATAGGCACTCAGAGGAGACCTCAAAGCTGTTCTGAGAGAATTATATTAATGTAATGCATTAGTTATTAGAAACTTGCAAACCAATCACTGCCACTTGAATGGTGTTACAGCCATTAAATGATAACATTGAATGCTATAGACTGTTCTCTGCTTCTGTATTCTGTTGGTGTGTATTAATTCTCTTGCTGAGTACTAGACCCTGCTGTGATGATGATTAGTACCACAAACAGTAGGAGCACTACACAAAATCCAAATCCAATCGAAAACATGAGTCAATCAGAGATCCCTTTTAAATTATTGCTTGTGAGCTGTATTAAACCTGAACTACTCTCTCTTGACATTTCATTCAAAGTGGATGAGTGAATGCTTTTAAAACACAAAATTTCATGGCACTATGAAACTAATATGACCTGAAAGGAGCATGACTTATCTCTTGAATAAAAAGTACCTCTCTTCATCTTTCACATCACTTCACTATCTCACTTTGGAAGCGGGTGGCTAGAGAAAAGGATTTTCTGATGACCTGTCAGTCTAAGAAAAAATAGGAAAACTTTGGAGAAGAAGCTGTCAAAAAGCACTCGGCAGGTCTGATAATCACATCAAGAGTTTGTTGTTAAATGTATATGACGGGTCTTCAGTTCTCTAAACAGACAAATATTGATCACTCAAAAGATCGAAACATGATGAAAGTGCAGTTAGATGACAACAAGATGTGAGCAGACTACAACTTCATTATTAAAAAGATCTCCCACTGTGTGACGATGTCTCTGGCTGTGCACTCTACAAAACTGAACTGAGAATGGCTTTTAAAGTGGGCATGAAATAAAAATCCATTGATTTTCTATCTTATTGTGATCGATTCATCTATGCATGTTTCAGTTTATTTTTGCAACACATAGTAATTTTCAATTAAAACGTCATACAGTAACTCAACCTTCCGGTGAAATGACAGACTTCTCTCTACCACAGGGGGACTTAGACTTCTTGAGTATTTAAGTCGACATGAAACGCAAGTTGCGGTAGTCTTTTCTTCCCTGTTGTGACGTTTATGTGAGTGAAACGGCTTCTCGAACAACAACAAAAAATGTCAGGCAGGACTTGATTTTGTCTATGACCTCATGTGAGTGACAGGTTGTCCCGCCCTCACGCCAGTAAACACGTCATCAGAGAAGAGAAGAGAGATGTCACAGCAAGAGAAGAGATGTCCTTTTAGCACAAGTTAGAAAGTTGGGAGAAAAGAAAACGAGCATGCATTGGCATTTATTTGCTCATCATAAATGCCGATTTGTCTCCATCTCCCATGGCTTTCAATCCCAAGCCAAATCCTAAGACTGCCTCTCACTGATAAGCAGAACAGAGCGCAAGTATTCACACCGCCAAGGTGATTTCATGCCATCCATGGATTCCTGCGCTCCCTGCATACCTTAAGATTTGTATTTGACAGTCACTTTTCCAGACAGTCAGAGTGTGTTTATCTTTTTAACTGTCAGGTGTAAACAGCACTTTTATCTTTCAAAACTGCTAGCTTAAACTGCCTCCTGACTCAAGCAATGGACTAACTTCTATGGGAACAGAATAACATCTGTGGGAAAGACTTAAAATGCCTGTAATTATTCTCAATCTTGCAATATAACTTATCATAACAAAACATATTTCTTTTAAATGGCTTTGTTTTTATCTGTGACTGACAGCAAAACCGCAGCGGCCTTTGACTGATCATTCTTTCTGCCTGCAGGTTCACACTAAAGGTAGGCCTATGTTTTCTCAAAGTTTTATTCTGTACATCATAAATAATACAGCAAGACAGCGCTGATATAATCTTGACATACATATCTTCATAAAACCCTTACACAAAAAGTTCTTTACAGGGAAATTTTACAAGGAATAGAATTTTTGTTTCTTTTAAATTTTACATTTTCGTCACAAAAAATTACTAGGTTTTGATTTGCAATAATGAAATTTATTTTTTAATTATTTTATTTGCATTCTATATTTATTAAATATTTATTTTTGTATTTTTTCCCATTTTTCCATAAAAATCTTGCTGTGATAATGTCTTCCATTAGTTTTTTTGTCACAAAATGTCCAATATTGAATTTATTATTTTGTTTTTCTAACAGAAATAATAGAGCTATAATGTAACTCCATGATGGCTATATTGAAAAACAATGGCAAATGAAAAAAAACATTAACATTCCAAATTATACTTTCGAGACTATCATAATAATTCTTGCAATTTTGACAAAACCGCATGTCACTTAGCTAAACTGATATGATATGTTTAAATCCGCCAGATCTAAATTCATATGGGCAAGATCGGAAAATGTAAGATGTAGTGATAACGTACCTCTAGCCCAAAATAGCAGATGCCGGTTCTGTCAACTGACCTGGAAACTCTCTCACATGTGCCCCAGACCAGCGGGGTCATCCTAACTGCTGAACTCTGCAGGTGCGAGTACTACTAAAACTAGGTCAGTTCCTCAAGATATTAGCAACCACAAGTCTCATTCTTGAACAACGAGGTATATCTTACGTGCACAATGCACATCAATAATTCCATAAACAGTTATGTGAGATCTTTCAGCATAGCCTACTTCTTGAATTTAAAAGAAGCCCTCAATAGGAGTTTATTTTCTCTACATATCTCAACAAATTGCCAAAACAAATTGAGGCACTTTGAGAAGTAGCAAATTATACCTCAGTGGCAAAACTGACAAAATATGGGGCAATGACAATACTTCTTATCAGACAGTGCACATTTGCCTGTGGTTCAGGTGTTCAGACACATTAGGACCCATGTGCTCTATATATACACACAATACAAATGGATGGCATGCTCAGTCCAACAATCTGAATTGCATTTACGTGACTGGCATGTAGGGCATACACAATCTTACATGAACTGCATCGGAAACACACAATTCATGCAATCGGGTGGTTAGGCCTGATTTATGACCCCAATATCCACAAATGTCCATATTAAACTGTCTTTATAGGCATTGATCAATACATTAAAATGGCTCTATCTGCATTGGTGCTCTGTATGAAACATGTAACATTACTCATTTGCCTGGCACATAGACCTCAACTAGGAAGGGGGAGAAGAAAAAGGTTTCAGTTAAACAATACTTCACATTTGCACACATCTACTCCAAACTGTTGTCCTTCTCTTCAATTCATTTTTAACAATGACAACCAGATACTCTGGTTAAGGCAGCTTACTCAAAGTAAATTACATTCATGTTGCCCAAAAATTATGTCAAGACAAGCAGCACACTAGGTTTTGAGACAGATTATCACACCTATGATGCTCAAAAAATATTGTCAAGATTGGCAGCTCATTAGGTTTTCGAGAAACAATCAATAATACCTACAATGCACAAATATGCTGTCTAAACGCAGCTCTCTAGGTTTTGAAACGGCCAATCACACATATGATGCCCAAAATGTTGCCTATAGGCAGCTCAGCCATTCATTCAATCTATTAGACAAATAAGTTTGAAAAGGCACGTATCCTTCAAATATTTGGGAGTTTAATTCATTCAACTGTCAAATGGAGTTGTAAAGATCAGTCTCAAGCATTCCCCATAACTTGACAGAGCAGCAAAGCTGTTACAAAAAAAGAAGGAAGTGTCATTTGTGGCAGCTTATTTAAAATAGCTATACCCTTGTTACTAATAACGGTTATACTCAGCATATGCTTTTCCATAAGTAAAATAAGTAAACATCCTTTTAGACTGCTGCCTTTCTCAAACAAACAGCAAAATAAATAAATTAAAGATTCTCGAGCTGAAAAACTTCATTTTGGTAGGCTATATGAGTAAAGAAATACTTACCAACCGACAAAAGCAAGAAATATTGGGCAACACTGTATCCGTATTGAGAGTTTATGGGAAGCATAGTAATACGAAGCGCGGATAGCGCAGGCAGCCAGCTCGCTGTTGCAGAATGTTTGCACTGATCTTCTATCCAACACTCACTACAGTGCCCGCCGATCATTACACAGCTTTTGTTTTGCGAGGACATTTCCTGTTGAACGCGCGCCTCGGCTGCGGCCTCTAGTGGCCACATCGCTAACTACAACAAAAGGGGCAGTGCTTGTCACTAACATAACAAGTGCGATTCAAATGTTTATTAAAGGGATAGTTGGACAGAATCGACAGATGAAACTTACAACAAATGTAACAGCCATCATCTTCGTTGATCAAAACCACAATTTGCTCCGTGAAAGACAGAACGGCAGAACGACAGTTTCATTCACGTTCATCGAAAGATGGCAATGATGACAGAACATGTGAACAATCACGTCATAATTTGGCTTCAGTTATGAAATCACCTAAAATGTTAACCTGCATATTTAGATCACAAACCCAATACATTACATGACTAAAAACACACCGATCTAATCTAATCTGGCTATAAACACATATTTAATAGTCAAGAGAGTCATGACTATCAGTATCACCTCCACTAACATGTATGCAGTCTTTTTCACGCTATGTGAACTGACCGATTGAACAAATTATGTAGATAACATCCAGCCGTACCGCTCTGTAACATTAAAATAACGACAAGAAATCAATAGATGTGTGCTATATTTAGCTGATGCGCAGAACACTCTCTCACGGTTACCAGTTACCACAGCAACCCTTCGGACGCTCCGTGTTGAGTTCTGCGCCGAAAGCTCTGGAAATGTCAATGCAATCTGCGCGGACTGGACCGAGCTGCGCCGCTGCTGCTGCTGCTGTGTTTGGAAGTTTCTGGAAAGTTCGCCGAAAAGAGATGCAGTTTTGGATTACCAACATTGACTGGACTGACAAGCACAGGCGGGTTTGTTCGTTTGTTTATCTGATCTTAACACCGCTAGCGTACCGAGGAAGGTCCAGGATGGCTGTCGTGGGCTTTGATGTGGGATTTCAAAACTGCTGTATAGCTGTGGTCAAAAGCGGGGGCATCGAGACCGAATCCAATGAATTTTCAGACAGATGCAGGCCGTAAGTGGATGCTGATTCTGTGCTTGCTGAATGCATAAAAATACACAGAGCTTGCGTTGCATGAATCATCAGTGTATCAGATGAATGTTGACTACTCTACATTTGGTATCCACCCGGGCTGAAAGACTAACGTTACTAGTCAAGCAGCATAAGTCAAACTTTAGGATCTAAAGTCTAATTGATAAGGTGTTGTTGTTGTCTTAATAAAAATAAATAACAAAATATCAGAACTCATGGTTCCTCATATCATATACCTGTCAATGTCAAACATCTGAAACCTGTATTATCTGTCAATTTGGGCCCCTCAGAATTGAATATGCCTTAACCTTTTTCTTTTAGCTGTTGTATCATTTTAGTTCAAAGAACAGGACCATTGGTAATGCTGCAAGAAACCAGGTAGGCATCCCTGTTCTCATCTGATGATTATGAATTGAAAATGATCTAGCGTGATGTAACACCATTAGTCTTTTTTTCACTTGTTCTAGATGATAACCAATCCTGCAAGCACTGTCTCTCATGAGTCTCAATGGACCTCATGGCAGATTATTTCAGGATCATGTTGTTACGGTGGCTGAGAGAGCTCAATGCGCTGCAACTGAAGAAAACACATGCAAATAGAAGAACACCCGCGAATTAAGAAAACATCTTCAGTTTCACAACACATGTGTGCTCCAAATACTCACAACACAACCCAAATACAGAAATGCGCTGCAAAAGTTCACAACACAACCCAAAACGCGTTGCAAAAGTTCACAACACAACCAAATACAGAAACGCGCCGCAAAAGTTCACAACACAACCAAATACTAGCCTGGTTAAAACCAGACCATTCTCAGTAGTAACTGAGTTATGGTCTGGCAAAGCTCCATAGACAAATCATTTCCAAAGGGGCGTCACCAACGGACGTTGCTCAAATGCCTCTGGGCGCAGTTGGATAGACCTAAAACTAATCAGAGCGATCGGCATCGTGTAAAGCCATAAGCTGCGTCCCAATTCGTCTAAGTTACACTACGCCATAAAAGTATGTACTCTTTTTGTGAAGAAAATGTATTTACTTTTGAATGTGTAGCAAAAAAGTAGGCAAGCTTTGGGACATACTACTTCGTCATCTTTATCGGACGGATCTGTCGTGTGCATCCTGTCACGTAAACTGCCCTGTCAATCATCGTGTCACAGTTAAAATCCTCTATTAAATCTAATTTAATTTCCTACCGTTTCGGAGAGAAATGTAGTAGCACGTTCATCTGCCAGTGGGTCTTTCATGGAGACTGTCCTCATGTGTTTGCAATTTGAATATAATAATGCATTTAAAAGTTGAACGGACGTCGCTCAAATGCCTCTGGGCGCAATTGGATAGACCAAAAACCAATCAGAGCGATCGTCATTGTGTAAAGCCCGCCTCAACGTTTCTGATTGGTGCCGCGATTTCTAGGCCATGGAAATCTGAATTTGCCGGAAGTTGTCTGGGTTTTCCCAGGCTAACCAAATACAGAAACGTGCTGCAAATAACACAGACCACAACGGAAATGTTTCCAGGGGACCCTAATAAGTGACGAAACCGGCTGGGACGTGCTTGGCCCTGTCCCAAATGGCGCACTTCATGTGGACTTTCGGTCTCGTGGACTTAAAGGCACACTGTGTAGCTTTTCAACCTTCATAATATATTTCCAAGACCCTTGTGATGGTACATCGACTTACAATAGGTTGAATGACACGTCTGCCATAGCCTGACGGGGTCTGTATCGCTTTTACTGGCACTATGTAACTTCGGGGTTCGGGTAGTAACCCGAGCACAAAAAGAACTACAAAATTCGACTGCTTTACGGCATACGTCACTTCCCCCACCACTTCCTCAAATTTGGACGTGAGAGGCCAACCAGCGTTTGTTTTCGGCTTTCGTGCGTATGTTTTTGTCATGGGGGCTGTTTACACCTGGCCACTTCATGCGTTTTCTCAGATCGGATAGCTATCTGATCGTGAAAAGACCAGGTGTAAATGCCCTCCGAAATGTATTCAAGATGGATTTGAATCCGATCGCTCAAACCACTTCAGGAGGTGGTCTGGGCCGCATTCCAGACGAAACTGGACAAGTGTAAATGCATCTGGTTGTTGAAACCACATATGTAAATTGTACTCCTCCCAAAAAAACAAAAAAAAAACGTGTGAGAGCATGTTATAGGCTATATGTTATAGCCAGATATGACGACGCTACTGGAACACGCATCACCGCAGATGAGCAACTGAGCATATTCATCAAGCCAACGTGCAAACTATCGCAAATCAACGTGAAAGTAAGTCACAGACGCTTAACACACAATCATCATCATTAAAAGTAAAGAAATGAAATGATCTTACCAGGGCTGTTACTGCTCTCTCTTATTGCGGTCTTTGATTTGGAAATTTTAGCTGATGATCAATAAAACGCAGCTCATATCTGTTGCTTTCGGTGACGTGCACTCCATTAAATCTGCATATAGCGCGGGAATTGAAAATCGGATTTAAATCCGTTTCCCAAAAACACATTTATGTGACCAGGTGTAAATGGAATCGTAGCTATGCGATCTGAGAAAAGGCATGAAGTGGCCAGTAAATAAATATCTTATTTGTAAACTTGTTTTTACGACAGTGCAAGTATTCCACAGCGACTCTAGGGGTCGCTGTTTGACAAAAACACAATTCCTACACAGTGTGCCTTTAAATTGCGCGTGCTCGCCGAGTCTACGAGTCCGTAGGCCGTCCCATTCAGCATTTTAATGCACTGAAGTGTGCTCAGCAGCGCCCCCTTTGTACCCTTGAAGCGGTCTTCCGCGAAGCCCGCATAGATGCAGGCTCCACACACTTTAACTACCCAGGAATCCTTGCGAAAGGCCAATCAGACAACGGATGGGAGGAGATTTCGCTCACGGATAATTGTTGACATGGCTGAGAAGAACATATTACGGTTTTTATGACCTAGATGTACATTTTACCAGTTTACCTACAGTTTATACAAACATAATGGTCATCGACCACCAGTGGTTGATGTCTCAAACATAATAATAGTGCGTTGAATAATACAATCACATTATGATTCATTAAATAAATAGAACCAAATGTCAGGGCTTTACAAGTTACATGTTTACATGTAAACATAGTATGAATGTTGAAACCTGTAAATTCATCTGAAACTCATGCACATTTTCATTATGTGTTAAAATTGTAATCTTAGTTCAAATGGAACATTATGTATTATTATGTACAACTGTTTACATCATTTAAATAAGCATGATGTATATTGTCTAATGCCCAGGTGGCATACACAATATCAAAATACAGAACTGTAAAAGCAGGCTGTGTAGTTGACATGGAGATAAGTCGTCGGAGCGCAAAAATGTGATTTCTCCTGTCCAACAACAACCAGACCGTTATTTCCGGCGGGATGATCGAATCTGTCCCAAAACAATGCGTACCTCTCAATGCGCCCTCGTGGACTTGCGCCAAGGGCCCTATAGGTCTGCACTACATGACGTCACCAAAGTGTGGACTCTGAGGAAGTCCACAAGTCCTGAGTGTGCCATTTGGGACAGGGCCCTTATTGCTCGTGAGCATCTCTATGCCCTACTCCCTTCGAAGGGTAGACGGCAGAGCCGGACTTTGGAGGGAGTACGGCACTTGTGTGCCATTATATAGCCATTTGGTTGGACCACCCTTGATGAAGGGAGCAACGAAAGACAACGTAATTTCCTCATTATTTTCACCTGGGATGTTCTCATCTATGGTTCCCATGACAACGCAGCACGGTGTCCATCAGCTGAATAGCTGTTCTTAGGACAGAAATATCTTATTAATGCTGTTAACATAACGGTTGCAAATAAATAAATATATATACTGTATATAAATTTTTTTTTTTTTTTTTTACAAAAAAGCTTTTAAAATATGCGTTATATAGCTGTGTGTGAGTGTCTCAACTTTAAAACTTTGGACCCTGCATAACCTATAATTTCTTATGAAACTCTTCTTTATGAAAATTTAAACATAACGTGACAATATTTGTACAATGGAACTGATGTATAGATTAATATCTTTCACTCATGTTCTTTTTCTCTCTCTTTTTATTTATTTATTTTAGTTTTCAGCTCATTGTTCTTTTCTCTTTTGTATTCTGATGACATTGAACATATTGTTAATACATTTTGTATATTGTATACAATTTTGTATGTCATAAACATGTAATCTCTGTATGTTTTGTAAAAAAATAAAAAAATAAAAAATAAAGTAGACTTTTGAGCTATAAGCACGTCCCAGCCGGGTTTGTCACTTATTGGGGTCCCCTGGAAACATTTCCGTGGTCTGTGCTATTTGCAGCGCTTTTCTGTAATTGGTAGTGATGTGAACTTTTGCAGCGCATTTCTGTATTTGGGTTGTGTTGTGAGTATTTGGAGCACACGTGTGTTGTGAAACTGGTGAAGATGTTTTCTTAATTTGCGGGTGGTTTTTTCTATTTGCATTTGTTTTCTTCAGTTGCAGAGCGTTGAGCTCTCTCGGCCACCGTATGTTGTGCAGAGAAGGCTAGTTTACCATATGAACTGGTCTGGTACCACTAAATGATGGGAAGGTTAGAGTCAAGGACAGGTAAAGTCACAGCTATGTTGCTGACCAAAATGAAAGACATGGCAGAGGCAAATCTGCAGAAGAAAGTGGTGGAGTGTGTCATCTCTATACGTGTTTGCACTGGAGCCTTGTGAAAATATATATATTTTTTGATATTTAATAGATACCAGAGGCATGTACCAGAAATAGAGGTTTTAGTTCATTAGAAATTCTCCCACATGATAATATATTATAGTAATTTATAGGCTTGTCATCATGATAAATTAAAGAGAAGGCCTTGCTTCGCTTTCATACAGCAGGAAATTTTAACTAGGCCTTTTTTAATTTGTATGTAAATCACTAATGTGCAAGCCACCAATCCAATGGTTTGTTTGTTTGTGTTATTTCTTTGGCCATACAAATGATTTCGCATGATCCCTCATTCTTCACTGATTCAGAAAGGAGGTCGGTTCTGGATGCTGCCAAGATTGCTGGCTTGAACTGCCTAAAGCTAATGAATGACAACACTGCAGGTATCCTTTGAATTAATGAAACTCACTACAACTGCCTTTGCCTCGTCTAAAGCAATGTCCACAGTATCATTTATCATTCCAGTGGCTTTAAACTACGGCATATATAAGGAAGATCTTCCAGGCTGCGATGAGAATCCAAAGATTGTGGCGTTTATGGACATGGGCCACTCATTCCTCCAGGTCTCTGTGCATTCAACAAAGGCAAACTTAAGGTGAGTCTCAGTCAAAGTAAGACGCCTGTGTAGATTACCAACTTTGCATTTTCACACTCATCAGTGCATGCTCTGTTCTTTGGTGGTGCTGTCTACTGCCTTTGATCCTTATTTGGGAGGGAAAGACTTTGATCAGAGGCTGGTGGAATATTTCTGTGCTGGATTTAAGTCCAGGTACAAGATGGATGTAAAGTCCAAGGCTCAAGCTTTGTTGTGACTGACACAAAAGTGCCAGAAACTCAAGAAACTGATGAGCAGCAACTCTACGGACATTTCCCTCAACATCAAGTGCTTTATGGATAATAAAGACGTAGCCTATGTGGGAAAATGAACAGGTACGTGACTGTTTAGTATTACTTAGAGCGCAGAACTTTTTTGGGGTGCACAGTATATCTGTTCCATTTAGTTTATTGTCCAAAATTACACTCAAAAAACTCAACTAGCCACTTGCTTGATTTGCTAAATAAAAATATGTATGATTAATAAGAATATAACGAGTTTACTTGTGTTAAATGATTCATTCTTGTTAGTTGGAACTAAATTAAGAAATAATTGAATGAAATAGATCTGCACTTGTTGATTCAATGAGATTGAGGCGCTTCATATCAACAATTCTCTCTGGTGAGTCACACTGCGCATGCTCAGTACTGCGGCGGGAAGTTCGGGGACACGCGGCCGGGCTCAAATGTACTGTGGAGAAGGCTGAAATTCCTGACGTTTTGTGAGCGGTCTAACGTTAATCGTTCTGCATCCTTGATATTGAGGGTAAGTACCTGATATATGTACCTATTTGTAATTATTACTGTGGGATAAAACTAAGTTATTAGACACTGTTGCGATGTTTCTAAGCAGGCCTATTTTCCCAGACTTGAAGCACATGTGTTGGTTCAATTCTGTGTCTTTGTCGATACGAGTTTCACCTTAACGTTAAATGGGAATATCATGGCAACTCTAGCAATTTTTTCGCTGATTTTCAGCAAATATAACTCTACCCCAACAATGGGAGGGTAAAACAGGAGATAAATTGAATGCAGACGTCAGAGTCGAAAACATCATACACCCGTTTTTTCCCCGTTTTTTTTTCTGTTTGTAAGTTAATGTAACGTTAGCTAACGTTAACGTTAGCGTAATGTGCCATTTTTATGTTGGCCTGGCCTTCATGTATGTATATCAGCAAAATATTAATTTAAACGTTCTGTATCTAGCCATTTCTGTCTTTTCAAACATGTTACTTAATGCTACCCAGCTTATTGATTACAGTGTGCAAAAATTGTCAAGTAAAATCTATGATGCAGTCGACCATATTTGAAGTGTCCTAATAAATGGCAGTTAAAGTTATGATTGAATAGGTATACATGTTTTATTTATGGAATATACTTATTAATATAAGTAAAACTTTATATTTAGTAACAGCAGCCAGTAGTGGTATTTTCTTTGGCCCATTTTTTGAAGTCAGTCTTATACACTTTTTTTCTTTACTTTTTTTACAGCGAAAATTATTCTTTTCTTCATACAAAAGATGAAATACATCACAATATAAAGCTGTCCCCATGCTCTTCTGGTGTGAACCTCACCTTAATTACATGTAAGTAGTTTTTCTTAACACTCACATATAATGTATAACTAACTATCCTTGATTACTGACCTTTCCTTTTCTTTCTCTTTCAGTGACGTTTATGTGGCAGTGCAGGCAGTGTGTTACAAAGGAGAGTTGTAGGTACAAATTGCTTAAGCATTATAAACTACACCATTGTTTTGGAAACGACAATCATTATGTTTGTGTATATTTAAATTGTGTATATTTAATAGTCATTCTCAATGCATTTTCTTCCCAAAGAGTACTCTTAAGCTGTGCCGCCACTGAAGTTTGAGTTAATCTTGTCCCCACCCCACAGAATGACACTATACATACCCGAAGAGCCTGTGTCATCAAGTCTCTGTGCACCTACTTGAATGAAGACCCTGAAAAACTAGTGAAGGCATATTTGGTGAGTTGATAAGAAAATACAGTTTTAAAAGCCCATTGAATCTGTACTTGGGCCGTGTTTTCCCCTATTTGCTACAACAAACATGTGACTTGAGAGAACACTTAACTTTGTCAAATAACTGAGCTGGACAAATTGTTTATTTATAGGAAACTGATGGTACACAGTTCATATGTGAATTGGTTGATGCACGAAAACAAATATTTTTTTATTCAAATCGGTTGAGCTCTCAAGGGGCCTAATTTGCATTTAAAAAAAATGGCATCAGAAACTGTACATGTATGCTTTTGTTTTATTGCAGTGCATTATATTCCAAAGTGGTTCTAATGTTTTAGCCACCTAATTTATTTTAAATATGGTGGCCAAATAAATTATTACAATCTTATAATATAATGCACCACATTATACTCCAGCACCCACTGTGACCTCAATAATAAACAGTAGAATTATCACCTTTCTGACAGTTTCATCTTAAAAACTGAATAATTATAACCTTGTAAATGTAGGATTCACAGCAGAGCTCCTGTATTGGATTGAAGTTTACTTTACAGGTTTACCTAATAAAGTGGCCAGTGAGTGTTTAAGTGTGCATTTCTTGTAATAAATATTTGAGCTAATTTTTGCTTGTGCTCTTATCCCACAGGATTCAGAATTTGAGTCACAAAGTACCATGGAGCAAACTGTGATAGGAGTGTATGTCATACTGAAGGAGGGAGCGCTGCCTAACGATGACCCAGCAGACATTGGTGTCCTTGAAGGTGTGGAAGTGCTCAGTGACTTGAATAGTCAGGCTTGTGCTCTGTTATTTGGACTGATATACTGTTTGAACCTGAGTTACCCACCAGAGCTCAAATGCACTTTTGAAGTCTTGCAGAAGATCTTTCTAAATCTAAATGGACAGATGTTATCATCCAAGGCACAGTTCCTCAAAAACAAGCTTTTGGAGTAAGTGAGCTTGAAAAAGATGGACTGAGACTACAACAGTGTTTTACCAAAGGGACAACTGACTGGAGCAGTTGTTACACACTTGCTATAAATTCATGTTTGTTCAAATTTTACTTTTTTTGTGTGTGTGTGTCAAGGCCAAGGTTTACACTTACAAATTCCCAAAATGGGTATTATTAAAATGGCTTAATTTTTAAGATGTGAAGGAACATAAGCTACACTGGTAATTTAGAATTATCAAAATAATTTTCATGTGATTTCATCACAGCAAGCTGCTGTAAGGTTTTTATTTTTTTTAAGGTATGTATTTATTTATTTTTATGTTTTATATATACACCAGTATTTCATCAGACAATCTTTTTTTATTATTATTTTACAGCTCAAATTGTTACTCACAATTGTTTGTTAAATTCATGTTTATTTTCAAATGTAACATTTTTCTGTATCAGGCCATGGTTTACCTTACAAATTCCCAAAAAGGAAAGTGTTAAAATTGCTTAATTTTTAGAAGTGTTAAGAAAAAAGGGGCGTTAAAGTCCTGCAAGCGTTGCTTGGGGATCAGTTTTCTCAAGAGCCAAGATTTTGTTAGCTAAATGTTTCTTATATATCATGTTACAAACACTCAGATGAATGGGATACTTAAAGTGAAGAAAGCAGTTCAGACTTAACTGGTGCATGTTAAAGCCCAATTAAAAAAAAATTTTTTTTTAATTGTTTGCATGTTTTCTGTGTTTTTTTTGTACACTCAAAGTAATCTCACTAAATTAACTAAGAATGAACATGTAACTCAAAAAAGATTAAAATGAGTTTAATGGAAATGTTAATATCATGTTTAACCAACACATCTATTTTGTGTTCAAATAATATGATAAAGGTTGGTTGACTTAACTTGGTTTGTTTAGATGGAATATAGGTGGCATGATAAAATCATGTTCATCCAATGAATTTTTTTTTTGAGTGTAGAGATGGTTTTTTTTCATTGTTATTGGTCGATATTGATGTTTAATTGTATATGCTCATTGTCCTAAATTTTTATATTTACATTTCCTCACTCCTCCTACACTAATAATTTATTAACACTTTATATGTAGTCTTTATCAAAGTTCAGAATGAACATTCATTTTTTCATACTGTACATAACGTTGTGATGCTTAAATTCACTTGGAACATATTGATTTTTGTTGTTGTTAGTTTTTAGTGTTTTATTTGTAATTTATTTAATATAGTGTAGAATTTTAATATCAGCTATTTATTGGTTACCAGGGATAACCTGGACATATTTATCAGCTTATCTGTATCAGAATGAATTTTTAAATGTAATCTTTATCAGATTTCAAAATAAATTGTACTGTACATTATGATGTTGTGATGCTTAAATTTACTTTTAGCATTTTGAATGATTCATTTTATTTTTACTTATTTAAACAAAATAGTATAGAATCTTAATAGCGGCTGTTCATCAGTTATCAGGCATAATATACAAATCATAAAATATTTATCTGCATATTGGTACCTTTACTTTGAAAGTACATTCATAATGATTCTATTATTTAATAAATAATCAAATACTTCATGTTCTTCACTATCAAATAAGATTCATGTTATATTGGGAGTAGTCTTATCTGCTTAAGTGACACAGGCTTGTATTCTAATAGTAGGCAATTTGATGCAAGTTTTAAGTGACTATGGTTTTCCCAACCCCCTAATTCTGTAATTTAAGAGTCCCCCGCTTGTGTTTTGTAACATGCTTAAATTCACATCTTAATCTGTTTACACAAGTCATATTTAACTGTCCCTATTTGTTACTAAATGCATGTCTACAAAGCACAAATAATGTTATTGCAGAACTGCAATTGGGCTTCAATGGAGAAGCCAAGAGAAGTAAATGCCTTCCTCTTCCACACAGGGCCAAATTTGAGGAGTTGTGTGCTGACTTGATCGAGAGAATGGTGGTTCCTTTGATGGCGGCTCTAGAACAGGCTCAAGTGCGGCTTCAGGACATCAGTTCTGTGGAGATTGTAGGAGGAGCCACACAGATCCCTGCTGTAAAGGCCCAGGGGCCGTATTCACAAAGCATTTTATCTTACCACTAGGAGTACTCCTAAATCGCACTAAAATATTTTAGCTAGGAGTTTTCTCTTAAAAGTTATTCACAACACCTTTCAGACCTACTCTTAGTAAAGAAAAATGACAACTCCTAAACTAAGAGTGAGTCTTCGTTGCTATGGATGACGTCATTACTCATGCATGAGCTTGACTGAAGTGACCACCTTGATTGGCTGATGATTGTAACGCGGGAATGATTCCAAACACCTCCCCTACGATGATGAGTGACAGGTGACAGGTCTGAGAATGCGTGCGCTACACAAGTAGTGCGAAGGACGGAAGATGATGAATAACTTAATAAATAGCCTACATGAATAAAGAGTAAGGCAAAACAAATAGCCTAGTAGCCTAATGAAACATATGGATTGATGCAATATCTTTGCAACATTATTGAATTAATCTGTCACTATATGCCTCTGCCTACGTTTGCAAAGAGAAGAACATTTTAATCTAATTAACAATGATACGTTACAATTAGTTTACATGCAATGAGTAGCCTAGTTGGTTGTTGTTGGTGGCGTTATTGCATCCCTAGTTATGCCTACAATGCAAAATTGTTCCCTCGCGATTGGAAGTTCCTGTAGCCGCCGCATACGCATTTCAAAACATCGCAACGTGAAATGCCACCAAAAGCGGTTTGTGAATAGGTCTTAGTGAGTTAGGAGTCCTCTCGACTTCTTTTAAGCTGTCCCAGACTTAGGTGCTACTTTTAGGGCTAAAATGCTTCGTGAATTACTCTTAGTGAAAAAAATTAGGAGTCCTAAAGTTAGGAGTGACACGCCCATTATTTTTAGGAGTTGCTCCTAAATTCACCAATTAGGAGCTACTTTTAGCCTTAAAATTCTTTGTGAATACGGCCCCAGATCAGTAAGTTCTTCAAGAGGGATGTGAGCACTACTTTAAATGCAGATGAAGCAGTGGCCAGAGGCTGTGCATTACACGTACAGTAAGTGGGTTTTATAATACGTAACAGATAGCATAATGTGGTTCATCTAAAGCTGAAGCACATACTATTATGTTAAAATGCTATCTCCTTGCCTAGTTGAATATGCAGAGACAACTACAAGTTTTTTATAATTTGATGCTAGTAGCGCAGAGATTGCACACTTCAGCTTTAAGAACCAGAAATTCTTTAAAAGTAGATAAATATGAATCCTAAAATGGAATCAGTTTAGAAAAACAGCCAGAGTGTTGTACATTACCATTAATGTTGGCATCAGTAAGATTTTTTTTTTTTTTTTGTCTCTTATTCTCACTAAATATGAATTTATTTGATCACAATTTACTATAAAAAATCGTTTTGTTTTAATACTGTAAATTACTATTTTAATTCATTCCTGTGATGGCAAAGCTGAATTTGCAGCATCATTCAGTGACATGATCCTTCAGAAATCATTGTAATAGGCTGATTTCAAGAAATATTTCTTATTCTTATCAACTTTAAAAAAAAAACTGATGTGTGGCTTTTTGTATGGAAACCGTGATTTATTTTTTAAGGATTGTTTGGTGAAAAGAAAGTTCAAAACAACAGCATTTATTTCAAATAAGAAGATTTTGTAAAATTGTAATTTCTTTAATAACAAATCTTACTGACCCTAAACTTTTGAACAGTAGTGTGTTTTGAGGCATGTTGCACAGTATATTTCATACAGAATTTGAAATGAGTGTGAATCTATACAAAAATAATGATACTGATGGAATGAAAAGTTAATCTGTTGTATAATGATTTTTCCAGAGTGCGCCATGTTCTCTCCTGCATTCAGAGTGTGCGAGTTCTCCATCACAGATGTAATCCCATTCCCTGTTTCTCTTTCCTGGACAAGTGAAGCAGATGAAGGCAAATCGTAAGCCTCTCAGTTAACTACCTCACTTATCAGAACCAAGCATATTGTTTTCATAAGCTGTACTGTGCATCTCATATACTAACCTTGCGTTATTTGTCATATTTGGCAGGAATCATCCTTGTCCATCAACCAAAATGATTAAGTTTTACAGGAACAAGCCTTTGATTCTGCAAGCTTTTCTGCCCTCTCCTGAGGCGAAGATTGGTGAGAATCAAAAGGTTTGGCCTTCAGGCCATAATAGTGTTTATATTGCAGCATACAGATGAAACTGAAATCATATTTTGAAAGTGAATTAATGCTATGCATGTGTGCAATGCTTCCACAGGTGAATATAAAGTGCAGAACATTCAACCTCAGGAGAATGGAGAAAAGGCAAAAGTAAAAGTTCAAGTAAACACCAGTGGTATAGTCAGTGTGAGCTCAGCTACTATGGTCCTGAGGATCAGCTCAGACAAATCTTAAACCACAGAAATAGATGAGATTTGCGGTCATGGTGGCTCTGATGATATTGAAATAGAGGTGGGTACCACATTGGGCTTGTGTTCCATAACCATGGGTAACAGCAAAAGCTAAATGGATTTGAAATTTAATACTTGTCATCTTTTTGTTATAGATATTTTTTACTTTCTCAGATGTTATTCAATAATTGAAGTGATAGTTTACCCGACATTTATTCAGCCTGGTGTTGTTTTTCACCAAACCCTATCGTATACCTCAGAACACTTGAAATATATGACATTAGAGCAACACCAGGGTGAATAAATGACTACTTAATTTTCATATTAGAGTAAACATTCCCTTTAACAAGGGGATGTTGTATAATATATTCATTTTTTTAAGGTAAAATTGATGTACAAGCTAATGTCAAGAAAAACAGTCAATAGTGCTTAGTTTTACACACATTCATACCGAATTTGAAAAATATATATTTTTTAATATTAATAATTACTGCTAAATAAGCACTGTCACGGAGTCACTCACACCATCCACTCAGCCATCAGCACCAGATCCGCCCACTTGTTCATCATCACCGGAATTCTAATCACCTGCACCTGTTCACCCTCATCAGCCTCACTATATCAAGCCTACACTCCTGGTCTTGTCACACATTACACAGACTCTTTCTGCTCTCACCAGAGATTACCAGCATTCTAGTTCTTCATCTTCATCAGTCTGCAGACTTTGGATCCTCATTACCTCCCTGTGTCTTTGTTCCTTGATCTACATCAGGGGTGACCAACCCTGCTCCTGCTGATCGACTGTCCTGCACAGTTCATCTCCAACCCTAATCAAACACACCTGAAGCAACCAAGTAACGTCTTCAGGATCGCTTGAAAATTAAAGACAGGTGTGTTTGATTAGGGTTGGAGATGAACTGTGCAGGACAGTCGATCGGCAGGAGCAGGGTTGGGCACCCCTGATCTACATTATCAACCTCACTTCCTTCATCTTCATTTGCATTACAGTCAGCTAAGTGCTGTGTGTCATCTAGTAATACCATCCTTCACCTGTTGTGTTGTTTTGCTCCCGCTCTGTCAATAAACTGTTTATTTTGCATCCACCGTCTGTTCCCTTCTGTGTCGTGACACACTATAACAAGCACTCAAGAGCTCCAAATTCAATGTATTGTTGCAAACCATGTTTTTGTTACAGATACTTTTCTTTCTCAGATGTTATTCAATTACAAACAAGAGGATGTTATAAAATGTATTCTATTGATGGTTTTTCTTTTTTGTAAAAATGGTTGTACATGTCAAGACAAAGTCACTAGAGCTTAGTTTTATACACAATCATACCTAATTTTTAAAATATAAAGACTGATATAAAAGTACTATAGTGAATTTTGAGCTGTTGTGTCCATAACAATATTTGAAGGCACCTCCTCACTCAACTTTCTACCTGATTAAATATTTTAGAGCTTGGCATAACTAGAAAGATGTATGTTTGTTATAAAAGTAACCAAATAATAAGAAATATATAGATTTTTAGTTGTTTTACCTTGTCATGCTTGTTTTGTCATTTTAAAGTCCCCCTGTGGTGAAAATCAAGTTTTTAAATTTTGTTTATATGTCTATGTGGTGTTTTTAATATGCTTTAAAGTTACACTGTGTAAGAATTTCTCCCATCTAGCGGTGAAATTGTATTTTGCATTCAAACGAATAGTGCTCTCTAGTGCCTCACTTTTTCAAATGCGTGTTGCAATTACAGTAGCCGTTATGTACCAAGAAGCTATGACAACATGTCTTCCAATAGCACTTCATCGAGTTTTCTTTCGGGTGATGAGGTTTGTTATTTCAAACAAACTGCAACTTGACACAACGAAGAAACGAATGTTACAGTATGAATCACATGCATGAAATGCAACCCTTATTACATCAAACACAGCCTATGCTGCTATTCATCAAAGAGCCTGTATAGTTTTTAACTATACATGTTCTACTGTTATGCTGCCTATATAATAAAGTACACAACCAAGCAATGAAAAAAAGCTTGTAATTTAGACCGTAACATTGACTTGCCTGTCGAGAAGAAAGCAGGCAACTTCAGCGTACCTTTCGAAGCCTTTCTCCTTCATTAGCTCTTTCCACCTGGAAAAAGCTATCCCGAGATTAACCCTTGTTTTTTTTAAATCGGCGGTTATGTTTCCTTTTACGCCTCTCACTGATCTCCTTGTCCTTTTCAGCTGGTTTCAGTCACGTGATGCTGGCTCTGAACGAAAACGCGTTGAGGTAGCCTAGTGCTTTTTGTCCCTCTCTGCTATTATAGTTTTTCAAGATGGCGGAACGACATGGAAGCCTCCATGGACTTACCCACCCCATGAAAATAAAGATAATAAATTCTTTGCTTACGAGGATAAGTCTGATCATAGGCAGAGGTAATTTTACACCAATGAGTACATATGAATAAAGAAATTGATTTTAGCTAATAAAATACTTAAACTACACAATGTACCTTTAAGACAAACCATGTCAACACAAATTCACAAGTCAACACCATTGCTGAGTAATTTCTCCTTAAAACTGCAGTGAAAAAAAAAGACAGTCTCAAAAACGCAGTTTGAAATCGACTGTGTTTCTTACGTCACAAACTACCTTGTAACCAATCATGTGGCTTTAGCATATCTTAAACTGTGAAGCAGGGGGGACTCAAGAGAAGCCAGGTTATCCCGGTATATTTTTCTGTTGATATGAAAAATTGTGCGCATTTAGCAGTGTAGGAGATGAATTATGTATATGGTGTTATGATGAACTAT
The DNA here is from genome assembly GCF_949319135.1 of Squalius cephalus. Lineage (NCBI taxonomy): Eukaryota > Metazoa > Chordata > Actinopteri > Cypriniformes > Leuciscidae > Squalius > Squalius cephalus. The sequence continues at coordinate 21,826,831 of NC_137132.1, read as the reverse complement.
ATGCCTTTCTCCACTGACGTTCTGAGTAGTTCAAGACATTTCTGATTTTTAGAAGGCATAGGCTACTGAGATGGTGAACAGGAACATGATTTGTGTAAAATTAGCAACATTATAAGCTGTTTGATAATGTAGTCAAGCAAAAGACTATATTAATTAACGCTGTGTGTCCGACGTTGTAGAGAGCGATACATAAAACACATTTAACCATTCTGATACATTGACTTATATAGACGACCCTGTATGAGTGAGTGGAAGCGGGGCTCATTTGCATATTCATGAATCTGTGTATACTTAAGGAAGCAAGAGTGTAGAGTTACATTCAAGCTATTTTAAGGCAGGAATATTTCTTTTTCACAGGAAAAAAATATTTAAATATGTCATTTTGGTGATGAGTTTTAAGGGATAAAATTGATTGATTTAAATCATTTTAAGCCACCTTGAGGCCCCTTTGGAAGTTTGTTGAGGCCCCCTGATTGATTTAAAGGCAAGACTCTAATGTATGTAGCAAACCAGGAAAGTCTCTTCAAGGAATGTAACCACGTACTTTAATTTACTTAAACGTATAAAATACACCATTCTAAAATCCCATTAGAAATTCCAGAGGGAACCCAAGCAAATGAGCCTTCCAGGATGGTCTACAAATTGACATCATGACTGAACAGCTCAAGCTTTAAGTGATGAAATACATACACAGTGGTGGGAATATATTTATATATTTTTTTAATTTACAGTAGCTTAGCTAACATATGTGGTTCTCATAGTTATGATTTATATGATCAATAACATTGACTGATTGGGTTTCTATGAGGGTGGCAGTGAGAGATTGGCTCCTTGTTGTGTGATGCAGTAACATTGTAGTGTAGAAATGTAACTAATGTAACCCTGGTACTGTGATTTCAAGGACAATATACTGGAGCCAAATATTCAGCTCTTGGTAGACAAAGAAAACATGCCAAAAGCAGAATCAAAGAGATGCACTGAGCGTAAGTGAGCTACATCTCTCACTTACTGCTTGGCCAGTACATTTAGCTTTAGACTGTATGTGTATATGAAATGGACATGTTGATGTGTATCTAGTTTATATAAAAAATCGTTATTCACAGCATGTCTTGTTACATATCTTAATATGGACATTTTCTGTCAGTTTGACTGACTGCCACACCATTATGCAAATAGACATTGTCTGTTATTTACAGTTGAATGGAGAAGTAAACAATCACCCCCCTGATGCTAAAAAAGCCAAGATGAAGGTCAAGCATGTTGTTCTGCCTATTGAGGAGATGTTTACCCAACTGTTGCCAAAGGATCGCCTCAGAACTTACATAGAGCAGGAGGTACTGTTGACTAAATGTTTGTTTAATGCCACATGTGTACATCAGTGACTAAAAGTAACTAAGTTCGTTGATACGGGAAGGAGGCGGGAACCAGCAAGCGTAACTTTAATAACAAAATAAACCAAACGAAACTAAGCAATAGCCCCTCACGGACGACTGTCGCATATACACATTATAAAACATCAACGCAAAGTCCCAGCCCTGGTCTTGTCTTGTCTTCCATTGTCGTCGCTCCTTTTATCCTTCCGGATAAAGTTTAAGGATGTTGAAACATTTAAAACAAGTCATTTTAGGAAACAAAATGAGTAAGAAATATTTAAGATTCAGCGCTATTCCTAGGTCGCAAATGGATTTTAAAAAAATAGACAATTTTGGGGGTTAGTGAAAAAAAAAAAAGTTTTTGAAAGAAATCTCTTATTTCTCACCAAGGCTGCATTTATTTGATCAAATATAATCGATGTTGAAAACAGCTGTGCTGCTTAATATTTTTGTAGAAACTGATACGTTTTTTCCGGATTCTTTGAACAAAATTTGAAAAAGTGTTTATTTGAAAACGAAATATTTTGTAATATTATAAATGTATTTACTGTCACTTTTAATTAATGTAATAAGTGTTAATTTATATATATTTAAAAAACTGACGCCATATTTTTGAAAGTTAGTATATAGGTCATGTGATATTTGAAAAGAGGATCACACTAAGCCATTTTGAAATTCATTTTAATTAAAAATTTCAGTCTAATTGTAATGCTAATAATAAAATGCATATAAGCCACATTAAATTGTTTTTAGCCCCCACTGTACATGTAATAGTTTTTAAGTGATGAAAGCAAAACAAATATAGTTCTCTTTATTGTATGAGATTGTTTCAGTAAAGCTCAAAAGATGATTCAAAAGCTGTGATAGATATTTTGTTGGCCTAAGAAGTGTAATTTTGGTATCTTGACAATGTATGAAGCCATAAACATAAATAAAGACATTCTGGTAGATTTTTGAGTATCAAAGCTATTCAAAAATCCATCAGTCATTCTCACCATCTGGCACTCTCTTAAATTCCTCTTCTTTTTTTCTAACAGAGCGAAATGATCCAGCAAGACTGCCAGGAGAAAGAGCGTAACAATGCTAGAACGCAGTTGAAGAGAATGTCTATTACTACAGACACAACCTGGAGGGCCCCTTTCAGACGTTTCTGAATGCTCAAGTAATGTATCTTCCGTGCAGCTTTTCCCAGATAACACGCCATTACCTGTAGAGTGACATGAAATCTATTTAGCTCACAGGAACTGTTATCAACAGATTGTGATTTATTCATAGCGCCCGTTTAATGTTTTCATGTTTCAGAAGCCTGTTCCTGATTGCTGAATCTCTAAAGGGAATTTTCAGCTCATGCATAAATGAAACAAACTTTCATTCAAATTAGTTTGTAGTTCATATGAGCTCTTTGGTGAAATGCAGTTGAATGGACCACAAATGTAAATGCGGCATAAAATACTGCTAAACAAGCGCTGGTTTTTGCTTTTCTCTAGGACCATCAGACATTCTGTGCCTTTTGAATGGCACAGAGAACTGGCTGTATGATGAGGGAGCAGACCTAGATAAGCAGACGTACATTAACAAGCTGGCAGAAATACATGAGTCGTTTGTCCTTTTTGATGAACAAACACATTTGATCATAGGTTAGCCTTTGTGTGCCGTGACAAATTGATTTTGTGTTCTCTCAGAGATAGGCAGACTTGTACACTGCAATAGGTTTAACATTACACTCTGCTTGATATGCGACCACAGTTTTGTGGTTTAATTGACTTGCGCTGTCTTGACAGCTCGCAGCGTTTGCGATGGCATGTGCTTCGCTTAAAGGCAGGGCGAGTCATTTGTGTAGCTTTCAAAATCCTTCTGATGCACTTTAGGAAGAGCACTAATTGGATGCTGTGTACTGCAAACCAAACAAAAGCATTCATGCTTGCAAACAGTGATGTATTAAAGCCTTTTGTTTTATTCGACAAAAACTGGGTTTGCCTGTACAAAACAGATACCAGGAGTCCATAAGGAGACCCAAAATGTTTGAGGAAATGTCAGAGTTATATGACTATTGTGGAGGAATACAAGCATGGAGTAAGTTTTCGCTCTCATTTACTTTGTCATATCTTACATCTTATTTAAAACAATCATGCTCTGCAAGGAACATTATAGCATCGGGAGGCATTATGCTAATTAGTTTTTTTTTTACCTTATAATGGATCCCATGCAGTTATGCAGTCAGATTTCAGTCATCAGTGACATCACTGACTATAAAGAATGTCTGCTTTTACATTTATTCATTTAGCAGATGCTTTTATCCAAAGCACCTTACAAATGAGGGATGCAACAACACCGCACTTCATCCTAAGGAGACTAATATCAGAAATGCTGCAATACTTTTAAGTTTCTAAACTGACTAGAAAAGTACGAGCCAGTGAAACACTAGAGTTTGTAAGTATAGCAAGGCATCAATGGTTGTCTTATAGTTAACACAATATTATAATAAATTCAATAATTTGTCAATAACTAGGGATGCATGATATTTATTTATTTATCATTTAATGCCATATCAGCATCAAAAGCTTTTTCATGGCAAACTCGAAAGTAATACAATTTTAAAATAATCATAATAATATTTCAATTAACTGTATATAATAATTCAAAATTATTTAATAATATTATCTCTACAAAAAAATAAAAATAATACTGATGATAATAATAATAACAGGTATATGAAAATTTTCAATTTGATATTCAATAAAAAATCTAATATTTTCCTAGAGAAACCTTTTTAAAAATGTCAATTATAGCCTACACAATATATTGTTGCCATACCAATTTTAGAGGGTTTTTAAATCATATTTAATACTTATTTCCTCTATTTTTGCCATCATCTAAAGCTCACAGTAAATATTTAAAGAGATATTTTGAAACACTGTTAAATAATCTTTAGCAAATCTCTGTATATTATGTTGTGATGCCTAAATTTACTTGTAGCATTTAAAACTACTGATTTTAGTTATTAATGTTTTAATTAATTTAGACATATTTAGAATATATAGAATTTTAATGTCTTAATTTTAAAATCATTACATCCCTATCAAAAACCGCACTGTTTTTAAGGTGCAGTAAGCAATTTCTGGGAAACAGTAGCCAATCAGCAGTAGGGGGTGTAAACACTCATGATTGGGGAGGTGACAGAGTGAGCAAGAGGAAAGAAGAAAGAGAGATGGCTGAGAGGCATTACAAAAGAGAAAAGGTCAAAGGAATATCTATGGAAAAAGGGGGGGGGGGGGGGGGGTGTTATGATCAGGCAAGAGCTTTAGGACCCGCGTTGATATTAGAAAAGCTTTCCAGTGCTGGAGAGACCTAAGTTGGAAAGCCTGAAAACGGACGCTGAGGCCGCGTTGTTTCTGCTCCATACGTGAGTAACATTGGTTTTGTTATGTTTCACATAACCAAGATATGCTGTTTTTGTAATGTTAGCTATAGTAAAAATGCAGTTTTGAGTGTCATTTTTTGTCTTTATTTTTCGTGAAGCATTATTTTGCTTCCCTTTATCAATGATAAAGGGACAAGCACTCTTGCATTGCGTGTCTGTCCATTTGGGGGCGGAGCAATGAATGGAGGGGCGTGTCTGTTTGGATTGATTTCATATATCAACAGTGCTTCTCAGAAATCGCTTACTGCACCTTTAACCCACCTTAAAATATAAGGTAGTTTTAAAACCAGTTTAACAACTCTTAAGTGCATCAGGATGTTAATTTGCATGCAAATCGTATTAAATTAGATTTTTTTAATTTAAGGCCATAAAAAGTCTTAAAAAGTCTTATTTTTACAAGACATACTTACATTTTAGATGACACTTTGGCTTAGATGTATCTAAATACTTTATCAAATTAAAATTATATATATAGCCTAGCGTTATATGATTTTTATTATTTATTATTTGTGGATTTGCTTGTTCATGTGACAATTTGCGGAATTTACGACATAAATGACTCACTTATTAAGACAGTGACTTGCCTCCACCTACTGACGGTTTTAAATATTGAATAATTAAAAAAAAAAAAAATCTCAAAGCATGTAATTTATGCAATTGAAAATGTATTGTAAATATATTAATGCCACTTCTGATGCCGCTTATGTGTTACCTCTACACTGCAAAGATGGATTTTGCTCATGATGATTTAATTTAATTGGTAACAGCCCTATACTGTGTTATTATTGTAATTGAATTTAATTTGAATGTTAGAATTTGACATAAAAAGCGATGCATACATCTAATAAGTTTAGATGCCCTTATATAGGTAAAATGCCCCCAAAATTAATTTAAGGTGGAAAATATTGCCCCTCAATAAAAAAGTCAATTTCTGTCACTGCTGTGAACTGACCACCGCATAGAATATGAATAATATGAATGGCTTTATAAGTCAGCTGTCTAAACCAGCCATGGTACCAGCACAAAAACACACTCAGCTAAATATCATCTAATTATTGTTATCAATAAAATCTTTAAATCTTTTTTTTTGCACACCTCTAATGTACAGTATTCATTTTTATTTCTTCAGGTCTTAAAAAGGTATTAAAAAGCCTTACATTTGACTTTAAAAAATCTGCAGAAACACTGTGCATTTATTATATATTGCACACTTTTGTCTCCCAGAGTGACAGTTACTGTCATATTGACGCCATATTGACCTTGACAAGGTCAGAGTGTATGTTGAAGATACTCAAGTGTGGATGACAAACATACAGGATTCTCAGAATAAACACACACCTGATGATCCTGCCATACACAGCACTCAGATCCAGGCGAAATTACAGGTGAGGAAAGACTAAACGCATCATGAAAGCATTTCATTGGGGGAGACAGATCTAAGAATAACCTTATATGTAACAAGTATTGATTACTATGTCCGAACAAACACCCACACAGGGGTGGTGTTAGCTGTCTTTTCTCTGTCATCCTTCAACATTCAAAAGGTATTTTAAATTTGTCTTTTACTGAAGCGTTTCATCAGGAATTTCTCACTTTAGTTTTACTTTTACGTTTATTATTTCTTTTTTAATATAGAAGTTATCATAAACAGGACTTCAAAAGTCATAGTGAGCATGTTATTAAATCAGTGAGCATGGTTATTAAACCTAATAATTATATTTGCATTTGTTTGCGATAGTGTTTAACATTTCTTTTTTAAATTCTCCAGGCACTCAACAACAAACCCAAGCCCTGGGTTGATTCTCCTATGGACAACAACATTCAACCAGAGCGGCCACACAACAAGCAAAGTCCAGAAGATGTGACAATGGAATACACTGATTTTGTTCAAAATGAAGCAAAAAAACAACCATGTCAATATTTAGCAGCTATGATATTGGAAATTCAATATAGCTGAATTGCATGTAATATAGTGGTTGCGGGTCATTCAGTCATGCAAACAGAGGTAAATTAAGCTTTTTTGTTTCTTATATTTGATGTTAAGAGGCACATTTGAACCTTGTTTCTTATTTTGATATGATAACTTTTAGTTAATCTTCATGTAGCATCTCTAGTTTGAAATCTTTAAAGCTCCCACTGTTTCTCTCCACAGTTTCAGTCTGGTTTCTAAAATTTTGACTCAGACCATTGGCTGATTATGAATGCAAAAAAAATATGATATTGCTATTTTGGATTAAGAAATGAATAGATGTAGATGTAATAGCAGTTAACAGCAATAGAACAGCAAAAGGAACTGAAACTGCCATTGCCTAGCAGTGACTAAAAGAAAGCTCATGCTGAAACTATGGCACTAAAGTGAAAGCTTGCAATTTCAGAAATTGATGTACAAGGGCTGCTGCTATACGCTTGAGCGTTTCGTTTTATTTTCGCTGTGCAGTCAATAGGATATGTCATGTTAAATTCGCAATTTATTTATAGCGCATACTGACAATCTGTGCAGGTGGAAATGCACCAGCTGTCCTTGTGAAATTTGTTGATACAGTGAATTGTTGTTTGTTCCTTTGTGTTGTACCTGAAACTTTTGCTGAAATCGCAATAAAATAAACACTTCTAAAAAATTATAATCCATGTTTTTCAGCAAATCTCTTATAGGTATAGGTTACCCAAATGTTTTTAATTCAGTCATCATTTACTCAGCCTCATGTAATTCCAAACCTTAATGAATTTTCTCTTTGGAACAAAATATATGATGTAAAATGTTGTTTTGGACCCCATTGACATCCATTGTATGGACAAAAAGAGTTTAAACATTCTTCAGAATTGGAACGGTATTCTTTAGGTTTGGACTTTCCCTTTAAGGCTTTGAAAATGGTTAGAAAAAAATCAAACTGTCATGAAAATAAACATGAAAAGTGCATGTCTTTAAATCAGGAGATGATATCTAAAGAAAAAACAACTCTTCACTCCTTTGATAGTACTGTTATGTCATTTATTTGTCCTTATCTTAGCACGCTGACTTTGACGTGACTAGTCATCTGCATCGTTGGATTGGAATTTGAAGAGATCTGTATTTTTAATTTTTGTAAGGTTAACAACAAGGTATGAGTCCTCAAAAGTGTGGTAGTCCTTGAGACCCATTCTGTCTGAAGTTCTGATCCGTTTGAATATCGCGTGGCACTGTCTGCGATCCAAAAAATTGGAGAAAATCCAATTTGTTACTCTTTAATAAGGAGACTTGGTTAACATTTAGATGTGTGCTTGGTCTGAATGAAAATATCCACTAACCTCTTGCCAGGCTCAGACACACCTGGAATTGCTCTGTGCAGATTCATTTTCTTTGAGGATTGATGGATGGTCACTTTCATCAATGACGACATCCAGCTGCAATTAAAGCACATCAGGATTGTTTTAGAAGCCATTTTTCAATCTCAGAAACACCACCTGATCCATTCGTGGGGAAAACAGAGCTTTATGAAACAACCTCCGACCACACCAGGCTTCATCCAAATATCTTACCTCACTCTTTTTATTTTTAGTTTCCACCGAGTCCAAGACATCTGACAGACCGGTCTCTCTATCCAGTATGGGTTGAGAAGGCATGCTTAAAGGATCTATGAGAATTTCCGAGGGAACAGCCGGGTGCTTCCAAGAAGATGGTGTGTCGATGCTCCAACTCTCATTTTGTCCAAATGTACCTGTAGAGTTCAATGTAGTTTAGGTTGTCATACATTTGATTCCTGAACAAATGACTCTAATTAATTGGTTCTTTTCAGTGAATCAAACACATAAAGCTTATGTCTTGTGAACCTACAAATTGAAAATTTTGATTGTATCATTTCAAGTAGTAGTCTGTAGGTCTACTAAAGGTGCGGTCACATTAGCAAAATTTTGCGGACAAAAAAAAAGATCTATTGTCACTATTGTAGCAATGTGGTCAATGTGACAAATTTTGTAAATTGATTTTGACAAGTACATTTTTCAAGTATCTACTTTTTCGGAGTATTTTTTTTTTCGTTTGGGAAATGTTTACTTCACTACATTCACAAAATATCATACTTCTTACTCTACTTCATTTCATAAAAATATATCGTTCCTCGTTATTTTGAACTGAAGAAATCGCCACCTGATACCCAAGCCAAGACGCGATAGATTGATTCATGAACAAGCCAATTCTTTCCAATGAACCTGTTGAAATGGTTCACAAATTGCACTGAACTATTCATTCATGAATCTGACTAATCTGACTGCAGCTGTTCTTAAATCAACAACTCACTGATTCAGTGATCTGGTCAAAATGTTGTACCGTTGTAGCTTGACTGACGCAATAAGTCACTAATTCTGAATTTTAACATTATTATTGTAAAGGAAAATCATATTTAGGTCATGATTGTCAGTTATTTGTGATCTAAATCTGCAGTAATAGTGTACAATAACAATAATAATACGTATCATGTATAATAAGTTTTGGTGATAAAAAAGTTAAGTTCATAAATTTTGATTTTTAAAATTGATTGCATCTTCAACACCATAGACTCATGGAATCATCAAGACTTTCTCCTGGGACTGCATCTCGATGCTCGTTCAATGGCTAAGGCATTGCAAGTATCGTACAAGTAACTAGAGGTTCAGTATAAGTGGTAAACCCCTTTAACCAGGTGCTTTTAAACTAAGAAACTAATGGTTCTTTTAGATGGTTAAATTGCTCTTTTCCATAGCTTCATTCCCTGTTTCTGGTTTAATTTACTTTCACTTTCCATTTAACCCATGTATGCATGATTGTGTGCATGTGTTTGGTTAGATTAGTTATGTGTTTGTGATTTAGTTTTTTTAGCTGAGTGTTGATTCTGCTCCCTGCTTGCTACATGCTAAGAAAGAGTTATTTTTCTGTGGCCACAAAAAAATCCTTTCTGAGAAATGATAGACTATCAATACTGAGTGTTTGCTGGATGAACAGAATAATTGACTGTAATATTAATTCAGCTACATTAAGTTAATTCGATTAACTGATCCAAATATTTATAATAAATAATAACAAGTTATGATTAATTATTCATATTTCCCTTTTGAGATAATTTGTTACACTGTACATTTACTCAAGTACTTGATTCGTCCACCACTGATTTTAACCCCACAGATGGCAGCTTGAAATAGAGCCAATTTATTAGCGTTATTCGTTCAGGTGTTGGACTGCACTGGTTGACCTGAAAGTTTTTGATTCAATTAAAAACAACCAACTCAAGATTCATTATTCCGGAATCGGACTACACTGGTTACGTAGAATTAGTAGTGCCGTTGTTGAACTGCTGAATAAGTATTGCAGGAAATGCTGTCCAAGTATTTTAATATGATACTTAGTATGATGCACATTGGCAAAAGAATGCACATGCCACAGCTGTTACTTCCTGAAAAAAAAAAAAAAAACCTTCTAAGCAACTTGTAGATGTACCTATAAACTCCCCATGGACACTCCACAACCGCACTGAGAAGTCCAATGAGGAGGTAAGCAGAAACTGGTCCTTGTCAATTATCTTCAAGCTTGAGGAGAGGAAATGATGGTAATAATGTTAATGAGATGTCTTTTTTTTAATAACAAATACTAAACAAAAAATGAAAGGAAAATACATAAAATAATAGTAAGAATATTGAATAAACACTTTTTGTTTGCTTTTTTCCCCCCACTTATTGAACCTACCTAGTGATGCTGCTGATGTGTGCACGCCAGAAATTCACCTCTAGAAATGAATAACACTACATCAAGACTGAACATAAACATAAAAAAATAAAAATAAAATGAGGACTGTCCTTACTTTCAGGAGGGTTTTGTTCAGGCCCCAGGGCATATTGCTTGACATCATAAACGTAGATGAAGCCGACATGATCGGCTGTAAAAAGCATGCTGTCATCCTGCGTTGAAGCCAGTTTCATAATCGCCTGCTGATGCTGAGACTTAAAGATAAGATTTTAATTAGAACCTTTGTCTCATTCTGTTGACATTGAATTTATAATCAAACTTGAGGAAATATGATATATAAGATATACGAATATACTACTTACAGCCTGAAAAGATGTGATGAACTTCCCGCCATTCAGAACACTCCAGAAATGAACATAACCTTTGAAAAATGAAATACGTTCTGCAAATTATATATGAACTGATTTCTATCATTTTATTTATCGCAAGGACCAGTTTACCTTCAGTATCTGAAGATACAAGCCAAGCAGAAGACAACAATTCAGGAACAAACGCCCGGGTCTTTAAGAAGATGAGGCTCAGCACAGTTGTGCATTGAACTATCAATAAAAAAAATGAAAAGTAATCCATATGAGTTGTGCATAATATACCAAGTTTTCATATAACAGATTTGATTGAGGACCAGCAAATCTGAAATCAGTATTAACTGAAAATCCATGGGAAGATTGGAATACCAGGATAACTGCTGCTCTGTTGAGGGGTCTGTTGAGGAGTCTGGAAGCGAGACAGTATGCGTTCAGACACTACATTCCATACGATGATCTCCCCATCGTAGCTGCCAGTGGCCAGGAAGTGTGGTGTGCATTGAGCAATGCACAGAATATCCGCTTTGTGCCCATTGCTCTGTGTGTGAAACATTCAACACATTTCCCAAAGTGCCCCTGCATATTTGAAGGGGATTCAAAGAACATGTGTGTAGACATGGGTGTGAGTTGTGGAGGATGCTAATACCACATCGTCCTGCCAAGAAGGTTTTGGTCTCTGATTGTACAGATTTTTCTCTTTGGAGTCCTGTCAAAAAATAAATAAATAACGTGTTTAGCTTCAAAAGTAATCACTGGCAATTCTGCACTATTCTGTTCACAGTCTCTTGAATTAAATTAAATCACTGGCATTAAATTTGGTCCACATTGTGGCTTAATCTGGCAAAGAATGGTCCATTCAGATATAAGGCAACCTGACCAACAAGTTAAAGTACTAATTACACATCCTTGATTTTATGTAATTTGGTGGCGAGAAAAAGATAGTTCAGAAAATGTTTGAACATTTTTAAAAGATTTTTTTTTTTTTTTGTCATAAACTTTTGTCATAAACAGCTGTGTCCCTCGGCAAGTACATAAATGTATTTTGTTAGTTATGGGATTAATCTAATTAATTTTTCATTTGGAGAATAATTTTAATTAATTAATTTAAAGGCACAATATCGATTTTTGGATTAAAATATCCAAAAACAACTAGAACAATGTTATATATATTTCATAACCGTGACAACCATACAATATTTTTTAATTAATTACATGCCATTTAAAATCACCAAAATCATAGATAGATAGATAGATAGATAGATAGATAGATAGATAGATAGATATTCCTCTTCCACTGAAAGAATTACTAAATCAAAAAACTCTGAAGACTTAATACAGAATTGACAATAGATGGGGAGGGAAAGTTTTTAATAAAATGAGATACGTATTATCCAGTGGTGTCAAAATCATGCATTTAGGGTATCTTTTTTCACGAAGCTAGGATTCTCATTTCTAAAGTGAACAAAAGCTCTCGTAATAGATGGAATAATGGACTGTCAGAAGGGAATGGAGAATAAACCACACCAAACAGCACTCAAGCACTTTTGAGGAGGGAGAAACATTGAAGTAAATGAAATATGGAAATGGAGTGAACAGCAATAAAGGCGAGAATACCAGGGGGAAGAAACAGGTCATGGCAGTCAACCATTTTATGAGAGCCATCTGGGGAATTATGCTGATATAAAAAAAGGTCATAAGGGAAGCAGGCTGGTCACTTTATACTCACCAAGTAAATGTCGATCCTGTGGTCCCAACCAACAGAAATCACAAATCTGCCAAAAGAAATAAAAAAGTGAATCAGCCAAAAAATGAGGATAATAATATCCATGAAGATTATGGCGCTTGCAGTCAGCAGACTTACGCGTTCATGTGCAGTGTCAGGTAGAGGCAGTCACAAATCTCTGCACATTTTCCATCTGGGATGAAAACATAATGAAGGGCTTTGCTTCACAACAGCTTTATAGGGAATGTGGGATATAATATACTCAGAATAATCAGTCATACTCAGGAGTAAGGTTGGGAATCGTAAGAAATTTTTCGGTTCTGGTTCCGATTCCGGTTCCGCCAAATGATTCCGGTTTCGGTTCCCGTTCCCATTCAATAAAAATTATTAAAACAACTAATAAAAAATAGTAGTAAGGGGAAAATGCACAATCCTTTTTGAGTTTATTTCTTATACTTGTCAAATGAGTTTAACAGACTGGTAATGTCAACAAATTCAACATATTATTTAGCAATTTTGCAAAAAATAATACATTTTTCTGAAGGAAAATAAACAATTCTGCATTCTCTAGGATAATTTGGGACCTCTCCTATAGTTTATTGTATCTCCAGCAGTGGAGAATATCCTCTCAGAAAGGGTAGAATATGCTTGAACACATGTAAGATCCAGACCGGTGAAACAATATTTTTAAAATCGGTTTGAATGATTGATTCATAAAGACTTCACTTGTTTCATTACTGGATGAATCAGCGCTCTAGCAGTTAATAAACAGAACTGCATGCGTCTTGCGGAAGAACATTGTAGCTGGACCTACTTCTCTCTGTTTATGTCTATGATGCGGGTGAGTCACGCAGGCACTGGGCTACTCCGCAGTTGTGCCGACTCGACCGGTGTAAAGTAGTCCGAGTCTTATTACAGGCTTACTGTAGTGAATCAGGATAAGACAAAAACACGGTTTGAAAAAAGGCATTCATGATGTACTTGCTCATTATATAAATTTAATTTCTGAACTTAAAAAAGTTACATACTGCAGCTTTAACAGTCATCTTTATGAATGTTTTGAAGCATCAGATGTAATCGATACACTCGTTATTTGAAGGCAGCGACTTTCAAAAGGTGATTTACTCGAACTATAAACTTTTATCTCAGTACTTTTGTGATCATTTGAATATTTGTTACACAGAAATATCGATACTGTGTGGTTGAAAAGACTGTGAAAGTAAAGCTGTTTCATATATAGACAACTGCTCTCTGAACGACAGAACGACAAACAGATTTGAATGTTCCGGTGTGAAATTTTTGTCATTTAGGAATAGGCAAGGCAAGGCAAGGCAAGTTTATTTATATAGCACATTTCATACACAATGGTAATTCAAAGTGCTTTACATACTATTAAAAATAATCAGAAGAAATAAGAATATACATAACAGTTTAAAATAAAGAAACGAGAAAGAACTAAAAATAATTAAAACAGTTTAGAATAAAGAACAGTTTAAAATAAAGAAACAAGAAAGAACTAAAAATAATTAAAACAGTTTAGAATAAAGACTAAAATAAGACACAGGATAAACAGTCGGACAAACAGTGACACCGTGCTCATTCATTAAATGCAAAGTTAAACAGAAGTGTTTTGAGTCTGGATTTGAATGTGACTAATGTAGGAGCACATCTGATCTCCTCTGGAAGCTGGTTCCAGCTGCGGCTGGCATAATAGCTAAAAGCAGACTCTCCTTGCTTAGAGTGAACTCTTGGAACTTCTAGCTGATGTGATCCTAATGATCTGAGTGATCTGTTGGGTTTGTATTCCGTGAGCATATCTGCAATGTATTGAGGTCCTAGGCCATTAAATGATTTATATACTAGTAATAATACTTTAAAATCAATCCTATAAGTAACTGGCAGCCAGTGTAATGACCTGAGTACTGGTGTGATATGATCATATTTTCTGGTTCTGCTAAGAATCCTGGCTGCAGCGTTCTGTATGAGCTGCAAATGTCTTATGGTCTTTTTGGGAAGGCCAGTGAGGAGTCCATTACAATAATCCACCCTGCTGGTGATGAAAGCATGCACAAGTTTCTCTAAGTCTTGACTGGAAACAAAGCATCTAATTCTTGCAATATTTTTCAGATGATAGTATGCTGATTTAGTTATTGCTTTGACATGACTATTGAAACTAAGGTCTGACTCTAAAGACACACCAAGATTCTTGACCTGATTTTTAGTTGTTTGACCTTTAGAGTGAAGGTATGCGTTCACCTTGAGAACTTCATCTTTGTTTCCAAACACAATGATTTCAGTTTTGTCTTTGTTTAACTGTAGAAAGTTTTGGCACATCCAGCTGTTGACTTCATCAATGCATTGAAGCAGAGAGTCAATGGGGCTGTAATCATTAGGCGATAGGGCTAAATAGATCTGTGTGTCGTCTGCATAGCTGTGGTAAGAGATTTGGTTCTTTCTCATTATTTGGCTCATTGGGAGCATATACAGGTTGAACAGGAGTGGCGCAAGAATTGAGCCTTGAGGTACTCCGCATGTCATGGATGTCCACTCAGACTTATGGTCACCTATACTCACATAATAACCTCTCCCATCTAAGTATGACCTGAACCATTTTAGAACTGTCCCAGAAAACCCCACCCAGTTTTCCAGCCTGTCAAGAAGTATTTTGTGATCGACAGTGTCAAAAGCAGCACTGAGGTTGAGTAGATCGCGTGGGTGTTTGAATCGAGATTAAAGATTAATAGTGCAGCTCTACTGTCTTTATACTCTCTCTGCGTTGATATCTGACGCAAAACGTATATGAGTAATGCGAGGGCCAGTGCATTCGTCGCTAATAAAGGATAAGCTCCCAGCACTTCGCCCACACATCGCACCAGAACCGTTTTCGGAACTGAAACTTAGGAATTTCGCACGGTTCCAGCATTTTTCAAAAACACTAACGGTTCTGGATAAGAACCGATTTTCGGTTCCCAACCCTACTCAGGAGCAAAGCACATCAATCAAATGCACATTAAGAACTATAAGGAATTATTGACCTCTCTTGAATATCTTCACGCACTGGCCATTGTTGAAGTTCCACATCTTAAGGCAGCCATCTCTTCCACCAGTCACTAGCCTGGTGAAAAAAAAGAAAGAAAAAAAACCCTGCACAAAACAGTAATATTATGCAATGTCATATATTTAAATTAGCTTTAACAACCTCCTTCCGCTAGAGTCAAGAGCCATGCAGGTAATTGCAGACTCTCCATGAGCACCTCCAAACTCAAACATCTGAGCTCCAGTTTCCACATCCCAGACTTTGACAACCTGAATTGAATAATAATAAGTATTTTATTGAGTAATTTGAATAATAAGTGATTTTAGTCACAATTTAGCTAACTTTAACCAAAACCCCTACTAAAAGACAAACAAACCTGTACCCATAAATTTCAATTTGTTACTCACACAAAGCTATCATATGACTTTATAAGAACTGGAATATAGCACACAAGACGTATGAAGTACTTGTATGTTTTTATGTATGGTTTGGAGTCAGTAAGTTTTTTTTGTTTTTTTAAATAAATTAATTCTTTCATTCAGCAAAGGACACATTAACTTGATCAAAAGAGACAGTCAAATCTTTTACACTGTTACAAGATATTTCTATTTCTAATAAATGGTTTTCTTTTGGACTTTATAATCAAAGAATCCTGAAAAAAAGTATCATGTTTTCCACAAAAATATTAAGCAGCACAACTGTTTTCAATATTGAGAACAATAAGGAATGTTTCTTGAGCACCAAATCAGCATATTAGAATGATTTCTGAAGGATCAAGCGACACTGAAGATTGCTGAAAAATTTGCTTTGCCATCAAAGGAGCAAATTACATTTTAAAATATATTAAAAGAGAAAAAAGTGATTTTCAATTGCAATAATATTTCATAATAGTACTGTTTTTACTGTATTTTTAATCAAATAAGTGCAGCCCTGGTGAGCTTCTTTCAAAAACCGACCTATGAGCATGAGGAACAGAGCATCTGTGTCCTCAAATACAGATACTTGTCAAAAGCACTCACCGAGCCCTTAGAGCAGCTCACCACCTGCCTAAACTCCTCACTGTATGCGCAGCACAACACTGGCTCTTCATGGGACAGAATCTGATTGCCCTTAGGCTGTGGTCTACAACAGATGGCATATGAAAGGAGAAAGGAAGCAAAATGCATGACAACTAAATGACAAGAAAATTGTAGCTAAATACACATACAACCTAATGTCTTACAGCCAACTGATACTCGTAATAGGCTTTGAAATCTTTGTTATATAACATCTAAGATACATACTTTGTCTGAAGGGATAGTAAGGCGAGAGAATCTGTGGCGATGTAGAGCCCCTTCACAGCTGAAGAGTAGAGGCACACAGACAATTCTCCCTGGATATTACTTGCCTCTGGATCGGCAGTAAACAGACACGTCTCATCCTTAATGTGCCATATCTATATAAAAAAAAAATGTCATCATAAAAACAATAATACATTTTCATATTTTATGTTGCACATAACTATGAATATTTCACAGAAAATGAAAATTCTGTCATCATTTACTCACTCTCATGTTGTTCCAAACCTTCGTTCTAACGTGAAACACAAATGGAGAATTTTAAACAATATTCTGCCCACTGTTGTCAAAAAAATGAAAGTAAACGTGGACTGAGGCTGTCAAGCTTTGAAAAGGATTCAAAAGTAATAGTTTCATAAAAGTGATCCTTGTGAATTCCACACCACATTGCAAGTCTTCTGAATAGTTTTGCATGATGAACAGACTATTCCATGCTAATCTTCACTTTAGTGGGCTGTTTACTGTGACCGGATCATTGAGTCTGTAAGATCAGTCCGGTTCAGACCGGTTTTCAGAGAGGTTTAGTTGACTAGATCAACTGATTCATAGAAAAGAACAATTTAACTCAAAGAATGATTCCTTTACAAACTGGACATTACTTTTCTCATAAATGCATCAAGGAGAGACTGGGTGGATTTAACTATTTCTTTTTTTTGTGGTGCTTTTTGTCATTTTGGAGCTTGACAGCCTTGTCCTTATTCACCTTCATTATACTAACAAGAGTGATATACATTTGCTTAAAAATTCCCCCTCTTGTGTTCAGGATATAGATCAAAGAAAGTCATTCGAGTTTACAATAACTTGAGAATGAGTAAATGATTTCCAATCTTTGGGTGAAGTATCCCTTAATAAACAAGTGGTGCAGTCTATAAATGTTACATTTGGTTTTACTAATTATGAACATTCCGTTTAACTTTAGCTTAGTTTAATGTTTGGCTTTTTCATTTTGAGAAGATTTAAAACACTTTTTTGATATAATAAATCCAGATTTGACTTTGGATTTTAAGTAATGAATCAATTCCTCACCTTAGCAGTCTTGTCTGTGGAGACTGAGTAAATGTGCCCATCTTCTGAGCAGATACAGAGGTAGGAAACAGGGGCATCGTGACCTTTCAAAATCCCTGTTGGTCTACTGCCATTTCGAAATGTAAAATTACTAGCCTGGCATTTAACAACAGTATTTGATAACACAGTATTATCTATGTATATCTCATATTTTCTGACACCTATATAGATCAGAGAAGAAATTGTCCAAAAGAATTAAAATCAGAGAGATGCCACTTATGAAGAAGATACCCTAAAGATATAAGGCATACTTAGGCACATAAGGATTCCACATGCGCAACAGCCTGTCCAACCCGCCGGTGACCAAAATATTACGCTTCTCACAGAAATCAAAGGTCATGACTCCTTTAGGAACGGTGAAGATTGTTTGGTTGCCGGTTGCCCTCTGTGTGACTTTCGTAGACTTTCCCCTTTCACTCACTTCTGCCATCTCTCTCATCTGCTCTTGCATGTAGGTTGATGGATGAATGAATCCTAATTAAAAACAGATTGTCAAACCTTCATACACGCATATCCACTCAAACAGATCACAGCTGACAGATTCAGATCCCGTTTCCCCTCTTTCTGAGTCATGGTGTGTTATTCAAATGAGTTTAACCAAAGCTTCAATGCACTGAGAGTTTTGACACATCTCTCATCTGGCATTAAACATGCAAGACGCCAGAGTAGCTATTTTCTTCCTTCTGCCATGTTAAACAGACATCACTGAGAAAGAAGTGAGAAAGGAGGACACACTTTTTTCTACACATGGGCTTATATGAATGTTTAGGTCAGATTTCACCCTAAAATCAATAGTAAAATTATCTTAAATTATATCTTGCATAAATAAAATGAACGCAATTTTTAGGATCAATAAGATTTTTTGCTCTGTGATAATATTTTCATTCAACTAAGCCCATTTCGACCCCTATTCTCATTATCTTATTCCTTGTTTCCCTCTTGCTTATATTTCTCATTATTTTTAATTATGATTCTCATTACTGTAATACAATAATGAGGAAGACAATGTGCTTAAGTGCCATGAAATAATGTAAAAAAATAAAATAAAAAAAAATGTACAAAACCCCCCAAAAAACTGAATAGTCTAAAAATAGGCTTAATTTTATGCAGGCAAAATATGATTTCTAATGTTTCCTTTTGATTTTGGGGTGACATATAATCCTATTAAAGGAGAGAAAATAAAATAATCAAAATTATCCCACTGTACTGCAAAAAGTAAACCAATAGAAGTCATTTTTAAATGTTACCTATAACAAGGGCAGAGTCGTCATGCCCTGATGAGGATAGAATGGCAGGTAAGCTTTGAAAATATTTCACCTGAATTGATAATAAAATATTGTTACATTTTAGACACTTGTTTTTTCTTTTGTAAAAAATTAGATGATTATAAAAAACTAATTTAGTAAAATATTTCACTGTCAGTATCTTACACGAATGCACTGATGGAATATTTACAATTGATTGCAATGTATATCCATGTGCATTGCAGCAATAGAACAACATAGGATGAGAAGAAGAAAAAAAAATACATACATTAATAATGATAATAATAATAACACATTTTTAACCTTTGACACCCAGTCTTGGTGGACTTTCCATCTGATAAATGTAATTTCTGGAGACTGAACTGCACGGTCAAGGCTTATGTTTGGAATGTTGTCAACCATCGGCAATCTTTTCCACAATCTAGGGCATAAATGCATTCTTAAAAAAGCTTACAAACCATGCATAAAATATACTATAAAAAGGATATATAAATAAGATGAATATCATGCACATTGTCAGACAGTGAGCAAGGTAATATAATATTCTTAACATGCCAGTTATCTTTCACATCTCTCCAGAGAACAGAATCAATGTTTCCTAATAAATTTATTCATTAATTTATGAAAATTAGAACACGCCTGCATGACATGCTATTGTAATTTTGTTTTACAAAACTGCACATGGAAAATTTATACTATTAAGAAACCTTGTTTACCTCAGTTTATCCCTGAACGATGTTATTAACAGGATGTTCACACAGCCCTAGAGTGCCAAAAGCTTTGTGATTAGTTAAACACGTTGTATTTCATGAAATTCATATGTGTGGGACTGCCTTCGTTTACTTACCTGAGAATCGCCATATACAATGATACATCCATCTGGGCCAATAGAGCTAACAAAACCAGAGTATATTTTTTAATTACAAGAAAAGCAAACATTGACATATCAACAAAGAGCATTGAGTGTTCTTGTTCTTAAATATGTTAGTACACAAAAATAAAAATGCAAGAGCCAACATAACATACCCTTATTATTTTATTTGATCTGTTTTCTAATTCAATTCTGTGTTACTTTGTAAATGCAGAGCAAATTAAGTTGTTTTTTAAACTAAAATCATATCTGAAAACATTGAACGTGAATAAAACTCCAAAACTTCACAAAACAGCAATCACATCAACATGTCTGACATGAATCAGGTCTGCTCACCAGTAATCCAGGTTTAAAGGCACAGTTTTGAGTGCACTCAACTGACAGCAAGGCTCCAAAGAGGCAAGCTCATAAAACTGGATCTCTCTGTATCTGTAAAGTGGGAGAAAATATGTTGTTTGGATTGACTGAAGGAAAGGCAGAGATCAGATGTGGCTGTTTTTTCCCAAGAACACTACAAAGTTACAAGGTAGGCCTATACTTGAGCAGAATAACAGAGCAGTCCCCAGGCTGCTCCAAGGGAATCTTCACTGTAATAAATGTAAATTGCTTTGGATAAAAGCATCTGCAAATTGACTACTTCATCTTCATTTGAAACAGCATGCCATAGGGAAAAATCTTCATTAGAAAGTTCTATACACTACAGTGTATTATAAAGACTGTTATGTAAAAATACATGTATTTTAAAAGCAGTTTACCCAGTTCCAATGATCATTTTGTTGTACTCTGACATTGGCACAAAATCAGTAGACCATTTTTGTTTTCGATTGATGGATCTCTCGGGCTGGATATAGAAACAGAGAAATGATTCAAATTAAATATTGGTTAATTAAAAAATGAAGGAGAGCAGGAACAGGAATACAGAAGTAAACAAATAAAATGTACATGTAACCCACAAACACATTCTTCTTGCTCTTCAAATAAAGCTTGGGGGTCCAGAAGTTAACAACCCCATCTTCTCTTAGAGTCACAACAGTTCCATTAGAAAGCAAGTGGATTCTCACAACAGGCTTCCCACGTTTTAGAAACTTAATGTTAGCCGGCAATATGAAAGCTGCCATTTTACTGCGACGCACAGTCTCTTCCTTTGCTTCGTACTCCAGGTATATGTATGTGCAGAACTCATGCTAAAAGAAAGAGAGTAAGACTTAAATAAACTTTAATAGAATTTGTTATAGAAGTGTGTTCAATATTTCATGGTAAAGGTTATGAGTCTCATTCACAAATCATGTAAATACACATATTTTTGTATTAATAATATCAATATTATATAATTTTGATATCCATATTAAAATATTATAAAAACATACAATATATAACATAATAAAATTAGTATATGTATTCATTACGTAATACAACAATATCATTTATATAAAAAAACATTAAGTTCATCAGGAGTTGGGTTTTTGCATACACGTTTGGAAATTAGGGATAAATTTATTTGCAAACTTAATTTCAATCATGGCTTCTATTTGAAAATGTTTGCAAGCAATTTCCTGCACAAATATGTGCATTCAAAGTTACTGAATGAGACCCATTTTGACCACTTGCCCACAAAGGTTTTTTATATGCAAAAACTCGACTCAAAAACAGATGCAACTGTGCATTTAACAAATTGTCAGTTCATCTAAGAGAGAAAGTTTGAGATTTAAAGAGGAAGCAGTGAATTATTCATACCCATTCGATTTTGCCATCACAAGTGTAATCGATCTTCATGAATAGCTGGTGAATGTGAGATTCTTTCTGTGACGTTTCAAAAAGTGTTAGTCCAAAGTAATGGGTGGGAAGAGAGTGAGAGAGAGAAGATTGTACAATCATACATTAAGATTTTAGGTCTCCGTTAATCCATTTACACAAGCAACAGGATATAACTGAATACATAAACCTCTCTTACAGTACTTTTACAGTACTTACAACTCCTTTCAAACCTGGGCAGTTTTTCACAACAGATTTGAATTCTGAATAATCCAACATATGGATGCCAGCCTTTGCAAACTCCTGCTCAAGAGAACAGAATTAGGAAAATCATATTGTGTCTAATTAATCATTTAAATTACATTTCCAAATAATCTACACATTTTGAATACTTACATCATAGGCCAGTTTAATGTGCTTTAGATCATCAATGGACACCATCTTCTCAATCTATGTTGGACAGCAAAAATAAATTAAAAAAGGCAAAAATCTCACAGAACATGTGAGTTGGAAAGAGCATGAATTAAACGTGCAAGTCTCTACAGAGAGGTTTGTAAGAAAGAAGATTAACAAAGATTAACATCATAAAGTCACTGTGACGGATGCTATTTCAACATAGTATAAATCGACAAGTATTGTTTGACATTTGTTGGATGATCAAACATCTTTCAGCATGTCAAAAAATGAAACAGCTGCTGGATTTCGACAGGTTGCTGTCACATGTTCTGCTCCTCCTTACAATAATAAATTCACTTGAAATTTAAATGGCTTCATTGCAACATGATGTAATTTAAACTTTGTTGTGGATCAAAAACCCACATGCTTCATCAGTCTGCAGACAATCAATAGATTACATGCCAGTCAAATCAGTCAAACCATCTACCATGAATAAAGGAATGATATGATGAATTGATGAAAGATATAAGATATAGGTAGTCTGGCTATCACCAGACCAAGCTCAATCTTTTAAGATTGAACATTAGTCTGGGGAGTCTGCTCTGTATTTTCTACTGCACAAGAGGCGTGATCAACGGGCATAGTTCAAATGACTCTGTACACAATTGGATAGTCCTTCAACCAATCAGACCAACGATCCAGGTGACGTACTTTGCAGCGAAAAACTCCAGGCAGGAAACGTGTCAACAAGCGTGTTGGTTTGGAGCATTGATCAGCGGTTTGCAGAAGCAGCAATAGCATCGAGCGATTTTTGCAGGTTGTGCAAAAAAAAAAAAAACGTGAAAGTGAGTGGTATTTACACCCACTCGAGCGATTTGTTTGCTAAACTAAAGAAGCCATTGAGCATCGTCGAGAGGTTAAAAGGAATTGGATTGGATTAAACCGACCAATAGCGCGCCAGGTGGATAAGCCAGTTTGTGATTGGTCCCCGCAAATTTGTAACAGAAGCAGGATAGAAGAATGTACAGTTCCCCTTCGAGGGAACTCGCACTGCGTCGTCGTCGTGACGACACTAGGGGAACGCCCCCAGCGTAGCGCATCTGAAGTATGAATGGAATCTGTCCAATCCTGATTGGTGCTGCGTCATGACGTAGTAGATGACGGCATAACCGGAAGATACAAAGGGACGCCGGCACAAACACATGTTAGCTTTTGCTCTTCAGCTAAGCGCTCTGTGTCTCTGTGAGTCTTATTTGGTGTTGTTTGTCCAAGTTCACAAGCATTTATATAATAATGGCAAGCGAGCAGTTCAGGAGATGTGTGCATCCGTGTCCGCGCTATCTTTCGGGCACGGACACACATCAGCTGTGTGTGCATTGCCTCGGCGTGCAGCACGCTAGAGCGGCTCTCGAGGGAGCCGCTTGTAGCGAGTGTGAGAAGCTGCCGCTGAGGGTGTTGCGCTCGCGGCTTGATGTATTTGATCAGCTCGGCCAAGCTCGCGAGCCTCGCGGTTCTGGGCCCGCTGTTGCCGAGGCAGCGCGGCGCCGCAGATCGTGGGGCTCGCAGATGGATCTTTCAGCGGGACTCGGGACTGATTCGTCATCTTCCCAGTCCTCGTCTGAGGATTCAAACGCTCTCCCGCCTCGTGTGGAAGCCCGCGATGCGGCTTCTTCCCGCGAGGTAGAGGCACCGATGCTTCAGCTATCTGGCTCTGAGGGGTCAGATGCTTTGAGCATCGAGGCGGGTGTTGTGGAGCCCCATCCACCGCTTCATGCACCCGCTCAAGAAGAGCTGGTGGAGGTTTTGACCCGCGCTGTGGCCAAATTAAATATTGATTGGCCACAAGAAGAACCTGTAGTCCAGCCGGTCAGTAAGCTGGATGAGAGGTTCTTTAAACGCAGGGTTCAAACTCCACGCCGGGGCCTTCCGTTTTTTCCTGACTTGCACAATGAGTTGTGCAAGTCGTGGGAAAAACCGTATTCAGCCAGGCTCTCCAATCCCCCAGTGCTCGATTTTTCTAATGTGCTGGGGAAGGCTGAGCGTGTTTATGGGAAGATCCCTCGGGTAGAGGAAGCTCTCGCGAGCTATCTTTCTCCCGAGGCCGCATCTTCCCTTAAGGCCCCGGTACTGCCCACCAAGCCATGCCGAGAAACATCTTCGCTGGTGGGCAGAGCTTTTATGGCGGCTGGGCGGGCTGGTAGTTGCCTGCATACCATGGCGGTATTGCAGGCTTATCAGGCCGACCTCCTCAAGGAGCTAGATGAGGGCGAGGGTCCTTCCCCTAGTGATATTATGGAACTGAGAAAGGCTACCGACTTGTCTCTCCGCATTACCAAAGAGACGGCCCGTGCCATCGGCCGCTCTATGGCTGGTATGGTATGCGTTGAGAGACATCTCTGGTTAAATTTATCAGGGATGAAGGAAAAGGAGAAGCATTTTCTTCTTGACTCCCCGATTTCACCTTCTGGCCTCTTCGGCGGTGCGGTTGGTTCCGTAGTCGAGAGGTTTCAGGAGGTGAAAAAGCAGTCGGCGGCCTTTCATCAGTATCTCCCTCGCCGCCCTGGCTCCTCGGGGAAATCTGCCTCGAAAGGGCAGTCTCGGCCGTCTACCAGCTCCACGCACCGTCAGGAGCAGAAAGAGAGTGTCGCCACCCGCGCCCCTCCCGAGGGAGCTTGGCAAAGGCGGCGGCGCTCTCGAGGTAAGCCGTCGGAGCCGAAGGTCGATCTGAGGACCGTCCTTCAGGCGAAGAAGGCTTCCTCTAAGCGGTCCTAGTTGCGGCCAGACCGCTGAGAGCTGTCCCCCCCGGGGCGGAGCGATTGAGGTCGCCTTCCTCCCGGAGCTCTCGGGAAATCAGTGCTGTGCTCCCGCCGTCCAGTACGCTTCGGGCCACACTGATTTCCCGCGCACGCACGCCGCTCCAGCCGCCTCAAATAAGACCTGCGGCTGGGCAGCGAACGCGTACGCACACCGAAAATCATTCTCGACTGCTCCCTGCCGGTCAGCCGCTTCAGGGGGTCGGGAACGAGTTTCGGTTGATACCCGAGGCCAGCCTCGAGAGGCTGGTTCCCTTAGTAGATTATCTCGGCGCATGGTCATGCCTTCCGAATATATCTGCATGGGTCCTGCGTACTGTAGAGCTGGGTTACAGACTGCAGTTCAGCTCCCCTCCCCCGAAGTTCAACGGGGTGGTCTGGACTGTGGTCGGCCCAGAGCAGGTTCGGGTCATGGAACAGGAAGTTCAATCCCTGTTGGTAAAAGAGGCCATAGAACGTGTTCCTCTGCCACACAGGGAGTCCGGGTTCTACAGCCGGTACTTCATAGTTCCCAAGAAGGATGGAGGGTTGCGTCCAATAATAGATCTCAGGCACTTGAACCGTTCTCTGAGGAGATTCAGGTTCAAGATGCTCACAATTCCAGCCATCGTGAGTCAGATCCAGTTCGAGGACTGGTTCGTCACGATAGATCTGAAGGACGCATACTTCCATATATCCATCCTTCCATGTCACAGGAAGTTCCTGAGGTTCGCTTTCGGGGGCGAAGCGTACCAATATCGGGTTCTTCCATTTGGCCTAGCTCTTTCCCCTCGCACCTTCACCAAGTGCATGGATGCAGTACTGGCTCCGCTGAGACTCCAGGGCATCCGTGTACTCAATTACATCGACGACTGGCTAATATTAGCCAAGTCGTACGATGTGGCAGTTCGACATCGAGATGTCGCTCTGGCCCATATCAGGTGCTTGGGGCTGAGACTCAACACAAAGAAAAGCGTGTTGACGCCCTCCCAGAGGACTACGTTCCTGGGAGTGGTATGGGACTCCACGACGATGCGGGCACAAATGTCTCCTGCTCGGGTGGGTTCCATACAGGCGATGGTCTCCAGAGCGAAGCTAGGCCACAACCTCACTGTAAAGCAGTTTCAAATACTGCTGGGGCACATGGCAGCAGCGTCCAGCGTCATACCGTTTGGCCTGCTACACATGAGACCCCTACAGTGGTGGTTGAGAGCCAAGGGGTTTTCCCCGAGGGGGAATCCGTTCCGTATGATCAGAGTAACGCGCAGATGCCTTCGTTCTCTCGTCATATGGAGGAAACCTTGGTTCCTGTCCCAGGGACCAGTGCTGGGAGCATCATGTTGCCGGAAAACCGTTTCAACAGATGCCTCTCTCACTGGTTGGGGCGCGGTCATGGACGGCCGCTTTGCGAGAGGTCTGTGGGAGACCCGGCATTCTTCCTGGCATATCAACTGCCTGGAAATGCTGGCGGTCTACAAAGCTCTGAGGAGCTTTTTCCCGGACCTCCGCGGCCACCATGTCCTGATACGCTCAGACAACACTTCTGTAGTCGCGTATCTGAATCATCAGGGGGGTCTGAGGTCGCGCCCTCTATGCAGACTGGCACACCAGATCCTTCTGTGGTCCCAGGGGAAACTGTCGTCTCTCAGAGCGATGTACGTCCCCGGGGATCAAAATCAGGGAGCAGACATCCTGTCGAGGCAGGGGCTGAGGCCCGGGGAGTGGCGACTCCACCCAGAGGTGGTGGGAGCCATGTGCGTGAGATTCGGCCCAGTGGAAGTGGATCTGTTTGCGTCTCAAGAGACGTCCCACTGTCCACTGTGGTTTTCTCTCAGGCATCCAGCTCCGCTGGGGCTGGACGCCATGATGCAGACGTGGCTGAGGCTACGTCTGTACGCATTTCCCCCGATCGCTCTGCTCCCGGGAGTCTTGGAGCGGGTCCGCCGGGAGGGGATCAGTCTACTTCTAGTAGCTCCCCTCTGGCCGACCCGGGTATGGTTCTCGGACATTGTAGCACTGCTGGACGGCCTCCCGTGGCAGGTCCCTCTGAGGAGGGATCTGCTGTCGCAGGCAGGGGGCACAATATTTCACCCCCGGCCAGAGCTGTGGAACCTCTGGGTCTGGCCCTTGAGGGGGCTCGGTACCTAGAGGCTGGCCTGTCAGCAGATGTTGTCGAGACCCTACTCAGCTCCAGGGCTCCTTCTACCAGGAGACTGTACAGCCTGAAGTGGAATGTGTTTTCCACTTGGTGTAGAGAGCGTGAGGTGAACCCAGTCAACTGCCCAGTGGCTTCAGTGCTGGAGTTCCTCCAAGATTGTTTCTCCGCCGGTCTTACCCCGTCCACACTTAAGGTGTATGTGGCTGCCATTGGGGCTTTCCACTCGCCTGTAGGTGATGGGCCCATGGGGAGGCACCATCTGGTTGTACGTTTCCTCCGTGGGGCTCGGAGGATGAGGCCTGCGGCTCGCTCCAGAGTCCCAACCTGGGACCTGGCAGTGGTACTTGAAGGGTTGGCTGAGGCCCCCTTCGAGCCACTGGAGTCGGCTGAGGCAAAGAACCTGACCCTTAAGGTGGCCTTTCTCCTAGCTATCACTTCTCTGAGGAGAGTGGGGGATCTCCAGGCCTTGGCTATAACGCCAACTTGCCTGGAGTTTGCCCCTGGCGGAGTTAAGGCCATCTTACATCCTAGACCGGGCTATGTGCCCAAGGTGCCATCTAATGTGGCACGGTCAGTGGTTCTTCAGGCCTTCCATCCTCCACCTCACGTGACGGCGGAAGAGGGGAGACTTCACCTGCTCTGCCCAGTCAGAGCACTGAGAGTGTACCTTGAGAGGTCTTCTCAGTGGAGGAAGTCAGACCAGTTGTTGGTGTGCTTTGGTTCACCCAAGAAAGGGCTGCCTGCATCCAAACAGACAATCAGTAATTGGATTGTCCAGGCTATAGCCACGGCTTATCAGGTGCGCAATTTGCCTTCACCTATGGCCGTGAGGGCTCATTCCACCAGGAGCATGGCCTCCTCGGTGGCCCTCCTTTCTGGCGTCTCGCTTCAGGAGATCTGTGAGGCAGCCGGGTGGGCCACCCCGCACACCTTCATACGTTTTTACAGTCTGCAACTCCCTGTGACGCCTGGCGCTAGAGTGCTCGCGTCCTAAGTGTGCCTGGTCTTCCAGCTTCATACTAGGGCGGGCGTGATTACGGTGTGGCCTAGTGGGCATTTCGTTCCCCTAGTGTCGTCACGACGACGACGCAGTGCGAGTTCCCTCGAAGGGGAACGTCTCGGGTTACGACTGTAACCCTTGTTCCCCGAGAAGGGAACGAGACACTGCGTCTCGTCGCCACACCTATCACGGACAGAGCGCTTGCTTCATCGCAAAGGAGCTAACATGTGTTTGTGCCGGCGTCCCTTTGTATCTTCCGGTTATGCCGTCATCTACTACGTCATGACGCAGCACCAATCAGGATTGGACAGATTCCATTCATACTTCAGATGCGCTACGCTGGGGGCGTTCCCCTAGTGTCGTCACGACGACGACGCAGTGTCTCGTTCCCTTCTCGGGGAACAAGGGTTACAGTCGTAACCCGAGACGGTTTCCAGCCTGAGCTGCAGGGCGAAATCAAATCGCGACAGATCGGGCTGGGTTTACCCAGTCTAAGATATAGGGGTTTCTTCTACAATTGTTAATAGGATTTTAGATTAGTATTTTTTATTTATAAGGTTAATTTACCTTGGGTTTCCTCTGCAATTATAAATTAAAAAATCTCTGCAAATTTTTAGCAACTTAAGTTTTTAAAGTTCATGTTTGAGACTGTATTTTGTGATATACAACAGTCTCTTTAGAATAACAACAGACCTCAATTTACTCACAAATTGAAAATCGCCACTAAAAATCCATAGGAAATTGCAGAGGGAACCCAAGGTAAATTAGCCTTCCCGGCTGGCCTAGGAATTGATAATAAGTACTGCATCTGCCACAAAAACAATTAAGATTTCAATTAGGGTGACAGCATTAAACAGTAAAATGAACACTGAAAACAGCTGAGCTACGGTTAACGTTACACAACTGAAAAATGTAGTTAGAGGTGTTCCTACTTGTAGTTATTTGCTCTCCTACTGATAAATACAGATTATAACTTTCATTCCTATTTCACTGTGCAGTCAGATGGCAAATTACCTCCAGCACAAACAAATTTGGGCTTGATAAGGGAAAAAAAATTGATTTGCTTTCTGGGGAGCAAGTTCAAGCACTCTGTTGAAATAAATAATGCATGTCCACTGTGTCATTTCAGTCAATCGCTAGTCATGACAGATTACCCTGCAATGGTTGCCCATGCCCATCCAAAGGTCATCCAGCTAATGAATTAATGGGAATCAAAATGTCATTTTTGAAAAAGGACAACAATTTTGACCTGCAGAAAGTTAATGATCTGGTTTTGGCAAATTTAATGAAGCTTTGGTATGAGAAGAGTGACCTCTTATACTACACTGACACCTTTAAATTTTAAGATTGAAAGATGGTTGGCTAAAAGCAGTTACAGTTTGGTTGGTTACTTCTACATCAAAACCTGGGACATAATAAATAGCTTTTTGAAGAATTAAATATGATATGATTTAGAGCAGACAAAAGATAAGAAAAGAAACATATTCTGTACATACCTAAAGTTGATGTAAAAACTGAATTCAGTGGTCTGTTTACTGGTTGGTTAGAGCAGATCAGTTTAAAAAATGCAAAACAAGATTAGAACATATGAAGGCGGGCTCTGTGCTGGAGGGGGCGGGGTTACACATTAAATATAACCTAATATATTAAATAGTAAACATTATATTAGAC
Organism: Squalius cephalus; assembly: GCF_949319135.1. Classification (NCBI taxonomy): domain Eukaryota; kingdom Metazoa; phylum Chordata; class Actinopteri; order Cypriniformes; family Leuciscidae; genus Squalius; species Squalius cephalus. Next base: position 21,796,913 of record NC_137132.1, on the reverse strand, counting down.
TCTAATTTCGTATGCAATATTATGGATCTATGAAGTGCATCAATCCAGCTGCCCAACTCCCTTATTTATCATTCTAACATTTGCATTTGCATACCTGACCAGTGAGAGATGATGCTGGGGCAAGTTGCCCCAATCTAGGCATTGCATTCAATCTAGGTAGAAAATAATTGTTGGGAAATGCAGCAAAGCAGCAGATGCTGCACAAGTGTGACCCTTTGACTTTTACCTTGAGCTCATAGAGGGTCCCAGCAGGATCTGCTCTGTAGCGTTTTCGCATGCTAAGTTTAACATCGTCTCCCAGGGCAAGAGAGTGTCGTCTGGGTTCTTGCCTCAAAAGCTCTCTCTCCAGCCAGGCAGGAAGCTGTTGGCTCCTCTCAGTATGGTCTAAAATGGACCCCGTAGAATGCAGAACCCCGTCAGCCTGCTGTCTGTACCGCGTGCCCTGCTTCTGGTTCAGTCCAGCCGCTCCATACACTGGCCCAAAATCTGTCGAAATACTGCATAAGAGTATTGCATTGAATAATTTGTTTATCATTTCTTTTTCATTTAAGTTATCAAGAAACAACCTTGCAAATGGCCCTTTCGCGCATCGCCCAACAGCAAACTCAAACATCGCATATACCTCTTACAGGTGCTTGTGACGACATGTCTCAACAGGTAAAAGTAGGATACTTTCAATAAAAGATCTAACATATTAGCAATCCTTTTAGCTGTGTTGCTATGTGTCATGAGTAACCACACACACAAACACGCATGTGTGTTGGGTTAGGGAATAGAATATAGTTTGCACAGTATAAAAAGTAATATGTCTATGGGATGTCCCCATAAAACATGAAAACCCAACATGTGTGTGTGTGTGTGTGTGTGTGTAAATTACAGATTTAAATAATAAAATTGTAGTTGTACATTTTACTGTATTTTTACAGAATTATTTTGTCAACCACACCTGCCCATTTTTGTTGTTGTTGTTGTTTTTATAGGGAGAACTTTACACCTCCAAAATTAAATTTTGCAAAGCGAAAGCCAAGAGTATGTTAGGTCAAATCAAATTAGAGTCAAGTAATATCTTCATATTTGTCTGTCAAAACATAAATGAATTAATCTTCAAGGACACAAGCTGGTTCCAGCATGGCAAAAGCATTATCCATATTTCCTAGCAACAGTAAACACCATGAACAACAGAAGGAGTGACACTCAAGGTCAGGAGCTGGAAAATAACCGAATGCCAATGTGGTATGAAACATAGTCCTCATACTGAAATGAAAGTCATGAAGCAGAACAAATTAGTCTCTGTATCAGGAGCTGTTTCAAAGTGGTGCTGAGCAAATTAAATGCTTAAATATGGGAACTGGAAGCCATGTCAAGATACAGATAAATGAAAAACATAAAGCAGATTACCTGGGCTTGTTATGGGTCTCAAGTTGGGCTCCAGCAGATGAGGCCCGAATTTTCTTGCCTAGCGGCATAACTGAAGAGATCTGAGAGTATCTCGTCTTTTTCGGCTTGGCTTCCGTTCTCTTTAGAGACTGCTTGCTTGTTTTGCAAAGGAGCTTAGAGACACAGCACACCTGAGTCTCAGGTTACCTGATACACACATCCGAGTGGAGTGGCTACGCATGCATTGTGATGAGAGACACATTTAAAACCACTTTTAAATTTCATAATGTTAAAAATACCTTTTAAGCAGAGACATCTGTTCAGCAAACTAATTTTCTTAATTTTCAGGGGGAAGAAAACTTTCCACTCTTCGTTTTTCAATTTTAAACTTAATGAGAAAGATACCCGTGGTATTAAGATTAAAGTGAAATTAAATGTTTGTTTTTTTGTGTGTCTTTTCTACAGCTTGCTGCGCATATCCCTATCTCTTTATTGTGCTCTGCATAATAAATCAGTTCACCTGATGTTATTGATTTATACCTTTACTATTATTTTATAAAGTCAAAATACATAAAATATCTATCTCAGGAGGACTATAGGACCTTATTCTCCAGTACAAAATCTCAAGAGATTTATTATTCTCAAGAGACAAATGATTAATGATACTTTTTTCCATGTATATTCATCGTAGTAAAAATCTCAACAACAAAAAAAGAACTGTGTACAGTAAAAAATGATTTATGTCTGTTTTCAGTTTATTTTGAGTATTTTATTAAGCACATCATCAAAGATGTATTAAGGCATATCATTATATTAGGAGTGTTCTGACTCCTGGAAGAAAATCAGAACCCTAAAAAAATACTGCACAAATATTCATATAGCTTTTCATGATTCAAAATGCCATGTTTATAAAGGCCCAGGCCAGCCAGACATTCTCTCCAGTGTGGAAGGGGTTTGCATGAATGCACCAATATTCTTCACCTTACATCTAGACATCCTTCTTTTCTGGTAAATAAAATAAAAATATATATAACACTTAACACAGTAACAGGCTACACTGTACGAATTATAGGCTATTTATTTCTGCTTTTCAAGCAACATCTGTAGGATTTATAGAAGGATTTATAATTACAATATTATAATGAAGTATAACAACTTTTGCTACGACTGATCTAATTTATTTGATTTTAGTGTGAAGTTTTAAAATCACAGAAATCTTAAAATCAGGGGAAAAATTATACATTTCTAATAGTAAAAATGTAATTTAATAATTTAGTTGAACTATTCTAAAGATTCAGTAAGAACACAGCATCACTCTTTCTCACCTTTATCAGATAATGTCTTACAAATCTGTAGAAACGTCTGAGGTGGGATTGATTTGAGCACTGAGGAGACATCTGTATGTCCGCTTCCAAAATGCTTATTGTAGGTGGTCTGCAGTTTGCTGTTTTCCTGATGATTGATGTGGGTGTGAATCACTGTTGGGACTAAAATGTAAAAGAAAAATGTGTCATTCTTCTCTAATTTGTGTGCCATACTGGTGCCATAAGATGACCTATTATGCTTTTTATTTTTTTTTATTTGAACATTTTCAGCTTTCTTTAGTGTGTAAACGTTGCTGTTTGAGAATGAAAAAGGTCTGCAAAGATACAAAGCACAAAGTCCACAAGGGAATTATTCTCTATATCAGTAAGGGCCATTTCTGAACTCCCTCCTGAAACGCCTCGATTATACTTTTGAGTTTTCTTCCAGGAACGTCCACGTCACAATGTCCCTCATTTAAATAGTTTCCGCCCAAGGCATACATAAAAATAAAGGGATGAGTCCTGGTCAAAGACTATAGATATAGAAAGACAGTTCACTCCTATTACTGATGAATGGGAGAAACTGCAATGCACAATATGGCGGAATACATACCGCCTTGTAAGTAAAAGAGCCTATCACTGATTGATAAAGTCACTGCGTCACTGGAGCTGCTGTTAGAAGCTCGCGCTTATGACTGCACATGCGCATTGGCTGTTCTAGCCTGAAAATAAGCTTTTTTAACGCTTTTGATTATAAGAAACAACATTTATGGGACAATTCATGTCAGATTTTGTTGATTGATTGTTGATTGTTGTTTTTGTTGATTGATTTGAAATATTTTATTTATTTGTGTTTTAAAATAATACACAAATAAATAATTCAAATAGTCCCCCCATTCAAATAGATAGGACTTGGTCTTGGATGCCCGAAATAGCTGCCCGAAGGTGTTGCAAATATGGCCGCAAAGTGAACAGACTTTCCTTGAAAGGGACTTTGGCCTGGTTGATTTGGTTGAGTAATAGTGTGTTGAAACTTGCAGTTATGGTAAGGGGTGTGATATTTCTGAAACATGCTCAAATTGGTTGACCAATCACAACACAATGGTCCAGCCAACCAATCAGAGCACATTGCACTTTTCGGAAGGAGGGGTTTCATAGAGACAGGAAGTAAATAGTGCGTTACTGACAGACTGGGAAGAGAGGTGCTACAACAATGTAAAATATGTGAAAAATAATTATTATTTTTTGACCATGAAAACCTAGTGGACCCTTCTAAGACCCTCAAGACTTTGTAAAAGGGCATAATAAGGAAATTATTTAACAATAATTGAATGATTATATAGTGTACTTTGTAATTGTCAACTAACTGATGGATTAAGTCAATTAACTTGCATTTTTAACTTGCAATTCATTGGATGTCTAGTCTACTTTTTTGTGTTTGCATTGTGTCTTGGCTACCGACAGGGTTGGTTGTCTTAAATTTCAAACAATGTAGTTTGGTATTTTAGACTAGTTGAAACAGAAGTGCTGCAGGTTTGCCAAAGCTTACAAATACCCCTTGCTGCTATACCATGCAGCTTATTGCACCCATAGTGAGAGTTGTTCCCCAGAAGCTCAAGTTTTGATTGAGGTGGGCGGTAGTTATGTCTCATTTCAGTCTGGGTATAGTAGTGGACAGCATGACTGTGTCAGGGTTCTGCCCTGGCAGCCTTGTCTGTGTTGTCTTTGTTTCATGTTTCTATGTTTGTCTTGTGTTTGAGCACATGGCTCTGTCTTGGTCTGTGTTTGCCATGTGCTCCTTGTTTCCTGTTACCACGCCCCCATTTTTTAGTCCATGTCTTGCCCTCATTTCACTAATTGTGCTCACCTGATCCTCATGTGTTCTGGTCCCTTTATATTGCCCGTTTCTCAATATGCGTTCTTGTCTGTACTTGTGTTCTTGTGGACTTGTGAAACGTCATCAGTCGCAAGTACTGTTCCAATTCAAAGTTCACATCTAGCCAAGTCCAGTTCAAATCCCCGGATGTGTTCTTGATCCGCCCCTTTTACCGAGGATGCATCGAGAGGTGACTTGTGCGGACTTGAGACAGCCAGGTATCCCAGAATGCATCTCACACCAACCAGCAAGCGTCAATAGCGGAGGAGAAACCCCGCGTAATTTAAAAATACTGCTGTTATTGTGTCACGAAATGTAGTTTTAAGAGTTTTTCAGGCGAGAATGTAGTTGTTTAAAGCTCAAATCTTTGGTTTATTTATAAAGATAGTGCCTATTTAAAAATTTGATCTGACGTTTTCGTTCATGTACCCCGCCGAGAACAGCCTTTCCTCGGTTAGTGCTGCTGACGTTTGCTGCTGGCTCGGATGTCTCTAGTCTAGTGGTTTAACATGAGATATAAATCGTCCTGTGTATATCTAACGGGCGATTTATTTATTTATTATTTATTTTGTCTCATTAATCTATAATTTGTTCCCTGGCAAAACGTTTTAGCTGAGGGCAAAGTGAAGTTTCATAGCTTTATTTAGTCTATTTAACTTTAACGTTGTAGTCTAGAGAGCTGACTTATGTTTGACTGAATCGTTTGCTTTATTATTGTATAGCTTCTTATACCTTTTAGGCTACTTATACTTTTATAATGGCTATTATTGATCATTAAAACTGACATTTAACATGGTTATGTCATTTTATTTTATATATTTAAAACATATAAAATATTTTATTATACATGTTGCCTACATTCTCTTCACTGTATATATAATAAAATAAAATGACACAACCCTGTCTCTTTTTGCTAAATGTTAGTTTTAATGATCAATATTATAATGTTTTTTATGTATCATATTTTTTAAAATGAAAACAAAAAGAGTCAGGGTTGTGTTTTATATTTTGTGTTGTTTTAAATATATGCAGTGAAGATAATCAATTGCGTTGCCTGAACCACATTTATGTGGCCATTATGTTTAAGATTTTTTTTAAATGAAAATGAAAAGAGGCAGAGTGGTGGTTTATAACATATTTTGTTTTATTTGTAGCCTAGATATACATAAAGAGATGACCGGAGTAGCCAGAGCGAGCCGAGTGACGCTATCAAGTACGCCGCTGTTCCATTTGCAGAATTATCGGACTTGCGTCCTCCCGTCCTCGGGAGTTCGTTCTCCTGAGTCGAACTTGTCAAGTCCGAACTACCAAGGACTCAAGTCCGAAGTTTGCGTACTTGGTATTGAGAAACGGCTATTGTGCCTCTTTCCCTCATGTATTTGCTGGTTCGTTTTGTGTATGTAGGCTACTTTATGGTGTTCTCTGGTTTGTGCTCTTGAAATTATTTTAGCGCTTACTCTAGTTTTCTATCTTATTCCCAGTATCAGAATATCTTTGTTGCTATGTTTTTTTTGTTTTGTTTTTTTTACTTTTTTCGTTAGTTTGATTTTGTTATCTATTTCTCAACTATTTGTTCCTCTAGTCATTGATCTTATCAGTTTAATTTGTTCTCTTAATTGTTGCTATATCTTGTCTGTCTTGTCTTGTATGTTTTTCTGTAAGCTCCTGCCCTGTATTCCGAGTTCCCTGGCCACTGACTCTTAACTGCCTGGCAGCCTGACTGGTGCAGCTATCCAACCCCTGTGCCAAGCCTCTGGTTCTGTGAGCCTTTACCTGGTGGCAAGACTGGTGCTACATCTGAGGTCTACATCAAGCTGCGAGTTCCTGCCTGGTCTTTCCTTTGGAGCTGCCTCTATTTCACTCACGTCATCGCCATCTTACTGACGGTCTCAGTGGTCACCCATCCTGCCTGTCGTTGTCTGCCCTGCCCTACTGTTTGAGCTGTGGTTCACGCTTCACTCTCCCTGCTGTCTCTATAGTCTTCTGTCTTGTAAATAAAAAAAAAAACCCTGTCTGCTCATTTGCATTTGGGTCCTATCTCTTGCAGAACTGTGGTTAAAAGGAGCAAAGATTGCATGGTTCTTCATAATCCCTGTGACCGAATTCGGACTGAATATAACAAAGACATTGAGATGCTTCAGTCATAAGATATCTTTGGAACCACAAGACCTTGAAATTAAATAAGATTCAGTGTATACACCTATAATGTAATTCTTAGAACTCACCTTGAGGTAATCCAATAAAGTCAGTCTGGTAGGTTGACCTGTTGGGCACTCAGCCTTTTGGATTTGTCAAAGAAAGTTGAAGAGAGGAATTAACATCAAAGTGTTTAATTTGATCTGCATTAGGCCTATGTCTCCACACCATGAATTCCTTTGTGATAAAAGAGATACAATTATGGTACACTCTTTCCAATGTTGAAAAAAGAGAACTGGAAAAAGTTTCTTCAGATTAAGATGTTCTTCACACTAGGCCCGTTCACACCAAGAATGTTAACTATAACTAGGTTATATTTGCGTCTACACCGACGAACGATAACGGATTTTTTTATTCTAAGCACGCGATAATTTGGCAGGGGGTCGAAATTCGGCACAACACCGTCACTCTGATTAGAGAGTTGTCGTCTTTTGAAGACGTCTTTTTCATACTTTCGAATGAATCAATATCAGTTTGTTTACACATCTTTTACCAGGCAGCAGATGTCCTTAGCATGCTACGTTTTGAGCGCATCTAAACAGTGAATCTAGCTAGCTAGTGTATATATAGGCTAATATATGTGTGTGTGTGTGCCACGCCCTTTTCACTGCAACTTCAAAGGAAATAATACAATGTTGTCGAAACTAGCGCTGCATAGGCTACCTGAGGTAATTTTGTTACACTAGGATTTGCTAGCCTGCATTATGATCTCACCGTTTATTCCAAGGGTAGGCTACAAGGGTATTGCTCCATATATCCATTTTTTTTTTTAACTTGAAAAGGGGTTTTGACTTGGATTTTTCTGTCCATTGGTGATTAACTTCTCCACAATGTCACAATGTCTGCATTTTAAATGCACAAGCCCTTTGAATTCAAGTGGATTCTGATTGGCTGTCAGTGTTTTATCTTTCGACAGCTGGAAAAATAATCATTCTAAAAGTGATCCCAACGATATCGTTCCTCGTATCTTTATCGTTACAGTTGTGGTGTGAACTTTCTTTAATTTAGAGAACGATTTTTAGATATCTTTATCGTTCTTGGTTTGAACGGGCCTTAAGAAATAAAAATGGTTATTTTAAGAACTATTCACTGAAAGGTTCTTTGTGGAACCAAAGACAGTTCTTATGGAATCTTTGAAAAAATAAAATAAAAATAAAAACATTTGGAATCTTTATTTTTAAGATTGTACATTCTAATGTTTTTCCAAACATGTATGACATAGAACACAAATATAGTGCTGCTGTGCTTTTTTAAGTTTAACAGTAGGCTTACGCACATTCAAATTATACGCTAGGCTACAAACACAGCAAAATTACTAAATGTGGCATTTACCTGGCTTGGGTGTGGGTTGTTCCTTCGGTTTCCTGATGCTGTGGCAGACCTTATACAGTCTTTGACACAGGCTTCCAGCAGAAGTCTTCACTGTATGCAGTTGCTCCCATTGGATCATCCAATGCATATGAATTTCTATAGATATTGCCAGATGTTTTCGGCCTTGTGTTTGATTCTCAACTCAGACATTTTGCATCACTTCTGTTAACAGAAAACTCACCATATTAGAATTGGAATAGATGAGATAAGTCTATTGATGAAATATCTTTTATGAGAAGTTTCATACACATCCCATTTTTTGTTAATATCTAGATTAAAATGCACAGTGAAAAAACATGAAGAAAAACTTAAGTAGGCTAACACTGAAAATGAACTAAAAAAAAAACATTAAAAAAAGCCTATTAAAATCACAATAAACGTGTCTAATCATAATTTGCAATGGTTGTCTTGACAGATGTGAAATATCTGACTGTTGTCCAAACGACATTAATGTGTCCAGTTCCAGTATCTGAGGTTTATGTGCTGTTCACCAGTATCTCCGTCGTTTTACAGTGAGAATCAAGAAGATAAACTTTTTAGCATGGTAATGTGCATGAATGCCCATCTAATCGGATGTTATCTGTAAGATGGCGTTGTTATAGGAAACGCGCAACAACGGGTGCGCGAGAGCAAACTGACCTTCTATGGGGTCCTTCTATGGTCCTTCTATGGTCCTTCTCCACGTACGAGGAAACCCACAAACCAGTGTCAAGCGTCCAAAGAGGTTGGAGACAGCACATTGAAATCTATATTCCAGGTATATGATTACATTTTGACTGAAATAATTGCCCTATAGCTATGCAAAACAAAATATTAAAACATGCAAAGGATGTACATGCATTAGGATTATATAGTCTACAAGCTGTGGGCTATTTATTTTATCACGTTTCTTAATACTAAAAAAGCGTAACCGTTAAAGAAACAGAATCATTAAATTCCCCCAGTTCGATTTTATTTGGGCGTATATAGCGCCGCTCAGTGGAAAACATGATATAATGCAATTCAAGATTTTTTTTATTTTTTATTTTTTTTTATTAGCCTATTATTATTGCCAGGGATCACAAAAACATACACGAATAAGGAATGGAAATGTAATAATAATATAGTAGGCTACATGTGAGGAATAAAAAGCACCAATTATAAATAATAACAATAGTAATAATAATAATAATAATAATAACAGCAACAATAATAAAATATAAAAATATCTCGACAAAATATATTGCATCCTTTATCAAAATAAAGTAAAAAGGCAGCACAGGTTTACCGTCTTGAGTTATTGGAGAATTTACAACGATGTTTGTGAGATTTGTCAAGGAGCAATGAAAGATTGATAATAATACTCAGTGTTTTTTTGTTTTATTCATGTCACAGATACTTTAAAGATTACCATTACAAACTCAGAACCAACAACGATGACATCATTAAAATATAAAGTCCTAAAACATTGCCTGTGATTCATCTATGTCACGTTTATTAAATCCGCGTTAAATTTTCTAAAATAAATAAATGAACAATGAATTAATGCATGATCAATTATTGTAATAACAATTTTCACTAGTTTGTTGAATGTAAAATTCGTGGAGCTAGGGGATCTAAATCAGCTTTTGCATTTGCACGATTTAAACAGGCACGCCAATAAATAGCCTATGTGAATATGCAATTGAGTGATAAATATTGACAGTAATATATGCTTTGCGTTCTCATCAGAAAATTTGGCGGAGCGTATAGCCTACTGTTGCTGTATGGTTCAGTAGGCAATACATTTTGTTTGCGGCAAAAATAATTTGAAATGCTATTGAAGCGTTCCTTACCAAATATACCGAATTAAATGTGTTTAATGCTTTGTAAAACTCACAACAATTTATGTTAATTATCTAGGGGGATTAAAACAGTCATTAGGGGTCCAGACGGTCCAGACCCCTCCAAACTCCCGTAATTTGCACCCTGGTAGAAAGTATAGCCTCTACTCTTCTTCTTTTTCTCTTCCGACAGTTATCAGCGTGCAGATGTGCTGTGCAATCTTTGAAATACTATGCTTTTAAAGCAAATATTTATAATACAATTTCAAACCTTTACTTCAACGACAAAGGTGTGCTTACATATACTACAGTATGTTCACAGCAGTACAAAACGGTGTCTGAAACTATTGCACTTGCAACAATGTATGGTTTTTCATATTCACGCGCCGTTGAAAAAATGTGACGTTTCGCCGATGAACAGCCAACCACACTTCAGCTCTCGTAGGGACTATAGTGCGCCGACAGCCAATCACGGGCGCTCAGGACTTGGTGGTAGCCAATAGGATTCGTGACTGTATACTGTGTCTCTCGTGAGCGGAGGGTTCTGCAAGCACTTGGAAGAGCGCGCATCGGTGTTATTGTACTTCAAAGCCCCATTATCTAGGCATCCACAGAAGCTGCAAATAGAGAAGACTGGTGAGTTTTGTCAAAATATGCTTGTCAAGGCCTTAATAAACTATTTTTTAAATTGCATCGTATATTACAACACATTTACCTTGGTAGTTGCGTGGTAATTTCGTGAACGCAGGGCGAGCAATCTTTGTCAGAATCTATTCGCCAGTCATTCAGTCATAGTGAAATGTCCTGAATGGAAAAATCGTCTGAAGATTAAAAATTATTGCATTTTTCATGTGAAATGACAGTATTAGAATAGTCTTTATTAGGGTGGGGTGTAATTTTTTTCAGGTAGCCATCCCAGCTAAAGCAGTTAGCTTTTTGAGGTCTTTTTGGGGTGTTATTGTGTCAGTCAGTGACGTGCTTGGCATTGACACAAAAATACTAAAATAACACCTCGGATAGATTTACCAGTCCCGAGGGAATGTACTCGTCATTTTGTGCATTTTTCTCTCTGAACGGGACGTGTGCGGCCGTGTTCTGTAATATAATACGGTCGGCTTGCGGAGGATATATGTTACTCTGCGTTTTGCCTGTGAGTGGCGGGGGATGGAGACGGACGGGGTGTAAGCGACATTCAACTTAACTAATAAAATGAAATTCATCCGAGCTCGTTTGCATTGCTTTTTCAACTCGCACAAAAGCCCGAGGGTCTATTTCAAGGAAAGCCGGTGTTTTCAAAGAGAACTCGAGCGAGAAAAAGGGGATAAAATTATATGTATACTGTTTCCCACCGCCAGTGTGTGTATGCGGCTCTGGCTAGCAGACATAAAGGGAGAGAGCGAGAGGAAGCCATGTTGGCTCTGCTAGCTGTGCTCATGTGGCTCCAGTTGAACGGCGGCCTTACGAGAGCTAAACTCCCATTGCATTGCGCTTATAGTTACAGACACTGTGTCCAGACCGACCGACTTCTTCCATAGGGGAGGCGAAATATCGGAAGGCGGCGGGACAGGGGCGAAAAACGGACAAAGTGCGGTGATTTTAGGTCCTAGAAATTACCCAGGAATGTGGGAGGAGACAATTGAGGGGGACTTTCTCTCATGAAGACGGCTTTTTCAAAATGGAAGAAGAAATATTATTATTGCAGCATTTAGGCATTTTAAGGCGGGCCCTATGTAATCTGTCTGCCCGCTCATGATCGATGCTGCTATCAATGTTCCGTTAATGAGAAATACACATAATGGAAAATAAAATAGTGGGAATGAATATTAAATATGTTATTTTATTCACGAAATGGAGGATGTCCTTGTCTTTCACCCTGAACCTGAGGGGGTCTTTGTGCATCTCACCGTCCATCTCAATAATATGATTTCACTGCACATTTCATCATTAATAATTTTTTTAGTTAGTGCAAATATGTCCCTCACAGTACATAATAATAACTATATATATATTATATATATATATATATATATATATATATATGTATGTAAATTCATTTTAAATTGTAGTGAACAAATACATTTTAGTTTAAGTACATTAACAACATTTAGGAAGCATTTACAGGAAGCAAATACATGAATCCATATACATTTCGATATATGTGTATGTATATATATATATATATATATATATATATATATATATATATATATATATGTAATTGCACTAGATAATAATATAATTGAATATATAAAAATAATTACCGGCATATAATATATAATTATACAAGATTACAAGTTATAAAATGAGTATAACTTGTGTCACCTTCATTTAGTTAAGAATATCTTTTTTCACAGAGAGTAAAGATGGGTAAAGATCCAAGGAAGCCCAGGGGAAAGATGTCCTCTTATGCCTACTTTGTGCAAACCTGTCGTGAAGAACACAAAAAGAAGCACCCTGAAGCCAGCGTTAACTTTTCTGAATTCTCCAAGAAGTGTTCAGAACGATGGAAGGTACTGTTCTGAAAAACGTGGATGCAAATTATGCTGTTATATTGCATACATATTATATTTGTTGTGCTTTCAGGCTTACTTAGAAAAATCTTTGTAAAAATCTGTTTTGTAATGTAACTTGCATGTTTTGATACAGCCTTTTCTCGTTCTGAACAGACAATGTCTGCCAAAGAGAAGGGTAAGTTTGAGGATATGGCCAAGCAAGATAAGGTTCGCTATGAGAGAGAAATGAAGAACTACATCCCACCGAAGGGAGAGAAGAAGAGGCGATTTAAGGATCCCAACGCGCCCAAGAGACCACCGTATGTTCAAGCTTTGCACTGCTTTTGAAAATAAAACATTTTTCAAGACGGTTTGGTTTGAATGCATGTTTCCCCCCCCCAAGGTCGGCGTTCTTTATTTTTTGTGGTGACTACCGCCCTAAGATTAAAGGTGAGAACCCAGGTCTTTCCATCGGAGACATTGCCAAGAAGCTTGGAGAAATGTGGAACGGCTCAGCGGCTGAGGTGAAGCAGCCCTATGAGAAGAAAGCTGCGAAGCTTAAGGAGAAGTACGACAAGGTAGTGTATAGTTTCTTTTTTCTTTCCTCCCTGAGTACTCTTTAATATTCTCAAACTCTCAAACTATTTGTTAACTTTTTGAATCTTCTGTAGGATATTGCCCTATACCGCACAAAGGGAATTGCAGGCTTGTCCAAAAAAGATGGTGGGGAGGATGATGATGAGAACGAAGACGAAGAAGAGGAGGAGGAGGAGGAAGATGAGGATGATGATGAGTAGATTAGCTCCTGATATAGCCTAAGTTCTTGTTCATGCCATAAACCCAATTGTACACGATTCACATCTTCAAACGTAATACAGCAGAAACAAGAATTGTTAGGCTGTGTATATGCGACGTTTTTAAGATGTACAGTGTTATTCTCCTTTTGTAAAGTTAACACTATGTGTCTTCAGTCTTTACATTTTTCTTTTTTTATCTTTGTTTTTCGTTAGTGGTAGTTCTTGCCAGGAACAGCGTAAGGTTGAATATGATTTGAACTGTTTCTCTGAAGGTGCATAGCACAAGTATCTGGTTCATGTAGATCTGTAGTGCACTATCATATTAGTTTTTACAAATATTTTTCGTATTTGCCGTCATAAGGTCCTTTAACTGTACTTTGAATACCACTCTAATTACAAGAATACAGCTTTGTTTGACATTTAAGAATGTGTCTGAAGTAAACATTTCTTTTTTTAGAAAACTGTCCTGTTTTTTTCTTCCGTAGCTACTGTAGTGACAGAGTTCTTGGATATTATACTTAATATCTGAAGTTATCGGTCCATGTATGCATTGTATTATGAACTGGTTCATTAATATTGCAAAATCAACAAAGAAATTATCTGCATCAGCCAATGAAACATTGCAGCACATTTAAGACTCTAAACGTTTTTGAATTTTCCAGTTATGTACAATATAAATGAATTTCAGAATGTTGTTTCACACAAAGCCTTACCCAGTGTTGCATGAAGTCGTGCTCTGGCATGAATTAATGCAGTGTATTGGAGTGTGCCATCAAAAATGAAGAGAAGACTGTAGCCTACTTGGTAATGGAAATTTAGACACTCACTCTTATCAGACAGCATGAAGGTATCCTAAAAATCTAAATGTTTTGGTTAATGACTTGAAATAAGCTATGTGACTGAACAAGAGCATTGACTATATTAAGGAATACGTAAACACAGCGACACCCTGTGGCGGTGATGTGTAACTGCTTTGTTTACTGTCACACTACAGATGATGTCATCTTATTCAGGTTTCACCTTGACGTCTTTTACAAGGTCCAATACTGCAAGGAAGGACAAAATAACAGTATGCTAAAGCACCCATTTAAAGCATTGTATCTACATTTTTGGGGGGTTAAATGACGTCTGATATTTCTGTTTTTTTATCTGTTGCGATAATGATTAGGCCTACTCAAGATAAAGGGAAGATCACAAGTCCATAAGAGACAAGCACTTAACTCTTTCATATTTGTCACAACGCATTTGTAAATCAAACAGTACTTGTTGACATAATTGACTATTAATTACTTGACCTGAAGACAAATATCTGGAAGATGGAAAAAGACAATAACAAACAAAGCAAGGCCATAAAAAATAACGCAGACTCTATTTAGTTCCGCCAGAGGGCGCTTTAGGGGTGCCGTTGACAGTTAATTGCAACCCCAATCAGTTTAAATAATGTGGCTAATGGAGCATTTTGATTGTAGTTGACAAAGCTGTAAAGCAAAAAGTGGTTTTGTTGAAATGAAATAAATAATTTAAGATTACTTATTATAACTGAATTTCAACCAACATGAAAAAACAAGGTTTTACTGAAACATAAAGTCAGTAGATATAACCTGATTTCACCAGCAAGGTAAAACTACTTAATAATGATGAAAGTCCTTTTCCACCTTGATGTAAATACACTCAAAAAATGAATTAATTACCCTTACATAATTTAATTAAAGACATGTTTTACACACAATTTAATTCAGTTAATTCAAAATAAATCAGTTTAGTTGGGTCAACACAAATTAGTTGGTTTATGTCTACTTTATTCACTCAAGTATGTTTTACTTAACTTTTTTACATTTATGTTGGTCCAATCTATTTTTAAATTTATTTACTAGGGTTTACTTATCAATCATGAAATGTCATGCATCAATATTCACAATGTATATAATGAACCACTAAGCTGAGCATAAAACTTTGAGTGCCCACAGCGTAAGCACAGTCAAGCGCTATACTCTTCAGCACAATGGTAACCACAAAATTAAATAACAGAAACAACTCTAAATGTCCAACATAACTGAATATTAAGCATGAACATAAACTACAACATCTATCCCTTTACTGAAAAGCACATAACTATGGCAAGCCATTTTAGCTTAAATTGTACCCAGCTTTACTTGTCGTAATTGCATTTTTACTAGTAAGAATTCAATTAGAGAGCTCTGCAATTCAATTAGTAGCAATTACAATTAGAGAGCTCTCTTATTCAGAACTCTCTAATTCAATTATTACTAGTAAGAATTACAATTACAAAGCTCTCTAATTCAATTCTTACTAGTAACAATTCCAATTAGAGAGCTCTAATTCAGTTGTTACCAGTAAGAATGCAATTGCAGAGCTCTTTAATTCAATTACAGAGCTCTGCAATTATACATATCTTTAATTCATTTTTTACTAGTAAAAATTAAATTAGAGAGCTCTGTAATTGCATTCTTACTAGTAATAATTTAATTAGAGAGCTCTCTAATTGTAATTGCTACTAGTAATAATTTAATTGTAGAGCTCTCTAATTGGAATTGTTACTAATAATAATTGAATTGGAGAGCTCCGTAATTAAAAATGAATGGAAGTCAATGGAGACATATATGACTAGTAAAAATTCATTTGTAGAGCTCTCTAATTGTAACTGCTACTAGTAAGAATTGAATTGTAGAGCTCTCTAATTGAATTCTTACTAGTAAAAATGCAATTACGACGAGTAATGCTGGGTACAATTTAAGCTAAAATGGCTTGCCATAGACAATGTTATTAAAACATTGAATTGAATTACTAGTAAAAATTCATTTGTAGAGCTCTCTAATTGGAATTGTTACTAGTAAGAATTGAATTAGAGAGCTCTGTAAATGTAATTCTTACTAGTAATAATTGAATTAGAGAGCTCTCTAATTGCAATTTTTACTAGTAATAATTGAATTGTAGAGCTCTCTAATTGAATTCTTACTATAGTAAAAATGAAATTACGACGAGTAACGCCGGGTACAATTTAAGCTAAAACGGCTTGCCATACATAACACTTAATCCCTTGCAAAGCATGCTGGGAATTACCAATCTACTGCACATTTAATGTCAATAAAAATTATTCATGTAGTTTTAACACAAATTAATTAAGTAAACTTCACATTTAAATATTAGGTTGATTGAACAGTTAAATTAAGTTGGGACAAAATGTTAAATTGTGTTACTTAAGCTCATTTTAATTAATTAAACTGAACAAAAATTGAGTGCATATTTGTTTTACAATTGTGATTTTCACTTTGGTGCAACATAATGTGTATAATAATAACCTCAAATCACAATTTCTCATTGAAGCAAAATTCGCTGATCAGCAAGAGCTGCCAAACACAAACCCATTTTCTTCTTTGTGCTTCAGAGCAGATGTCCCGTATACAGTAGCTGACAAGAGTCACGACTATACTGCCCTATACCAAAGTCCTTTTAGGCAAGTCGTGCCACTCGGCCGCCATCTTGGCAACGCCTCCGGGCAGCTATTTCGGACTAACAAGACCAGGCTCCTATCTAAATGAATGGGCAGAGAGTCAGAACTGCATTTTCACTGGTCACCGGGACATAAAAACTGCATATATAGAAACAGCAGTAAAATATGATAAAAATCCTGAAAAAGTTTGATGACTTTGCCCCAAAATAAGGTTTAAAACGCCTTTTCCCCCACAGGTTATACTTTTACTACGCATGCGCAAGGGTTCACGTTCACGACACCAACTTCATTTACGTCTCTATTTAGAATGCCGGTGTTGTGCCAAGCACTTAAACAATTATATTTAAATGTCTGAAACCTAAACTAAACATTATGTGGTTAAAAACACTGAACAGTTGTGATATAGCCTATGACAAGTGCTGAGCGCGTCCGTCTTTGGCTCAGCGCCATGCAGCCACAGCGTGAAAGCACAGGTTGGCAGTTATGTCACGTCACTGTACATTCGCTCCTTAGTGGTCAGCTGCTGACTGTTAAAAGCAGATGATTGGCTTTCCAGCGGGAGGGGCGGGACATGTGCATACAACCGCCATCTTTGCCGTTACGGGTTTTCCTTATATAATTGTATTGAGGATTCAGGAAGTGGCATGTCTCTTATATAAATTGTCTCTGCCTATACGCATGTGTCTAATGTGTTGAGCTTTATTGGAAATTGTATATTGGGTCAATGTAACTCAATTAAGTTAAAACAGCATTCCCTTGTTTTATGTTACATACGCCTGATTGAATTAGGTTACAACAACAAAATTAGAATTAATAGGTAGAATCAGGTAGAAATACCTTCCTAAAGCAACAACTGCACATGCTCATTTTTTACAGTGTACTCATGGGCTCCGCCATGTTGACATCTCATGACTAGCTGCGTACTACTACTAGAGTCTTATCGCTCTCGCGGTACATTGATGACATACGTCACAATCACGTGGCATTGGCGCTGTCTCAAGTTGGACACAATTTCTAACCGGCATGCACTCCTTCAGTCAGCCACCGATTGGTCTGCACTGCATGAAGTCGAACAAGCCTTTATGTCGTAATTACCGTAAATAAGAGATGACAACATGGACACTGTACTTGGAGCTGTTCATGTCCTTGGATTCGGACTTTTACATTTCTCTTGTATTAACTCACATGGAAAGTCATAGCTCTCAGAAAATTAAGAATCTAAAGTTGTAATTGCGAGTTCTACAATCACGTGAAT
The DNA here is from genome assembly GCF_949319135.1 of Squalius cephalus. NCBI lineage: Eukaryota > Metazoa > Chordata > Actinopteri > Cypriniformes > Leuciscidae > Squalius > Squalius cephalus. Next base: position 21,778,971 of record NC_137132.1, on the reverse strand, counting down.
GTTTTTTACAAGTCAGAATTACGGTATTATGGCATGGCGTAAAAGCACCTTTATGGCAAATATATGACAGGCAACAGGTGGCAGTTTGGTCGCAGTGACACCGCCAATAACCACCAACAACGCAGAGCAATTCGGACAATTAGCAGAATGTCAATTATGTAGGCTATATGTAGATGAAGACGAAGAAAAGTTTCAATGCCCGCAAACGTTGGGGCATTAGTTAAACAATTTTCCTTCGTCCAAATTTCCTTCGTCCAAATTTCCTTCATCCAAATACTATTAACTATTGGAATGGGGGAAAAAAGTATCCCCTGCACTCAAGCACTCAAGCCTTTTGTTAACTGATTTACTCGACTGCACAAAATACAGTAGGGTAAAACCTGTATTTACAAACCTGATGGAAGAAATAGCTTTTTGAAACTTTGAATCAATTGAAGCAACTGCTCAGCCCAAACATGAATAAAAAAAAATAAAAATAAATAAAAAAAATCAGACATAGACACTGGTTCATGGGTTCACATAGATCTCATGAACCATTGAAAATTTCGTAACATTTCGAAACAGTCATTGGTGCTCAGTCTTGTATACTGAAATCACGTGCAGTGGCGGTTCTAGACCACAGTAACTGGGGGGGCCAGGCAGGGGCCACTTGTGCTTTTAGGGGGCACACCTTTAACATTCATCTTAACCTATTTTCAGTATTATTTCAAGTCATTTTTCACCATGTCATGTATGACTGCAATCTCTAGAAAAAGCTTATAAATTATATTAGCTAAGCTAATAAAACAATTTCAATTCAAATGAATGTTTCATTAAGTTTAATTGTAGTGTGATATAATGATCAATAATAACACATTTTTAGCATCAGCACATCTAGGCACTTTTTTACACCTGGGGTGGGCGATATGGCAATAATATCATATCACGATTTTTTTTTTTTCAGGAAAATCACGATTTTATCACGATTCTTTTTTCATGTTGGTTTTACTATTTTGCAAGTGACTGAGCATTACAGCCAAACTAGTTTCCCTATTTTAAAAACAAAGCCTTATAGGTAACAAAATATAAAATAAAAAAGAATGGCAGACATTTAGGCCAAAGTGGCGAAGATAAAAATCTTTGTCATTATTTTCTTTGTTATTAAAAATTAAGAACAGAGATAGGGGCCTACATATTACACATACACAACTTAACAAATGAAATAAACTGCTTTATTTTTTCAGCTATAGGTGTATTTAACAGTATGAGAAAGTAATTAAATGAACAAATATGAAAATAAAACACAACAGACTTAAAGTTCTCAGTCAAGAGCAGTGAATGATTTCCTCTGTGTGTTTTGTTGTTTTATTAATATTAAAGGGATAGTTCTCCCCCCAAAAAAGTCATAATTTACTCTCTTAAGTTGTTTTAAACCCGAATAAGTTTCTTTCTTCTGTTGAAAATAAACGTTATTTGAAAGAATGTGAGTAACCACAACAGTTGATGTACCCCTGTGACTTCCATAGTATATATTTTTTCCTACTATGTATGGAAGTCAATGGGGACCAGCAACTGTTTGGTTTTGGGTGAACTATCTCTTTAAGGACAAGCGGCAGCATGTTTATTATTAGGGCTACTGTCTCTTTAAGAATTGCACGCGACACGTCTAATATACACGCATATGACAAGCAGATTAATTTTCTCTGTTTGCTTTCACTTTAGACATAATCAACTTTGTTTATGTAAACAATGTCTGTATTTGACAGTATTAGCGCAATATAAGACTCAAAAGATAACTTAGTCCAGTAACAGGCTAGTGCATGTACAGTGCGCGTCGAGTGTACGCGCTCAGTAAAGCGCATGTTTGAACTGCGCATCAGCAGCGAATGACATGTTTAACCGGCAAGGCTGTAAAGCACATGAAAATAATGAACTTTTGTGAACTGCAGTGTCCCGTTCTTCTGCGTTAACATTTGATGTGAATATACGTCGTGCTGCAGTGTAGCCTAGATGAAGGCTCCGCAACTGAATAAATGCGCAATTGTTTGGTGTGATTTTACGATTCCAAATTTAGGGGGGCCAGAGGGGGGGCCAAGCTTGTTGACACGGGGGCACTGCCCCCCCTCCTCCCCTCCTCCCCTCCTCCTCCTCTCCTCCTAGAACCGCCACTGAGTGACTTTGGCAGTTCCGAATCACTGATTCGAAACAAAATTCGCAAAGGGTTCAAAGCTTCACTAAGCGTTTCGAAAGCGCTCGTCATCACTACTGGAAGGATTTCATTCAGAGTTGCTCCAATATTAATATTCCCGAAATTGTAGTTGTCTTTTGTTGTACTGTTTAATGGTTGTGGTGGCTCCCCTTTTACAGCGGCACTCCATTCATTCACCTTTTGGGCGAGTGCCATGCTGGCATCCTCTGAATTCAAATGGAGACAGAAACAGTGCACATGATCTCTGCTGCCGCATGAGAGGGGGAACATTTACATAGATCATTGTCAGTTCACATTAAAAGTGGCAGACAGATATGGCATCAAGCCACTGGAAGACCAACCGACTTGTAAACACAGCTTGCGTCACTCAAAACTTAATACATGTTAAAGTCTTTGTTACTTAAGTTAGATAATAGAGACAATATTATTATCATGTACCAGGGGAACTTATTTATAACTTTAGGGCTTTTTGTTTGATATAAGTAACTATTAAAGTTTTGTTTAGTGACGTTACCTGCGCGTTTTGGCGTTACAGTTGGAGGCGGTGTATTTGGACTGGAAGCGCGGTAGCGCCAATAAAATTCGTCACGGGACATCTACACCCACACACACACTGCCCACCACTGCACAGTGGACAGAGAGATGGTGCACACAAAGTTCTTCGAATATGTGTTATGTCCGAGAAATGTTCATGTTTTGGTAGAGAGGTAAATGGATACGAGCAAGATGAATAAGTTTGGAACAATGCATCTCTGTATATTTCTCATTCACGCGACGGTGAGTATTATTATTATTATTATTATTATTACAATTAAAAAACTTGTAGCCTATTGTTTTTGTGAAAAGTTTTTTGAAAGTGCTCAAGAAATGTACAGTTTCCTAAATATCATGGTCTGCATGTCCGTGATAAAATTTGTGAACACATTGATTTAGTATGTAATTTTTAATTAAATAGCCTACACATTAAATAGATAATATTAATATTTAATTAAATATATTAATAATTATATATGAACATACATGCATACATCTGTTGATATGTATTTAAAGAAATATTTATATCATGTATTTAAATGTATAGCCTATAATTAATTGCATAGTAAATCATATACTGTATATATTATGTATGTATGTATGTATGTATGTGAAAAAATAATGTATCTATAAAACAAATGAACAAATGAAAGTGTAAGTTACTTGACATATTGCAAGAGGACCGAAATAATTTTTTTTTAAAAAACACCAATTTATTTTTCATTTAAAAATGAAAAATGAAGTGATGCTTTAAATTTATAGTGCGTTCAGCTAAACAGGATTAGAACATTCCTTTTTATTCACCAAGCCACTCATTGGATACCAGATTGTCCAGATCTAAATTGACATTTTAGAGCTTAACAAAGGCAGGTACCTTGGGAACCCAAATAAAGAAACATATTCAGGTTGGCGTGGGACACTGTGGTAAGGGGAGAACCACAAGAGCTCTCAAAGCACAGACCTTACACAAATCAAGGTATACTGTTGCTGCTTTTAGAAAAGGTCTCTTATAAAGAGCCTTTTCCTGTATGTCATGGGATTTAATGGCTGAAACTGTTCCATGTTTCTTGCTCCACACCTTTGATATGATGTTTTTCTCCGCAGTGGCTAATTTATAAGTTATTGTTTTTTCTTTTATCCCACAGATTTTTTTCAGGTTTACTGCTTATGGTGCTTGCTGTACCAGTTCAACAAGAAAAGAGATAGGTAATAGTAATGAGAAGAACTGGTTCAACATATCACTACGGCCATCTATGAGCAAATCAGGCTTAGCTCCAGTTCATAGTAGAAGCTTCTCACAGGTATCCTTTTCCAAATCTGTATATTCCTTTGAAGTGATGGAAGACACACCCCCTGGTGAGCATTGCTTTTCTATATATGCAGTCGTGGTCATAATTATTGGCACCCTTGGTAAATATGATCAAAGAAAATAAAAAATAATACTGAATTGTTGATCCTTTTGATATTTCATTAAAAAAATCACAAAAACTTTCATTGAAGTAAAACTAATGAAGGTGGGGGGACAATCACATTATGAAAGAAATGTTTTTCTCTAAAACACGTTGGACACAATTATTGGCACCCCTAGAAATTCGAGTAATATCTCTGAAGTATATTCCACTTCGCATTTACAATTTTTTGCACTTCAGGGTTACTAGGAACATGAAATTATGCTGCCATGACTTCTAGTTTCACAAGAGTATAATATGAGGTAACACAAAGAAAACATTCCCTTAATCATTCATCACAATGAGTAAAACCAAAGAATATAGTTCTGATGTGAAGCTATAGATTGTTGAGCTTCACAAAATAGATACTGGCTGTAAGAAAATAGCCATCAGGGCAATGATTCAAAAGTTCCAGTCAACAGGAAATGTTACAAATCTGCAGAATCTAAACTCCATAAACTCCAGCATATTCAGTTGTCAGACACTTCTGGAACTTTAAACGGGGTTTCTATGGTCAGATGAAACCAAACAAATAGCTTTTTTTTTTTGGCAGCAAACCCACCAGATGGGTTTGGTGCTCACAGGGATAAAAAAGTAACCCATGCCATGTCCATGGTTAAATATACCGATGATTAATGTTGTGGGCCTATTTTTCTGCTGGAGGTCCTGGACATCTTGTCAAAAAAATCAAAACTTGACCACCTCTGAAATCTTACAATGGGCCGTGGTTGGATCTTCCATCAGGACAATGATCCAGAACAAATATCAACACAAAATGGGTAACTGAGCACAAAAATGAAGGTTCTGCCATGGGCCGTCCCTGTCCCCTGACTTGAATCCTGTGGAAAACTGAAGAGGAGAGTGTATCAACATGGACTTGGGAATTTGAAGGATCTCGAGAGATTCTGTATGAAGGAATGATTTCTGATTTCTTTGTCAGGTGTTCTCCAAACTCATCAGGCATTATAGGAGAAGACTCAGAGCTGTTATCATGGCAAAAGGACGTTGCAAAAAAGTATTAAATAAAAGGGTGCAATTAATTGTGGCCAATGTGTATTAGAGAAAAATATTTATTTGAGATTTCCCCATTTTCAATTGTTTTACTTCAATGAAAGGTTAGATTTTTGTGAAAAAAAAAAAAAAAAAAAAAATGGTTTAACAATGCAGATATCTTTTCACAGAATTCTTTCTTCATATTTACCAAGGGCTGCCAATAATCTGACCAGGACTGTATATATATATATATATATATATATATATATATATCTGTGAGCACATTTCAAACACTATTTTTTTCTATATTTCTCTAATATTACTTAAATTCAGCCTTGTCTGTCACCTTCATAGGGACAATTGTGGGACATGTGGAGGCAGTATATAGTAAAGAGAATGAAACCTCAGTGTACTCTGTTCAGGAGGATGATGGCGATGGCCTCTTTCTTCTCAATCCACATTCCGGCGAATTCCTCCTGTCCCGTGCTCTGGATTTTGAGTTGGAACGCTACTACATCCTGACTGCTGCAGCTCAGCAGGGAGACAGTGAGCTCAGCAGGGTCAGGGTGTACTTCAATGTGATCGATGTCAATGACAACCCACCAGTGTTCAACCAGAAAGCCTTTTCTGCCTCTGTACCAGAAGACTCACCTGTTGGAATGTGCTTCCTAAGTCTGAATGTTTCAGATCCAGATGAGGGTAACACTGCACTACACTACTGTTTATTTTTCAAAGAAAGGAATGCTTTTATTCAGGAGGGATGCATTAAACTGATCAAAAGTGACAGTAAACCATTTATGTTACAAACTATTTTTATTTCAAATAAATGCTGTTCTTTTGAATTTTCTATTCACCAAAGAATCCTGAAAACAATGCACTGTGATTTCAATAAAAATACATAATCAACACTGATTATGGTAATTTGAGCAAATCAGCATATTAGAATGATTTCTGAAGAATCACGTGACACTGAAGACTGGAGTAATGATGCTGAAAATTCAACTTTGCCATTGCAGGAATAAAGTCCTTTATAGTAAAAAGTATTTTAAAATGCATTAAAATAGAAAACAGTTATTATTAATAGTAATAATATTTCAGTTTTTACTGTATTTTTGATCAAATAAATGCAGCCTTGGTGAGCATAAGAGATTATTGCATGAACGATTATTGATCATGTGTTCATAAGATTCTTGTTTAAGTCTAGTCTTCGAAAATATTTTCTTTTTTCTTTTGGTTTTTACATCTCCTTTATTACCCAAATTGAGACATTCAAGCAAAGTGTGGATGTATTACAATACTTAAATCTAGTAAATATAGAATTAGCACAATGGATGGTACCGGTCAGCTTTTATTTTGCTTTAAGCACAAAACCTCCAGGTTCACACGTTTGAAAAGCTTCGGGAAATACCAAAAGGGCTAAAGTGGTCTCATTAAATCTTACGTCATTTCTCCTTTGTAAGTGTCCTGAGACCATGAATAGGGTCCTCTCTCGGGGATGCTGGCTACCGCTAATAATGGAGAACACCCTGTCTCGGCTTCTCTTATTTCAGGTTCAGGTTGAAGCATATTATGTATTCCACATACAAGTGCACAATAAAATTCACATTTTTGTTCCTTTGAATCCATTTAGGAAGTTGTTCAGGATTACACACAAGCTTTAACAGCAACAAGAGTGACCAAGATTATTGAGATATGTTTGAAAAGACACTTCATTTGTTCTGGAAAGAGAAAGACATGCTCTTTATTGGAGATGTTACACCAAAACAATTGCTTTCCGCCTCAGGGATTGAAGTTCTGTCCTTTTTACAAGCCTTTTACTAAATTACCAAACTTTTTGTATGCAGATCTGATGATTATTAACATCACCTTCGCCATCATCTTACATTCAGTTAATCTTTAAAAACATGAATAATTTAATAACGCTATTAAATATTTAAAAAAAAGGCATTTTTCATACTGTACATTATAATGATGTGATGCCTAAATTCACTTGGTAACACTTTAGTTTTGGTTGCAATTCTCACTATTAAATAGTTGCTTATTAGTATGCATATTATTAGGACATTGGCTGTTTATTAGTACTTATAAAGCACATAATAATGCCTTATTCTGGATGACCATATTTCACATCCCAATAATCCTACCCAATACCTAAACTTAACAACTACCTTGCTAACTATTAATAAACAGTAATTAGGAGTTTATTGAGGCAAAAATTATAGTTATTAGTGAGAATTGTACCCTAATCTAAAGTGTGCGAATTTAATGACAGTCATTTATCTGTAATCAGCCATAACATGAAAATATTTATTAATTTGTTGATAGCAGCCACATTTTTAATTGGCGTATCACAAATTTATTCTGTACATACTCAGTGCTTTATTATTTTGATTTCTTTGGCCTTCCTTTTTAGGATTCCCATCGCTGACAGGCCCAGACTTTATATCAAAACAATTGCTTTCAGCCTCATGGATTGATGATTATGTCCTATAATTGTCATAATTACTGTTAATTAGGTTTTATGTTGGCTATTGTAATTCAGGTTTTCTGTTTTCTTGTATCCAACAGGTATAAATGGAAAAGTGGATTTAGTGGTGACATCTGGAAATCTTGAGAGTAAGTTCTCTATAAACCAGCAGGGAGCTCTGTGTCTGCGAGGGGAGTTAGACAGAGAGACAAACGCAATGTATAGTCTCATTGTCCAGGCCAATGATTGTGCTCTACCCACAGAGGCTCGACTCACAACCTCAGTGCATGTTACCGTCTATCTTCTGGATGTCAATGACAACTCCCCGCTCATCACAATACCCAGTACAATCCGTTTTCCTGAGAACGCACCTCTTCATTCTGTTGTTACGGTCATACAGGCCATAGATGCTGATGCTGGATCCAATGGTGAAGTTGTTTTCATTTTTGAGAGTGCAGAAGAAGAACCGTTCAGTATAAATAGTTCAACTGGGGTTGTGTACCTGCAGAAGCCATTGGACAGGGAAACCGAGGATGTTATCACAGTCATATTGAAAGTCAAAGACAAAGGTGTACCTCCGTTGTTCAGTTCATTGAACCTCACAGTGCTAATTGAGGATGTGAATGACCACAATCCAGAGTTCATTCAAAGCTCTTACAGCCTTTCAGTATATGAGGATGTACCTCGTGGAACAAGCCTGCTCAGAGTTAACGCAAGTGATCAAGACATTGGGTCGAACGGGCAGGTGCGGTTCTCTGTCTCAGAGAGTGGGTTCATGGTAGACTCTGTTCTAGGCATTGTCTCAGTGATAGACAAGATGGACCGTGAGAAGAAGCCTTTCTATAGTTTTTCAGTCCTAGCAGAAGACCAGGGAGATGTTCAAAGGTCTGCCACTGCAACCATCAACATCACAGTCCTAGACGTTAATGACTGCGTGCCTATTTTTTCGTCCGAATCACTTATATTACATGTCTCCGAAAATGGGGAAGACTCTTCTCAGCACACCCACCAGGTACTTAATATAAAATGGAAATGATACACTAGCTTCTGGTTTAATTGACTCAATTTTTTGTCTTTGTTTTAATTTATTGTTCAATGATTCATGAAGATATGAATTATGTATTTTGTAGATATATGCATCTGATGAGGACTTGGGAGTTAACGGTCAGCTGACATATTCTTTAGAATCAGGAAATGATGAGAGTATCTTCTCACTTCATTCCAATGGAACGTTCCAAATCTTAGAAGATCTTGATAGGGAAGTGAAAAGTCATCACATGTTGAAAGTTACTGCGGTTGATTCAGGTAATAATTTGCTTCATTCACCTCAATGGCTCAATACATCACTTATTTGCTTGTTTCTGGGTTAGTTTGTTATTCTAGTTAGGGATGCACAATTTTTCTGTGCCATATATTGGTTATTAGTTAATATTAGAGATTTGTTTTAATTTATCAGTGTATATTGTATAATTAATTGTGCATGCTTATTTTCCTTGTTTTTACATTTCGTTTTCAAAATGTTAATCTTTATTAACACTAATAATTTATTAACAGTTAAATGTAGTATTTAGTGAAATTCCTAAAAATGAATATCCATTTTTTACAGTGTACATTCTGATGTTGTGATGCCTGTATTCACTAGTAGCATTTAAAACTATTTATTTATGTTGTTAGTGTTTTATTTTTAATTAAAAAATCAGCCATAACATGAAAATATTAATTGGTAATAGCCAGAATGTTAATCGGTGCATCACTAATTTATTCTTTACATAATCAGTGTATTATTATTACAATTTCTTTTTCTTTCCGTTCTAGGATTCCCATCACTGACAAGCACAGGCACCATGGTTATTGTTGTTGATGATGTCAATGACAACGCTCCAGTATTTGACAATGACACGTTCAATACTCACATATCAGAGGATTCTCCTGTTGAGATGGTTTTTTGGAGAATTACAGCTTCAGACTTAGATGAGGGGACAAATGGACAACTAAGGTAATTTGAAGCACTTATTTTAATTTTAGCTTTAGTATTTTTGTTATGAACTTTTGTAATTTCTTCTTATATATATATATATATATATATATATATATATTTTTTTTTATTTTTTTATTTTTTTACATATTTCTATATAGCTTTAATTAATTTTTATTTCAGTTTTAGTTCTTCAACTTCAACTTATATTATTTATTTCAGTTAGTTGCCAAGGCAACATTTGTGATTTTCGTTTGTTTTTCATTTAATATTTATATTTTCATTTATTTCAGTTTAATTTAATTTACCAAAAGCAATTTTTAATCGTTTTAGTTAGCAACAACAACACTGATATGATCCTGTGTAGTATAATATAATTGACTGTAGATATTTCACTAACTTCACTTGCAGATATTCTTTAGAAGGCCTAGATATTCCTTTTTCCATCAATGAAACATCTGGAGATTTATTTACTATAAGTTCCTTGGACAGAGAGGCAGTGGCTTTGTACAGATTTTTGGTGACTGTCACTGACGGACATCCCACAAAGCCTCTTTCAAGCTCAGCTGCTGTTTCAGTAAAAGTTGAGGATGTGAATGATAACTTTCCGTCCTTTCTTTATGGACCATATGTGGCCAATGTTCCTGCTGGGATAACCAAAGGTGAATGTACACACTATTATAGTGACCCTAATATTTTTTATCCAGTGTTCTTAGATAACTGCCTTTAAAAAAAAAAAAAAAAAAAAAAAAAACTGTTTTCAACGTGTATTTTACAGGATCAGTTGTCGGCACAGTGATGGCAGAGGATGCAGACGCTGGATTGAATGCAAAACTAAATTTTTCTCTACATGGCCAACAGGCCCATCTCTTCTCAATTAACCCTAGCACAGGAACCGTGTTCACTACAGATTCTGTGAAAAGAGGAAATGACATCACATTTGATGTTCATGTGCAGGATGGAGCAGATATACCAAAAATGGACATAACAACCTTGACTGTCAGATTCCAGAATGACTCATACTTTCCTCGAATTGCAGTCCAAGTATATAAAGACGTCCTCTCCGAGGATGCAGCTACTGGGACCCTTGTGGCTACTGTGACTGCAGAAACATGGAGAAACATATCAGTGTCTTTCTATCTGGCCTCTGGAAACTTTGGGGAAGTTTTTGAGCTTCACCACAGCACTGGTGAACTGACTGTCAAGGATCCATTAGATTTTGAAACCAACATGCATTTTCATCTCATAGTTGAAGCCAGGGACTCAGGGATACCGCCATATTCATCATATGCCGAACTTCATTTGAATGTCAGTGACGTGAATGATAATCCACCGGTGTTCTCGCAAAGCATCTACAGATGTGACGTGTATGAGAACCTGGCTTCAAGTAGGGTGTGTAATGTGTTAGCAACCGATGCAGACTCTGGAGTGTTTGCAGAGGTGGAGTACTTCGTTTTAGCGGGTAACATCGGAGGTGCATTTAAAATAGACAAAAATCGTGGCAGTCTTTCCACAACAAAGCATTTAGATCGAGAAAAAATACCATATTATAATCTCACCCTCAAGGCTATTGATAAAGAAAACAACAGTCTTTCGGCCATTGCAGCAGTTATCATTGTAGTTCTCGACACAAATGATCATGCACCCCGCTTCTCACAGATTTTCATCACAGAGGTTCCTGAGGACGCCCCTGTTGGCTTTTCAGTCATTCAGATAACTGCTACAGATGAAGATGTGGGTTTAAATGCTATCATTGAATATACAATCATTGGCCATTATAGTGAGTTCCCATTCAGGATTGATAAAACCACTGGGACTTTACTGGTACTGCTTCCTTTGGACAGAGAAGATCAGGATCATTACATAGTGAAGGTTAATGCCAACGATTCTGCTTGGAGCATTAGCACAGACATCACCATAGACATTACAGATATCAACGACAATACACCGATCTTCTATCAACCACTTTACTCTGTCACTGTCCCTGAGATGAAGATGCAAGAAGTTTCACTTCTACAAGTTTGTGCTACTGATAGAGATCTTGGTGAGAATGCACATATCCTCTACTTCATCAACCCTCCAAATGAACTTTTTTTGGTAAATGTATCAACTGGGGAAATTTCAAACAAACAGCCCATTGTTCTCCGTAAATCTGAATCTGTAAATTTTACTTTTACAGTTGTGGCGTCTGACTGCGGCAGTGTTCCTTTGAACAGCTCTAGCATTGTTTCAGTGACAATAGTACAATATAATAATTTCCCACCCTCGTTTTTACCCATCATGCCTTTGGTACCAGTCCCTTTAACCTTGGTTGTGGGAACAGAAGTGATCCAGATATCTGCAGTAGATCAAGATTCTCTTGAAATGAACAACAATGTTGAGTACTTTAATAGTGGAGGCAATGGATCTCTTTATTTTGAGGTAGAACGTAACAGCGGAAAAGTGCTGTTGAATAAAACTTTAGCAGATAGCCTTAACATCATCCTAACACTTCAAATCACTGTGAAAGATAAAGGCCTCCCTCCTCTTTCTGCACAAACTGAAATCAGTTTTGAAGTCACACAAGAGAACCTGTTCGAACCACATTTTCTTAACAGCAAAGTTGAGTTTTTTGTTCCAGAAGATTTGCCCATTGGTTCAGTTATTGGAAAGATCCAAGGCAAAGATAAAGATTTTGGCATCAATGGTGTTATTTCCTATTCTTTTGATGGTGGGAATGAAAATGAATTGTTTTCCATTGGACACTTGTCAGGATTGATCATGCTTGTTAAAGCGCTTGACTTTGAGGAATCAGAAACTCACCATCTAAAAGTCATTGCCAAGGATGGAGGCTGGCATCCTAAGATGGGGCGACTCAATATCACAGTATATGTTACAGATTTAAATGATAACCCTCCTGTGTTTACATCTAGAGATTACATTGCCACTATTTTAGAAAATGCTTTAATTGGTACCTCAGTTTTGCAGGTTTGGGCGAAGGACGCTGACACAGGAATTCACTCTCAAATCATGTATTCGCTTATTGCAGGAGACATCCATCTCTTCTATTTGGACACTAAAAATGGCACTATCACGACTTCAGAGATATTTGACTATGAGCATAATCAGCATTTTGAACTTACAATCAAGGCTACCAACATTGGCTTTCCATATTTGTTTAATGTTGCCCATATACACATCCAGGTCGCTGGCCTCAATGAATTCATCCCTGCTTTTCAAAGACATCTATACAACTTCTCTGTGTCAGAGGCTTTGCCGCTACAAACTGAAATAGGAAGGGTCATCGCCATAGACTATGACCTAGGGCCTGATGGAAAAGTGTTTTATGTACTTGCAGGGCAAAGTAAAAAAGCTAGTTTTGTGGTGGACGAGCATACAGGAATAATATATATCTGCAAAGATTTGAAAAATCGCCTTCAAAATGAAGACATCCTGCGAGTGTTGGCAAAAAACAGAGGAGCCATTACTGGATTTAATGTTGATGAGGCATTGATACATCTACACATATTAGATGAAAACGATCCCCCTGAGTTTGATTCAATGCTCTACACCGTAGCAGTGCCGGAGGGCATCTCGATTGGGACCTCCATAACTAAAGTCAAAGCAGTGGACCGGGATGTGATCCCAGAATGGAGCAGGTTCTCTTATAGCATTGAACATGGAAATATCAATAGTTCCTTCATTATAGATCCCACCAGTGGCGTCATTTTAGTTAACAATCACCTGGATAGAGAGATGTGGGCCATCTATAACCTGACGGTCATTGCTGTTGATGAGGGCTCACCTGCTGTAACCGGAAGCACAAAGGTAGCTATCACCATCACTGATGTCAATGACAATTCTCCCAAATTGTTGAACACAGAAGGGTTTGTACGAGAAAACCAACCTGCTGGCACTCTTGTCTCTACTTTAGCTGCCACAGATGATGATCTTCCTCCAAATCAAGGTCCTTTCACATACTGGATGATGAGACCTGCTGAGGGTTTTTCGCTTGCATCTGATGGAGTTCTCCTTACCTTAAGACCTTTTGATCGGGAGCGCAACCCTCTTTTTCACATACATATTGTGGTTCAAGATGCTGGTAAGCCGCCTATGTCCTCCACCACTTTGTTTAATATTAAAGTTCTTGATGAAAATGACAATGCACCACTTCAGAGAAACATCAATATATTGGTGAAATATTATGGAAGTTCTTTCCCAGGAGGACTAATCGGAAATGTGAGACCGACCGATCAGGATGAACTGGATGTGTTCAATTGTACAATCAGAAACGGGCCACTTAGGATGTTTAGTTTCCCATTTGGGATGTGTAATTTGTGGTCCTCCCCATACCAAGGAGAGGCAACATATAATATTTCTGTTGAAGCGAGTGACCAGCTCCACCCTTCAGTCAACAACAGCATCTACGTCAATTACAAAGGCTTTACCAACGTCTCTCTGGACAACTGTGTGTTGTTCTACGTCTCTATATCTACTCTTGAGGAATTTCTGTCTTTGAAGTATTTAAAATTTGTCAAAGCATTGGATAGCCTCTTTAACCTACAAGCATCCAAAACGCATGTATTTGGAATGAAGTTGCAAGGAGATAAAATGCTGCTTTTGGCTGCAGTGAAAAGCTACAATGGTCAGTATCTAACTGGAGAGGCAGCAAGCGGAATATCAAATATGCATAAAAAGTTACTGGAAGTGCAAAGCAATGTGACTATATCCCAAATAACCAGCGATCCCTGTATGCTCCGTCCCTGCCATAATGGTGCCACCTGCAACAGAAACATTCACATCAGTCAGGAAGTTGCTGTGTTGGAAAGCTCTAGTCTTATATTTGTTTCTCCCTATTTTGCGGAGATCTTTAACTGCTCTTGCCCAACAGGCTTTACAGGTGATGCATGTGAACTAGACTTTGATGAATGCACCAAGGAACCTTGTGAAAATGGGGGAAACTGCTATAATAATCCAGGAACTTATTTTTGTCAATGCAAAGAGGGGTTCTCAGGACCACACTGCAATACAGTTGATAATGAATGTCAAACGGTAATATGTTTAAATGGAGGAACGTGTTGGAACAGACAGGGAGGGTTCATATGTGATTGCAGCCCAGGGTATGAAGGTATGGTCATATAACTTATGCACTGAATCAGTTTTTTTGTGTTTGGTCTATCTAATTTTAATTGATTTGTTGTACATGAATTAACCACTTATTTTTGTTGCAGGAAGATTTTGCGATCGTATTGTTGACCATTGTGCTTCCTCCCCTTGTGTGTTTGGCAACTGCTTCAGTTTTTTAACTGGTTACTCTTGCCAGTGTCCATTTGGTAAGAGGAAATTAACGTATCTGTATATTATGATACAATTTCTGACCTCATTTTTTGATATTGCTCATAGGCACATATTTGAAACATTTTATTATTTTTTAGTTGTATATTATTTATAGTTAAATTCAATTAACTTATTATTTAATAGTATGTATTGTATTAACAATATTATTAATTATTAATATTATTAATAAATTCAATGTATTATATTACTTTAAATGTTAAAGAATAATAAAATGTATTGTTTGATTAGATTCAATTTATTCATTTTTATATTCATGTTAAATATTAGATTATTTTAATTATAAAATGAATAATGTATTATTAAGCTAAATATAGTATTTGTTGTATATTATTTTATATAATTAATACATTTCATTGTTATTAAATACAATATATACATTTTATTAAATCTTATATTATCTTTAATGATAAGTATGAATAATGTATTCATCATTTAATTAAATTTTTTAATTATTATATTAATTTGAATAGATACATTTCTGATTAGCTAGACAGAGATATATTGTAGATACATTTCTGAATAGAGATATTTCTGACATTACTATTTTTTTAGGTGTGAGCGGAATCAATTGTGAAGAACACAGTTATGGCTTTCAGGAACTTTCTTTTATAGAATTTCCTCCATTGGATCCACAATATAACTTCATTTATCTGGAATTTGCGACTGTACAGCAAAACGCGTTGCTTTTGTACAACCATGGTGACCCATCAACTTCAGACTTCATGGCCCTTGAAATTGTGAGTGGAAGGCTGTGGCTGTCTTATGATCTTGGATCTGGAGTGATAAGATTGGAAACAGGAAAGATAGTGGCTGATGGAAGTTTTCACAACATCACCGCAAGAAGAACTGGAAATGTAAGTGATTCCTATACATGGTCATATTCAAACTTAGCAATCAATCAAGCCGTTTTTGTGAAACATTTGTCAGATATTCTGCAGGTATACTTCGTTACTTCCCTTTGTGTCTCTCAGATAGCCTCTCTAGAAATAGACAACTGCTCTGCCAATGAACCCCAAGGGTTTTGCTTATCGCAGAATGGTGGCACTGGAACCCAAAGGTATAGCATTACATTTAATTTTGCCATTTTGTCCAAGATTAAAACATACTAGTACAATTAATAGTATAATAGTATAATTTCAATGTTATCTTCATGCTTATGATTCTCCATTTTACATCATCTTAGTACTTGTTTGTTTATCTGAACTCATACTGAACTCTAAATCATGTTTACACACAGGACTCTGGAAGTGAGCTCAAATAACATGACGTTTGGTGGCGTAAAGTCCATTGATGTCATTTTGCAAAGGCAAATCAGGACTCACGACTTTGTTGGCTGTATGAGAAACGTGCAAGTGAACAACATTGGTCCAGATTCCTTAAAATCTCTGGCATCCCAGAATGTTCTTGATCGGTCAGTTTCAAAAGAAAGTATTTATCCTTTTATCCACTATTAAAAATAACATGTTTAAGTTTATTTCTTTTTGATGATCAGATGTCCGCGAGCAAATATTCCTCCCTGCGAAACAGCAGAATGTTTGAATGAAGGAGTTTGTCAAGACCGGTGGTCTCACCACCACTGCCAGTGTAAAGACCATTTCACAGGACCCAACTGTGCCATGTGTAATTTCATCCATACATATCTGTTGTTTGTCTGTTTTTTTTTCTGTGATAGTTCAAAGTTTAAAGCCTTAAAGTGAATGTAATTCGCTTTCTGATAGATTTGGCTGAGCAGCATGTATTGTTTCTCAACGGAGAGGCCTACATTGAGTTTGATGTTAAGGAAAGCTACAGAAGAAATCAGCTTCTACAAGCCATTCTGGATGGGAAGGAAGGAGACTCTCAGGGGTTTGACAGTGTTGAGATCAAGATAAGGACTGTCAGAAGAAATGGTGTTTTGCTTGTGTGCTGGTGTCAAACAGCACATCTAAAACTTAAGGTGAGCTCTGAAAGATTTTTAAGGGAATGTTCAATACAAGTTAAGCTGATAACATTTGCAGATAATTACCACAAAAAAAATCTTTCAACTGTTCTCTTTTATTTAAAAAAATAGTATCAAGGTTACAATGAGGCATTTACAATGGAAGTAAAAGAAGACAGTTTTTGGAGGTTTTAAAACAGAAATGTGAAGATTATCAATCAATTTCAGTCAATTTATTTCTAAAGCACAAATAAAAACAACAGTGGTGGACCATTGCGCTGAACAATATTTAAAAGAAAACTAAAAGACATAAGACACAAACATATAATTAGACAAGCCCCATTTGACTTAGTGATTATAAGCCTTCTCGAAGAGATAGGTTTTTAATTTAGCTTTAAATCGTGATTCTGACAAGATTGTTCTAATAGAGAGCGGTAGGATGTTCCACAGTTTAGGGCCGGCTATGGCAAAAACACAGTTACCCTTTTTCTTCCGCCTAGATCTAGGAACCAGTACGCTTATCATTTTATAAAAGCACAGCACTTATAATAATTATTTTAAATCTTTATTAATGACCTTTTTTACAGTCATTTTAGTTATGTTGTAAAATTGGATATAGTTTAGTCTATTTATATAGCACAATCATAAAATAATCATAAAAAATAAAAGTGGTCAATAAGAAATAAAAATAGATAAAAAAAAAAAAACAGAACAGGAAACAGATTAACAATTTTTATTTCTATTTTATTTTTGTCCTCTAAAATTTGTTTAGTTTTCGTTAGTTTTTTTACTTTAAGACAGTTTTATTTTAGTTAGATTTTTTTTAGATGCATAATAAATAAACGTAAGTAAAAAATGGATACAACATGTATTTTAAAACAGGTTAATAAGCGTTTTGTTGTTGTTGTTCTTATACAAAACATTAAGGATTGGCCTCGTTCACTTCCATTGTAAGTGTCATTGCAATTTATAAAGATAAGGAGGGACATATTTTTTGTGTGGTAATCTATATTATGCCACATTCTGTTGAGTTTAACTGCTTAACTTTTATTGAACCTTAATTATATATTTTAATATAAATTATTATTGCTGTTTCTTCTTTGTTACATTTGTTTTTAACAGTAAACACAAAACTTGAATCTGTTATATCTGAACTATACAGTGGGGGAAATAATTATTTGATCTTCTGCTGATTTGAAGGGTCTATCATTTTTACGGTAAGCTTATTTTAACGGATGGAGACAGAATATCAACCAAAAATATCCAGAAAAAAACACATTATATAAAGGTTATAAATTGATTTGCATTTCAGTAAGTGAAATAAGTATTTGATCCCCAAGCAAAACATGCTTTAGTACTTGTGGATAAACCCTTATTGGCAAGGTAAGACCTTAACCTTAAGGTAAGACGTTTCTTGTAGTTGGTCACCAGGTTTGCACACATCTCAAGAGGGATTTTGGTCCACTCCTCTTTACAGATACTCTCTAAATCCTTAAGGTTTCTTGGCTGTTGCTTGGCAACTCAAAGTTTCGGCTCCCTCCACAGATTTTCAGTAGGATTAAGGTCTGGAGACTGGCTAGGCCACTCCAAGACCTTAATGTGCTTCTTCTTGAGCCACTCCTTTGTTTCCTTTGAGGTATGTTTTGGGTCATTGTCATGCTGGAAGACCCATCCACGACCCATCTTCAGTTTTCTGGCTGAAGGAAGGAGGTTCTCGTCCAATATTTGACAGTACATGGCCCTGTCCATCAGCCCCTCAATACGGTGAAGTCGTCCTGTACCCTTAGCAGAGAAACAGCCCCAGAGCATAATGTTTCCACCTCCGTGCTTGACTGTAGGGATGGTGTTCTTGGGTTCATTGTCAGCATTTCTCTCCCTCCAAACACGGCGAGTTGAGTTAAAGCCAAAATGCTTGATTTTGGTCTCATCTGACCACAGCACTTTCTCCCAAGCCTTCTCTGAATCATTAGATGTTCATTGGCAAACTTCAGACGGACCTGTACATGTGCCTTCTTGAGCAGGAGGACCTTGCGGGTGCTGCAAAATTTCAATCCATGGCAGTGTAGTGTGTTACCAATGGTTTGCTTGGTGACTGTGGTCCCAACTGCCTTGAGACCATTAACAAGCTCCTCCCGTGTAGTTCTGGGCTGATCCCTCACCTTTCTCATGATCATCATTACCCCATGAGGCGAGATCTTACATGGAGCTACAGACCGAGGGCGATTGATTTTTCATTTTGTATTTCTTCCATTTCTGAATAATCACACCAACAATTCTCCTTCTCTCCAAGCTTCTTGCTGATTGTCTTGTAGCTCATCCCAGCCTTGTGCAGGTCTACAATCTGGTCCCTGACATTTGACAGCTCTTTGGTCTTGCCCATGGTGGTGGAGAGGTTGGAATGGAAGATACAGATTCTGTGGACATGTGTCCACTGACATTAGGACATTAGGACATTAGGGGAACTTTCTTAAAGTGACAGGACTAACCTGTGTTCCACATGGGCACATAACCAATCTGTGGGAGGCAGAATGCTTGCTGGTTGGTAGGGGATCTAGGGCTGGTCCGAATACCATTTTTTGAGCTTCGAAGCTTCGATAGGAATTAACATCGAATATTCGAAGCTTCGGAGGGAGGGGGCTGAACATATTCTTCTCTCTAATAAAGGCAGGAATCTCTATGCGTCTGTCTGTTTGCATTTAGATTATTTATCTTGCATTTAGAACCGTTCATCCAATCGACTTCACGAGTGCAGTGTCACATTTGGTGCAATATAGACACGCGAGACGTGACACGTTCAGAATTAATAAACTTTTAATACAGAACAGCGCGAGCGGGAAGCACGCGCGCGCCTCACGCGCAGGGCTCCGAGAACGGACACTGCACTAGTGATACAAAACACAACCTAATATTTTTCTGAGTAACAAATAACTCTCAAATCAGAAATCAGCAGCACAGTAATTACTGACACAGTAAAGGGTAGGCTAATATATTGTTTCTATTCTATTTCCACAATGTCAAAGCAACGCAGCTTATAGCCTACAAGCTCAGGCATGCACTTCTGCCCATACAAACTCCGCTGTTCTGCGCTCTAAAATAAGAGTATTGTATTTCGCCCAAAAATGCTAAAAAAATAACCGTGTGAGAGCGTGTTTTAGGCTATATCATGTTATAGCCAGATATGACGACGCTTATAGCACGCGTCACCGCAGATCAGCATCTATTCATCAAGCCAACGTGCAAACTATCGCAAATCAAAGTGAAAGTGGGTCGCAGATGCTTTAACACACAATCAACTTCATTAAAAGTAAAGAACCGAAATGATCTTACCAGGGCTGTTGCCGCTCTCTTATTGCGGTCTTTGATTTAGAAATTTTAGCTGACGATCAGTAAAATGCAGCTTATCTGTTGCTATACGTGCACTCCATTACATCTGCCTATAGTGCGGGATTTGAAGTTCGGATTCATATCCGTTTTGCAAAAACACATTTATGTGTTCATTGTTCATATTGATAAATCAGAGAGAACTATCCGATCTTAGAAAACGCATGACAGCCCCATTCAAGCGCGAATGGGAACCGTTTCTAGGGGGATGCCAGGTGTGAAAAAAAAATAAAAAAAATTTAAAACGAATATTCGAATGTCAAATTTGAAAATCGAATACCAACCCACCGAACGAATACTCGAATATTCTGGTACAGCCCTAAGGGGATCAAATACTTATTTCACTCGAGAAATGCTAATCAATTTACAACCTTTATATAAGGTGTTTTTCTGGATTTTTTGGTTGATATTCTGTCTCTAGCCATTAAAATAAACCTACCATTATTATAGACCCTTCATTTCTTTGTAATTGGACGAACTTACAAATTCAGCAGGGGATCAAATTATTATTTCCCTCACTGTATCTCTTAAAGGGCACCTATTATGACTCTTTTCACAGGATGTAAAATAAGTCTCTGATGTCCCCAGAGTATGTATGTGAAGTTTTAGCTCAAAATACTCAACAGATAATTTTTTACAGCATGTTTAAATTGTAATTTTTTGGGGCTCAGAAAAACGCGCTGTTTTAGTGTGTGCCCTTTAAATGCAAATTAACTGCTGCTGCATGGCACAGGGTGCGGAGCCTCACAAGCTTGCGCTCAGAGTCAGGACAATCTCATCATCTGATAATATCAGAACAGAAACTCTCAGTTGCGGTGTTCATTTCGTCTCGGAGTCGGACAATAATGCCCACTGAGCCAGAGAATATATGCTGTATGGACATAGAACAGGTATAGTTTAGTTTAATTATGGTTATAACTTAATTGTCATCTGCTTTTATCCACTAATACAAGCCTGCTGTAGCAAAACCCGTCCGAATGATGACCAAAATATATTGACGAGTTCAGTGAAGTTTATTGTACATCACACAAAAGATGAGCGTTAGTTTTACTCCAGAGAATCTCTGTAAGAGCTGAATAAACATAGTATAAGAAGTGCGCATTAAAGTCTTATCCATAAACTCTCTCTCTCTCTCTCTCTCCCTTTCATTATCAACAACATACACAGCGAAGTACACAAAACACTCGTTACAACTAACAGTAAACAAATATACACACCTTTTCAGTGGGTGCTAAATAAACTGGTAAACCTTATATCCGTAAAATGACTCGAAGAGCTGTCATAAAGAGCGCGCTCGCACTTTCATTTCTTCCGTGTCCAGTCACGTTAGGCCTGTTGCTCCGGAGAGTGTAAGCTTGATCACAAACAGTACAGATCCATCCTTGAGTAACAATGGGAGTAAATGAAGACTGCTATGTTCATTCTTACATCCATCAACAACACACCTCATCATAGCATCGAACAATGGCGGACTCTGTGTCCAGCTCACTCAGGGCGGGTCTAGGCTCAAACTGAAGGGTCACTCAACAGTCGTGGGAGGGGCCTGCTCAATTCTACGTCACATTGCGCCGAATCTGAGAACAGCTCATTCTGAGACAGTCCTTATGATTTATTGAGATTGTAAAAAAAACCACTGGGTGGATTTTTATCATTCTAGGGTGGTTTTGCTCACACACTGCCAACACACATTTATGTTCAAACACCATGTAAAAGTGAATTTTGCATAATAGGTGCCCTTTAATTCAGTTGATAACATGTTTTCTCTTACCTCCTCAGATATCAGATGGAAAACCTCTGTATGTGTTCACCAATGTCACATCTGGTCAGCAGCTGGAGCTCTCAACGGAGGGAGATGTGTCAGATGGACAGTGGCATGTTCTTCAGCTACGCAGAAAGGGTGCATACATCTCTCTGTTTGTGGATGAACGGCCTGTTGTCAACACCACCAATGGCACCATAACTCACTCTGCATTCTTAGTGGAGACCATTTTTCTGGGCACTGCTTCACTGGGAGAATCCAGAGGTTTCCCAGAGAGGATCCAGGACTTAGGTTAGATTGCCCCTGGTTTGTTGAATATAAAGTACTGTACTTTGTTTAATTTTTATTTTTTTTGTTGTTTTCTTTCATTTCTTCTTTCAATTAATTTATTCATGATTTTTTAATAGTGTTTATTTGTTTTGTTTTTAGTTTGATCATAAAGCCCTTATACAGGGGTTGGACAAAATAATGTGAACACCTGGGAAATAGGCAATATATCTTTATTAAGGTGTTTTACCAAAATCTGCCTTTATTACAGCATCCAGCCTTATTACAATAGATGAATCAAACTTTTTAATAGTCTGCAGTCGAATGTCGTCTATCAGAACATCTGCCAGTTTTTTCAGGGATGTTGAAGGAGGAAATCTGCTTCTCATTCTTCTCTCCAAAACTGGCCACAGTAGTTCAATAATATTAGGGTGACCAGATTTCTCAGAGTGTAATACAGGAAGGACAGGCACCCTCCTCCCCACCCCATGCATAAAAATATCTATATGACAACAACATTATATATATAGCCTAAGATTTGAGCAGAAGAAAATTTCGTGTTTGGCTAACCTTTGATTAGGCTATTCTCGGTTGAGAGATGATGACTTCTCGCTCTATCGCTCAGCAATAAAGACATTTTAGGAAAGATGAAATAAAGGACAAAGCATTTTTCATAATAAATCGGGACACTACAAATAGAGCTGAAATACGGGACTGTAACTGGTGGTAGTTGTTCTACGATCTACTTAGGCCTACGATGCTTTTGAGAAATGCAGTCCTGGTTTTTACCACTATCTTTTTCACATTTTAGCAGTGTTGTCTGAGATTAAATGTTAAGCAATTGCAGCTATTTCATTGATGATGGCTTTATGACGTTTTCTGTGGTCAGTTTTTGTGGAAACATGGTCTTCAGGGAAAATATTATATGATATATAATATGTTTGCTGTCACTTTGCTGCAGTTGTTCGGTGTTGTTTGGACACAATCCTTCTTAGTGTTCGACGATCCCTATCATTCACTTTCGGCTTTTTCCCTCTATTCTTCTTCGCTGATGAAAATTTCTGAAAACCACTTATACTGCTCTGATAGAGAATAAAAACAAAAAGATAAAAAAATAGATTTTTTGTCATTGTAGCTTACACAAATCATATTAACCCCTATAATAATGGGTGTTTACATTATTTTGTCCAACCCCTTTATTTTGCTGCTTATGTTGCTTTTCTTGTCTTTCCAGGTTTTAGAGGGTGTGTGGAATACATCAAATTCAATGGCCACCTCCTATCCTTCAGCGGCTATAATGAGATAGTCCAGGCCAACTCCAGCCCGTCTGTCTTCCAAACCTTCTGCGTTTCTCCGAACCGCTGTGTTCTGACTCCATGCCTCAAGGATTCCTGTCTATCTGAGCCCTGCTGGAACGATAGTGACTGTGGATCTTCTTCCAAAGAAGACCACTGGTGCATTTGTCTATACAATGTGTCCGGGTCTCCGTGTGGATCTTGTTCATCTGATGTCGTCCACAGCGAGGCCTGTTCTCAAACACAAAACAGCGTCCCCTTATGGATAGTGGCCATCGTTCTTCCCATCATCCTCATTCTGCTGATTCTGGTTCTATGTTTTTTCCTCAGGAGACAAGGAAAACTTTGTGAGGGTAAAAATAGGAGTCATGTCTACCTCATGCCACCAAGCAAACAGCATGGAACAGATAACCTGGCATTTAGTTTAGGTCCTGCTGATGAGTCTCATCGGAACATCTCAAATGGGGCCAGCAAGCAACCGGATTTGATAAAACCAAGGGATTCGATGCAAGGAGTGGAAAGTTGTACTGAAAGTGGGCCTTCTTGTCATGTCTCAGGTTTTGGAGGGAGTGAATTGGAGTACTACGAGATTGACAGCACATACTCAGATTTGAAGACCCCAGAGCTGAAGAAGGAGGATGAACATGGAGATCAGGCAAATGGCAATCCTAAATTTTCTCAACCTCAAACTAATCATGATCCATCTCCTAAACTTCATCAGAAAACATTTAGAGGCGATTTTCACCAGTGGCAACGTCAGTCCCACCTTTTCATCAAGAGAAAACTGGCTCCTGATCTGACAGGCCCTCCACAGCATCTCTCAGTAGATGAGGTTGAGAAGCTGAACACCCCACGGGACCACAAGGGATACCCTCATCACAATTTCAGAGAGTGTCCCATAAAGCCATGCAGAAGCGGGGCGACAGAGACGTCGTCAGAGAGTGAAAGTCACTGCTCCTTCACCGGCTCAGAGTTTGACTGTGAGCGAGAACTGTCACTTGTCAGCTCACATGAGAAAGATGAACATCCACCTGAAGGCAAGAACACACTGGCAGTTTCGATTATGACACCTAAATTAAAGAGGCTCATAAAAATGGGGTGGATATTGGTTTGGCCCTTTAGTTATAATATTCAGAAATAAAATAATATACATGATGTGGGTGACACAAACAATAAAAGAGAGACATTTCTGTCTTGGTATGAAATGAATTGTTGCCATTTAAGGCTGAAGAAAAAACAAGATTTATACATGGGTCAGAAGGATAAATGTGTTATTTTTAACATGATTTTTTTTTATATAATTAACTACATTAACATTTATTTAAAAAGTTAATTTGTGTTTAAAATTTTTTTTTAATTAAACCTAAATATATATAAAAAAAATCCAAATAAGGTTTTCTAAAATAATTTTTTTAATAATTATTATTAATTTAGTTAATTATTTAAAAATATAAATAAATAAAACACTTAATAATGCCCACTGGTCCATTTGTAAATTAATATGGGTCAGAAGGATTAAATGTGTTGATTTTTTAAAAATAATTAACTAAATGAGCATTTATTTAGAAATTTAATTTGTTATATTTTTAATTTCCGTTTAAAATTGTATTTTATTTTCAAAAAATAAACAATAACAATTTAAAATATAAAAGCATATCAATATTTCTCAGCAAATATTGATATGCG
Source organism: Squalius cephalus (assembly GCF_949319135.1). Lineage (NCBI taxonomy): Eukaryota > Metazoa > Chordata > Actinopteri > Cypriniformes > Leuciscidae > Squalius > Squalius cephalus. The sequence goes on along the minus strand of NC_137132.1, from coordinate 21,753,723 downwards.
ATTTTAATTTGAATAATTCATAATTTTTTAGAACAACGTCTGTCAGAGGCATTCTGAAGATTTGGCGCCATCTAGTGGCCATGTAACATTCGTTCACCACCACTTCTACATTTTACACTGTTTTAGGAAACAAGAAAGACCTTATTTTTTTACCTTTTAATATTGTTGATGTTGACTATTCAAAGGTGTTTGGTGTTTTATGCACCCAACGGCGCCTTCCAGGCAGCGAGGGGATGGGTAGGTTTAAGGTTGAGGGTAGGGTTAGCTGCCTCTTAGGAGCCATTGGGGGCTTAAAACACCATCGAGCCTATTCAAACGAAATATTAAGACACATTTTATTTGATAAATATTAAATGTGAATGCATAGCATTGTTTGATTATGACAATTATTGAACAAATTATTGGGTTTGGTTTTTATTTGACTCTTGTTTGACTCTGTTTCAGCTGCAGATTGGTCCAGAGGACAGTTTATACTAACAGCCCCTTCACCCTTCAGAGACATGGTCACATCCCCCTCAGTCCACAGTCTCCCCAACACCTCTGTCTCTGGCGGGATCCAGCAGCTAGAGAATCTTCTAAATCTAGGTGTTCACTTTAACACCTATGCAGATGTGTTCGAGGACATAGCTAGCTTACCGACTATTCAGCCAGCTGATTGTGATTTTCAAAGTGACCAAGAGGAAATCATTTGAAAGTATGTTAAAACAACATTCACAACATCCTTTATTATTTAGTCAGTACTTGTACATGTACTTTATATACTTGACCAGTGAAATACTGGTGAATCATTTATTCATTAAGCAAATTAATAAAACTGTAAATATATTATTTAAACTTATTGTAATTTACCAGCAGTGACTGAATCATTAATATTGCTTTTATCTCTTGTGTATAACCACGGACGTAGCTGGGCTTATTTTAGGGGGGCTTTACTTTTAGCCAAACTTGACCAAAAATAACATTATTTTGATAGGTTTTATCCATAGTTGCTCTAAAAAATACATTAATAAAATGATTTGGGGGCTTTAAAAACTCCTTGAGAGTACCCCCCCTAAAACAGGCTAAGTATCACAGTGTTTGAGGAGCGTAATAATCTTGTTACATTAGCGCCATCTGTTGTTAGATCTCTAACATTACATCTGCTTATTACACTCTGTGGAATACTTGATTCTGATTGGTCAATTGTGCCATCCAGTGGTTTGTTATTCCCAGATAACACCCGCTCAAAACAGATAACACAGGCTCATCCGGGTCACTGAAGTCAGGAATGTTTTTTCTTTGTGGATGTTTTGCATTTGGTGAGCTAATAAAATAATATAACTCAGTCGAATCAATATTTTGTGTACAGTTATTTAATTATGCCATCCAGTATTGTGGACTCGCTCTCTCTTGTTTCATACAAACAGCTGCTGCCATTTTGTGACTATTGTTCCCTTTCGAGAGGTCTCTCGTATTGCGTAAGACTAGCTTACGCTATGGGAAAACCTCCTTTTCTCGAGAATATTGAAGCAAACTTTTTAAAACGCATTGCAGCTGCACAGCGAGCACAACTGAGTACGAGAGCGGTCATTGGCTGTGCTGTGGCAACTGCACAAATCTATGGTGAGGCGGCTTTGACGCGAGAACCAATCGGGACGCTTGGCACCCTGGCGCGTCATAGCCCGCCAGTATGGGCGTGGTCAGAGGCTATATATTGGCGTGTCTCGCCTAGGTGCTCCAGATTTTTACTCCTTCAGCGACTTCTCCACTTCGCTGACCTCCGGAATACGGAAGCATCCAGCCGCCGTCGAAACGCCATTCAGCGGGATAGAGCTTCTGAGGACGCTGGCTTCTTCACCACCTTCAGCAAGCCGCGTCGCTGCGCCATCCACCGCGCGTATCCTTTTTACTGCCTTTCATGTGTGTTCGCCGCTGCGTTCACACTCTAAAAGAGTAGATTTCGAAGGCGTTGTTGCAAATGCCTCATACCACCAGCGCCTCGTGTATAGGCCCACTCGTCGGTGGAGACCGCCACATTCTGTGCACTTCCTGCCTGGGCCGCGACCATGCTGAAGCTGCACTCGCTAAGGGCGGCTGCCCTGAATGTGACGACATGGACCTTTCCACCCTGCGGGCTCTGCCCGTCAGCTTCACCGACGACGACCCACTCCCCGCCCCTTTGCTCGAGCCGCGCAAGAAGAAGCGCTGCTCACAAAGGGAGCCTGAGCGAGCTGAGACAAGCGAGCTCACGCCGGCCCAGTCCTTGCGTGCCTCGGTCTCTCTCCAGCGATCTCCCTTGCCAGTCCTGTTTAGACAGGCCGACCAACGCCCCTCTCTGCGAGCGGCGGACCTCGTGTCGTTTGGGGCTTCGGACGAGGAGGAAGAGGATAAGGACAGCCTTTCCTTTGCGGCTTCGGACTGTGATGACTGGGCAGGGTCAGTTTCCGGCCCTCTGCCATCCACTCAAGACAGCGTGAGAGCCAACGTCGATTCTGAGCTTCTTTGCGTGCTCACTAAGGCCGTGGCAGACCTCGGGCTCGACTGGTCTCCACCCGAGCAACCATCACGCAGCAGGCTCGACGAATGGTTCCTGCAGGGGCGCCGGCAGACCCTCCAGCAGAGGCCCGCTCCCTTCTTCCCCGAAGTCCACGATGAGCTTACTAAGTCATGGAAGGCTCCGCACTCAGCTCGCATTAAGCCCTCTTTCTCTTCGGCGCTCTCCAATGTCGACGCCGCTAAAGAGAGAGGCTACGAGGCGATCCCCCCCCTCGAAGAGGCGGTGGCCGCCCACCTTTGTCCATCTACCGCCACGGGATGGAAGACTAAGGCTTCACATCCCTCCAAGCCTTGCCGCGCTACATCCGCCCTCGCTGGTCGCGCTTACGAAGTTTCCAGGCCAAACTTCTCCGTTCCCTGGACGAGTCTGGACCTGATTCGGACGCTTTTAAGGACTTACACAGCGCCACCGACCTGGCCCTGCGAGCTACAAAATCCACAGCCCAAGCCATCGGTAGGACCATGGCCAACCTAACGGTGCTCGAGGGTTAAACCTCACGGACATGAAAGAGGCAGACAGGGCTGCTTTCCTGGACTCTCCCATCTCTACTTCCGGTCTCTTTGGCCCGGCTGTCAAGAGCTTCGCTGAGCGCTACACGGAGGCACAGAAAGCATTGCAGGCGATGTGCCACTTCCTCCCCAAGCGCTCCAGTTCGGCTTCGAGTCATCAGAATAGGAGGAAGCCTCCTCCTCAGCAGCCCAAGCCAGCGCCGCCGGTCACCCAGCCCCGCCCAGCGGCTGAAGTCCATCGCCACTCCCGCTCTGCTAGACGCGCTCCGTTCCCTGAGAGGCGGGGACCCCGACCCAAGATTGTGTTGGACCCCGAACCTCGTAAGCCATCCTAGCCATGGAGAGAAAAAGAGAGATTTCGAGTCCCGCCGAGGCCGGACCGATCTCTCTAAAATTCCCCAGACATTTTCCAGTTCCCTCACAGGCGGCTGGAAATGTAAAATCAGCAGCAAATGAGTCTGCCGCGTAGCACGCTCGCCTGCAACCAAACGCCGTTTTTACGGCGACACAAATAAAACAAGAAAAGAGCTCTTTTCTCCATGTGTCATATGTAGGTCATGTGCCGCTATAAAGTTTGCACACCTGCTCACAAGCACTGTCCCCACAGTTACCAATTCGCCACCACAGGCTGCGAATTTAACAGACGTAGAAGTTGTGCCCACCACAAGGTCTGCACCTCCAAACTCTATGCATACAGTCTCAAACACTGTTCATACAGTTTCAAACACTGTACATACAGTCTCAAGCCCCCCGCAGCTCACGCTGCCCATGTAGTTCAGGTGGCCATTATAATGTGCGCGCCCCTACACACAAGCACTTCCAACATGGTGTCATCTTTTTCCCCTATCAGGGAAAAGAGGGTTATAAACATAGACCGTGTGCCCGCTGCTATGAACGCACCACTATATGTGAAAGCCCACGCCATAGACGCTATAGAGGGCTCGCGCTCCCTGAGATGCACGTCCCTGTGCATGAGCGCCGTTCACACGGGTGGGGAAACACTAGACAGTCTGACGGCTGGGCCCCTATCTCACAGCTACCCGGCCCCTGTATTCATTCAACCCCTAGCTACGAGGGTCAAAGCCTGGGAGGCTATCCCCGAAATATCGACTTGGGTGACTCCAGTTTGCTTGCAGACCTTCGCGCTTTCGAGCCCAGGTCGAGACAACGGTCGAACAGGGCATGGCCCATGTTCTCTGTACCGAAGTGTCAAAACTGTTGAGAAAAGGGGCTGTCGAAACAGTTCCTATGTCACGGAGCGAGTCAGGCTTTTACAGCCGCTACTTCCTCGTCCCCCAAAAGAGGCGCGCGCGCTGTCTGTTCGGTGCCTAGCAACATCTTTCAGGGCGGGTGCTCCCGCTCCCCTCAAGAAATTCCAGAAGATGCTGGGTCTCATGGCTTCGGCCTCACCAGTACTCCAGCTAGGGCTGCTGAGAATGCGTCCTCTTCAGCGCTGGCTAAAACCACAGGTTCCAGCTCACGCGTGACGATCTGGTCACTTACGAATCAGAGCGAGTCAAGGCTGCATCAAAGCCCTAACTTCCTGGAAAGCGACCGACTGGTATCGGTCTGGCATGAGATTAGGTATGATCTCGAGGAGAAAAACAATCTCGACAGATGCCTCCAGCTTAGGCTGGGGGGCCCTTTACGAGGGCAGGCCCGTCTCTGGTCTATGGTCAGACCCGGAGAAGCGCCTACATATAAACTGTCTAGAGATGAAGGCGGTAGCCTTAGCTTTAAAAGCCTTTCTCCCATACTTAAAAGACCACCACGTCCTGGTCCGGATGGACAACAGGGCAGTGGTGTCGTACATAAAACGCCAGGGTGGTCTCAGGTCACACAACCTGCACTACATGGCCGAGAATCTCATTCTCTGGTCCCAGCGCAACCTGCGCTCGCTGAAGGCGGCGCATGTACCAGGCGTTCTGAACCAGGGTGCGGATATGTTATCCAGACGCAACGTTCTCCCAGGGGAATGGCCTCATCACCCACAAACGGTTCAGCTGCTGTGGGATGTCTTCGGCGGAGGTCGACCTCTTCGCCTCAGAAGACAACGCTCACTGCCAAATATTTTTTACGAAGAGCACATTCCCTCCTGTCACGATGCCACCACAGGTCATCGAAAGGATCAGGGAGTGCAGATGTGCAGTGCTGTTAATAGCCCCCCTCTGGAGAACCCAGTGTTGGTACCCAGAGCTCTTACAGATGCTGGAAACAGCCCCATGGCCGATTCCACTGAGGAAAGACCTCCTCGCACAGGCGAACAGAACGATTTCGCACCCCCATCCAGATTTATGGGCCCTCCACGCATGGCCCCTCAACGGGTACCCGGGCATCTCCCGGATAAGGTGCTGAAAACCAGTTCAGAGGCGAGAGCGCCCTCAACGAGACGCCTGTATGCTCAGGAATGGGCGGTGTTTGCTGGCTGGTGCGCTGCACAAAACGTAGACCCTCAGGCATGTGAAGTACCAAGTGTGCTCACATTTTCAGATGCAAGAGCTGCTGGATGCGGGGCGCACCCCCTCCACGCTCAAAGTCTATGTGGCAGACATAACAGCGTTTCACTCTCCGATAGCCGACAAACCGCTGGGAAGAAACAAACTCATTGTGCGTTTTCTCAAGGGCGCTAGGAGGTTAAACCCTCCGCGCCCCCTGTCTGTGCCTATCTGGGACCTCTCTAAGGTCCTGGAAGCCATGAAAGGTCCCCCATTCGAGCCGATTCGGTCAGTGGACCTGAAGTCGCTCTCGTTCAAAACTGCTTTTCTGCTGCCGCTTGCCTCAGTCAAGCGGGTAGGTGACCTACAAGCTATCCATGAGCGCTTCCTGCCTGGAATTCGGGCCAAATGACTCTAAAGTCATCCTTAAATCGAGGCACGGTTATATCCCTAAAGTGCTCTCCACTCCATTTAGAGCACAGGTCATTTCCCTGGCGGCTCTCTCCTCGCCAGATAATGAGAGTGATGCGCATTTACTCTGCCCTGTAAGGGCTCTCAGGATTTATCTGGAGCGCTCTGCCCCATTTAGGCAGTCAGAACAGCTCCTCATATACTTTGGCGGCCGCACTAAGGGTTTGGCTGTTACAAAGCAAATACTGTCGCGCTGGATAGTAGATGCTATCGCGCTAGCTTATAAGTCCAAGGGCCTTCCTTGTAGAGGTGCAACAGTACAGATATCCCACGGTACGGTCCGTACCTCGGTTTTTGGGCCACGGTCTCGGTTCGGTTTCGGTACATGTTTTGTGCAGAAAGAGACTGCTATTTCATCGCAAAAATATGTTTTATTTTTCTTATGAGCATAAACAGAATGTCACAGTAGGAAGAACATCAATGTATGGAATAAATTAACACTCTAGTCTGTACTGAACAACACTAAGTAATACAACCTCTTCAACTATCACTTATATGAAATACAAAATGTAAACAAACACACTTCAAAATATTCAAGTGGATCCCAATTCCAAACCTTGATAACTGGTATATGAAGTGATCAATGTGAAAGAAAAAGTGCACTTTTACCTTTAACAAACATAAATTAGCTTGTGCTTTGAATAAAAAAAAGTAGAGCAAAATAATATAATAAAAACATACTGCATTCAGGATACAAAGTGCAATGTTATTTACTCATCCACTATTGAGAGATTCTTGTGCAAAAAGATGAGTCTATCAACACTGTCTGGTGCAAGGCGAGACCGGTTGGCACTAACGATGTCCCCAGCAGTGGAGAAAATTCTCAACTTTTCAGAATGCCGCAAGCGCACCGTAGGTCACGTGACAAGAACCAACCAGAGCGCAGCTGATGGTTGCTTTAGCAACGACAGACGCCTCCGGAGCGCAACCGCCCTAGCGCTTTGGAAAAAGGAGAACGCGGCGCGCCTAGCGTTTTCTACGCGTTTTTAGGCGCGATATGTGAACGGCGCCTAAAGCAAATACTAAAAGGATCAGCGCGAACTCAATGGCAAAACCGAAGTCCCGCGGGACACAAGGGTAGATTGAGGGTAGATTGCAGGGCTGACCGAACGGTCCGGGATTTTACAGTGTACCGTTGCATCCCTACTTCCTTGCCCCTTGGGAGTCAGAGCTCACTCCACGAGAGGCATGGCCTCTTCGTGGGCCTGGTCCAGTGGAATACCCATTGAGGACATTTGTGCGGCGGCTGGCTGGGCCTCGCCGTCCACATTTGTGAAGTTTTATAACTTGGAGGTACCCGCTTTACAGGCCAAGGTTCTCTCAGTGTAAAAGTGTTAACCTGTTAAGCTGCAACCCCACTTTTGAAAAATCCCCAGAAATGACATACCCAAACTGAAACAGATGCAGTTCATGAACCCTTTGTACTAAAAGCACAAGTATGATCTCATTTGAAAGCTGACACCTGGCAGTTTATTGTAAATGTAGAATTAATTATTGTCGTAATGACAAAAATTGTTATAAATAGCTTCAAAGTTTTGTAAAGTTATTAGAAATTATTTTTTATGAAACATCCTCATGAAAATAAAATTGAAGTTGGCACTGGAGCAATCTAGAAATGCACTACAGCTAAAGCCACATGTCTAAACATTTTATGTTTAAAATCTGAAGATAATAAGTCCAAAACTCTGTATTTAGTTAAATGTTTTACAAGACCATGTCATGTGACTTTATTTTGATTTGACGCTAACATGCTACTGATGTTTATTGCCATCTTCTAACCATCTATCCAGTATATTGTCTCTATTGTTTTGTGGTGCAAACGAGCCCCATTCAGTCTCAGTCTCCCCCTGCACACATTCACACCTCTCCAGCCTGGTTATGGCTCTAAATATGCATTTCTTTTGTCTGCATTATAGTTACTAACGACTGGCTATTCACAGGCTATTCATAGGGTTTCAGTCCCTAATTTCTTTTCTCAAAGTTCACCTAACATTTTAAACTGTATCAAATGCATTTCTTGAATAAAGAAACAATTCAGTAAGCATTCAAAAAATCATAAAAGTATAACTGCTAGACGTGGCAGGTGCACCTAGGGCTAGCTAGCATGTTAGCCTAGCACACCATCAATACACGACAATTTATGAGATTAAAACCATGTTTGTGCTCCAAACTTATTTTATAATGCAAGATGAGTGTTTTAAATAATCTTATGTGATCTAATTTGGCTTCAGATAAAAAAATCAGACAGAAAATATACTATTGTATGGTGTTCTGCACAATGATAGTCTATATAGATTAGCATTACATTATAAATATAATCTATTATTATGAAAATACCTGGCATGGCTTGAAAAACACAGGTAACTCAAATATCATTGCAAACATGTTTATTGTCTTCAAAACGTCTGTATCTGCATGAACAGCGCGATCTCTTGTTAGCTTTGTGTGTATCAGTGACGTCCTGGAATGTCACATGATCATGCTCTTCTTCATGTTCTATATATGGACTATTATTGTGCATATAGCGCCCTCAGGCTAGTGGTATGAATTGAAAACACAGTATCAGAGTACCAAACGCTCATAAAGATTACATCGACGCATTTGGGTATAAATTCAATAAATATTATTCCTGTCTATAGAAATATGATGTAAATCTATGATAATCTATCAATATTTCTCCAAATCTGCACATTTTTGAGCTAAAGCCCTGAAGGACGTTGTTTTGTGTATCGCTGTCATGACGACAGCACGGAGTTTTTTATGAATGAAAGCGGCTGACGCGCATAATTCATATTAAAGGTATCGACTCATTTTTTCATTTCATAACTCCTGACACAAATTAAGACATAACTGTCACTATGAGTTTCTCAGAATACAATAGTGGTCAAATACTGAAACTTGAGTATTATATCTTTTTAATTATGTATAGTTTGTCAAGGTATAACATTAAATCTGATAGTAACTTTGAATTAAATAAATAAAAAACGCTTCAGTGCGCGGGCGCACTGGCAACGGTTAACAGGTTAAGCACCCCCACAAAGTCTTAGGGTTCATACACACCTGGCGCTGCTTTAGCTGGCCGCTATGTATCCCTTATACCATGAACTAAAGTTCCTAGTTATCCAATATATAAAGACCGTTTTACTGGCTTATATTAGGATCATGCTTCCCTTGTGATTCATACATATGCTTTGGTCACGGTAGAGCGAAGTTAGCACGCACAGCGTTTTGCAGGGTGTTCCCATAGCGTAAGCTAATCTTACGCAATACGAGAGACCTCTCGAAAGGGAACTACTCGGTTACTAACGTAACCTCAGTTCCCTGAGATGAGGGAACGAGTATTGCGTAACCTGCCGTGCAACTGTGCTTGGATCAGGGGATCGCTTCAGTCGTTTAAACCTGGAGCACCTAGGCGAGACACGCCAACAGGGCCGGATCTACCATATGGGCAATCTGGGCACGTGCCCAGGGGCCCTTGCGCAGAGAGGGGCCCTCCGTGATCAGAGTTTTTTTGTTTGTTTTTTTGTGCGCCACGTACGCTGCTACATAAAAATAGTATACACAAGGCTTGGCCTCGATCTTGATAATTATCCAATCAGAATTTAAAAAAAAAGTGTATATTACATTATATGATCTCTTATTCATGCAAATGCTTTTAAACAATTCATGTGCAACAAGACAAAAGTGTGACTGTGACACACACACACACAGACACAGAAAGATGCGCGCGCGCGCACACCAGTATCGTGCACACAGACAACACGCCAGAATACAGTTATCTTTCGTACTTGAACTTACAATAACACACACAATTATGCCAAAATGTCCGTTTTGTCGAGTATCTTCATAACATAAGAACTGTCTTATGATGAACGTGAAGAGTTGTGAGAGAATGAGGTGCGTGTGAGATCCGCGTCTCCGTCAGCTGGTCTTAAAGAGACAGCAGCCAATAAAGCTTTCTGTCAGTAAAGTTAATCAAAGAACAAAAAGAACAGAGAAATGACTCACTGCTGTTGACTAAAGGTTTTTTTTTGCGCTATAATAAGGATTAGTCTATATTTAATTTATAATTTATGCAGTGCAGTTTGATAACTTTATTCAATTTCGGTATATGTCCTAGGTCTACCTGTTAGACAGGCACAGGTAAATATGACATTTATTTTTAACTCTTGTATTATTGAGACAAATAACAATATTTCATTTTTTAAAAATATTATTTTAATTTGAAAACACAGTGCATTTAGTTGTTGTTTCTAGTTTGAGTTGAGAAATAGGCGGAGGGGGGCCCATGAGCTTCAGTGCCCAGGGGCCCCTGGGGGTACTAATCCAGCCTTGCACGCCAATATATAGCCTCTGACCACACCCATACTGGCGGGCTATGACGCGCCAGGGCGCCAAGCCCGATTGGTTCTCGCGTCAAAGCCGCCTCGCCATAGGTTCGTGCAGTTGCAGCAGCACAGCCAATGACCGCTCTCACGCTCAGTTGTGCTCGCTGTAAAGCTGCAATGCGTTTTAAAAAGTTTGCTTCAGTATTCTCGAGAAAAGGAGGTTTTCCCATAGTGTAAGCTAGTCTTACGCAATACTCGTTCCCTCATCTCAGGGAACTGAGGTTACGTTAGTAACCGAGTAGTTTTGTACACTGTTGGATTATGAGATACAAACAGGTATGATTTTAAAACAGTTTAATCTGAAATCAATATATCATATCCCCATAATTATTTATGTCGTGAAATGCTGTGTAATAAGTCTGTGTAAATATGAATGACTGTATACCATATCTCTTTCATGTCCGTTAAGTTTGAACTTGCTGCGCTGCAATGCCTCTCTCCGCGGAAGCTTTGCGTTTAAAGACCTAATAAAATATTTCAACTCAGATCAATATTTCGTGTCTAATTATTTACTTATGTGGCAAGTAGCCATGTAAAAAGCGTGATAATGTACATCCAGCCGGCTGTTCTCAGAATAACCCCCTTCAGGCTGATTCCTCATCACCCTGTCGGGGGTTATTCTGAGAGAACCACCGGATGGATGTACATTATCCCTTACTTATCTAAGCTTTATTTAAGTTTCAATGCTAGATGTAAGTTCACGACTGATTTTTGTACTTTTTTATGGAGCTGAACTATGAATTTTGGAACTATTATTAAAAATGTCAGAGGAGGTAAAATGTGTTTTTACATGGAGTGAAATAACTGCATGTTGCAGCTGGGTATTTGTTTAATATGCATTTTATTTACAAGCTAATGCATGTTCATGAAAATGGAAAAAAGCAGGCCTAAATGTCAAACTTTTCACTCCAGTGAACATTTCTCAAGGTTAATTTATTTTCTAAATCCATTTTAAAATGTTTTTGCTGTAAAAAAGGGATTGAACATTTCCACTGTGCCCAGGGAAAAAATATGTATTGAACAGACATGGACCTTTTGTGACAACATGATTCAGGGGGCAAGTTGTCACAGTGGCCACCTGCTGTTGCTTGACAATGATTTGAAGGTTTTAGAAAAATACTATTATATATTTTAAAAGGGAACTTCAGAACTGTGTTGAAAATGTATTGAGTATTTAAATAAAGTCTTAAACGAATGTAAAGAGTTGTGAGAAAATGGGACGCGTATAAAATCCGCGTCGTGCAGCAGCGGCACATCTTAAAGTGACAGCAGTCACTATAATGCTGTCTGTCATTAATGTTAATCAAAGAACAAAGGTAACAGAGAAAATCACTCTCTTGACTAAATAACTTTTGTAGCTTTAATAAGGATTAATATATATTTATTTTTTAATTTATGCAGTGCAGAGTGTTTGATAACTTTATTCTTAATTATATTCTAAATTTTGGTATATTTCCTACCTGTTAGACAGGTAGGAAGGGTACAGGTAAATATGACAATTATTATGGGTTTATGTGAAGATTGTTTTAAGTTCACTTACATGAAAAGTTATTATATTTTTGGGAGCCTAATAAATGTTAAAATGGATAGCTTTCAATTACACGGTAATGTTGAATGGCTAATTAATGTTTAAAATTGGCATCAGTAGCAGTATTAGTATCAGTGATACTGGCCTTCATTCATAAAAAGATGCCATTAAACAAGTTTTTAAAATATATTGTCTTTATGTTGTTTCTACATTACTTTGGAAATTAACTACTATGAAATTATTACTTTATAAAGTATTTTAAAAACTTTAATGTTTCTAATCATGATTAAAAAAAAAGAGTGTTAAATTGTTGTACTTTACCAAGTACAACAGGTAGAGTTTACTCTATAAATTCACCTTTTATAATTTTGTTTTCAGTCTGCTTCATCCTTCAATAAAATAAACACTATCACACATTTGTTGTTGTCTGCATTTTGCAGTAAATTTACCATAGGGGAAAGAAAAGTCTTTATCTCCGTTACCAAACATTTATGGTATTATAATTTTGTATTTAATGGTAACAGAAATTTAATAGTAAACAGATATTTTTAATAATAGATAAAACATATCAGTATAATAATAGCAGATAAATAAATAAAATATAGATTGTTAGTCTTGTTGCAGTGTGTGTGTGTGTGTGTGTGTGTGTGTGTGTGTGTGATCTTTGTACTGTATATAGGGACAGCTTTTTCTCAAAACCCATAATTCAAGGCTTAGTTCACTTAAGTTTTTAAAAGCACAAACATAGAGAAAAATTGAGGGACCAAAGACAGGCTTGTGCAATCACAGAGTTTAAAATTTTAATAAAAACAATTAATTGTATATTTAACATACATGTCGATGTCTCAAATTTATTTCTAGAGCACAGTTTAAAACAACTGAAAGTTGATCAGTGTGCTTTACATTGATACACATATCTTATTAAAGAGGTGAACAAAGAGTATCTGTCAAATTAAATAATTATATGTATTTATATTTGTAAGATTGGCCACCAGGCCATGCACATGGACGTGAAACCTCCAACACTATATTGGCCAGTGTTTCAGTTTCATTGTCACTGTATCGGAATAATTATTTCTATGATATTAGTAAGAAACAATACTGGACCAGATTATTTTTACCCAAGATTGAACTTTCCATTGACTCCAACCTGTTTTATCTTAAATTTTTTAATCATTGCCTCTTTGATCTCTTTAGTCTTGAAGCAATATATAAACGGGTTAATAACAGCAGGTATGAGACTATACATCATGGAGACCACAATGCGGATGTCAGTACTAAATTCATAGCCAGCAACATTTGTCAAATACACAAAAGTTCTGGGTAGATAATACAGACAAATGAGCAGTAATTGTGGAGTGCACGTGGAAAGGGCTTTATAACGTCCTTCTGAATTTGAAATTCTCAACACAGTGATGATGATAGAGATGTAAGAAAATAAGATAAAACTTAAAGGACCCCACAGAACAAACATGGCAATGGCTGTAGATGTGACTTTCATGGTAGTTATATCTCCACATGCCAGTTTGCTTAAAGCGACATGATCACAGTAGCAATGGGGTATGACATTTGACCCACAGAAATTCACACCAAGGATCAGGAGAGTGACTCCAACTAACTGCAGCATGTTTGCTATCCAAACACATGCACACATAATGGCAATAGTTGCATTTTTAATCAGGGTATGATATCTGAGAGGATTGCAAATAGCTATGAATCGATCAAGAGCCATCAGTGCCATGAGAAATGAATTTGTAGCCCCAAGAAAATGGACAAAATACACCTGCGTCAAGCAGGCCTTGAATGATATGATTTTGTTAAACATCCAGTACGTTGCAATGACTCTTGGGTAGGTTGTCGTTCCAAGTGCAAGATCTGCCATTGCGAGGTTACAGAAGATTAGGTATGTTGGTTTCTGAATGCTTTTCTCGCACATCACAAAGACAATGATGAAAATATTCCCAGTAGCAAGAAGAAGATATAAGATGAAAAACAAAGCTCCAACATATCCGTAATACTCAGGAGGGAGGCCAGGAAAACCTCGTAGAACAAACTCAGTGATCATTGTTGTGCTGTTTGTATTTTGGTAGGTATCATTGCTGCCCAACCCCATCTGGCAAAATAAAAAGTAAAATAGCACAATAAAACTCTTTATATACACAAACATGAGTACAATATGTATGCCTACATAAAGATAAAACATTTGAAGAACATTGCTCTATGATTTTAGCATAGACATTAATACTTTTAGCTTAGATAATATTTTTTTACAGTGCGGTATCTACAAACACAATATTTACAAATGAGTGAGGTGAGAAAGAGGGCAGGGCAGGCTCATGATCTTTTTCTAGACATAACAAATATACTTACAGCACAGGTCAGAGTGTTCTCAGTTACGTTATGGGTACAAATTTGCTTTGGCTTTGGTTTTTAAATGCTCACACGTCAGATACACTTAAACTCTTTGACGTAATGTTCAACTCTCACATGTATAAAAGTGCCCCCCCCCCCCCCCCGCAAACCGTGGGGATTCCGTGTGTGCCTGGTTCCTCTCGGGGACCCAGTGTTTTCATTCGGGACTCCAGCAGATGGTGTCATGTCACTCACAGTATCACAAGGCGGGCTTGATTCCTCTGGAAATGAGGATTCGACTGCGTTGCCTCCCTCAGGAGTGTCAGTGTTAGTCGAGTCAGATCCAAAGCTGATGGCCATGCTTTCCCGGGCAGCTGAAAGCATCGGTTGGAGGGACGCTCTCCCCCCGAGCGCTGTAGGCTTACGATTGGTTTCTGGGCGCGTGTTGCTCTACAGCACTCGCTCCCAGTGCCTTTCTCCCGGACGTGCATCAGGACACGCCTTCACTGCACTCGATCACGTGGCGATCATGGGCTGTATGTTCTCTGTCACTATTGTGGCACAGGCATGCAGTGCTGTGCGTCGCCTTCGCCTTCGAGGCAGTGCTGACTCGGGAGTTCTGTTAGACCTGGCCCCCGTGGAACGCTGGTCCTTCCCTGGCCAACACTGACAGAACGCGGAAACTCGACCACGCCCCCACGCAGGGACGCTATGCCTTCCATGTCCGGGCTGGTCGATCCGCCACGCACACTGCTGACCTCGCTCTATGGGACGACATCAGTACCTGCGTGATCCTGGGCCAGGTGATGTCCACAGGTGTGGTCCAGGAATGGGCTCAGCCAGGTTGATGTGAGGGGGTCTGAGAATTCATTTTCTCAGCTCCCCCATGTCCCAGGCTGGGCTCCTCGGCGGTGGGGTTGAGGACTGTACCCTACTCTTCGACCACCCCAGAAGCAGACTGAGGCCTTCTGCACCAACGGTCATCCGTCCGTGCGGTCTCCTTAGTCTGCTTCCCGCCGAGGCCGCCTCCCTGCGGCCCCTCCCCTCGAGCCTTCACTGGCCCCGAGCAGGAGAGGGTTGTAGGAGGGCGGCACCGCCCGTCTCCGCCCCTTAGCCGGCCAAACGCCAGGCTAAGCAGCACTCTCGAGACGGGTGGCTTGCTCGGCGGTGTGGTTGAGGACTGCGCCCAACAGTCTTCGACCCTCCCCTGAAGTGGACTGAGGCCTTCTGCATCAATGCTCATCCGTCTGTGCGGTCTCCTTAGTCTGCTTCCCGCCGAGACCGCCTCCCTGCAGCTCCTCCCCTCGAGCCTTCACCGGCCCCTGGCAGGAGGGGAATGCAGGAGGGCGGCACTGCCCGTCTCCGCCCCTTAGCCGGCCAAACGCCAGGCTAAGCAGCACTCTTGAGACTGGCAGCTTGGAGTTAGGGCTCAGTTCTTCTCAGGAGTTGGTAGCAGGGCCACTCCGTCCCCCGGTGGAGGGCCGGGGTAGAATCTTTTGTTTCAAGAACTGATGCCCCTTCCTCCGAGCCCCAAGAGGCTGTGGATGACAGTGCGCGCCGCTCATGAGCCTCGCCACTCTCGTCCTCCTCTGTTGCCAGACCCCTGCCAGAGCACGCCCCCGTGGAACCCTGGTCCTTCCCTGGCCTCCTCTGGCAGGATGCGGTTAATGACCGTGCCCCCACACCGGGCCGCTATGCCACCCACGTCCGGGCCGGTCATTCCGCTTCGCTGCACCACCAGGGTACGTTTGTGGTTCGCTTGACCTCACTGGTACAGCCTTTGGGAGTCTTCCCAGACTGTCCCGTTGGGTCGCGAAAACCATCAGGCTCGGCTACGCGATTCAGTTCGCGCGATCTCCTCCCGCTTCAGGGGAGTCCACTTCACTATGGTCAGTGGCTATGCCCCTGTCATGAGAGCGGAGGTCGCCACCTTCGCAAAGGGGGTGCGATCGAGACTGTCCCTCCAGCCGAAATGAAGTCCGGCTTCTACAGCCCCTACTTCATTGTACTGAAGAAATCCGGTGGGTTACGACCGATCCTCGACTTGCGCGTCTTGAACCGCTCCCTTCACAGGATGCCGTTCAAGATGCTCACGGCCAAACGCATTTTCGAGTGCGTGCGGCCACAGGATTGGTTTGCAGCGATCGACCTGAAGGACGCCTACTTCCATGTCTCCATTCTTCCTCGACACAGGCCGTTTCTTCGGTTTGCTTTCGAGGGGTAGGCATACCAGTACGCGGTTCTCCCTTTCGGGCTAGCCCTATCTCCTCGCGTCTTCACGAAGTTCGTTGAGGCAGCCCTTGTTCCTCTACGGGAACACGGGGTTCGCATCCTGAATTATCTCGACGACTGGCTGATCCTAGCTCACTCTCGAGACCAGGTTTGCGAACACAGGGACTTAGTGTTCCGGCACCTAGCTCATCTGGGCCTTCGGGTCAACTGGGAGAAGAGCAAACTCTGCCCCGTGCAGAGGATCTCTTTTCTCGGTATGGAAATCGACTCGGTCGCCATGTGCGCGCATCTTACGAGCGAGCGCACGCAGTCACTGCTGACTTTGAGGGCATCAGTTTGAGGGCAAGAGTGCGGTTCCACTGAAACTATTTCAGAGGCTCCTGGGGCATATGGCATCTGCAGCCGCAGTAACGCCGCTCGGATTGCTTCATATGAGACCGCTTCAGCTTTGGCTTCGCGATAGATTCCCGAGGTGGGCATGGCATCACGGCACGCTCCGAGTTCCAGTGACTCCGACCTGCCGCCAGACCTTCACCCCGTGGTCAAACCTCAGTTTTCTTCGGGCCGGATTGCCCTTGGAACGAGTTTCCAGGCATGTTGTGGTATCAACAGATGCCTCCACCACGGGTTGGGGCGCAATGTGCAATTGACATGCTGCCGCGGGCTCCCGCTTCCGTGCGTTGCTCCGCAAGTATGCGTTTCCCCCAGTGAGCCTTCTTGCGCAGACTTTGCGCAAGATCAGGGAGGACGAGGAGCAGGTAATTTTGGTTGCCCTGTTTTGGCACAACCTGGTTCCCAGAACTAGTACTCCTCGCGACATCACCTCCCTGGCCAATTCCTCTGAGGAAAGACCTGCTTTCTCAGGGACGGGGCACCTTATGGCACCCTCGTCCCGATCTTTGGAACCTCCACGTGGTTTGAGTACCCTACCACCAGCGGTGGTGGCTACCATCACTTCCGCTAGAGCATCGTCCACGAGACATGCCTATGCGTTGAAGTGGAACCTCTTCGTCAACTGGTGTTCTTCTAAACATCTAGAACCCACGAAATGCCCGATCAGTGTCGTGCTTTCCTTCCTGCAAGAAGGGTTGGAGCGAAGGCTGTCTCCCTCCACCCTGAAAGTGTATGTTGTCGCCATTGCCGCACATCACGACGCAGTTGATGGTAAGTCTCTGGGAAAGCACGACCTGATCATCAGGTTCCTGAGAGGAGCGAGGAGACTGAATCCTCCTCGCCCTCCTCTCGTTCCCTCTTGGGACCTCTCAGTGGTTTTAACTGCCCTGCAGAGTGCTCCCTTTGAGCCTCTGCAATCAGTGGAGCTTAAGTTCCTGTCAATTAAGACAGCGCTCCTGGTTGCATTGGCCTCCATCAAGAGGGTAGGGGACTCTCTCCAAATGAATGGATGGAAAAATGGATTCTGCTCAGGTGTCTTCGCTTGCTCGCCATTCCTCTCCACGGACGGGATACGTGCGATATTCTCCTCAGGTGAGCCTAATAAGCCCTGAGTCTCCTCCAGCACTGACGACGTCAACGCCAGAGTTATGCCACCGGCAGCTTTCGCGCTTGGCTAGGTGCCTCCATGTGCATGGTTCCCCCTCTGGGTGACCCCCACATGTGTATTTCCACTGTAAGCCTCTCTGAGCATGTGTCTTTCCCTTGGCAAGCCACCTTGCCACCCCTGGGGTTGAAAGATTCCACCTGCGGCTGGACACCCCAGTGATACTCCATATGCAGCCCCCCGGGGTCATATGTGTTTTCCAAGTCGCCCCCTTAGGGCTGGGCATAATTGCATATTCCACTGAGATATGCTTCCCAGTGTACCTTGGTATTCCTGTGTTAAGTAGGACTCCTTCGTCCGTGCTAGTCTCACGACAGGGAGCTCAGACTTACGCAGGGCACTGGAAGACAGTCAAGAGGTGGCGTGATTAGACTGGGAACCCCATTCGTCGTCATCCGATGTAACTCGGAGTGACTACGAAAGGGAACGTCTCGGTTATGTATGTAACCCTCGTTCCCTGAGTAGGGAACGGAGACGTTACGTCTCCCTGCCACTTCCGCTGTACCGCTGGAACGCCGGAGTTCAGTCTCGGCTCCTCAGCGAAGACATATCTGCATGTTGCCAGCGTACTTCCTTATATACCCACGACGTGGGGCGGACTTACGCTATGCAAATTCCGCAGACCCATGGCATTTCATTGCCATTGGCTCGTTTTATATACTCGAAGATGACAGGCTTTCTAAGTGAAACCCCATTCGTCGTCATCCGACGTAACGTCTCCATTCCCTACTCAGGGAACGAGGGTTACATACGTAACCGAGACGTTTTGTTGCACATAAACCTATATTTGTAATGTATTCATTTATATACGTATACTGTCAACATTATATTGCCTAATGATGAAGTGCAGAGGTCAGCCAAGCTAAAATAAATAAATCAATAAATAAGTTTGCTACTTCATTTACATCAATGTTGGTTGATCAATACTGAAACAGAAAACTGCTTTCTTCCACCATGGATTCCAAAGCTGCCATTGATAGAACAACAAATGCACCCAGGTCTAAAATGTCACTTTATAGCTAGCAATGACAGCTTGGGCTGTTTAAGCAGTGGTGTACTTAAGTACATTTTTCAAGTACCTGTACTTTATAAGAGTATTTTTATTTTGGGGAAACATTTACTTATACTTCACTACATTCTGCATGTCTAGTACATTAAGGGCAGGAGGATAGAGTATTTAAATTCCAAAATAAATCAACATCCATCAATCAGTACTTTTGACTTTTAATACTTAAGTACATTAAACTTCTAGTACTTTTTATTTTTACTCAAGAAAATAAAAAGGAGTACTAAATACTTTTACTGGAGTAATATTTTAATAGAGTATCTGTACTTTTATTCAAGTACTTAATTTGCATACTTCGTCCACTACTGTGTTTAAGTTAAGTTTTTTTTTTATCAGTTTGCCATGTCCGCTTATGAAAGCAATATCATTGACGTAGCATCCATAACTTGTAAGGGGTAAAGGCCCATTCACACTAATAATGATACTATAAAGATAATTATAACAATATTATAATTACACTATATTCCCTCCACACTAACGCTAGAAAATGTCCTGATTATTAAAAGCGCATACAACGGTTGCCTTTCGAAGTGGAACTTCGGCGCTGCATCTTGGTGTTGACGATATGGGAACGCCCTTGGAGTGACCGGTGTCTGAGCGCGTGTAAACAAACACTTAAAATGTATTGGCAGATGGCAGTCCATGACGTCACACACAGAGCACCCATGCATATAAAAGGGTGCTTGAGTTACACAAAATTAGCTTAATTGTCTTCAGGACCCACTTATTTGTAGTGTGTGAAAACCATGGCAAACAGTAAGAGTTTCAGGAATTGTGTGCCTCCCTGTCCACACTTTTTGACATCTGAGGACACCTGTAAGCTTTACATTGTCTTCTTGTGAATGGAGCATGTGCGTTGAGGGGGCTGGATGAACTTATTCTAGCCCCTTTCACACAGCGCTTTGAACCCGGGAAATTGCCGGCAAATTGCCAGAGTGCCTTCTGTGTGAACGCAAACACGACCCGTGATTTATGCCGGGATCGATGCCAAGTTGGGGACCTAGTAACATTGCCGTGTTCAGTCCCGGAACGCGCGCTGTGTGAACAAAAGCCGTAATAATGCCTTGTCGTAGTGATGATGCTGAAGCCGGGATCGCTCTCCAGCTGTGAAACGGTACGTAATGCGAAAGTTTATCATCGAATCAGAGAAAAAAATGCACAAGCGTGGTTTCTCGAGAGAGAAATCGCAGCTCATAAGCAAACTTCAGACCCTGCTGAGACATTAAAGTCACATCGATGTCACGTGTCTTTACAGGATTTTTATGGGTTGTGTGTGAACGCACTCTCTGATTCCGGAAAATCACTGGCAGTGTGAATGAACCAAAATCAAACGAACCCGGGTCAAATCCCGGGTCACTTTATCCGTGTATTATCCGGAATCTCTGTGTGAAAGGGGCTTCTGACAAGTGGATGCTTAGCTTCCAGGGAGGAGAGGCAAGCGTCTGCACTTTGTGGTTTAGGCCCTGCTACTGCCACCGAAGCAGAACAACTACCAACTAGAAAGTGTAATGGAACGTCATAGGCGGGTAACATCATGACCATTGACGAGACATCTGGGCAGGCATCAACACTGAGAGCTCCAACCCTGCCATCCAAACCATTTGAATGGCAGAGCATACACATCGGCGGGTCAGGCCGGTGCTGCCCTGCACACCATGGCTGTGTTGCAGGCATACCATGCCGATCTGCTGGGGGATCTCGACCAGGGGGAGGAGCTGTCCCCTGAGGCAGTTGCTAAGCTGTGACGCAACTCAGACCTAGCTCTCCGGGCCACCAAACAAACTGCTGCCGCGATGGTGGCCATGGAGAGACCTGTGTGGTTGAACCTGACTGACATTGGGGAGAAAGAGAAGGGCTTTCTCCTTTATTCGCCAATTTCGCCCTCTGAGCTTTTCGGCACCTCCGTAGAGGCGGTGGTTGGTAAGTTCAGAGAGGCGAAGGCACGATCAGCGGTATTTAAAACTTGTATACTGCTGAGATCCGTGTCCACGCCCAGCATTGCCTCTCGTGCACACCCTCCGTGGAGAAGTAGGTCACAGAAGAGACGGGACTCCCACAAGAAGAGGGATCTGAGGGAGGTGATACAGCACAAACGCAATCAGTGTCGGTAATGGATCACCTCCCCTGAGGGCGTAATCATACCTTAGCCCTCTCCCCTCATCCACTACTCCCCAGGCGCTTCTTACATCAGGCCTGAGGCTGGGCCCATGATGAGTGGAATATTCTGATGGCCCGCCTTGGCTTAGTGAGAGTGCCTCTTTCAGGCATGTAATGGTGGTAGACCCATGTTCATAAAAGAACTGTGTGGTGAGTCTTCACTTTGCACGCCGCAGGTGAGCTGAGTTAGTCTTTTTTTCATTTTTGTGTGCAACTAAAACTAAAATGTATTTCTCTACAGATCCTCGTTCCCTGTGTAGAGTAATGGGGTCATGTCACTGTTATAAGGTAACGTAAGGTTGGTATTATTAAGGGCCCTGAAGTTAGGTGGCTAGAACGATAGAGAGAAGCACCAGCTATATGGGCTTCATGTGTGAGTATGTATAGCTTCCCCTTTTGTGATTTCACGGGTGCGCCATCACTCATTCTAGGTGTAAACTATGTCAACAGCTTAGGCTTCCTCTCATTATGAGAGCATTTTGAGGCCGCTGCTAAGTGGAGCACTAAGTGGCGGAACATCATTCTAAAAAAGAATGGAAATGTTGTATGCTGCCACTTAGTTTAAATTCTAAGCACACCTGCCTTAGCCCTCGGGCTATTAGCCACCTCAGGGTAGAGTAGTTTGTCTCCTCTCTAAAAAAAAAAAAAAATTACTGGAGAGTATATAGATTTTTTTTTCTAGAGACTGACGCTGCAGCTTCAGATAGATCTTATGTTCGGCCTATGGGCCGTCTGACATTTCTTGTCCTGAGTACATCGCTCAGGCCTCCTCAGTGCTTGGAAACATAAGCTCTGGGTAGTTCGGTGGATAGAGAAGAGAAACTCCCCTCGCTAGCAAGGGTTGTAAGCGCTATGCTGAGTCATGCTCTCCAGGATACCCTGTTTCTGGAATCCGGGCTGAGTGGTTCACTGTCAGCTTTGCAGTCCCTCGGGTTGGATGCCTTACCTAAGGCAAGTGTCCAGAGGCTCTGTCTTCGGACAGACAGACAGTAAGTTGGCCAGACTGAAGTGTCCCATGTAAGTGACGCCAGGTCAGGCCTTTCTGGTGGCATTTTGGGTGATTATGTTCCCCTGAATAGTGATTGGCTGGGGCTCCTTCGGGTTCCCTAGCCACATTCCCTAGAAGGGACCCCTTCTAATTTGAAGCTGTAGTCCTAGGTCCTTGAGCAGGCCCAGGTAGGCCTTTTTTTAAACAAAGTTTATGGAGGTTTTCCTGTGAAGCGTATAGCTTGGGCCTTGACCGTAGGGAATGCTGTCACTGACAGCCCAGTGTGACCTGATGGTGAGTGGTTCTGGCATTTCTTTTGAATTTTGCTGATTCTGACAGTTGTCACTGCCACTGGGCATGCACTCCCCTTGGCATGGCAGCATGGGTATATCGTTCCCCAATGCGTCAATAGATCTTCTGATACCTGTCTGTTGTTCATCCTACGGCATAAATTATCATTATTTGGTGGAATTTTGTATCGCTGCCCCCACTCTCTGGAATTCTATTCCCCAACACATTCGCGACCATCAATCTTTATATGATTTCAAAACCCACCTTAAAACATATTTTTGCTTCTTGTTTCTGTGATCCCTCACTTTATGATCTGATTCTTGTCATGTTTATCTTTTCAGTTTAATTATGTTACCTATTCAGTTAATCTGTATTGTTTCTTTGTCTACTGTCATGTTTATTTGTATCATATTGTAAAGCGACCTTGAGTTTGTAGAAAGGCGCTATATAAAATAAACATCTTATTATCCTATTAGTCACATGGTCTTCAACTTTCCCGCTCTTAGCAAGAGATGGTTTAAAAATGATTTCTATAATACAAATTAGTGCTGTCAAGTTGATTAAACTTTGTATAAAGATGATTCTCAACTATGTTATGAAAGCTGTAATGGAATGAATTGATATACTATTTTACTATATGTAATATGACAGCCACGTAGCCCCAAAAAGTGTCACGTGATGCTTGATACGTCGCCATGGGGCTGTTTGCAGCATATCATAAGAGTCAGAGGAAAAACATTGGGACCACTCCAGTACATCAGCTAAGTCACTTCATTGACATATCTGAAGGATAGAACGCCCTCTTGTTCTGGGCTATAAACCGGAACACTCTTCCTGCATTATTCCGAGTGGCCATCAGGGTCTTGGCAGTGCCTGCCTCTAGTGCTCCAGTGGAGCGTGTTTTCAGCCATGGAGGCATCATACTACGGCCCCATCATGTCTGACAGACTTTTGGCCAATTTGATCTTTTGCAAGTACAATGCATCATAGTGCCCAAAGAAAAGATCAATTATTCTTACTGACTCAAACATTCATTTCACTCACATTGACACTCTTAGTATTAAAGCGGTCATCGGATGCCCATTTTCCACAAGTTGGTATGATTCTTTAGGGTTTTAATGTAAAGTTTGTAACAAATTCCTCAATGGTTGTGTAAAAACAACACCATTTATATGATAATGAGCAATTGCTCACCCCACCCCTCTCTTCCATGGGGGGTGTCGATACAAGACACATAAAGCGCTGCCTTGACAGACGGTATACAAATGGCTAAGACCGGAAATATGCTTATACGGAACAGTCTGTCAGCGGTCGTGGGCGGAGTATGAGCATCAGAGGATCAGAAAATCCAATCGGGTTGATTAGACTTTTTGAGGATAAAAAAAGGAGTCAATGGATGTTTCTAATTATATGATGGTTGTGTCCACACACTGCAAAGACACATTTATATGCAAACACCATCTAAAAGTGAATTTTGCATCCGATTACCCCTTTAAGTATGGTAGCACAGAAATGACTGTCTTCATGAGTTCTTTATTATCTCTGTGTTAATCGTGTGTTTAGTCCCTCCCACACAACACGTGACTGAAGACCAGACCTAAGAAAGGATAAGCGGCGTGTTTATTGAAGCGTTTCTTGTTTGATTTTCTTTAAGTACGCTTTTTTGATTTTCCTTCTGCAACATGGACCACTTTCAAGCAGCCAAACTGCTATGCCTTGAGCAGAAGGACTGCTCCCTTGAGGAAAATTTGGAGGAATTCCTCAGCCTTGTGGCAGCTACAACTTTCCCGGACAACTGCCTCTGCAGCTTCCTAAATGTCGGCCTCAACACCGCCACCAGTGAGCAGCTGTCCGAGGATGGCCCTCGAGGGAGCTTCACCAGATACGTAGAGTGGGTGCTGTTGTCCTGTGTCCTAACCCTAACCCTAACCCAGCCCCACTAACTAACCAGTGCCCAGCCAACAACACCCAGACTGTCGAGATCAGCAGCCTGAGCCCACCGCAGACCGAGAGAGGGACTTTGCAGTGACGTTCCAGCCAACGCCAACAAGGGTGACCATGCAGAACATCACTACGGAACCTGAACAACGTGTGCCTGACCAGGTGTGTGAGCTGGCAACTTCATCCATGCTAAGGGAGTGCAAGTGGAATATGAGGGTATGGAATGGAGTCCCACCCTCACACCACTGAGAGTGTTTGGCAAGCACATGGGAAAACTGTTTTGATTTTGGAGGTTAACTTTCTGCCCAGTTTTCTACCATCTGAATCTGTCTGTTACGTTTCTAATTCTCTGGTCCCAGCCAACCTCCCTCTCCCACCACCTCTCCAAAATGTTTTTGAGATTTAATTTTTTGTTGGATTTACATCACTCTCCAGTGCCCAGCCACGCCTGCCACCCAGTCATCGCTGCCTCCCATTAGCCCTTCGGTTTCACCTCAGCCTCCTCTCCATGGCGTGGATCCACCTTGGGACTGCTGGGAGCCATCTCTTCCAGGATGTGGGAATCAAGCATAAGATATTTGTACAATAAAATACACAAACAATCAAATGTACAAAGGCATATATGCTCTAGTACAGCATTAAAGTTAAATAAAAATATAAAGTTATTAAACTTAACTTTGCCCTGAGACAAGGCAAATCTGCCCAGAAACAAATAATAGATTCATGAGATCAAAGACTGCCTGTTAGATATACCCAAAATGAATTAGCTCATGTTTAACCACTACAGAGACATCAGAGCCAGAGACAAATGTCGGAAGGACTTGGTGAGATAAGGCTGTTACTGGCGGGGTATATGAGCTCTAATTTTCCAAAGTAAAGTACATGTAACATAAATATATGCGACTGAATTGTTCATTGTTCATTCTCACTGTCTGCCAGGGAAAGTTCAGTGGAGAAGGATTTGGCATTTCTCTCACTCCTCCACTTTCACCTCCCTCTCGTTGTCACCCGTTGGCTAGAGATGATGATAATCCAGATTCACAAGGCTTGACACAGAAGAATGATGAAATCACATTTAATAAACACAAGGAACATTAGCGAGAAACACCAGCATGAAAAGTTAATATAAGACAAATAAAAGAAGATAACAGGGTATAAATCCACAGGATGATGAGTAACACATAAGACACTAATCAATGAATCAATGAATAACTATGGTAACTACGAAAACAGGAACTAAACACACAGGAACTGAATGCAGACAATGTCAAAATAAGAGTTCATGAACAAAGACACAGAGGAACTGTATCACTTGTTATCACTTGTATCAATTTACAAATTTTAGCACTTTCTGTATCGTTTGAATCAGAACTAATATGAGGAAATTATGGTAAATAAGTAATCTTATGTTTAATAAAATCATCTTGTCATCCTACTATTTTCATTAAACCTACTGAAACTATTAGAGTACATTTGATGTGTCTCTGTTAAATGGATATGCATGTCACATAACAGAATAATGTACTGTACTTACAGAATCAGTAGGCCCACGCAATTTTTATGCATATCACAAGGCAGAATTAGATATCCTATCGGTTATTCATATTTTTAATATTGGCTGTTATATTTCATTTCAATTTCCATATTTTCACCCTCATCTATGGGTAAAATTACTTTCTCTTTTACTAAATTGTACTGTATAATACCAGATAATGGCTTGAGCCATGATGACTGTTAAAATTTAAGATAACATTTCTGTTATTTCATGTAATGTATTATTTTTAAAAAGGTAAATTCACATTTGGAATATATATAAATTAAAACCAAACCATACAATTCAATTCTAAATGGTTTGGAATATCTTAATTATAACAGGTGAACACAGATATAAAAAAAATAGTACAGTCAATTAAATTGACATTTGGTAAACCTTATGTGCAAAAAAGAAAATAGTTTTGATGCTCATAGAGGGCAATAAAATATATTTATTTAATAAATTAGTTTATACGTCAGGAAAATTTCAATTACATTTAGCATGTTTTATTAAATAAAATAATTTCACAAATGTGTAATTGATTCGGATTTAAAGCACTAGCACAGCCAAAATAACAGTGTTACTGTAATAAAGCAATTTCAATATTTTTTTTCACATTTTTTTCATAGGTTGTTCTCTATTCATATGCTCACTTTCATATCTCTAATTTTTTTCTTTAATGCATCTTTGATATCCTTGGTTCTGAAGCAGTATATCATGGGATTGACAACAGGTGGGAGCAGACTGTACCACATTATTAACATAACCCGGATGCCAGGTGAGATTTTCACATTTATCACATCATGCACATAAACAACACATCTGGGCACATAGTATAGACAAATAATAATAAGCTGAGGAGTGCATGTTGAGAATGTTTTATATCGGGCCTGAATGTCTGAGATTTTGAAAACAGAAGTGATGATGGCAATAAAAGAAAATATAATGAAAATTAAAGGTCCCAAAAGAACAAACATAGCACATGAAAATGAAACAAACTTTTTCTGCCTTACATCTCCACAAGACAGATTAATAATTGAATTTTGGTCACAGTAATTTTGGGTTATTACATTAGAAGAGCAGTAGGGTTCATTGAAGGCATTAAAAACAATGACTGACATCCATGATATACAGATTGCCCAAATCACAGCACATGCCATAAAAATAGTTTTGTTTGTAATAAGGACACAGTATCTCAGTGGGTTACACACTGCAACAAACCGATCAATGGCCATTAATAGCATTAGGAAAGAGTTAATACTCCCTAAGTAGTGAACAAAAAACATCTGCACTAAGCAACTATAAAATGATATCTCACTGCTATTAAAAAAGTATTTTGCAATGGCTTTAGGCAGCGTGACAGTTCCAAAAGCAAGATCACACACAGCAAGATTACAGAAGATTAAATAGGTGGGTTTCTGAAGGCTTCTCTCATAAGAAATAAAAGAAATAATAAAGATATTTCCTCCTGCCAGTGTCAAGTAGACAAAGAACAAAAGGGCTCCCACAGCTCCATAATACTGTTGATGGAGTCCTGGAAATCCCAGCAGGTAGAATTCAGTAAAGACAGTGACATTGGTGTAGATCATGACTCTAGGCTTCACAATTACCTCATACAGCAAAAATGTAAAAAAGAATTGACTTTTACAAAAGCATTTGACTGTCTAAAAAGCAACATACAAACATTAAAACATACAAACATGAACAATAAAGCAACATACAAACATTTTTAACAACTACTGACTTTATAAAGTACAGATTATATTGATAAGATATAGTTCACATACAGTACATACCTCTGTGGAAACTATTTAGATGTCAATAGCATAATCTATTAAATTTGAATTAATTTGACTTTGATTTACTTTGACCACCAAACTGGAGAAGTTTCACTGAATCACCAATTGTATTAATGCACAAACAAAACAAAAAAAATCTGTCATGTGCATAGGTATGACATAAAAAAAAAATGTCTGTTTCTCTGTGCATCCATCTGACAACGACAAATACACTGTTTATTATCACTCTCCAAAACCAAAGACACCTCCCACAGGATGACGTGTTGTTTGACGTGAATCACGTGTTGACATGCATTGCCACAAGGTTTTCTTTTTTTCATGGAAACAGTTTAATTTATTTGACAGCACTAACATGCTTGAGTCTTGCTGTAGTTTGAAATAAACCCTCATAATACCTTAAATGGAATATTGAGTGACCACAATTGCTGACATTCTACAGTAAGAGCTATAAAGAAGCATATAGCTGAGATACAAATTTCTTGGAAAATTTTTGAGTTGAGACTAGACCAAAACAGTTTAAAATTAAATCACTTTAAATTTAACAATTCAATTTTAATTATTAGTCTTAGGCTACTGAGTGCATTAGTAATTCATTGACATGATTATATGCTTCTCCATTCTCAAAAAAGTATGTAACTTCCCACTATCACAATACTCATTTTCAGTCAGACTATTCAGGTCCATCAAAAAAAAAAAAAAAAAAAAAAAAATTACCTGAATGTTCAGTGAAATCCTCCAATCCCCATTACCAAATGAGCCAAACATCACCAGGAAATAAAGAAAAAAATAAAAGCAACTACAATGTACATGCACTATTTTACTCTTTCACTTTTATAATCAGCATGCATTATCTAATATATTTTGACTAAGTGAATATTGTTTGTTTTACAGCTTGCCATATTTTATGTTCATACCTTTTAACTGAGTAAATTTAATTGTATGGTATGGAATTTCAACCTAGGGTCCTTTGCACCATGACCTCGAGCCAAACACCCCCCCACCCCCCCACCACCCCAGCAGCTTTTTTTCCCTTGGTCAAACATTATTAAAGTTAGAGCTTATTTAGAGACATCAGCTGAATGGCTTAGTGCAGGCGCTAATGGATCCAAGGTTGTATCACGTAAATTACCCTACTAATAATGCCCGGAATGTTACCAAACTTCTACAGTAGTACAAATAGGTTCTGTACTCTTGCCTGATGGCTTATGCTACCGCTAACCCGGATGTCGAGGTCACTTCCGTGATTTGGGAAAAGCCCGTAAAAGTCATTTGCAAACTCACAAGTGTAAGGGAAAAACTAGTGAATTTAACATTCCATAGAAATTAGTGTTAACTAATAATTGTTGCAAACTGGTACTACCAAAAAATATTATTGCATTCCTGGAACTGGGCGTCGTTACACTACATCCTTGTGCATTGCTTTCTTCCAGGATTTTTACGGGCTTTTCCCAAATCACGGAAGTGACCTCGATGTCCGGGTTAGCGGTGGCATAAGCCATCAGGAAAGTGTTATTTAAATAAACTCCTGATGTACTTACAAACTTTCCAATGCCTTGTTTTATGATTACAGAACCTATTTGTACTACTGTAGAAGTTTGGTACCATTCCAGGCATTATTAATGGCGTAATTTACGAGATACAACCTTGGATCCATTAGCGCCTGCACTAAGCCATTCAGCTGATATCTCTAAATAAGCTCTAACTTTAATAATATTTTGTTTAATCATTTGTTTAATCATTTGTTTGGGATAGCAGAGATGCCCAGACTTCCCTCTCCCTAGACACTTCCTCTAGCTCTTCCGGGGGGACACAGAGGCGTTCCCAGGCCAGCCGGGAGACATAGTCCCTCCAGCGTATCCTAGGTCTTCCCCGGGGTCTCCTCCCAGTGGGACGCGCCCGGAACACCTTCCCGGGAAGGCGTCCAGGAGGCATCAGGAACAGATGCCCGAGCCACATCAGCTGGCCCCTCTCGATGTGGAGGAGCAGCGGCTCTACACTGAGCTTCTGCCGGGATCTCTAAGGGATCGCCCAGTCACCCTGCGGAGAAAGCTCATTTCGGCCACCTGTATCCGGGATCTTGTCCTTTCGGTCATGACCCACAGCTCATGACCATAGGTGAGAGTAGGAACGTAGACTGACTGGTAAATCACTTTTTTCACCACGACAGACCGGTACATCGACCGCATTACTGCAGAAGCTGCACCGATCCATCTGTCAAACTCCCGTTCCATCCTTCCCTCACTCGTGAACAAGACCCCAAGATACTTGAATTCCTCCACTTGAGGCAGGAACTCTCCACCAACCTGAAGTTGGCCTCGGATTTGGAGGTGCTGATTCTCATCCCAGCTGCTTCATACTCGGCTGCAAACCATCTCAGTGCATGCTGAAGGTCCTGGTCTGATGGGGCCAGCACGACAACATCATCCGCAAAAAGCAGAGACAAAATCGTGTGGTCCCCAAACCTGACACCCTCCGGCCCCTGGCTGTGCCTAGAAATTCTCTCCATAAAAATTATGAACAGAACCGGCAACAAAGGGCAGCCCTGTTGGAGTCCAACATGCACCTGGAACAAGTCTGACTTACTGCCGGCAATGCGAACCAACCTCTTGCTCCGGTCGTACAAGGACCAGACAGACCTTAGGAAAGGGCCCCTGATACCATACTCCCAGAGCACCCTCCACAGGACGCCGCGCGGGACACAGTTGAATGCCTTCTCCAAATCCACAAAGCACATGTGGATTGGTTGGGCAAACTCCCATGAACCCTCCAGCACCCTGGAGAGGGTATAGAGCTGGTCCAGTGTTCCACAACCGGGACGAAAACCGCACTGTTCTTCCTGGAGGTTCTATTATCAGCCGTAATCTCCTCTCCAGTACCCTGGCATAGACTTTCCCGGGGAGGCTAAGTGTGATCCCCCTGTAGTTGGAACACACCCTCCGGTCCCCCTTCTTAAAAAGAGGGACCACCACTCCTGTAGTGGCGGACCACTCTTAGCTGGGACGTATTGCTTAGCTTCTTTGACAAGCTATCCAATATGCTTAGCCATCTTTATCTTCAAACATTCTCACCGACCGTCAAACTAAAAGTCCCTACAAAATAAAGGACCCTAAATCAAACAAAATATACCAGTGCTCCAATAGCACAACAATTTAGATTAACCTGTTAAGCTTCACCAGTGCGTGGGCGCACTGAAGCGTTTTTTAATTTATATAGTTCAAAGTTACTATCAGATTTAATGTTATACCTTGACAAACTATACATCATTAAAAAGATATAATACTCAAGTTTCAGTATTTGACCACTATTGTATTCTGAGAAACTTATAGTGACAGTTATGTCTTAATTTGTGTCAGGAGTTATGAAATGAAAAAATGAGTCGATACCTTTAATATGAATTATGCACGTCAGCCGCTTTCATTCATAAAAAACTCCCGTGCTGTCGTCATGACAGCGATACACAAAACAACGTCCTTCAGGGCTTTTAGCTCAAAAATGTGCAAACTTGGAGAAATATTGATATATTCTCATAGATTCACGTCATATTTCTAAAGACAGGAATAATATTTATTGAATTTATACCCAAATGCGTCGATGTAATCATTATGATCGCTTCTTACTGAGATGTGCAGTGTTTTCAATTCATACCAATAGCCTGAGGGCGCTATATGCACAAAAAATAATCCATATATGGGACATGAAGAAGAGCCATAATCATGTGACATTCCAGGACGTCACTGCTACACACAAAGCTACAGAGATCCCGCTGTAATATGCATGTTTTGAAGACAATAAACATGTTTGCTATGATATTTAATTTGCCTGTGTTCTTCAAGCCATGGCAGGTATTTTCATAATAATAGATTATATTTATAATGTAATGCTAATCGATATAGACTTTATCATCGTGCATAAAACTATAAATAATGTTTTCTGTCTGATTTTTTTTTTATCTGAAGCCAAATTATATCACAGAAGATTATTTAAAACACTCGATTGCATTATGAAGTAAGTTTGGAGCACAAACATGGTTTTAATCTCATAAATGGTCGTGTATTGATGGTGTGCTAAGCTAACATGCTAGCTAGCCCAGGTGCACCTGCCACCAGGGGTTATTCTTTTATGAATTTTGTTCTAAATAAGAATGCTTACTGATATGTTTTAGTGCATTTGACCACTATTTAGTGCACTTCAAATGTGAAGTGAGAACTTTGATAAAAGAAATTAGGGATTGAAACCCTGTGAATAGCCAGTCGTTAGTAACTATAATGCAGACAAAAGAAATGCATATTTCGAGCCATAACCAGGCTGGAGAGGTGTGAATGTGTGCAGGGGGAGACTGAGACTGAATGGGGCTCGTTTGCACCACAAAACAATAGAGACAAAAGACTGAATGGATGCTTAGACGATGACTAAACATCAGTAGCATTTTTAGAGTAGCCTAATCAAAATAAAGTCATGACATGATCTTGAAAAACATTTAACTAAATACAGAGTTTTAGACTTATTATCTTCATATTTTAAATATAACATGGTCAGACATGTGGCTTTAGCTGTAGTGCATTTCTAGATTGCTCCAGTGCCAACTTCAATTTTATTTTCATTAATATGTTTCATAAAAAAAACATTCTAACAACTTTACAAAACTTTGAAGCTATTTAAAAAAAAAAAATCATTATGACAATAATTAATTCTACATTTACAATAAACTACCAGGTGTCAGCTTTCAAATGAGATCATACTTGTGCTTTTAGTGCAAAGGGTTCATGAACTGTATCTGTTTCAGTTTGGGTATGTCATTTCTGGGGATTTTTCAAAAGTGGGGTTGCAGCTTAACAGGTTAAACTCAAAACGGCTCCTACAACTCCAGTCATCCAGCCCAAAGGTACTGTCCCCGTCTGCCACGCAATGTTACAGAGGCGTGTCAGCCAAGACAGTCCCACAATATCCAGAGACTTGAGGTACTAAAGGACGGATCTCATCCACCTCCGGTGACTTGCCACCGAGGAGCGTCTTGACTACCTCGGTGACTTCAGCTTGGGTGATGGATGAGTCCACCTCCGAGCCCTCAGCCTCTGCTTCCTCAAAGGAAGACGTGTCGGTGGGATTGAGGAGATCCTCAAAGTATTCCTTCCACCGTCCGACTACATCCCCAGTTGACGTCAACAGCTGCCCACCTCCACTGTAAACAGTGTTGGTAGGGCACTGCTTCCCTCTCCTGAGGCGCCGGACGGTTTTCCAGAATCTCTTTGAGGTCAATCGGTAGTCCTTCTCCATGGCCTCACTGAACTCCTCCCAAGCCCGATTTTTTGCCTCCACAACCACCCGGGCCGCAGTCCGCTTGGCCTGCCGGTACCCGTCAGCTGCCTCAGGAGTCCCACAAGCCAGCCAGGCCCGATAGGACTCCTTCTTCAGCTTGATGGCATCCCTTACTTCCGGTGTCCACCACCGGGTTCGGGGATTGCCGCCTCAACAGGCACCGGAGACCTTACGGCCACAGCTCCAAGTGGCCGCGTCGACAATGGAGGTGGAGAACATGGTCCACTCAGACTCAATATCTCCAGACTCCCTCGGGATCCGGTCGAAGCTCCGCCGGAAATGGAAGTTGAAGATCTCTATGACAGGGGACTCTGCCAAACGTTCCCAACAGACCCTCACAGTACATACTTTCTAACATACTTTGGTTAAAATTCCTTAATGGTTGTGTAAAAAACACCCTTTTTACCTCCTCAAAAACAGCTCTGTTCACAGCGACCCGTTTCGGTGCATGTCTCTTTAAATGTCGATGAGCAATTGCTCACCGCACCCCTCTCTTCCATGGGGGGTGTCGACACAAGACACATAAAGTGCTGCCTTGACAGACTGTATACAAATGGCTAAGGGCGGAAATATGCTAATATGGGACAGTCCATCAGTGGTCGTGGGTGGAGTATGAGCAATATGACATCATATTGCTCAGAAAATCCTAACGGCTTGATTATTGAGTGTGTTTAGACTTTTTGAGGATAAAAAAAAGTTTTTTCATTATATGATGGTTGCGCACACTTCAAAGACACATTTATATGCAAACGGATATAAAAGTGAATTTTGCATCTGATGACCCCTTTAAGTATGGTAGCACAGCATTTTTTAAATGACTGATGCTGCGTCCCAATTTGCCAACTTATGTAAAGTAATTTGTCCTCCCTTTTGTGAAGAAAAAGTACATACTTTTGAGTGTGTAGCAAAAGAGTAGGCAGGCTTTGGGACATACTACTTCGTCATCTTAATGGACAGATCTGTCGCGTGCATCCTGTCACCGTAAACTGCCCTGTCAATCATCTTGTCACAGTTAAAATCCTCCATTCAATCTAATTCAATTTCCTACCGTTTCAGAGAGAAATATAGTTGCACGTTCATCTGCTAGGGTGGCCATACGTCTGGATTTTGGCCGGACAGTCTGGATTTTAAGACCCCTGTCCGGCATCCGGCGCAGCCTCAAGTTGAACACTCATTTGTCCTCCTTTTTGGAATTGCGCTGAATCGGCCTAAAAAAACTCGCTCTAGAATCTATTGGGACGCAGCAGCATAGCGTCTAATGCCGTAAGATCTCTGGTCAAACAAATTATTGGCTGAAAGCACTGTCAAATAAATATCTGATATATCATTGGTTAAAAACGTAAACAAGCCTCCAAGTCGTGGAGTCCACGTGCTGGCTACGTCATATCATAACGTTAACATGCCGAAACGTCAGACCTCATTTCATCCGGAATGGACAAAAGAGCATGAATTTGGCCATGATGACCCTAGAGGAGCTGGTGTCGCCTGAGCTGCTGCAGAGGGTGAACTTCTTTGTTAAGAACTGAAATGTGTATTTATTTATTTTTCGCATTCATTATTTATGTATTTCTGTTATTTCCAGAAGTCCAGAAATGTTATGTTTTCAGGCACTGCACACTTTGAATTGTATTGTATTGTAGTTGCAAGTACACCAGAGACCTATGCAATTATTCTTGCCTCACTAAATCCCACAAAGTGTCCTCCTTTTTGGTGTTATGGAAATGGCCACCCTATCATCTGCAGAGACTCTCCTCATGTGTTTGCAATTTGAATATAATGATGCATTTAAAAGTTAATGGCTAAACGTATCTTTACAAAAGTTCACAATGCTGCTGCAATATAATGTAGACAACATTGAATAAATCAATTTTCATCAGGTTAGTGATAATCACTCAAACCCCTTTATCTAAACCTTTCTACATAACCGCCGGACTCGCGCGTCCTCCATGTCTGTAGTTTTTAAACACTTTTCACTCGTGTTTGTAGTTCTAACCGAATCCTCGTTTAATGCGTGATGGGTTGTGGGCAATATTAGCTGTTAGAGTGCGCATCGATCTGCACTTCGGATTCTGACCGGAAATAGTAGACCTTCCGGGTATCTTTGGAACACTCATTTCAACATACTACGATTTGGGACATACTAATTCTGTTTTCGAATTCTATTTAGGACGGATAGTATGTGAATCTTCATGAGTTTGTCTGCATCCATGTTGCATGTTTCCTCTCTCACTTGTAAAGTGTGTTAAGGTAGCAGTTATTTCTTATGCATCTGTGTTTCTCACAGATGTTTTTTCTTATTCGGTTTATTTTAGGTTCCAAATAATGGCTTAGATACACTAATAGACACATTCTCTCTCACACACACATACACAATGTGTAGCAGTTATTTCTATTAAATGATTTTGCCTTTGTTACTCGGTTACCAATAAAATAGTTTTTTTTCACTGCCTTTTCCTTATTTGTCACAAGTAAGAACAATCCCTAAATTGAACTGAGATAGATGGGTGCCCTTAGTGAAAATTTTATCGCAATCATGAAATTGAACTGCTAAGTCATGAACCTATTTTAAAAGCCTTCCTGAGATAAATAAGAATACATTTAATTTACTATAGTAATAACAGACACTAATTTGTGCAAAAAGCACTAATGACTTGTTTAAGACTTGAAGCTTAAACTCGAGGACTTGCAACTTGACTTGGACATCTGTCTTGACTCGGGACTTGACTCGAAACTTGAATGCAAAGACTCGAGACTTTATTTTGTCTTTATGTTATCAAAAGACATTATGTAGAATTATGTAATTAAATGATTTTAACAATAAGTCCTCTTAGCATCATTTTGGGATAATCTGATGCATTTTGATATTGAAAGATAGTCTCTGTGGGTTTTAGAGAGGATTTCAGTCCTTCATCCAAGAGGTCACCAAGAAGCCTCAAAAGGAAGGTCTGTTTTAGGTCTCTGTCTTGGGAATAACCGTCCCCACCTTTGGGTCTTAACTCATTAATTTCTCCGTGATAGCCAAGATGTTCCCTCTTCGGTTCCCTCTCCCATTTGTCTTGGTTTAACTGCCTAACAGTTGACAACATTCTTACTTTATTTGGGACCATCTCTTACAAGCTTGAAATGTCTTTAGCATTACTTAGCTGTGGAGTTATTAGACTGGCTGATACCAAAATTACAGGATATTCTGATTTATGGTCCTGAGTTTCATCTCTTTTGGTCAGTTTGAACAAGTCATCTCTGTCTGATTCGCTCTCATACCTACAATTGAGCCTCTTAATAGGTGGTGAGAAAAGTTCAAATAATTCCCTTGCTCAAAACCTTGTTTTGTTCTGAATGAATCAGCATTTTTTAATTACTTGACTGAAAGAATTGTCCGCTAACTCGCTCATAAAGACAGTCCCTTGCCGCCAGCTACCAATGTAACCAGCACTAAAGTCGCTGAAAAATTTGTTCTATTATTTCTCAATACCAGGTACACCAATAACATTTAAATTTTATATAAAATATTATTTATTGAACAATAATATTTAATGAACAATAATATCCATGATCCAAGCATAAGTCTGTACAATAAAATACACAAACAAGCATATGTTCAAAGGCATATATGCTCTAGTACAGCATTAAAGTTAAATAAAACCAAGAACCAGTGAGGGGGGGCCCATGGGAAATCAGAAAATTCAACTGGAAAAACTTCTCCTAAAGTAGAACAGTCTTTTTTTTTTTCAATTAATGATTATGCAGTCTTTACTTACATACATCATTGTTTATTCTTTCAAGCAGATATATTTATTTGTATGAATTAAATATAATTAATCTTTATTAAAGCTATTATTAAAGAGCGGTGAATGCTTTTCTTTTTTTATTTTGTTGTTTGAACAATATTAAGTGTACAGAAGGCATTAGGTTTATTACGCACTGTCACTTTAAGACCGAGTGTGCAGATCCAATTGCACTGCTAATGCACATCCGATATTCTCACAACTGTATGTTCTGTAAAGACATAACCGACTGTGTTTACGTGAATACTCTCAAAAACGGACATGTTGTGTGTATTTGTCCATTCAGACGCGAAAGAGAGCTCAATTAGCTGTCTATGTGCAGGGCTGCACTCTTCAGGTCGCGTGTGTGTGTGTGCACAGAAAAACATACTGAATAAAGCTCTCTTTCGCGTCGTCACTCTTATTCAGATCTGTCCATATGTCTGCCCTTCTCTTTCACCCAGACGTAAACATTTTTGAACGATTTGTGAGACATGCAGCATCAAGCGCATTCCAACTCGTGTGCCGCTGGGTAGATCAGCACGTTACAATTCAAATGTGCGCATCTACCACAAACGCAAATCAGTTCTGACTGGATCTCTTCCCCAATCGTCCCTCCCTAACATTTTCGTCTATTTTTTATTCGTTGACAAAAATGTCAATACATTTTCGTCATAGTTGTCATCATTTAAAACTGTTTTTGATATAGCTATCGTCTCGTGTTCGTCTGTGAAAAAATGTCGTTGACGAAAATAATGGCGAAATTAACAATATAATATACTGTAATTGAGTGTCCACGTATACCATAAACAGTGACATGTCGAGGTGTCTCTTTCCTGACTCCTGTTTGAAAAACGCGGACCAGAGTTTCTGCTTTGCGAATCGCAAATCAAGCAGTGATTGACAGCGCTCTGATCCAATGGCGTTGGGCATTGTCATGTTGACAGTAAATCTAGCCCAATGATGTTGGGGGGGCACCAGGGGGGGCCAATCATATTCCAGGGGGGGGCGGTGCCACCCCGTGCCCCCCCTCTAGACACGCCCCTGGAGACAAATGCCAGAAGGACTTGGTGAGATAAGGCTGTTACTGGCGGGGTACATGCGCTAATTTTCCAAAGTAAAGTACATATAACGTATATAATATATTTGACTGAATTGATCATTGTTCATTCTCACTGTATGCCAGGGAAAGTTCAGTGGAGAAGGATTTGGCATTTCTCTCACTCCTCCACTTTCACCTCCATCTCGTTGTCACCCGCTGGCTAGAGATGATGATAATCCAGATTCACAAGGCTTGACACAGAAGAATGATAAAATCACATTTAATAAACACAAGGAACATTAGCGAGAAACACCAGCATGAAAAGTTAACATAAGACAAAGAAAAGAAGATAACAAGGTATAAATCCACAGGATGATGAGTAACACGTAAGACACTAATCAATGAAACAATGAATAACTATGGTAACCACGAAAACAGGAACTAAACACACAGGAACTGAATGCAGGCAATGTCAAAATAAGAGTTCATGAACAAAGACACAGAGGAACTGTGTCACTCATCTACAAATTTTAGCACTTTCTGTATTGTTTGAATCAGAATTAATATGAGGAAATTATGGTAAATAAGTTATCTTATGTTTAATAAAATCATCTTGTCATCCTACTGTTTTCATCAAACCTACTGAACCTATTAGAGTACATTTCATGTGTCTCTGTTAAATGGATATGCATGTCACATAACAGAATAATGTACTGTACTTACAGAATCAGTAGGCCCACACAATTTTTATGCATATCACAAGGCAGAGTTAGAAATCCTATCGGTTATTCATATTTTTAATATTGGCTGTTATATTTCATTTCAATTTCCATATTTTCACCCTCATCTATGAGTAAATTACTTTCTCTTTTACTAATTGTACTGTATAATACCAGATAATGGCTTGAGCCATGTGGACTATTAAAATTTAAGATAACATTTCTGATATTTCATGTAATGTTGTACTATTTTTAAAAAGTTAAATTCACATTTGGAATATATATAAATTAAAACCAAACCATACAATTCAATTCTAAATGGTTTGGAATATCTTAATTAGAACAGGTGAACACAGATATAAAAAAATAGTACAGTCTATTAAATGAACATTTGGTAAACCTTATATGCAAAAAAGAAAATAGTTTGATGTGTTTTGATGCTCATTTAGAGGGCAATACTTATTGAATAAATTAACTCATGCATCAAGAAAATTAAAATGACATTTAGCATATTTTATTAAACAAAATAATTTCAAAAACATGTAATTGATTCGGATTGAAAGGGGGCTAGCACAGCCAAAATAACAGTATTACTGCAATTAAGCAATTTCAATCTTTTTTTCCAAATGTCATAGGTTGTTCTCAATTCATATGCTCACTTTCATATCTCTAATTTTTTTCTTTAATGCATCTTTGATATCCTTGGTTCTGAAGCAGTATATCATGGGATTGACAACAGGTGGGAGCAGACTGTACCACATTATTAACATAACCCGGATGCCAGGTGAGATTCTCCCATTTGTCACATCATGCACATAAACAACACATCTGGGCACATAGTATAGACAAATAATAATAAGCTGAGGAGTGCAAGTTGAGAATGTTTTATATCGGGCCTGAATGTCTGAGATTTGGAAAACAGATATGATGATGGCAATAAAAGAAAATATAATGAAAATTAAAGGGCCCAAAAGAACAAACATAGCACATGAAAATGTAACAAAAATTTTCTGCTTTACATCTCCACAAGACAGATTAATAATTGAATTATGGTCACAGTAATTTTGGGTTATTATATTAGAAGAGCAGTAGGGTTCATTGAAGGCATTAAAAACAATGACTGACATCCATGATATACAGATTGCCCAAATCACAGCACATGCCATAAAAATAGTTTTGTTTGTAATAAGGACACAGTATCTCAGTGGGTTACACACTGCAACAAACCTATCAATGGCCATTAATAGCATTAGGAAAGAGTTAATAGTCCCTAAGTAGTGAACAAAAAACATCTGCACTAAGCAACTATAAAATGATATCTCACTGCTATTAAAAAAGTATTTTGCAATGGCTTTAGGCAGCGTGACAGTTCCAAAAGCAAGATCACACACAGCAAGATTACAGAAGATTAAATAGGTGGGTTTCTGAAGGCTTCTCTCATAAGAAATAAAAAAAATAATAAAGATATTTCCTCCAGCCAGTGTCAAGTAGACAAAGAACAAAAGGGCTCCCACAGCTCCATAATACTGTTGATGGAGTCCTGGAAATCCCAGCAGGTAGAATTCAGTAAAGACAGTGACATTGGTGTAGATCATGACTCTATACGGCTTCACAATTACCTCATACAGCAAAAATGTAAAAAAGCATTGACTTTAACAAAAGCATTTGACTGTCAAGGCAAAATAAAGCAACATAGAAACATTTTTAACAATTACTGACTTTATAAAGTACAGATCATATTGATAAGCTATAGTTCACATACAGTACATACCTCTGTCGAAACTATTTAGATGTGAATAGCATAATCTATTACATTTACATTAATTTGACTTTGACCACCAAACTGGAGAAGTTTCACTGAATCACCAATTGTATTAATGCACAAACAAAAAAATAATCTGTCATGTGCATATGCCATAGGTATGACATAAATAAAAATGTATGTCTCTCTGTGCATCCATCTGACAACGACAAAGACTGTTTATCATCACTCTCCAAAACCAAAGACACCTCCCCACAGGGTGACGTGTTGTTTGGAGTTTATCCCGTCTCATTGGCGCATGGTTTTCTTTCAACTGCCCCGTATACCTCGTTGCTGCCAAAGTCCTCCCAAACCCGCTGAGGGAGGCATCTGTGGTTACCACCTCCCTGCGTGCTGGAGGTGGCCCAATTGGCACTCCCCTTCGTAGAAATTTGTCCCTCCTCCAAAGTAGCAGCACAACTGCTCATGACCCGAACCAGCGTGTGTCGATTGTGAACCAATGAAAAACGTTTGGCTATCAACCTGTATTGGAACAGACAAAGATGCAACAGGCCTAGCTGAATGACGGATGAAGCCGCTGTGGTAAGGCCTGCCAGTCTTAGGAAGTTGAT
This sequence comes from Squalius cephalus, assembly GCF_949319135.1. Lineage (NCBI taxonomy): Eukaryota > Metazoa > Chordata > Actinopteri > Cypriniformes > Leuciscidae > Squalius > Squalius cephalus. The sequence goes on along the minus strand of NC_137132.1, from coordinate 21,712,724 downwards.
AAAGGGCAGCTTGCAATGGACCTGGAACTTTGCTAAGGTTGTCTGCAACACCTGCCTTCTGCCTTCCGTGAGGGTAGCTCAATGCCCTGGAATTCAACTGCATGCCCAGAAAGCACACTGACTGACTGAAAATTCACCTTCAGACCCAAGGTAGCGACATGAGATAACAGACAGTGCGTGTTGTCGACAGCTTGCTAAGGTGACCTGCTAAGGTTATTTATCACATTTCAGACAAAGTCTTAGGTGGAGAGGACACTAAGGTGCTGATTGAGGCTTTTACTAAATCATGTAGGCTGCGTTCGAAACCGCATACTTCCCTACTATTTAGTATGGGAAAAAGAGTAGGCGAGCAAAAAAGTATGTACGAATCCAAAAGAGTAGGCGAGAATTACCTGGGTGACGTACTAATTATCGCGAGATTCGGACTTAAGTGCGTTCGAATATGCCTACTTTCCTACTATATAGTAGGCGAAAACAGTACGTGAAGGAAGCAGTATGTTAGAAACATCAGTATTTACAAAAGAGTAGGCGAGAAGTTCCCGGATGGCTTACTGCTTCCGGCCAGATTTTCGAGTGCTCAACCGATGGATAGTCTTCTATCCCAGGAGGCCACGCGAGAGGATACGTCATTATTAAACATCGTGGAGATCAGTGACGCGGGTGCTTTCAAATGTGAGTAAACACGGTTCCTTGTGTTAAAATTGCATATTTTGAACTACTGAAGAGTAAACTGTTGAATTGTTGAAGGTGTAAAGACATTACACAGTATAGTATAGTTGTGATTTTGCTGTAAAAACACGTTTTATTATGTAATGTTATAGCTAACAGGGGAGCTCCAGTAAGGACACGTAAGTTAACTTGCGTCTCTAAAGTGAATTTACATAATCCATATACATCTTAAAGACGATTATTTTAAATATCTATTTACATCTGACAGGAAAATCTTCAATAAGTATTGTAGAAGAGCACATCACAACATGAAATAGACATCTGAGTGATGAATGTGTGCTACTATGTAGAACAAATAAAGTAACTAAACATAAGTTATCTATTTTATTTGTCCATTAGTACTGTTGATAAATTGAGGAACATTTATGTTGGATAAAAAGTTAAAACACCCTCAACATGTAAATGTAGTGTTGAGCTCATAAATCACAGAGGTAATGTGAATCTTGTCTGTATGTTACAGGGTCAGATGAACAGATGTGTGTTTATCCGGTGGAGAGTGGCTGAAGAAGGCTTTGAGTGAGTATACTACAGAAATGAATAACAAAATCTATTTAAATATTAAGTTGTAGTTTATTTAAATTATTGTAATTTCAAACAGAGCTATTACAGCACTTTTCTGATTCTTGATTTCTGTGCATTTGCTGCAGAGCTTTTGTGGAGCAGGACCTGCAAGTAAAGATGATGGCGGCATTTGTGAAAAAAAAGCGTTTTTGTCTTCTAAATAATACTGAAATCAAATGACATTGTGCGGTTAAAATGACTGCTTTTGTGTTATGTTTGTGCATTTTTGTAGGATCTGAAATGCCAGCAGGCTGGTGTGAACACTGAGGATGAAGAGCCCAGAGCTGAATCCTGGAGATGGTGCCATGGACGAGTCCCTCCATCACTCCACCTGTCCTTATGAGACCCTTCATCACTCCCGAGACCCTCCATCACTCCACCAGCCCTTATTCCCTCAGATTGTGAAGCACAACACATCATGCAACAACCTCAGCGTCTTCAGCCTACATACATGATTATAGTTTCAATAAAGCTTTGTTTCATGTGTTGACTTGTATATGCATTTGTTTATTGTGTGATGGTGACTTTGATTCATTCTTTTACTAATTTATTGTAAAACACATTGTTGTCAGTAAATAAAATATAATTATTTAATTAATGCTTTATTTATTGTTTGAATGAAAATGTAGATATGTTCACTATATACACATCTAGAGTGTATTCATGCATAGCTATTTCATATGACATACATATTAATGATACTTTACCAAAGATACATTTTTCGCATATAAAATCAACAGTTTTCTCCAAAGGTGAATCTTTGCACAGCTGCCCTTTGTGCAGACATTCCAAATGCTGAGGAAAACCATTCTAGGTAGATCTGTCAAGTTACTGATGTTCCCTTTCGTGGTCACTCCGAGTTACGTCGGATGACGACGATTGGGGTTTCGCCTAGAAGCCTATCACCTTCGAGTATATAAAAACGAGCCAATGGCAATGAAATGCCATGGGTCTGCGGAATTTGCATAGCGTAACTCCGCCCGCCGTAGGGGGTATATAAGGAAGTACGCTGCACAAATGCAGATATGTTTTCGCTTCGGAGCCGAGAACTTCTCCACTCCTGTAAGCCAAATATTCTGAGTTAGTCTTCTCTTACCTTCGAGACGAGCGAACTCTCCGGTGTTGGTGTGACGGCGATTTCAGCGAGTGCTCACTTCCCTGCTGATCTGTTCAGTGATCTGACAGTTAGTGTGTTTCTCCCTGTTCGCTTCAGCATCCGCGGAGTTTATCCTCTCACAAAAAGAGCATTGCACGTGGCACGTCTTTTTAAAGATGCCTCGCCCGTGCACTTCTGGTTGCGGTCGCGAGATATTTTTCTCTGATGGGCACGATCTCTGCTTGGCGTGTTTGGGCGTTGATCACGCTAAAGCAGCGTTCGTGGATGACTCATGTTCCCATTGCGGGAATATGACCATCTCCATGCTGCGGTCGAGACTCAATGAACTCGTCAGAGCGAGAGTCCCCCTACCCACACCCCGATCTACTGACTCCGAGAGGGCTAGTACTTCGGCTGGTGGCCGGGGTGACCTGAGGGTGACTGTGTGGGACATACCGCCGACACGTCCACGGTCCACACACCCCTCTTCAGCATCGGTACCCGCGAGTGTACAAACTGAGACCGCTGGTCCCTCTTCGGAGCCCCAGCGCGTCTCGTTTGGAGCTCCAGAGGAAGATACCATGTCGATCGCGGCATCACAAGGTGGGCGCGAGTCCTCGGGAAGTGAGGATTCGGCTGTGTTGCCGCCCTCGGGCGTGCCAGCATTGTCCGAGTCTGATCCCGAGCTGACCGCCATGCTTTCCCGGGCAGCCGCGGCCATTGGTATTGAGTGGTCCCCGCCACCTGATCCAGTGCGCTCGCGGCTGGATGATTGGTTTTTGGGAGCGGCCGCTGACACTCGTCGCCGCCCAACCCCAATACCATTCTTCCCGGAAGTGCATGAGGAAGTCACGCGGTCCTGGAAGGCTCCCATGTCTTCCCGCGATCGTTCGTCGGCTTTCTCCGCCTTTCCTCCCCTCGATAGAGCTGATGCTTGTGGGTACACTGGGATTCCCACGGTTGAACGTTCTGTCGCGATGCAGTTGTGTCCGGCAAGCGCTTCATCACGTGGTGATCCAAAGCACCCGTCCAAAGCCTGTAGATTCTCGTCTACTATGGTGGTGAAGTCTTACAGAGCGGCGGGACAGGCAGCTGCTTCTCTGCATGCCATGGCCATCTTGCAGGTTTACCAGGCCAAGATGCTCCGTGACATGCACGAGGGTAGGACAGACCCAGGGCTCTTTGATGAGCTGCGCGCCGCCACCGACCTCGCTCTCCGGGCGACGAAGGTGACCGCGCGCTCCCTGGGTTTGGTGATGTCCACAGCTGTGGTCCAGGAGAGACATCTCTGGCTGAACCTGGCTGATATGCGTGAGCCCGAGCGGACTCGTCTGCTTGACGCTCCCATATCCCAGGCCGGCCTTTTCGGCGGTGCAGTCGAGGATTTTGCCCAACAGTTCTCGACTGCCCAGAAGCAGACTGAGGCGATCAAGCACATTCTGCCCCGGCGTGCTGTTGCTGCTAAGCCACCGGTACAGAATCCTCAGCCTGCTCGCCGCCGAGGGCGCCCTCCTGCGGCTCCCGCCCCTCCCACACGGCCCCAGCAGCAGCCTTCATCTGGGCCGCGTCGTGGAGGAAGCCGCAGGAAGGCGCCACAGCCCTCTCCAGCCCCGCCGCCCGCTAAACGCCAGGCCAAGCGGCGCTCCTGAGACGGGCAGCTCAGGATTGGCTTTCCTTTCTGTCCAGGAGGTGGTAGCAGGGCCACTCCTTCCCCCGGTGGAGGGCCGGGGGAGAATCTTTTGTTCTCCACTCCCCGCTGCTCGTCCCACGACGGGCAGCACCCTAATGTGGTTAAAGACAGAATCGAATTCCCCAATCCTGAGCCCACAGAGCTCGAGGGCCACAGTGTGCGCCACCCTCGGGTCCCGCCACTGCCGCCCTCCTCTGTCCCAGAGGTGCAGGATGACAGCACGCGCCGCCCACGTGCCACGCTCCTCTCATCCCCCTCTGTCGCCAGACCCCTGCCAGAGCACGCCCCCGTGGGACGCGCGCCCTCCCCTGGCCTCCTCTGGCAGGACGCGGTTAATGACCGTGCCCCCGCACAGGGCCGCTATGCCACCCTCGCCGGTGCCGGTCATTCCGCCTCGCTGCCCCACCGACGGTACGTCTGTGGTTCGTATGACCCCGCTGGTGCACTTTCTGGAGGCCTGGCTAGAGCTTCCCAGACTGTCCCGCTGGGTCGCGAGAACCATCAGGCTCGGCTACGCGATTCAGTTCGCGCGATCTCCTCCCCGCTTCAGGGGAGTCCGCTTCACTATGGTCGGTGGCAATGCCCCTGTCATGAGAGCGGAGGTCGCCACCCTGCTGGCGAAGGGTGCGATCGAGATTGTCCCTCCAGCCGAAATGAAGTCCGGCTTCTACAGCCCTTACTTCATTGTACCCAAGAAGTCCGGTGGGTTACGGCCAATCCTCGACTTGCACGTCTTGAACCGCTCCCTTCACAGGCTGCCGTTCAAGATGCTAACGGCCAAACACATCCTCCAGTGTGTGCGGCCGCAGGATTGGTTTGCAGCGATCGACCTGAAGGACGCCTACTTCCCCTCCGGGAACACGGGGTTCGCATCCTGAACTATCTCGACGACTGGCTAATCCTAGCTCACTCTCGAGACCAGGTTTGCGAACACAGGGACCTAGTGCTTCAGCACCTAGTTCGTCTGGGCCTTCGGGTCAACTGGGAGAAGAGCAAACTCTGCCCCGTGCAGAGGATCTCTTTTCTCGGTATGGAGATCGACTCGGTCGCCATGTGCGCGCAGCTTACGAGCGAGCGCGCGCAGTCACTGCTGACTTGTCTTCGTCAGTTCGAGGGCAAGAGTGCGGTTCCACTGAAATTATTTCAGCGGCTCCTGGGGCATATGGCATCCGCAGCCGCAGTAACGCCGCTGGGATTGCTTCATATGAGACCGCTTCAGCTTTGGCTTCGCGATCGAGTCCCGAGGTGGGCATGGCAACTCGGCACGCTCCGAGTCCCAGTGACTCCAGCCTGCCGTCAGACCTTCACCCCGTGGGCGAACCTCAATTTTCTACGGGCCGGAGTGCCCTTAGAACGAGTTTCCCGGCATGTTGTTGTATCAACAGATGCCTCCAACACGGGCTGGGGCGCCATGTGCAATGGTCATGCTGCCGCGGGCTCCTGGACAGGACCCCAGCGCCTTTGGCATGTCAATTGCCTCGAGTTGCTGGCTGTACGTCTCGCCCTGCACCGCTTCCATGCGCTGCTCAGGGGCCAGCACGTACTAGTCCGATCAGACAATACCGCAACAGTAGCGTACATCAACCACCAGGGTGGTCTACGCTCCCGCCGTATGTCGCAACTCGCTCGCCACCTCCTCATATGGAGTCAGAAGCATCTGAGGTCGCTTCGAGCCATTTTTATCCCGGGACACCTGAACCAGGCGGCCGACGAGCTGTCTCGAGTTCGGCCTCTCGCTGGAGAATGGCGACTCCATCCCCAGACGGTCCAGCTGATTTGGGATCAGTTCGGCGACGCACAGGTAGACCTGTTTGCCTCCCACGACTCGTCCCATTGCGACCTGTTTTATTCCCTGACCGAGGGCACGCTCGGCACGGATGCACTGGCGCACAGCTGGCCGCGGGGCCTACGCAAGTATGCGTTTCCCCCAGTGAGCCTTCTTGCGCAGACCTTGCGCAAGATCAGGGAGGACGAGGAGCAGGTCATTTTGGTTGCCCCGTATTGGCCCAACCGGACCTGGTTCTCCGAACTAGTACTCCTCGCGACAGCACCTCCCTGGCCAATTCCTCTGAGGAAGGACCTCCTTTCTCAGGGACGGGGCACCTTATGGCACCCTCGTCCCGTCCAGGAGCCACACGTGGAGGTTCCAAAGATCGGGACGAGGGTGCCATAAGGTTTGAGTACCCTACCACCTGCGGTGGTGGCTACCATCACTTCCGCTAGAGCATCGTCCACGAGACATGCCTATGCGTTGAAGTGGAACCTCTTCGTCAACTGGTGTTCTTCTAAACATCAAGAACCCACGGAATGCCCGATCAGTGTCGTGCTTTCCTTCCTGCAAGAAGGGTTGGAGCGAAGGCTGTCTCCCTCCACCCTGAAAGTGTATGTTGCCGCCATTGCCGCACATCACGAAGCAGTTGATGGTAAGTCTCTGGGAAAGCACGACCTGATCGTCAGGTTCCTGAGGGGAGCGAGGAGACTAAATCCTCCTCGTCCTCCCCTCGTACCCTCTTGGGACCTCTCAGTGGTTCTAACTGCCCTGCAGAGTGCTCCATTTGAGCCTTTACAGTCAGTGGAGCTTAAGTTCCTGTCAATGAAGACAGCGCTCCTGGTTGCATTGGCCTCCATCAAGAGGGTAGGGGACCTGCAGGCATTTTCGGTTGACGAAGCGTGCCTGGAATTCGGGCCGGCTAACTCTCACGTGATCCTGAGACCCCGGCTTGGATACGTGCCCAAGGTTCCTACCACACCCTTTCGAGACCAGGTAGTGAACCTGCAAGCGCTGCCCTTGGAGGAGGCAGACCCAGCCTTGGCACTGCTCTGTCCAGTACGCGCCCTCCGTGCTTACGTAGACAGAACGCGGTGTTTCAGGACCTCAGACCAGCTCTTTGTCTGTCATGGTGGGAAGCTGAAGGGAAAGGCTCTCTCAAAGCAAAGGTTATCTCACTGGATAGTGGATACCATTGCTTTGGCATACCAGCAGCAAGGTCGTCCGTGCCCCCTTGGTGTGAAGGCCCACTCCACACGTAGTGTGGCTTCCTCTTGGGCTCTAGCGCATGGCGCCTCGCTAACAGACATTTGTAGAGCTGCAGGCTGGGCGACACCCAACACATTCGCGAGATTCTATAATCTCCGAGTAGAGCCAGTTTCTTCTCATGTACTCGCTTCAACCAGCCGGTGCTAGATTCTGCTCAGGTGTCTTCGCTTGCTCGCCATTCCTCTCCACGGACGGGATACGTGCGGTATTTCTCTCAGGTGAGTCTGATAAGCTCTGAGTTCCTCCAGCACTGGTGACGTCAACGCCTGAGTTATGCCAATCTGCCATAACGCAGCTTTTGCGCTTGACTAGGTGCCTCCATGTGCATGGTTCCCCCTCTGGGCGACCCCCACATGTGTATTCCACTGTAAGTCTCCTTGTGAGCGTGTGTCTTTCCCTTGGCAAGCCACCTTGCCACCCCTGGGGTTTAAAATTCCACCTGCGGCTGGACACCCCAGTGATTTTCCATATGCAGCCCTCTGGGTCATATGTGTATTCTAAGTCCCCCCCATTAATGGCTGGGCATAATTGCATATTTCTCTCTGGAGATATGCTTCCCAGTGTACCTTGGTATCCCTGTGTTAAGTAGGACTCCTTCGTTCGTGCTAGTCTCACAACAGGGAGCTCAGACTTACGCAGGGCACTGGAAGACAGCCGAGGTGGCGTGATTAGACTGGAACCCCAATCGTCGTCATCCGACGTAACTCGGAGTGACCACGAAAGGGAACGTCTCGGTTACGGATGTAACCCTCGTTCCCTGAGTGGGAACGGAGACGTTACGTCTTCCTGCCACTTCCGCTGTACCGCTGAAAAACGCCTGGGGCCAGTCTCGGCTCCTCAGCGAAGACATATCTGCATTTGTGCAGCGTACTTCCTTATATACCCCCTACGGCGGGCGGAGTTACGCTATGCAAATTCCGCAGACCCATGGCATTTCATTGCCATTGGCTCGTTTTTATATACTCGAAGGTGATAGGCTTCTAGGCGAAACCCCAATCGTCGTCATCCGACGTAACGTCTCCGTTCCCACTCAGGGAACGAGGGTTACATCCGTAACCGAGACGTTATGAGGTATAGGCCAGTGGTTCCCAAACCTGTCCTGGAGGACCACCAACACTGCACGTTTTCTTTTTCTCCCTAGTCAAACACACCTGATTCAACTCATCAGCTCATTAACCCATGTAATAATGAGCTGATGAGTTGCATCAGGTGTGTTTGACTAGGGAGAAAAAGAAAACGTGCAGTGTTGGTGGTCCTCCAGGACAGGTTTGGGAACCACTGGTATAGGCTATATATATATATATATATATATATATATATATATATATATATATATATATCATGGGTTTGCATACATAATATGAAATTTTATACACAGGAAAAAATAACCTACAAGGTTGAATATCTTAATATATATTTTCTTAAATAATTCATTATAATACATTTTTAAAAAAATGCATTTTTTGTTATTTATAGGACCGAGGGATGAAAAGAGAGTTAAATTCAACAAGAAAAAGAGGACAACAAAGCAGTAATTGCCACCTTTGCTTGTGGTTGAAAATGTTTGGATATAAAATAAAGAAATTAGCAACATATTCAAGAGATGACAATTTTGAGATTTCGTAATAAAAATAAATAATATCGTTAAGGATAAAACGGTGGGTCACATTAGTAGGGTTAAATATAAGAACTTAAATCAACCCTAAATGTATTCACAAAATAAATGGGCAGCAGTTTCTTCAAAAAGACCACAAAATGAGCAAGTTTAATCAATATCAAGATATTTACAGATAGATTAATTAAATGTGTCATTCAAATCTTTTAAGTTGTTGTGCTTGTGATAACGCGTCGTGGGTCACATGATAACGTCAACATGGCAGATGTCCGGCTCGCATTCATACTCAACGAGATCTGGCTATAAAGTACCTACTCTTTTAGCGCTCGTTAAGTAAGTACTTATTGAAATTAAGTACCTACTCATTGAGTATGCGGTTTCGAACATAAGAACATTCGAACATTCGTACTCTTGCCCTAGATTGTGTTGCCCCTCTTAAATTAAAGAAACATAAGGGAACCCTTTCAACCTTGGCTAAGCAATATCACCAGCTCTCTTAGACAAGAGTGCAGAAAAGCTGAACGAAAGTGGAAGAGAGATAAGCTTCAGATTTCATTTGAGATGTTAAAAGTGTCTCTGACTAACTATAAAGGAGGAAAAAATCTTTTTTTTCGAAGCTAATTTCAGATAATGCAAATCGGCCAAAAGTAATTTTTGACATAACTGAATCTGTTTTAATCTCCTCAAGGAATGTTATGAGAGATGCTACACAAGAGACTTGTGATGAGTTTTTATTATTTTTTACTCAAAAAAATTAGAAGATCAGAAGTGTAATTGTACCTTCATATTCCCGTTCATTAATTCCTGCCCTGTCTAACCTTTTCACTAACTTTGAACCAGTCTCATCAGCGCAATTGGCAGACATTGTCTGCCAACTGCAATGAATGGAGGACCATGAATGGAGGTAGCTTCAGACTGGATATTCTCCCTACTCATCTTTTTAAAGCTTCAGACTGGATATTCTCCCTACTCATCTTGATCACATGTTGTTTTAGTTTTATTAGAAGTGCTGCCTTCGATACGATTGACCATGAGATTTTTCTCAACCATCTGGGGTGTTGGGTTGGTGTCCTGTGTAAAGTCCTTCATTGATTTGCCTCATATTTAAAAGACAGGACAGTTGCTGTGAATGTGGGAGACTTTTCTTCCACATTGACCCCAGGGCCGGCCCGAGGCATAAGCGAACTAAGCGGCTGCTTGGGGCCCCCTCGCCACCAGGGGGCCCCCTAAGCGTACATATTAATTAAATTAAACAAGTGACATAAATGAATGAATGGATTAATAATTCAAGACAAGAAAATTCTGATTTCATGATCAATATACCTGCCTACAACTGCTGCTGTGTCTGCCAGTGTTTGAGTCATGCGCATAACCTCGCGTGCATAGACAATTGTGCAAAGCCATGTCACAAAAATTTGATTTGATCAATGATTTATCGTTTAAATTTAATGATATTCAGAACAGAACAAGAATAAAAAAATAACTAAAAACAAGCCAAAACGAAATAATTTAAAGCGAAAGTGAAAGCAGCTTTGGGCTCACGTAGGCTATCTCTCTCATTAGAATCAAAATGTTTCAACATTCGCAATGGATTTGGATGGTAAACTATTCTTTATTATAGGCTTCTTTGTACTTCACCCAGGTTCCAATATCGAGGGAAAAAAATCACTCTTTTCACATGCGCAAAAATGTGCATGGAAACATCACAGTTGAGCGTTGCTTAGGCTACGCAGTGCTGAATAAGAATTGTAGGCTTATTTAAACAGAGCAGTGTAATTTTTATATGTTAGGTTGACTATTTTATTATTATATTTTATTACGGCTATAACGAACAGACTGCGATGTCAAGATTGCAATGCTTGAATATGTTGTGTGTGTGTGTGGCACGGGCGCGATCGAACAGTGGAAACATAAAAACATACTCCGTCATGTTCATACAAGACATCATTCAAACTGCAGTGTTGCAAAACGTTTGAGGATATTTTGCAAATAAGTTTTTTAATATGTTTTGTGACAATTTGTTCTCAGAAGTTTCAAAGAGTTAAAAGAGTAAAGAAAAAGTTAAAACATTTTTAAGTATCTATTTTTTATTAAATATTTATTTTGTATTAATACATAACCTCATTGTATTAATTTATAATGTAACATTATAGAGTGACATTGTGTCAATAATCGTCAAGCACAGGTGACTCCGCGTGGTGGGAGGGGGCCCCCAAATCAAATTATGCTTAGGGCCCCCAAAAGGCTCGGGCCGGCACTGATTGACCCCTTTAGTTTGTAGTGTTCCTCAGGGGTCGATTTTGGGACCGTTGCTGTTAGCTCTCTATATGCTTCCTCTGATCACTATTTTTCAGAAGTATAGTATTGCATACCATTGATTTTCAGTTTTATTTTCCTGTGAGCTTAGATAAAACCTGTTAGCTGGACAAAGTACAGGAATGTTACAGTGACATTAAGCTTAGGCTTTCTAACAACGTTCTCTAATTAAATGAGAGTAAAACTGAGATTTTGATTGTAGGTTCCCCCACATCACCTACCTTTGCTGATCAGCTAGGTTCCCTGCCCTGAACCCTCTGGGGTCTGAGGTGTTTTCTGGGCCCTGGAGGTGTTCTGACATGCTCTGACATTTGTGCTTATTTCTGTTACTTGTGATATTTTCATGGCTAAAGTCTATTTACACTGTATTCAGCACAAACTCTGCTACAATAATATGTCAGCAGCATGTATGTAAAAGTTTGTAGTTTTGAGATAATGACATTTATGTTGTTTGTGAAAAAAAAATGTCACTGAAATAAGGTAATGAAACCCATACTGATTATTTCATCACAAGACTTTTGAAAATTGTATTACATATCCTATTTGTAGTAGGCTTCGTAGTACATATTTGCTTCAAAACTATGTGAAAATCATCCTGCATACTCATTCAGATAAAACAATATATTGATTTAAAATTTGTAAGGCATGTTTTGTGTAAGACAGCTTGGCCTGAATCATCAAGGAATGTGTTTCACACCTGAGAAAGACAAAGACCCTCCCATAATGGCCCTATCAGGTGCTATCAGGCCCTATTATTATGAGGAACCTTGCACAAAGAATGAGGAGAGATTTAAAAAAGAATGGCTTTTTGATTGTTTGGATTTATTTACAACACAACATAATCCAAAGTTACACAACAAAGGACAAAAAAGCACATTATTGAACACACTGATCTAAAGACAGAGACTTGAACAGTCACACACCTTTGTGCCATTTCCTGAAACATAGTACATACCTGTCAGTTCCATGTTGTTTGATTTTTCATTTTACCATGTTCATGTACAGAGACTCATGTGAATGTTGAAGTCAGCAGGACTCATTAGTGGCATCTGGTCCCTGAAAAAAAAAAAAAAAAAATTCTGGTTAAAATTGTGATTTAAAATTGACAAAATACACATACACACACACGCGACTGACTCAAACTTACAGCACGTACAGAGAACATTTACTGAAGCGATCGAGGCGCTCCTCATATGAAACATTGTTTTTACCGCATTATACATGTCTACGTTTGAGCAGATATCCACAAACACAGTATTTAACAGTAAACACTGGTCTAAACATTATAATACTCACCATATTAGAGTAAACGCTCATACTAGCCTACTTTTATATCATGCTGTGTTTTATTATCAAACATAAAAACATCCTCATGTCATACATGTATATAAATTTAGTATTAGGCTTGATGTTTTTATTCCAATCTCATTTCATAACGTACATTTTAGTCTAGCACCAGTTTGACTAGTTGCTACAATGTAAAGTTTATGCAACAATAACATGCTTACTATTATGAGTGGACATGTCTTTCCTTAAAAATATTTCTCATCTTCAAATCGCGTTCTTCTAATTCTTCTGAGGTAAATCCAAGGTAAACAGCACAGCACAAACACAACGTGTCTTCCAAACTCGATGAAAAGCAGAGGAGAACTGAAGTCTCTGATTCTTTGTTTTTGAGGTAATGGGCGTTTTCAGGTCTGCGTTCCTGAATATCCTGAGATTTTCAGCAGCTTAAAAAGTGTTGGAAACACAACATGAGCATCAAACTCCTTAAATGTTTCCAAAATTGCATGGGCACTTTTTTGTGAGCATGTGAATAAAGAGTGGAAAACTCTAAGTTCAGTTCGCAGCTGTTCCTCCTCCTCTTGAAATCCGTAAAACTCACAGAGAGTATGGGCAGCATTAAGTGCTTTAGCATCTGCAGTGTCTTTCCACTTTGATGGCTCAATCAAACAATGCAGTGACATCACAATTTTGTCAGTGTTCCCCTTCCCTTGAAATCGCCTGTGGAGTTCCTGAATCAGGGAATCCAAAAAAGTGAAGGACATCCTTCCTCTGTAGTACTCTTCTAAAGTCTGTGGCTGGTGGTCCTCTGTTGCTGATGTGGAGCAGTACTTAAACTTTGTTGATACTTTTCGCCGCCTTGCTTGTCCTGGAATCTCTTCAGGCACATTGATCCCTCTTGTCTCTGCTTGAACTGTAGCATTGTGAAATATTTCTTTGAATTGCTCTTCAGTCCTCAGTGTGTTCATTCTACTAATGACACCATTTACAACAGTGTATGCTGCTGCCAAGTCCAAGTCTTGCCGCTGAAGAGCATTTGAAGCAACTGCTGTTTCCATGAATATGGAAGTTGTTATCTCCAAGCAAAGAATAAATTCAAAGTTAATGCTGTGCAACAGCATGTGTGCATCCCCTGCAGCTAGATCAGGTGGCTCAGACTTGGTCAGATCTTCCAGGAATTGCACAACTGCAGGGAGGCATTTTCTGAGAGTCCTGAGGGCTGTTTCCCTGCAGGTCCATCGGGTGTCTGAGAGCTTCTGTAGCTCAAGGGCACGCTGGCCAGGATTCATGGCTTGCTGTGTTTGAACAAAAGCTGCATGTTGTTTTGTGGAGTTGGCAATGAAGGTGTAAAGTTTTTCAACTACTGTAAAAAAACTGACAAAGTGAATGTTTGACTTTGCACTCTCCACTAATACAAGATTCAAACAATGAGCATGGCAATGAACATATAATGCCTTTTCATTTTGCTTTTGTATTCTGGACTGTAGTCCTTTGTAAGGCCCACTCATGTTGGCTGCTCCAACATGACCATGGATGTCCTCAACTTTCAGCTGGTTCTCCTTCAGCAAATTCATTACTAGGGTTTCAAGCTGTTCTCCTGTTGTTGACTGAACATCACAGAGCTGAATGAAGCACTCCTTTATGGTCATGTCATGTACATAACGCACCACAAAGCACACCTGTTCGATGTGTGATACATCAGTAGTCTCATCAAGTAAAATTGAAAATATTGACGCCTTCCTTCAGTATTTCCCGTTTCACATAAATAGCCATTGCTCTAATTAGGTAATTTTGTATTCGGTTTGAGAGGAGAGACACCTGAGGTTTTTGACATGATGCTTGTTTTTCTTTGATGTTGTCAAGATGAAGCTTAAGGACACTGTCATATTGGCCAACCAACTCTACAAGCTTTCCTTTGTTTGAACTTGAGAGGCTTTCATTGTCACCTCTGAATGCCATGCCTTGTTTCGCTAAGTACAATATAATATCAGTCAGTCGGTAGATAATCTCCCTGTTTTTTGCCTTTCTCTTTCTTTGGCTGCTTGCATCTCAAAGTTTGCCTTTTCCAATGCTGTATCCAATGCTTTTCTTTTAAAGGCATTCCATTGAATCATGCCTAGCATGTGTGACTCTGTCCTGCTATGCTCCTCTGACTTCCAACCTCTACTGCTCTTATACTTTTAAACATTCATGAAAAGCCTGCAGCTGAAACACATTGCATCATTCTCAGGAGAATACTCTAACCAGGGGTGTTCTTCATACCACTGTCCCTGAAACGAACGTCCTTGTTCAGTTTTCGGGAAAGGCAAAATTGGACGACAGGGTCCTACTGAATTTGAAAATTTTGTTAAGGCCACATTGTACGTTATATTGCATTTCTTTACATGAGCAGGATCTGATGGTCTTCTGGCTTTTTCTCCCTTGTGTACAAGGCTGTGGCTGCCTCACTCTCCATTTCTTCCTGTTCTGCGTCTGTCTCTTCCCTCTCTGTCTCATTGTATTGCCTTTCTTTCTCATTCTGAATTTTTTCTGTCTCTGGCTCAGTTCCAAGACCTTCACTTTTACTCTGTTGAGTTGATTCTGAAGCAGTTTCATCCTTAATATAGAGAATGAATAACAAACCTGTTACAATCATATTTTAAATACAATTGTTTGGCTTAGTGTTAATTAAATTTATGTTCTTGTAATATAATTACTCTTACATTCAAATAATTTAATGTCTATCTTTCTTGTTATCAAACTCTAGCATATTCAGAATCCTTTACTGTCAGCCAGTTTAACAACACTTACCTGTAAGTGTCTGATTTGGCTGATGCTCAATGGGCTCTCCCTCACTCTCTGAGCCTGCCTCTGCCTCATCTTCAATGGAGTAATAAGTAATAGACATTTAATTTCATATTAGCATACAGCATAAATCTATATACTATGCTAATATACAACTAATTTAGAGCCTATGATGTGTTAGTCTCAACTAAGACAAGTGATTATAATGGGAAATATACTTACAAGAATTAAATGCCAATCCCAATGCATCTTTTTCGTTATCTACATGTATATTAAAATCACCAACAATTAGTACTTTATCTGCAGCCAATACTAACTCTGATAGAAAATCAGCAAATTCTTTGATAAATTCTGTATGGTGCCCTGGTGGCCTGTATACAGTAGCCAGCACAAATGGTAAACGTGATTTATCATTTACACTAGATAGTGTTACATTTAGCAACAACACTTCAAAAGAATTATATTTAAAACAAGACTTCTCAGTAATTCTGAAAATATTACTATAAATTACAGCAACACCTCCCCCTTTGCCTTTCAGACGAAGTTCATGTTTATAACAGTAATCTTGTGGGGTGGACTCATTTAAAGACATTCTGAACTCTATTGGAGTTAGACAACACGTGTCAGGATCTACTCATTGTCGTAATACTCTAGATCTAATATTATCACATGGAATCAATGTTGATGCCGTTGAAATTCTGCAGCAGAGCGATGACATCTAAGATCATTATTTAGTCTCGTGTAAACTTCATATAGCCAAGGCTGCAAAGTCGACTCCGTATTACAAATATGTTAGACCTATCACTTCTGCCACTAAAGATTGCTTTATTAATGATCTTCCTGATCAGTTTCATCATCTCAGCATCCCAGATAGCTTAGAAGAACTAGAGGTATTTCGCATTTCATGAAAAGAGAGCTCGATTGCATACAGAGAGGCCTTAAAAGCTGCTAGATCTGCTTATTTTTCAAACCTATTAGAAGAAAATAAACAAAACGTCTCAGGTTACGACTGTAACCTATGTTCACTGAGAACAGGGAACGAGACACTACGTCAGAATGACGCTATGGGGAACGCCTCAGGCGTGACAGGTGTCTGAAATCAATATCAAATCACGGCAATCACATTGACCGGCGACAGCCCGTGAATCATTAACGTGAATGATTAACATGCGACCTGCAAGTATAAAAGGGCGCCTTGCAAACATGACAAACATCCTATCATCTGAAGGGACTGTTGCAGGCAGGCCCCGAGGCATGGCAGGAAGACGTAGTGTCTCGTTCCCTGTTCTCAGGGAACATAGGTTACAGTCGTAACCTGAGACGTTCCCTTTCGAAAGGGAACTCTACACTACGTCAGAATGACGCTATGGGGAACGATATACCAACGCCACCATGCTAAGGGGAGTGCATGCCAAAAGGCAGTGACAACTGTCAGAACCGGCAATTCAAATGAACGCTAGTACCACTCACCCCCAGGTCACACTGAGCTGTCAGTGACAGCACTCCCTACGGTCATAGCCCAAGCTAAATGACACCACAGAAAACCTACATAAACATAGTTTAGTGAAAGGTCTACCTGGGCCTGCTCAAGGGCCTAGGACCACAACTTCAACTTCTTAGAAGGGGTCCCTTCTAGGGAATGTGGCTAGGGAACCTGAGGGAACCCCAGCCAGTCACTATTCAGGGGAACGTGCCACCTGAAATGCCACCAGGCAGGCCTGACCTGGTGTCACCATATAAGACACTACAGTCTGGCCACTTCCTGTCTGTCCAAAGACAGAGCCTCTGGACACTTGCCTTTAGGAAGGCATCCAACCCGAGGGACTGCGAAGCAGGCAGTAAACCACTCGGACCGGATCTCAGAGACGGGATATCCTGGAGAGTATGACTCAGCATAGTGCTTTACAACCCTTGCCAGCGAGGGGAGTTTCTCTACTCGATCCACGGATCAACCCAGTGTTTGTGTTTCAAAACACTAAGGAGGCCTGTGAGGGCCTAAGGACTGATCTAACTGGGAGGCCCCATGAGAGGCCTACGACCGACTGACCAGACTCAGGAGACCACATACTCATACTGACCCTCAGTGAGGGGAGCATAGATCTACCTGGTAGGCAACCAGGCTGTAGCAGGATAAAGAGGTTCCAGAAGGGAACCCGTAGCAGAGAATAAAAACTTGAGTCGAGCCAGGGCGCAAGCTCACCTTCGGTAGCTGCCTGATAAGGTCTGCTAAACTGAAAGTAAGCGGCCACTAGCTTACAAAACCCAGCACCACTGTGAAACTACTCTCAGGGAGACCTGGAGAGGCCTTACTACCTGACAACCACAGTATGTGGGAGCTCACTTTCAGAGAGGCCTGGGGAGGCCTACTACCTGACAACCACAGTATGTGGGAGCTCACTTTCAGAGAGGCCTGGGGAGGCCTACTACCTGACAACCACAGTACGTGGAAGCTCACTTTCAGAGAGGCCTGGTGAAGCCTACTATCTGATAACCACAAAACGTGAGAGCTCACTTTCAGGGAGGCCTGAAGAGGCCTACTACCTTAAAGACCATGCTAAGTGCAAACGCACAGTAAGTGGGAGCTAACCCTCCAGGGAGGCCTGGTAAGGCCTACTACATGTCAACCACAGTATGTGGGAGCTCGACTTCAGGGAGGCCTAGTGAGGCCTACTACCTGATAACCACAGTGCATGGGAGTTCACTTACAAAGAGGCCTAGAGAGGCCTACTACATGACAACCACAAAACGTGGGAGCTCAATTTAAGGGAGGCCTAGTGAGGCCTACTACCTGATAACCACAGTGCATGGGAGTTCACTTACAGAGAGGCCTGGAGAGGCCTACTACCTGACAACCACAGTATGTGGGAGCTCTCCTTCAGAGAGGCCTGGTGAAGCCTACTATCTGATAACCACAGAACGTGGAAGCTCACTTTCAGAGAGGCCTGGAGAGGCCTACTACCTGACAACCACAGTATGTGGGAGCTCACCTTCAGAGAGGCCTGATGGAGCCTACTATCTGATAACCACAGAACGTGGAAGCTCACTTTCAGAGAGGCCTGGAGAGGCCTACTACCTGACAACCACAGTATGTGGGCGCTCTCCTTCAGAGAGGCCTGGTGAAGCCTACTATCTGATAACCACAGAACGTGGGAGCTCAAGAAAAACCACATTAAGTGGAAACTCAAAGTATGATGGAACTCAACTCCAGGGAAGCCTGGTGAGGCCTACTACCAGAGAACCATGACATGAAGGAGCTTACTTTCAGGGAGGCCTGGAGAGGCCTACTACCTGAAAACCACAGCTGACAGTGGGCCAGACTGGCAGTCCAGTTGACTGTCTATGGGGCTTTGCCTTCAGGGAGGCCTTATGAGGCCTACTACCTGATAGTTCAACCTCAGGGCCACTTAGTACCACAGTATGAGGGATTCAGCCCTCAGGGAGGCCTAGTAAAGCCTACTACCTGATCCCCACAAAAAATGTGGGAGCCCATCTTCAGGGAGGCCTGAAGAGGCCTACTTCCTGAAACGGTCTAATCAGCTGGATGTGTACTGCTGCTGGGGACTCGCCTAACAGGGAGGCCCGGTCGAGCCTACTAGCTGATAGCGAGTCTTTCTGCTACTTTAATGAACACTGCTGGAACCATACTAATAAAAAAAAAAACTTTCCTAAAGTTTTGACCTAGTGTATGCTCCACAATGTTGTGACCCACCTCCGAGGAGGCCTGTTAAGACCTACTACTCGGTAGTGAGTCTTCTGCCCGAACTACCAGGGCCAACCAACGAAGGTGAGCTGGCCTAGGAGCCCTATCTTAGGGGCTACCCGGTCAAGGAGGCCTGCTGGGGCCTACTACCTAACTGTGCAGCCTTCAAGGCAGAAAAACTGTTACTACAGCGCTTACAGCATCCTGGCACCTAATCACATTGCCAAAGGCAGTGTACTCAGCAAAAAGCAATACCCTCATAGCAGGGGAGTACAACATACGCCACTCTGCCTAGTGGAGGCCCCATTTTAAGGGCCTACCTACTAAATGCATGGGCATCAGCTCATGGCAATGCTCTGGCTTCAAGGGAGCGGAGTTCAAATACCGGAATGAAATGTAGTTAGAACTCCCTGCTCAACCGGAGCCATCGTGGTGTGAGGTAGATAATACAGAGCTGAGAATGGATTACTCAAAACTACCCCGCGTTTAGTGGGGGAGTAACACCATATGCCCCTGAAATGTTAGACAGGGAGCGGGCCTTTAAGTGGCTCCAAAGGGTAACAGGGATTTGTCCTGTGCCCAGCCTGGGGAAGCGGGGCTTGCTTGCAAGCCAACCAACCTTCACCCCTCGTTCGAGTGGTTCAGCTCAACGGGCTGAGTGGAGCCATCTCTAGAGGCCTAATCCAAGTAGCTCTGTTCGGTAGGGTCTGGCAAACTATCACATCGCAGAGCGAAAGACAGCCTAACCCTGCCTGAAGGATCATACCTCAACTACCACCCTGCATTACTCTACCACCCCTGAATGCAGTGAAAGGGGCGGGCCTTGGCCAACAACTCCCATTTAAGGGAGGAGGCTGAAATCTAGGGGAGGAAGCCTAACACATAATGAATGCGGCAGCTATACTTAGCAGAACGCCTCCAACATCCCAAACATAGCCTAGGCCAGCTACAGAGGCGGCCTGGGTTAGGGCCGACCCATAAGCATAGATCTACCTGAGGGCTCAAAGGAGCCAAAGCCAACTTGATTGAGAGGCTGTGAAACACTCAACCTACTGACACCTTACAGAGCTCAGGGGAGTGAAGTACTCAGGATATCAATGTCACAAACCGATAGGTAAGACATAAGATCTATCTGAAGCGCCAGCGTCAGTCTAAACCTAAAACAAAAAAGCTTTTTTTTTTTTTTTTAGGAAGACCAACTACTCTACCCCTGGGTGGCTAATAGCCCTGAGGCTAAACAGAAATGAGCGGCGGCCCACCACGCATAAAAAATGTTATGACCGGAAGGCCATCACACACTCAGCACGGAAGCCAAATCTTCTTTGAGCTTCTCCCTAATTCGTTCCAGCCACCAACTGAGGGGAGGCTTCAGGGCCCTGAAGTCCAAAACTTACTTTACCTTATTCCTCCTTGCCAGTACGACTCCCTAGGTCTATACAGGGAACGAGGTCTGTAGAGAAATAAATGTCAGTGTTATTTGTACACACAGATATTCTTAAAAGACCAATCAGCTCACCTGCGGCATGCGGAGTGAAGACTCCACCAGAGATTCACAAAAACCTGGGGTCCACCACTTTTACATGCCTAAAAGAGGCGCTCACACTAATCAAGCCAAGGCGGGCCAACAGAACATAGTTCTATCATGGGCCCAGCCCCAGGCCTGATGTAGCAAGAACGCCTGGGGAGTCAGGAAGAGAGAGAGGGCTGGTAGAAAAAGGCCCTCCAGGGAGATCAACCCTTACTCACGCTGTGTGCGCTTGCGCTGGATGACCTCCCTAGATCCCTCTTCTTGCGGGAGGCTCGCCTTCTCTGTGTCCTACTCCTCCATGGAGGGGGCACACGAGAGGCGACACTGGACCTCTGGTCCTGTCTACGGTCCTCGGACCGAGAGGGACCAGGGCCTCCCGTCTGCCTGGGCTTGGACCCGGATCTCAGCGGTATACATGTTTCAAAAGCAGCTGAGCGTGCCTTCGCCTCTCTAAACTTCCCAACCACCGCATCCACGGAGGTGCCAAAAAGTTTAGAAGGCGAAACTGGTGAATTGAGGAGAAAAGGATTTCTCTTTCTCCCCGATATCAGCCATGTTAAGTCACATATGCCTCTCCGTGGCCACCATCGCTGCCATCGATCAGCCGATCGCGGCAGCAGGCCCGGAGAGACAAAACTGTGGTTCGACGCAGCTCAGCAACCGCCTCAGGGGACAGCCCCGCCCCCTGGTCGAGATCCCACAGCAGGTCAGCCTGGTAAGCTTGCAGCACCGCCATGGTATGGGGAGCAGCGCCGGCCTGACCTGCTGCCGTGTATGCTCTGCCATTCAAACGAGCTGATACTTTAAGCGGTTTGGATGGCAGGGTTGGAGCTTTAAGTGTCGACACCCGCCCAGACACGAGATATTTTGTGAACGTCTCGTCAATCGGCGGTATCGACACATACCCATGCTTCCCGATCCACTCAACATCAGCGAAATCACCCCGCTGATGTCAGTGAATACGAGCAGAGTATGGGTTCTTCCAAGCCCTCTCGATCTCAGTATGGAGATCAGGAAGGAAAGGAAGGCTCACCTGAGCTGGTGGCATATGTTCAGGGAGAAATCGATCGTCAAGCCTGCCGCGAGCGATCTCTCCCTGAGCGCGCCGCCATGGCAACTGAAGTTTGTCGGCGGCGCGCCCCATATCAACCACCAGCTCAGCATACACGGGGCAGGATGGCTGACGAGGCTCTGGATCTAATTCATCCTCATCAGCCATTTCTTGCCCGTCCTGAAGAGCACTCGCTGCATTACCAGTAGGAGAAACGTCTCCGTCATCCACCTGCAACACGCTCTCGTCAGTCGATGACGCATCTGAGAGGGTTTTTTTATTTTTATTTTATTTGCACAGGACGCTCCCTCGAGAGTGTCCCGTGCGTGCTCTTCACTCAGACAGAAAATGCACATTTCATGTGTGTCACCCGGCAACAAAAACCTTGGGCACGGGTCAACACATATAATGAAATTCTTTACCTTAGGACTTACCTTAAGTGTGCGCTTCATTTTCTAATTGCCGTTAATGCTTGACATTAAGACCAGACAAAACAGTCCCTGAAGACGAAAAGATGTTTGTCATGTTTGCAAGGCGCCCTTTTATACTTGCAGGTCGCATGTTAATCATTCACGTTAATGATTCACGGGCTGTCGCCGGTCAATGTGATTGCCGTGATTTGATATTGATTTCAGACACCTGTCACGCCTGAGGCGTTCCCCATAGCGTCATTCTGACGTAGTGTAGAGTTCCCTTTCGAAAGGGAACCCTAGGTGTTTATTTGAAATAGTGGCTAAACTAACGAAAAATAAATCTTCAACCCCAGACGTTTCCAAGCAGCACAGCAGTAATGACTTTATGAACTTCTTTACTAACAAGAATGATAATATCAGGGAGAAAATTATAACTATGCAACCGTCTACTACAGTATCACATCAGGCAGTGCATTGTAGTCTCCTTGAAGAAAAATTTGATTAATTCGTTGCTATAGGAGAGGAAGAATTGACTAAACTCGTTAAATCATCTAAATTGACAACATGTATGTTAGACCTTATACCGACTAAGCTACTGAAAGAGATGCTTCCAGAGGTCACAGATCCTCTTCTTAATATCATTAATTCATCTTTGTCACTAGGATATGTACCGAAAACTTTTAAGCTGGCTATGATTAAACGGCTTGTTAAAAAACCGCAACTTGATCCTACAGAATTAGTCAATTACAGGCCGATCTCGAATCTACCTTTTCTGCCAAAGATACTAGAAAAGGCGATATCCTCACAACTGTGTTCCTTTTTAGAAAGAAATGACATCTGCGAGGATTTCCAGTCAGGACTTAGACCGTACCATAGTAATGAGACTGCTCTCATTAGAGTCACAAATGATTTGCTCTTATCATCCGATCGTGGTTGTATCTCGCTATTAGTGTTACTCGATCTTAGTGCGGCATTTGACACTATCGATCACAACATTCTTTTAAATAGACTCGAAAATTATGTTGGCGTTATTATATAAATTAAAATTAGTATATATAAATTATTATATAAATTAGTGGAATTGCATTAGCATGGTTTAAATCATACTTATCTGACCGTTATCAGTTTGTAGCAGTAAATGAAGAGATGTCTTATCGTTCACAAGTTCAGTATGGCGTACCACAAGGCTCAGTACTAGGACCGTTGCTGTTCACTCTGTACATGCTACCTTTGGGAGATATCATTAGGAAGCATGGCATTAGTTTTCACTGTTATGCTGATGATACTCAGCTCTATATTTCTTCACGCCCTGACGAAACTTACCAATTCACAAAATTAACGGAATGCATAGCTGATATAAAAAATTGGATGACTAGTCATTTCCTACTACTTAATTCTGAAAAAACAGAGATTCTAATTATTGGACAAAAAACGTCCTCACGTAAAATCTAGAATACTGTCTAACACTTGATGGCTGCTCTGTTAAGTCTTCATCGTTGGTTAGGAACCCGGGTGTGCTCTTTGATACTAATCTTTCATTTGAAAGTCACGTGTCTAGTATCTGTAAAACCGCATTTTTCCATCTTAAAAATATATCTAAATTACGTCATATGCTCTCATTGACAAATGCGGAACAATTAGTTCATGCTTTCATGACATCAAGGCTAGATTATTGTAATGCTGTACTGGGTGGTTGCCCTGCACGCTTAATAAACAAACAAGCTGGTCCAAAACGCAGCAGCTCAAGTTCTTACCAGAACCAGGAAGTATGACCATATTAGCCCAGTTCTGTCAACACTGCACTGGCTCCCTATTAAACATTGTATACATTTTAAAATATTGCTGATTACTTACAAAGCACTAAATGGTTTAGCTCTGCAGTACTTGAGCGAGCTCTTAAAGCATTATAGTCCTTCACATCTATTGCGATCTCAAAATTCCGGCCAGTTGATAATACCTACAATATCAAAATCGACTGCTGGCGGTAGATCCTTTTCCTATTTAGCACCAAACTTTGGAACAGTCTTCCTAACATTGTCCGGGAAGCAGACACACTCTGTCAGTTCAAAGCTAGACTAAAAACATCTCTTTGACCTAGCATACACATAACACATTATAGACTTCTATAATTCCATATTAGGCTGCATAGATTAGGCCAGCCGGAACCGGGAACACTTCCCATAAATCCTGATGTACTCGTTACATCATAAGAAGAATGGCGTCTATGCTAATATTAGTCTCTCTGTTTATACCGAGGTTTACCGCAGTCCATCGGATCCAGGGCGTATCCAGATCTGATGAAGGACCAGCGCCTGGACGCGACGACAACGCAGTCCTGAAGTGTCAACCAGACTCTCCGTTTCCTGAAGTGAGGTGGACCCCGGCATCCTGAAGTGCCAGCCTCATCAGCCCTGTGAAGGCCTCATCGATACGACCAATCTGACTTCTGACCTGTAATGCTGCCTGGATCATAATCATACACTGTTCGCTCGTTGGCCAGAGGAGAACTGGCCCCCGACTGAGACTGGGTTCTCCCAAGGTATTTTTCTTCATCCTGTCACCTGATGGAGTTTTGGTTCCTTGCCACTGTTGCCTTGGCTTTTGGCTTGCTTAGTTGGGGACATTTAATATTCAACAATATTATTTATCTGCCTTATTATGGGTGGACGATGATGCAATTTTCTTCTAGAAACAAACTTTGTTGTATTATTATATCCTGTTATCAATGTGAAGCTGCTTTGATACAATCTTTATTGTAAAAAGCACTATATAAATAAAGATGACTTGACTTGACTTGGTATTATTTTATTATTATTATTATTAGGGAAGGCCTAATTTTATTAATAAATTGATACGCTATTATAAATAATTTGCCATGCAATAATTTATAGCGCATCACTGCAGAACCGACGCGCATTAAGGATAATAAAAGATTAGATAGAAGCTTACTCCTCCTCATTGAAAATTATCTAAAAACATTTAGGTCGATTATACAATGAATTATAGGCCTACAATTAAAATAATCAACAGTCTACAATATGTCCAAACACAGTCATCAATGCAAATTAAAAACAGCTTCATTTCAAAAACAGCTTGTTTTAACACAAAATACTTCTCTTTTTCACTATGTGGGCCACAAGAGAAATATTAACAAAAATTAATTAAGACAGTATATAGCCGTTATCAGCATATGAATATGCTCCGCTAGTCAGTTTTTACTTTCACTTGTTGGAGACTTCTTCACCGGGAGAACACTCGTGCAATGTTTGCATATTTCTTGTGTTGTGTGATATCAGCCGACTCGTCCAATAGGCTATAGCAACGTAACATTTTTTGTATCACCAATTGCCAAATGATGGACAACGGTTCACATTTCCCGTGAAAATAAAATTAGGTAAGTACATATTAAAAAAAGGGGCACCAGTGTAGCAACAGCATAGCAACATGGCTTGGAACAAGTGGGTAATATGATTTATCCATTTTGCAACACAAACTGAAGGTAAGCAACAGTAATTTGCAGCTAGGTTGAAAGCTACAGAACTCCCTCTTTTCGTTTTTTTCTTGCTGCATTAAAAATGAAATGGTTTTTCTGTTTTCCCGCAGTTGCAGTGAGGGAAAAAAAAACACAGAGTCTAGGGCAATCGGTTCATAGCTCTGCTTAAACTGTGCGATACCTCACGAGGAGCGACCAAAATTTCTGACATGCCAGAAATTCATCCGACCATCCGATTGCCGATCAGAAGAGGTTTATCGCCTCTCGTTTCCCCCTGTACACTGCACGAACAACGCACGACAAATGACGCACAAGCTGAAAATCGGCCCACTCAAAAAAAAAAAGAGTATAACACGAGTCAAAATCTCAAAATCGGACAAAAATCGCACAGTATTTGCCCAGCCTAAGAAAGATTTATTAGATTTATTTATTATTTATTATTATTATACGTTTATGAACACTATTAAAAAATTCATACTGTATGTAAAACAGTGGGAACCTTTTCTGCTATCTAGCAAAGAATATGGATTCTATGATATTCTGTTGATATCCCACAGCGCAGTGGTAATCTATTTTCAGCATTGTCGACCCCACGCACTCATGGGCAGTTGATTGCTGAATAGAATTAAAACAAGCTTAAGAGCAACTAAGATATGGCATATATACATATAAAGTCGATTTAATATCTTAGTTGCTTAGTTTATGTGTGGCCTATAGCGGCTTTGTGGCTTATTGCGGCCTTGTCCTATGTGTGGCCATTCGTGGTCTGTGGTCCATCACGGCCTTTGTTCTGTGTGGTCTATCATGTCCGTGTGGCCTATTGTGGCCTTGTCCTATGTGTGGTCCATCGTGGTCTGTGGTCCATTGAAGCCTTGGTTTTGTGTGGCTTAGTTGCCTCGTCTTATAGGCTTTGTCTCTGTGTGGCATTAGCGGCCGTTGTGGCTCCTAAGCGGTCTCGTCTCTGTGGTCTCCCATGGCCGTGTGGCCTACTGTGGCCTTGTCCTATATGCGGCCACCATGGCCTTGTGGTCCTTCGCGGCCTTGGTTTTATGTGGTCCAATGGCCGTGTGGCCTATCGTGGCCTGTCCTGTGTGTGGCCCATCGCGGTCTCGTGGCCATCGTAGCCCTGTTTTTATGTGGTCTATCATGGCCGTGTGGCCATTGTGGCTTGTCTGTGTATGCCCATTGAGGTATGTTGGTCCATCGCGGCCTTGCTTATGTGTGGTCTATCACGGCCTTGTGGTCAAGCATGACCTTGTGTTTATGTGGTCTATCCCGGCCTTGTGGTCAAGCATGACCTTGTGTTTATGTGGTCTATCATGGCCTGTGGTCAAGCTTGACCTTGTGTTTATGTGGTCTATCATGACCTGGCGCCTCAACGGCTTTTATGTGCGGCCCATCGTGGTCAAGTGGTCCATCGCGGCCTCGTCTCTATGTGGTCATCACGACCTTGAGCTATTATGGCTTCTATGTGTGGTCCATAGGACCTTGTCTCTATGTTGTCTATCACATCATGTCCATGTGCGGCCCAACGTGGTATAATGGTCCTCATGGCCTTGCTTTAAAAAAACAAACAAAAAAAACCAACCCTTTTTGCTTTTATCATGCTTATTTTAACTTACTTTTTTTCTCTCGTTTCAGGAACTGCAGGATGCACGACTGGTGGGTATATTTTCTTACACTTCTTTGGGGGTGGGCTCCGTCCCGGTGGAATTATTCCTCCACCTATCTTTGGGGGTCGGCTGCGCCCCTGCCTTCGTCTTCAGGCAGGATATGCAGCTTCTGCTACCCTCGCATTGTGCGCTAAGGATGGGGCCTACGCCAAAGAACTTTATAAATTTATGCTTGCTGGGCTGTTAATAAATATACGCTTGTTATATCAATTTATCTCCCGGGTCTTTCTGGTAGAAATTAAAGCTTTAGCGTAAGTTCTGCCAGGAAGACTCAATCAGCGCGTCATATATTACCTCACTTCTAACCAATCATGTGCTAACACTCGCAGTATAAAAGATTGGTACTTACATTTGTCTGAGTTCGCAGATGTTGACGCTGCCAATTACCTCCATCCTCCCCAACCACCACCAAGATGGTACCTTCCCCTTCATCCTCCCCACCTCCACCAGGATGGTCCCTTCCTTTACCTCCAGTGATGGTTTTCAGCACCCTATCCGGGAGGCACCCGGGTACTCGTTGAGGGGCCATACGTGAAGGGCCCATAAGTCGGGACAGGGATGCCAGATCCTCCCGTTCGCCTGCCTGAGGAGATCTCTCCTCAGTGGAACTGGCCATGGGGCTGATTTCAGCATTTGTGTCAGCTCGGAAACAGAGCTGGGTCCTCCAGATAGGGGCTATAAGAAGCACTGCACATTTTCTCTCCCTGATCCGTTTGATGACTTGAGGCAGCATCGTGACCGGGGGAAAAGCATACAGCGGACGATTCGGCCATTCGTGGGCGAGTGTGTCCGTGCTCTTCGAGAAAAATAATCGGCAATGAGCGTTGTCTTCGGAGTTCGAAGAGGTCGACCTCTGCCTCGCCGAAGATGCTCCATATTAGTTGAACCATCAGAGGGTGGAGAGACCATTCCCCTGGGGGAACATTGTTTCTGGATAACATATCCGCACCCTGGTTCAGTATGCCTGGCACGTGCGCCGCCCTCAGCGAGCGCAGGTTGTGCTGAGCCCATAGAATGAGACTCTTGGCCATGGCGTGCAAAGTGTTCAACCTGAGGCTGCCCTGGCGGTTTATGTAAGACACCACCGCCATGTTGTCCGTTCAGACCAGGACGTGTTCGTCGAGCTCGTAGAGGGCTCCCCAACCTAGGTTGGAGGCGTCTGTCGTGATCATTTTCCTCCTCGAAATCACACCCAAACTCACGCCAGACTGGTACCAGTCGATAGCTTTCCAGGGAGTCAGGGCTTTGACGCAGCCGTGATTCACTCTGATCAGTAAGTGGCTGGAGCGCCACGAGTGAGCTGGGACAAGGTTCTTTAACCAGCGTTGGAGAGGGTGCATGTGCAGTAATCTGAGCTGGAGCGCCGCTGATGCTGAGGCCATAAGACCCAGCATCCTCTGGAATCGTTTGAGGGTGGCGCGGGCGCCCGCTCTGAAAGATAACGCTAGACGCCGAATAGAGAGCACGCGCTCTGAAGAGAGGCGCGCTTTCATTCACACAGAGTCTATTACTATCCCCAGGAAGGAGATATTCTGGCTGGGAGATAGTGTGCTCTTGGAAAAGTTGATCTTTAGACCCAGGCATTCTAGATGGCTGATAATCCAAGATCTGTGAGTTAATAATTGTGCCTCTGACTGTGCTATAACTAGCCAATCGTCGAGGTAGTTCAGTATTCGCACTCCCCGCTGTTTCAGGGGGGAAAGTGCTGCATCCATACACTTCGTGAATGTACGGGGGGCCAACGATAGGGCGAATGGTAGTACTGTGTACTGGTAAGCCTGTCCCTCGAACGCGAATCTCAGAAATGGCCTGTGATGAGGCGATATTGGGATATGAAAATAAGCGTCTTTCAGATCCACTGAGAAAAAACAATCTTCCGGGCGAATTTGCGCGAGGATATGTTTGGTCGTCAGTATTTTGAACAAGCGCTTCATCAGCGCTTTGTTCAAGTGTCGGAGATCTAGGATGGGTCGGAGATCGCCATCCTTTTTCGGGACGAGGAAATAGCGGCTGTAGAAACCCGACTCGCTTTGCGAGGGTGGGAGTGTTTCGACCGTGCCCTTCTCCAGCAGTTTGAGCACCTCGGTGTGGAGAACGTGTGAAATGTCTTTTCTCACTTTTGTTTCGACCGTGGCTGAAAAGAGGGGCGGTCTGCGAGCAAACTAGCGAGTAGCCGTGTTTTATTTTGTTCAACATCCATTTTGATATGTCAGGGATAGTTTCGGGCTTTGGCCCGTACCGCTAGGGGTTGAATAAAGGCTGGGGGCGGGCCGCTGTGAGATAGGGACCCAGCCGTCAGGCTGTCTTGAGCTGTTAATGGCGTGTGTACAGCGCTCATAAGCGGGGGCACGCGCTGTGCAGCGGGCGTACCCATAGACACACTTGCAGCATGAGTTAGAGGAAAAACTGATGCGGGAACAGCATTTATGTGTAGACGCGCGCACTGAGGAGTGGGCACATGGTCTATTTTTATTGTTTCTCCCACGCTGGTTGGGGGGGAGAGTGAACGTCGAGTTGACAATATTTGTGTGTAGGGGTGCGTGCTGTGAAGCAGGCACGCGCGCTACATTTATGAAACTTCCAGCATGAGTTGGGGGAGTGTTTGGAACTGTGGGAACAGTGCTTGTGTGCAGGGATGCGTACATGACAGTAGACACGCGCTCTACATTTATGAAACTTCCAGCATGAGCTGGGAACATGTTTGAGACTGTGGGAACAGTGCGTGTGTGTAGGGGTGCGTACGTTATCGTGGGCACGTGACCTACAAGTGACACAGACAGAAAAGGGCTCTTTTCGTGCTTTGTGTGTGTCGCCGTTAAAACGGCGTTTGTTTGCAGGTGAGCTTGTTTCGTTACCGGCTCATTGACTGCAGTATAGACGTTTCCAGCCACCTGTGAGGAGGGGATTGGGGAATGTTTGAGAGGCTTTGGGGAGATCGGTCCGGCCTCGGCGGGACTCAAACTCTCCCTTTTTCTTCCTGTGGCTAGGAAGTCTTGCAAGGCTCAGGGTCCAACGCAATCTTGGGTCGGGGTCCCCGCCTCTCAGGGAAAATATCGGCGTGTAGCAGAGTGAGAGCGGTGACGGACTTTAGCCGCTGGCCGGGGCTGAGTGACCGTCGGCGCTGCCTTCACATGAGGCGGCGGCGGCGCCTTCTTCTGGCAGCTCGACGCAGAGCTAGAGCACTTCGGTAGAAAGTGGCGCATAGCCTGCGACGCCTTCTGAGCTTCAGTGAAGCGCTCGGCGAACCCTTTGACGGCTGGACCAAACAGCCCACTCGTGGAGATAGGCGAGTCAAGAAATGCCGCCTTATCTGCGTCCTTCATGTCCGTCAGCGTGAGCCACAGGTGCCACTCGAGAACAGTCAGATTTGCCATGCTGCGGCCGATGGACTGGGCTGTCGACTTCGTGGCTCGCTGGGCCAGGTCAGTGGCGCTGCGTAGATCCTTAAATGCCTCTGGGTCATGTCCAGACCCGTCCATAGAACGGAGAAGCTTGGGCTGAAACACTTGGAGGACAGCCATTGTGTGAAGCGGCGATGCAGCTTGACTAGCGGTGGCGTATGCGCGACCGGTGAGAGCTGAAGTAGTGCGACGGATGAGAGGCTTTGGCCTTCCATCCAGCAGCAGTGGGCGGGCAGAGGTGAGCGGCCATGGCCTCTTTGAGGGGAGGAATCGCGTCATAGCCTTTATCCTTCGCGCCGTCCACAGAGGAGAGCGTTGAGGAAAAGGAATATTTTAGGCGAGCTGAGTGTGGCACCTTCCACGACTTAGTGAGCTCATCGTGAACTTCCGGAAAGAACGGGGCGGGTCTCTGCTGAGGGGCCTGCCGGCGCCCCTGCAGGAACCACTCGTCTAATCTGCTGCGTGCAGGTTCTTCCGGGGAAGACCAATCGATCCCGAGGTCTTCGACGGCCCTGGAGAGAACACGGATGATCTCAGAATCCAAGTTCGCCCTTGTGCTGGCCTGTGTTGACGGTATTGGGTTGGAAGTGGAGCCTGTCCAATCGTCCGATGCAGCGAGAGAAAAGCTGTCGTCCTTGTCCTCCTCGTCATCCGACATTCCGAAGGAAACGAGACCTGCCGGTCGCATAGAGGGGCGCTGGTCCGCCTGCGTGAACTGAACTGGCGAGGGGGAATCATACAGAGAGAGCGAGGCATGCGGGGACTGTACCGGCGTGACATCGCTCGTCTCCGTCCGCTCAGGCATCCTTTGTGAACGGCGCTTTTTCTTGCGCGTCTCGAGCAAAGGTAAAGAGAGAGCGGATGCAGCGGGGTCGTCCTCGGTGAAGACGGCAAGGCGAGCCCGCAGTGTGGGGAGATCCATCACGTCGCACTCAGGGCAGCCGCCCTTGGCGAGTGCAGCTTCTGCATGGTCCCGGCCCAAGCAGGAGGCACAGAGGATGTGGCGATCTCCTCCAACGAGAGGGCCTCTGCACGAGGCGCAGTTGGTGCGAGGCATTTGCAACAACGGTCGCTGCGAAGCAGGGGCTGGTTCCGCTGGATGCTTGTCAACAGTGGCGAAGGCTTAATAATCCAGAGGTTCAGCGAAGTGGTGGTTCGCTGAAGGAGATTTTAATCTAAGAAACTTCACGTACGATGGGCTCAATTTATAGCCTCTGGCCACACCCATCTTGGCGGGCTCTGACGTGTCAGGGCGCGAGTTGCCCTGATTGGACTACGCGTCTGAGCCGCCCTGTCATAGGTTCGTGCAGTTGTCGCAGCACAGCCAATGACCGTGCTCGCCGCTCATCTGTGTGTGCCGTGCAACTACACTGCGTTTTAAAAAAATGGCTTCAAAATTCTCGAGAAAAGGAGTTTTCCCATAGCGTAAGCTACTTACGCAATAGGAGAGACCTATCGAAAGGGAACTTGTTGTGTGATACTTACCATCTGTCTGAGTCACAGACAATATGAGCTAATTAAACATTAATCATTTGATTAATTAGTTTACAGACAATGAAAGAAGAACACTTTAGTATATAGTAGGGCTGGGGGAATTAACGCGTTAATCTTTGTGATTCATTTGAGATGTTTAACCCTCTGGGGTCTGAGGGGGTTTTGGGGCCCTGGAGAAGTTTTGACATGCCTTGATATTTCTTCTTTTTTCAGTTGCTTTAAAATATATTAATGGCTAATGTCTGATTCCACCATATTCAGCACAAACAGGGCTACAATAATATGTGAGAAGCATGTTTTTACATATTTGTATTTATGAGAAAATAACATTTATGCGTGTGTTTTTTTTTAAACTAAATGTTAAGTCACTGAAATAAGGCCATATAACACATAGTAAACATTTGTTCACAAGACTTTTCAGAATGGCATATTGTAGCCCAGAGTTTTTTCTTCAAAATGATGTGAAAATTATCCTGTAAGACACTTTTAGTGTTAGAATGGCTGTATGCGGAGGGGCGTGAAACTTCATGAATAATGCAGTGATTTACACCTGAGGAGACAAAGCCCCTCCCCTAGGAATATCAATGAGGAATGTGACAGAGGGAACTATAGAGAATGAATGTGAGGAGACTTAAAGGGTCATTCCACCCATTTGAACATTGTTTTTTATTTAAAGTGGGTCATATACAGTATGTAGTCGAAATGTAAAATAAATGTTGAATTTGGTGCCTTCGTGACTGAGGAAAGACAAAAAATAACTTCAGGACGCATTTGTATGAAAGACAACAACTCCCACAATGCACCACATTGCACAGCTCCGCAAGCCACTCCCACTAATCCAGAAAGCGCAAATCACTCTTCCGTCTACAAGGCTAGCTACCACCAGAGCTTGAAATTAATTTCTCATTCACACAAAATGTCTAGTTAGTTGGCGAACTCATTAGTGCATTACTCCTCGTTTGTATTTCTTTCGAAAAGGTGAATTATTGCATGGTACCTGGATGTTCAGTCAGAACATATGCGGTGCGAAACTAGGATAGTTCTCAACACAAACGTCCGTGTCCTCATCTGATTCAGAGATTTCGTCCAGGAGAAATTGTCATCGTTGAAATTCTTTGCCGCAGACGGACTCTATCTCTGTGTTCGTAGCGGTTCGTAGTTGCATAGTGAGATCACCGGCGCCACCAGTCCGCCCTAACTCGAGCCAGTCCGGGCTCCTCGTCTGCGGCAGGCAGGTCTTCTGCCTCGGCTGCTCTTCGCTATAATGCGGCTTGTAAAGGTAGCCACAAATACCTGATTCAAGCATCAGACTTCCGAAATCCTCTTCTTCTATATCATATTGAGTACTCTCCTCCGCTATTGTCATAACTTTACATCTGTCTCCACAGCGCCTGTTAGCTTAGCTTCAAACAAGATGGAGGATATTGCTTTCAGTTTCAGAGAGTAAAGTCCCACCCACTGATCTGTAATAGGTCTGTAGCGTGAGCGGGTCCCGCCCCCTGGGAAAGATGAGGAACTAGTGCTTGTAGTCTCAACAGAAATCCCCCCCTCTTACACTTCCTCCGACAATGACGCAAAATGACGATTTTTGCGTCATTGTAGGAGGAAGTGTAAGAGGTAAATAACGGATTTCTCCCGTCTCAGGGGAAAATGAGAGAGTGTTGCACGACCATTCAATAATATGACAGGGTTTCTAACAATGCAAAGCTTAATGCAAATGGGTGGAGTGTCCCTTTAATGATTGAATGTATCGTTTGAAGTTTATTCAAAAAAGCAGAGAGTCGAGAGTCTTACTGAAGATGGATGGTTTGTATGAGCCCACTCATCCACCTATGTGTATAGCCTACTCGCTCACATAGTATTGCACATAAGCTTTGTAAACTTTGAAGAGAACAGTTCACAGCACACAGTTTTGAGATAAATAAATAAATAATCAGTCGGCTATAAATAAAGCAATTGTGAGCGATAAATAAACAAAAGTAAAGGCAGGTATCTCACAGTAAATGCTTATGCCCCGTTGATGCGGGCTCTAAGCAAATCAAATGTGAGCAAAATAAACAAAAGTAAAGGCAGATCGCGATCCTCGCAGACCACTCCTAAGGCTAGTAGCGGAAGTTCGGAAAGGTGGATATAAGTAGTGAAATCAAAGCAATCCAATTGTTTTGAGAATACAGTTACATGTCTTTGTGCCATTTTTGAAAACAGTTCCTGTTCAATTGAAGACACAAGTGAACATCACATGCCTGGCATTTCCAAGGTGTGTCCTGCCTTTTACCAAGCTGTACTTTGCAAAGCACACAGCACTTGCGACCAACTGTGGAAATATTCTTTGCATCTGAGGTCAGTTCAGCTCCTGGTACGGGTATATGGTCACTGCTGGTTTGTTTTGGTGCTACATTCTGTGACACACCACAGAGCTCTGCAATAAGTATGTGCTTACTCTTTCTGATTTTCGACTGTGTTGCTGCACGGAGTGCGCGCCCTCCGAGTTGCAGGTGAAGGTGATACAGCTACATTCCTTTTTAAAAAAAGTTGAAAACTATTATTACATAAATATTTCATTACATTACATAAGTAAAGTACCATTAGTCTATATGAATAACTGATGCGAATAATTGTAGACACGTGCTGTATGCCAATATTGCGTGTCAATGGTCCATTACCGGCACAACGCAAACATTAACACATTTGCAATTCATCAGCTGGGCATATTTACACATTTCAGCAAATTTACACACATTTGCAACAGCTATTTGCAAGCACTCTTCATTGATGATAATAAGGCAGCATAAACACTATACATAATATATACACAGCATAAACACTATACATAATCTAAACATACATAATATTTTTTTTAATTAATTTCCAAATTCTAACTTTCATACATACTAGGCCCTATGATCTAAACATATCATTTTACATATTATACAGTATAGTCTAGACCATTTAAATATAACTAAAACCTGCCTATTAAAATATATTTTAAATGTCAATCGGCTACTTTGAATTGCAAGTATGATAATGGCCCAACCAGTAAAATATGTACATGTTTATATAAAATAGCTTGTCAACTAATGCAAGTAAATTTAAAAAGACTTACTCATCCGAAATTTTATCCACGGCTGGATCAAGTCGCTCTTCAAAATGCAAACGTTCGTCATCAGAGTCCCGCTCTTCTTCTGAGGAAAAAGTGAACTCTTCGTCACTATCCAGGACGAGCTGAAGGGCTTCCTCACCGGTGTATCGTGTCATCTTCCAAGCGCGCAGGAAAGTGAATGAATGAAACTTGCTTGGTTTTGAGACATTTACCTGGGGGCGTTTACCTATTTTGCATAGATCACCTCAACACATTATCTTATGAATAGCGCGCTCTACGAGTGGGTGTGAACTCATTACAGATAATTAGCTGAGACGGGAGAAACTGTACTTCTCTTTAGTTTCTTACAGATTACATTGCAGGAGAATATTTGTTTTAAATGTGAATTGTTTTATTTAAAAGTAGAAATTTAAAGCTTTCTTTACATGCATGTTTCATGGTTGTGTGATAAGTATTAGCTGAGTTTCAGTTAATTTTCCAGACTTGTTTCAGAAAGATTTTTGCGGAGACAGAGTGAGCTGAAAGCACACCCTGTTTATTTTATTTATTTAAAAATAAAAACAAGGTTTTGGTGTTAATGTGAGTTTACACAAATAAAAGAAGACACTCTATAGTTTATAATCATGTATTTATTTTATTTATATGACCATAAATGACGACGTATTTTAAGTCTATGTTGCTGCTATGTGAAAAAAATCCAGCAAAACGCGCGGGCGCGTTTCTCGACCCCAGAGGGTTAACGCATTAAAAAAAAATAACGCAATTGACGCAGCACCTTTTTTTGCCTCGTTGACTAATGACTTCCTGTTGTGGCTGCTATTGAAAAGGCCGAAAATATTCCGTCCCGCCCCTCCGTGTTCGGCGATCAAGTTTCAAGTTAAATCTGAGTATGTTGCATAGAACTGAATGAAGAATAATATATTGATATACTGATGTTTAATATTTTAATATAGGGCTATTTTCTGTCCAATTTGTATGGACATTTTTCTTTTTTTCCAACTTTTTTGTGTTGTTTAATTTAATTAGTGATTCTACGTTTAATAATAATAATAATAATAATATGTTTATTTTATATAGCACCTTTCTGAGGACTCAAGGTCGCTTTACAATAATTACAAGTACACATAACATAGAAACATGACATAGAGACGATACATATAAACTGTGAAGGACAACATAGTAGAGGTATAGTACATAGAATCTGAACATTCAGGGGTCAGGGAAACAAGTGACAAAAAGATGTGTTTTAATGTGGGTTTTGAAGTCTTGTAGTGATGAGAGATTGCGGATTTGTTGTGGAATTGAATTCCAAAGAGTTGGGGCAGCGGTGCAAAATGCCCTTCCACCAAATGATGATAGTTTGTGCCGTGGGATTGTCAACAGACCGGTATCAGATGATCTAAGTGTGCGGACAGGTGTGTATGTATGGATGAGGTCAGAGATATAGTTTGGGGCAAGACCATGGAGTGCTTTGAATGTAATAAGGAGTATCTTGTACTGAATGCGATAGCGGATGGGTCACCAATGTAGACTGCGTAAGATGGGAGTAATGTGGGAAGATTTCTTAGTGTAAGTGAGGACTCTGGCGGCAGAGTTCTGGATATATTGAATTTTATTTAATGATGAGTTTGGTAGGCCATAGAAAAGAGAATTGCAGTAGTCAAGCCGTGAACTGATGAAAGCATGAACTAGGGTCTCAGCATCACTGATGGTAAGAAATGGACGTAAGCGTGCAATATTGCGAAGGTGGAAGAAGGCAGATTTAGTGAGAGAGGAGATGTGAGGAAGAAAGGAAAGAGAGGAATCAAAGATTATACCCAGGTTTTTGACAGTGGTGGAAGGTTGAACCGGAACTCCAGCAATAGTGAGATTGTCAACACAGACCCGGGATGTAGTTTGAGGTGAACCAATAAGAAGTAAATTTGTTTTGTCTGTGTTGAGTTTGAGAAAATTATTGGTCATCCAAGCATTTATTTCATCAATACAAGCTGATATGGAAAGCATTGGGAAAGGAGCATTGCGTTGGGAGTGGATGTATAGTTGGGTATCGTCAGCATAACAGTGGAATTTGAAGCCATGATGACGGATGATATCACCTAGTGGAAGCATGTAGATAATGAAGAGAAGAGGCCCGAGAACAGAACCCTGAGGAACACCGTGCGGGACAGAGGCAGAAGTGGACTTTGACTGGCGGATGGAGATGTAATGCTGGCGATCAGACAGGTAGGAGGTGAACCAGGATAGGGCAGTTCCAGAAATACCAAGAGCAGAGAGTCGTGAAATGAGAATACTATGAGAGATTGTATCAAATGCAGAGGAAATGTCTAGGAGAATTAGAATACTGGTGGAGCCGGAGTCAGTGGCCACAAGGAGATCATTAACAACCCTAAGAAGTGCAGTCTCAGTGCTGTGAAGGGTGCGAAAACCAGATTGAAAACATTCATAAAGGTTGTTGGATGACAAGTGAGTTTGAAGTTGAGCAGCAACCACTTTCTCAAGCAGTTTTGAAAGAAATGGTAAATTAGAAATAGGTCGGTAGTTGGCCATGTCAGAGGGGTCGAGGCCAGGTTTCTTTAGGACAGGAGTGACGGCAGCAGTTTTAAGTTCCAGAGGAACAACACCAGTGCTTAGAAGTTGAGTGATGAGAAGTGAAATCAATGGTGAAATAACGGGTGCACATTTTTTGAGTAGAGTAGTAGGAGCAGGATCAAGATGACAGGAGGATGAGTTTGCTTTGTTAATTAGCTCAGAGATATAAGCAGGGGTTGGCGGGGCAAAAGCAGTGAGAGTACCAAATGTTGAAGAGGTGGGTAAGACATGTGTAACAATAGTAGAGGTAGTGGATGGGAAGAGAGTATAAATTCTATCAGTCTTACTTTGAAAGAAGTGTAGAAATGACTCACAGAGGTCTGCGGAGTTACTCATAGCGGGTGCAGGAGGGTTGGTGAGTTTGTTGACTATAGAAAACAGTGTTTTTGGTCGAGAGGATGCATTGTTAATGATGGTAGAGTAGTAAGTAGAGCGTGCAGTATTTATAGCAGATTTATAGAACTGAATATGGTCATTGTAAGCAGTGAGGTGAACAGTCAAACCAGATTTCCTGTATAGGCGTTCAAGACGACGACCAGCTGTTTTTAGATTGCGAAGTGCTGGGGTAAACCAGGGAGACGTGTGCGTAGAAGGCACAAATCTGCTTTTAAGAGGGGCGTGGATATTGAGGGCAGTGGAAATACAGGCATTATATTTGGTAAGGATATCAAGTGAGCTTGTGTGTTCAGTGATGTCAGAGAGATGAGTTTGTACAGAATCAGAAAACAGTATAGGATCAACAGAATTTTGGTTACGGTATGTTATAGTGGATTTCACCCTGAGGCGGGGAAGAGGCATTTCACATTTTAGTTCAACGAGGTGGTGATCAGACAGTCCAATCTGAGAACCAAGTACGGAAACATTATGTAAACCAGTAGTGCAGACGAGATCAAGTGTGTGACCTTTTGAGTGTGTAGCAAAATCGACATGCTGTACAAGATTGAAACATTCAAATACTGACAAGAGTTCGCGTGATTCAGCACAATCGGTATCAACGTGTATATTGAAGTCACCAAGTAATATAACACATTGAGATAAGACAGATGAAAGGGTTAACAGTTCATGTAGTTCACTGAAAAAGTTTGACATAGATTTAGGTGGACGATACAGGAGAGTCAAGAGCATTGGAGATGTGCCGGAAACTTTGAGAACTAAATATTCAAAGGTTGAAGTCACATGAAAGTCAATAGTTTTGACAGAAATGCTGTTGCAATAAACAGCAGCCAGGCCACCACCCCTTGATGTCAGACGAGGTTTGGCCAGGTAGCTGTATCCAGAGGGAGTGTATACGTTTAAATGTTGATGATTACAAGTTTGGGGGAAATGCGATTAATTGCGATTAATCACAGCAAATTGTGCGATTAATTAGTTAATTTTTTAATCAATTCCCAGCCCTAGTATATAGCCTATTAATATATTAACCATGAGAGACTACAACATATTAACTATGAATTAGATATAAACTAATGGTTTGCAAATGATTTGTAAGTACTTTGTATATAGCTTGCTTATATACCCATACAGATGTTAACCCCAAAAAACGAATTGACCCTCGATGAAACTGAAAAATGAGACTTAATAACACTTTATTACACGGCTCTGTGGAATACTTGATTCAGATTGGTCAATAGCACCATCCAGCAGTTTGTTATGGTGCGTTCAAGTCATCTTGTATAGATCGCATTTGAGTTGAACACACTTGAACGCCACCACAATGTCGTAAATACCAGTGGGGAGCTCGGGAGTTTCTCTAAGCCCCGATCTTTACGAGTTGTGGGTGTGTATATGGCGGAATATCACAATACTTAAAGGTCAGGCTTTCCTATATTTACAGCGCAGTAAGCTAATTGCCGGCACAGAATATGATGGCATTATAATATAACAATGCAACATGTAACTATAAAGTCGGCAGTGGCTTCATAAATTAATTAAAACCATTAAAAAAATATAAAGTACACCTGATGCACATTTCTTTGTTCTTCATTTTCTAGAACAAGAGTTTAAGAACCTTACTGTATTTTTGTGTAATTGTCACGGTTTATATATTCACTGTCTCCTCTCTCGTCTTCTTGTTGAGTGTGTGTGTGTATGGGTGGAGCCGCTGATCACTGCTGCTGATCAGCTCACCTGCCGCAGCTGATCAGCGCGCCAGCTGCAGCTGATCAGCGCACCCTATTTAGTCTCTCTGTTGTCACCTTGTCTTTGTCAGAGCGTTGTTGGATGTTCCATGTGTTTCCCGTGTGATCCTGCCTGTTGTCAGAGCCTGTGTGTTCGTCATCGTACTGCACTTCTGTCACCCGCGCTACATACTTCCTGGTTTCCGGACTGAGTTCATCACCATCATCACCGTCATTCTGCATCGGAGATCCGGGCTGTCCTCAGCGTCCCTGTGCTGCCAAGTGCAATTCATCCCTGGACATTATCTTTCACCACTCTCACTGTCTCTGACCTGCTCACCTTAATAAATATATCTTTGAACTTGCGATTGAATCATCTTCGTCATTTCATTACAGAACGCTCTGACCATAATGGATTCAGCAAGTACATCTCAATGAGTTTCTGTCACGCAGCATTTCAAGAATGGACCAACAGGAGGAAAATCTGGCTGTTACAGGACGAGCGGTACAAGCCTTGGTAGCACAGGTGTCCGAGCTGACCCAACAGATTCAACAACTCGCTTGTCCCACTGCGCCCAGCCCACCGCCGATTCCCCCCACTCTCCACCAGCAGCCAGCCGCCAGCCGCCAGCCCGAACCGCTCCTGCCTACCCCAGAGTTATACTCTCATGAGCCTAATTACTGTAGAGCTTTTCTGACGAAATGTTCCATGTTCTTTGCCCTACAACCTCAGACTTTCAGCACGGACGAATCTAAGGTAGCCTTCGTCCTTACGCTACTCTCGGAACGGGGACGCTACTACTCTGTGGGGAACGACGGTGTGGGAAAACCAACATCTCTGCTGTTCCTCATTCCAGGCACTCTCGGAGGAGATGAGACGTGCTTTCAACCGGGCGGTGGCAGGAAGAGAGGCAGCTCGCCAACTCGCCGATCTCCGTCAAGGTAATTGCTCGGTTTCTGATTACTCTATTGACTTCCGAACTTTGGCCACCGAGTGCCACTGGAATGAGGAAGCGCAGTGGGACATGTTCCTGCATGGGCTGGCTGACCGCATCCAGAAGGAGATTTTTACCCTGGATCTGCCCGGTAAACTCGATGGACTGATTGAGCTGGCTTTGAGGGTGGACGCTCCCCTTAGCCAACTGGAACAACGATCCAGGATGGTTCCTCATCCCAGGAGCGTCGAATGCCCTCAGTCCAGCGGCAGTGATGCGGTCAGCCCCGTCTTTGATCCCAAGCCCATGCAGGTGGGTCCAGCTCGGCTTTCCTGGGAGGAGAGAGAGAGACGGAGATCCCGGGGTCTTTGCCTCTACTGTGGCGGAGCTGGACACTTCCTATACAACTGTCCAGTAAAAGACAGGGACCCGGTCTTTTACTTATAGGAAGTGTCCAACAGTAAACAGGAGGCTACTGTCGGGCGGGATCTCCGTGGATAAGACCTCATCCTCTACTCTCCTTCCGGTAAGACTGTTGTGGGCAGCCCGATCCCACGTCTGTCAAGCACTTCTGGATTCAGGGGCGGAGGGTAACTTCATGGACTTGTCACTGGCTCAGACACTCAGTATACCCATCACTCCACTAAAGGACACCATTTCTGTCAGTGCACTCAACAGTCAGGAACTCCCCACCATCACTCTTACCACCAATCCTCTGACACTCATCACATCTGGCAATCACACTGAACAAATTTAATTTCTGCTCCTGGACTCACCCCTGGCTCCCATCATCCTCGGTCACCCTTGGCTGGTTCAGCATAGCCCACTGGGGACGCAATTCTGTTTCGTCATGGAGTACTCAATGTCATGAGTCTTGTCTTGTGTCTGCCTGTTCGTCTGTGTCTTGATCTGTGTTTCAGAAGGAGGTGGTGAATTTATCTAACGTGCCCTCAGAGTACCTCGACCTGAAGGAAGTGTTCAGTAAGTCCTGTGCTGCTTCTCTCCCTCCGCATCGTCCCTATGACTGTGCTATAGATTTACTCCCAGGTATGTCTCCGCCTAGGGGCAAGCTTTATTCACTTTCTGTTCCGGAAAGGGAGGCCATGGAGAAATATATTTCTGATTCTCTAGCCTCCGGATTCATCGGCCCTTCCTCTTCTCCTCCGTGGGCGGGATTCTTTTTTGTGGGGAAGAAGGATGGTTCTCTGCGACCTTGTATTGATTACAGAGAGCTTAACAACATCACGGTAAAGAATACTTATCGATGTCTTCAGCTTTCAAGAGGTTGTAGGGAGCATCCGTCTTCACAAAATTGTATTTACGTAACGCCTATCATTTGGTTCGCATCAGGAAGGGGGGTGAATGGAAAACTGCGTTTAACACCCCAGGGGCCATTTTGAAAACTTGGTTATGCCGTTTGGGCTTTCCAACTCCCCATCGGTTTTCCAAGCACTCGTCAATGATGTGTTGAGAGACATGGTAGATCAGTTCATATGTGTTTACCTGGATGACATATTGATTTTTTCTCCGTCTCACCAGGAACACGTTCAACACGTCAGACGAGTGCTTCAGAGGTTGCTAGAGAATGGGCTTTTTGTCAAGGTTGGAGAAATGCGCTTTTCATGCACAGCCTGTTCCTTTCATAGGTTACATCATCTCTTCTGAGAGAGTGCTTATGGATCCTGACAAGGTTAAGGCTGTGGCAGATTGGCCAAGTCCAGATTCCCGTAAGGCCCTACAGAGGTTTCTGGGGTTTGCCAACTTCTATCGGCGGTTCATTCGCAACTTCAGCCAACTAGTCGCACCTCTGACTGCCTTGACCTCCCCCAGAACAATGTTCAGGTGGTCCGATACAGCCGAGGCTGTATTCTCCAACCTCAAAAGTCACTTTGTTTCGGCTCCCATCTTAGTCGCCCTTGATTCCTCATGTCAGTTTGTGGTGGAGGTCGATGCGTCAGAGGTGGGGGTAGGTGCAGTTCTATCCCAACGTTCTTCCTCAGACGACAAGATGCACCCTTGCGCGTTTTTTGTCCCATCGTTTATCACCTGCCGAACGTAATTATGACATT
Organism: Squalius cephalus; assembly: GCF_949319135.1. Lineage (NCBI taxonomy): Eukaryota > Metazoa > Chordata > Actinopteri > Cypriniformes > Leuciscidae > Squalius > Squalius cephalus. The sequence goes on along the minus strand of NC_137132.1, from coordinate 21,670,049 downwards.
GGTAACAGAGAGTTGTGGGCCGTCAAGTTAGCGTTAGAGGAGTGGCGTCATTGGTTAGAAGGGTCAGGGGTACCTTTTATCGTTTGGACCGATCATAAGAACCTTGAAAATATTAGATCTGCTAAAAGACTCAACTCCAGGCAGGCTCGATGGGCACTTTTTTTCCGGACGTTTTGACTTTTCTCTCCCGTACCGCCCCGGGTCCAAGGACATCAAAACCGATTCCTTATCTCGCATTTTTTGATCCACCCGAACGCCCGGTTACTCCCGAGTGCATTTTGCCCAAGAAGATAGTTATCTCCACACTCACATGGGAGGTCGAATCGAAGGTCAGGTCGGCCTTAGAAGGGGTAACGCTTCCGCCCGGTTGCCCACCGAGTCAATTGTTTGTGCCGGAGGAGTTACGGTCCGAAGTCATTTGATGGGGTCATTGTTCCAACATTGCTTGTCATCCAGGAGTTAACCGGACTAGCTGTTTAGTAAAGTAATGATTCTGGTGGCCATTAATGGCTCGCAACATTTTGTTTTGGCTTGCTCAGTTTGTGCCATTGGTAAGATGTCTAACTGACCTCTTGATGGGTTACTCCATTCGCTGTCTGTCCCTTCGAGACCCTGATCCCACATAGCGCTAGATTTTGTCACCGCTCTCCCGCTCTCTAATGGCATGACGGTTGTGGTCTCCGACAGGGGGTTCCAATTTGTGTCCAAATTCTGGAAAGTGTTCTGTAGATTACTAGGGGCTACAGTCAGTCTGTCTTCAGGTTACCATCCCCAGAGCAATGGTCAGACCAAGCGAGCCAACCAAGATTTGGAGAGAGTGTTGCAATGTTTGGTGTCCAAGAGTCCTTCATCCTGGAGCCAACGACTTTGTCATCCAGGGGCCTCTCTCCGTTTGAGTGTAGTCTAGGGTACCAGCCACCAATTTTTCCGAGTCTGGATTCTGAAGTCACAATCCCCTCCGCTCACGCCTTCGTCCAGAGGTGCCACCGCAAATGGACCAGAGCCCGTGAGACTCTGCTCCAGGTGGGGGCGCGCACTAAGGCTAAGGCCGATCGCCACCGGTCAAAGCCTCCCGTAAACGTCGTGGGTCAAAAAGTGTGGCTTTCTACCAAGAACATTCCGCTTCACTCCATGTCTAATAAGCTAGCTCCCAAATTCATCGGCCCGTTCACTGTCACCAAGATCATTAGTCTGGTGACAGTCCGCCTCAAACTTCCTCCGGCGTACAGGAGAATTCACCTCGCCTTTCATGTCTCCAAATTGAAGCCTGTTTTTCGTTCTCACCTTAATCCGCCAGCCCCGGTTCCCCCACCGCCGCGACTCGTAGATGGGGAACCTACGTATTCGGTCAATCGTATTCTGGACTCGAGATGGAGGGGTCGCGGATTCCAGTAAGAGCGATGACTGTACCTGCAGTGTTTGGGAGAAATGCAAACTAAATGCGTTGGAGATCACTGCTGGATCATTAACAATTTCATTATTGATTGTCATGTTACTCGTGGTACTGTTGGACTTACCAAGTAAGGTATTAATTTTTTTCCAAAATTGTTTAGGATTACTGAAGTCATTTGACAAACTATTTCTGTAGTCTGTATTCTGTATTCTGTTTGTCTGTGGCTTTAGCATTTCTTGTTTGGGTAGTACACGTGTTTCGTAGCCGTTTGTATTCCTTCCAATCACTAGGAAGTTTTGTATATTTGTGTTTATTCCAAGCCCTATCCCTCTGCTTAAACAGACTGATAAGATCCCCATTTACCCAAGGTAGATGATGACCTTTGACCTTAACAGTTGTCCATGGGGCATGCTTATCAATGACTTGCACAAATTCTGTATAAAAGAAATTCCAGGCAGCTTTCGCATCAGGAATTAGGCTAAGTCTATTCCAATTTATCCTTCTCACATCATTTATAAATAAATCACTGTTAAATAATTTCATGTCACGGATCCTAATATATTTAGGAGAAAGATGGGGAGTTGAAATTTTCCAAACGCAATATATGATAGAATGGCCGCTGAAACAATCCGAGAGAACACCAGATTTTATTATTCTGTTGGGGTGTGTGACTAGTATCCAGTCAAGAAGAAATTTGCAACTTGGACTGATTCTTGTAGGCTCTTTAATAATTTGTGTAAAATTTTAACAATTGAACATGTTACGTTCCATGAGAGTACAAGAATCAGTCCCCCAATAGCATCATTTCTGATGAGTCACCAAGCGATGAAACAGTGGCTAGGATGTTTCGAACAGACTCTAGCTTGGGAGATGTTGGTGGGCGATATATATTAAAAGTAAAGATGAAAAACCGCACTCTCAGGTTCTATTTTCATACATTTATTATTACTATGTCCTCACAGACGCGTTTCGGCCTAAGCCATCATCAGTGTGTACTATGAAACACCGAAAAGATTGTTTTTTAAAAAGAAACACATCGCAGGTGAACCTCATTCCGCAAATCATCAGCACCTTCAGGTGCATCAAGTTACCAACATTGTGGAAACACCAGGAATAACACAACATACCATATGTAATGTCCATGTGACCCTTATGAACAATTTATACAAAAACAAAAAATGATAAAAAAAAAAATATATATATATATATATATATAATATTAATTTCAAATTACATGATTTCATAAAAAATAATTCAAAGGCAATTCTTCATTTAAACCAGTAGGGTATACTGTTTGAAGTGTATAAACAAATTAATTTCAGAATACATGGTAAATACAAAAAAAATAAAAAATAAAAATAATATATATATATATTGATAAATAATATAAATAATATCGATATATATTGCCAATTATTAATTGTTTATTTGCATGAAGAATAACCTTAACAAAGATACCTTCAAAAAGCTCAGGTTTCACTTTAGGAGTAATTAATTGTGATTTCAAATTTGATGAAATGTAAGTGGCGACCCCACCTCCCCTGGATCCTCTATCTAACCTACCTGTATATATGATGTAGTTGTCCAGTTTAACATTGGAGTCTGCTGTATTTTCATTTAACCAGGTTTCAGATAATGTTATAATATTGGGATTATTATAAACAAGCCATGCCCTTAGTTGATCAATTTTAGGAACTAAACTGCGAATGTTTAGATGAATTACATGAAGACCTTTACCCATTGATTACAGTTTGAAAAGCGAAAGTAGAGCCAACTGGACATGTCTGATTTACAATAATGGTAGTGATTGGGGTAAGGTGAAAATGAGAGCAAACCAACATGCAAACCACAGGCGCACACACACACACACACGCACATGCACACACACACACACAAAAATAAGATCTTGCATTGAAACTGTTGGAAACTTTATTCCTTCATCGAAGCAAGACCAGGAGATGTTGGGATATCGTTCAAGCAGAAGTTATTCTTCATTGAGGACTTCGCTGAGCGTTGCTGCAGTCATCCAACAATCTAACTCAAACAGTATACATTGTAGTGTATATACATTCCAAGGGAGAGGGATTTACATTGAGGTTGAACAAAGCATGTAAATGAAGTTTACAGGATAAGGAACTCTAAACTCCGCCCTAGACTCCAGAGTGTTACCAGTCCTAATCCAATCAGCATAACTATTCAGTGTCTGGGGCTGTGGCTCTGGCTCCAAGAGCCATTAAAGACAATAAAGAGAAACAGGAATTGCAACTTTGCTGAGCAGAATCATTCGTGTGAGAGTCATCTTAACCTTAAAAGCTAAATACAATGTTCTTCACCGTGATGTTATGTAAGGAAGCATCTTTGAAATAGATTCTTAAATTTGTTATTCCACAAAACAAAGCAAAAATGTCAACAAATCAAATAACTGTCCTTTGCTCGCTCCCCTAAAAATAACATTACTGAGCTTAATCAATCATATTACTTTATTATATTTTACTAGATAAATAAAAGAGATCCACAACGGATTTTAGGAGTTAAATCTCAGTGTGATAGAACAACAAAACAGCGTACTATTGCCAACTAAAAATTGGCAAGCCTCCAAGCCGTAAAAAGGCAGATAATTAATCAGAAAATCAAAATCAGGTCGCACCTGTAGACGTCTCTTATCCTTGAATGGAATGACGTCAAGCGCTGAACAGCGCGTCATACCGTACATACGGAAGTAAACAAAACTAGCATGACAACAGTCATGGCAAAAGTGAAGTCTCATCTTCCGAGTTGAGTGAATCAAAGGAGTCGATAAACTTGGACGCCAAATGTAAAGTTATTCGCTGTCAATGTGATGCCAAAATGAATGGGAGTCAATGGAATACTAACAGCAGGTGGGGGTCTGCTAATCAATGGCGGCGCCCAGGGAAGCTTCAGTTTTTTCTGAAACATTACCCCCCTGGGCTCAGGGCAGGCTCATCCGGGTTACTGAAGTCAACAGCGCTAGGAACGTTTTTTTCTTTGTGGAAGTTTTGCATTTGGTGAGCTAATAAAGTATTAAAACTATTTTGTGTATTTAATTATGCCATCCAGTATTGTGGACTCGCTCTCTCTTGTTTCATGCAACTGCTGCCATTTTGTGACTATTGTTTTGTATTATAAGTTACAAAGGTACGATTTTAAAACAGTTTAATCGTAAATAAATATCTCTTATTTCCATAATTTTTTAAATGCTGTGTAATAAGTGGTATGACTGTATACCGTATTTCTTTTAATGTCCATCTAGTTTGAACCTGAAAAAAATCACCTGCCTGTAATTTTCTAGTAATCCTGAGGACCTTGATTAGCTTGTTCAGGTGTGTTTGATTAGGGTTGAAGCTAAACTCTGTAGGACAGTGGCCCTCCAGGACCGAAGTTGCCCATCCCTGATGTAGATCCAGCCAGTCCTCATCACCCTGTCTGGGGTTATTTTGAGAGAACAACCGGCTGGTTGTTTTACATTATCCCTTACTTGGCTGACATTAAAATTCTCAGGTGTCTGGATTGTTTCAGGTTTGTTTTTTGTCTCTCTATTGTGTCACAGGTGTGGAGCTGCTGGACAGTATTACATAAGCCATAATGAGCAAACAGCCACTAATGAGCAATGTTTGCTTGTTACTTTGCCTATATCCTGTGCTTGTCAAAACATATTGTCCAGAGGATTGCATTCTTCTGCTACTCACTCATGTTCTCTTGTCCAGTTGGATTTGCTTTTGTTCCTTCTTGCCCCTGCACCCTGGAGGCATTGTTTGTAAATGATTGTTTTCTGTATAGAGAATCTGCATGCATTATTCCTATAGTGGCCTTCTCCCGGCAACAGTTTGTGCATGCAAGCCACTTTCTTTTATGATTAAAGTATATACAGAATATTGAAACACTGCTGTCCACATCTGCCTCTCCTGTTTTTACTACCATCATATCTGCCGTATTTTTTCTGTTGTTAATTTAATTCAATAACTGTTATTAAAACATCATCTTTATCAAACCTCCTCTTATTCCAGTCATTCCTGACAGAAATATACAACAAAAAAACAATAAAATTAACAATAAAATAAATTTCTTGCTAAAATGTTTGCTTTACAATTTGTTTTCGGGGTCAGTAACTAAAAACAAACACAGTACAGCACAGCACACACATTTGAAATCAGATGGATTCATTCATAAATAAATAGGCCTAAACAAAATTTCACTGCTGTTAACCAACACACGTCTAATGTGTCATGTTAAGAGTCTAGCAGACTGAATTTATTTTCTGCTTGCACACTTTTATTTTCCACATTATGGATCTAAAAATATTAATGATATACATGAATGTATTTTTTCATATAGGTAATTTAATTCACAATGATTGAAGAACGCATAGAGAAGCATTACAGTCATTTTGAAACGTTCCCTCTAATTGGTGCAGATCTGTTGTTAAGCATTTTTCGGATTAAGTCTTTGATTTTAGCTGTGTTTAAAACATAAATGATGGGATTGAGCATTGGTGGAAGAGCTAATGAAAGAGAACCGATGATATTCCTGGCATTAGTAGTAGGTGAAGCAATCAAAATGCATATTATGGGAAGAAAGAATGATCCAACTACCAAAAGGTGAGAAACACAGGTCTTCAGTGCTTTTAAACGTCCTTCCCAAGTTGTAATTTTACATAAAGCAAGAAAAATGCCCACATATGTCAGGACTATAATTAAAGGTGGTGCTACAATGAATAAAGCTTCAATGAGGATTGCGAATAATGTATTAATGCTATTGTCATTGCATGGCAGGTTCAGCAATGCTCCATAGTCACAATACCAACTGTCTATCACGTTGGATGTACAGAATGAAAGTCTGGTCATCAAATATGTCGACAGTGTTACCATACAGGTGTTAAATGTCCATATTACTGAAAACACTACAGACATTAACTTATTATTCACTATAGCATGATATCTTAGAGGAAAACAAATTGCAATGAAACGATCAAATGACAGAACAACAAGAGTGGAAGTTTCCACAGTAATAAAGACATTCACAAAAAACATGTTTGCCAAACAAGCATTGTATGAGATGTACTGTGAGTCAAACAAAAAAATCTTCATCATGCTAGGAATCAGTGCATTAGTTTCACCAATGTCAGCCAAGGCCAAGTTAAACACACCTATGTACATTGGACTGTGCAGGCTCCGGTCAAGAGCTATAATGAGAAGGACTATAGAGTTCCCAATTACAGTAATAAAATATATGATAAATAAGAATATATAGTAATAAGTTGTGTATGGTATACCTGTGAGCCCAGTGATGAAAAAGTATTCAGGATGAACAATTGATATATTCTGGGATAAACTCATGGCAGCTTTGCGTTTGTTGTTTTGCACAGGCTGAAAATAGAAATTACTATAAAGAAATAACCAAAATATGGACTACTAAATTGTCATCTCACACTTTTAACATCTAATTTTCAAATGTCGAAAATATACCTTTATGTAAACTTTCAGCATGATATTTGAATCACAGACTAAATAATATTAAAGTTTTAGAGCCAGAGAAAACAATGACAGTGTCTGAATGTTTGTGAGCTGCTCTGAATTGAATAGTCTGTTTTAAATGCCCATCCTTAATCTCTCATGTCGCAAAGATCATTGGACATCTGCGTCATTGAATCCAAATATATACTGATTCATCTCTTGAGAGCTTTCAGACAACATAATGATGTTATACTTGTATGCTGAAGTAAATGTTCTGCCTGCTTTAGTTTTGATAAACATTTTAATCACTGGCTACACAATTCCCCTTTGTGAAGTTCGCATTAGTGCACATTATATTACAGTAACTCAAGGATATTTTTAATTCTATGTAACAGCAACTGCAGGACAACTTATGTCCATGTGTTGGCCTTAACAGCGAGCGGTGGAAATGGTTGAGATCCTCTCTGGGAGGTCTATTCAAATATACACAGTGTTGGGAAGGATACTTTCAAAATGTATTCTGTTACAGAATACAGAATACATGCCCAAAAATGTAATTTGTAACGTATTCCGTTACGTTACTCAATCTGAGTACTGTATTCTGAATACCTGGATTACTTCCACATTGAATTGCATTTTATAAGTGTCGGCCATCAAATCCATCATATCCTGCTTAATAAACAGGCCTGTTCTTGTGGGGTGGGGGTGCGGTGATGCGGTGGTGTATGCCAATAAAGCATCTAAAATCTGTCACAAAGAACCGGCAAAAGTAATAATTATGAATATGTCAAATATAGAAAGGAGATATTTATTATGCTGAGCGCCCGTTTCACACATACTCCGTATGCTATGTGATACAGGAGCAGCACACTCTTTAATAGACGTATTCAAGTTTAAACTATTTAAACAACATATTAATCAATGCATCTATATAGATTAAGTTGTTCAAGCAAGTGGTAACATATTTAACATGTAGGCTATTAAAATCGCAAACATTTTAAATTAAAACTTAAATGGACAAAAACAGCCGACTCTCATGCCTTTTCTTTTGCATTTAAATTTTAATACAATAAATCTTGCATGCCACAAATAACTTGTTTTTCAACCTCCACGAATCAGACGAGTGTTGTTCATTATTTCGCCTTGTTAAAGTAAACTGTATAGGCCTAGTTTTCATTGCTTTACCCCGGTCTTAAAGTAAAAAGATGACTGTGAAAAAAAGCAGTATTTAATTAAATACATTTATGATGGTATTACTACATTTTATTTAATTAAATGCATTTATGGTGAAATTACTACATTTTCAGGTCAATCTGTGTTCATTTTGACCACGAAACATGCGCTGTCACTTTAATTCAGCGTTTGCGGCACAGCAGAAATAGACTCGGTGCGGACACGATCGCTGCACTGCTGTATACGCACCGCAACTGGGACGGATAAACGGACCGCAGTGTGAAAGCTCTAACCTGTTAACATGGGTACGGGAAAAAAAAAAACGCACCGCATACACACTGCAAACAGAGTATGTGTGAAACGGGCGTTAATTTATGAGACCAGCTCCAGTTCACGCGCTGGCGCCTCCATGTCCAGATTATCTATTGTCTGCTATTTACTTCTTATTAAATCCAGGCAATTGGTTGATGAAACATTGATTAAAATTAAGATCCAATTAATACAAAACGAAATTCACTTTAAAGAAAGGTTTTGTGCTTTCTGTTTGAGGTCTCTGTGAAAGTTTTAAAGCAGTCTTTTAGTGCCGCCTTCAGAGCGCTCGCGTCCGTAACAGAGAACTGTCTCTTCCATAACATTGTTTTTTTTCCTCATAAATGCGAATACGAAAAATAAAATATTTTATGTTCTGTGGAGAGCCAACCCTTCTTCATACGGTGAGTAGTACTTTTGGTTTGCGCAGTGTAATTCACAGAATTACACAAAATATAGCCTATATATATATAGGCCTATATTTTTTTTTTTTTGCCACCTAAAAGTTAAAGATGTTTTTGTGTCACGCATGTTTATTTCCCTCATATTAAATATAAAACGCATGTAGACCGATATTTTTCTAATGTCTGGACTCCTTTATTAAGGCAGTATGGATATATAAATAGACGTAGGCTATATTGGTATTAATGCATTTTCTGAGAATTTATATTTCAAGTTTTGACTGCACGTATAAAAAAACCCACAAAAAAACCGTAGGCCTACTTTAAGATGCTTCTTCAGATTGGAGGTGGAGTCTTTGGACGACGCTGAAAGGAGGTTGGTTGCTGGCAAGCAGAGGTTGCACTGCACAGTTATATTTCGTTCTCCCTTCTCTTTCTTTAATGTGAAATGCTGTTTGAATTTCCAAGATATAAACGCATTATTGCCCTGGCTCTGTTGTTCCGGCTCTACCTCTAACTCCCGCTGCTCCTCTTCTGACTCCATTGTGACTGATCACGCAAACCGCACAATTTTTCGTTTTCATATTGGGGCTTGAAAATGCATGGAGTTGCCTTTATTTATTTAGAGAGTGAACAAACTCGTGAAACAGAGAAGTATCGTCATGTAATCCATTGATTTCCACAATGTAACTGTATTCTAAATACCAACTATTTAAACTGTAACTGTAACGGAATACAGTTACTCATAATTTGTATTCTGAATACGTAACGCCGGTACATGTATTCCGTTACTCCCCAACACTGAATATACATCTATAATATATAACGACTTTAATATATAACAACCTCCATTATATCTAATACTTACTTACATTTGTTTGTTCTAAATCAGGGGTTTTCAAACCGTGGTTCATGGTTCACCACTAACCGCAAAACATGGACCGCAAAACTTGCTTTGGGCCAATATTTCTTATGAAACGCTTTATACAAATAGTACAATGACAGCATGAAATGCAAATGATTTCATTCATAATGTAGCCTATTTATAATATCACACATATTATTTTTTCCTCAAATGGTATGAATGAGTTTTAAAATACATAGGTGCCTTTATTTTAGGAAGTGAGTCCTTTGCTAGGAAATCATATCAAGGGGATCCTTGGCATCAAATAGTTTTGTAGAGTTGTATTAAAGGACATTTTTAAAGAGTGATTTTGGCACGATGGCGCTAGTCAAGTCAAGTCAAGTCATTTTTTTATGTTTGATCATGTTTGGAAAATAAAGCTGCACTTGGGTTCTATCAATTGCCTCCAGTTTATCTAGATTACAGAATACTTGAACAAATATGAATTGGTCTTGTTTGCCAGAGGGAAAAATTCACTTTTCCCTGGCCCAATACATCGACCATGCCTTTCTGCTGAGCGGTTCCTCGTTTACTGTGGCAATTGTGGATGTGGGGCTCCACAATCCCGCAGTGCACACCGCAGGTCCTTCATGCTCAAAGGAACTATCAGTTTCATCTGCCATCTCCCAGCACCTACCATCTCCTAGTCCTATAAACAACCCTCACAGGCCTCAGCCTCCATCTTCAGTTGTCCAGACTGCAGCCACAACACCTTAGTAGTTTGAGGATGTTTGTAGTTGTAGTCAGGACATAGTGCAGCTGGAGAGGGAGAAAACAGATGTATTGAAAGACACTAGGCAATGCCTTAAAGAAGCCAATGAGACGGACAATGCTGTTCAACGGCAGCTCATTGAGCTCAAGAAGGCCAAGCTGGCCTTAGACGAGAGGAGGCTTGCACTAGAGGAGATGAGTTTTGCAAGGCTCTCAATTTCTGTGCCAATTATTTTGCCAGAAGTCTCAGATAATATGATTATTGTTCATTGGGGATTCATTATGTTTCTGTCATTTCTTGTGCAATGTGAAAAGTGTTCTATATGTAGTTATGATTTATCCCACTGTACAATGTCTTTTGCAGGTCCTGGGAAACTGAATAACCCACATTAATAAAACTAGATGCAATGTTTTTGATTGATAAAACTAGATGCAATGTTTTTGATTAATAAAACTTGATGCAATGTTTTTGATGTCCATGTTTGTTGAACTCCACGTGGCTTAAGGACCTATGAAATACTATAATAATTGTTATGATTGTTATGAGATTTTGAAGTAAATGGCTAATGGTTGATGACTATTTTCAGACATAAGCATGTAAGTTTCAATATTATTAATACATAAAGGCTATATATAAAGGGTGACAGATATATGTACTTTATCTAGGCAATACTATGGTGGCCGAGAGAGCATGTCCCAGCCGGGTTGGTCACTTATTGGGGTCCTCTGGAAACATTTCCGTTGTGTTCTGTTCTATTTGCAGCGTGTTTCTGTATTTGGTGGTGTTGTGAACTTTTGCCGCGTTTCTGTAATTGGTTGTGTTGTGAGTATTTGGAGCACACATGTGTTGTAAAACTGATGAAGATGTTTTCTTAATTTGCGGGTGATTTTCTATTTGCATGTGTTTTCTTCAGTTGCAGCGTGTTGAGCTCTCTCGGCCACCAGACAGAATACATTTCTACAGGTACAGACAAAAAAATAGTCATGTTTTACCAGCACTGTTCTATGTGTGGCAGTTTGCAATTCTAGGTTAAGTCCGACTACGCCACCCGGAAATAGTCCGGGAACCCACAGGTTATTCAGGTACACAAAGCACGCAGATCCGTAGTGGCTGAGTTAAATAGCAGACAACGATGATCGTACAAAACAGTTTTTATTCAAAAAGACACCATTTAATAAATACGACACAATCTTCAATAATAAATCGTAGAGTCAGATAAAACATCACACACACACACACACCCACACATACCACTTCAGAACCTGGGGGATTTGTCCTGACTATTAGATCAACACAGCAACCACTCGTGCTCTCTCACAACACTCCACTCGCTGTGAACACTGCAAACTGTCAGTCAAACCACCACCACACCCAGAAGACTTCAGGAACCACGGGTACCCCAGATTCTGAAGGGAAAAGACAAGAACAATCAATATAACAATAAACACATACTCTTTCCACATAAAACTCTGTCAATGAAGCATATAGTCGCACCCGGCCGTAAAAGGCCTGTCTTTCTCAGTAACAATACCAGCCAACCAGCTGATGCTCGTGGACCGTGATCAGCGCGATAGCGGGCGTTAATGGGTCATTCCCATTATGTTGACAAACACAAAATAAATCACAACAGTAAATCAATACAACACAAACGGAAAATCAATTCAACACAAACAAAACAAAAATACAAAAGAAAACTAAACATTCCTGATGTACAAATATAAGGGTGACACACATAGACCTTCGTCACGGTAAGGTTACCCGTTCTCAGTCCGCCCGTCGAGAAACACTGTGACAGCCCCAATTTAGATGTATCCTGGCAGGCTGTATGTTCGGCGCGTATTTTGATCAGCTCTGGCGTCGTCCTTGACCGGATGGAGACCGTCGCACTGTTGAATTAGAATTCGCATACAAGTTCACAGAAACTGTAGTTCAAATAAGAGACGGAAGGGCGGGCGAACACAGCGACTTGGGAGTGAAACAATCCGTCCGAAGTTGTTCAGCATCACACATAAATAAAAGTTACAGAAAGTAGTACGAGCCGGCAGCGTCTTCAATGCTCCCAGAATCTGCAAAGCCCGCTAAGCCTGCTGCAACACCTCCATGCCTCATACCACTATTAAAACATAACGTTAGGTTTAGGAGATGATCATCTCGTTAGCTTAGGCATAAGAAGAATGCATCACATACCTGCGGTAATTAACTCATGCTGCGCAGTGCACGCAAGGCGTGCTAAAAAGAGGCTCGCCATAAGCGTTCACTCCACGTTCTCCTCCACCACACTGCAAGTTAAGCGAGTCCCAAATTACTCTTTCTGATCCAAACATTCATACACTTGCCACAAAAGCACTCACCTCCTAAACCGGCGCCCCAGAATGACGTCACCACCCGGACTCGGAATAGCACGCTTGCCTAGATGCCTGCCGCATCCCTTTTTATACCCACAGAACACCATATTTGGGAATTAACCCTATGATGGCTGATCACATCACCACATATGTATCCATATTTATAAGAAGCACAACTTTTCATCATTATGAACATTACAAACAGAGGATAGATTAAATGAAGATGTAATCTAAACAATTTCTAAGCATGCCACACCTTCACTTTCTTCAAGGCAGGGCCTAATGTGATTACTGAAATTGATGATAGGCAGTGGGATATGTGAACATTATCACAGCCTGATAACCTTCAAGTAAGCATAGGATAGTATAGAGTTTACACCTCAGACTTGCAGAGGACATCATGGTTGCACTACAGTGTGTTCTTGTCACGGTTCATGAATTCACTGTTTCCTTCTTGTCTCGTGTAGTTGTTGTTATGTGTTGTGGGTGTGTGCGAGTGGGCGTTACCGCTCATTCCAGATTGATCAGCGATCCAGCTGATCTCACTCTCCTCACTAGCTGCAGCCTATTCCCTCGCCTTTAAATACTCATTGCACTCTTCTCTCTTTGTCAGATCGTTGTTTGATGTTCTCCGTGTGTGTTGGTCCTGTTCCAGTCAGCGTTTAGTTTTGTGCTCTTGTTCCTGTTCCGTGTTCACCTGGCTTTCGTTCCTGATCTGGATTACTTCACCTTTCACTGACATCATTCACCTCATCACTTCGTCTGCCGGATTGCTGACCATCTAGTCCCTGCGCCACCAGCCTTCCAGAGATCCTTGAACTGTGATATTTACAAATAAAGAGTTTTACTTGCATCTTTGCTTCCGTCTCATAGATCATGACAGTTCTTCAATTGAGGGTCAGAGAAAGGCAAAGCCAGAGACAACCACAAAGTAGATTGGTGACTTTATTTGCCTTCATCAAACAGCATCAAAACCCTTTGGATACCCTTGAAGACATTGCTAAAAGTGGGCGATACCGTCTGCCAAGAGGACAAATAGCCCGACAGCTAAATAGCATTGGCACTCAGCTGATGCGTGCCACCAGGAGAAATTTTGCCTTGTCCTCTGAAGTCCAACTGCTATCAGCCTTGAGATTTTATGCAACTGGCAGTTTTCTCCAGGTACTTGGTGATGGGCTTGGACTAAGTAAGGCATCAGTGTCAAGAGCTGTTGAAGCAGTCACCAATGTATTACTTCCACTTGCTGCAGAACACATTAAATTTCCATCACAGAAATACAACAGTATTGTTTTAACACATCATCACATCCCACAGGTCATTGGAGTGATCGATTGTACCTTGATCTAGATCTGCACTCCCGCGGGAGTCCCGCGCCGCACTGTTTTGCGTTGCGGGACAAATTTTGAAAGGCCATTGCGGGAGCGGGCGGGATGATGGAGGTGCACTTGCGGGTGCGGGCGGGAGTGATGATACGCTGCACTCCCACAAATTAAATATGAGTGTAAAGTAAAATATATAAATGATTAAAGTAGCGTACATAATTTGTAGTTGTGAGGGAGATTCTGTTTGGCAGCAATAAAAACTAGTGATCAAGTCAAGTCAAGTCAAGTATATTTGTATAGCGCTTTTCACAATACAAATTGTATCAAAGCAGCTTCACAGTATTAAATTAAAATAATACAACAAGGTTTGTTTCTAGTGGAATTTATTGATTGATAAAAATAAATTAATATTCCCAAAATATCCCCAACTGAGCAAGCCAAAGGCAACAGTGGCAAGGAACCGAAAAACTCCATCAAGTGACCTGACGGTGACCTAAAACTCCATCAGGTGACCCAATGGAGAAAAAAAACAACCTTGGGAGAACCCAGGCTCAGTCGGGGGCCAGTTCTCCTCTGGCGTTTATGAACTAGAGATCGGATTTAACTGTAAGATTAAAAATATTATATGAATGCCTGACTGAAGAGATGCGTCTTTAATCTAGTTTTAAACTGGGAGAGCGAGTCTGAGCAACGAACAGTATCAGGAAGGCTATTCCAGAGTTTTGGAGCTAAATATGAAAACGCCCTCCCTCCTTTGGTGGATCTGGATATCCTAGGTATGACCAGAAGCCTCGAATTTAGTGATCTTAAAGAGCGCGATGGATTGTAGGGCGATAGAAGATCCGTTAAATAGACTGGAGCTAAGCCGTTTAGGGCTTTAGAAGTCAGTAGCAATACCTTGTAATTAATACGGGACTTTATAGGTAACCAATGTAGTGATGTTAAAATCGGTGTTATATGATCAAATTTTCTTGATTTAGTAAGAACTCTAGCGGCTGCATTTTGGGCTAACTGTAGCTTGTTTATAGAGGATGCAGGACAACCAGCTAATAAAGCATTACAGTAATCTAGTCTCGAGGTCATGAACGCATGAACTAACTTTTCTGCATCAGAAACTGATAGCATATTACGTAGCTTAGCAATGTTTCTAAGGTGGAAAAAGGCTGTTCTTGTAACATATGAAATATGATTTTCAAAAGACAGGTTGCAGTCTAGTATAACACCCAGGTATTTTACTGTAGAGGATAAAGTAACAGGACATCCTACTATATTAAAGTTGTAGTGTGCGAGGTTTTGTAGGCGGTTTTTTGAACCGATAAGTATTACCTCTGTCTTGTCTGGATTTAATAAAAGAAAATTGCGCGTCATCCAATCTTTTATATCTTTAACGCACTCTGTCAATTTGGATAATTTAGCGTTTTCATCTGGCCGTGATGAAATATAGATTTGAGTGTCATCAGCATAACAATGGAAACTAATTCCATGTTTCCTTATAATATTTCCAAGTGGCAGCATATATATTGAGAATAACACAGATCCCTGCGGCACTCCATAGTTTACTGGAGTTATGATCGATTTTTCTCCATTTAAATAGACAAAATGGTAGCGGTCAGATAGGTATGATCTGAACCAGCTTAATGCTTGTCCTTGAACACCAGTATAATTTTGTAGTCGATCTAAGAGTATTGTGTGATCTATAGTATCGAACGCAGCACTAAGATCAAGTAAAACTAGTATTGAGATACAGCCTTGGTCAGAAGCTAAGAGTAAATCATTTGTGATTTTAACAAGCGCAGTTTCAGTGCTATGGTGCGGCCTGAATCCAGACTGAAACTTTTCATAGATGTCATTTTCTTGCAGGAAAGAGCCTAGTTGAGCGGACACAACTTTTTCTAATATTTTAGACATAAAAGGAAGATTTGAAATGGGTCTATAATTTGTTAGATTATGTGGGTCTAATTGTGGTTTCTTAATGAGAGGTTTTATAACTGCCAGTTTAAATGTTCTTGGAACATGACCTAAAGATAAAGATAAGTTAATAATATTGAGAAGAGGCTCTTCCACTATCGGTAGCACTTCTTTCAGTAGTTTAGTGGGTATTGGATCTAATGAACATGTTGCTGTTTTAGATGAAGTGATAAGTTTATTTAACTCTATTTGTTCTATAGTTGTAAAGCATTGTAATTGTTCTTGCGGGGTGATAATTGAGGCTGAATTATAAGGCGCGATCGAAGATTGAACGTTTACAGTTGTGGTTCTGATGTTTTCTATTTTCTCAGTGAAAAACTTCATGAAATCATTACTACTAAACTGTAACGGAATATTTTGTTCAGGTGACAGGTTGCCAGGTGCCAGCAAGGTTTTCCAGCCCAAAACCTCGTCAAAAACCGCCCAGAAAACCGCCCAATTTTTTGTGTGGCTTGTTTCTCGTTTAAACACATTAAAATCATTAACAAGCTTTAAAATGACCCATTTTTCGACTTAGCCTATCCAATTTTAGAAACAATATTCAATCAAATGAACGCAAAAGTAGGCTACTGACCTCAATCAGAATATTCTACTAAACTATAAGCTTATGTTACGGAAAATAATGCGATCAACTTATCGATGAGTCTCTTTATTGTCAATAAAAGTCACTTGGAAAAAAAGCATTCAGTAACATAAAAACAGTGGATATATGGACATAAAAAATAACCCACTTTAACATTTCAGTTATTTCAAATGGCAACATAAAACATGCATATTAGGGCTTGGGGAAAAAAAATCGATTTTTTTTTTTGTGATTTTAAAATCGATTTTTTTTTATTACAGATATTAATTCAAATTAAATTGCTTTTTTTTTTTGCCCTTGCTTTTAGATGAGGTTGACCGAAGTTATAGCCACTTTCGTTTCAACAGGATGAAATGTGTCGTTACAGAGCTGCTGCACCATTCTTTAAAAGTCTGTGATCTCGTTTCAAACACTCACGCGTTCTTCTTCCATTTCGTCTGTCTATTAAACCTTTGACAAAATCATATCGCAACATTCAAATCTGTGTTGGCGTGCGTGCGTCACTTTAAGGTAGCGGGAGGGAGTGTTGTGAGGTTAGGGGACACATCAGGCAGAGTTGTAGTGTGTGTGTGTGTGTGTGTGTGTGTGTGTGTGTGCGTGCGTGCGTGTGTGAGTGAGTGAGTGAGTGAGACTGCTGCCTGCTGCCTGCTGAACATTGGGTCGCAGGAATAAGGATCTGAAGTGCCGGTGTTTCGGGAACAAAAACCCGCCGAACTGATCCGAAACCAGCCCAACTTTTATCCACCCGCCCAAACCCATTTTTGCCCGCAAAATAGATTGCAAAACCGCCCAATTGGGCGGTAAACCGCCCAATCTGGCAACCCTGGTGACATCTGTTTATTTGTTAGTCTAGCCACGGTGTTAAATAAAAACCTAGGATTGTTTTGGTTGTTTTCTATTAGTTTGTGGAGGTGCTCAGCCCTGGCCACTTTTAGGGCCTTTTTATAACGTGATCGACCGATATTGATTTTTTATAACCGATACCGATAGCGATTATTTGCATGTTTATGTGCCCGATAACCGATATGCAGAACCGATATTTATTTATTAATGTAGTTAATTTTAAACAGTTTTAGAAGGTTTGTGTGCTGTTAAATAGGTTTAAAGAGTGAGGAATAATTCACTGGGTAATATTAATTCACTGAATAATATTAGCTGGAATATAACATTGTCAGGAAAGTAACAAACAAAACAGCATACAGGCCTACATCATTGCATTTTCCAACTAGTATGTTATTAATTATTAATAATGTTTTTGTCGGTCTACTCTAGATCATGAAATGCTTTCTGACAAAGTGCTGTTTATCTATGCATTTACACAGAACTATAACTTAGGCTACTCAGCCACGATCGTGCGTGGAGATAATAAATAATTAATTTCCACAGAGCGGTATTTATTTAGATTTGTATTAGCGAAATAATGATTTCATTCAGTGGCCGTGCTTGAGCATTCCTGATCATCAACCCAGTGAGTGCTCAGCAATATGAACAAACATTTTTTTTAAGACTATATAAGCAGCACTTTGTCAGTTGGCATTTCATGATCTAGATTGAATCTAGATCATGAAATGCCAACTGACAAAGTGCTGTTTATCTATGCATTTACACAGAACTATAACTTACTCAACCGCGATCGCGCGTGGAGATAATAAATAATTAATTTCCACAAAACGGTATATTTAGATGTGTATTAGCGAAATAATTGTTATGTATGATAATATAATCTAGGGTGTTTAAACAAGATAATCTTGTCAAAAGTTTCATTCAGTGGCCGTGCTTGAGCATTCCTCAACCCAGTGAGTGCTCAGCAATATTAACAAACTTTTTTTTCGAGACTAATGGTGATCAAATACAATAGATAGAGAATTAAATTCAGCGCTTTTATTTTCAACATGCACTCATTCATGTCTGTTTTATTTAATTCATGTAAAGTTACGTCTTTATTGGGGCAGGACATGACGGATTACGCTACATGACTCCATGAGTTCATCTCAATTTTTTAGAACCAAGCTGCATAAATAAACTATATCAGGTATTTGTCTCAAATCTCATTTCTGCATGTCTGTTATGTTAAATAAAGTTGAATAATTAAAGCAAAGCAAGCAGAACATATACTTTACCTGTGCACAGAGTTGTTGTTGACTGATCTACTCAGATGCGGGCTGCAATGGCGGAATTCTCAAAACGGCCACAAGATGGCGCCGTTTATCGGCGAATCCGATATTACAAAACCGATACCTGATTATGGGAAAATGCTTAAATATCGGGGAAAATATCGGTAAACCGATACATCGGTCGATCACTAATAAAAACGTTTTAAGCAGCCTAAACTTGTGGATATTGTCGTTTGGGGTAATCTCACGCACACTTGTTTAGAGACAATTACTTCCCGCTGCTTTGTGTTTGAATTCGAAAGCTTCAAGTTCAAAATAGACAGCATGGATGAGGAACAGAGCACCTCTAGTGCTTCAGATATGGGCCTAAGCGCTTCAGATGTAAGCTTCAGATGTAATGTTTAACATGTAAAAATGTTCCTATGTGTAGGCCATGCCTAAGGATTTTTTTATGTTACACGATAATTAAGCCTATTGGAATTTGGGCCGATTAATGTTTATCTTTGTTGGCGTTAGTTACTGAGGCCTATTTAACCCTCTGGGGTCGGCAAACGCGCCCGCGCGTTTTGCTGGATTTTCTTCACATTGTAGCACAATAAACTTAAATTACTCCGTCATTTATGGTCATACAGAAAAAAGAAATATAAAAAAAGAATCTGTGATATTTCTACTTTTGTATGTGTCCACTTACAATCAAATCAAAACATTGTGCTTTTGTAAAATAAAGAAAATAAACAGGGTGTGCTTTCTGCCTCCCAGTCGCGGTGAACTTTTTTTTCTTGAGCACGTCTATAAACTGAAACAAAACTCAGCAGGTACTTGTCACACATTTATGAGCCATATACCTTCATAAACATTTAAGTGTGTACTTTTAAATGATCGGATTCAAACTGAAAACAAATATTCTCTGTTTAAGTAATTTGTATAAAACCAACAAGATGTCCAGTATCTCAAACGCTTGCTCATTATTTTGAATTCGACCACGCCCACACGCGCAAAAGAGATTCACATGCAAATCTCCACATGGAACGCGAATGCGCTTCCTCAAAAACAAAGCACCAAAAAACTTCACAAGTCTCTGCTTTTCGTCGAGTTTGAAAGACGCGCCGTGAGCTTACATTGGATTTACCTCAGAAGAAGAAGAACGCGATTTGAAGACAAGAAAGATGTAAGATAAGAAATTCTTACTTCTTAGTTTATGTTATTGTTGCATAAACTTCACATTGCAGTTTTACTGTTGCTAGATATATGGTGAATATTATAATATTTAGACCCGTGTTTACTGTTACTGTGTTTGTGGATATCTTCTCAAACATAGATATGTATAATATGGTAACCATAATGTTTCATATTTTGGAGCGCGCTGTGCGTTTGAATGTTTCATATTTTGGAGCGCGATCGCGTTTGAAAAGCAAAACGCACCAAACATTAGGCTTCATGTTTTTACTATTATCTCATTTCATATCATCATAACGAATGGAAACATTTGAAGTAACATATGATAATCAATATATTTTTCTCTAGCGTAGTTGATACTGAAAACTTTAGGAAGATTTATAGGCTGCTATAGGTTATTGTTATTATTATTTTATGCAGCACTGCACATAGCCTATGCCTACAAGGCACAACAAACCTGGTGTTCATTATATTATATATTGTTGGAAACATTTGTGTGTGTGTGTGTGTGTGTATTCTTTGAATTGTAAAAAGCAATTTTAACCAGAAAAATCTCAAATTTATTCCCAAAATCGTGCAGGCCTGTTTCTCTTGATATCAGTATGTTCACTTTTTTTTTTCCTTTCAGGGCCCAGATGCCACTGGGTCCTGCTGACTTCAACATTCACATGAGTCTCTGTACATGAACATGGTAAAGTGAAAATCAAACACCTTGGAAATTAAAGGTATGTACAATGTTTTTAGGAATGGCACAAATGTCTCTGTCTTTGGATCATTGTTTTCAATAGTGTGCTTTTTGTCATTTGTTGTGTATCTTTGGATTATGTTGTGTTGTAAATAAATCCAAACAATCAAAAAGCCATTCTTTTTTAAATCTCCTCATTCTTTGTGCAAGGTTGCTCAGAATGACAGGGCCTGATAGCTCCTAATAGGGCCATTAGGGAGGGTCTTTCTCTTTCTCAGGTGTGAAAACCATACATATTAATGATGTGATCACACCTCCCACATAAAGCTTTTTCACACAAAACACATCTTACACATTTTAAATCAATATATTGTCTTATCTGAATGAGCAGTCAGGGTGATTTTCACATAGTTTTGGAGCAAATATTCTAGGCTACGTGATACAATTTTCAAAAGTCTTGTGAAGAAATAATCAGTATGGGTTTCATGGGCTTATTTCAGTTACAATTTTTTTTTGTATTTTCACAAACCACGCATAAATGTCATTATCTCAAAACTACAAACTTTTACATACATGCTGCTGATATATTATTGTAGCAGAGTTTGTGCTAAATACAGTGTAATCAGACTTTAGCCATGAAAATGTCACAAGTAACAGAAATAAGCACAAATGTCAGAGCATGTCAGAACACCTCCAGGGCCAGAAAACACCTCAGACCCCAGAGGGTTAATGTTTTTTTATGGTTGAACATATGCAGGCTTACCAATAAATATGTAACCAAGTATTGGTAATGAATTATGTGCGCACTCATTTTTTTCTGCCCTTTTTAATTATTAAATAAATAAATTAATTTAAACAAAAAATGAATAATAAAGTGTACAATATAGTACAATCAAACCTTATATTGTAATCACATTGTGCTTGAATAAAGTTAAATATGCCGGTTGTCCTGCAGGTGACCTCGTAACTCTGTCTTCTTACGATGCACTTAGGGATTTACAATTACTCCAGAGCACTCGTAGATCTACGATGATTTTCAAGTGCTACTTAAGATACGATGCTTTTGGGAAACAGACCGTAATATTAAGATCAGTCGTACGATCGTTTTAACGAACTTCTTAGGCGTACGATGCTTTTGGGAAATGCTCCCCAGCTCTCTATCAAGTTATAGGCTATCAACTAAGATACTGAATTGTACACATTCTACTACTTTATACGACTATTTAAATGTTTTAAACATCATATAATATGATACATGAATGGGCAAATTAATGGAATAAGCACACAAGCACGATTGCAAATCAAACGTTGCTGTCTCTGTGCATCTCAAATACATGGAAATGTATTTAAAATACAAATACAAAATACTGTGTGGAATTTTTTTTTTAAATACAAATACAGTATTTTGTATTTTGAAAATACACAAAATACATGTGAAATTGGTGATTCAGTGCAGGTATCCCTATTAGGATGAAATCTATCTGGGCCTATTCTGAATGCCAAAAAGCATGATGTGTGCAACTGCTTACACAATTTTTGTTTTCATTTTATTTACCTCTTCCCTTCCCCTGCCCGGTAGGATATACAAAACTACAAAATAACCAAAACAAAGTTATTTTAAATAACTGATGGTGTACTCCTCCAGGTGGTGTACTTGTGTGTTTCAGACATCCATCTATTCGATACCCTTTAGCACCACCAGCTTTTCAAAAAGATTGGATTTTAAGGCGTCGTCTGTGTGGCCTATTGATTAAACCTGCAAAGGAAAACAAGCGCTCAACAGGAGCTGAAGAGGGAAGGATTGTGTTGAACCTCACAAACAGCTGTCTAATAAGTGGATACCCAGACAGCATGGTAACATTGATTCAATATTGAGTTTTGATCCAAACCATCATTTTGGTTGACATCAAAATTTCAATGTTTAAAGTGTGTTGGATCAGCATTGAAATGTTGATGAAAGGGAACAGCACACATGGTTGAAGACAGTGACATTGAACTAACAGTGAGTCTTAGTTTATGAGCACAAGATCTTGCAGGCATGTATCTGTGCAAAACACTACTGGGTGTTTCCCAATCAGTGGGGCGTTTCAGTTCACTATGAGCACTTTCAATGGTGTTACCTCATTTGTTCTAATACACTGGGGGTTTGGTTTAGGGGTGGGCCCTCATGATTTTAGCAAGTCTTTTGAAAAACCAATTGTAGTTTGCACTAAAAGTTGGCACTAATTGGTATACGCCCATTTTGGTTTTGCATGTGGGCTTCTCAGTAGTTAATTGATGCTTCCTTATTAGAGAGAAAACACAAGGTGCATCCTATACGGAAGTCTTGTGTGTTTGACATGCTCTCCGAGTTTCAAACAATGGTGCATATAATGTATTTCTGTTTTTAGCATGCTTTTTACTTGCATTTTATTTATTGTTACTAAATCTACTAACATACATTAATTTTCCAAGTAAGTAAAGTGTTGAAATAAATCGCACAGATAGCATGGGAACATTAATACAATGTTGAGTTTTGATCCAAACCATAATTTTGGTTGAGATTGACATTTCAGTGTTTAAAGTGTGTTGGATCAGCATTGAAATTTTGATGAAAGCCAACAGCACACATGGGTGGAGACAGTGACATTGAACTAACAGTGATTTGTAGTTGATGAGCACAAGATCATACAGGCAGGTATCTCTGCAGAACACTAGTGGGTGTTTGTCTATCAGTGGGGCGTTTTCAAACCACAATGGGCATTTTCAACCGCTTTACCTGATTTGCTCTAATCCAGTGGGGGCTTGGTTTAGGGGTGGGGTGGTTTAGCAAGTCTGTTGAAAAATGGTTGAAAAACATTTATTGTAGTTTGAAATTGGCCACTGATTGGTAAACGCCCATTTTGGTTTTGCATGTGCACTTCTCATGTGCACTTCTCAGTAGTGTAATGCTTCCTCATTAGAGAGAAAACATAGGTGCATCCTATACAGACGTCTGGTTTGTTGAAGCACCTGACATACTTACATGACTTCTCTAGCACAGTTTCAAACAATGGTGCATCTACATACTTAAAAAATGCACATTACTTTAGTAAAGTTTATTACGAATTTCCTGAATAAAGTTCTAACGTCATTTAACACATTTCTTGAAGTGCAGAAGACATGAACATGAGCAAGAAAGTTACACTGCAAACATAGCCCATGTCTTGCATCCATCAGTGCTTGCATGCAGAGCACATTGCTCCTTTAGTAGGAATGAAGGCTGACGAAGATGGACAATAAATAAATAGAAAGCACCCCCCTCCTGATAATGCTGACATTGATTATACCATAGATATCATATAAAGGCTAGATGTCTCAAGGCGGAGTCACTTCCGGCATCACCGGCGGCCATCTTACGACAGGGCTCTGTGAATTAAGGTGAGTGAGCAGCACGCACACAAATCCTCTTATCTCGGTGAAATCTTAACGGATTTACAAACGGTTTGGTTTCTTACAAACGTCATTACCGTGGCTATAATACTTTCATATGGAAGTCCATTTGTTTAATTATTCATATGTATGTAGTTTCATAGCTACATCTCTGACGTTTATAACAAACCAAACCGTTTGAAAATCGGTAGAAAATTGAGCAAGTTATGGTTATTTAAAAGTACATGCACCATGTTACGAGTGAGCGAGCACCCTGTTGTAAGATGGCCGCCGTGTGCGGACGTCGACCTCCATTGGCCAGCAGCGCGGACGAGACATCTAGCCTTTATATGATATCTATGAATTATACACCGAGTTGTTGTCGACTGCATAATCACCTGACCTGGGACTTGATGATATCCTGTGCCTTATCACTGCTTAATCAGGTAATCATTCATATTCCTGAATCTGTATTAAATTTGAGAAATTTCCACTGAAACACAATAACAAAAAACATCTTGTGTTTCTTAAGAAAGTGACTGACATGGCTATTTTATTTTGTGATATTTGAAGAGATTAAGTTCTACATAAGGTGAATCTGCAGCTTCAAAGGATAGTTCATCCCGAAATGAAAATTCTGTCATTATTTACTCATCCTCAAGTTGTTCCAAACCTGTATGAATTTCTTTCTTCTGCTGCACACAAAAGAAGAGAGTGAAGAATGTTGGTAACCAGACAGTTGAGGGTAGCCATTGACTTCCATGGTATTTATTTTCTACTATGGAAATCAATGGCCATCGTCAACTTTCTGGTTACCAACATTCTTTAAAATATCTTCTTTTGTGTTCAACAGAAGAAAGAAACTCATACAGGTTTGGAACAACTTGAGGGTGAGTAAATGATGACAGAATTTTCATTTTGGGCTGAACCATCCCTTTAAAGAAATTTTCA
The DNA here is from genome assembly GCF_949319135.1 of Squalius cephalus. Classification (NCBI taxonomy): domain Eukaryota; kingdom Metazoa; phylum Chordata; class Actinopteri; order Cypriniformes; family Leuciscidae; genus Squalius; species Squalius cephalus. The sequence continues at coordinate 21,645,152 of NC_137132.1, read as the reverse complement.
TTGTAAAACCCAAAGTTCTTTTATTCTACAAGATAAACGTGTTACTTGAATGCTATGTAGTTTCACAGAAATTGAACTGAGATATTGTTAATGGCTATAGCCCATAGGTGTTTGTTCCTCTTCATGAAGTCATGAGTTTAGCTCCAACACCTGCCTGGAAGTTTCCATTGATCCCAATCAGGGCCGGCCCGAGGCATAAGCGAACTAAGCGGCTGCTTGGGGCCCCCTCGCCACCAGGGGGCCCCCTAAGCGTACATATTAATTAAATTAAACAAGTGACATAAATGAATGAATGGATTAATAATTCAAGACAAGAAAATTCTGATTTCATGATCAATATACCTGCCTACAACTGCTGCTGTGTCTGCCAGTGTTTGAGTCATGCGCATAACCTCGCGTGCATAGACAATTGTGCAAAGCCATGTCACAAAAATTTGATTTGATCAATGATTTATCGTTTAAATTTAATGATATTCAGAACAGAACAAGAATAAAAAAATAACTAAAAACAAGCCAAAACGAAATAATTTAAAGCGAAAGTGAAAGCAGCGTTGGGCTCACGTAGGCTATCTCTCTCATTAGAATCAAAATGTTTCAACATTCGCAATGGATTTGGATGGTAAACTATTCTTTATTATAGGCTTCTTTGTACTTCACCCAGGTTCCAATATCGAGGGAAAAAAATCACTCTTTTCACATGCGCAAAAATGTGCATGGAAACATCACAGTTGAGCGTTGCTTAGGCTACGCAGTGCTGAATAAGAATTGTAGGCTTATTTAAACAGAGCAGTGTAATTTTTATATGTTAGGTTGACTATTTTATTATTATATTTTATTACGGCTATAACGAACAGACTGCGATGTCAAGATTGCAATGCTTGAATATGTTGTGTGTGTGTGTGGCACGGGCGCGATCGAACAGTGGAAACATAAAAACATACTCCGTCATGTTCATACAAGACATCATTCAAACTGCAGTGTTGCAAAACGTTTGAGGATATTTTGCAAATAAGTTTTTTAATATGTTTTGTGACAATTTGTTCTCAGAAGTTTCAAAGAGTTAAAAGAGTAAAGAAAAAGTTAAAACATTTTTAAGTATCTATTTTTTATTAAATATTTATTTTGTATTAATACATAACCTCATTGTATTAATTTATAATGTAACATTATAGAGTGACATTGTGTCAATAATCGTCAAGCACAGGTGACTCCGCGTGGTGGGAGGGGGCCCCCAAATCAAATTATGCTTAGGGCCCCCAAAAGGCTCGGGCCGGCACTGATCCCAATGACCTTGATTAGCTTGATTAGCTGCTTCAGGTGTGTTTAATTAGGGCTGGAGATAAAATCGGACACCCCTGCCGTAGTGATTTTTTTTATATTGAAGCATTAATAGATTTAAAAAAAAAAAAATGAAATAATCAGAATTTAACGATACTTTAATCATAGTTAGAATATTTTGTGTTCAGCAACTTTTTTTAAAAAGCGAATCGTATTGTGTTTAGTATATTAACATTCTTGAATGTGGCAACTGAATTGACTTGTTCTCGAGTAACATCATGCTTTCTTTTTCAGATTTCAGAGAACCCAGAGGAAAAGAGGCAGTAGTCTTATATGACAGATTTTTAAAAACCTGAACCGTTGGACCACCTGTAGTTATGACATCAGACTTCTGAAGCCAATTTTATTTTTAAAGGTTGAAATGCTTTTGTCCTATTTCTCCCCCTTTCTTTTTTTAAAGAATGATATTTTAATATATTTTTGTCATTGATTGATTGAATAAAATAAATTAACTCAACTGTTGGAAATGTGTCATTTATATTTTAAAAGGTTTTTGCCAAATTTTTGGTCAGGAATTTGTTGACGCATCATTGAAGTGTAGATGAAATATTAATGTTGTTTCAACATTAACTTAGTACATCAGATGGCAACATTGGTTGACATTCCTTTTCAGTGTTTCAACAAAATGTATTTAGAATCAACATCACATTGTAACATTGATCAAACCATATTACCAAAGATTATTTCTGTTAATTTCAGTGTTGATTCAACAGCAGTGATGTAGATTCAACATCATAGTGTAACATTGATTCAACAATATTACCATTGATTTATTTTAGTTAATTTCAGTGTTGATTCAATAGCAGTGATGTAGATTCAACATCTTAGTGTAACGTTGATTCAATATTACCATTGATTATTTGTGTTAATTTCAGTATTGATTCAGCATTGGTGATGTAGAATCAATCATAGTGTACTGTTGATTCAACATTAACTGAGGGTGCAAAAGTCATGTTGATAAAAAATCCCTTTGTAATGTTGAATCAATACTATTACCGTTGATTTTTGGTTGAAATCTCAACATTGCTTCAGCATTAACTGAGGGTGCAAAAGTGACATTGAAATAACATCACTTTGTAATGTTGAAGCAATATTAACACCATTGAATTGTGATTGAAATCTGAACATTATTTCAATATTAACCGAGGGTGCAAAAGTGACATTGAAACAACATCACTTTGTAATGTTGAAGCAATATTAACACCATTGATTTGTGATTGAAATCTGAACATTATTTCAATATTAACCGAGGGTGCAAAAGTTATGTTGAAACAACATCACTTTTTAATGTTGAAGCAATATTAACACTATTGATTTGTGGTTGAAATCTGAACATTATTTCAATATTAACTGAGGGTGCAAGAGTGATGGTAAAACAACATCACTTTCTAACGTTATTTCAATGTAATCAGCGTTGACGCATCAACACTGACTCAACATTGTTTCAATGGTTACATGCTATCTGGGTACTGGTTCAAGATGTCCAAATCCTTCCTCTGATCTTCTAGGAAGTGCAATGTCTCCAGTTCAGCTTTGCTGTGTGTAGACTTGCCAGAGACCTCAACATCTTCGGTAAAGACAAAAAAGTCTTCCACTTCACCATCAGCAAGTGTTGAACTTGAATCGCTTTCAGTGACAAGCCCAAGGTCTGCTGCTGACTGGAGCATTAGTTCTTGAATTCTTTTTTTTTTCTGACAATTGTTGGGGTAGACAGCGCATTTTGAAGTATGGATGGGTTACACTTGCCAGGATTGCCTCATTGACTTAAGTTGCAGAAAGCTACTGAATCTGCTTCTAAAACCATCCATAATGGCTTGCAAAAGGTGAGAACAGTATCTGAAATTGGAGGAATGTAAAGCTTCAAGTTTAGATTCCACAGCAAACAGGGTGGGAAGAAGCTCAGCATAATAGCAGGATGACTGGCCCTGTAGTCGATCTATGGCGACTGCAATGGGCTTCAAGATTTTGGAGTACTCCTCCAGGTAATCCAGTTCAGCATCCCTGAAGCAAGGTAGGTTCAATTTCACCATGATATCTCCAAGTTTTTCTCTTTGAGTGTTTAGCTGGTTGAGACTGTCGTAGAGAGAGTTCCATCGTGTTGGACATGGTGTTATCAACCTGCACTTTAACACCTCAGAGAGCTTCTCTGCACTCTTTGGTCTACCTGATGCCTTCCAAAAGGCAGAACATTTACCCATTGTGGCAACCGGGGCGGCAGTGGCTCTGTGGTTCATGTAGGTTATCTACAAACAGGAAGGTTGGTGGTTTAATCCCCGGTTTCACCTGACCAAGTGTCGAGGTGTCCATGAGCAAGACACCTAACCCCAGCTGCTCCCGACGATCTGGATGGTGCCTTGCATGGCTGACACCGCCGTCGGTGTATGAATGAGTGAGTGAATGGGTGAATGTGAGGCTATGTAAAGTGCTTTGGTGGCCATAGGTCTGTGAAAGCGCTATATAAATGCAGTCCATTTACCATTTACCATTGTTGAGACGAGAGAGACTGGGAATGTCTCTCATGGCTTTCTTTGCATTTGTGGTGGCCACTAAACTCAAGGTGTGGCATGCACACCTCAAGTGAGTTGGCAAAACAATTCCACTCTCATTCTCCTCTGAAACTGATGAATCAATGTGTACGAAAGACAGATTCTCATTGCCATCTTGCTCACCTTGCTCTTCTACAGTGACGCTAAACTCTTTAAAGGCTTTTATAAAATTAGACCTGTTATCAGTCACTGTGGCCACAATGCGCTCGTGTGACAGCCCAAATTCAGAGTGGATTTCATCCAACAGTTCAGCAATTCGGTTGTATGTGTGTGGACTTGGAAAATGTCTGCAAGCCAATGTGACAGACTGGCGTTCCAATGTGTCATTATGCATCCAGTGTGCTGTGACTCCTATGAAACTAGACACACTAGTGGACCAGATGTCAGCTGTGGTGCAAAGATGTTTGGTAGTTTTCAACAAGTCTTTTACACTACTAACTTTTGATTCGAAGTCACAATCAATTCTTCTGCACAGTGTTCTCCTTGACATCACAGATGAGTGTGGGCTGAGTCCTTGAATCAATTCGATAAATTCCTTCTGCTCAACTGTTGAGAGTGAATGCATACCTTGAACAACATAGGAAACAATCAGCTCATCTAATCTTTTTTGTGACACCACTGAGGACCCTGCAAACAACTTGCTCTGCTTGTATTTGGTGTTGGCTGGAGTCTTTTTCTTTGCTGCTGAGACTGTGACATCCTGCTTGTGTTGTTCATAGTCCTGAAGTGCTTCAGGGTGTATCCTCTTTAAATTAACTTTGAAATTTGGCGTTGCAGCTAAAGAACCAGATATGATGTTTTTCTTTTTTGTGCACAATTTACATTCGGCTTGAACTTGGCCCAGTTCTGTTTGTTTCACAATCTTATAGTATCTGCCATCCAATATTGCCGACCTAACCCGTCCAGTTGAACTAGTTGATGGAATTTCTGGTGAATCATCATCATCATCACCATTATCCTGTTCTGCCAGGTCAACACTGTAAAATGGATGAGATACTGTTTATTAATCTTATGCATGAAATTATATGTGAAACATAGAGATTTTTAAATAGAACAGTTCATAGAAAAGTTATGGGACACAAACAAAACACTAATCTTGTTATATATAATTGGTTAAGCTAATTGACGTTCGCAAAAGCCACGCCCCCTAGTTATTGTTACTACGCCCGTCAAACAATTGAGAACCAGACACATAGCCATGGCTGGGTTGAGCTCCATACCTATTGGTATAAGTGATTGGTTTTGGACTAATGCAGCAGACATATCCTCCAGGGCACGACAGAAAGGGCTGCAATATGCAGTGGAGGGATATGTTCAAAATGTTAAAATAAGCAAAGACGGGAATATTACAACAATCGAGGCAAAGGTGTACCGGTCTCAGTCCAAGAATGAGAAACCTCACGACCTGTTCTTGCAATGCAACCAGCACAGCCTTGTGGACCAGTCATGTTCCTGCACTGCCGGGTAAGTAGCCTACGTTTTAAATTTTAAATATTTTCCCAGCCAACATTCTCTGTCATGTGTCAGACCTAACAATCTAGTTTAGGTTACAAAGATTCAGTTTCTACCTGTTCTATCAGAGGTATGACAGGTTAGCTATGCTAGCTAAGCTAAGGATGACGACCAGCCTAAACAAGTAGCCTACAGTTTCCCCACCTTTCAAGTTTAACCTTTCATCATCGCATATGTTCTACGTGTCTTTAAACATTTCATACTGCATGTCACAGCCCTTATCACCGAATTCATAGTTTACCCACCTCTTAATTTTACCACTACAGAATTTCTATTTACAATGTAGCCTTTGTACAGCGACGTAGCAACAGTGTAGTGATCCACCGTGGATAAACATTGTCAAACGTACTGTGGTCTGTACTGACCTTCATCAAATCTTACCAAACTCATTGGAGTCTTCTGCTTTCTGAAGATTAAGCATTCACCAGTATAGGACATTTGCATCATGCTTTGTTTGTTTACGTCATTGTCATTCTGCTTCAAATGGTCACCGGGGGCCTATACCATGAAGCCGGTTTAGGTGGCTAGCCAGCTATGTTTCAGTTTAGTTTCCGCCAACCCTGGGTTTTAGGTACTATGAAAGTAGCTTGGCTTTAATCGGTGTTCGTCGCCATGGTATCTTACGCTGCACGGCTAACCTGCTCCGGGGCAGGTTATGTTCTGGATTCAAGATCTCAGACTGAAGTTTGACCAATCAGTTGAGAGCAAAGAAACATATAGGTGACGTAACTTATTCCTAGTGTCTGTTACAATGACTTCACCTTTTCTTCCAAATCCGGTGGACATCTCAGCGCAAATTGTTTGACGAGCACTTCGTAGAGAAAGAGTTTTTAGCCAGACAAAATCCCCTTGCCTTTCCTGATATTTACTTGTATGAAAGATACAGATTTTCTGCGGAAGGAATGTCTTATCTTTGCGAACTTCTTGAGCTGCACATAAAGAATTTAACATGTCCTCGCTCTGCAGGAGTACATGAATAGTTTCATTAATAGTGTTCCCCGGACATTTATTGACCATGTCCATAAAAGAGGGCTTTTATAAAATTGCCGGTAAGATATATTGATAGGGTGACATCACATGAACACATTTTTTTTTTTCTTTTCAAAAAGCAAATTTCACAAATGTACTATACAATATAATACATGTTAAGAATTATTTTAAAACTTTTTTATTATTATTCTGTTAATCTTATGATAGGATTCCCTAGAGCAGTGGTTCTCAACTCTGCTCCTGGAGGACCCCCAACACTGCACGTTTTCTTTGTCTCCCTAATCAAACACACCTGATTCAACTCATCAGCTCATTATCACATGGGTTAATGAGCTGATGAGTTGAATCAGGTGTGTTTGATTAGGGAGACAAAGAAAACGTGCAGTGTTGGGGGTCCTCCAGGAGCAGGGTTGAGAACCACTGCCCTAGAGTCATTGCAACATGTATGCAGTCTATTGCTCCAATCTCCACTGCTCTAGGGGAACATGAGGCAGATTATGTTAATAGGAAGTCCTATCACAGCCTTAATGTTCAGGGCTGCGTTCTCCGAAACTACCTTAACGCTACGTCGTTCTTAAGTTGTACCTTAAGAAGTACCTTATCGTTAATACGTGGTTCCCGAAACCTTCTTAGTTAAGTATACCTTCTGTAAGTCATACGTTCGTAAGGTTGGTCTGGAGCGCTCTTAGCTATACCTTATCGCTGCTGACGGTTCATACCGCTAGTGGCCACCACTACGCAAAAAGCTTTTTTACATCGCAGTTTAATTACACATAGACAATTTTATATGAACATTTAATATAAAATCTGATTTAGTATTAAAATTACATTTTTACTTTACTTTAAAATTTTACACATAAAATACTTAAGTTGTTATAGCCTACACCCAGTGTATGGAAGTGTTTTCATTAATAAAGTTTCCATACACTAATGGTTGATAGCTTTTTTAATTACTATCCTAAGGCACATCAGCTGGCGAACCATTTGACAGAAAAGGCTTAGGAGTCTATATAAAGAAAGATGAGTTTACACAAACTTTATAGCTATGGCAGCAAGACAGCGAGTACTTGTTTTAAATCAAAGACGGCGCCGTCCGCGGAGCCAGTTAGTGTATGTCAACTACATGGCTGGTGGATAATCAGCATATGTTGTGGAGAACATTAACACACTTATGGCCGTAAGGGTTTGGGATTGCACACTTGCTAAATTATAAACACATACTCATATTTATTTCTGCATGTACATATTTCAATGAGCCCCGATAAATGCAGTTTGTACTATTTCTAAAACACTTCTTTATAAAGAACATTGTTTTCTCAATACTTTACCTATACCGCTGTGAAGGAAAGAGCGCACAATCGATCATAGAGGCATCGATATCAACCTATTCAGCGCCTCCACCATGGACAGCGCCTGCTAAGGTCGAACTTAAGAAGGTTTACCTTAAGCAACATCCTAAGGTATAGTTCGGAGAACACACGTAGGAAAGGTATACCTGTAGTTAAGGTGTACCTTTTGAGACTTCGTAGCGCGCTAAGAGACAACGTTATCGGAGAACGCAGCCCAGGTAGAGATGATGTGAATATGTGAGATGATTATTTTCTGTGAGATGAATCTTTAAATTAACAGTAACATTAACAGATATAACAATGATCTACGTATGATCACAAGTTTGGATGCCAAATGGCCTGGCTCCAGTCCTTGTCTCACACATTTTCCGTGAATCTGTATTGTGTCAGCGCTTTGAAGAAAGCAAGTTAAATTTGGTACAGTGCAAAACTGTTAATTTGAACTGAGATAGAAAAACCTACACAATAACCCCCTATCATGACACTCAGACAGGGCCACAGCACCGCTTCAGTGTGGCCCTCAGTAAAACCAGAGTGAAGATAGAGATGACCTTTGGCATCCTAAAGGCACATTTCAACTGTGTTTGGCGCTTAAGAGTCACCAGAGCAGGCATCACAGATAGTGGCTGCATGTGCCATTCTGCACAATATAGCTACCAGTAGAAAGGAGCGAGAAACACCACAAAACCAGCTTCTCCCCGATGAAACTGACCCAATCACACTTGACCACCCAGCTGGTGCAGATGTAGATGCAATCACCATACGATATTACACTTAATAAAAGCACATTGAAACTGCAGATAAGGTCTCAAACTGTTTTATTGGTTTTGTGGGATGGGAGGGAGAAAGAGAGCAAGAGAAAGTTGCATTAATAAATATTCATACTAAAGTGTTACTTGGTTAAATAAGTTCACATACTGAGATCAGTTTTACAGTTGTTTGATCTCCAAAATTATTATTATTTTTTTTTTTTGGAGCCTCCTCAGCTCACAGTCCAACTCCTTTAGTGAACAGTCTAGTTCAAGTCTCCTTTAGTGTGCAGTCTAGTTCAAGACTCCTTTTGTACAGGGCCCTGACTGAGTCTGTTTCCACCTGAAACATAATTCCACCACAAACATGATCATTACAAGTTTTCTGGAGGCTCATCAAATCACAAAAAGTTCCTTGACTTCCTACAAACACAGGACTGACTGTAATTTATGTCAAGGGTTTTAAATCCTTACCTTGTTCACATTTCTTCTGAAGCCCATTGAGGTAGAGGCCTCAGTTTCTGACAGACAGAGTGTCTTCATCATTTCCTCCACCCTAATAAATAAAAACAGGCCAATGTAAAGCATAACTGTTGTAAAGTATATTTTGTCTTTATCTGCTGCCAAGAACATTTGGAGTTGGGGTTGCATCTAAAAATCAATGAATATTAATCTTTCTTAGTACATACATGCACATTTTTTATATATTATAAAAATAGACTATAGGCTATATTACACATATAGACACATAGCCTACATATATACATACATAATTTTACATAAATATAGAACGTATTTGTTTAACTTACACATTAACAATCAGCAAACTTTCTCCAACAGTCTTCTCTTGCTTTGGCAGCAGAGACCGTATTGTTTCGAGCTTGAAATACATATTTAAATTCATCGTAATTCTGAATGATTATCTCTCGTTTCTCCGCGGAAAAATATATCGCTCTCGCTCTACCCGCGATTGGTTGTTCAGTGTCGACATCACTCTTTTATGTGCACGCGCGCGTGGAGTAATCATAGCTTAAGGATCAAAGCCTGAGTTGACAGAGAAAGTTGATGAGCTGCATCATGGTACCAATAAAGCCTGATTGCATCGGTTTGGTTTTGTCAACTCAAAACTAATCCTGTAACCCCGAGTTTGTTCAGCTACCTTCATGGTACAGGCCCCAGTAGGCCTAGGCTATGACATTTGCGATCATGTTTTCATCATTCATCGTCGACATCCTGCTTTATCTTTGCATTTCCTTTTGTTTTGTTACTATGTATACAAAAAGGTTAAAGGATAAAAGCTACGACCTAGTCCTAGCCTATGTAACGTGTAAAATAATTAAGTAGCCTATTACTAGAGAACTATTTGTCAGTGTAACTGTTTTTCAAAACAATGGTCCTAATGTAATGTTATGGCTTTTTACTAGGTCACCAGGTTACTGTTCACATGTTGTGGGCCTCATGTATACCTTGGACCTTGAGAGTGCAAGAAAAGATGAAGAATCTTCCACAAGCCAACCTCAACAGTGGCACAAAGCCAGAGGGAAAAAGATATCTGGGCAACCAGTGTTCAACCTGGTGGTCGCCAAGGCCAAAGTCAGCCGCAAGCGTAAGCCTATAGTGTCAAATTATACCCACAACAAGTAAGTTTTTACTCTCTGTGTACTCTACATTACCATCAATATTATGAATGTATGTCTGTTTGCTGTGTAGCATAGACGTTCCCAAGATCTTGAGGATGTGTTTCTATTATAGGAAAGTTCTAAGGACAGACATATATGATCTACTGAGGGAGATGACAGATGCACCCATAAGATACATTGTAGATAGAACCGCACTTATGGTAGAAGTTGAAGGCAAGAAGTATGCAATAGGTAGTTGTCTAAGCCACCAGGTGAGATGATTAATAGAATAACAAAACACAATATTCCCTGCACTGGTTTTAGTGTTTATTGTGTCATAACGTGCACACAGTACAATTTAATTTCAGTAAGATTAAGGACATATTGTCCTGATCAGTGCGGTAATTTAAGAATGTGTGGCTGGAAGTTAGAAAGTATGCTAACCACATACCAGATCTGATTGATATCACCAAGCCTTGAATTAGGTATCCTGCCAGACACAATTTTAAACTTTTTGATTTTAGCAATGGACCTCTCAACGTGCACCCTGTGCTTTGCAATGCGCTTTGTTGCCAGCACATCTCCAGCAGCCATTTAGCCATTAGACCTTGCAAAAGGTGGAAGATTTAACTGCAGTCCGATTGCTTTAATGTCTTCCTCGATCAAAAATCCTTTATCAGCCATTAAGCCATCCCCTCTTTGTAAATGGCCATTCTCAATCATTTTCTGCAATAGTGAGGTGATACCGCACTGTCTGACAATCTCCTTGTCTGACATGGAACCTGTAAAAAGCGCTGATGAGAAAATCACAGCGCCACGGGGGTCACATGCAACTAAAGCTTTGAGGGTATTGGTGCTTTTGTAGTTAGAAAAGCTCTGGCTTTGCAGAACAAGTGAGGTTGGCCTCTCAATTCTGAGCTCGGTGCAATCTAATATGGCGAATGTGGTTGGGTAGTCAATTTTGTAGGCAGCTGGCATGTTCTGGGCAATGATGTCCCTGTGTGGCCAAATTGGCAATTCACCCAAAACATCGAACATATAGTCAATCCAGGCTTTGAAGACATTGTTTGCATTTTGTAAAGTTATGTTGAATCGAAATGCAAGTGTCACAGGCCGGGGGGGGGGGGCCTTCCCTCCCCTTCTGAGCGTACCACCTCAAGGAGTTACCCAGAGACACCAACAGACCACACAAGATAATTAGTATCAAAACTTGTATTTTATTTAGTTAAAATAAGTCCAATCTCAAACTAAAATCCACCGGCTGATCCGCCTCTCCTTCTTCGTCAGGCTGCGTGGGAAGTTCGCACAGCGATTCCTCTTCAGCCGGAGGTAAGTGTTGAGGCAGGCACTGGTAGGAAATTGACAACAAGGGAGGGGGTTACTCTTCTCACAGGACAGCATCAATTATTTGAGTGTCACCTCTTTTTGGGACGGGGGGAGGATAGGGCAGGAGATCATCCGACGCAATGCAATAGTCAGTCGTAGATGGCAAACGGGGAGCTCTCTCCACGGGACACACCAGCTAGCTGGGGGTCACCCTCCTTCCACAAGCCGGCGGCAGTTGAAATACAGCGACGGACAGTGACTTCCCCACAGAACAGTGATGGCAGCATTCAATGGCGAAGCGCAGTTTCTCTATGTTCGCAGAACAACAGTGGTGAGTACAGGATTCAACAGTCAACAACTGGGTTTTCTTACCACAGGACAGTAATGTGAATGCAGCGGCAGATGGCGGGGTATCTCTTTCTCTGTTCATAGAACAACAATAGTGCGTACAGAATCCAACAGTTACACCGAGTCTTCTTACCACAGAGCGGCAATGGCAGATGGCGGGGTATCTCTTTCTCTGTTCATAGAACAACAATAGTGCGTACAGAATCCAACAGTTACACTGAGTCTTCTTACCACAGGGCGACAATGGCAGAATGCAGCGGCGGATATCAGGATCTCTTTCTCTGTTCATAGAACAACAATAGTGCGTACAGAATCCAACAGTTACACTGAGTCTTCTTACCACAGGGAGGCAATGGGAGCGCCAGGGATCCTCTTCGGTGTGGACAGTTCAATAAACAGATAATGCTTCCTCTTCAGGTCACGGAGTCAACAGCAATGCATGAATATTCAACAAATCCTCTTCAAATCAGACAGGATGGGGCTGCATTCCTGTACAGCATGCGCTAAACACACAGCAGTTAGTAAATTTCAATTTGACCTTCGAGACCCACGAGTATGCCAACTGGGGAACGGGCAGACATAAAATTACAGTTTCCACACCAGTGCACAATTCAGTCACTTCAAATGATCACACGTGTTCACTTCACATTAAGCACTGCAACTCACATCAACTCACAGTGAATAAGGTCTCCTCTCGTGGTCCCAGCCGACTCTCTCCGCTCAACTGTCAAAACTGTACATCCAGGGCTGTGTAGGTAGTTGGCTATGGACACACAACTGACATTAAAAGGCTTCAAACCAGATCTCACTGAACGCCGGGGCGGCTTCACCGAGCTATGGCGGATAGCGGGCACTACAGGCATTAACTTCCTAATAGGACTGGCAGATAACACTCATCTGTTCGATGAGATAACACAGTTCAACCACACCGCTGATCTCCAGCTCTTTCTTCTTTACATGCAGTCTTTCCCGTCCTGTACAATCTGCCCTCTCGTCTTATCATACCTCAGTTTTAATCAATTCCGCTTTGCTTGTCTGCACCTCTCCTCTTCAAACTGCCGCTTCTCTCTTCTCAAGCCGCCATGCACACTGGACACCAGACCGCCGCACAACAGAGCATCTTAATGCCACTCTCCTCCGCTTCGGCCAAAGCAGAGCTCGCCAGCTGCCCGCTGCCTCCGTTCTGCTCTTACGCTTTCCCGCACTGCCCGGAACGCTGCACGCCGAACGTTGAAATAGCCACTTCATAATTCACTGCAGCTGCCGCTCATCAACACGGGCAGCCATGACAGGCCACCGGAACCGGCCTGGTGTCCCGCCGGAACTATCTCCCCCGGGAACTCGTTCAGTTAATTATGGTTCCTAGTTGTCACTCCGTGACACAAGACTTTTCAGATCTTCATTGTTCTGCAATTTCATCAAGACGAACAAGAGCTGGTTACGGAGGGGCATCTCATCAATTTCCCTATCAGTGCGTTTGTAGTTTAACGGGATAGTAATTGAAATGGTGTGTGGATTATTTGGAATTCTAAAAACGGTGCACAATTGGTTGAATTGGTCATATGTGAATCCAGTAATGTACAGTATTCAAACATTTTGGAAATTTTGCTGCTTTGAATGAGCTCAGGTGTGAGATTTTTCTTTCTAAGTGTGCTTATTTCTGCTTTCTGTCTGTCTATCTCAGCTTCTTTTACAAGAAATTTCAGTTTTAGGTTATTATTATCTTCTTCCAAGCTCTTCTGTTTTCCTGTGCCCTGCTCCTCCTCTGTTTCCTTTTCCAGCTGGAGTTCAGGAAGTTGGGGTTGCTCAAGGTTCTCTATAAAGAAAAAGTGTTTAGAATGTTAGATGTCAATGATTATAACTACATTCTCTTTCTTTTCCCCCTTTTTACAGCTGCCACTTTTTAGCAACATTGGCGCATCATTTGTTGACCCTGGAGCACGTCCTGTCAGCCAATCGGATGACTTCCCCAACTTTCCTCTGCCACCCCAACCCACAAATGTCTGCACAGTTCTGGATGAACAGGCCACACGTCACTACACAGAACTTAGCATTACCATGCCTGATTCCATAGCACTAGAGCATGAAACAAGGGAACAAAACACAAACCAGCTGTGGTTCCATGCAAGGTCTGGCCGAATAACATCGACCTCTTTTAAAAGAATCTGCTCTGGGAGAGCTGATCAGGAAAGTCTCGCGGCAAACTTAAAGAGTGCCACAAAAGTGCAGACTAAGGCAATGAGAAGAGGTGTAGTACTAGAGCCCATAGCTGCAACACAGTACACAAAGCTCACAGGCAATGTAGTGTATCCATGTGGTTTTGTTGTGAACCCACATTCCCCACATCTTGGTACATCACCTGATCGTAAGGTCATAGAAAGAGGAGAGGGTAGAAGCCCAAGCTATGGGTTTTTAGAAATTAAGTGCCCATCCAAGGAGAGCTTTGTACAGTGTCCCTACCTTTCCAAGCAGACAGCTGGCAGCTACAAATTAAAAGTGAGTCATGCTTATCATTACCAAATAATGGGGCAGCTTGGGCTCACAGGAATATCATGGTGTGACTTCTTTGTGAAATGTGAGGAAGACTACCACCTTGAGAGGATACACTTTGATGTAGCAAAATGGGAGCAGATGAAAAACAAGCTTGATGTTTTTTATTTTGATTACTGCATTGCATCAACATAAAATCACTTACCACTGTCAACAACACACTCTTGAGTGTCTTCTGCCTCGATGGTGCTGGAAGTGGAGGCATCTTGCAAACTGAATCTGCAATCATTTAACTTTTTTTGCTATTTATATGGATTGTGCTAAATAGTTTTGGACACTGTTACAAAAAAGAATAAAACATGTAACTTGCAATCAAATGGTCTATGTGTATGCACTTTTGAATGAAACAGGGTGTGGGGTGCACACAACACAAGACTTAAGTGGGTTTCAGATCAAAAAGTAAACTAAGGATAACGTCCTGGGTTACGTATGTAACCCTAGTTCCCCGAAGGGAACGGACGCTGCGTGTAATCGCAGTGGGAACGCCTCCAGCGTAGTGCGTCTGAAGCATGAATGAAATCAGTCAATGGCGAGACGGAACGTAGTAGGTGGGTGACGTCATCGACCAGGAAACTATAAAGCACCCCTGAATCACAAGCGAGACAGCTTCTGATGTTACTGAAGCAAGCGATCCAAGGGGATGCCGGGAGCATGGCAGGACATGCAGCGTCCATTCCCTTCGGGGAACTAGGGTTACATACGTAACCCAGGACGTTCCCCTTCAGGAACTACCGCTGCGTGTAATCGCAGTGGGAACGCAATACCCACGTCCCCATGCGAGCAAGTCTCCGTCGTGTGTAATCAAGGCGCACAGGCTGACGAAAGAACTGCGCCCCAGGAGTGGAGCTAAAATTGAGACTATAAAATCTGACGAATGTGTGCGGTGAGGACCAGCCTGCCGCATCACAAACATCCTGAAGACAAACTCCTGAAAGGAGAGCTTTAGAAGCAGCCATACTCCGGGTGGAATGAGGCTGACCGACCGACTCATAAGCAAGTGAGATGGCCTCGACCACCCACTTGCTCATCCTTTGCTTAGATGCAGGGCACCCCTTTATGGGTGACCCAAGACAAACAAACAGCTGTTAAGACTTCCTCCACAGGGCAGCTCTGTGGACATAAGTATCTAGAGCCCTAACTGGGCAGAGCAAATTAAGCTTCTCCTGGTCCGACGTCAGAAACGGAGGAGGACAAAAAGCCTGCAGTATGACAGGTCTAACTACAGTAGTTGCATAGATAGATAGAACTTTTGGAACATAGCCTGGCCTAGGATAGAGGAAAGCCTTAGCCATGCCAGGTGAGAATTCCAGGCACGAGGGAGCAACCGAGAGTGCTTGAATGTCTCCAACCCTTTTGAGAGATGAAATAGCAAGCAGAAAAATAGTTTTGAGAGTAAGGAACTTCTCGGAAATCTCTTCAATGGGCTCGAAAGGAGCTAGGGAGAGACCCTCTAGGACGATGGCCAAGTCCCATGATGGCACCCTCGTGCATACTGCTGGCCTCAGCCTCAAAGTGCCACGAAGGAAGCGAGATATAAGTGGGTGTCTCCCAAGAGAAACTCCACTCAAAGGGGCGTGGTAAGCAGCCAGAGCCGCCACGTACACCTTCAGTGTGGAGTGGGATAATCCCGTGGAGAGACGGGCCTGCAGGAACTCCAGCACTGTACCAACCGGGCAGTTAACTGGGTCCTGTTGACGCTCTCCACACCAAGAGGTGAAAAGTTTACACCTCGCGGCATATAGCTTCCTTGTAGCGGGAGCTCTGGATTGGAGAATGGTCTCAACGACCTCAGTCGAGAGACCGGATTCTATGAGCTGAGCCCCCTCAGAGGCCAAGCCCACAGTCTCCATAGCTCTGGGCGGGGGTGAAGGATCGACCCACTCGCCTGAGATAGTAGGTCCTTCCTGATCGGAATCTCCAGGGGAGAGCCGTCGAGGAGGGACACAAGGTCCAAAAAACATACTCAGGCCGGCCAGAACGGGGCTATCAGGAGTAGGCTGACTCCGTCCCGGCGAACCCTTTCCAGAACTCCTGGGAGCAGAGCAATCGGGGAAAATGCATACAGACGTGACCTCGGCCACGCCTGTACCATAGCGTCCAACCCCAGTGGGGCTGGATGGCTGAGAGAGAACCACAGAGGACAGTGTGATGTCTCTCGGGAAGCGAATAGGTCTACCTCGGCACGGCCGAAATGTTCCCAAAGGAGCTCCACCACCTCGGGGTGAAGGCTCCATTCCCCGGGCCTCGGCCCCTGCCTCGACAGGATGTCTGCCCCCCGATTCAGATACCCCGGTAGATAAATCGCTCTCAAAGACAGAAGTTTCCCCTGGGACCATAGAAGGATCTGACGAGCTAGCTTGTATAATGGGCGCGACCGCAGACCCCCCTGATGGTTTATGTAGGAGACCACCGATGTGTTGTCTGAGCGGACAAGCACATGGTGGCCCCTCAGGTCTGGGAGGAAATGTTTCAGAGCCCGAAACACCGCCAACATTTCTAGACAGTTTATGTGCCACGAGAGATGATGGTCCTGCCACAGACCCTGAGCTGGGCGACCACTCATGATCGCCCCCCAGCCCGTGAGGGAGGCATCCGTCGTTAGCGTTACGCGACGACAAGGAGCTCCCAGCACAGGACCTTGGGACAAGAACCGAGGATCTTTCCACATAACCAGGGCGCGAAGACACCGTCGCAAACTCATGATCGTGTGGAGCGGATTTCCCCTCGGGGAGAATCCCTTGGTTCTGAGCCACCACTGAAGCGGTCTCATGTGCAATAGGCCAAAAGGAATAACGTTGGACGCTGCTGCCATGAGACCTAACAGTCTCTGGAACTGTTTCACAGTGAGTAACTGGCCTAGCTTGATCTGATTTACTGTAGCGAGAATCGAAGCAATACGAGCAGGGGAAAGTTGTGCCTGCATCGTCGTCGAATCCCACACCACACCGAGAAAAGTGGATCTCTGTACTGGAGAAAGCACACTCTTCTTGGCGTTGAGCCTCAACCCCAATTTCTTGATGTGAGCGAGAGCGACATCTCGATGCTGAACCGCCTGAGACTGTGATTGAGCTAAAATCAACCAATCGTCGATGTAATTCAGAATGCAGATGCCCTGTAAACGCAGAGGAGCTAGAGCCGCATCCATACATTTCATGAACGTTTGGGGTGACAGTGCTAGGCCGAACAGAAGAACCCGATACTGGTACGCTTCGCCCCCGAAAGCGAACCTCAGGAACTTCCGATGTTGAGGAAGAATAGACACATGGAAGTAGGCATCCTTCAGATCTATCGTGACAAACTGATCTATGCAAAATAGGTAAACGCCCCCAGGTAAATGTCTCAAAACCAAGCAAGTTTCATTCATTCACTTTCCTGCGCGCTTGGACGATGACACGATACACCGGTGAGGAAGCCCTTCAGCTCGTCCTGGATAGTGACGAAGAGTTCACTTTTTCCTCAGAAGAAGAGCGGGACTCTGACGACGAAAGTTTGCATTTTGAATAGCGACTTGATCCAGCCGTGGATAAAATTTCGGATGAGTAAGTCTTTTTAAATTTACTTGCATTAGTTGACAAGCTATTTTATATAAACATGTACATATTTTACTGGTTGGGCCATTTCCATACTTGCAATTCAGAGTAGCCTATTGACATTTAAAATATATTTTAATAGGCAGGTTTTAGTTATATTTAAATGGTCTAGACTATGCTGTATAATATGTAAAATGATATGTTTAGATCATAGGCCTAGTATGTATGAAAGTTAGAATTTGGAAATTAATTAAAAAAAATATTATGTATGTTTAGATTATATTTTGACTATAGTGTATGTGCTGCCTTATTATCATCAACAAAGAGTGCTTGCAAATAGCTGTTGCAAATGTGTGTAAATGTGCTGAAATGTGTAAAAATGCCCAGCTGATGAATTACAAATGTGTTAATGTTTGCGTTGTGCCAGTAATGGACCTCAGATAAGCGGTCATGGAGGAATTTCCAGCACTGATGCCACTGGGCAGTTAACTGGGTCCATGCTGCGCTCTCTACACCAAGTGGTGAAAACGTTCCACTTTCAGTCAAACACCCTCCTGGAGGAGTCTTCCTCAGACTCCCCTGGAGGTTAAAATAGGACACCACTGACGTATTGTCTGTTCTCACAAGAACGTGGTGACCTTTGAGGTCTGGGAGGAAGCTCCTCAGAGCCCGGAAGACCGGCAACATCTCCAGGCAGTTTATGTGCCAAGAGGAATGCTGGTCCTGCCACAGACCTCTTGTAAAGCGGCCGTCCATGACCGTGCCCCAGCCCATGAGGGACGCATCTCTCGAAACGGCTTTCCAGCGACATGGTGCTCCCATCACAGGACCTTGGGAAAAAAAACAAGGTTTCTTCAACATTGATAGGGAACGAAGGCATCTGCGCGTAACCCTTATCATGCAGAATGGATTTCCCCTCGGGAAAACCCCTTGGATTTCAACCACCACTGCAGGGCCCTCATGTGCAGCAGGCCAAAAGGTATCACATTGGATGCAGCTGCCATGGGCCCCAACAGTCTCTGAAACGGATTTACAGTGATGGCGCAGCCTAGCTTTGTCCTGGTCACCATGGCCAGGATGGACTCGATACGAGCAGGAGACATTTGTGCCTGCATCGTAGTCGAGTCCCACACCACCCTCAGGAACGTAGTCCACTGGGAGGGTGTCAAAACGCTCTTTTTTCGCATTGAGTCTCAACCCCAAGCTCTTGATGTGGCCAAGGACTATATCTCGATGCCAAACTGCCAGTTCTTGAGACTGAGCCAAAATGAGCCAGTCGTCAATGTAGTTTAGCACACGGATGCCCTGGAGCTTCAGCGGGGCCAGGGCTGCATCCATGCACTTGGTGAAAGGGCAAGGGGAGAGTGCTAGGCCGAATGGAAGAACCCGATATTGGTACACTTCGCCCCCGAAAGTGAACCTCAGGAACATCCTGTTAGATGGAAGGATGGAGATGTGGAAGTATGCGTCCTTTAGATCTATAGTGACAAACCAGTCCTCGGATCTTATTTGACTCACGATAATGGGAATGGTGAGCATCTTGAACCTGAATCTCCTCAGAGACCGATGTCTTAGATCTAAAACTGATTTTGCAAGGGCATTTTGCACTAGTTAACTATGAATTAGCTATAAACTAACAGATGTAAAATATCCACAACAAACGCACTTGCATAACGGTCTAAAACGATTCGGATTCGTTCTGACCATTCTGTCTTTGAATCATCTGAAGCGGTTTCTTGGACAGTAACAACAAATAGAAAACAAAGAGCTTTGTTTTCAGTTGTTTCACTAGTTTATTTTGAACTGCGCAGCACGGCCCAGTGGATATCGGAACGCAAGCTTAAAGGAGTTGCGTTTTACTCCCGGTCTCGGACACTATTATTAAACAGTGTTGCGACACCCAGTGAGAAGCGTTTCAATCCAACACTCCTCTCTGTTACAAACCACAAATCACTAAATGATTTAACTAGTTTTAAATCGGATGAAACAGCCTCAACATTCCCAACTGATGACTGATGAGGTAAATAGATGAAACATGAACAAAGTTAGACTTTAAATCCCCTAATCACCACCCTAACAAACATTTACCATGAATGTACTGTAGTAATTTACCATGGTTTGGGCAGAAATGTGGAATATAGTCATTTATATTGTCTTAGATTTATTAGGTGGGTAAAGGAATATATAATTCATTGTGTGTATAGGTTTTTTTTTTACCTGTTTAGGCATTTTTATACAGTAGTAGTGAGTGAGTAGCCATGCATGGTTTCACCTGTGGTTACAAAGTCTCACTGTCAGAATATTTTCATTTAAGCCTATAATAATTATTAATAAAATAATTATTACCAATAGCTATGATATTGTATAATTCATATATTTGTATATAGCTGTAAACAAGTTCCCTTTCATTTTCATCCCCTGATTATTCACCTGTCATCTTCGAGTATTGTAAAAACGAGCCAATGGACATTGGCGTGCGTGAATTGCATCACACACCCCGCCCCGCAGCGCGGGTATAAATATGGAAGTGGATGCACGCACCAGTTGTCTTACGCTTCAAAGCCGATCGGATCATCTGATATCTCTGAAGAGTGTTGTTTCACAATGAGTGAGTGTGTCGGTGTTCTTCTGGAAGACTCTCCCAGTGCTGGTGTTGACAGCAATTGCAAGAGTGATCGCGAGCTACGGAAGCTCTCAACTGCTGTTTTAACAGCATTTTTAAGTGTTTTGTTGACGGCCGGTTGAGGGCGGAAGTAGTGAGTGCTTCACTGTAAAGTGTTGCCGCGGTTGTTCCCCTGTGTGCTCCGGCACTGGTGATTGGTCCCATTTCCTGAAAGAGCAAAACCAGTGTGTTTGCGTCTTTTTCAAGATGCCATTCCATCCGTACGTTTCTGGGTGCGGTAGAGCTCTGTCCCCCTCTGACGGTCACGATAGATGCATCACGTGTTTGGGCTTAAAGCATGCTGAAGCAGCTCTCGTGGATGATTCATGTTCTCACTGTGGGAACATGGTCATCTCTGTGTTAAGATCGAGACTCGCCTTCGTTAAACGCCTTCATAGTCCCCACTATGCCCCGCTCTAGAGCTCCCTCTGGGTCAACTTCCCAGGGGAAGCTTGGAGTGTCGCATGGTTTGGGTGATCTGAGGATTTTGGTGAGGGGAAATCCACCCCGGCAAAGCCCCGTGGATTCCTCCCTCCTCTCTTACACCGCAGCCGGTGGAGCTCCCTGAGGAACGTGCTGGTCCCTCTGTAGTGGACCGACAAGCCGTTTTATTTGGGGCCCCTCCAGAGGACAGGATGTTCATCACAGTATCGGAGGGAGAGTTGTGCTCTGAAGATGACGACTTGGCTCCATTGCCTCCCTCTGGGAAAGCAGCGCTGCCCGAGCCAGATCCTGAGATGTCAGCTATGCTGAAAAGGGCTGCCGAGGCGGTGTGGCTCGTCTGGAATTCTCCACAGTGTCCCGAACCGTCTCGGTTGGATGATTGGTTTCTCAGGATGGGCCAGACTAGTTCTCAGCCCACTGCCCCAGTACCTTTCTTCCCTGAAGTGCATGAGGAGCTAACTAGGTCGTCATGGATATGCACAAGGGTAGCTCAGATCGTGAACTCATGGGTGAGCTCCGCACTGCAACTGATCTTGTCCTCCAGGGTACAATGGTAGCAGCTCGCACGATCAGTCTGGCGAAGTCCACGTTGGTGGTACAAGAGCGCCATCTCTGGCTCAACCTGACGGATATGAGGGAAGCGGACAAGGTTCGGTTCCTGGACTCCCCCATTTCTGAGGTTGGGTTATTCGGCGACGCGCTAGAGAACTTTGCCCAACAGTTCTCTGCTGTCCAGAAGCAGACGGAAGCCATCCAGCATATCCTGCCCGGCGGCCCGCTGCTGCCTCCACTCGTCCGCCCGGGGCAGATCCTCCGCCTGCTCGTCGCCAAGAGTGTCCATCTGCTTCCGCCTCTGCTCCGTTTCCTTGCTTGATGCCGCTGCTCAGCAAGATGCACTGCCCAGTACAGCGACCGTTGCTCATACGTTTCCCTCGCATATCACAACTCGCCCGCCACCTCCTCCTATGGAGTCAGAAGCTTCTGAGGTTGCTTCTTCCACTTTAAATTCCGGCCTGCTCAATTGTGTCGCCTATGTGGCCTCACGACAGCCTTTTGCCGAAGAGAGTGGAGACTCCATCCCCAGGCGTTCCAGCTGTCTGGGATATCTTCGGGGCCACACAATTACATCTGTTGCCGTCTTGTCCCCTTGCCAGTTGTTTACTCCCTTAAACACAGAGACACTGGCTTACAGCTGGCGCCGTGGCCTATGCTAAATCCGTTAATTACCCAGTGAGCCGTCTTGCACATCACTGTGTTAACCCTCTGGGGTCTGAGGTGTTTTCTGGGCCTGGAGGTGTTCTGACATGCTCTGACATTTGTGCTTATTTCTGTTACTTGTGACATTTTCATGGCTAATGTCTGATTACACTGTATTTAGCACAAACTCTGCTACAATAATATATCAGCAGCATGTGTGTAAAAGTTTGTAGTTTTGAGATAATGACGTTTATGCGTGGTTTGTGAAAATACAAAAAACTAGTGTCACTGCTCATGAAACCCATACTGATTATTTCTTCACACAACTTTTGAAAATTGTATCACATAGCCTAGAATATTTGCTCCAAAACTATGTGAAAATAACCCTGACTGCTCATTCAGATAAGACAATATATTGATTTAAAATTTGTAAGACGAGTTTTGTGTAAGAAAGCTTTATGCGGGAGGCATAAACACATCATTAATATGTATTGTTTTCACACCTGAGAAAGACAAAGACACTCCCCTAATGGCCCTATTAGGAGCTATCAGGCCCTGTCATTCTGAGCAACCTTGCACAAAGAATGAGGAGATTAAAAAAAGAATGGCTTTTTGATTGTTTGGATTTATTTACAACTAGAGATGCACCGATTACAATTTTCTGGGCCGATTCCGATTTCCGATTTTTCATTAAGTTTGACCTGCCGATACCGATTTTAGCCGATTCCAATTTCATTTTTTCTAACCACTTTACAGCACACACAAATATTTATTTTATATCTTTTCTGTAATAGAACATTTTACAATTTGCATATACATATTGTTTTGAACAGATAAACACTATAAAATAGAACTATATAAATTACTCCAGGTGTGGGTAATTCACACACATCTAAAGTGCAGTGTTATGGAAGAACCATTTCCTTTTCACATTCAATATCCAATATTTTTTTTATATATGTATTTAGCAAACTAAACGTCTGTATGAAAACAGGGAATGGCAATAAAATAATATATAAATAAAAAAATAAAATAAATATAGCCTTGCAGTATAAAGATATTTCTCAAAGCACACACAGGCCTATTGCAATCACTTGTACAAACTGAATAATAAAAAGTTTAAATGGGTACATTTTCTATAAATATTAGTCTTCGTTTTCTTTTCTGACATAGCCTACTCCAGTTCTTGTTAAAACACGCAAATTCTGTGCATTTTGGGCACTTTTTTTGTGAAACCCTTTTTAGGCTATTTTGTCCATCAAAAGTGTGCTTTCCCTTTAATTGAGCGCGAGCAGTGCAGCAAATAGACTCGGCGCCGAAACGCGCTTCACTGCTCACGACGCTCCTGCTTGACGCTCACGCGCTGCTACTGCTCCCGTTGTGAATGAATGCACTCATTGATTAACATGCACGCCGAAAAAAAATACGCGCTTCACGTGAAAATCGGCCAATTCCGGTCACCAGCCGATCAATCGGTGCATCTCTATTTACAACACAACATAATCCAAAGATACACAACAAATTACAAAAAGCACACTATTTAAAACAATGATCCAAAGACAGAGACCTTTGTGCCATTCCTAAAAACATTGTACATACCTTTCATTTCCAAGGTGTTTGATTTTCACTTTACCATGTTCATGTACAGAGACTCATGTGAATGTTGAAGTCAGCAGGACTCAGTTGCATCTGGGCCCTGCAAAAAAAACAAAAACAAAAAAAAACAAAACAAAAAAAACATACTGATATCAAGAGAAACTATAGGGCTGCACGATTTTGGGAATAGATTTTAGATTTTTCTGGTTAAAATTTCTTTTTAAAATTCACAAAATACACACACACACACACAAATGTTTCCAACAATAATGAACACCAGGTTTGTTGTGCCTTGTAGGCATAGGCTACGCGCAGTGCTGCATAAAATAATAATAACAATAAATTAAGTCTTTCAAAAGATTTCAGTAACAACTACGCTAGAGAAAAATATATTGATTACAATATAAAAACATGAAGCCTATTGTTTGGTGCGTTTTGCTTTTCAAACGCACAGCGCGCTCCAAAATATGATACATTCAAACGCAGAGCTCACTCCAAAATATGATACATTCAAAAGCAGAGCGTGCTCCAAAATATGAAACATTCAAACGCAGAGCGCGCTCCAAAATATGATACATTCAAACGCAGAGCATGCTCCAAAATATGATACATTCAAACGCAGAGCGCGCTCCAAAATATGAAACATTCAAACACAGAGTGCGCTCCAAAATATGATACATTATGGTTACCATATTATACATATCTACGTTTGAGCAGATATCCACAAACACAGTAACGGTTCAACTGCAATGTAAAGTTTATGCAACAATAACATTAACTAATAATTAAGAATTTCTTACCTTACATCTTACAATTTACCTCACAAATCGCGTTCTTCTTCTTCTGAGGTAAATCCAATGTAAGCTCACGGCGTGTCTTCCAAACTCGACGAAAAGCAGAGACTTTGGTGAAGTTTGGTGCTATGTTTTTGAGGTAACTCGTGTGAGGCGCGTTCGTGTGAGGCGCGTTCGTGTGAGGCGTGGACGATTTGCATGTGAATCTCTTTTGCGCGTGTGGGCGTGGTCAAATTAAAAATAATGACCAAGCGCTTGAGAAATTGGACATATTGTTGGTTTTATACAAATTACTTAAGCAGAGAATATTTGTTTTCAGTTTGAATCCGATCATTTAAAAGTACACACTTAAATGATTCTAAAGATATATGGCTCATAATTGTGTGACAAGTATTCGCTGAGTTTTGTTTCAGTTTATAGACGTGCTAAAGAAAAAAAAGTTCACCGAGACGGAGAGACAGAAAGCACACCCTGTTTATTTTCTTTATTTTACAAAAGCATAATGTTTTGATTTGATTGTAAGTGGACACATACAAAAGTAGATATTTCTTTTTTCTGTATGACCATAAATGACGGAGTAATTTAAGTTTATTGTGCTACAATGTGAAGAAAATCCAGCAAAACGCATGGGCGCGTTTGCCGACCCCAGAGGGTTAAGTCAGGTAAGAAGGAGCAGGTTATTTTAGTTGCCCCGTAATGGCCCAACTAGGACCTCGTTCCCTAGACAGCCTTCCTGACTCATTCCTCTGAGACTTCTCAGGGATGGGGCACCGTTGGCACCCGCACCGAACCGGAGAAATCCAGGTTCTGTTGCGGTGGTTCAGCAATCTACCTCTGAAAAGAGCGTAGATACTATTACTTCTGGGAGAGCTTCCTCTAAAGAATGAGGCTTGCTCACGATATGAAGTAGAACCTGTTCGTTGTTGGTGTTCTTCTCACAAGAGGACCCCCGAGAGTGTTCGATCACTTCTGTGCTTCCTTCCTGCAGGAGATGGGTCGGAGCATAGCTGTTCCGCTCCACCCTCAAAATGATGTTGCCCTTAAAGCACATCAGGATGCAGTTGAGATATAGGCAGTACGACTTGATCATCAGGTTCCTGAGCGGTGCAAGGAGACGAAATCTTCCTTGTGCCCCCTCTATACCTTATTGGGACCTATCTCCAGTGCTACTGCACTCTGAGACCTCCAGGTAGTTGAGTTAAAAATCTATTTTTAAAGAAACAGTTATCCTGCTTGCTTGCTCTATCAAGAAGGTAGGGGACCTGCACACATTTTCGGTCAACGAATCGTGCCTGGGTTCGGGGCCTGGATATGTGCCCAAGTTCCTACCTCTCCCTTAAAATGGGACCAGGTGGTGAGCCTGCAAGCGCTACCCCGGAGGAGGCAGACCCAGCCCTGACTTTTCTCTGTTCCTTCCGCCTTGCGGTTATTCAGGACAGAATGCAAAGTCACAGGACCTCTCCAGCTCTCGTCTGTTTCGGAAACCAGCAGAAGGGAAGGCGGTTTCCATACAGAGGTTGGCCCACTAAAAGATTAGTGTTGCCATCATCTTTATGAAATTCCCAAGGTGCACCATGCCCACCTGGGTAGTGAGCTCCTCCAAAAAGAGAGTGTAGCTCCTTCCTGGGTGTTGACACGAGTGCCTCGCTGACAGATTAAGAGCTGTGAGCTGGGCGACACCAGCACATTTGCTAAGAAATTAGCCTATGTGTCGAGCCGCTTGCTTCCGTGGGCTCCCTTTACACGAAGCCAGCTTCACCTTAGCCCGGTTTGTAGTGTCGGCTTGCTGTGCCATTCCCATCCTTGATTGGACTGGATAAGTGTGCTTTTTTCTGCAGTTGAGTTCCCTCTTCAAACCCTTTTGAGTTCCTCCTCACCCCGTCAGTGTTGGACGTGGCGGAGTGTCCGATGCTAGACCTATCACTTGTATGCTTGTGTAACTTGTGTTAGGTGGGGTCCATATGTTGTGATCCCTATGGCTATCCCATATGTATATTTAACCACGGTTTTGACTCCCTGTGGCGAGCCCGTGTCTTCCCTTGGCAGAGCCTGCTCTGCAGTCACTGACGGGTTGTGTCCCCCCCTGTTATAGGTTGGAGCCACCTCAGTGACATGTCATATGTTGTACTGCTCGCTAAGTCGTTCAGTCCATATGTGTTTCTCCACGTTACCTCCTTCGGGCAGGATGTGGCTTCCGCAGCGTTGCCTTCCAACAAAAGGTACGTTTCCCAGTGGTCCTGTGGAAGAGCAGTGACTTTCCTGGCCTAAGCCCTGTCCTATTCGCTCAAATTGCGGGAAGATCCGGTGGCTTTTGTCTAGGCACTGGAAGGTGGCAGCACTAGTGGAGTCTTACTACGTCGAACGTGACTGACTGAAAGGGAACGTCTCGGTTACGTATGTAACCCTCACTCCCTGAAGGAGGGAAAGGAGACGTTGTCCCCCAGCCACTATTGCTGTACAACCGCTGACCGGGGCCCACTTGGCTCCTCAGCGAAAAACAACTGGTGCGTGCATCCACTTCCGTATTTATATCCGCGCTGCGGGGCGGGGCGTGTGATGCGATTCAAGCACGCCAATGTCCATGTTCCCTAGCGTGATCCCAATCAGTCGACACGTCGACTGCGTCTCTGTTCCCTCCTTCAGGGAATGAGGGTTACATACGTAACCGAGACGTTATTTATTGTGGCCTTATAAATCTGCATACTGTTGGGTACCACATTACCAAGTAAATACAATACTTTTTTTAGGTTTACTTTAGCTTACTTATTGATACTGCTATGTTTCAATAAGTAATAAAAGATGTTTCAATAAATAAGCTAAACCCACCAGCATTCCTCAACTTTTCGTTTTATAATCCGGCCCTCGAATGAAGCTAATTGAATTGCCCAGTCCTGCTGTATAGCCTGCTTATTATAAATTGTTACCCATAACATGACAGTTTTGCAAAAAACTAGTGAAATACATTTATTTGAATTTACCCTCGATGACACTGAAAAATTAGAATTAATAACACTTTAGTAGCTGACATTAAAATTCTCAGGTGTCTGGATTGTTTGTTTTGTGTGTCTCTCTATTGTGCCACAGGTGTGGAGCTACTGGACAGCATTACATAAGCACTAATGATAAATCAGCCACTAATGAGCAATCTTTTTTCTTGTTACCTTGCCTCTTTATATCCTATGTTTGCATTGAGTGCTTGTCAAAACACTCAAGCTACACATTTGATTATTTTATTTAAATCTTTACTTTATATTTTACCAGTTCATTAGGAATCTATGTCGCTTTGAGGTCCTCGCGACGGGCGTTTAACGCGGGTCTGACGATCACAAACTCCTCAGTTTTTGGTCACTAAACAGAGGTAATTAGCTAATATCTTAGATGGTTTCATTCCCGCTTACTCTATTGTGTAGCCCCCATGGATCTGTATACACTTAAAATAACATTCTGTCTAGTCACAGGTCATTACCACTACTACAGATATAAGCCGACCAATATTACTTCTCTGGAAGTAGCTTTGGTTTGGTCATGCCATGGTTTTCCACGTACACTCAGCTAGAGTAACATTACATTAAAACAGAGGTAAGACTCACTATGCCAAATATTAGTCGGAATTCTAAAATAGCAGTTGGTGTGTCCTATGTTCTACTCAAAACTGGACTCCGTTACTACCTGACAAAGATTTGCGGTAACATACGCATTCGCTTAAATTACTTTGGAAAATAATTTCAGAGTAAATCAGAATAAAATCAAATGTAACAATTTATTATGTCAGGTAAATGTATCATGCCAATTATATAATCAATTCAAAGACAATCAATACAAAACATTAAATCCTCAGGGATATAGAGTAAAAGATGCATACCTGACATTAGAAAAAAATACATAATGCTGAGCATCCTAGGACATTCACATTCATTAGAATGTGGCATCAGTTTACTGTCAGGGTTTTGTTGTGTATCCAGTGTAGTATCACTGATTATAATGGACGTTCTATTGTCTTTGTCCAGTCTAGACACAGTGTTATGAAATAGCAGTGCTCGGCCGCATTTTCTCAGTGTACCACAACCTCAAGCTTAACCTGACATATTCCTGTGCCATGAACAACAAGGTACTGGATGAGGCAGTTCATCTGAGATGGTTGGAAATTGAAATCCATGGCTTAGTGTGTATGTCAAAACCAAAATGGCATATTAATTAACAATTAGTTAATAGTCATGTGCCTCAACAAGTAACGTCATAACATAATGATACATTTGCAAATCATTAGCTAATGATTAATTAAAGCAGACAATTCGAAGTTGAAGTACATGACTTCAACCCATTGTGGTAATTAACGCATTCATTTTCAGTATTAGTTAATAAAATATGTTATTAAGGAATTAATACATTATGACACGTTTAATTAATAACAATTCATATATTACTTAATCTATTAATCATTTAGAATCTTTATTAGTTACTGATGCAGTAATCATTAATTAATGGTTTAGTTCTTCATGAGTCATACACTAACATGATTATCTGTGCATTAGTTAAGCATGAATTAATGCATAGTGCACCCGTATTGTAAAGTGTTACCATCTAAATTAATACAATATTGAGGTGACTGACTCAGTGTGATTGTGTCTTGGATGGGGATGCTAGTTTCACAAGAGAGAGTTCAAATGTTAATTTCCAGAAGCCTCCCTTGTCTTCTCTGTGAGTAGTCGTTCCTTAACCAGACGGCCCGGCATTGTCTAATTTCTACAGTCTTACAGTATATACAGAATATTGAAACACCTCTTCTGTTTTTACTACCATTATCTCTGCTATGTTTTTGCTGTTGTTCATTGTATTCATTAATGTTCTTAAAACATCATCTTTATCAAACCTCCTCTTTGGTATTCCTGACAAAAATACTATATTAGCAATAAAATAATTACAATTTCTTGCTAAATTTTTTGCATTTTCAATTAGTTTTGTCTTGGGGTCAGTAACTAACACACTTGAAATCAGATGGATTCATTCATAAATAAATAAACAACATTTCATTGCTGTTAACCAGCACACAACTAATGTGTCCAATATACATGTTAAGAGTCTTGCAGACTAAATTTATTTTCTGCTTGTACAATTTTATTTTCCACATAATGGATCTACAAATATTTATGAAATACATAAATGTAATTTTTCATATAGGTAATTTAATTCACAATGATTGAAGAACACATAGACAATCATTACAGTCATTTTGAAACATTCCCTCTAATTGGTGCAGATCTGTTGTTAAGCATTTTTCGGATTAAGTCTTTGATTTTAGCTGTGTTTAAAACATAAATGATGGGATTGAGCATTGGTGGAAGAGCTAATGAAAGTGATCCGCTGATGATCCTGGCATTAATAGTAGGTGAAGCAATCAAAATGCATATTATGGGAAGAAAGAATGATCCAACTACCAAAAGGTGAGAAACACAGGTCTTCAGTGCTTTTAAACGTCCTTCCCAAGTTGTAATTTTACATAAAGCAAGAAAAATGCCCACATATGACAGGACAATAATGAAAGGTGGTGCAATAATGAATAAAGCTGTAATGAGGGTTGCTAATAACTTATTAATGCTATTGTCATTGCATGGCAGCCTCAGCAATGTTCCATAGTCACAATACCAACTCTCTATCACATTAGAATTACAGAATGAAAGTCTGGTCATCAAAGATGTTGTCAGTGTTACAATACAGGTGTTAAATGCCCATATTACTGAAAACACTATAGACATTAACTTATTATTCACTATAGCATGATATCTTAGTGGAAAACAAATTGCAATGAAACGATCAAATGCCAGAACAACAAGAGTGTAAGTTTGCACAGTATAAAAGACATTCACAAAAAACATGTTTGCAAAACAAGCATTGTATGAGATGTACTGTGAGTCAAACAAAAAAATCTTCATCATGTTAGGAATCAGTGCATTAGTTTCACCAATGTCGGCCAAGGCCAAGTTAAACACACCAATGTACATTGGACTGTGCAGGCTCCGGTCAAGAGCTATAATGAGAAGGACTATAGAGTTCCCAATTACAGTAATAAAATATACGATAAATAAGAATATATAGTAATAAGTTGTGTACGGTATACCTGTGAGCCCAGTGATGAAAAAGTATTCAGGATGAACAATCGAGATATTCTGGGATAAACTCATGGCAGCTTTGCGTTTGTTGTTTTGCACAGGCTGAAAATAGAAATTACTATAAAGAAATAACCAAAATATGGACTTTACTAAATTGTCATCTCACACTTTTAACATCTAATTTTCAAATGTTGAAAATATACCTTTATGTAAACTTTCAGCATGATATTTGAATCACAGACTAAATAATATTAAAGTTTTAGAGCCAGAGCAAACAATGACAGTGTCTGAATGTTTGTGAGCTGCTCTGAATTGAATAGTCTGTTTTAAATGCCCATCCTTAATCTCTCATGTCGCAAAGATCATTGGACCTCTGCGTCATTGAATCCAAATATACTGATTCATCTCTTGAGAGCTTTCAGACAACATAATGATGTTATACTTGTATGTTGAAGTAAATGTTCTGGCCCCTGTTTTGCTTTAGTTTTGATAAACATTTTCTTCACTGGCTACACAATTCCCCTTTGTGATGTTCTCATTAGTGCACATTATATTACAGTAACTCAGGGATATATTTAATTCTATGTAACAGCAACTGCAGTACAACTTATGTCCATGTGTTGGCCTTAACAGCGAGTGGTGGAAATGGTTGAGATCCTCTCTGGGAGGTCTATTCAAATATACTGTACATCTATAATATATAACGACTTTATTATATAACAACCTCCATTATATCTAATACTTACTTACATTTCTTGTCTGCTCTAAATCAGGGGTTTTCAAACCGTGGTTCACCACTAACCGCAAAACATGGACCGCAAAACTTGCTTTGGGCCAATATTTATTATGAAACGCTTTATACAAATAGTACAATGACAACATGAAATGCAAATGATTTCATTCATAATGTAGCCTATTTATAATATCACACATATTATTCTTTCCTCAAATGGTATGAATGAGTTTTAAAATATATAGTTGCCTTTATTTTAGGAAGTGAGTCCTTTGCTAGGAAATCATATCAAGGGGATCCTTGGCATCAAATAGTTTTGTAGTCAGATAGTCTGACGAAGACCTTTTGGGTCGAAATGTTATATAATAAATCATTGGGAGCAGAAGTGGCAGTGTGCCGATTCTTGTTTATTTTGAGTTTGATGCTTCATTTGATCGAGCACCTGCCGAAAGTTTTTTTGGATGTGCGCACAATAGTCAAAAAATATTTTAACTAAATAATATGCTTTTTTTGGGACTTCAGACAGACATCTCGAGGAAGACCAATACAAATGACTCTTTAGGGGCTACTTAAAGTAATGTAGAAGGAGGGTGAGCAGTTGATATTGATATAATAAAGTAAATGTTTAACTCATTTAAAATGCTGAACAAATGTTAAATAAAAATGTTTCCTTTCATATATTTTAACAAATACCTTTTGCTCATTTATAAAGTTTTATTAAAGGACATTTTTAAAGAGTGATTTTGGCACAATGGCACTACAATGCAGCTGTCACAGGTTGTTTTTGTTTTATGTTCTTGTTCCATGTGATTCCCTGTTATAGTCATGTTATCCTGCCATGTGTTCGCCATGTGAATGTTTCATGTTGTCATTGGTTGATTGTCTTATCATGTGCACAGGTGTCCCTTGTCTTGTCATTAGTAGTCTGTATATTTAAGCCCTCATGTTTGCCTTGTTACTTTGTCAAGTACTGTTACTTGTAATCACTGTTTGGTAAGTCCATGTTTTTCAAGTCAAGTCAAGTCAAGTCAAGTCATTGTTTTATGTTTGATCATGTTTGGAAAATAAAGCTGCACTTGGGTTCTATCAATTGCCTCCAGTTGATCTAGATTACAGAATACTTGAACAAATATGAATTGGTCTTGTTTGCCAGGGGGAAAATTTTCTCTGGCCCAATACATCGACCATGCCTTTCTGCTGAGCGGTTCCTCGTTTACTGTGGCAATTGTGGATGTGGGGCTCCACAATCCCGCAGTGCACACCGCAGGTCCTTCATGCTCAAAGGAACTATCAGTTTCATCTGCCATCTCCCAGCACCTACCATCTCCTAGTCCTATAAACAACCCTCACAGGCCTCAGCCTCCATCTTCAGTTGTCCAGACTGCAGCCACAACACCTCAGCAGTTTGAGGATGTTAGTAGTTGTAGTCAGGACTTAGTGCAGCTGGAGAGGGAGAAAACAGATGTCTTGAAAGACACTAGGCAATGCCTTAAAGAAGCCAATGAGATGGACAATGCTGTTCAACGGCAGCTCATTGAGCTCAAGAAGGCCAAGCTGGCCTTAGATGAGAGGAGGCTTGCACTAGAGGAGATGAGTTTTGCAAGGCTCTCAATTTCTGTGCCAATTATTTTGCCAGAAGTCTCAGGTAATATGATTATTGTTCATTGGGGATTCATTATGTTTTTGTAATTTCTTGTGCAATGTGAAAAGTGTTCTATATGTAGTTATGATTTACCCCACTGTACAATGTATTTTGCAGGTCCTGGGAAACTGAATAACCCACATTAATAAAACTAGATGCAATGTTTTTGATTGATAAAACTAGATGCAATGTTTTTGATTGATACAACTAGATGCAATATTTTTGATTAATAAAACTTGATGCAATGTTTTTGATGTCCATGTTTGTTGAACCCCACGTGGCCTAAGGCCCTATGAAATACTATAATAATTGTTATGAGTTCTTCCAATGAGATTCTGAAGTAAATGGCTAATGGTTGATGACTATTTTCAGACATAAGCATATAAGTTTCAATATTATTAATATATAAAGTCTATATATTAAGGGTGACAGATATATGTACTTTATTTAGCCAATGCTACGGTGGCCGAGAGAGCACGTCCCAGTCGGGTTGGTCACTTATTGGGGTCCTCTGGAAACATTTCCGTTGTGTTCTGTTCTATTTGCAGCGTGTTTCTGTATTTGGTGGTGTTGTGAACTTTTGCCGCGTGTTTCTGTATTTGGTTGTGTTGTGAACTTTTGCAGCGCGTTTCTGTATTTGGTTGTGTTGTGAGTATTTGGAGCACATGTATGTGTTGGAAAACTGATGAAGATGTTTTCTTAATTTGTGGGTGTTTTTCTATTTGCATGTGTTTTCTTCAGTTGCAGTGCGTTGAGCACTCTCGGCCACCAGACAATACATTTCTACAGGTACAGACAAAAAAATAGTCATGTTTTACCAGCACTGTTCTATGTATACATATTTATAAGAAGCACAACTTTTCATCGTTATGAACATTACAAACAGAGGATAGATTAAAAGGAAGATGTAATCTATACAATTTCTAAGCATGCCACACCTTCACTTTCTTCAAGGCAGGGCCTAATGTGATTACTGAAATTGATGATAGGCAGTGGGATATGTGAACATTAATTTACACATTTAACATTTAACGGACTTCCTAGGCTTACGATGCTTTTGGGAAATGCTCCCCAGCTCTCTATCAAGTTATAGGCTATCTACTAAGATACTGAATTGTACACGTTATGCTACTTAATACGACTATTTAAATGTTTTAAACATCGTACAACTTGATATATGAATGGACAAATTAAAGGAATAAGCACAGAAGCACGATTGCAAATCAAACAGCGCACTGCCGTCTCTGTGCGTCTCCATCTCTCAGAAACCAAACCAGCTCTAGTTAACTAAGCTCAATCAACTAAGATGCATATACATTATCTACTACTTTATATGTCTATTTAAATGTTTTAAACGTTGTATATGATATGATAAGCTACATGATATTTCTTTGTCTCAATCTCCTGGAGACGGCATTTATGCAAGTATGTTCTTTATAATTGTCACGGTTCATTGATTCAGTGACTCATTCTCTCTTGTGTGTGTGCGTGTGTGTGTAATTGTGGGTGTGTCTGCTAACTACTGATCACTCATTAGCGCCAGCTGCGGCTCGTTACCGCAGCTATTTAATGTCTGTGATTTCCATCCTGTGTTGTCAGGTCGTTGGGGTTTTGGTTGTGAGTTGTCCCGTTCCTGGGTTCCTATCTTCGTGTCCCTGGGTTCCTATCTTCGTGTTTCCTGTGGATTACTGTTCCTGGATCCCTGTTTGTCCCAGAGTAAGCTCACTGTGAACTGTTGCTCATTGCGTCCCTGCGCTACCCTGTACCACTGCGTGACTTCTCACCGGACTTTGGACTCTGTATCTCACCTCTTTACATTTCATTAAAACTGTTTTCACTCGCATCTGAATCCGACTCTTTTTTTCCAGTCCAGCCCTGACAGAACGACCTGACCCCACATGGATTCAGTGAAAGATGAAAGTCTGCAAGAATTTCTGCCACGCAGCAATTCACGCATGGATCATCAAGAAGAGCAGATGGCGGCCACCGGTCACGCAGTACAGGTATTGGTGGCGCAGGTGTCCGAGCTCACCAACCAACTTCGCCATCTGACTGTTCCCACTGCGCCAGCCCCAGCGCCAGTTTCCCCCGCTCCCACCAACACTGATCGTCAGCACAAGCCACGTCTACCTACACCAGAGGTCTACATGGGTGAGCCCAACTATTGCAGGGCATTTTTAACTAAATGTTCTCTGTTCTTTTCTCTATATAGAAATAACCACAGACATTTGCCACCGAACAGTCAAAAGTGGTGGAGCTGGACATTTCCTGGGGGAGTGCCCAGTAAAAGACCAAGCCTGGCAGTTGCATTGAGGTTACTGCCGGGCGGATTAACAATGGGAATCCTCATTGATTACTCTCCTCCCGGTAAGACTGCAATGGGCAACCGGAGAAAATCGCTGCTAAGCACTGCTGGATTCTGGGGCAGAAGGTAACTTTATGGACTTCACCCTGGCACAACACCCATATCTCCACTTACCGATCTCTGTCAGTGCACTTAACGGACAAGAACTCCCTGCATTACTCATACTACCTGTCTGATCACTCTCATCACGTCTGGTAATCACACGGAGGAATTAACGTTTCTACTTACGGAGTCTCCATCAGCTTCCATAGTCTTAGGCCACCCCTGGTTAATTCAGCACAACCCCAGGGTTGACTGGGGCCACGTTTCCATCTCGGCCTGGAGTTATCAGTGTTATGCTCCATGTCTTGTGTCTGCCTGTTTCGTCTGTGTCTTGTTCTTTGTTGCAGGATGACCCAGTGAATCTGTCAAACATGCCTGAGGAATATCTCGACCTGAAGGACGTGTTCAGTAAGTCCAGGGCAGCTTCTCTTCCTCCGCATTGTCACTATGACTGTGCTATAGATCTACTGCCAGGTACGTCTCCGCCTAAGGGCAAGCTATACTCACTTTCTGCTCCTGAAAGGGAGGCCATGGAGAAATATATTTCTGATTCTCTGGCAGCCGGGTTCATCCGTCCGTCTTCTCCAGCAGGGGCAGGGTTCTTTTTTGTGGGGAAGAAGGATGGTTCTCTGTTGACAGTGCATTGACTACCGAGGGCTGAACAACATCACGGTAAAGAATACTTATCTTTTGCAGTTGATGTCTTCAGCCTTCGAGCGGTTGCAGGGTGCCTCCATTTTCACAAAACTGGACTTACGCAATGCATATCATTTGGTTCGCATAAGGGAGGGGGATGAGTGGAAAACTGCCTTTAATACCCCCAGGGGGCATTTAGAATATTAACCCTCTGGGGTCTGAGGTGTTTTGGGGGTCCTTGTTTTGACATGCCCTGACATTTGTGCTTTTTTCAGTTGCTTATAAACATATTAATGGCAAAGGTGTAATTACACTCTATTTAGCACAAACAGGGCTACCATAATATGTGAGCAACATGTATGTACATGTTTGTATTTTTGAGAGAATGTTTATGCATGGTTATTGAAAAAACAAAAAATTAAAGTTTCTGAAATAGGGCCACAAAACACATACTAAATATGTGTCCACAAGACTTTTGAATAATGGGTGTTGTCGCTTAGAGTTTTTTCTTCAAAATGATCTGAAAATCATCCTGCCTAATCATTCCCATAAAACAATACATTCATTTAAACTTTGTAAGACACTTTTTGTTTGGAAAGGCAATATGCGTGTGGGCGTGATTCACACCTGAGAAGACAATGACCCGTATAATGAGCTGCATAATGAGCCGCATAATGAGACTTTCAGTCAGGTGTATCACAGAGAATACCACAAGTAAAGAATGTGAGGACTTATTTTGTATGCATGCAAACTGCATAATATCCATGGTAAACTTTTCTAGTAACTTTGCAGTTAATTCTCATACTGTATTTTCAGAATGTTTTGGAATATATCCTCTCCCCAAATGTGACACTAATAAAAAAACTATAATAAATAATTTAATGAGGTTTATATTGACCTATTAAGATTACATCTTAAGCTTAACCTTGTAAATATATGTTTTGCTATTTTATTAAACAGTTTTTACATATAAATCAACAACAATTACAATTTTAACAATATTTCAAGAGTAATCTTTCTTTTTAAAAAGTATACATCGATTTTTATCATACGTATTTCAAAGTTAAGGATTCATTAGTTTGAATATTGGAACAAACTCTATAATAACATCTTAGTTGATAATTAAATATACCTATTTTTAACAAAACGTCACACTACATATTTAACATATGAGCAGAAATATTTGCATATAAAAGTTAATACGTTGCTTATACAAAGACATTTTATTTCAACATATTTCAGTCGAAACTAAATAATTCCTAAGGATTATACCTCACAGCGAAGCAAGACGACATAAAGTGCATGAGTCTGATAAAACTTGCGGTGTGTTTTATCCAGCTGATTGTGGGCGTTGACACGTTTGCATGGATCGCCTCAGATAATTTGCGTTTGAATAACGCACGCTCTCCATGGGCGGGGTCACATTAAAACTTCATGAGCTACAATGAGCTGAGATGAGAACGGCTGACATCTCTCTCTTTTCATACAGATTACATAAACTGAGAATATTTGTTTTTTATATAAATTACTTCATTTAAAAGAAGAGAATTCAAGCTTCATGCCTGTGTGTCTGTATGCCTGTTTGACTGAGTATTCGCTGAGTTATAGTTCATTTTCGGACTCGTTTCAGATTGGAATTCACTGACAGAGAGAAGGCAGAACTCGCATCATGTTTATTTTTCTTTATTTGGCAAAAAGCACAACACTTTGTTTTTATTGTGAGTCACTTAACAGTCAAATACAGATTGAATGATGTATAACATTTGTATGTAAGATCAAAATCGACAGAGTATTTTGAGTCTCTTTTGCACTGATAAGAAAAAAAGCGAGCGGATCACGCCGGCGTGATTGCGAACCCCAGGGGGTTAAGTAATGCCTTTCGGTCTGTCTAACTCCCCTGCGGTTTTCCAGGCACTCGTCAATGACGTGTTGAGAGATATGGTAGATCAGTTCATATGTCTACCTGGATAACATATTGATATTTTCCTCTTCTCTCCAGGAACATGTTCAGCATGTCAGACAAGTGCTCCAGAGGATGCTAGAGCATGGGCTTTTTGTCAAGGTGGAGAAATGCACGTTCCACGCACAGTCAGTTCAATTTCTGGGTTATATCATCTCCTCCGAGGGAGTGCGCATGGATCCCAACAAGGTTATGGCTGTGGTGGATTGGCCAACCCCGGATTCCCGTAAGGCCCTACAGAGGTTTCTGGGATTCGCCAATTCTTACCGGCGTTTCATTCGAAATTTCAGCCACCTAGCCGCTACTCTGACTGCCTTGACCTCCACCAAAACTACGTTCAGGTGGTCTGGTGCAGCTGAAGCTGCATTTTCCAACCTCAAGAGCTGCTTTGTTTCAGCTCCCATTCTCATCGCCCCTGATCCTTCACGCCAGTTTGTGGTGGAGGTCGACGCGTCAGAGGTGGGGGTAGGAGCGGTTCTCTCCCAGCGTTCATCCACGGATGACAAGATGCACCTTGCGCGTTTTTTTTTTCTCATTGTTTATCTCCTGCTGAACGTAATTATGACATTGGTAACAGAGTTACTGGCAGTTAAGTTAGCGTTGGAGGAATGGCGTCATTGGCTATAAGGTTCGGATGTACCTTTTATCGTCTGGACCGATCATAAGAACCTCGAATATATCAGATCTGCTAAATGACTCAACTCCAGGCAGGCTCGGTGGGCACTTTTTTTCGGTCGTCTTGAGTTTTCCTTGTCTTATCGTCCGGGTTCTAAAACATCAAACCTGATGATTTATCCCGTATTTTTGACTGTTCCGAACGCCCGTCCACTCCCGAGTGCATTCTAACTGAGAGACTCATTGTCTCCACACTCACATTGGAGGTCGAGTCTAAGGTACGTTCGGCCTTATAAGAGGTAACGCCTCTGTCCGAATGTCCACCAAATCGTTTATTTGTGTCGGAGGGATCACGGTCCGACGTTATTCGGAGTCATTGCTCTAACCTGGCGTGTCATCCAGAAATTAATCGTACCAGTTTTTTGGTCAAGCAACGATTCTGGTGGCCTTCCATGGCTCGTGATATTCAGAGTTTTGTTTTGGCATGTTCTGTCTGTGCTCGTGGTAAGACTTCCAATCTCCCTCCTGATGGGTTACTCCAACCACTGTTTGTCCCTTCGAGACCCTGGTTCCACATCGCACTTGATTTCATCAGTGCCCTCACAGTGCTTCCCCAGGGCAATACGGTCGTTTTGACCGTAGTGGACCGGTTCTCGAAGGCGGCTCATTTTATCCCCTTGCCCAAATTACCCTCTACCAAGGAGACAGCGGTCACTGTCATGGACCACGTCTTTCGTTTGCATGGCCTCCCGATGGACGTGGTCTCTGACAGGGGTCCCCAATTTATTTCCAAATTTTGGAGAGAGTTTTGTCGTTTGTTAAGTCAAGTCAAGTCAAGTCAAGTCATCTTCATTTATATAGCGCTTTTAACAATGTAGATTGTTTCAAAGCAGCTTTACAGAGATACGCGTATAATTTAAGGTAACAGAGATTGTTTCGGCTTTACAGCAGAGTTAAGTTATTTCCATCTAAAGTTAGTTTTGATTGATTTGCTTCCGTCGCAATGATCATTTGTTATTAAATTCCAGTTGTGTTAGGGACGAGTGTCAGTCTGTCTTCGGGGTTTCCTCCTCAAAGCAGCGGCCAGACCGATTAGAGAGGACTAGGACTTAGAGAGAGTGTTACGATGTTTGGTTTCTCAGAATCCTTCCTCCTGGAGCCAGCAACTCTCATGGGTTGAGTACCATCCACCTATTTTTCCAAGTCTGGAATCTGAAGTCGTGGTCCCCTCGGCTCACGCTTTTGTCCAGAGGTGCCGCCACACTTGGATGAGAGCCTGCGAGACTCTCCTTCAAGTGGGAGCGCGCATGAAGGCTCAGGCCGATCGCCACCAGTCAAAGCCTCCCGTCTACATCGTGGGTCAAAAGGTGTGACTTTCTTCCAAAAACATTCCTCTCCGCTCTGTCTGTAATAAGTTAGCTCCCAAATTCTTAGTCTGGTGGCAGTCCGCCTTTAACTGCCTTAAACAGGAGAATCCATCCCGCCTTTCATGTTTCCAAATTGAAGCCAGTTTTTCATTCTAATATTAACCCACCTCCCGTCTTCGTGTTTCCTGTGGATTACTGTTCCTGGATCCCTGTTCGTCCCAGAGGAAGCTCACTGAGAACTATTGCCTATTCCATCCCTGCGCTACCCTGTACCACTGCGTGACTTCTCACCAGACTTCATGTGTTTTCACTCACATCTGAATCCAACTCTATTTTTACAGTCCAGCCCTGACAATAATTTGTTCAGCTTTGCATTTTTTCTTTTATTTATCATTTAGTATTATTGTTTTAAATAGAAGATAATTAAATATTTATTTATCGGACCACGAAAGGTCCTCAAGCCTGGACTCGAACTCATGTTGCCCGAAGCACAACTGAATTACACCTCAATTACTCGCATTGCACTGCCTATACGAGGCTACCAGCTCTGACAATTAGAAGATATTTAAATAAATGTTATAATCGTAATAAAAAATATTCAATTAGTTATAGAAGGTATACTTGTTCAGTGATAACTACGAAGAAAACAGAAAACAGATAACCGTAAAACCATAGACATAACGGTCTTCTCAAGTAATTGTACGAACGTCCGGGTAAAGCCCCACCCACTTCCGGATTTATCCGAATAAAGATACAAATAATTTTGCGATTGTTACAGATGTAGATATTGTCTCCACTACACACCCCAACTACACATTTTTGGAGAAGGGTCTGTCTGAGTCCTGCTGTAGCTACTACAAACCACACCCCTGCAAGTTACACTACACCCAATTATTTAAGTCCCTTTCAAGGAAAATCTGTTCACTCGGCGGCCATATTTCCAACGCCTCCGGGCATTTCGGGCATCCAAGACCAAGTCCTATCTATTTGAATGGGGGAATCCTGAAATCTCAAAAACTGTTTGCCGAACTCACAATTAAATGACATGTCAAATCAGCAACAAAATCTGACATGAACTGTCCCATACATGTTGTTTCCTATGCTCAAATAGCATTTAAAAAGCTTATTTTTCAGGCTAGACCAGCCAATGCTCATGTTCAGTCCTAAGTGCGAATCTCAGGTTTCTATGGGAACTGGAGCTTCTAACGGCAGCTGCAGTGACGCAATGACTTTATCAATCAGCGATTGGCTCTTTCACTTAGTATTCCACCATATTGTGCGTTACAGTTTCTCCCATTGTCACGGTCGGGATGAGTGCAAAAAGGTGCGAGGACTCAAGTGCAGGAGAATGAATATTTATTAACAAAGAAAAACA
Organism: Squalius cephalus; assembly: GCF_949319135.1. Classification (NCBI taxonomy): domain Eukaryota; kingdom Metazoa; phylum Chordata; class Actinopteri; order Cypriniformes; family Leuciscidae; genus Squalius; species Squalius cephalus. The sequence goes on along the minus strand of NC_137132.1, from coordinate 21,603,760 downwards.
AACACAAAACAAAACCCACGAGGGGGGAAAACATAACTATTAAATACAACACAAAACCAGAACATGAAACTTACTGCAGGATCACGGGGAACAAGAAACATTAGACAACGTACCGACACAGACTGCAAACAAGAGGGGACTTATAAAGGGAACAAATCAAGAGGGAACAGGTGGAAGAACTCAAACAATAATCAGATAACAAGGGGGAGGGATCAGACAATGACATGAGCACATGGCCCAAAATAACAAAGACAGACCAGGGCGGGACGGGAGGGACAGACCAGGGTGGGACGGGAGGGACAGACCAAGGTGGAGACTTTCCCTCGGGCGGCCAGGGCGGAGACTCTCCCTCGGGCGGCCAGGGTGGAGCAGACTGTCCATCGGGCGGCCAGGGCGGAGACTTTCCCTCGGGCGGCCAGGGCGGAGACGACCCATCGGGCGGCCAGGGCGGAGACTTTCCCTCGGGCGGCCAGGGCGGAGACGACCCCTCGGGCGGCCAGGGTGGAGATGACCCCTCGGGCGGCCATGGCACAGGAACAGACACCACCGGCTCAGGAACTGGAACAGACACCACCGGCTCAGGAACTGGAACAGACACCACCGGCTCAGGAACAGACACCACCGGCTCAGGAACAGACACCGGCTCGGCGGCGGCCATCTTGTCCGAAGACACAGGCTCGGCAGACGTGATATGAACATTCTCTGTGGCGGCCATCTTGTCCGAAGACACAGGCTAGGCAGACGTGACGTGAACAGGCTCGGCATCGGCCATCTTGTCTGAAGACACAGGCTCGGCAGACGTGACGTGAACAGTCTCTGTGGCGGCCATCTTGTCCGAAGACACAGGCCCGGCAGACGTGACGTGAACAGTCTCTGTGGCGGCCATCTTGTCCGAAGACACAGGCCCGGCAGACGTGACGTGAACAGTCTCTGTGGCGGCCATCTTGTCCGAAGACACAGGCTCGGCAGGCGTGACGTGAACAGGCTCGGCGGCGGCCCTCTTGTCCGAAGACACAGGCTCAGGAACAGTCTCTGGATCGGCAGACGTCCCGTGCTTCCTCCACGCCTGCAGTACCGCCACTGCATAAAAAAGGAAGACCACTCTCTTGGCCGTGGCAGGACTGATGGTGGGCGACTCTGAGACGATCTCAGGGATGACAGCGGGCTGCTCGGAGGGGACGGCCTCCGGGACGACAGCGGCCTGCTCGGAGGGAACGGCCTCCGGGACGACGGCGGGCTGCTCGGAGGGGACGGCCTCCGGGCCATTGGGGAGGCAGGAAGTCTTCCTCCTCCTCCTCCGCCTCCGGACCACTGGAGTCGAGACCACCGAACCCGGGACCACCGGACTCGGGACCACCGGAACTGGGACCACCGGACCCGGGACCACCAGAACTGGGACCACCGGACTCGGGACCACCGGAACTGGGACCACCGGACTCGGGACCACCGGACTCGGGACCACCGGAACTGGGACCACCGGACTCGAGACCACCGGAACTGGGAGCACTGGACACGGGACCACCGGACTCGGGACCACCTGACTTGGGACTACCGGAACTGGGACCACCGGACTCGGGACCACCTTACTCGGGACCACCGGAACTGGGACCACCGGAACCACTGGATTCGGGACCACCGGAACTGGGACCACCGGAACTGTCATGGAGGAGGTGTACCTTCTCCTCCTCCGTCTCGGGACCACCGGAGTCGGGTCCTCTGTCGCCCCTTCCTCCACCTCAGGATAGGTGGCAGATGGGCTGGAGCATTTCTTCCTCCTCCCTCTCCCCGAAGGGGTCATCGGAGGACTGGGGACTTGGGAGTTTGTGAGGTAAATGGGAGGTGGGCCAAGGGGCGGAAGACCACCCTCCCATCCGCGATGGTAAACATACCCCACAAACTGCCAGAATGACAATATCCCCAGCATTCCCATCTCCCAGGCAGGCACAGGCATATTAAGGCTGGTGTTAAAAATGTCCTTGAGCTCTGCGTTGCTGATGTTGAGCCCCTCCGCTACAACCACAAACTGGTGAGCAAACTCCTTTACGCTGGCATTGCCTTGTTGAAGCGAAAGGAGTTTGCTACACTGATCCACTTGTTGAGCGGAGGGGCAGGGAGATGGGAAAAGGAAGATGCCCATTTCTTCTGCTGAGTCCTCAGATGGTCGGTACGTTCTGTCACGGTCGGGATGAGTGCAAAAAGGTGCGAGGACTCAAGTGCAGGAGAATGAATATTTATTAACAATAAAGAAAAACAAACACAAAACAAAACCCACGAGGGGGGAAAACATAACTATTAAATACAACACAAAACCAGAACATGAAACTTACTGCAGGATCACGGGGAACAAGAAACATTAGACAACATACCGACACAGACTGCAAACAAGAGGGGACTTATAAAGGGAACAAATCAAGAGGGAACAGGTGGAAGAACTCAAACAATAATCAGATAACAAGGGGGGGGGGATCAGACAATGACATGAGCACATGGCCCAAAATAACAAAACACCCAAGTGCAACACAAGACAGGACAGGCATGTGACACCCATTCACAAAGTAATAGGAGTGATCCATCTTTCTATTTTTATAGTCTTGGCTACAGGCAAATAGCCCCACAGATGCTCTATAAATAATTTGTGATAATTCATACTATTTTTTATATTCATAGTGTCCACAATAACAATATAACAATGCATGTTCATATGTTGTTGGATTTCAAATCAGTTGGGGTTGACACAACGGATTTTATGGATGGTAACTGTAATATTATTTCTGAAGTTACACTCCTCATTACTGGAGAAATATTATTAGGCCTCTTGTAATGTGTTAAGGCCCAGATAAAGACATAATTTCGAACTAAATCAGACCAAAACAAAGTTTGTTTGGTTCTCATTTCAGGATTTTATGCCACGCCTCTGGTAGAGTGAGTCCTCACGGCCAAAGGTGAAGACAAACTGTGCACGTGATAGGCCAGAGAAATCTCCTACCCTCTTAAGAGAGATAATGGCAAGGAGAAAGACCACCTTAAGTGATAGGTTCTCGGCCTCAGCCGACTCCAAAGGTTCGAAGGGGGCCTCCACCAGCCCTTCGAGAGCCACTGCCAGGACCCATGTGGAAACTCTGGTCCGAGTCGCCAAGTCTCATCCTCCAGGCCCCACGGAGGAAATGGACGACCAGCTGATGACTTCCCAGAGGCCCATCACTCAGAGGAGTGTGGAAATCCGCAATGGCAGCCACATACAGCTTGAGTATGGACAGGGTAAGACCAGCAGAGAAGTGGTCATGGAGGAATTCCAGCACTGAAGCCACCGGGCAGTTAACTGGGTCCATGCTGCTCTCTCTACACCAAGTGGTGAAAACGAAAAGAAACTTTCTGGCAACATGGTGCTCCCATCACAGGACCCTGGGACAGAAACCAATGTTTCTTCAACATTGATAGGGAACAAAGGCATCTGTGCGTAACCCTTATCATGCAGAGATTTCCCCTCGGGAAAACCCCTTGGTTTTCAACCTCCACTGCAGGGCCCTCATGTGCAGCAGGCCAAAAGGTATCACATTGGACGCAGCTGCCATGAGCACCAACAGTCTCTGAAACTGTTTTACAGTGATGGCGCAGCCTAGCTTTATCCTGGTCACCATGGCCAGGATGAACTCGATACGAGCAGGAGACATTTGTACCTGCATCGTAGTCGAGTCCCACACCACCCCCAGGAATGTAGTCCACTGGGCGGGTGTCAACACGCTCTTTTTTCACATTGAGTCTCAACCCCAAGCTCTTGATGTGGCCAAGGACTATATCTCAATGCCGAACTGCCAGTTCTTGAGACTGAGCCAAAATGAGCCAGTCGTCAATGTAGTTTAGCACACAGATGCCCTGAAGCTTCAGCGGGGCCAGGGCTGCATCCATGCACTTGGTGAACCTGATATTGGTACGCTTCGCCCCCGAAAGTGAACCTCAGAAACGTCCTGTGAGATGGAAGGATGGAGATGTGGAAGTATGCATCCTTTAGATCTATAGTGACAAACCAGTCCTCGGATCTGATTTTACTCACGATAATGGGAATGGTGAGCATCTTGAACCTGAATCTCCTCAGTGACCGGTTCAGATGTCTCAGATCTAAAATTGGACGCAACCCTCCATCTTTCTTTGGAACTATGAAGGACCGACTGTAGAACCCGGACTCCCTGTCTGGTGGAGGAACATGTTCTATGGCCTCATTTACCAGAAGTGCGTGAACTTCCTGTTCTAACACCCGACCTTGCTCTGGGTCTACTGCAGTCCAAACCACCCCGTTGAACTTCGGTGGGCGGACCCGGAACTGCAGCCTGTACCCTATTTCTAAAGTGCGCAGGAGATATATTGAGGAGGCATTGCCATGTCTCGACAAAATTCACCAAGGGAACCCTCAGGGCTGGTGTCAAGTGTTTTTTGAGAGCCCATCACGATACCCTGAAGCGGAGGACCGGCAAGGAATAATCGAAAATGACTCTCGGTGTGCGGACGTGAGCGCTGGCTGACCACAAGCCTGTGAGGCAGGCTTCCGCACAGGGAGTGAAGGGATCTGAGCTATCAGATGAGGACCAAGAAAGTGCCGAAGAAGTCTCGATCTCCTCTTTTAGCTCTCTCTGTGAGCCCCACGATCTGAGCTTTCGCGCTGCCTCAGCTGACCCGGGACCCGAACCGCAGGGAGCGTGAGCCTGGCCGGCTTCATCAAATATAGCCAGACGGGAATGCAGTATATATATATATATATATATATATATATATATATATATATACACTGCTCAAAAAAAATAAAGGAACACTTTGAAAACACATCAGATCTCAATGGAGAAAAATATCATGCTGGATATCTATACTGATATGGACTGGGTAATGTGTTATGAACGAAAGGATGCCACATCGTTTGATGGAAATGAAAATGATCAACCTACAGAGGATTGAATTCAAAGACACCCCGGAAATCTAATTGAAAAAATGATGCAGCAGGCTTGTCAATTTTGCTGAAATTTCATTGCAGCAACTCAAAATGGTACTCAGTAGTTTGTATGGCCCCCACGTGCTTGTATGCATGCCTGACAACGTCGGGGCATGCTCCTAATGAGATGACGGATGGTGTCCTGGGGTATTTCCTCCCAGATCTGGACCAGCGCATCACTGAGCTCCTGGACAGTCTGAGGTGCAACCAGGTGATGTCAGATGGACCGAAACACAATGTCCCAGAGGTGTTCTATTGGATGTAGGTCAGGTGAGCGTGGTGGCCCTTCAATGGTATCATTCCTTCATCCTCCAGGAACTGCCTGCATGCTCTCGCCACATGAGGCCGGGCATTGTTGTGCACCAGGAGGAACCCAGGACCCACTGCACCAGCATAGGGTCTGACAATGGATCCAAGGATTTCATCCCGATACCTAATGGCAGTCAGGGTGCCATTGTCTAGCCTGCAGAGGTCTGTGCGTCCCTCCATGGATATGCCTCCCCAGACCATCACTGACCCACCACCAAACCGGTCATGCTGAACGATGTTACAGGCAGCATAACATTCTCCACGGCTTCTCCAGACCCTTTCCTGTCTGTCACGTGCTCAGGGTGAACCTGCTCTCATTTGTGAAAACCACAGGGCACCAGTGGCGGACCTGCCAATTCTGGTGTTCAATGGGAAATGCCAATCGAGCTCCCTGGTGCTGGGCAGTGAGCACAGGGCCCACTAGAGGACGTCGGGCCCTCAGGCCACCCTCATGAAGTCTGTTTCTGATTGTTTGGTCAGAGACATTCACACCAGTGGCCTGCTGGAGGTCATTTTGTAGGGCTCTGGCAGTGCTCATCATGTTCATCCTCGCACAAAGGAGCAGATACCGGTCCTGCTGATGGGTTAAGGACCTTCTACGGCCCTGTCCAGCTCTCCTAGAGTAGCTGTCTGTCTTCCTGGAATCTCCTCCATGCTCTTGAGACTGTGCTGGGAGACACAGCAAACCTTCTGGCAATGGCACGTATTGATGAGCCATCCTGAAGGAGCTGGACTGACTGCGCAACCTCTGTAGGGTCCAGGTATCGCCTCATGTTACCAGTAGTGACACTGACCCTAGCCAAATGCAAAACTGGTGAAAAACAGTCCAAAAAGATGAGTAGGGAAAAAATTTCAGTGGCCTCCACCTGTAAAACCATTCCTGTTTTGGGGGTTGTCTCACTGTTGCCCATCTAGTGCACCTGCTGTTAATTTCATTAACACTAAAGCAGCTGAAACTGATTACCAACCCCCTCTGTTACTTAACTGACCAGATCAATATCCCAGGAGTTTAACTGACTTGATGCTATTCTCTGATTAAAAAGTTTTCCCTTTATTTTTTTGAGCAGTGTATTAGTGGTGGGCCGTTATCGAGACTCTTATCGCGCGATAAAAAAAATATCGCCGTTAATCTATTCTCCAAGTTGGGAGCGTTGGGAGCTGGCTCAAGCTACACAAGCTATGATGACGCAATCTACCCGCGGCCGCGAGGAACACCCGGCTGCAACGCATCATATTCGTCGTCATCTTAAGTAAACACGGCTGAAAGTGAAAGCTGGTGAAAAAGATCAGTGCAACCCTTATTTGGACTTGGTTCGGATTTAAGCCGTCCGACGTAGACTTTGTGGTAACAGTTCGGTAAGTTAACACACGACTAATCCGTTCTACCACCTCAAATTCAAAACGAAACATATCACTGAATACCAGTGTGCGCGTATTATTCCCAATATATCTTAGTGGTGTAGCACATAATCTCTTTTTATTAAAAGCGCCCGATTTTAAGAATCGTTGTTGTGTTTCTTTTTAACTGAAAAGACATCAGTTAGACAATATTCTAATTTTAAATTTAGGGTTTCATAAGCTCCAAGCCATAATAAACATTAGACCTACTTAAGTATCTGCAGCTTATGGAAGCTTGTTTCCGCCACAAAATAAAAAAAAATAAAAGATAATTGCGACTTTTTATCTCACAATTGCGAGTTTACATCTCGCAATTCTGACTTTATTTCTCAGAATTGCGAGATATAAAGTCAGAATTGCGTGTTTTAAAGTCGCAATTGCGTGTTATAAAGTCAGAATTCTGAGATATAAAGTCAGAATTGCGTGTTATAAAGTCAGAATTCTGACTTTTTTTCTCGCAATTGCGACTTTATATCACGCAATTCTGACTTTATATCTCAGCATTCTGACTTTATATCTCAGAATTCTGACTTTATATCACGTAATTGGGAGATATAAAGTCAGAATTGCATGATATAAAGTCGCAATTGCGTGTTATAAAGTCAGAATTCTGAGATATAAAGTCAGAATTGCGTGTTATAAAGTCAGAATTCTGACTTTTTTTCTCGCAATTGCGACTTTATATCTCAGAATTCTGACTTTATATCACGCAATTGGGAGATATAAAGTCAGAATTGCATGATATAAAGTCGCAATTGCGTGTTATAAAGTCAGAATTGTGAGATATAAACTATTCTGAGGTAAAAAAAAAAAAAAAGTCCGTCTTTTTTTCCCCCTTAGAATTGGACTTTATATCTCACAATTCTGAGAAAAGATGTCAGAATTGCGAGATATAAACTCGCAATTATGTGTTATAAAGTCAGAATTGCGTGATATAAAGTCAGAATTCTGAGATATAAAGTCAGAATTGCGTGATATAAAGTCGCAATTGCGAGAAAAAAAGTCAGAATTCTGACTTTATAAGACGCAATTGCGACTTTATATCTCGCAATTCTGACTTTATATCTCAGAATTCTGACTTTATATCATGCAATTCTGACTTTACATCTCAGAATTCTGACTTTATTTCACGCAATTCTGACTTTATATCTCGCAATTCTGAGAAATAAAGTCAGAATTGCGAGATGTAAACTCGCAATTGTGAGATAAAAAGTCGCAATTATCTTTTATTTTTTTATTTTGTGGCGGAAACAAGCTTCCATAGCAGCTAGTGTACTTAAATTTTATTTATCTGCAAAATTATGTTGTATACTTACAGTTTTGCACAATATATGTTCTCAAAACTACATACACCCTTTCAAAAAAAAAAAAAAAAAAAAAAAAAAAAAAAAACATTTAGCAGTTGTTTAGCAGGGTCTGTGTAACCTGTTCTGAAATGGTTTTATTTTAATATCGTTATCGCAAGAGGCTGCAATGTATATCACAATATGGATTTTAGGCCATATCGCCCATCCCTAATTGATTGCCTATAGTAGTTGATAATAACATAGGCCTACCTAATGTTGCCTACGTACGGTAACAGTACAGTAGTAACCTTTTACAGTCTATGAGTAGAACAGCTTTCTCAAGCAGTTTGTGATGCATTTTGGAAACAGGAGATGAGCCCCTGGTCTAATGCGCCACCTGGCTTGAGAAACCCGTTCTCAAAGACTTACTTTAATAGTCATTATTTGGGTAGCACACATATTCTGAATGCCTTCGGCAGAATTCAAATGAGCCATTTTAATCTAGATTAATCTAGATTAATTTCAAAATTAATCTAGATTAATCTAGATTAAAAAAATGAATCTATGCCCACCTCTAATATATATATATATATATATATATATATATATATATATATATATATATATATATATTATATATATATTTTTATTTTTTATTTTTTTATTTTTATTTATATATATATATATATATATATATATATATATATATATATATCATAGACAACACCAAATAGACAGATACACAACAGAGAGCGCTTACTGAAGAGCAAAAGCTAACGCTGTTGTGTGCCAGCGTCCCTTTGTAGCTTCCGTGTATGCCGTCTCACGCTACGTCATCACACAATGCCAATAGGATTGGATTAGTTTCATTCATACTTCAGACGCGTTACGCTAAGAGGCATTCCCCATAGTGTCGTCACCGACGCAGTGCGAGTTCCCTCGAAAGGGAACCATGGGTTTACGCCAGAGACTGTTTGACCCCCATGACATAGATGCAAAACAGACCATCTTCTCAAAGACCTCGGTTTAACCTGAGCTCTGAAACACAGGATTGAAATCTCTTAAAACCCACAGAGACTGACTGAGACTTTACATATCAAAATGCATCAGATCATCCCAAAATGATGCTAGACGGACTCATAACAAAACATCGTTTAACTGTATAATTCAATATCATGCCTTCAATCTATATATGTGACCAGGGGTTAAAGTGGGTCGGAACGGTCCGGAACTGTGTCCCGGCACTTCAGATATATTAATAAATGAATAGATTCATTAATATCAAAATTTTGTATTATTTAAAATTACTTTTAACATTTAAAAAACTATGATTTTAAATTCCAAAGCTTGTAGAAGGTTCCTATTGGCAATACTGACTTAGGCTACAGCTTTCCTGGTAGCCTTGAGTAAATTAACTTGTCTAAGAAAATGATACATAAAACATACTCAGTTGAGCCTCTTTACTTTCTTCACTGACACAGACGAAAATGAAAATAAAAAGACTATTAGTCAAAGTTCAGCTTTGAGAGAGCAGGTCTGGTGTGGCTACAGTGCCAGGGCTGAAATGTTGCCCCAGTCCGCCCCTGACAGTTGCTGTTCAAGCCAGAGCAAGTGGATGTTGCAGTGGAGTTAAAAGTCGAAGGTGAAGTAGGCTAATGTCAAATTTCCATAATTGTGGTTGTGATTTATTTCTGTTATAGTTGTATTCAGACATTTTTATGTTTGAATTTACATTGTGAAAAACAAGGCTGTGTTCCATATTATGGTGTTCAACAATTTTAGCATAGTATCATCATCACATCAGTGTAGATTAGATGGACCAAAATAAAACCATTAAAATATCAAGTAAATAAGTATTGTGATACTTGGTGCCACAGTGACACTTTTATCCCAAAAGGTATTGCTATACCATGATACTCAATATGTTGTCCCACGGTGAGTCATTTTTCCGTTGCAGCAACACAAAATTTGAGGGTTCCCCCACCTGCCAAATCCCACTTTAATCACTGTATGTGACTAATGTGCTTAGATCACACATAATTCATGCAATTGTTATAACTATTGAATGGTTGATTGAAAGTGTTCCTTGCTTGGTATGAGCGTAAATGTCTGTTCATGACTCAAAATATGGTTTGAATGAAATCTGTGTAAAATGTATTGTATTCTTTTTTTATAGAAATCATGTATAAACTGTATTCTCTGCTAAGAGTGGGAAAGTTTGGAGACAATGTTCTAACATGTAATGAATGTGACGGGAGAGAAACAAGCTTCATTCAAGCCATTATTATTAATGCTATTATAAATGATGAATTAACTATTTACTAGGCCTGTCGCGATAGTCGATAAATCAATTAATCGCACGATAAAAAAAATGAGCTCGATAATTTTTCCGGCCGCGATAATTCCATTTGCATGCTTGTTTGTTTTCCTCGTCTCTCTCTCTCTCTCTCTCTCTCTCTCTCTCTCTCTCTCTCTCTTTCTACCTCTACCAAAGCGGCTGTTTACACCTGGCCACTTCATGCGTTTTCTCAGATGGGACAGCTATCCGATCGTGAAAAGACCAGGTGTAAATGCCCTCCGAAACGCATTCGAGACGGATTTGCATCCGATTGCACTTCAGGAGGTGGTCTAGCTGGGCCGCATTCCAGACGAAACAAGTGTAAATGTATCTGGTTGTTGAAACCACATATGTAAAGTGTACTCCTCCCAAAAATGCTAAAAAAAATAAACGTGTGAGAGCGTGTTATAGGCTATATGCAATGTTATAGTCAGATATGACGACGCTACTGGAACACGCATCGCCGCAGATGAGCAGCTGAGCTATTCATGCCAACGTGCAAACTATCGCACATCAAAGTGAAAGTAAGTCGCAGACGCTTAACACACAAACATCATCATTAAAAGTAAATTCTTAAGAAACGAAATTATCTTACCAGGGCTGTTACTGCTCTCTCTTATTGCTGTCTTTGATTTTGAAATTTTAGCTGATGATCAATAAAATGCAGCTCATATCTGTTGCTTTCTGTGACGTGCACTAAATCTGCAGCGCGGGAATTGAAGATTGGATTTAAATCCGTATAGCAAAAACACATTGATGTGACCAGGCAGGTGTAAATGGAATCGTTTTGATAATTCAGATAGCTATCCGATCTGAGAAAACGCATGAAGTGGGCAGGTGTAAACAGCCCTGCGTGTAATAGTATTTTCAGTGTGTAGCCTACATGCAATAAAGTGCGTCTCCGTCTTCCCGACAGTACACAATCACTCTGGCGTTTAGTCGACAAAGTAACAGGAAGGAGGACAGTGCAAAATGGTGTAATATAGCCTGTTGAGGCTTTTTTAAAAAATTTGTTTACAAAGGTCCTAACTGGCTGTTTTGCCGATTATGGAATGCATCACTATTTATGTCTGAGCCTAATGTTTAATATTTTTGAAGTTTTTTTCAATTTTTTTCAATTTTGTTTGCATCCATTTTATTTATTGTTTTTGGTATTTATTCAAGTGAATTTTGTTGTTAACAGAAACAGAGTCCATTGCTTTTATTGTTTTTGGTTGTTTTGTTCATTTTTTTGTGGATATTTAAAATGTTTTCCGTTTTCAATGTTTAATATTCTTAAGAAATAAAAGTTTATAGATCTTTGGAAAGGTGTACCTGCATTATTATGCCATTATCATTATATTAGATGAAAATGGTCTCAGAACGACAATATTATCTTTTATCGCGATAATTTCTTGGACAATTTATCGTCCAGCAAAATTTGTTATCGTGACAGGCCTACTATTTACTAATGTTTAACTAATGATTCATAGCATGCAGTTATTATAAAGTGTTACCAAAGGTCTAAAAATAATTTCATTACATTTAAGAGCACTAAACTAAACTCAGTCTACATCATTGTCTTCTGTGTATCAGAATATTCCATTGTGTCATTGCATTCATGATCAGTGCAGCTGTATCAGTGTCCTTATTTGCACATTTTTCATTTGAAGAAGTGATTAAATATGTGTGCATAGACGGTGCTGGTCCATGTTTAGAGCATTAGAGTATATGAAATATGACCATAAAACTTGAAATGCACTTGATCTGGTCTGTATCTGATCTATATTATCCACGTGGCGAGCGTTGTTAAACTCATTGTGGCGTTCCCTGCATGAAATTCTCCGCTGTAATGTGATCTCATGCATAATACAGCACAGTGACATCAGCTTGTTCGTCCAGCCCTTACGGGAGCCCCGCAGCCAGAGGCGAACAAAGTACACAGCTTCATTACTTGAGTAAAAGTACAGATACCCCTTGTTAAATTTCACTCAAGTACAAGTAAAAGTATTATAGTCAGATGTCTACTTAAGTAAAAGTACTGAAGTACTTGTTTTTAAAAGTACTTGAGTATCAAGAGTACAAGAGTACATTTTCTAAATATTACATTGGTAAACACAGCAAACACTTGAAGCGAAAACTATCATTAACTTGTTCAGAAAATTGAAATAGTCTGGCGAGGTGGGGCCATGGGTTGGCACATTCCCAGGATGGACTTGCTGCATCTTCATCCATTGTTTCATCCATGGTTTCGTCTCTTATCTAAATCTGACCATGGAGTTGACTTTGGCGGAAAGCTGAAGGTGATTGCTGATAGGCTGTCCCAATCAGTGGTGCCTGCGCAATCCAATCACGTTTGAGAGGGAAACAACAAATTGAGGGTTTCCGAGATTTTTCTTTTTTCCTTTTTTTTAAAAATTTTTTAGAAGAAGTTGCGGGTACTCACGGTTATGGATAGAAATGTAGTGGAGTAAAGAGTATAATATTTGCCTCTCAAATTTACTTGAGTAAAGTCATGAGTACTCCCCAAAAATGATACTCGAGTAAAGTACAGATCCCTCAAAATTGTACTTAAGTACTGTACTCAAGTAAATGTACTCCGTTACTGTCCGGCTCTGCCCGCTGCCAATCACCACTCCAGATCTTGCCAGTATTACACATTGAAGTCAGAATCCATGACGTTGCTCCGACTTTAATGTCTTAAATACTTTACAGTTGGTTTTATGACTGCAAGTCATTCTCTTCAAATGCTATTGAAGTTAGAAATGTATATACCAATGTTATATAACTTTAGAGACTAAATGCAAGTGTTCAATGTCATTGTTGAGCCAACTTTATGCCAGTATATCACTGGGTAGCACTTTGCGTGAAACTTTGCATGTTATGTTCATATTCTGAGTCTGCTTGCCTGTAGCTTATATAGCATTGTTACTCATTGCGCGGCTCAAGAGCCTAGCTTTAATTTATGGCTCGCATGGCGGTAAATAATACGGTGATATGATCATGCAGTCAATACAGATATTTCATAAAAACATTAAAAAAAAAACCCTCAGTGTCTGCTCTATTACAAATAATTTCGATCGGATTGAAAGGGGTGATTTTTTCCCTATCTAATCCGATCGAGAGAACATGTAAAATCGGATTGAAACCGAAACTCAAAAGGACTACATTATGATGCGTGGAACAAGCTGTTCTTCCTGTTGAATAAAGTGTCATATAAATGAGTGTCCCATCATTCTAAAATTCTCATTTAAAGGATAATTCCAGTATTTAACACCTTGAGTCTATTTTGTAGTTTGTTTTGGATGAACTAGAGTGGTGGACACAGAAATTTTGACGATGGGTCCTGTCTCGACTTTTTGACTCTTTTAGAATCGCCTTTGACCGCTTCAGAGTGGCTGTCTATACGCTGATTTCACGCAGCCGCCATTTTGAAATTGAAAGTGAGGCTCCGGTGGGAAAAACCCCGGAAGTAAAGATAAACAACAATGCCTTTGGACTACCAACCTGAAGCTGCTGCCGCGATTTACACTATTGGATGTAAATATCCAATATAGGATATGTATATAGTTCATTCCTGCTTCTTTTTTTACTTTCTGAATTATATTAAAAAAATATTTTATTTATAAATGAATTTCACTGTATATAGTCTAAAGTATAAAAGAAATGTATGTACAGTTTTAGAATTGACACAACATCATTAAACACAACAATACGCTATCGCATTCACGACTCTCCTGTGATTAAAGGCGACACTTCCGGTTTTCTTCACACCGGAGCCTCACTTTCGATTTCAAAATAACGGCTGCGTGAAATCAGCGTATATGGGCATGCACATGTCACGGGGTGACGTGAAGCGGAACTATTTTTGCCCAATGTTGTTTCCCTGTGGGAGCGATTTCGATGTAACACCAGGGGCCTGTTTCAGAAAGGAGGTTCAACCAACTCTGAGTTAAAACTTGAACTTTGAGTTGACTTACCCTGAGATGGGAAACTCTGAGTTTTCGGTTACAGAACAGCTGAAATGAGTTAGTTCAATCAACACTGAGTTGACCTACTCTGAGTTTAGCGCGTGCACCACAACTATTAAAAGCCATTATCAATGGAGCGCAGATATTATGAGTCACCATGGCAACAGCGCCAAACAAAAAGAGGTCTTCATATTTTTCACCAGTACGAACATTATTACTGTAATTTTACAGTATTAGAACATTAATACTGTAATTTAATTAAAGGGATTACTCTTAATTATTCTGTAATTTAAAGTAAAATCTGATGTAATTGCATTAGACTATATAACAATTCTGTATATTTAACATACATTTTTAAAAGGTATATTTTTAATGTAACCTCCCTCTACACACTTTGGTCAATTCAAGAATAATTCATGCAATTGTATATTGTTTATCTGAAGCATTAGAAGTGCAGTTTCTTGTCTCTCCTTGTATTGTTCAAGTGTTTAAGGTTGATATGGGATTTAGTAATTAGTAATAAGTAGACCAATACTTTCTAAAGATAGTCATTATTACATTAATTTAATTACACTGTTGAAGATGTCATTTGTAGTAGTAATACAAGTAACTTAATATCTGAGGTGAAACTGGAAGAACAGTATGTTATTCAACCTAATTTAAATTTTCATGTAGGTGCAATCCTGCAGGTATTAGAAGAACATGGCAGCACTTAAAATTAAATATAAAAACATAATTCAATCAAGTAAGGCTTGAGCATATCATGGGTGTAGGCTACCTGACTTTACAAACATTTGACATATTAAATAACTAAATAGCATCCAGTGTCTAGCAGTGCAGCAGCATTTACGGCTGAGGGAATTCCTGGAGGGACTTCAGAGCCAGTCACTCCCGAAGATACAAGGGCCTCATAAAATGTAAGAGGTTTACATATGTGTTATTTTTTATATAGGCTATTTTTGATATTTACATTTATTTTACTTTGGGTTGGGTTTCAAAACAGATTCTGATGGTAATATCTGTCTTTTGGAGCCTCCTGTCCCAACAGAACCCCAGGCAGTTGTAAGTCACCTACTCAATACACCAGAAATTATGACAAATAGTGTTATAAAGTGTACTCAACCAAATGCTCATCTTCACAGGACTATGGGGATAAAGAGTTTCTGCTGCCACAGAGCCTACAGAGGTAATGTTAATATTATGTGTCTACACATTCAGATTATTTCACATTTTTATGTGGAGTAGCCTATAGAATCAAAGTTTAAATCTAAGTATAAACAGGTATTCTTATCTTCTTATGTTGCACAGATGAACACATTTCAGTGATTTCCAGTAAATGCCACAGTTTAATTCTGTAGAATTTGTTTAGAACTACATTATGTAACTTTAATCTACTACTGTATTTTCAGTTACCAGTTAAGGAGTTATATAGACTTCATCTTATTAAAAAAAAATAGAAAAAACTGCAGTAAAAATAGCAATATTTTATTTATTAATAAAAGATACATTTTATTAATAAAAATGTACTGAAAGAATGAATAAGGTGTTTAAACACCACTTCCTCTTTAAAAAAGGGGAGGAGACCGATAGAAACTCTGGGTTTACCGAAGAAAACCTGCTCCCGACCAGGTTAGGTTCACGGAGTAAGTTACCATGGTAACTGACTCTGAGTATAAGTTACCTCTCTTTCAGAAACGGGCTTGACTTACTCTGCTTTCTCAGGTTTAACATACCTCCCATTCTGAAACAGAAAACCCAGAGTTTCCCTCATTTCAGGGTTAACATACTCAGAGTTTTCACTTAACCTCCTTTCTGAAACAGGCCCCAGGCCGGTTCCGGGTTCTTCCAGTGTAAACAGTCCGGCCGGGCTTAGTAAATGGGGGAAATGAGCGTCAGCTGTGTAACGAGCGGAGATTGAGCCGCGAGAGAGACATGTATTCGCGAGGGGGATTATAAAAGGACATGTTTGTGTGGAGACAAGGAGACACAGAGCGGGGAGAGACTGCACATTAGGAAGAAGGAGCCTAAAATCAGCGGTTTGATGGATCTGGATCCATAAAGGGAGATAAAACTAACAGAGGAGGAGAGGCAGTGGATCTATGTTACTTCGTCAAGCAGTTAAGTGTCATCTGTAATTCTTAATAGGAAACCTAATGCCTTCAGTACCTGCTGTATATAACAGTTTGGTGAAACTGCCCCGGAGTTTATTGAACTCTGGTTTGAAGTCTCTAATGCCAGTTGTGTGTGTTCATAGTACACTTCCCACACAGTTTTGGATGTACAGTTTCGTCAATTGAGAGGAGGGAGTCGGCTGGGACCGCGAGTGGAGATCTTATTCACTGTGAGTTGTTGTGAGTTGCAGTGCTTAGTGTGAAGTGAACACGTGTGACCATTTGAAGTGATTGATGCATGCACAGGTGTGGACATTGTAATTTTGTGTCTGCCCGTGTCCCCAGTTGGCATACTCGTTGGTCTCGAGTGCCGAATTGAAACTAACTAACTGCTGTGTGTTGAGTGTATGCTGTACAGGATTGCAGCTCCATCCTGTCCGAGTTGAAGAGGATTTGTTGAATATTTATGCATTGCTGTTCGACTTCCTGACTCGAAGAGGAAGCATCTTCTGTCTATTGAGCTGTTTACACTGAAGAGGATCCCTGGCGTGAGTACCTGATTACTGTCTGATTTGAAGAGGATTTGTTGAATATTCATGCATTGCTGTTTGACTCCTTGACTCGAAGAGGAAGCATTATCTGTCTATTGAACTGTTCACACTGAATAGGATCCCTGGCGTGAGTACCTGATTACTGTCTAATTTGAAGAGGAACTGCTGTGTGAATTCCTTACCAGTGTCTGTTCCATTACTTACCTCTGTCTGCCCGAAGAGGAACCGCTGTGTGAATCCCTTACCAGTGTTTGCTCCATTACTCACCTCTTGCTGTCTGAAGAGGAATCGCTGTGTGAACCCCGTATCAGTGTTTGTTCCATCACTCACCTCTGGCTGTCCGAAGAGGAACTGCTGTGTGAACCCTGTACCAGTGTTTGCTCCACTACTCGCCTCTGGCTGTCCGAAGAGGAACTGCTGTGTGAATTCCTTACCAGTGTCTGTTCCATTACTTGCCTCTGGCTGTCCGAAGAGGAACCGCTTTGTGAATCCCTTTCCAGTGTCTGCCCCATTACTTACCTCTGTCTGCCCGAAGACGAACCGCTGTGTGAATTCCTTACCAGTGTCTGCCCCATTACTTACCTCTGGCTGCCCGAAGAGGAACCGCTGTGTGAATCCCTTACCAGTGTTTGCTCCATTAATCACCTCTGGCTGTCCCAAGAGGAATTGCTGTGTGAACCCCGTATCAGTGTCTGTTCCATCACTCACCTCTGGCTGTCCGAAGAGGAACCGCTGTGTGAATTCCTTACCAGTGTTTGCTCCATTACTTACCTCTGGCTGTCCGAAGAGGAATCGCTGTGTGAACCCTGTACCAGTGTCTGTTCCATCACTCACCTCTGGCTGCCCGAAGAGGAACCGCTGTATGAATTCCTTACCAGTGTCTGCCCCAGTACTTACCTCTGGCTGCCCGAAGAGGAACCGCTGTGTGAACCTCCTACGCAGCCTGACAAAGCAGAGAGTCGGATCAGCCCGTGTTTTTAGTTTAGGATTTAGCCTATTTTAATTCAATAAAATACAACGTTTAATACTGATTACCTTGTCTGGTCTCGTGGTGTCTTTGGGTAACTCCTCGAGGTGGTACGCTTAATAGGGGTGATGCGAGACACGGTGGGGGGGGGGGCACACCCCGGCCTGTGACACACGAACATGTCCTTAAAACAACCCTTAACGTTATTTTTCAAAACTGTGCAACTCACCGAGTGGTTAGTGGTTTTCGTTGATTAAAAACAAGTAGCGTAGCAAAATACAGTTTCTGTCATGTTTTATTTGTCATTTTATAAAATCCCATTGATTTCTGTTGGAGGACTCATTGCTCGTTGATATTACTGTGCTACCGGAAATGGAAAAGGGGGCTGTTTACATTTGGTTGTAGTCTTTTTGCTCAGTTCTCCGTCTCGCGTGAGCAGAGCACTGTGCTCTATGCACTAGACACCAAGTTCCGTACCGCGTCCTTGTACGGCAATGTGGTTGTCGCCATCAAGTGGTCGGGAGTGTGCTAACGCTTCAGACTCAAATATCGAGTGGAAGTTTATACGCGGTTGTGAGGTATCTGAAAAAATAGTTCCACTATAGCAAATAACACGGATTGAAATCATACATTGCGCCGATATATTTGTTTTTAATCATCAATGAACACCACTAACCACTCGGTGAGTTGCACAGTTTTGAAAACGAACGTTAAGGGTTGTTTTAAGGACATGTTCATGCATGCCCATAGACAGCCACTCTGAAGCGGTCAAAGGCGATTCTAAAAGAGTCAAAGTCGTGTCCACCACTCTAGTTCATCCAAAACAAACTACAAAATAGACTCAAGGTGTTAACCCTCTGGGGTCTGAGGTGTTCCCTTTCGAGGGAACTCGCACTGCGTCGTTGAAAACGACTCTTTGGGGACGCTCCCTTAGCGTGCGCCTCTGAAGTATGAATGAAACTATTCCAATCCTGATTGGTGTTGCGTCATGACGTAACATGTGACGGCATAACCGGATGCATAAAAGTGACGCTGGCACAAACACACATTAGCTTTCGCTCTTCAACAAGCGCTCTCTGTGAAACTGTCTGTCTTATTTGATGTTGTTTGTCAGTGAAATCCTCTATATTATGGCGAGTGAAAGATACAGTGTGTGTGCACACAGTGTGTGCACCCCTGCCCTATATTTCTCACGGGTGGGGACACGCATCAGTTGTGTGTACACTGTTAGGAGCGCAGCACGCAGAGGCAGTTCTCGAGGGGGCTGCCTGTGAACACTGTGAAAGTACTATAGAGTGCTGCGCTCCCACTTGGCTCGCGATCCCCGCGGTTCGGATCCCGCGTCCGTTGAGGCGGCGCGGCGGCTTAGATCGTGGGGATCGCAGAAGGATCTCGCGGATGAGAACGAGACTTCCGAGGCACTTTCATGTTCATCATCCGCAGATTCTATAACGCTCGCTCACGACGCAGAAGCCCGCGATGTGGCTTCTTCTGCCCGTGACGAGTGCCCGATGCTCGAGCTATCTGCTTCTGAGGAAGTGGATGTGCTCAGCATCGGGAACGAGGAACATGAGTCACACTCGCCGGTGTTGTTGTAACCCCAAAATAAAAAGTTGTCCCACTACATTGCAATACAGAATCTATAGAAGCTTGGATCTCGCGTTTGTCGAGGCAGCGCGTAGATGACGGCTACTCTGCAATAAAGATTCTGTGTGGGTGCGAGGCATGCACTGTCAGCTCCTGATGGTGCTGGCTGTGGTTTTTAAGAAATATCTCGACGCACACAGCCGTGCGTTTCGGGTGTTTCAGCCTCGCGCCCGTTGACTTTCTTTTCGAAGAGATGAAAGCCAAATATATTATGAACGACTCGAATCTCGCGTTTGTCGAGGCAGCGCTTAGATTACGAGTCTGCAATAAAAGGGACACACGCGATCTGTGAAATAATACTGTTTGGGTGCGAGGCATTCACAATCAGCTCCTGAGGGTGCTGGCAGTGTTCACTGAGAAATATATCGGCGCGCGTGCAATCCGTGCGCAGTCGGATGGTTGAACCTCGCACCTGATGACTTTCTTCTCGAGGGATGAAAGCCAAATATATTGTAACGGCTCGAATCTCGCGTTTGCCGAGGCAGCGTGTAGATTACGAGACCGTATAAATAAATATTAAAACAGTATTGTCTGGTGATTATGGCTGCATTCAATTCTATGAATTAAAATGATGGAATTGAAATGATGGAATAAATTATCTGACTTTAAGAAGTTAGATATTTTAATTCAACCTACCATCCAGACCGTGTTTCACTTATCGAGTGTTTTTGGCTGCATTTAATTCTGAAGAATTAAAATGATGAGCAGCGAACGTCGAAAATCGTTTAAGATTTTTCCCTGCTGGTCCTCCGCTTCAGGGTATCGAAAACGAGACGAAGATGGCTACCCCCCCCCCACCCCCCCCCCCCCCACCCCGTGGAGGGATAGATATTCCCTTAGTAGATTTTGTAGAAGAATGGCAACGCCTTCCGATTATATCTATATGGGTCCTGAATATTATAAAATATGGGTAAAGACGGCAGTTCGGTCACCGACCTCCCAAGTTTGCTGGGGTGGTACCGACTGCAGTGGTTCCAGAACAGGCTCGGGTTATGGAACAAGAGGTACAGAACTCTACTGGTCAAAGGGGCCATATAAATTGTTCCCCTACCAGAGAAAGAGTCCGGGTTTTACAGCCAGTACTTTATAGTTCCAAAGGAGGATGGCGGGCTGAGGCCGATTTTAGATTTGAGGCAGTTGAATCGTTCTCTGAGGAGATTCAGGTTCAAGATGCTCACTATTCCCATCATCGTGAATCAAATCAGATCCGAGGATTGGTTTGTCACGATAGATCTAAAAGACGCCTATTTTCATGTCTCCATCCTTCCATGTCACAGGAGGTTCCTGAGGTTCGCTTTCGGGGGCGAAGCGTACCAATATCGGGTTCTTCCGTTTGGCCTAGCACTCTCTCCCCGCACGTTCACTAAGTGTATGGATGCAGCTCTGGCTCCACTGAGGCTTCAGGGCATCCGTATTCTGAATTATATCGATGACTGGCTCATATTGGCCCAGTCTCGAGAAATGGCAATTCGGCATCGAGATGTCGTTCTTGGCCACATTCAGAAATTGGGGTTGAGACTCAACACTAGGAAAAGTGTGTTAGAACCAACTCAGAAAACTACTTTTCTGGGCATAGTATGGAATTCGGTTACGATGCAGGCACGTATGTCTCCCGCATGTATCGAAATCCATCCTGACCATGGTGTCAGGGATAAAGCTAGGCCAGGCCATCACTGTAAAGCAATTTCAAAGACTGCTGGGCCTCATGGCAGCCGCATCCAACATAATTCCTTTGGGCCTTCTTCACATGAGGCCCCTTCAGTGGTGGCTCAAAGCCAAGGGGTTTTTCCCCCAAGGGGAATCCGTTCCGTATAATAAAGGTTACGCGCAGATGCCTTCGTTCCTTATTAATATGGAAGAAATCTTGGTTCTTGTCCCAAGGGCCAGTATTAGGGGCGTCATGTCGCTGGAAAACCATTTCAACAGACGCTTCCCTCACTGGCTGGGGCGCAGTTATCGGCCGCTTTGCCAGGGTCTGTGGCAGGACCATCATCATTCTTGGCATATAAATTGCCTAGAAATGTTGGCTGTGTTCAGGGCTCTGAGGAGTTTCCTCCCAGACATCAAAGGTTACCAAGTCTTGATATGTTCGGACAATACATCAGTGGTAGCGTATCTGAACCGACAAGGGGGACTCAGATCGCGCCCTCTATCCAGATTGGCGCATCAGATTATTTTATGGTCCCAAGGGAAAATATTATCTATAAGAGCAATATATGTCCCGGGGGTTCAGAATCAGGGAATCAGAATCAGAATCATCCTGTCGAGGCAGGGGCTGAGGCCCGGGGAATGGAGACTCCATCCAGATGTGGTGGAGCTGATATGGCAGAGGTTTGGACCAATGGAAGTGGATCTTTTGCGTCTCAAGGGACGTCCCACTGTGCACTTTGGTTCTCCCTCACTCATCCAGCCCCGCTGGGGTTGGATGCCATGGTACAGGCCTGGCAGAGGCTTCGCCTGTACGCTTTTCCCCCGATCGCTCTGCTCCCGGGAGTCCTGGAGAGGGTCCGTCAGAAGGGCATCAGTCTTCTTCTGGTAGCCCCGTTTTGGCCGGCCCGAGTATGGTTTTCGGACTTAATTTCACTCCTGATAGCTCCGCCAGGGCAGATTCCTCTGAGGAGGGATCTGTTGTCTCAGGCGGAGGGCACTATATTCCATCCAACTGGTCATACTATTTCTCCATGGTACATAGAGGATGAGACTGACAGTCAGGTCCAGGGTTCCTTCCTGGTACCTGGCGGTGGTTCTCGAAGGGCTATCCCTGGCTCCCTTCGTATCCCTTCAGTCGGCTTTGCCTAGGACCTCACGTTCTAGATAGCCTTTCTCTTAGCTACTTCTTATAAAGAGACTGGGAGACCTCCAAGCCCTGGCATTAACGCCAGCTTGCTTGGGGTTTGCCCCGGCGGAGTTAAGGCCATCCTGCATCCGAGACCCAGCTATGTGCCTTAAGTGCAATTTAACATGGCTAGGTCCATGGTCCTGCATGCATTTCATCCTCCACCACATGTGTCGGCAGAAGAGAAGAGGTTCCTTGCTCTGCCAGTCAGAGTTCCGAGTATTACCTTGAGAGGTCCTCTTCTTGGAGGAGGTCGGACTTACTGTAGTGTGCAAACAAACCATAAGTAGGCCTACAAGGTGCGCAATTTGCCTTCACCTTTGGCCGTCACATGTTACGTCATGACGCAACACCAATCAGGATTGGAATAGTTTCATTCATACTTCAGAGGCGCACGCTAAGGGAGCGTCCCCAAAGAGTCGTTTTCAACGACGCAGTGTCTCGTTCCCTTCTCAGGGAACAAGGGTTATAGTCATAACCCGAGACGTTTTCTGGGTCCTGGAGGTGTTCTGACATGCTCTGACATTTGTGCTTATTTCTGTTACTTGTGACATTTTCATGGCTAAAGTCTGATTACACTGTATTCAGCACAAACTCTGCTACAATAATATATCAGCAGCATGTATGTAAAAGTTTGTAGTTGAGATAATGACATTTATGCGTGGTTTGTGAAAAAAAACAAAATAATTGTCACTGAAATAAGGCCATGAAACCCATACTGATTATTTTTTCACAAGACTTTTGAAAATTGTATCATGTAGCCTAGAATATTTGCTCCAAAACTATGTGAAAATCATCCTGACTGCTCATTCAGAGAAGACAATATATTGATTTAAAATTTCTAAGACGTGTTTTGTGTGAGAAAGCTTTATGCGAAGGGGCGTGATCACCTCATTAATATGTAAGCTTTTCAGACCTGAGAAAGAGAAAGACACTCCCTAATGGCCCTATTAGGAGCTATCAGGCCCTATCATTCTGAGCAACCTTGCACAAAGAATGAGGAGATTTAAAAAAGAATGGCTTTTTGATTGTTTGGATTTATTTACAACACAACATAATCCAAATATTCACAACAAAAGAATCACACTATTGAAATCAATGATCCAAAGACAGAGACCTTTGTGCCATTCCTAAAAACATTGTACATACCTTTCATTTCCAAGGTGTTTGATTTTCACTTTCAACATCCTTGATGTGTCATTACAAGTGCCCAGCCATGTGAGTGATTCCTTCAGAGTGAACACGGGTGAATCTGATTGCAGTAGATGTGAAAGATATTAATAAAAGTGATGTTAATTCAGCCAGCGCTCATACCTGTATTTACATTCTGTTTTCGGTCAAAGTCCAAAGTAGTCGATTGTCGAGTTCACGCGCGTGATAATAGGTAACTAAACCTATGCGCGTGAACTCGACAATCGACTACTTTGGACTTAGACCGAAAACAGGTATGAGCGCTGGCTGAATTAACATCACTTTTATTAATATCTTTCACATCTACTGCAGTCAGATTCACCCGTGTTAACTCATGATTATGACACATCAAGGATGTTAAGAGGCTAAAAGCAGGTTTAAAACTTGCCCCATTGAAGTCAACAGGGTGCAAATTTTAAAAAGAGGATAACACGGTGTAGGCAACACCGATTTTTGTCGTTGTTCTCTGTAGTGACAGCACTCCAAATTTACAAAAAAAATAGCTCAATGTTAAAATTGACCGGAGTTCTCCTTTAACTATTTATTTGTATGATACAGCTGCAAATAAGTATTTGAACACCTGTCTATCAGCTAGAATTCTGACCCTCAAAGACCTGTTAGTCTGCCTTTAAAATGTCCACCTCCACTCCATTTATTATCCTAAATTAGATGCACCTGTTTGAGGTCGTTAGCTGCATAAAGACACCTGTCCACCCCATACAATCAGTAAGAATCCAACTACTAACATGGCCAAGACCAAAGAGCTGTCCAAAGACACTAGAGACAAAATTGTACACCTCCACAAGGCTGGAAAGGGCTACGGGGAAATTGCCAAGCAGCTTGGTGAAAAAAGGTCCACTGTTGGAGCAATCATTAGAAAATGGAAGAAGCTAAACATGACTGTCAATCTCCCTCGGACTGGAGCTCCATGCAAGATCTCACCTCGTGGGGTCTCAGTGATCCTAAGAAAGGTGAGAAATCAGCCCAGAACTACACGGGAGGAGCTGGTCAATGACCTGAAAAGAGCTGGGACCACCGTTTCCAAGGTTACTGTTGGTAATACACTAAGACGTCATGGTTTGAAATCATGCATGGCATGGAAGGTTCCCCTGCTTAAACCAGCACATATCAAGGCCCGTCTTAAGTTTGCCAATGACCATTTGGATGATCCAGAGGAGTCATGGGAGAAAGTCATGTGGTCAGATAAGACCAAAATAGAACTTTTTGGTCATAATTCCACTAAACGTGTTTGGAGGAAGAAGAATGATGAGTACCATCCCAAGAACACCATCCCTACTGTGAAGCATGGGGGTGATAGCATCATGCTTTGGGGGTGTTTTTCTGCACATGGGACAGGGCGACTGCACTGTATTAAGGAGAGGATGACCGGGGCCATGTATTGCGAGATTTTGGGGAACAACTTCCTTCCCTCAGTTAGAGCATTGAAGATGGGTCGAGGCTGGGTCTTCCAACATGACAATGACCCGAAGCACACAGCCAGGATAACAAAGGAGTGGCTCTGTAAGAAGCATATCAAGGTTCTGGCGTGGCCTAGCCAGTCTCCAGACCTAAACCCAATAGAGAATCTTTGGAGGGAGCTCAAACTCCGTGTTTCTCAGCGACAGCCCAGAAACCTGACTGATCTAGAGAAGATCTGTGTGGAGGAGTGGGCCAAAATCCCTCCTGCAGTGTGTGCAAACCTGGTGAAAAACTACAGGAAACGTTTGACCTCTGTAATTGCAAACAAAGGCTACTGTACCAAATATTAACATTGATTTTCTCAGGTGTTCAAATACTTATTTGCAGCTGTATCATACAAATAAATAGTTAAAAAATCATATATTGTGATTTCTGGATTTTTTTTTTTAGATTATGTCTCTCACAGTGGACATGCACCTTCGATGACAATTTCAGATCCCTCCATGATTTCTAAGTGGGAGAACTTGCAAAATAGCACGGTGCTCAAATACTTATTTTCCTCACTGTATAATATAATGAACACCAGGTTTGTTGTGCCTTGTAAGCATAGGCTATATATGCACAGTGCTGCATAAAATAATAATAACAATAACCTATAGCAGCATATAAATCTTCCAAAAGATTTCAGTAACAACTACGCTAGAGAAAAATATATTGAATATCATACGTTACTTCAAATGTTTCCATTCGTTATGATGATATGAAATGAGATAATAGTAAAAACATGAAGCCTTTGTTTGGTGCATTTTGCTTTTCAAACGCTATCGTTTCAAACGCAATCGCGATACATTCAAAAGCAGAGCTCGCTCCAAAATATGAACCATTATGGTTACCATATTATACTTATCTACGTTTGAGCAGATATCCACAAACACAGTAACAGTAAACACGGGTCCAAATATTATAATATTCACCAATATTCACTTTCTTGTCTTCAAATCGCGTTCTTCTTCTTCTGAGGTAAATCCAATGTAAGCTCACGGCGTGTACGTCTTTCAAACTCGACGAAAAGCAGAGACTTGTGAAGTTTGTTGGTGCTTTGTTTTTGAGGTAATGAGCGTGTTCACGTTCCATGTGGAGATTTGCATGTGAATCTCTTTTGCGCACGTGGGCGTGGTCAAATTAAAAATAATTAGCAAGCGCGTGAGAAGCTAATCTCCTGAAGCGGACCGCTCAGGGATGGAGTAGAGAGCTCTTGGAGATGGACACTGATCCACTCCCTCCTCCCGGTGGAGGACTGGGAGGAGTCTTTGTTTGTGTATGTCTGTTCCGTCGCTGGCTCTCGTAAAATTGGAGCCAGCGCTACCTACATTTTCAAAGAAAGAGCAATTTTCTCTGTTCCCGAGTCCATAGAGGTTTAGACTGTTGGTGTGCAACCCTGTACAGCCTTGCAACCTTCAGCTACCTCTTGCTTTGCCAGCCAACAGTTGGGTGCGGTTCTAGGATGTGGTTTCACCTTCTCACACAGTCTCTAAGGTTATCTAGAGACAGGTAAGAGTCGCACTACACACTCAGACCCTGTCTCGGGCCGCCTTCAGGCCTTTCAAGCTGGGTCCCTGTTTGTTGCCTGAAGTCTGTGGTATCCGTGGTTCCGCTGCTTCACTCAGTTGTAACACTACATGGTGCTCCTGGTTGATCCAGCGGTTCCCCCGTACCTACAGACTCGGCTTCATTAGCTGGTATTGAGTGCATTCGAGGACCCGGTCATGCCTTCTCATGCATTCTCTGCCGCTACCTAGAGACCTGTCTGATATGTACAACTCAGACCCTGCTTTGGGCCTCCTTCGGGCCTTCCGAGCTGGATCCCTGTCTCTAACCCGCTGCCTCACTCTGAGTATGTCTCTGATGCCTTGGGCCCCCTGTGTTGGTCCATTGTAGCACTGAAAGGTGCTCCCGACCGACTCAGCCGGTTCTTGTATCATCAGACTCAGATAAGATGATTCAGTTAGTCCAGCACCCACCCGTGTGCAGCGCTTTTTTTTACACATCTGTGTTCCGAATTGTGCTGCAGTGTGTGCGTCGTCGCTTCCTACTGGCAAAGGTTGTGATCGAGCCGTTCCTCCAGCCGATATGAAGATAGGCTTCTAAGTGAGGCCTGTTCTTCATTGTACTTAAACTATAGTGAGTTAGACCATCAGGGATCTGTGTGCTTGATTCAGGCCCTTTTTTCAAGCCTCCGTTCAAGTTACTACACAGTACGCATTACTAATGCTCATCTCTGTGAATGGTCTGCAGCGTGGGACCTGAAGGACGCGTACTTCAGATATCCACTCCTCCAAAAACACGGGCCATCCTGTGTCTTACGTTGAGGGGTCGAAGTCTCAGTACAAGTCCTTCTTCAGTGCTTTTAAACGTCCTTCCCAAGTTGTAATTTTACATAAAGCAAGAAAAATGCCCACATATGACAGGACAATAATGAAAGGTGGTGCTATAATGAATAAAGCTTGAATGAGGGTTGCTAATAACTTATTAATGCTATTGTCATTGCATGGCAGCCTCAGCAATGTTCCATAGTCACAATACCAACTCTCTACCACGTTGGAATTACAGAATGAAAGTCTGGTCATCAAAGATGTTGACAGTGTTACAATACAGGTGTTAAATGCCCATATTACTGAAAACACTATAGACATTAACGTATTATTCACTATAGCATGATATCTTAGTGGAAAACAAATTGCAATGAAACGATCAAATGCCAGAACAACAAGAGTGTAAGTTTGCACAGTAATAAAGACATTCACAAAAAACATGTTTGCCAAACAAGCATTGTATGAGACGTACTGTGAGTCAAACAAAAAAATCTTCATCACGTTAGGAATCAGTGCATTAGTTTCACCAATGTCGGCCAAGGCCAAGTTAAACACACCAATGTACATTGGACTGTGCAGGCTCCGGTCAAGAGCTATAATGAGAAGGACTATCGAGTTCCCAATTACAGTAATAAAATATATGATAAATAAGAATGTATAGTAAGTGTTGTACGGTGTACCTGTAAGCCCAGTGATGAAAAAGTATTCAGGATGAACAATCGAGATATTCTGGGATAAAGTCATGGCAGCTTTGCATTTGTTGTTTTGCACAGGCTGAGAATAGAAATTACTATAAAAAAATAACCCAAATATGGACTTCACCAAATTGTCATCTCACACTTTTAACATCTATTTTCAAATGTTGAATATATACCTTTATGCAAATTTGCTGCATAACAATTGAATCACAGACTAAATAATCTTAAAGTTTTAGAGCAAGAGCAAACAATGACAGTGTCTGAATGTTTGTGAGCTGCTCTGAATTGAATAGTCTGTTTTAAATACCCATCCTTAATCTCTCATGTCGCAAGGATCATTGGACATATGCGTCATTGAATCGTGTCGCCCAAGTGGCCTCATGACAGCCTGTTGCCAAAGAGAGTGAAGACTCCATCCCCAGGCATTCCAGCTGTCAGGGATATCTTCGGTGCCGCACAGTTACATCTGTTGCCGCTCTGATCTTGTCCGCTTGCCAGTTGTTTACTCCCTTTAACACAGAGACACCGGATTACAGCTGGCGCTGTGGCCTACGCTAAATGCGTTAATTACCCAGTGAGCCCTCTTGCACATCACTGTGTTAAGTCAGGTAAGAAGGAGCAGGTTATTTTAGTTGCCCCGTAATGGCCCAACTAGGACCTCGTTCCCTAGACAGCCTTGCTGACTCAGTCCTCTGAGATTTCTCAGAGATGAGGCACCGTTGGCACCCACACCGAACCGGAGAATCCAGGTTCCGTTGCGGTGGTTCAGCTATCTACCTCTGAAAAGAGCGTAGATACTATTACTTCTGCGAGAGCTCCCTCTAAAGAATGAGGCTTGCTCACGATATGAAGTAGAACCTGTTCGTTGTTGGTGTCCTTCTCACGAGAGGACCCTCGAGAGTGTTCGATCACTTCTGTGCTTCCTTCCTGCAGAAGATGGGTCGGAGCGTAGCTGTTCCGCTCCACCCTCAAAATGATGTTGCCCTTAAAGCACATCAGGATGCAGTTGAGATATAGGAAGTACGACTTGATCATCAGGTTCCTGAGCGGTGCAAGGAGATTAAATCTTCCTTGTGCCCCCTCTATACCTTCTTGGGACCTATCTCCAGTGCTACTGCACTCTGAGACCTCCCCTGAGCACTACAGGTAGTTTTTAAAGAAACAGTTCTCCTGCTCGCTTACTCTATCAAGAAGGTAGGGGACCTGCACACATTTTCGGTCAACAAATCGTGCCTGGGTTCGGGCCAGCTAACTCTCACTAATGTGAGACCCCAGCCTGGATATGTGCCTAAGGTTCCTACATCTCCCTTAAAATGGGACCAGGTGGTGAGCCTGCAAGCGCTACCCCGGAGGAGGCAGACCCAGCCCTGACTTTTCTCTGTTCCTCCCGCCTTGCAGTTATTCAGGACAGAATGCAAAGTCACAGGACCTCTCCAGCTCTTGTCTGTTTCGGAAACCAGCAGAAGGGAAGGCGTTTTCCATGCAGAGGTTGGCCCACTAAAAGATTAGTGTTGCCATCATCTTGGTGAAATTCGCAAGGTGCACCGTGCCCACCTGGGTAGTGAGCTCTTCCAAAAAGAGAGTGTAGCTCCTTCCTGGGTGTTGACACGAGTGCGTCGCTGACAGATTAAGAGCTGTGGGCTGGGCGACACCAGCACATTTGCTAAGAAATTAGCCTATGTGTCGAGCCGGTTGCTTCCGTGGGCTCCCTTTACACGAAGCCAGCTTCACCTTAGCCCAGTTTGTAGTGTCGGCTTGCTGTGCCATTCCCATCCTTGGACTGGATAAGTGTGCCTTTTTGCTGCAGTTGAGTTCCCTCTTCAAACACTTTTGAGTTCCTCCTCACCCCGTTGGATGCTAGACCTATCACTTGTATGCTTGTGTAACTTGTGTTAGGTGGGGTCCATATGTTGTGATCCCTGTTGTGATGTTGGAGCCACCTCAGTGAAATGTCATATGTTTTACTGCTCGCTAAATCGTTCAGTCCATATGTGTTTTTCCACGTTACCTCCTTCGGGCAGGATGTGGCTTCTGCAGTGTTGCCTTCCAACAAAAGGTACGTTTCCCAGTGGTCCTGTGGAACAGCAGTGACTTTCCTAGCCTAAGCCCTGTCCTATTCGCTCAAATTGCAGGAAGATCAGGAGGCTTTTGTCTAGGCACTGGAAGGTGGCAGCACTAGTGGCGTCTTAGTAGGGATCCCAATCAGTCGACACGTCGACTACGTCGAACGTGACCGACTGAAAGGGAACATCTCGGTTACGTATGTAACCCTCGTTCCCTGAAGGAGGGAACGGAGACGTTGTCCCCCAGCCACTATTGCTGTACCACCGCTGACCGGGGCCCGCTTGGCTCCTCAGCGAAAAACAACTGGTGCATGCATCCACTTCCGTATTTATATCCGCGCTGTGGGGCGGGGCGTGTGATGCGATTCAAGCACACCAATGTCCACGCTCCCTAGCGTGATCCCAATCAGTCGACACGTCGACTACGCCTCTGTTCCCTCCTTCAGGGAACGAGGGTTACATACGTAACCGAGACGTTATTTATTATGGCCTTATAAATCTGCATACTATTGGGTACCACATTTCCAAGAAAATACAATACTTTTTTTAGGTTTACTTTAGCTTACTTATTGATACTGTTATGTTTGAATTGCCCAGTCCTGCTGTATAGCCTGCTTATTATAAATTGTTACCCATAATATGACAGTTTTGCAAAAAACGAGTGAAATACATTTATTTGCATTTACCCTCGATGACACCGAAAAATGAGAATTAATTAATTAATTAATAGAGTAAAAGATGCATACCTGACATTAGAAAAAAATACATAATGCTGAGCGTCCGAAGACATTCAGCATTACAGGCTGATCTGGCTACCAAATCGCGCTGAGCCTCTTGAAACATTTCTTTATATACTCAAGCCAAGACAGAAACCTAAACATGTGCTAACAATGGGAATCTGCATTATTCATGGTCTCCAGAGTTTACAGCTTTTGAGGACATTTGCATGAAAGACCTACCCTCCTCTATAAGCAAGATATCTCTAAACTATAAAAAAAACGTTATTACGTTTTGGTTTACTTCTGTGGAGACGAAACTATTGTACCAGTCACACTGAGACAATTCAAATGGTACCAAACATGTTGTGTTGTATGATAATTGTTCACATTAAACCATATAGATGGGGTGAATTTCAGGGGATGGGGGAAGAGGAGTCAAAGGAAAGAAATCTAAATTAATACAATATTGAGGTGATTGACTCAGTGCGATTGTGTCTTGGGCCACATTTACACATAGCCGGGTATTTAGAGAAACTAATATTTTCCCCCCTCCGTTTTCAAAAATAACATCGTGCACACAACATCGTTTTCAAAAAAGTTGTCGTTTACATCAACCCGCATAAATTCGCCTTCGAGCGCCATCATAACCTATGGGCAGCGGAGGGAGGGAGTGTAGGGAGAAGGATAAAGCCATGCAAGCCAATCAGAATCCTCAAAATCGACAACAACAAATAGCACGATCGACTTCCAGTTCCTTTCAAAACAACAGACGTTGGGAGGCAATGTACCGGCATCTTGGAAGGAAAAGCTGCTGTAAAAATGCTGATTTTCGTGTACTCCTTCGCCTCTGCTCCTCGATATAGTTCAGCAGTTGTGTTTTGCAAATGCAAACAGGCCAAAAGCGTTTGCACAAAAGTATTTTTTTTTTTTTTTTTTTTTTTTTTTCACAAAAGTAAAAATGAGTACCACCTTTTTGGTAACACATAACCGGCGTTTTCAGAAATCTCCACTTTGGCCGGAGTTTTTAGAAATAATCGTTTTCAGGGATAAAAACGGCGTTTTCGTGTAAATGACAGGCCAAAACGCAGGGAAATATCTGCGTTTTCCCATCGTGTAAACGGGGCCTTGGATGGGGATGCTAGTTTCACAAGAGAGAGTTCAAATGTTAATTTCAAGAAGCCTCCTTTGTCATCTCTGTGAGTAGTTGTTCCTCAACCAGACGGACCAACATTGTCTAATTTCTACAGTCTTACAGTATATACAGAATATTGAAACACTGCTGTCCACATCTGCCTCTTCTGTTTTTACTACCATTATCTCTGTCATGTTTTTGCTGTTGTTCATTGTATTCATTAATGTTCTTAAAACATCATCTTTACCAAACCTCCTCTTTGGTATTCCTGACAGAAATTCTATATTAGCAATAAAATAATTACAATTTCTTGCTAAAATGTTTGCCTTTTCAATTAGTTTTGTCTTGGGGTCAGTAACTAACACACTTGAAATCAGGGGCCTGTACCATGAAGCCGGTTTAGGTGGCTAGCCAGCTATGTTTCAGCTTAGTTTCCGCCAACCCGGGGTTTTAGGTACTATGAAAGTAGCTCGGCTTTAATCGGTGTTCGTTGCCATGGTATCTTACGCTGCACGGCTAACCTGCTCCGGGTCAGGTTATGTTCTGGATTCAAGATCTCAGACTGAAGTTTGACCAATCAGCTGAGAGCAAAGAAACATATAGGTGACGTAACCTATTCCAAGTGTCTGTTGCAATGACTTCACCTTTTCTTCCAAATCCGGTGGACATCTCAGCGCAAATTGTTAGACGAGCACTTCGTAGAGAAAGAGTTTTTAGCCAGACAAAATCCCCTTGCCTTAACTGATAGTTACTTGTATGAAAGATACAGATTTTCTGCGGAAGGAATGTCTTATCTTTGCGAACTTCTTGAGCCGCACATAAAGAATTTAACACGTCGAATTCAT
Source organism: Squalius cephalus (assembly GCF_949319135.1). Lineage (NCBI taxonomy): Eukaryota > Metazoa > Chordata > Actinopteri > Cypriniformes > Leuciscidae > Squalius > Squalius cephalus. Next base: position 21,570,950 of record NC_137132.1, on the reverse strand, counting down.
GCACTTACTGTACCGCAAATTGTATTGCGTTGCGTTTTTTTTTTTTTTTTTTTTTTTGCAAGTGGTAGGCTACATACTTGCACAGTGACGCACAGAAGCTATGGGAAAACATATGTTTGTCGAACCATTCGCAAGGTGGTCCTCGCTCTGCAGGAGTACATGTATAGTTTCATTAATAGTGTTCCCCGGACATTTATCAACCATGTCCATAAAAGAGGGCTTTTATAAAATTGCCAGTAAGATATATTGATAGGGTGACATCACATGAACACTTGTTTTTTTTTTTTCAAAAAGCAAATTTCACAAATGTACTATACAATATAATACATGTTAAGAATTATTTTGAATCTTTTTTATTATTATTCTGTTAATCTTATGATAGGATTCCCAAGTCATTGCAACATGTGTGCAGTCTATTGCTCCAATCTCCACTGCTCTAGGGGAACATGAGGCAGATTATGTTAATAGGAAGTCCTATCACAGCCATAATGTTCAGGTAGAGATATGTTAGATGATTATTTTCTGTGAGATGAATCTTTAAATTAATAGTAACTTTAACAGATATAACAATGATCTACTAAACACTTCATCTGCAGACGACTTGTGGTCATGAACGTATGATCACAAGTTAGGATGCCAAATGGCCTGGCTCCAGTGCTTGTCTCACAAATTTTCCATGAGTCTGTGTTGTGTCAGCGCTTTGAGGAAAGCGAGATAAATTTGGTACAGTACAAAACACTGTTAATTTGAACTGAGATAGAAAAACCTACACAATAACCCCTATCATGACCCTCAGACAGGGCCACAGCACCGCTTCAATGTGGCCCTCAGTAAAACCAGAGTGAAGATAGAGATGACCTTTGGCATCCTAAAGGCACATTTCAGCGGTGTTCGGCCCTTAAGAGTCACCAGAGCGGGCATCACAGATAGTGACTGCATGTGCCATTCTGCACAATATAGCCACCATTAGAATGGAGCGAGAACCACCACAAAACCAGCTTCACCCCGATGAAACTGAGCCGATCACACTTGACCACCCAGCTGGTGCAGATGTAGATGCAATCACCATACAATATTACACTTAATAAAAGCACACTGAAACTGCAGATAGGCCTCAAACTGTTTTATTGGTTTTGTGGGATGGGAGGGAGAAAGAGAGCAAGAGAAAGTTGCATTAATAAATATTCATACTAAAGTGTTACTTGGTTAAATAAGTTATACTAATATATATATATATATATATATATATAGTCTGATATGAGTCTGTTTCCACCTGAAACATAATTCCACCACAAACATGATCATTACAAGTTTTCTGGAGGCTCATCAAAATCACAAAAAGTTCATTGACTTCCTACAAACACAGGACTGACTGTAATTTATGTCAAGGGTTTTAAATCCTTACACATTTCTTCTGAAGGCCATTGAGGTAGAGGCCTCAGTTTCTGGGGCAGGTTGTGAAAAATTCAATAAAAGAGATGTGTAAGGGCCAGTCCCTTTTTTATGCCACACATTCAAATGTTTGCCATAATAAAAAGCCCAGTGCATTCACATCAGCAACTGTCTGAGAACACACAGACAGAGTGTCTTCATTTCCTCCACCCTAATAAATAAAAATAGGCCAATGTAAAGCATAACTGTTGTAAAGCAGGTTATGTTTGGTCTTCTGTCTGCTGCATACTGACCTCTGTGTGGGAGACTGTGTGCTGGCTTCAACAAGGACACTGTATTTCCCTCTACTGCAGAACATAGTCAGCTATATTTAAAACTTAAAAAAGTAGTAATGTATTGCACACGTACCCAGTGTTACTTGCTTATAGAAGCCAGCACCAGGGTCAGATTGTACAGCACCTGTAATCCCATCCATAATCGGCCGTCCCTTATTGCCTACTCAGAGCCAACTCCTCCACCACAGAGTATTCTGGTTTTCTGAATTTAACTCTTTATTTCTGTTTGCTGCAAACAAGTGTTTGTGATAAAATGTTCACAAAGGTAATAAAAGGTTGTGGTAAATACTCACCACTTTGAATTATATTTTTATATTTTGTCTTTATCTGCTGCCAAGAACATTTGGAGTTGGGGTTGCATCTAAAAATCAATGAATATTAATCTTTCTTAGTACATACATGCTCATTTTTTATATATTATAAAATAGGCTATAGGCTATATTACACATGCTACACATACATATACATACATACAGTACATACATAATTTTACATATAGAACGTATTTGTTTAACTTACACATTAACAATCAGCAATCTTTCTCCAACAGTCTTCTCTTGCTTTGGCCGCAGAGAACGTATTGTTTCGAGGTTGAAATACATATTTAAATTCATCGTAATTCTGAATGATTATCTCTTGCTCCTCCGCGGAAAGATATATCGCTCTCGCTCTACCCGCGATTGGTTGTTCAGTGTCGACGTCACTCTTTTATGTGCACGCGCGCGTGGAGTAATCATAGCTTGAGGATCAAAGCCTGAGTTGACAGAGAAAGTTGATGAGCTGCATCATGGTACCAATAAAGCCTGATTGCATCGGTTTGGTTTTGTCAACTCAAAACTAATCCTGTAACCCCGAGTTTGTTCAGCTACCTTCATGGTACAGGCCCCAGATGGATTCATTCATAAATAAATAACCAACATTCCACTGCTGTAAACCAACACACAACTAATGTGTCCATAATACATGTTAAGAGTCTTGCAGACTAAATTTATTTTCTGCTTGTACAATTTTATTTTCCACATTATGGATCTAAAAATATTTATGAAATACATAAATGTAATTTTTCATATAGGTAATTTAATTCACAATGATTGAAGAACACATAGACACTCATTACAGTCATTTTGAAACGTTCCCTCTAATTGGTGCAGATCTGTTGTTAAGCATTTTTCGGATTAAGTCTTTGATTTTAGCTGTGTTTAAAACATAAATGATGGGATTGAGCATTGGTGGAAGAGCAAATGAAAGAGATCCGCTGATGATCCTGGCATTAGTAGTAGGTGAAGCAATCAAAATGCATATTATGGGAAGAAAGAATGATCCAACTACCAAAAGGTGAGAAACACAGGTCTTCAGTGCTTTTAAACGTCCTTCCCAAGTTGTAATTTTACATAAAGCAAGAAAAATGCCCACATATGACAGGACAATAATGAAAGGTGGTGCTATAATGAATAAAGCTTGAATGAGGGTTGCTAATAACTTATTAATGCTATTGTCATTGCATGGCAGCCTCAGCAATGTTCCATAGTCACAATACCAACTCTCTACCACGTTGGAATTACAGAATGAAAGTCTGGTCATCAAAGATGTTGACAGTGTTACAATACAGGTGTTAAATGCCCATATTACTGAAAACACTATAGACATTAACTTATTATTCACTATAGCATGATATCTTAGTGGAAAACAAATTGCAATGAAACGATCAAATGCCAGAACAACAAGAGTGTAGGTTTGCACAGTAATAAAGACATTCACAAAAAACATGTTTGCCAAACAAGCATTGTATGAGATGTACTGTGAGTCAAACAAAAAAATCTTCATCATGTTAGGAATCAGTGCATTAGTTTCACCAATGTCGGCCAAGGCCAAGTTAAACACACCAATATACATTGGACTGTGCAGGCTCCGGTCAAGAGCTATAATGAGAAGGACTATCGAGTTCCCAATTACAGTAATAAAATATATGATAAATAAGAATATATAGTAATAAGTGTTGTACGGTGTACCTGTAAGCCCAGTGATGAAAAAGTATTCAGGATGAACAATCGAGATATTCTGGGATAAAGTCATGGCAGCTTTGCATTTGTTGTTTTGCACAGGCTGAGAATAGAAATTACTATAAAAAACTAACCCAAATATGGACTTTACCAAATTGTCATCTCACACTTTTAACATCTATTTTCAAATGTTGAATATATACCTTTATGCAAATTTGCTGCATAATAATTGAATCACGGACTAAATAATCTTAAAGTTTTAGAGCAAGAGCAAACAATGACAGTGTTTGAATGTTTGTGAGCTGCTCTGAATTGAATAGTCTGTTTTAAATACCCATCCTTAATCTCTCATGTCGCAAGGATCATTGGACATATGCGTCATTGAATCCAAATATATCTTCTGATTCATCTCTTGAGAGCTTTCAGAAAACACAATGATGTAACACTTGTATATTGAAGTAAATTTCCTGGCCACTGCTTTAGTTTTGATAAACATTTTCTTCACTGGCTACACAATTCCTTTTTGTGAAGTTCTCATTAGTGCACATTATATTAAAGTAACGCAAGGGTGTATTTAATTCTACATGACAGCAACTGCAGTACAACTTATATCCATGTGTTGGCCTTAACAGCGAGTAGTGGAAATGGTTGAGATCCTCTCGATGAGGTCTATTCAAATATACCTCTATAATATATAACGACTATAATATATAACAACCTGCATAATGTGTAATACTTACTTACATTTCATGTCTTTTTTCAAACTGTGGTTCATGGTTCACCACTAGTGGACAGCAAAACTTGCTTTGGACCCATATTTATTGTGAAACGCTCTATACAAATAGTACAATGACAACATAATAAGCAAATTATTTCATTCATATTGTATGTATAATATCACACAAATTATTTTTTCCTCAAATGGTATAAATGAGTTTTAATATACATAGTTTCCTTTATTTTGGGAAGTGAGTCCTTTGCTAGGAAATCATATAAGGGGATCATTGGCATCAAATTGTTTGAAAACATATTTTAACTAAATTATATGCTTTTTGGTAACTTCAGACAGACATCAATACAATAAAAAGACCAGAGTAAACAACTCAGTAGCCTATTTATTTGGGGCTACTTAAAGTTATTTAGGAGTAGGGTGAGCGGTTGATATTTATATATATATTTTTTTTAACTCATTTAAAATGCTGAACAAATGTTAAATAAAAATGTTTCCTTTTATATTTTTTTTAACAAATAACTTTTGCTTATATATGAAGTTTTATTAAAGGACATTATCAAATAATGATTTTGGCACGATGGCGCCCTCTACCATGCAGCTCCCCATGCACTGCATATACTGAATACTAGGGGTGAGCCCGAAGCCGAATACCTTATTTGGAAAGGCACTGATAATGGCTTCAAAATGAATAACGAATAATTCTGCCGAATAATTTTCTTATCAGAGGTCTCCGGCAAGCACATATCTCAAGGTCCACCCGGAAATACAGTGTCCTCAGGATGCCCGCTCCCTCCAAGGAGGGTTCTAGAGCAGTCAGTTCGGTTGTTCCCTGCCGGTTCCCTGTTACAGGGCATCAGGCTGATTGCACAACAAAAAACAGAAGCCAGTCTTCAAGAGGCTGGTACCACTAGTAGATTTTTTAGCAGTATGGAAGTTACTGTCAAATGTTTTTCGTTGGGTCCTGCAGGCCATGAAACTGTATTATCAATACAGTTCAGGTCTTGCCCGCCCACGTTTATGAGGATATGAAAACCCTGTTAGAGAAAGGGGTCATAGAATATGTGCCTCCTTCCAACAGGGAAACCAGGTTCTACAGCCGGTATTTCATAGTTCCAAAGAAGGATGGGGGTTTGCGTCCAATTTTGGATCTTCGGGTTCTGAACGAGTCAGTCATGCAACTAAAGTTCAAAATGTTAACACTGAGAAAAATCATGCCACAGATAAGATCCGAGGACTGGTTTGTCACGATAGATATCAAGGACGCATAATTCCATATATCCATCCTTCCATATCACAGGAAGTTCCTGAGGTTCGCTTTAGGGGGCAAAGCTTACCAATATTGAGTTCTTCCATTCGGCCTAGCACTATCACCCCGCACTTTCACGAAATGTGTAGATGCAGGTCTGGCACCTCTGCAAACTGGCGCAACAGATCCTCCTGTGGTCCCAAGGGAAGCTACTGTCACTCAAAGTTGCTTACATCCCTGGGGCCCAGAATATAGGAGCAGACATCCTGTCGAGACAGGCTGAGGCCCGGGGAATGGAAGCTCCACACTGAGCTGGTGGAGCAAATATGGAGGGTGTTTAGCCAGGCACAAGTGGAACAGTTTGCATCTCAAGAGACGTCTCACTGCCCACTTTGTTTCTCCCTCACACATCCAGCTCCTCTGAGACTGAATGCTATGATACAAACGTGGCCGAGGCTACGTTTATATGCTTTTCCCCCGATCGCTCTGCTCCCAGGAGTTCTGGAGAGAGTTCACAGGGACCAGGTTTGCCTACTTCTTATAGCCCCACGGTGGCCAGGCAGAGTATGGGTCCCTGATCTAGGTTCACTGCTGGTCAATCCCCATCCACTTTAAAGGTTTATGTGGCAGCCATAGGAGCTTACCACATTCTTTTGGGTGGAGTGTCATTGGGAAAAGACCCTTTGGTATCTCGTTTCCTCCGTGGTACTCTGAGGCTGAGGCCTGCAGCTCATACCAAGGTGCTGACTTGGGATCTGGTTATTGTCCTTCAAAGCCTTTCCCTGGCTCCCTTCGAGCCTTTGGAGGAGGTTCCAGCCAAGTTTCTGACCTTAAAGCTTTGCTCCTCCTCGCATCCTCGAGATTTGCAAGCACTGTCGGTTGCACCCTCGTGCTTGGAATTTGCACCTGGCATGGTTAAAGCGTTCCTTCATCCTAAACCAGGCTATGTTCCAAAGTTCCTCACTAATGTGGCTAGATCTATTATGCTGCTGGCCTTTTGTCCTCCCCCTTTCCAGAACTCGGACCAGGAAAAGAATAATCTGCTATGCCCAGTCAGGGCGCTAGATGCCTATGTCCACAGATCTGCCCTGTGGTGTAAATCTGAACAGCTGTTTGTATGTTTTGGGCCCCCTAACAAAAGGATCCCCTGCATCTAAGCAGAGAATGAGCAAGTGGGTGGTCGAGGCTATCTCACTTGCTTATGAGTTGGTCGGACAGCCTTCACCCATGGCTGTCTGTTCTTACACTACTAGGAGTATGGCGGCCTCCAAGGCCCTTATTTCAGAAGTTGCTCTCCAATATGTTTGTGATGCGGCAGAGAGGTCATCACCGCACACATTCGTAAGATTCTACTCTTTGAACTTGGACTCTACACCAGGGTCCCAGGTACTCTCATCCTAGTGCTGCTCCTCGCGATTTCACACTGGACAGACACTTGCTATGGTGGCATTGGTATAGACATTCCCTCAGCGTCAATCAACGCAGCGCGAGTTCCCTTGAACGGGAACGCCTTGGTTACGACTGTAACCTCGGTTCCCTGAAGAGGGAATGAGATGCTGCGTCACCTTGCCATATCTCCTACGTGCCTGTCAGCGACTACTTCAGATTTTTACGAAGCTAGCGCTGCTCTGTTTTGGGCAGGCTTTATAGTTTCCTGGTTCGTGACGTCACCCGCCTCTGACGTTCCGCCACACCATTGGATTGATTTTACATGTGCTTCAAAACGTCATCACGCGAAGCGTTCCCTCAGCATCAATCGACACAGCGTCTCGTTCCCTCTTCAGGGAACCGAGGTTACAGTCATAACTTTCATTGTTAAATACACTATACAAAAAGTACAATGACTCAATAAAATGCCAGTTATTTCATTTATGTTGTCTTTATAACATCACACAACACACTATATCACAGTATCTATAAATGAGTCTTAAAATATATAGCTGCCTTTATCTTAGGAAGTGAGATGTCATGTGTAGTTTTGAGGTTTGTTTCATGTTCATGTTTTCATGTCTCCTATTTTGAAGTTGTCTCATTAGGTGTGTTCGACATCGATATCGGCTGCGGTTGGATGTAGTCGATCGACGAGAGTTGTAGGTGGGGAGGAGCTGAAAATGGAGACGTGAAGTTGGACAATTTCTGCTTCTTGTAGTGACCGCTCACGTGGTGTTTGCATACTGTACCACAGCTGAAGTGAAATAAATGCAATATTTGTCAAATACAGACTTTTCAACATGAAAAGTTTTTACTGTTATAAAAAAACTGATTTGTGAGCATTAGTGGAACTGAAGGTGTTTCGAATAAACACAAAACACACGTGATCATTGTCATGCAGTCGACTCAGCCAATCGTGAAACAGTTGTGTCGTCATCAGAGCTTGTGCAGCCGCTCTGGAGAATTAATCAGCTGCGTAGAATTAATCAGCTGGCTGCTCTCAAATCGCTCCCGCGGTACTTTGATTGCATACGTCACAGTCACGTGGCGTTGGCGCTGTATCAAGTCGGACACAATTTCTAACCGGCGTGCACTGCTTCAAGTCGCCCACCAATCGGTCTGCACAGCGCTGTATAAAGTCAAACAAGCTTATTGTCATGTTCCTGGTTTTGTCATATGATTCCCTTATCCCATCATGTGATCCTGTCATGTGTTTCCACTGTTCATGTGTCTTGTTTTCAGTGGATCATTGTTTGATTGTGCACAGGTGTCCTTTGTTTAGTCATTCGTCTTTGTGTATATATAGCCCTTTTGTTTCCATTGTCTTTGAAATACTTAGAAAACATATTTTAACTACATTTTATGCTTTGCTTTCTTGGGACTTCAGACAGACATCTTGAGGTAGAAGCCCAATACAAACGGCTAAGTAGCCTATTTATTTGTACATTATAAAAAAATGTAAGTATAAAATTGCATTTCCGCCTTCTGTCATTGTGAGCATTTGTGAATTGAGTGCGTGTGGATTTGTGCATGTGTGGAATCATGTGTGCATATGGATCTGTTGCACATGTTTTTGGATTCATGTGTGCATTTGTAGATCTGTTACGCAAGTAGTAGTTACCTTTCAAAAACTACTCTCAATGCTGTGCTGATTTAACGCTATGGAAAAACATCTTTGTTTGACCAGTTGTGAACAAGTGTGGAAAACACCCCAAGAATTTGGTTTAAATAACCTCTGATGATGACGTCATTGGAATGTGCACATCAGAGGCTATAAATAGCCTATAAACTTTAGATAAGACCCTTAACTGATAAAAACTGGCTTTAACCACAGAATTGATCTGTTTTTCAAGTTTAAAATCACTGTCCATGATTACTCCCAGATTTTTAATGGAGGATTTAACGTACGGAAGTAAGGAAACCAATTCTGTGTTGGGGGCCACATGGGTACTACTTGGGCCAAATATCACAATTTCAGTTTTACTCTCGTTAAAATGTAAAAAAAATCATGGCCATTCCAACCTTTAATATCTGTGAGGCAAACACCCTCTGATCGCCGCTTCATTCGTGGAGCTAGGCGACTTAGACCACCCGTCAGAGTGAAAGTTCCCACATCTTTGACGGGCTAGTCAGCCTCCCCTTTGAACCCCTAGAGTCAGCGCCAGTCAAACTTCTGACTCTAAAGATGTTTTTTCTTATGGCTATCTTGTTACTAAAGAGAATGGGGGATTTGCAAGCTTTGTTGGTTTTGCCACCCTGCATAGACTTTGACCCAGGACTGGTCAAGCCAATTTTGCACCCTCTGCCCGACTATCTTCCCAAAGTTCCATTTTTGACCGTGCATCCGGTCATTCTTGAAGCCTTCTGTTCTCTGCCGTTTACTACGCCGGAGCATAAGAAACTCCACTTATTGTGTCCAGTTGGTGCTCTTAAAAGTTACGCCCACTGCACTAGCCAGTGGTACAATTCAGAGCAGCTTTTCATTTATTATGGGGGCCGTAACCGAGTGGCCGCCACAAACTAGACAAAGTTGCATTGGGTGAGGGATGCCATCGCCCTAGCCTATGAGGTGTGCTGTCAAGCTTTGCCTCTGGGTGTTAGGGCTCATTCTGCAAGGAGGGTTGCATCCTCCAGGGCTTTAGCAAGAGGTGCCTGATGCGGCAGGCTGACGTCATCATTAGAGGTTATTTAAGCCAAATTCTTGCCGTGTTTGAGACTGAGGAAGAAGAAACGGTCCTCTGCATCTCTAGCCCAGAATCCGCTCCAGGCCCAGAGCTGAGCCCAGAGTCTGCACCAGCCCCAGAACTCAGCCGAGAGTCCGCTCATGCTCCAAAGCTAAGCCCAGAGAGTGCAGCACTGACCATCAAGGCTACAGTTATTTTATGTGTGTGTGGGCTGCACAGTGAGACACAGCCACGCAGGCCATTCCAGAGCCGCCCGCTCTCCCAGACACTGCCACGGAGGCCGTCCCAGAGCCGCATGCTCTCTCAGACACGACCAAAGAGGCTGTCACTGAGACGCCGTCCCTGCACTACCAACGCCTCCCTAGCTCCCTGAGTTACCGCCGCCTCCCTGGATCTCTGAACTACCGGCACTTCCTTGGCTCTCTGTATTGCCGGTACCGCCCTGGAGGTTCCCTCTCCTGCCTAAGCCACCTTGGTCACACACTTCACCAGCCAGCCCCTCATCAGCTTCCAGTGCGCCTACCCCTTCACCACGTGGACTTATTATGGTGCGAGGCCGCTCCTTCTAGGAGGGGGGTGAACTGTCACATTTTGAGTTTGTGTTTTACCTGTTTTTCTGTTCTGTTCATGTCTGAGTTTTATTTTTAATCTTCTAATTTGTTAGTTAATAATTCATAGGTTTATTCTCTTTAAAAGTTATATATATATATATATATATATATATATATATATATATATATATATATATATATACTGCCGTGCAAAGGCAAAAGACCGTAACTTCGTTTTTGGTCGAAAATGAGTTATTTATATTTTTGGCACATTCAAGACCTTCTTTATCATGTGGATAAGTATCTTGAATCAATTCCGGGTTTTTTTTGAGAAAATAATGATTTGTCTTAACAGTAACTTCCAAAAGCTCATGAGAAACCAAGGCAGAACACCGTAACATCAGTTACCGCTCTTTGGCTTTGTTTTGGAACGCTCAAATTACGAGTTACGGTGCTCTGCCTTTGTTTAGCCGCGCGTCAATATGAAGTTACTGTGGCGGTGTTTAATCAAATAATGCTACCTACCAGATTGTACGGTTATCTGCCTTTGTTTTAATGTCCATTAAAATTAAAATTACGGTGTAGCCTGTGTACTTTGTACAGCTGCCATCAGTCGCTCTAACTTCTGATGTCCTCAGAGCGGTCAGAACATTTAGTATGGTCTGCTCCATCGACAAACGTGCGATATCGATCGCAAAGGATTATGCAGAGTTGACAGAAAAACGTTACACATTGCCGTATCAGATGAATACAACCAAGAATTAAAGCTCGGCAAACTAGCTGGCAGAGTGCCAAAACTTCGCCTTCAGCCCCGCCCTAAACGCGGTCGAGTCAACGCTGGACTAATAGGAGGTATTTTGTCATGTCAAATGTATTAATAATGCCATCAGAATGCAACCAAAGCACAGGATAGCAATAAATAGATGGCTATAAATAATTGTAAATCATACAAAATAAATGCAATGATCACTAGATTTTATAGGTGTGTACTGTAATGATTTTGTTAATGGTGATCAGCAACTAAATATTGATAATGTGGAAGTTACTGCCTTTTGCCTTGGCAAGACTTCTCACTTTTTGCTGACAATACAAAGGCAGAGTACAGTAACTTTAAAATAGTGGTCAAAAGTCAAGTTTGAGCTCAAGATTTTTTTTATGTATATAATTTCCATTACTAAAACATCTATTTGCCAGATTTCCAGTGTCCTACCTATAATTAATTTGGCGGGACAACTAAAAATCTTTAAAGTCATTTTTCTCAGTTCCACACTCTAGCGACTTAAGGTCTTTTGCCTTTGTAGGGCAGTATATATATATATATATATATATATATATATATATATATATATATATATATATATATATATATTAGGGATGCCACAATTCTCAATATAATATTGAACCGTTCGGTACGACATCCACGGTTCAATACGCGCTTGTGAATTGCGGTCTTTTCGGTTCTACGAGCGGATAAGGAAATTCCCCGCGAGTAAATATTCAATCACTATGCTCTAAAGTTAGGGGGCGCTTAACCATCATTCCACACTTTAACATGGCAAGCAGCGGTGAAGTGAGGCGAGGCTACAGTACGAGGAAGCGCCGGCGTCTTTCAAATCCGTGGTGTGGGGACATTTTGGTTTTGCCGTTGAGTAGTGCCGAGGAAGAAAAAACGGTAAATAATAAAAATAACTGTGTGCAAGCATTGTTATACACGTGTAGCCTACTCAAACGGAAACACTTCCAACATGACTGCACATCTGCGGCGCCATCACCCAGCAATATCATGTCTGAAGGCACAAATATGTTTATTTGAAATGGTCAATTTAAAGGGGTCGCACACTGGACGCGCTGCGCCACGTCTTTTAAATTCGAACACATATTCTCTATGAGTGTACGTACGCTCTTTTTTTACAGTCTGTAGCGCTACACACACCGTCGGCGCCTTTCGGCGTATGTCCGCGGCGCCCAGCAACGGCTCAGGACCGTGTTCAAAATCCTGCCGCGCCACAGAGCGCCATCTACATAGTTTTGCATTAAATGTACATTTATTTGTCTCAAATCGTCGTTAATGTATATACTGACTTCACCCTGTGCTGCAATATACATTTAGTTTTACATTCATTCACAGAAATCAGCTGCTTGAATGAAAATTGCTGATGTTATCGGATTTTCAGGTGATATTGTCAATTCATTCAGTTAACGGACGCTCTGAGGTAAAGTGTTCAGACTGCAGACTTAGCAACGATTGTATTTAATTGTACAGTACAATCATAACATAGTACAGGCATTATCTTAATTTCATAATGTCCTTATAAACATAACAATATTGCTGGCCATAAACTGAGAAAGTGCGTGTCCGGTGTGCGATACCTCGAGTTGTCCTAGACTGACCCCCTTTATGTTTACTAACATGTAGGCCTATGTTTATTTTCAAAATTTAGGAATTTGTGTGTTCCCCAGTTTGTACATGGGCTACCAGCAGCTGTGAGATGTCAGTGTTAATTGTATATTATACAATACACTTTGCTTAGCTTTTAAGTAAAATAAAAATTCGTCTCATCCGAAGGACGGTGCTCTTTGACAGTATAGTGTCCCCGTCACTACACTGGGGCGTTAGGACCCACACAGACCACAGGGTGAGCACCCCCTGCTGGCCTCACTAACACCAATTAGTGTAGGATACTATTTAAATCCAGAGGGAATTAATTTGATGGGTTAGTGCAGCTATTCACACAAATGCAAACATAAACACACACACTTAGTTAACCCTCTGGGGTCCTTCGTTTAACAGTCACAGTCAGGACCTTCGGGTCCAAATGGACCCGGAGGGCGGGATTAATATATATAAAAAAAATCTTTTTTTTTTTTTTTTTTTACTTGTTTTTTATAATATTTTTTCTTTTCTTTTTTGGTGTTTTGAGATAATTTTATGATTTATAATTCATATTTATGCAATAATTATGACCCATTTTTTTCCCATTGAATATAATAGAATTTTTTTTGCATTTTTTAATATATATATATATAATTTTTATTTTATTTGTATTAAAGCTGTATTTCATTTTAGAGTCAAGCCTAGGCCTCATGAAAGCAATTTTTGAAATGAGATGGGTGCCAAAATTAGCTTTCATTTGTTTGTGTGTGTGTGTGTGTGTGTGTGTGTGTGTGTGTGTGTGTGTGTGTGTGTGTGTGTGTGTGTGTGTGTGTGTGTGTGTGTGTGTCTGTTTTGCACTCTTGATGTTTTAGAGATTCACCCCTTCACTGTTGAGTCCTTTTTTTCTGCATCCTGGCTGATTTGTAGATTGTATGCACAAAAAAACTCTGTCTTTTCATATTTTTGACAATTTCCCATTCATTTCCTATGGGAGTCATTTTTGACCAAAGAGCAGAAGTGTGACGACCACTTAGCATGCTTGGATCATGACCTCAATATTTTTTGTGTGTTCACATACCATATACCATAAAAGTCACCTAGTTTCGTAACATTCCGACGAAGCTGTGATTTTTAAAAATTCAAAACAGATTTTTGTAATCTGAATTTATTAGTGTGTATGTGTATAAAAGTGTGTTTTTTGTGTGTGTGTGTGTGTGTGTGGATGTGTCTGTTTTGCACTCTTGATGTTTTATAGATTCACCCCTTCACTGTTGTGTGCTTTTTTTCTGGATCGTGGCTGATTTGTAGATTGTACGCACAAAAAAACTCTGTATTGTCACATTTTTGCCAATTTCCCATTCATTTCCTATGGGGGTTCATTTGGACCCGAAGGTCCTGAGTGTGACTATTTTTTTTACAACCACTTAGACTATTCAAATCATGTCCCCAATTTTTTTGGGTGTTCATATACCAAGTGCCAACAAAGTCACCAAATTTCGGACCATTCCAATTAAGCTATGATTTTTTACATTTTTTTATTTAAACGTTTCGGGTCCATTTGGACCCCAGAGTTACAAAGAGAAAATAATGACTATCAATAAGTGCTATAATCAAATAATCTTACTTGCACCCTTCTCATGGGATGAAAATGGATTTAAATTTAAATTCTGATGCTTGAACAATATCGTATTCATTCTGGTTTTCCATTATTTCATTTATAGTTACTAAGAGGCCTTTTAAAATTACAAGTTTGTGGTGGATCTTTTTTAGTTCCAGAATTTTCAGGTAAGCCTATTCTGAGAATTGATTATTTTAAACAACCAGAAAATGGTGAAAGTTGGGAGTTGTGTTGGACAATTTGTTTAGCGTCCTGCAACTTCCTGCATAGTGATGTAAATACCTGAGATCTGAAGTATCTGTAATTTTGTTATGTAAGATTTTTTTTTTTTTTTTTAATTACTATAGTTATGACAATATGCAAAATTGTCAAAAAAATTGTTAAAATGTGAGCATGAGCATAAAATGCAAATTATTGAATTTCTGGAGCAAATATCAGAATTATATAATGCATATCCATATGTTTTGCAGCAAATCATTAAAGAAGAAATAAGTAAATTACAGTATATGCTCTGATGCTGACGTCATTATCAAAGATGATGAAATCATTAATAAATTCTATGTTTTCTGCTCCTCAAAATAGAAAGATTTCTGTATTTGTTGTGAAATTTTTAGCAAAAGTTGCATCATCTTTGATTGAAAGTTTAAGAGTGTTTATTGCACAGAATTCAGTTACTCTTGTTTGTCAAACTTCACCTGTTAATGAGCAGCACTCATAATAGATGACTAATTATGTGTTGATGCATATGGGGACATCAACAGCTAGAAAGTAGAAACAGTAGAAACCACTCTGACACCTGGGAAGATCTTGTCTCCCATCACCTTGAGTACTGTAGATCAAAACATCATTAACGAGTTTTGTTGCTAAGGGCAATGACCTCACAAAACAAGTTTATTGGGAAACACCCCCACCCCAGACCACGATTTACGCTGCCCACTCTGTCTACATTATGAAAACTGGTTAAAAATAATAATAATAATAAATAAATAATTATAACAGTGAAATTCCAAATAGAAATTCCAATAATTCCAGATTACATTAATATTTCTTTATTACAACAACAGCAAAAAAATACTTTGTATTTCCACACAAAGGTTGCTAAACTGCATTTATTCAGCAACCACAATCGTAAACAATATAGTTGAGATCCCTGATGTATTACAGTTCATCACTGAGAAAGTTTGATCGCAGATTTAGTTGCAGTTTTTATGATGTTCTCGCTCATTATTTAAATTTGGTTAATTTTGAACAAAAAATGACATAGTGTAGCTTTAAAATAAACTTTTAAATGTTTGTTCAGTAGTCCATATGGAACAGGCAACACAAATCAATAATTGTTATGCTTCTAATTAAGCAGTTGTACCAAATAGACAAATGTGAAACACTTTACTTTTTATTACCAAATTATATGTAATATCTAATTATTTTAACTTACACTGGAAAGTTTTCTTTCTCGAAAGAATTCTCGAAATTTCAGTGTACATTTTGCTTGGCCTCAAATATTGCTCCAAAGCGGTATTGTCAATAGTGTGGATTTATTGTTTGTTCAAAGCACTGATTTTGGCATTTTTCAGACCTGGGACAGCTTTGCACACTTATGTCCTGTCACATGCACACACTCTCAAGTGGCCAAGACCACAAATGTGGTTATTGGGGCAGGATCAGTGTTGGCACTGATGGGTTCTGTTTACTTTTGACCCTACACGTAACTTAACAGGATATGACCAATAAATGCTGTGATTGAACAGCCATTTAACAAATGATGGTGTGATTGCTATACTAAATTACATATGCTCTCTGTATTATATGTTTAACTAATTGTAGCATGTTGCATAGTTTTATGTATGTAGGGTAACTAAAAATGCATTATACTTAAAAAGCCTTTCAATGGCTGAAAATCCTATATCTTCTGCAAATATTGTGACAATAAAACTGATTTACCTGTTTCACACACAATTTCAGTTTCTTTCCTAATAATGATGATTGATTATTCAGTTGTGTTCAGTTTAGAATGCTCTTTGTAAGTGTTTTGAAACTTTTGAGCAAGAGTTGCATCATATTTGATTGAAAGTTTGTGTTGATAGTTTTTGCTCCAGGGTAACTTCTGTTTTTCAAACTTCACCTGTTAATGAGCTATGTAGAGAAAAAGAGACATGTAGAAACAATCTTATAAACAAAATGTCACTCAGTGATCATGAAGGAGGCCTGTTTGCTGTTTGAATGCTTAGAACTCTTCAGGGACAAAGAACAACAAGTAGCAAATTAACCCTCTGGGGAAAATACACTTTTTATGGCAATGTTACTGACTGTTTATCATCGACAAAACAGTTGCTATTATGATGTTTACCATTCATTTCATTTAATGTCACCTAGCAATTATACAGTAAAGGTCCAGAGAGATACTACATACATCTCAATAATGATCAACAAAGAGAAGCAAGAAAAACAAAACAAAACAAAAAACATAGAAGACAGGGGCCTGTTATGATGTTAAAGCAAGATGTCACTGATGGCCTGCTTTATCTGATGCAAGCAGGGGAAGCCATGCAAGTAAATGTCACTCCTACTTTGTTAACTGTCACAAAAGCTAAATGATTATTATAGGTTATTAATTCATGTGGACTTCCTCCAAATGTGCTAAATTATTATCTGATTAATCAATTTGGGGCTTAGAGACGTTTAAATAGTCCCAGTGGAGAGATTATTAAAACAAGTAATAGAACTGTGAATCACCGTAATGTGGCCTGCTGTCTGTTGAGAATACTGGGATTACACTTTTAAACACCAATCCCTCTAACAGAACAGATTGTCTTAAAAGGTACAATAATGTAAGATTTTTGTTTTAAAATATCCAAAAACCACTTGCACAGTGTTATATATTTCATTCAATTGTGTACTTACATTATCCTAAATGTTTCCAAGAATTTGTAAATTCAGAGAAATTCACAATTTTAAATAGTGCCTGTCCCTTGTCACTTGTCGCCTATCAATGACGTAATATCTGGGCTATCACTGGTTTCCACTTGTACTGCCATGGTTACTAACAACATACGTGGACAACTGCGTAATGTCTAGCGGCACGCTGTTGTTGTTTTGATTAAATATTATGGACCAATATCCCAGTCTCATTCCAGCCTGACGATCGGACGGTAGCTGATCGTATCTCAGCCTGTCTGACAGACATTTCTGGCTGGATGAAGGACCACCACCTTCAACTAAACCTTGCGAAGACAGAGCTACTCGTGGTCCCGGCCAACCCAACACTTCACCACAACTTCACCATTCAGCTAGACTCGTCATCCATAACTCCATCAAGTTCAGCTAGGAACCTTGGTGTGGTAATTGATGATCAATTGAACTTCACAGACCACGTTGCAAGAACTGCCCGGTCATGTAGATTTGCCTTGTACAACATTAGGAAGATAAGGCCCTTCCTATCAGAGCATGCTACACAACTCCTTGTCCAAGTGCTAGTTCTATCCAGACTAGACTATTGCAATGCTCTCCTGGTTGGTCTTCCAGCTTGTACGGTCAAACCTCTGCAACTGATCCAGAATGCCGCAGCTAGAGTGGTCTTTAACGAGCTGAAGAGAGCACATGTCACTCCTCTCCTCACAAAATTGCACTGGTTGCCAGTTCCCACTCGCATCAAATTCAAGTCACTGATGTTTGCCTACAGAACAACCACTGGCTCTGCTCCCTTTTACTTAAACTCATTACTTCGGACTTATGTGCCATCCAGAAACTTGCGCTCTGCAAGCGAACAACGTCTTGTGTGCCCATCTCAAAGAGGCACAAAATCTCTTTCTCGGACCTTTACCATGACTGTTCCCTGCTGGTGGAATGATTGGCCTAACTCAACCAGAGCTGCTGAGTCCATAGCCACTTTCAAGAAACGGCTGAAGACACTTCTTTTTCGGCAGCACTTGATCCAGTAATACTAACACTTTATCTTCTCTTCTCTTCTCTTCTCTTCTCTTCTCTTCTGTTCTATTAAAAAAAAAATAATAATAATAATAATTTATTAACATTTACTGTGTTAGATTACAGTAAACTGAGAAGGGTCATAGCACTTGCATATTGTTGTCCTACTGTTAGTTTAACTGCTTCTATTGTTCTCATTTGTAAGTCGCTTTGGATAAAAGCGTCTGCTAAATGAATAAATGTAAATGTAAATATCGGCATGGCATTTTCGATATGCCGAGAGCTTCACGACAAACTTTGCTCTTGCATGTGCTTTATTAGACAAGTGAGCAAATGAACATAAAACAATTATGCGTTACCTCACAAGTTTAATTGGTCAAATTAACTGATCTGTATGAGTAGTAATTCAGCACATCAACCGTTATGCCACTCATCTGGAGGTAATCCTGTCAGATCGTCCAACCATTGATCGAGTACGGGTCGGCCAATATGGTACCGTCCGTTAAAATAAACTTGTTCAAATTTCAATCGCGGTCCTGGACAGTGGTATTTTCTTGGCATTCTGCCATATCAAGTGATGAGAGTCTTTAGTGAAATAACCATCCACAAAACTTGTTATGGGGAAAAAATTCAATTGTTTGTGAATGCCGTTCAAAAAAAAAAAAAAAAAATCTACTGTTCTGTTACTTTAAATTGAAATAATGACCTTACATATTATGATAAATTCGGATTTTCTACAGTCATTGTTAAAAAAACAAGCTAACAAAACGTCTTGGTTACCGACGTTACCTCGGTTCCCTGAGATAAGGGAACGGGTATTGCGTAGCTATACGCTATGGGGAAAACTCCTTTTCTCCGAAATAGAGCCGAGGGCAGAGCCCGCCAGAAGGAGTGGGGCATCTGCCTATAAAAGAC
Source organism: Squalius cephalus (assembly GCF_949319135.1). Lineage (NCBI taxonomy): Eukaryota > Metazoa > Chordata > Actinopteri > Cypriniformes > Leuciscidae > Squalius > Squalius cephalus. Next base: position 21,551,747 of record NC_137132.1, on the reverse strand, counting down.
GATTTTTGCCATGGATTCAGGTTTAATCGACTGAAGCGCCGAATCGCCAAGTCTTGTGCGCCATAGCACGGCCGTATATGCAATACTCGTTCCCTTATCTCAGGGAACCAAGGATACGTTAGTAGCCGAGACGTTGTAGTATTGCGTAGCTATATGCTATGGGGAACCAATCACCGAAGCTCACAGAGCTGCTCCGACTGTCTATTTGCACTAAAAGCACAAGTATGATCTCATTTGAAAACTGACACTTGGCAGTTTATTGTACATTTTTAGAATTAATTATTGTCATTATGAAATTTCTTTTTATAAATAGCTTCAAAGTTTTGTAAAGTTTTTGTTGAGTTATGTTACACTATTGTTGCATCTAGCGTTGCATTCAGAGGAAAAGAGTGGACGATAGAGATTAATCATCTTTAGCCGTTCTTGGCATATTTATTTCCAAGCTACAGATACATCAGTCTCACGGTCTGACAGCCTTCAGTTTTAACTACGACAAATGTTGTGTGCTTCCTTAGCATGCTAGCTTAGCACACCATCAACCCTTACGAAAAAAAAGTATACTTCAAGTTCATTTTATGAAGTATACTTGAGTAATGTTCAAGTATATTTTTAAGTACACTTTATGTAGTAAGTATACTAATGTCAATATGTACTAGTAGTAAACTTGTAAGTGTACTATTTTAATACCGCTTGGGACTAAATTGGCCCACTTGAAGTATATAAAAGTATATGTTTAAGTGTACTATAAGTGTAACAGTAGTAAACTTTAAGTGCACAACTTTATAATTACGTTTCTCATTTGTACTGCAAGTGAACTTATAAGTATACTAGTAGTTTACTATTTTAATACTTGTAGCAACTTTGAAGTATACTCTCAGTAAACTACTAGTTTAGTAGTTTTATACTACAAGTTTTATTTTAATGTACTCTCAGTAAACTACTAGTTTAGTAGTTTTATACTACAAGCTTTCTTTAAGTGAACTTAACATCATGCTTATAGTTTACCATTTATATATTATTTTTACTCTTTTAGTGTACTCTCAGTAAACTACTAGTTTAGTAGTTTTATACTACAAGTTTACTGAGAGTACACTAAAAGAGTAAAAATAATATATAAATGGTAAACTATAAGCAAGATGTTAAGTTCACTTAAAGAAAGCTTGTAGTATAAAACTACTAAACTAGTAGTTTACTGAGAGTACATTAAAAGAGTAAAAATAATATATAAATGGTCAACTATAAGCATGATGTTAAGTTCAATTAAAGAAAACTTGTAGTATAAAACTACTAAACTAGTAGTTTTCTTTAAGTGAACTTAGCATCATACTTATAGTTTACCATTTATATATTATTTTTACTCTTTTAGTGTAGTTTTAGTTTTATTTTAAACAAAATAAATGTTTAAACAAAATAAATAAAAAAAATAAAAATAAATAAATAGGAAGAGGGAGAAAGGGGAGAGGGAGATTTTATTTAAATGTAATTAATGATTATAATAATAATAATGATAATAATAAAAGTAAACATAATAATAATAATAATTATTCCCGCTACCATCCTCCGCCCTGGTGTTTGTGGCTATTTACATGTGGATGTGATGTGGATGGATCTAAACTTGTGACTTGGATCTCAGGTGCAGAGGGTCATGACTGTAAGTAGGTGATGAAGGATGACCAAGGGGAGGGTGAGTTTGGAGTTGATAGATTGTCTATTGATATATATTCTGATAACAGGTTTTTCCAATGAGTGATATGTATTTTTTTCCTTGATTTCCAGTTCATGAGGATTGTTTTCTTGGCGATAGTCAGTGCTACTAGCAGTGTTTTATTGCATAAGGTGCTTACATTGATTGTAGTAGTATCACCAAGAATGCATAAGGAAGGGGTTGCTGGGATGTGACAGCCAAAGATGGAAGAGAGTGATTCCGTGACATTTACCCAAAATCGGTTGACTGGAGTGCATTGCCAGACAGCATGAATGTATGTGTCTGGGTTATTTTGCGTGCAGTGAGAGCATAAATCAGAACCAAACCCCATTTTAGACAATTTCTGTATAGTAAAGTGAGATCTGTGAAGTACCTTGTATTGTATTAGTTGTAGATTACTATTTTTTGTCATGAGGTAGATGTTTTTACATATATGGGTCCAGAAGTCGGCACCGGGAGTAATGGACAAGTCTGATTCCCATTTGTGGTATGGCAGGCTTAATGTTTTATCTAAATGGGATATAATTTTGTACATTTTGGAGAGAATCTTTTTAGGAGAGGGAATATTGATCAGCTCCAAGATTGGTGGGGGGATGTCCAGGTTAGCTGTTTGGATATTAATTTTTGCTTGAATAGATGATTTAATTTGTAAATATTCTAAGAAGTGTTTGCTCTCAATGCCGTGCTTCTGGACCAAATTAGAGAATGAAGCCAGATTTTTGTCTTGAATGATGTGGTGGAGTTGAGTGATGCTTTTTATGACCTGAGGGAGGAGCGAGACCGGAGAAAAAGCGTAAAGGGGAAGGCTGGTCTGGCAGCCACGCCCTCATTTGGGCCGAGTCTAAAACAGCACCCAGGAAGGAAATCCTCTGCCTGGGAAGCAGAAAGCTCTTGGTTGTATTTATTCTGAGTCCTAGGCATTCTAAATGGCCGAGGATCACAGATTTGTGATGGTTCAGTTCCTCCTACGACCGGACCAGAACGAGCCAGTCGTCGAGGTAGTTCAAGATGCATATTCCCATTTGTCTCAAAGGGGAAAGCGCTGCATTCATGCACTTCGTAAAAGTGCGGGGGACCAGGGACAGTCCTAATGGTAGGACTGTATACTGGTAAGCCGTCCTGTTGAACGCGAACCTCAAGAACGGTCTGTGACGGGGAATTATTGGGATATAAAAAAGTAATTATCTTTCAGATCCACCGAGAAAAAACAGTCCATCGGGTGAACCTGCGCAAGGATCTGTTTCAGAGTTAACATCCTAAAAGGCTGTTTGATAAGGGCTTTGTTCAGGTGTCTGAGATCTAGGATGGGCCTGAGGCCGCCGTCCTTTTTTGGAACAAGGAAATAGCGGCTGTAGAAGCCTGACTCACTTTGGGCTGGTGGCACCGCCTCTATAACCCCTTTTTCCAATAAGCTCATCACTTCGGCGCGGAGGACGAGAGATACGTTGCTCTTCACCGAAGTGTGGGTTATGCCCGCAAAGCGGGTGGATTGCGAGCGAATTAGGGCGAGTAGCCCTGTTCTATTGTGTTTATAACCAAACGTGACACACCAGGAATTGCTTTCCATGCCTCGGCCCGGTTGGCTATGGGTTTTATAGTTTCGAGTGGCAGCGCACTGCATTTGAGCAGGGAGCCGACCCTCACGTGGTGTGGAAGAGGAAAAGTGCTCTTTTGCAGAGTATTTTTGTTTTTTTATTGTGTTCGCTATAACATCAGTCGATTACAAGGGGGCGTGAGCTTGAACGGGCCCACTGCATGCAATCGCAACATTTGCTCCATTGGCCAGAACTGAACAGGGCGCTTGGAGGAACACTCGGGGCTTCTTGAAGGGCGGTCCGGGCTCGGCGAGACTTAGCCCTTCAATCTCCCTGCTTTGCAGATCAGGACTGCTTCTTTGGTTCAGGGTCCAGCGTAATGCTGGGGTCCCTGACGCTTAGGTGGGAAGCGTTTTGCCTGACTGGAGCGCTGCCGTTGCTCAGGCACTGGGCGAGGCTGAGCAGCTACAGGTGCTGGTTTTGCTTGCTGCTGAGTCGGCGTAGGCTTTTGGCGACTCGAGGCTGCAGAGCTGGAGCGTTTCGGCAGGAAGTGTCGGATAGCCTGCGATGCCTTCTGTGCCGTCGTGTAGCGCTCAGCAAATCACTGACGTTGTGATCACTGGATTTGATTTACATATATCTATTTGTGATTTACATCACAAATATTTGATTGTACTAAAGTGGAACTACTGCAAGTATACTTTAGGTACACTTTAGATATCTTGCATTTAAAAACTGCCTTATGCAGTGATCATACTGTCCTTACCAATAGTGATATTAAAACACATTTTAGGCTAATATAAAATGTGCATTGTGTAATAAAGTTAATATTAATTATAATATTTATAACAGTAAGTCTCAAGTGATATGCCAGTAAATATGCACATGGATTTGTAGTATAATTAGTACAAAATAAATGTATTTTAAATACATTTTGGTATACTTCACTAAGGGCCATATTCATTTTTTGACAGGAATGAAAAAAAAGGCTCTGAGGGATATAATTACAGTGAGTTCAATGGATTGTACTATTTAACAACATCCAAAATGTTCAGCTAAAGAATCATTTAGACTAAAACTCAATAAATAGTTGTAAAGTTGTGAGTTGTAAAATATGTGATCCAGAACCAATGTGTGCCATTGACTGTAAGTCTGTCCCTCACAGTTCTAGGAACTAGTAATAGGAACTAGCCACCAGGGTGGTACCCCTGAGAACTAAATGTTCCCCTACTTCAATTTTCCTGGTTGCATTCGCCGCCAGTAGGAACTCGGAAGGGACGTAAGCTGCGCATTTTGTTGTGACCTTTATTTTGACGGTGATGAGAACACCAGGGCCCGATCACACAACGCTCTTATTCTCTGTCTTCATTAATTTACGATCTGTTTAACAGCCCTGTCTAATACGCTATTAGATAGAACTGATATTCAAAGAAAGTAGACAGTAAATGAAAAAGTATTAGCGTTTGCCTTGTGGTTGATTCCCAGTGTCGCTGAGCAAAAATCATGCTTGGTCCCCTCAAAGTTGCGTTGGATTTTCTCCTTAGTGTAAAAATTGAGAGGTCCATCTATCAATGTTTGCCATGTTCATAGAGTTAGTTTGTTGAGTAAATATATAGGCTATAATCTGTGTGTGTACACCATTTTTAAAAATGGTCGATGCCAGTGTTTCACATGCGTTCGCCAATCAGCATACACTTACGTCACTGGTAGTTCCCATTGTCCTGGGTTAGACCCTACTCTGAAGTAAGAGCTCATTTATTTCCCCCAAAAGGCATTCCTAGAACTAAAATCGTTCCCAGTTCCTGTGGTGCGAACATGCCAAAAAGCAGGTACATCTGCCAATAGGTCTAGCAAAAGGTTCATCCAGTGCGAAATTCCCTACAGTTTAGTAAGTACATCCCTAAGGTCACTGGTTAGTAGCCTATAAGAAATGTGAGGTATACGGTCAGTGTCATCAACCAACCACCATGTCCCGCCTTGATGAGAAGAAAAAGATTTGACTTAAATATCTTTGACTCAGAAAGACGTATATTGTGTAGAAAGACGTATATTGTAAGTAAATGATTCTATTGATATTCCAGAGTTAGATCAGATGCTTTTCCAGTTTATTAAAAAAGTGTTGTCAATATTTTTTAGATAATAATGTGCTAATTCCTGTCATTTCCTGTATTTTAAATATATATATATATATAATACAATTTAATATTTTAACTGGTTGTTATGACTCTGTGATCAAATAATACTGTATTATATTATAGTAGGCTATATATATATAATAGTAAGGGTAATTTGTGCTATACATGATTCATGCCAAACCAGCAGTATAACAATGCATAAAAGAAAATGCATTAATCTATTTTTTCATCCAGCCATCAGGTCGTCATGTCAGCCGGAAACATCAGCTTTGTTAAGGAATTTTTCATTGTTGGTTTTCCTGGGCTTCAAACAGAATACTATGGCACAGTGGCTGCTCTGCTATTTTTTGTCTATGTGTGTATCTTAGTGGGGAATGGAATATTTCTAGCAATTTTTGCTTTAGAAAAATGCTTACATAAACCTATGTATTATGTCATCTTAAACCTAGTTGTAAGTGATATATTATTCAGCACTACTACCTTACCAAAAATTATTACTAGGTATTGGTTCCAAGCTGGTAGTATTTCATTTAGTGGTTGCTTCATTCAAATGTATTTTGTGCATTATTTTGGTTCAGTCAATGCTTTTATCCTGGCAGTAATGGCCTTTGATCGGTATGTAGCCATCTGTCATCCTCTAAGATATCCTAATATACTCACAAAATCGAACATTTTCTATCTTTGTCTCATTGTATGGGTGCAAGGACATGCATGCTCTTTAATGATGGCAATAAGGGCATACCCTCTTCCTTACTGCGCAGAAAACACCATTATGCACTGTTACTGTGATCACATTTCTATCACATCACTTGCATGCACTAACAGGGCACTGTACAGTGTTCCAGCCTTTGCATTTGCTATGGTTGTGTTGCTCAGTCCTCTGACCTTCATTGTTTTCTCTTATTGCACCATCATTGTGGCAGTTCTGCGTATATCGAGCGCTCAAGGAAGAATGAAGACTTTCTCCACCTGCAGTCCTCAGCTCGTCATAATAGCTCTCTATTTTCTACCCAGGTGTTTTATTTATTTGGCAAGCAATATTGGTATTAACTTCAGCACTGATTTACGATTAATCATTATTATGATGTATAGTCTTTTTCCACCCATGATCAACCCCCTCATATACTGTTTAAGGACAAAAGATGTCAAGGAAAGCTTACTTAAAAGGCTAAAGATTTCAAAAAATCCCCAAATTAATCCAACAAAAGATTATGTATCCACTGTGTGTACGTAAATTATTACAGCAGTCATACATTAGAAAAAACTACAAAAACAAAATAGTATTCTTTAAATGTCATGCAGCATACTGAACTAGAGCTACTGTAAGAACATAGTATTTATCCACAAAATTTGCATCATAGGAAAGATATCTTTTGTCTTTTGCTTATATTCCAGTTCTCATATTTTAATGTTCTGCTTTTTGAAGCCAGGAAACACAACTGATGTATCTTTTACTGTAAAAAATAAACTTGAAACTATATTTTAAAGCAAAAGCAAAGATTTGTGTTTGTACACGACTTAATCTAACATCATGTGTTATTGCAACTTTATTTAAACTTTTAAATAAAGTTTACTTACAAATGTATTGCATTTACACTGAAAAAGTCAATACATTAATTTTGTACATTGTGTGATCATTCGAAATTATGTCAGCAACTGAATAATGGTCATTATGGAACATTTAACTAAGTGTTCCCATTTTGTATAGATAATGAAACTGAAAGGTTCCTGTGTAGGTGTGCAATAGAGCCTGTCCCTCCGGCCCAGAGGTGGGTAGAGTATCCAAAAACTGTACTCAAGTAAAAGTACAAGTACTTCTAGAAATATTTACTCAAAGTAAAAGTAAAAGTAATAATCTTAATAGTTACTTGAGTAAGAGTAAAAAAGTATCCAATGAAAAAACTACTCAAGTAGCGAGTAACTAGTTACTTCGGATCATATAGGCCTATATATATTCAAAATGTTAAACTTCCATAGATTATAGATTCAGGGCCCACAACTTAAACGATTTCAAGTATTTAGTTGTTTATTTGTGCATAATTTGGGCTTCCAGCTCATAAAACCCACGAAAACAGGATTTCAAAAAATTTGAATATTACATGAAATCACACAGTAATTACACAGTGATACCATGGTCATTGAACCAGGTTTTGGTTCTTTTGGCAGTGTGGGCAGGTGCAAATCTTGCTGGAAAATGAAGTCAGCATCTCCATAAAGCTTGTCTGCTGAAGGAATCATGAAGTGCTCTGGACATGTCCTGGTAGACGGCTGTGTTGAGTGGACAGCACAGTGGACCAACACCAGCCGATGACATGGCTCCCCAAACCAACACAGACTGTGGAAACTTCACACTGGACTTCAAGCATCTTGGATTGTGTGCCTCTCCATTCTTCCTCCAGACTATGGGACCTTGGTTTCCAAATGAGATGCAAAATTTGCTCTCATCAGAAAAGAGGACTTTGGTCCACTGTGCTTTATTAAATCCAGAGTCAACGCAGTCATCTACCAGGACATTTTCAGAGCACTTCATGCTTCCTTCATTTTCCAGCAGGATTTGCACCTGCCCACACTGCCAAAAGAACCAAAACCTAGTTCAATGACCATGGTATCACTGTGTAATTACTGTGTGATTTCATGTAATATTCAAATTTTTTTAAATCCTGTTTTCGTGGGTTTTATGAGCTGGAAGCCCAAATTATGTACAAATAAACAACTAAATACTTGAAATCGTTTAAGTTGTGGGCCCTGAATCTATAATCTATGGAAGTTTAACGTTTTGAATGGAATTATGGAAATAATTAAATAAATAAATATCTTTTCCATGATATTCTAATTTTTTGGAAAGGGTTTGTATATATATATATATATATATATATATATATATATATATATATATATATATATATATATGAAGACTTCATGATGCAAAAGCCTCTGAGTGCCATCTGAAATTTTCTTCTAAAACAATCATTTTTATCAAGCTCGTATAGGCTATTTAAGTTCAGTAATTTCACTTTAATGACAATTAATAGGTAGGCTACTTTTCATTGCCATTTAAGTGTGAACATAAACATACAAGCTTGATAAAAATGCTCTTTTAGAAGAAAATTTCAGATGGTACTTAGAGGCTTTTGCCTCTGAAGTCGTCATATATATATAAAATGATATTATTTAGATTTTGTTTATTTAAATGACTATTATTATCAGCTATCTTTGCAACAAAAACAGAAGAGAGATGTAAGCATTATTTCTGCCATCTGTATAGCTCGAAATTCATTGCCTGTCCTCTGGTTTGTATAATAGTAACTTATACAACTACATTTGGATTATTAGACAATGTCGAAATAAAGTGAATCTGCAGTGTTGCATTCAAAGGCATTGACAGAGAAGAGTTAAAAACTCTTCACATGTGCTCTCGCTCATGACTGCTACTGAACATCTGAACACAAAAAAAACAAAACAAATAAAAGTACATCGACGGATCTTCTTCTGACTGTTCTCCAAAATATAATCAAATGTATATTTCTGCAAGCATGTTTAAACTGGTTAACTGTCTACGGCAGGCAAAGGCATTCGTTTTCAAGTCGAGTTCGCACGCCACTGCGCAACAATACACACAATACCGCGGGATGGCGGGTGTTCATAAACTGTGAACAATGGTAGCTTTATTTAATGTAAATTAATGTATATGTCCAAAAAACGGGTAATGTCACACTTTCTAGTATTGTGGCGTAATAATCTGTTTGGTTGTAAAATGTATTACCTGAGTGAAATGAAATCGAATATATCGTCCTGACTCCTGTGGAATCATTCATTCACAGACAGCTTACGAAGATGTTCAACTAATACAGATCTTCATCACTGGCAAAAATATGATGCATTTGAAGATTTGCTCTCACTTGACAGTACTGTAGGTCCACTGCCACTTCATCTAACGCTCTTGATGTGCTTAAATCTTCCTGTTACGACTCCGAGTCCAGTGTGAATTGAAATCGCTTCAGATGATTCAGTGCGTGCAGGGAACTGAACAGAATCAGGAACTGAATCATTCAAACTGATTCGCGAACCGACTTAGACAGATCTGCCAACTTGTTTGATGAAGTCTTTGAACAGAATCGACTCAAAAGAGTGATTAATTTGTGAATTGAGCATCGCTCAAGTCCAGAAAAAAAGATACAGCGCGCTTGGAATAAACTACGCATTTAACAACACATATTGCATTAAAATAAAGTAACGAGAGGAACGTCGCCCAATGTAACGAAGTAAAAGTACAGTTTTTTCATTAGAAATGTACTCAAGTTAAAGTAAAAAGTACCCACATTCAAATCTACTCTTAAAAGTAAAAATTTTCTAAAAAAGTACTCAAGTAATTGTAACGAAGTAAATGTACTTCGTTACTACCCACCTCTGCTCCGGCCGAGATGGAGACAGGATTTTACAGTCTGTACTTCATAGTACCCAAGAAGAGCGGGGGGTTACGGCCAATCTTAAATCTGCGTGTCTTGAATCGGATCTGTGTGTCCCTTCACAAGCTCGCATACTAGATGCTCACGCAGAAACGCATCCTCACGTGAGTTCACTCCCAGGATTGGTTTGCAGATCTTCCTGAAGGACGTGTACTTCCATTTCACGATTTTACTTCAACACAGAGCGTTTCTTCGCTTTGCGTTCAAGGGTTGAGCATATCAAAGTCACGGAAGCTGCCCCGCTCAGGGAGGTGGGCATTCGCATCCTCAACTATCCTTACCACTGGATCAATCTGGCCCAGTCCGGAGATCAGTTATGCATCACAGGGACCTGGTGCTCAGGCACCTCAGCCATCTGGGGCTTCGAGTCAACTGGGAAAAGGCCATCACACCAAGCTGTCGGCAAACATTCAACCCGTGGTCGGACCTTGCTTTTCTATGGGTCGGAGTGCCCCTTGAACAAGTGTCCAGACATGTTGGATGCCTCAAGTTGCTAGCAGCGACCACCACCTTCAACTAAACCATGCAAAGACAGAACTGCTTGTGGTCTCGGCCAAACCAACTCTACTCCCACAACTTCTCCATTCAGCTAGGTTCGTCTTCCATAACTCCATCAAGGTCAGCCAGGAACCTTGGAGTTGTGATTGATGATCAATTGAACTTCACAGACCACATTGCTAGAACTACCCATTTCTGCAGATTTGCCTTATACAACATTGGGAGGATCAGGCCCTTCCTATCAGAGCATGCTACAAAACTCTTTGTCCAAGCTCTTGTTCTATCCAGACTGGACTATTGTAATGCTCTCTTGGCAGGTCTTCCAGCTTGCACTGTCAAGCCTCTGCAACTGATCCAGAATGCTGCAGCTTGAGTTGTCTTTAACGAGCCGAAGAGAACACAGGTCACACCTCTCCTCACGAAATTGCACTGGTTGCCAGTTGCTGCTTGCATCAAATTCAAGGCACTGATGCTTGCCTACAGAACAACCACTGGCTCTGCTCCCTTTTACCTAAAGTCATTACTCCAGACTTAAATGCCATCCAGAAACGTGCATTCTGCAAGTGAACGTAGCCTCGTGGTGCCATCTCAAAGAGGCACTAAATCACTTTCACAAACCTTTACCTTGATTGTTCCATGCTGGTGGAATGACCTGCCTAACTCAACCCGAGCTGCTGAGTCCGTAGCCATTTTCAAGAAACGGCTGAAGAACATTGGGCAGTGAAATTTGCATGCCGAGTCTACCCGAGTCTACCCGGACATACGGGTATAAATTGGACCGGCATTATTTACTTCATTTATGTTTTGCTGAGGAGCCAAGAAAGGATCCCGGCCATTCAGCGGTGTTTCCGGGCTGTGGCAGGGGGGATGCAATGTCTCTGTTCCCTCCTTCTACTAACCTAGACATTCCCATTCAGTCAGTCACTTTTCGATGTTACATCGGACTGTCGTCATGGGGTCCGTATGGAAAGCACCATAGCCACTGAACTGTGTTACGAGTGTTGGAGACAAGCTACAGCGTGCCCTTTTGGTAACTGCTCTCACAATGTCGTAACCTACCCAGAGCCCCATGTAAGCCAAAGGAGGTAGTCCTCCATACTGAAGGGGATGGAAGGAACATGGTTTTCTCTGGGGACCGTTGAAGCTGGTGTTCCTTCCCCAGGGAGGAGTGCTTCGGAACTCAATTCCCGTCATTTTTCAGACATGACCATAACTCTGGGTAAGCATGCGCAATCCCAAAGGAGAGGAACGATATGGAGATCACACCCTGCCCGAAGGGAGGTACGTGTGGAGGTTACACATATGGACTGACCCGTGGGGCAGTACTACATATGGAAGATCTCTAAGGTATTTACTATGTTTCAGATAGGTACTATGTTCCCTGGCTAGGTAGGACCTACCACAGAGATCTTCCATATGTAGTACTGCCCCACGGGTCAGTCCATATGTGTAACCTCCACACGTACCTCCCTTCGGGCAGGGTGTGATCTCTGTATTGTTCCTCTCCTTTGGGATTGCGCATGCTTACCCAGAGTTATGGTCACAGGTTACGACATTGTGAGAGCAGTTGCCAAAAGGGCACGCTGTAGCTTGTCTCCAACACTCGTAACACAGTTCAATGGCTATGGTGCTTTCCATACGGACCCCATGACGGCAGTCTGATGTAACATCGAAAAGTGACTGACTGCATGGGAATGTCTAGGTTACTAGAAGGAGGGAACAGTGACATTACATCCCCCCTGCCACAGCCCGGAACCACCGCTGAATGGCCGGGATCCTTTCTTGGCTCCTCAGCAAAACATAAATGAAGTAAGTAATGCCGGTCCTATTTATACCCGTATGTCCGGGTAGACTCGGGTAGACTCGGCATGCAAATTTCACTGCCCAATGTTCATTGGCTCGTTTTATTACCACTTGGAGGTGATTGGGCTCCCAGGCGAGGCCCCATGACGTCAGTCCAATGTAACGTCTCCGTTCCCACCTTCAGGGAACAGGGGTTACATTAGTAACTTAGGCGTTCCCTGTAATGCATTACCCCCAACATTGGTCCACATCTGTAACGCAGAGAGCTCTCAGAGATGAGTAAAGGCAGGATCCATGTGCAGGAGGATGTGTAAACTTTATTTAAACTTTTTTTATTATTTAAACTTTATTTAAATAATAACAATAACAAAGTAAACATGAGAAAACCATGGAGCAGAACTGAGAACCTCAGTGAAACATCCAACAAAGGACAAGGAACATGATAAACGCTGAGGTTTAAACACACACAGGGTAACCCTTAGGGGTCCAACGTGTTTTTGGGGTCCTTGAGATGTTTTTACATGCCCTGACATTTGTGCTTTTTTCAGTTGCTTATAAACATATTAATGGCAAAGGTGTCATTACACTCTATTCAGAACAAACAGGGCTACCATAATATGTGAGAAACATGTATGTACATGTTTGTATTTTTGAGAGAATAATGTTTATGCATGGTTATTGAAAAAACTACAAATTTAAGTTTCTGAAATAAGGTCACAAAACACATACTAAATGTGTGTCCACAAGACTTTTGACTATGTTGTCGTCTTGAGTTTTCGTCTCAAAATGATCTGAAAATCATCCTATCTACTCATTCACATAAAACAATACATTGATTTAAATTTTGTAAGACACTTTTTGTTTAAAAAGGCAATATGCATGGGGGCAGAAATGATCATGAACAATGTTGTGATTCACACCTGAGAAGACAATGACCTGCATAATGAGCCGCATAATTAGCCTCTCAGTCAGGTATGTCACTGAGAGGGAACTACTAGAAAGAACAAAATAAATTTTGTATGCATGCAAATTGTATAATATCCGAGTTAAATATTTCTAGTAATTGTGCAGTTAATTCTCATACGGTATTTTTAGAAAGTTTTGGAATATTTATCCTCTCCCCAAATTTGTCACTAATGAAACACAATAATAAATAATTTAATGAGAAGGCTTATATTGACCTATTAGGATTTTGTTTACATCTACTTTGTAAATATATATTTTTTTGCTTTTTAATTAAAAAGTTTTCACCTGTAAATTAACAACAATTTACAATTTTAACAATATTTCAAGTGAAATCTTTCTTTGTAAAAAGCATACATTTTATCATACGTATTTCAAAGTTAAGGATTCCTTAGTTTGAAAATACATTGGAACAAACACTATAATAACATCTTAGTTGATTCAATATACCTCCTTTATTTTTGACAAAACATCCCATACTATTTATTTAACATATGAGCAGAAATTGCCGAACAAAAGCTTAATTGATGTGGCAGTAGTCTATTTTACAGTAAAAACTTATAATCTATCCAAAACTAGTCAACGAAATATTGTCTAAACATTCATATTTCGTCTGTAACATAACTGTCACGGTTCATGAATTCGCTGACTCTTTCTCGCACTGTGTTGTTTTGTGTGTGTGCGGTGGGCACGGTCGCTTATCACTCTGATTATCCGGACCAGTTGCAGCTGATCAGCGGCACCTATTTATACTCACTGTTTTCGTCTTGTCTTTGTCAGATCGTTGTGGAGTTGTTCCCGGTGTGTTTTGTCCACTGCCTGTTTCCTGTTTACTGTGGAATTGTACTCCCGTCTGTCCGCGCTGCCGGCGATCCTCGGAAGCCTTCTCTTCAGGTGTGGGCGGTGCTTCCGAGTTCCTGTTCGGACTTCGGTGCATCTGAGTTCCGTTTCGGACATCTTCACACCACCATCTTTATCCTGGATCGGGTTGCCCATCAGCGTCTCTGCGCCACCAGGAGAGACTGTTCCAGACATTTGTTATTTGCTTCATTGCACCCTCCAGCTACTGAGATAAATAAACACTTTTTACTTGCGTTTGAATCCGTTGTTCTTTACCGTTACAGAACGATCTGACCCTAAAATGGATTCAGCAAGTACCCCTGATTTAGGTGAGTTCCTGTCTCACAGTATATCGCGCATGGATCAACAGGAGGAGAACTTGGCTGTTACTGGTCGTGCTGTGCATGCCTTGGTGGCGTAGGTGTCCGAGCTCACCCAGCAGCTTCAACATCTAGCGGGTCCCACTGCGCCACCCACGCCGCCTGTTCCCCCACCCCTCCTGAACCCAGCCGTCAACCAGAGCCGCGATTACCTACCCCAGAGTCATATTCGGGTGAGCCAGAGTTTTGTAGAGCATTTTTATCCAAGTGCTCTATTTTCTTTTCTCTTCAGCCACTGACCTTCAATACCGAACAGTCAAAGGTGATGTTTCTGCTGACACTGTTATCAGGACGTGCGGCTCTGTGGGGAACGGCGGTGTGGGAGAACCAACATCTGTGCTGTTCCTCGTTCCAGGCAGTCTCGGAGGAGATGAAGAGGGTCTTTGATCGAGCAGTCGAGGGTCGAGAGGCGGCTCGGCGACTCACAGACCTTCGTCAGGGAGATAGATCAGTCTCCGAATACTCGATCGAGTTCTGTACCCTCGCCACGGAGTGCCACTGGAACAAGGAAGCGCAGTGGGACATGTTCCTGCATGGGCTGGCTGACCGTATCCAATGGGAGATTTATACCCTGGATCTCCCAAAGAAGTTGGATGGACTGATCGAACTGGCTCTACGGGTGGACTCTCGTCTTCACCGTCTGCAACAACGTACACGGATACCCTTGGTCCCTGGAGTTTTCGAGCGCCCTCAAGCCAGTGGTAACGATACGGTCAGCCCCATCTTCGATCACAAGCCCATGCAGGTGGGTAGAGCTCGTCTTTCCCGGGAGGAGAGAGAATGTCGGAGATCCAAAGGACTGTGTCTCTACTGTGGCGGGGCCGGTCACTTTCTTAACACCTGTTCTGTAAAAGATTGGGCCCGGCAGTAAGTATGAGGCTACTGTCGGGCAGGATCTCCACTGAAAAGACCTCATCTTCCACTCTCCTTCCAGTAAGACTGCTATGGGCAACCCGGTCTCATCGTTGCCAAGCCTTATTGGATTCGGGGGCCGAAGGTAATTTTATGGACTTGTCTTTTGCTCGTCAACTCCAGATACCCATCACGCCTCTCAGTAACAGGATTTCAGTTAATGCACTCAATGGACAAGAACTTCCCACTAAAACACTCACTATTGGCCCATTAACACTCGTCACGTCAGGAGACCACTCGGAGGAACTCTCATTTCTTCTGCTGGACTCTCCTCTGGCTCCCATTGTCCTCGGTCATCCTTGGCTCATACAGCACAGCCCTAGGATCGACTGGGGACACAACTCCGTGTCCGCTTGGAGCACTCAGTGTTATGCGTCTTGTCTAGTGTCTGCTTGTTCGTCTGTGTCTGGTTCTGTTTTGCAGGAGGATTCAGTGAATTTGTCAAACGTGCCCGTAGAGTACCTCGACCTGAAGGAAGTGTTCAGTAAGTCCCGGGCTGCCTCTCTTCCTCCGCATCGTCCCTATGACTGTGCGATAGACCTACTGCCAGGTACGTCTCCGCCTAAGGGCAAATTATACTCACTCTCTGTTCCAGAGAGGGAGGCCATGGAGAAATATATTTCTGATTCCCTAGCAGCCGGGCTCATCCGTTCTTCCTCTTCTCCAGCGGGGGAGGGGTTATTTTTTGTGGGGAAGAAGGATGGCTCTCTGCGGCCCTGTATTAATTACCGAGGGCTGAACAACATCACGGTAAAAAATACTTATCCTTTGCCGTTGATGTCTTCAGCCTTTGAGCGGTTGCATGGAGCATCCGTCTTCACTAAATTGGACTTAAGGAATGCCTATCATTTGGTCCGCATAAGGGAGGGGGATGAGTGGAAAACCGCCTTCAATACCCCCAGGGGCCATTTTGAATACTTGGTCATGCCTTTTGGACTGTCCAACTCCTCTGCAGTTTTTCAGGCACTCGTCAATGACGTGCTGAGAGATATGGTTGACCAGTTCATATATGTTTACCTGGATGACATATTGATATTTTCATCTTCTCTCCAGGAACACGTTCAGCACATCAGACGAGTGCTTCAGAGGTTGCTAGAGAATGGGCTTTTTGTCAAGGCGGAGAAATGCGCTTTTCATGCACAGTCTGTTCCTTTCCTAGGGTATATCATCTCGTCTGAGGGAGTGCGCATGGATCCCGACAAGGTTAAGGCTGTGGTAGATTGGCCAGTCCCGGATTCTCGTAAGGCCCTGCAGAGGTTCTTGGGATTTGCCAATTTCTATCTGCATTTCATTTGCAACTTCAGCCAACTAGCCGCTCCTCTGACCGCCTTGACCTCCTCCAGAATGACGTTCAGTTGGTCTGGTGCAGCCGAGGCTGCATTTTCCAAACTCAAAGGCCGCTTTGTTTCGGCTCCCATTTTGATAGCCCCTGATCCATCACGTCAGTTTGTGGTGGAGGTCGACGCATCAGAGGTGGGGGTAGGTGCGGTTCTTTCCCAGCGCTCTTCCACAGATGACAGGATGCATCCTTGTGCCTTTTTTCCCCATCGTCTTTCGTCTGCTGAACATAACTATGACATTGGTAACAGAGAGTTGTTGGCAGTAAAGTTAGTGTTGGAAGAGTGGAATCATTGGTTAGAGGGGTCGGGGGTACCCTTTGTCATTTGGACCGACCACAAGAACTTAGAATAGATCACATCCGCCAAAAGACTTAATTCGAGGCAGGCTCGGTGGGCACTTTTTTTCGGTCATTTTGTTCTTTCGTACCGTCCGGGTTCCAAAAACATCAAACCCAATGCTTTGTCTCGCATTTTTATCGTTCTGATCGCCCGTCTACTCCCGAGTGTATTTTACCTGAGAGATTCATTGTCTCCACACTCACATGGGAGGTTGAGTCGAGGGTCAACATGGCCTTAGAAGGGGTAACTCCGCCTGGTTGTCCACTTAGCAGATTGTTTGTGCCGGAAGAACTACGGTCCGACGTTATTCAATGGGGTCATTGTTCCAACGTGGCTTGTCATCCAGGAGTAAACCGTACCAGTTTTTTGGTCAAGCAACGATTCTGGTGGCCAACTTCCAATCAACCCCCAGATGGGTTACTCCAACCGCTGTCTGTCCCTTCGAGGCCCTGGTCCCATATAGCGCTAGATTTCATCACCGCCCTCCTGCCCTCCCAAGGCAAGATGGTCGTTTTGACCGTAGTGGACCGGTTCTCGAAGGCGGCTCATTTTATTCCCTTGCCCAAATTACCCTCTGTCAAGGAGACAGCGGTGACTGTCGTAGATCAAGTCTTTCGCTTACATGGCCTCCCGATGGATGTGGTTTCCGACAGGGGGCCCCAATTCGTGTCCAAATTTTGGCAAGAGTTTTGTAAATTGCTGGGAGCTATGGTTAGTCTGTCTTCGGGTTATCATCCCCAGAGCAATGGACAAACTGAGAGAGCCAACCAGGACATCCTGGATCACTCCCTTATTGATGATTACAATCAACGGGTAGGTTCTTCGGGGACCGCCAGGAGGCGCTCCTAGGGGGAGGGGTACTGTCACAGTTCATGAATTCGCTGACTCTTTCTCGCACTGTGTTGTTGTGTGTGTGTGTGTGTGTGTGGTGGGCACGGTCGCTTGTCACTCTGATTATCCACGCCAGCTGCAGCTGATCAGCGGCGCCTATTTATACTCACTGTTTTCGTCTTGTCTTTGTCAGATCGTTGTGGAGTTGTTCCCGGTGTGTTTTGTCCACTGCCTGTTTCCTGTTTACAGTGGAATTGTACTCCCGTCTTTCCGCGCTGCCGGCGATCCTCGGAAGCCTTCTCTTCAGGTGTGGGTGGCGCTTCTGAGTTCCTGTTCGGACTTCGGTGCATCTGAGTTCCGTTTCGGACATCTTCACACCACCATCTTTATCCTGGATCGGGTTGCCCATCAGCATCCCTGCGCCACCAGGAGAGACTGTTCCAGACATTTGTTGTTTGCTTCATTGCACCCTCCAGCTACTGAGATCAATAAACACTTTTTACTTGCATTTGAATCCGTCGTTCTTTACCGCTACAATAACGTTATTATGATATATTATTATAAGGCGTATAAATGTTCATTTACAGTTTAATGCGTTGCTTATACAAAAACATTTTATTTCAACATATTTCAACCTATTTCAGTCGATTTTTACTCATCTCAGTATAGCAATATAAACAACACCGCGCATCTGTGCCGTTCATTCACACATAGACACGCTATTCATATAAACAGTCTTTTCTATGGACATATAATGCTCTTTTTTATGGACTGCCTTCAAATGTACTCCACAAACTCCAGATAGTACAGAACTCGCCTGCTCGAATCATCTGCAGAACTCCCCTAGCTGAACACATTACTTCCATATTACAATACTTGCAGTGGCTCCCAGTTAAATATCGTACTAATTTAAAAATTCTTCTTCGTACTTACAAGGCACAACAATCTTGCCCCTTTATACTTATTTGACCTTCTTCATATTTACACTCCTTCTCAGACTCTAAGATCATCTTCTTCACTCACACTTGTTCTCCCTAGAACTCGCACTACTTCCATGGGGTCCCGAGCCTTTAGTCATGCAGCTCCTTATTTACCAACCTGCTGCCACAGGATGTGTGAAACAGTGGAAGTATTCATGTTTTTAAATCTCGTATGCAGGCTGTAATAATGAGTATTTGTTTACTGTTGATTGTTTTATTGTGTTTGTAAGGTGCCCTTGAGTGTCATGTATGGTGCCTAAAAATAAAATGTATTATTATTATTATTATTATTATTTTCATTTGTGTTTCAATAGCACACACTAGGGATGGGCAAATGAAGCCTCATGAAGCACTGAGGCTTTCCCCTGAATGTTTCGGAAAAAGATTTGAAGCATCAAGAGTGTCGAAAATAGCGCCATCTTGTGGCAGGTCAATTTATTTTTTAGTAAATGGACTTAAACTTGACTTAAAGTAGTGGTCTGGGTTCAAACATTTCGACGCGCAAAGTGAAGCATTCACGTGACTGGAAAGAAAGTGAGGCTTCGTTTTTTTGCTGATCACGTGTTTCTCTGAAAACAATACGCGCTCCAGCACAGAGCTTCATGAGAAATTGCGCAGATAATAAGTTGCCATGAGAATGACTGACATCTCTTTATTTTCATACAGATTACATAAACAGAGAATATTTGTTTTCGTTTTGAATTATGTAATTTAAAAGTAGACACACAGAATGTTTATAAAGATATATTGCTCATGCCTGTGTGACTAGTATTCACTGAGTTTTGTTTAAGTTTCGAGACATGCTCCAGAAAAAAACATTTTTAGACAATAGACACCAGACACATTTTTAAACACAAGACAGGGGAACACAAGACAGGAATCATGAGAACATCACAGGCAATGATGTACCGTGCTAGATCCAGCCTTGTGCCAGATTCAACACTCTCCACACCTTACTCTCTCAGCCTCTTTCCGTGCACCTGTGCCACCTGTGCACTCTGAACTGGCTTATATGTTGTACAGTTGGTTTGATCACATCATTAGAAACAAGTGTGAACAATGTTTACTCATTGTGTGTAAATAATGACAACAGTGTTGTAGTTGTGTTTGACTTTTGCCGCTTGTGTTTACCGTTTTCCAACACAAGTGCATGTTATGGAACAGCAGGGATGAGGAGAGGCAAGAATCTAACTGGAGCAAATAATTAAATTTATTCACAAAAACAAAGGTAATGCACACTGAAAAGACAGGAATCATGACAGAGAACTCCCCCTCCCTCTTTTACGGAGCAGATTCCATATGCTCCTTACAGTTTTTCTCAATTGTTTACACACAAATACTGCTTGAGACACAATGACCACAACATATAACTCATGCACCAACCCCCTGAACCAATTCTGCTAAACTACAAGCACAACTCCTGCTTTACATTTAAATTGCAGTTCTAAAACACACTTTTTTTCAAAACACTACACACAATTCTCTGCATTTGGCACAATTTTCATGCAGAAAATCTCTTGTTTTCACAAGGAACACACAGTCATTCAAATATGCACGCTGACTCATGGGCAAATACCTGTCACACAGTTTTACAATTAGCAATCAGAGCTTTAGCATAAAAGGGCAACAGGAGCTCTTCTGTTTTGGAGCAATGGATGCCAACATTGGAAACAGAGCCAGAGCCAGGGACCGTAATCTCTGATGAGATCCGAGCCACTTTAGTTGACCATTTGGTCAACCATGGTCTAACAATGAGGGAGGCTGGGCAAAGAGTACAGCCAAATTTGAAAAGGTACACTGTAGCATCCATCATACGGACTTTCCGAAATGAGAATAGGTAGGAAATCTACTCTCACTAGAAAATTGCAGTACTGCATATCAATACAGTACTCAATGAGTACAGTAGTACAGTATTGCCTGTGGACTGTTCTGTAGGACTGTAAAAATAAAGTATGTTTCAAATATTTGGGAAATGTATTCCTACTTTGTATTCCTAGACAGTATTTACAGTATTTTACTATTTGTTTGGCAGAATTGAAAGATTACCAACACAAGGTGGTTGGGAACATGTTCTGTCTCGTGAACAGGAAACTGAAATCATGAACATGGTCCTAGAAAATAATGCCATAACATTATGGCAAATACAAAGAAAAATAATAGAAAACAATGAGATATTTCAAAATATTGATAGGGTAATCTTATCAACACTGGACCGTGTCTTGCGCAGAAATAATCTGAGGATGAAGCAGGTCTACATGGTGCCATTTAAACGCAATTCAGAAAGAGTCAAATAATTGCGATATAACTATGTGCAAGTGAGTCCTATACAATCCCACAATTGATGCATTCTCTCAACATTGTATTATAAATTTTTCAGTATTGGAATCATAATGATTGTGCTTCACAATAGTGACCACTCCATGTCTATTTCTGATATTGTCATGTGTGTTTCAGAGAGTCCTTGAGCTAGAGGTGGCTGCAGTGGAGCACCAGTTCGTCTTCATTGATGAGGTTGGATTCAACCTCACAAAAAGACAAAAGAGGGGAAGGAATATCATCGGCCAGCATGCCTTGTTGAAGTCCCTGGCCAGCGCGGAGGGAACATCACAATGTGTGCAGCGATTACCCACCACGGCGTCATCCATCACCATGCTACCCTTGGCCCGTACAACAGTGTCCATCTGATCACATTCCTGGACACCCTACACAACACACTCATTCCACCAGATCAGATAGACGGCCCAGAGCAGCTCAGGTACGTTGTTGTAAGTTTCCACCGGGCTGCTCTGGTTCGTAACTGGTTCACTGCCCACCCACACTTTTTAGTTGTTTATCTCCCTCCATATTCTCCATTCCTCAATCCTATTGAGGATTTTTTTTCTGCCTAGAGATGGAAAGTGTATGACCAAAATCCACAAACGCGTATACCCCTTCTCCAAGCTATGGAAGACGCATGTGGAGATATAGCAGTTGATGCTTTTCATGGCTGGAATCGCCATGCTAGGCGATATTTTCCCCGCTGCTTGGCCAGGGAAAACATTGCTTGTGATGTGGATGAGGTGCTGTGGCCAGACCGAAACAGAGGAGAGGATGCAGCATTTGTTTTTTTTTTTGTTTTTTTTTTGTTTTGTTTTACTGTAACTGTATACAGTCAATTCTTCTGTTGTTTTGTATGTAGACTACTGTATGTGCAACTTTGTGTTGGTTGGGATGTACACTGTGTATATTGTTTTTGTGGGAAAAATTAAATATATTTGTTACAGAGTATTTGTGTGTTCTGAGTATAAAACATTTTTACAACAGACTTATGTATGTACTATCTGTAGTAAGTATAACACTGAAAAAAAAAAAAAAAAGGCCTAAGTCATCACTTCTCCATTCATCATAGTGTTTTACATTGAGCACATCAGTGTTCAACTGGCTCTTATAAATGTCTATTCATTTGATGGTTTGTGTGTGTGTCATTTGAAAACAAAAAAACATTTTGAGAAGAAATAACGTCTTGGTCACGTATGTAACCCTCGTTCCCTGAGTAGGGAATGGAGACGTTACGTCAGTGACGACGAATGGGGTTTCGCTTAGAAAGCCTCTCACCTTCGAGTATACAAAACGAGCCAATGGCAAGAAAATGCCATGGGTCTGCGGAATTTGCATGGCGTAAGTCCGCCCCACCTCGTGGGTATATAATGAAGTACGCTGGCAACATGCAGATATGTTTCTTCGCTGAGGAGCCGAGACTGAACTCCGGCGTTCCAGCGGTACAGCGGAAGTGGCAGGGAGACGTAACGTTACATAACGTCACAGACGTTCCCTTTCGTGGACCCCAGTTCCCGAGACGTTCCCAGTCTAATCACGCCACCTTGACTGTCTTCCAGTGCCCTGCATAAGTCTGAGCTCCCTGTCGTGAGGCTAGCATGGACGAAGGACTCCTATTTAACACAGGAATACCAAGGTACTCTGGGAAGCATATCTCAGTGGAAATATGCAATTATTGCCTGTCCGAAGGGGGGGGGGGGGTGGACTTAGGAATACACATATGACCCGGAGGGGGATGCATATGGGGAATCACTGGGGTGTCCAGCCGCAGGTGGAATATTCCAACCCCAGGGGTGGCAAGGTGGCTTGCCGAGGGAAAGACACATGCTCAGGGAGGCTTACAGTGGAAATACACACGTGGGGGTCGCCCAGAGGGGGAACCATGCACATGGAGGCACCTAGCCAAGCGCGAAAGCTGCCAGTGGCATAACTCTGGCGTTGGCGTCAACAGCGCTGGAGGAACTCAGGGCCTGCGGGGAGGCTCACCTGAGGAGAATAATCACACGTATCCCGTCCGTGGAGAGGAATGGCGAGCAAGCGAAGACACCTGAGCAGAATCTAGTACCGGCTGGTTGAAGCGAGTACATGAGAAGAAACTGGCTCCACTCGGAGATTGTGGAATCTCACAAATGTGTTAGGTGTCTCCCAGCCTGCAGCTCTGCAGATGTCTGTTACCGAGGCGCCATGCGCTAGAGCCCAAGAGGAGGCCACACTCCGGGTGGAGTGGACCATCACACCAAGGGGGCAAGGTCGACCTTGCTGCTGGTAGCCAAAGCAATGGTGTCCACTAACCAGTGAGACAACCTTTGCTTGGAGAGAGCCTTTCCCTTCAGCTTCCTACCATAACAGACAAAGAGCTGGTCTGAGGTCCTGAACACTGCGTTCTGTCTACGTAAGCACGGAGGGTGCTTTCTGGACAGAGCAGTGCCAAGGCTGGGTCTGCCTCCTCAGGAACTTGATGATCAGGTCGTGCTTTCCCAGAGACTTACCTTCAACTGCATGGTGATGTGCAGAAATAGCGGCAACATACGCTTTCAGGGTGGAGGGAGACAGCCTTCGCTCCAACCCTTCTTGCAGGAAGGAAAGCACAACACTGATTGGGCATTTCATGGGGTCTTCACGACGGGAAGAACACCAGTTGACGAAGAGGTTCCACTTCAACTCATAGGCATGTCACGTGGATGATGCTCTAGCGGAAGTGATGGTAGCCAACACCATTGGTGGTAGGGTACTCAAACCTGCCTCGTCCCATCCAGGAGCCACACGTGGAGGTTCCAAGATCGGGGCGAGGGTGCCATAGGTGCTCCGTCTATGAGAAAGGAGGTCCTTCCTCAGAGGAATTGGCCAGGGAGGTGCTGTCGCGAGGAGTACTAGTTCGGAGAGCCAGGTCTGGTTGTGCCAATAAGGGGCAACCAAAATGTCCTGCTCCTCATCCTCCCTGATCTTGCACAGGGTCTGTGCAAGAAGGCTCACTGGGGGAAACGCATTCTTGCGGAGGCCCCGCGGACAGCTGTGCGCCAGAGCATCCGTGCCGAGCGTGCCCTCGGTCAGGGAATAAAACAGGTCGCAATGGGACGAGTCGTGGGAGGCAAACAGGTCTACCTGTGCGTCCCCGAACTGATCCCAAATCAGCTGAACCGTCTGAGGATGGAGTCTCCATTCTCCAGGGAGAGGCTGAACCCATGAGAGCTTGTCGGCTGCACAGTTCAGGTCTCCTGGAATGTAAATGGCTCGAAGCGACCTCAGATGCTTCTGACTCCATATTAGGAGGTGGCGGGCGAGTTGCGACATACGGCGGGAGTATTGTACTGTTGCGGTATTGTCTGATCGGACTAGTACATGCTGGTTCTTGAGCAACGCATGGAAGCGGTGCAGAGCCAGACGCACTGCCAGCAACTCGAGGCAATTGACATCCCAAAGGCGCTGGGGTCCTGTCCAGGAGCCCGCGGCAGCATGTCCATTGCACATGGCGCCCCAGCCCGAGGTGGAGGCATCTGTCGATTCAACAACATGCCTGGAAACTCGTTCTAAGGGCACTCCGGCCCATAGAAAGCTGAGGTTCGTCCACGGGGTGAAGGTCTGATGGCAGGTCGGAGTCACTGTAACTCGGAGCATACCGTGTTGCCATCCCCACCTCGGGACTCGATCGTGAAGCCAAAGCTGAAGCGGTCTCATATGAAGCAATCCAAGCAGCGTTACTGCGGCTGCGGATGCCATATACCCTAGGAGCCTCTGAAATAGTTTCAGTGGAACCGCACTCTTGCCCTCGAATTGATGGAGGCAAGTCAGCAGTGACTGCGTAAGCTGCGCGCACATGGCGACCGAGTCGATTTCCATACCGAGAAAATAGATCCTCTGCATGGGGCAGAGTTTGCTCTTCTCCCAGTTGACCCGAAGGCCCAGACGAGCTAGGTGCCGGAGCACTAGGTCCCTGCGTTCGCAAACCTGATCTCGAGAGTGAGCTAGGATCAGCCAGTCGTCGAGATAGTTCAGGATGCGAACCCCGTGTTCCCGTAGAGGAACAAGGGCTGCCTTGACGACTTTCGTGAAGACGCGAGGAGACAGGTATGCCCGCCCCTTTGAAAGCAAACCGTGGCAACGGTCTGTGTTGAGGTAGAATGGAGACATGGAAGTAGGCGTCCTTCAGGTTGATCGCTGCAAACAAATACTGTGGCCGCACACATAGAAAATCGTTTGGCCGTGGCATCCTGCCCGGGGCCGGTGAAGGTTTGAGGAGAGGAGCCGCAGGGAGGCGGCCTCGGCGGGAAGCAGACTAAGGAGACCGCACGGACGGATGACCGTTGGTGCAGAAGGCCTCAGTCCGCTTCAGGGGAGGGTCGAAGACTGTTGGGCGCAGTCCTCAACCACACCGCCGAGCAAGCCGCCCGTCTCAAGAGTGCTGCCTAGCCAGGCATTTAGCCGGCTAAGGGGCGGAGACGGGCGGTGCCGCCCTCCTGCAACCCTCTCCTGCTCGGGGCCAGAGAAGACTCGAGGGGAGGGGCCGCAGGGAGGTGGCCTCGGCGGCAAGCAGACTAAGGAGACCACACGGACGGATGACCGTTGGTGTAGAAGGCCTCAGTCTGCTTCTGGGGGGCCGAAGACAGTAGGGTACAGTCCTCAACCACACCACAGAGGAGCCCAGTCTGGGACATGGGGAGCTGAGAAAATGAATTCTCAGACCCCCTCACATCAACTTGGCTGAGCCCATTCCTGGACCAGTGTAGACATCACCTGGCCCAGCGATCACGCAGGTACCGATGTCCGATGTTGCCCGTAGAGCGAGGTCAGTAGTGTGCATGGCGGATCGACCAGCCCGGACATGGGAGGCATAGCGTCCCTGCGTGGGGGCGTGGTCGAGTTTCGCATTCTGTCAGTGTTGGCCAGGGAAGGATCAGTGTTCCACGGCGGCCTGGTCTGACAGAACTCCCGGGTCAGCACTGCCTCGAAGGCAAGGGGACACACAGCACTGCATGCCTGTGCCACGATAGTTCTAACAGAAAGACTCGGGAGAATAAATACTGTGACAATTATCCATTTATTAACAACCCAGCAAGCAATAAAGTACTTTGGCATAGGCCCCGTCCGTAGCTCGCAATCTGAGGGTCCGGACTCTGCATATCCTGCCTGAAGATGAAGGCAGAGGCGCAGCCGACCCCCGTGAAGTATGGAAGGGACCATCCTGGTGGTGGTGATGGGGAGGATGGAGGGAAGAATTAGACTTGGAGGTGGTGGGGAGGATGGTGGTGAATTGGAGCGTCAGCATCTGCGAACTCAAACATGAGTAAGTACCGATCTTTTATACCACGAGTGTGATAATGTGATTGGATAGATGAAAGGTAAAGTGACGTAACAATTAAGTCTTCCCGGCAGAACTTTATGCTAAAGCTTTCATTGACAGAGAACATACAGCCCATGATCGGCACGCGAGTGCAGCGAAGGCGGAGGACGCCTGCGGGCCACGATAAGTCACAGGGACTTTCGCGAGCCAGAGGCGTCCTGATGCACGTCCGGGAGAAAGGCACTGGGGGTGAATGCTGTAGAGCAACACGTGCCCAGGAACCAATCATCAAGCCTACAGCGCTCGGGGGGAGGGCGGCGTCACTCCAACCGATGCTTTCAGCTGCCGGGGAAAGCATGGCCATCAGCTCTGGATCTGACTCCACTAACGCTGACACTCCCGAGGAGGTAACGCAGTCGAATCCTCATTTCCAGAGGAATCAAGCCCGCCTTGTGATGCTGTGAGTGACATGACACCATCTGCTGGAGCCCCGAATGAAAACACTGGGTCCCCGAGAGGAACCAGGCACACACGGAAGCCCCACGGTTTGCGATGTGGAGGGGGGCGTGGCCCGAGGAAATCTCATCGGAATTATGCCACACCATAACCCTCAGATCACCCTGGCCACCAGCCAAAGTATCCCCTCGCGAGGAAGAGATAGATTGGGGTGTGGCAGAGGGGACTCTCACACGGAGATCATTGAGTCTCAATCTATAAACATTGTGATGGTCATGTTCACGCAATGAAAACATGACTCATCCACGAGCGTGATTAAGCCGCTGCCGAGCGTGATTAAGCCCAACACGCGAAACAGCGCACGTGACCGTTAGGCAGATGAATCACGCGCCCACATCCAGTAAATACACGGGCGAGCCGTCTTGAAAAAGACGTGCCCTGCATTGTGCAGCTCTTTTTTTTTTCTTTTTTTTTTTGCAACTTTATTTATGATTTTCAACAAAACATTGACATAAGTTCAGCATTTCTTACAAAAGTTCTGTGAACTCCACCCCCCACCTTTTATGGAGGTGGGAGAGCTTTAGCTCATCACGTGCTACACCGAAGATAGCTATCAAGGGGTCAGGCCGCAGTGTTTCGCCAGATATAGCTGATAGTGATTGAAAAATTGATGACCAAAAACCATAAACAGATGGACATGACCAAAACATGTGCCCCAAAGAAACAGGAGAATAATGACATCTAGGACAGTTTGGTGCAACATTAGGGTATAATTTAGACAGTCTGTCATTTGAGTAATGCAACCTGTGGACAACCTTAAATTGAATCAAGCCATGTCTAATACAGAGAGAAGATGTGTGTATACGCTGTATGGTATTTTTCCAGATGTCTTCCGGTATCATTTCTCCGACCTCTCCTTCCCACGCTGCCCTGATTTTGTCCCATGTATGAGGGCAGCTATCAAGAATTAATGCATAGATCTTTGATATTGCTCTTTTAGTAGGTTGACTCACATTAAGAACTAAATACAGTAGGTCTTTAGAGGGTGGAGATGGGTACCCTGAGAAAAATTTAGAGGCAAAACTCCGAGCCTGAAGGTATCTAAAGTAGTGAGACTTAGGTAAATTATGGTCTTCACATAAAGATTTAAATGAAACAAAGCCATCCTCAGTGAAGAGATCTCGAAAGAAGACCAAGCCACTTCTGTGCCAAGCTGCAAATGAATGGTCTATTTGAGATGGTACAAAAAGATAATTAAACATTATTGGAGAGAAGCTACATGCATTTGTCAAATTAAAATGTTTCCTGAATTGGCCCCAGATCTTAATCGAATTTTGAACCACCAAATTTGAGTTCAGCTCAGTTGATTTAATATTTAGTGGGAGAGGGGCAGTTAAGATTGAAATCGGAGAAACTGGGAGTGTAGCTCTCAGTTCCATATCAGTCCAGACTGGACCCTCCTTATCTGCGAACATGGTTATCCAGTATGTTAGCTTAACAATATTGGCTGCCCAATAATAAAACAAGAAATTAGGTAAACCCAAACCCCCATCAGATTTAGCTCTCTCCAGGCTTGCTTTCTTCATACGTGCAGGTTTTTTGTTCCATATGAACAAAGAGATACAGCGGTCCAGATGAGCAAAATAGGATTTGGGGAGAAAAATGGGAATCATTTGGAATAAATAAAGAAACCTGGGCATTACAGTCATCTTCACTGCATTTATCCGTCCTGCCAGGGAGAATGGAATTTTTGACCACCTATCCAGATCAGTTTTGGTACGATCTAAGATAGACCTGTAGTTATACTGGAAAATAGCCTTAATTGAGCCAGCTATTTCTATTCCCAAATAAGTAAATTTGTCATTTTCAATTTTAAAAGGCAAATTTTCATAAGTGATCTGTTTTGCCAGATTATTTAATGGAAACAATAAAGATTTTGACAAATAAACTTTATACCCCGATATGTTACTAAACTTTTGTAGCCAGTGGAGAAGATGGGGCATACTCTCAATTGGGATTGTGCAGCTCTTTTAGAGAGAGGAAAAAGCTCAGCAGAGTGCTGAAGCACCCAGGGAGAAACACACACACTGTCGGCAGATCACTGCACAGATCAGCAGCAGGCAATGCGATCTCGCTGGAACGCGCCGTCACACCAACACACTGAAGAGCCGCTCGTCTCGTAGAGTGAAGATGATTCAGAATGGCTTGTAGGAGTGAAGAGAACTCTTGGCTCCGAAGCGAAAACATATCTGCATGTTGCCAGCGTACTTCCTTTTTAGGGGCTGCACGACTACTGATTACTGCTAGTCGATTTCTTATCAAAACAATATTCGAGTTACTCGACTACTCGTGGTTCATGCAACTGTAAATGAAAAGACATGAAATAGTTATTATCAATATTTTTTTTATTAGCCCAATTCATAGCCTAATGCAACAATTACATATGTAAACTCTTAACATTATAATTATGAGTATGACATTACATATTTTAATTTTCATGTAACACAGAGTAAAGCCAAATAAATAACCACTTTTGCCTTTCATTTCAGACGCAATGTTCGCTTTTAGGGGCCATTCACATATCGCGTCTTTTGCGTGCTAAAGTTTGTTATTTCAAATGTAGGCGTGCGGTCGCGGCACACTCGTTTTTCCAGGCGTGCCTATGCCGCGGCGACTTTCAGAATGCCACAAGCGGTGCGCAGGTCATGAGACAAAAACCAACCGATAAGCTTGCATTTCCGTAACAACATTGAAAGCTTGGCCGAACAGCTGATACAGAGCGGGGTTTTATTTCTCATCTCCATAAATATATCTAATGGTAAAGCTAATGCAAGGGCTAAAAATCATTAATCCTTTGCTTATACTTCCTCTTCATCATGGAGAGCGCAGTTCATGGTTGCATAGCAACGACAGACGCCATGGGAGCGCAAGCACTTGTGGAAAGAAGGAGAGCGTTTTTAGACGCGATATGTTAACGGCTCCTTACAGAGTTGGCAAATTACGATATTTTTGTCATCCTTGATGAAATACTTCCACACTGATGTGTGGTGCATAGGCAGTATATAAACGGTGTGGTGTCTGTTGGTGACGTTCGCCATTTTGAATTAATTTATGGTTAATGGGCGCTCAAGTAGTCGATTGTTTCCGACAGCGCCGAATAGTGGTTGAAGTAGTCGATCTCTCGACTACTCGACTAGTCTGTGCAAGCCCTATTCCTTATATAACCACGAGGTGGGGCGGACTTATGCTATGCAAATTCCGCAGACCCATGGCATTTTCTTGCCATTGGCTCGTTTTGTATACTCGAAGGTGAGAGGCTTTCTAAGCGAAACCCCATTCGTCGTCACTGACGTAACTCGTAGTGACCACGAAAGGGAACATTGTTTTGAATGTAAAGTTTCATTTTGCAGGAGAATTGAGGGGTTTTGCCCGTTGTGTGTGTGTGTGTGTGTATAGTTATGAGAGTATGAGGCATGCTTTCAGAAAATGTGTGTAAACAATTGAGAAAAACTGTAATAGACAAGTCCAGGAGAGAGGTGGTGTGGAGGGCGAAGTAAGTTGTCATTACTATACTTTTTACGTAATTGGAAAATTTGTTTACTTTGTTACAATATACTTTTTTTCTGTACCTGCATGCTTTGGATTCTGTGTTCTCCATTTTTTTTGATGTAGTGTCTAATGAATCTGTATGATCTGTAGTGTTTATAAAATTGACTCGCTGTGTGTATGATCTGAAAGCATTGCTTGATTTTGAGCAAAGATAAAATGGTTTTGAGGCAACTGTTTGATTTTGCCAGAAGAGTCAGAGGTTCTCTGAATGTGGTTTGAAAATTTGGTTATGTGTTTAAGGTTTTGAGAAAGTGAGTGATGGTTTCAAGAAATGTGTTTTAGCAATTCAGAAAAACTGTAATCCAATGTTTTCACAAGAACAAAGGTAATCCACACTGAAACATACCAGAAACAGGAACAAAAAGGATCAAGAAATCCAAAATCCAGGAACAAGAATATAAATAGTTTCACAAACACAAGTGAAGACAACAACAATTGAAACACAAGAGGGGATAAATACACAGGGAAACAAGGGCTACAGAACTAATCAGGGTAACTATAGAGACAAACAAGGGTAACTATAAAAACTAACAAGGGACAAAGCAAACAGAAATTGAACACAGGAAGAGAACACAGAAACAATACTGAAAACACTTCAACTTAAAAGTCTTTAAACACATGACAGTGCATCGCAGTGCAAAATGTATTTTAGTAAGTGAGAATGTGTTTAGAGTTTTGCACAAAAGAGTGCATGACATATGCAAATGGTGTACAACTACCTGAACTTGTGTAATGTTTTGCCAAAAGAGTGGTTTAATTGACAAATATATTTAGACCACTGAGCATTTGATTCAGAGAATGGAGTTCATTAGTGAGTTAAGAAAAAATTAAAAGCTTTAGCGTAAAGTTCTGCCAGGAAGACTCAAATGTTATGTCACTCATTACTTTCTGGTCTATCCAATCACTAATACTTGGAGTATAAAAGATTGTTACTTATACATGTTTGAGTTTGCAGATGATGATGCAAACATTCACCTCCATCCTCCCCACCACCACCAGGATGGTCCCTGTCCATACCTCCCCAGGGTCGGCTGCGCTCCTGCCTTCATCTTCAGGCAAGATATGCAAAGTCCGCTACCCCCCGAATGTAAACTATGGACAAGGCCTGCACCAAAGAACTTTACCATCCAATATTTTTGTTTTCATTTTCTGGTATTTTAATTAATAAATGTTATTGTGATATCATCTTGCCTTCTGAGTCTTTCTGGTAGAACTGTAATGTAACGTTTTAGAGGTTATAAGAAATACATGGCAATTTTGTCACTGTCCCTGGAGCAACTGCGTCATCTGTTTTTCAGGCCATAGACTTTTTACAATGTACATGTCAGATATATATATAAAAAACAGACCTGCATATCTCAGTGTAAGGAGCAGAATGCACTTTAACAGTAGCCTGTGAAAAAGACAGGTTTGCTTCTTTTCATTCTTTATTATAATTTGTTAAACTATCCAGCTATTGATATTATTACAGTTATAGTATATTCTATAGCAAGTACATTATAAAGTCAAAAAACTAGTTATATATATATATATATATATATATATATATATATATATATATATATATATATATTGTACTAATATTAAATTATATATTTTATACAAACAGAAAGGAGACGCATAAAAAGATTTCTCTAAGGACTAATATTCATCTTGTCAATGGAAAACATCAGCTTTGTAAAGGATTTTGTCATAGTCGGCTTTCCTGGACTTCAGCCTTATTACTATGGCCTTGTATCAGCACTTCTGTTTTTTGTTTATGCATTTACTTTGGTGGGAAATGCTGTATTTTTTACATTGTTTGTAATGACTAAGAGCCTTCAGAAGCCTGTATATTATTTCATTATAAATCTTGTTGTGTGTGATGTATTATTCAGCACCACAACATTACCAAAGATAATTAGCAGGTATTGGTTCCAAGATGGGACCATTTCATTCATGGGTTGCTTTGTTCAGATGTTCTTTGTACATTATTTAGGTAGTGTCTGTTCACTTGTTCTGGCAATAATTGCTATAGATCGATATGTAGCAATATGTTACCCACTTCAATATCATAGTATCATGACAAACAGAAATGTGCTATTTCTTTTTTTTGGCTCTTGGATTTTAGGCTCCTTAGGCCCGTTGGCAATGGTCATTCGAGCTTACCCTCTCCCTTATTGTACAGAAAACACCATTATACACTGTTACTGTGATCATGTTTCCATCACAACACTGGCATGCACAGACAGAACACCATATAGTGTTCCAGCTCTCATCTATGCCTTTGCAATACTGTTGGGGCCCTTTGCTCTTATTATTTTTTCATACTGCTCCATCTTTGCAGCAGTTATGCAAATTTCAGGTACTCAAGGAAGACTGAAGACTTTTTCCACCTGTAGTCCTCAGCTCATCATAATTGCTCTCTTTTTCCTACCCAGGTTATTTAATTATTTGTCTGGCAATATCGGTATAAAATTCAGCACTGATTTGCGATTAGTCATTATTATGATATATAGTCTGCTACCACCCATGATCAACCCCCTTATTTATTGTTTGAGAACAGAAGAGGTAAAAAAGGTATTTAGAAGTCATTTTCAAAAGAAACAAATTGGTTTTCCTTTACAGTTGCTCTGATGTGCTTTATTTAAATAGGTGGTCTTAAAGTCCTCAACTTTAGATAATATCTCCATTTTACAAAACATACAACATATTCCAGTAGTTTTTGAACTGGACTGAATGCCAGGAACAGTAATGTAAGCCTTTTGAAGGTCTCCTGAAAATTGATTTTTGACTTTCAGCAATTAAGAAATTTGTGGTATCTTTGATTCCAACATTTACAGTGCTTAAATTATATACATTCAGTATGTTTGTCATGAGACGGAACATAAAACCTAGTTCCTGTTAATATTGCAGAGGAAAATTACTTATGTTGTTGTATTACTTATACTTATTAATTAAAATGACTTATACTTATTGTATTTGTTGTTTATATTATTATAGTTTGGGAACTTGTACGTGCACACGAGAAACACTAGCTGGGCACACTGGAAAATGTGATGTAAAATAAACCAGAAAGAGTAATGAGTGAGACAAACATTTTCTTTATGTGCAAAGAAAATGTCAGACAGAAAATGTCAGACAGCAGGAACATAACAGCTCTGGCTTAACATTAAGTCCGTTTTGTTTATATAGTCCAATATCACTAATCACAATCCAAACAACATCCATCCATATTAGTTAAGCACTTGAAAATACAGCTTTATTTTCCTATAAATCATTAAAAAGCTCAAAAGTTCCCTTTCAAGCACTGTAAAACTTTTCACTGTAAATTTACAGTAAAATACTGGCAGCTGGGTTGCCAGCCACATACTGTATTTTTACAGAACTAGTACTGTAAACAGCATTTACAGTATTGTACTGTAAAACGTTGTACTGTAAATTTACAGTAAAATACTGGCAGCTGGGTTTCCAGCCACATACTGTATTTTTACAGAACTAGTACTGTAAACAGCATTCACAGTATTGTACTGTAAAACGTTGTACTGTAAATTTACAGTAAAATACTGGCAGCTGGGTTGCCAGCCACATACTGTATTTTTACAGCACTAGTACAGTAAACAGCATTTACAGTACTCCACTGTAATTACCAAATACAGTATATACCACATACTTTTACAATATTAAACTTGTCTACAGCAATAAATTGTATAGTAGTCACACTAGGAAAAAGAAAACAACATTTTCTGGGTTTTAAAACATTTATTTTGGTTAAAAGCAAAGATCAGAAAATTGCCTTCTGTGAACATGTTGTCTGAATTTTTTTTAAACATAAAATGCAATTTTAACACTTAACAACAAACAGATAACACTTAGCACTTAATTAAAGGGATAGTTCACCCAAAAATTTAAATTAGCTTATGATTTACTCACCCTCAAGTCATCCTAGGTCTATATGACATTCTTCTTTCAGACGAATACAATCGGAGTTCTATTAAAAAATGTCCTGGCTCTTCCAAGCTTTATAATGGCAGTGAATTGCTGTTTCTGTTTGGAAGTCCATACAAGTGCAAACGAAATCCCATTCAAAGTCTTCAAGTTTTCGCAGAAGTGAGGACACCTGTAGGCTTACAGTGTTCTTTTTTTGCACAACTTGGCCAGTTTTCTTTGAAGTTACTTGTCCTTTCTTTGTTTTTGATCCACGTTCAGGATTGATGTCAGGGAATCGTCTAAAAGGCAGAAAAGAAAGGGAAAAAAAAACAATGAAATATTATGGACTGAGTTTATATATTTTGACAGAGAGAGACAGCACAATTTACATGTGTAAATAAAAACCAGATATCGGTTTTAACGACTAATCTGTTTGGATAAAACTAAACAACATGAAAAAAAAAACTGATGGATGTTATGATCAATAACTGATATTTTTTCTGCCCTGGTTAAAATACATCAACTCAATGTGTCTGTTTACATGTGCACTGTCAACTAACTAAACTTTTGGAAGTGGGGTTGCCAGATTTAAAGTTTTAGGCTATTCTACAACTTTTAATATCATCCCCTCATCAGGTCCCATCAGAGTATCAGTGGAAAGGCAGTCATAGACTCTGTTTATATAGAGCACACATTGCCAGAATCCAGCCCAAACCTTTGTGACAGAAATAATTTAACTTTAATTGCAAGCCTTGCAATGTTTATTGCATACATGACTACATGATAATGTTAAACATGACATTTACCAGACTAAAATGCATGTTTGCACCCAAAAATGAAAATTCTGTCATTATTGCTCACCCTTAAGACTTTCGTTCATCTTCGGAACACAAATTAAGATATTTTTGATGACATCTGGGAGGTTTCTGTCCCTCCATTGACATCAATGTCATTGCAACTGTCAAAGCCCAGAAAGATGGTAAAAACATTGGTAAATAGTACATATAACTACAGTGGTTCAACCTTAATATTATGAAGTGACGAGAATACTTTTTGTGCGCAAAATAACCCCAAAATAACGACATTGTTGAATAATCTCTTCTTTTACATGTCATTCTCCTACACTGTTTTGTGAGGATGAGTGGGCTGGAGCGCGTTAAAGGATAACTCTTGCCAAATTGCAACCTAGGGTCTTTTTGTTAATCTACCCGAGGCAAACTTTCGTTTAAAAGCATAATTAGGATGGAAACGTCACTTTTAAGTTTGACCGTATTTTCGTTTTCGGTCAAATTGCCTTGTGAATGGGAGTGCTTGGGGCACGACTATGATAGCATTGAAAATCGCTATTTTTTAAAACACTAAAAAGGCTCGACACAACATGAAACTGTGCTCGAAGTATCACCAGGGGCTCTAAACTCCAGCATTGAGAACATTGTTTGTGTACACAGAGTTTACTAAAAAGAAAGATTTTGAACAACTCACGGAAGCTGTGTCCGCCTGCATTTTGACAGTCAAAAATAGTCGATCTAATAACTTTATTCTAGAGCTGCTGTAAAGCCTAAACAATCTATGTTACTGTAATTTCCTATTATCACTGTAAAGCTGCTTTGAAACAATCTATATTGTTAAAAGCGCTATATAAATGAAGGTGACTTGACACTGTTTACACTACGTCAACAGCATAGGAGAATGACGTGAAAGAGTAGAGATTGTTGAATAATGTCGTTATTTTTATTTTTTTTTGTGCACAAAAGGTATTCTCATCGCTTCATATATTAAGGTTGCACCACTGTAGTTACATGGATTATTTAAACAATGTTTTTAATACCTTTCTGGGCTTTGAAAGTTGCAAGACGTTTCTGTCTATGGCTGGTTCAGAAACCTCTCAGATTTCATCAAAAGTATCTTCATTTGTGTTCTGAAGATTAACGAAGGTCTTACAGGTTTGGAACAACATGAGGGTGAGTAATTAATGATAGAATTTTCACTAATCCTTCAACTGAAAACAACTTGCACTGACATATCTTAAATATGTGACTGCCACTGTTTTGTCTCAAGATGCACACCAGTAAAGTTTTTTTTTTTTTTTTATTAGACATTTTTATAAAAGCTGCTTAAATACCCTAATTTTATTAAGGCCTAGACCTGTCTTAAGCAAAGCCCAGTATGGAAACCAGGGCCATTTTGTTCATACCAGTAGTCAGCTTAATAAATACTGTCAAGACAAGTCACAATTCAGTCTAATATTTATATGAATGGCAAATATGCTAATGACTAACCTCTGAACAAACTCAAGGTGCTGCCTCTTCCTGGTACTGCAAGCTGAAGTTATAGGAGGAGGCAAACAGCGCTGCCAGGCCAGGGATGAAGAGGCTGTGATCCTTTCCACACACACCTTGACCTTCCAAACGTAATGTCCAGCAGGTTGCTTAGAGATTGACCTGTAATTGGAAAAAAAAAAAAAAAAAATTAATTATTAAATCATATTAATAATTAAAATAACTATTGTGGGTTCCACTGTGTTTCTATGTAGTTGTCTTTATCTATTCAAAGTTCTATAAATTACAATTTTCACCTAAAAATTAAAATTGATTAGGGTTAGAACACTAAAACGCACTGCCATATTATTTTGCTTGTTTTAAGCATAAACTCACTAAATTTTGACTTATTCTTTCAGAAAACAGGACAATTTTTACTTGTCAATTAAATGCTTCTTCATGTAAGAATTTTAGATATCTGGACTGGAAACAAGAAAAAAACACTAATTAAGAAAAACATATTTTGCAGTGGAGTGAGTAAATGATGGCTTTTCATTTTAGGTTTAAACTACCTCTTTAATTTTTACATACCAGGAAATAAGG
The DNA here is from genome assembly GCF_949319135.1 of Squalius cephalus. Classification (NCBI taxonomy): domain Eukaryota; kingdom Metazoa; phylum Chordata; class Actinopteri; order Cypriniformes; family Leuciscidae; genus Squalius; species Squalius cephalus. Next base: position 21,514,591 of record NC_137132.1, on the reverse strand, counting down.
TGTGGACTCTCTGGCAAATGTAGATTGCTGGACATCAGCGTTGCAAATTCCTGAAACAATTTTTAAAAAGGACAGCACAACCATGATCAACAGAACCAAAATATAAAACATATTACAGATTAATGAGATTTGTTGAATAATCTCTACTTATCTGCTTGAAGGATAACACCGTCTAACTTCTCTTTGAATTGTTAGTTGTAGGACCATGGCATGGCATGGCATGGCAATCAGGAATACTACATTTGAAAACAGCATTAGGAACATGGATTTTCTAGAGCAAAATTCTGACAACGATTCAAAAGCACGACCACAGAACTGACAGCATTTGATAGCATTTTCTTTTTTACCACATAGACTATAACTGTAACACTACTTAAAGGTGCTCTAGGTAACTTTTTAACCTTAACTGAACAGCTTCGGAGTCAGTGGAATGGTTATATTACTTATTTCGGGTTGAATGGTGGTGGTTTCGCACCCCCCTGGTGCCCGAGAGCGGAAAAAACTCACTTGCAACTTTGGGACGCGGGTCGGTGTCAGGAAGTATCGCGTGATATCAGGTCTCGCGATGTAACGAATTGCTTGACGGCACTGCACACGTACACGCCCCTATTCAAGCACCGGCGGGCTAGCTATAAGCAAAGTGCAACGATAGATTGAGTTATGGCTGAGGCTGAGCCTGTAAAAAAGAAGCAGAAAGCTAGGAAATCTTTGTCGGAGGACCAACGAAAGAGGAAACGGGAGACTGACCGAGCAAGAAGTCAGACTCGAGTAAATATATCGGACCGGCTTTTTCAGAATGGTGAGAACTGAGAGAAACAGAAGCCTGCAAAACGGATGCTGATCCTGCTGTTGCACTTGTAAGTTAAGTATCTTTGGAATAAACTGTGTTTAATATTTAAATTTCAAGTAATTGCGACCTCAGGATGTTTGCTATTGTCTGTAAAGGTTTTTATTATGATCGCTGTCTGTTAGGGGCTTACTAGTACGCTAGATACTATAACTTTGATGTTAGCATTGTCATAGCAAACACGTTTGATTTCTGTAGTTGTTTGGCCGTTCCTCTGTCGGTTTTATTTGTGTAACTTACACTTTTATTTTATGTCACTAAGTCAACGCGTCTGATAGTAAGTTAGGCAATATCAGACGCGCAAAATGTTGCACATATCATGATCGAGCTAGAAAAAACGTTCTGATGTTTTCTTAGACAAGCAAAGGTAAACCATCATTCTACCAGATGAACTTATAGACCTTGCTAATATAACTTTAGACAAATATTAGCCTCCGATATATATATTTTTTTTATGCTCATGCCCATTCTCCCAAAAACAAACAAACAAACAAACACGAAAGCAGTAGTTCGCCTCGTTCATATCGTTCGTTCCCGGTAAAAATACTAGTATGCATGACAACACAATAAATAAAAAAATCGCCATCAGTTGGAAAGAAAGTATTGCTTTACTTGCCTCAGTAGACATAACTGGTTTTGAAATAGCCGGTTCCTCTGCTCAGCTAGGTTGACAGCTGATCAGCTGGGTTGCTCGTGGCAAGGGGGGAGGGACAACAGTTCGTTTTTACGACAGAGTGTTTGAAAGCATTATACTACCAGACACTAGGGGGAGCTCGTAGAGATAAAAACACTCAGACTTGCATAGTGTCCCTTTAAAAGCACTTACATTAGCACTGGACCGTCATCAGATTACAAAGCCTGAAACGAAAAATATATATCAAAAGCAGGTCATGCAAATAACATGGTATATGTTGCCTATTATGTGAAATGTCGAAGTTAACGTTACTTGGTAAACAGGTGGAACAGAGTGAATTGTTTGCGCGGCCGCGGTAGTAAACCGCGTTCGCAAAATCAAACCAAATAAGCATTCGTGAAAACAATGTAGAAATGCGAACGCAAAAAAACAAAATACATTGGCTTACCGTATCACTCTGTTGAACAATTTTCCATCTTCTCAAACTCTAAATCCCACTAATCGTCACAGGCGCAGGTTATTCAGATGACAAATTCTTCCATCCGTCTTCATGTAAAGTTAGCACGTTAATGTCGTCCATTTTCTGTTGCGTCGCAGGCAACTAATGTTTGAAACACGAACCGAAGCTCACAAAAGCTTAAAACATTCTCACAGATTCGCAAACACTGTTTATCATGATAACAGGAATGATTATTCTGTTCAGTTGAATCCCGCTGACAAATCAAGTTTGCCTGTAGTAGCTACTGTCGGCTCGCGTCACATTTGAACTGAATTGAGCGCGAAAGAAATCAATCCCACAATGCAGTGCTTTTACAGTATGATACTGTATTACGAATTTATCGGGTTGAAAACAGAAATGTGCTGTATATTTACAGCTGTTCTGTAAAAGATACAGCCTAATACTGTATTATGGAAATACAGTACAATTCTGTAGGAAATTCGCTGTAAATTTACAGTAAAGTTTTACAGTGAGGGAACTCGCGTTGCGTCGAGATTGACGCTATGGGAACGCATTGCGTGATTGCATCATGAAGCACTTGTAAAATCAGTCCAATGGCGTATAGGCGGGTGACGTCATGGCAGGAAGCTATAAAGCGCACCCAGACCAAACATTGTCAGCTTCTGTGTCTTCAGCAAGCGCTCTTTGTGAATCTGTCTTTGTCTATTTATTGTTGTTTGTCCTAACAAGCATATTATATATCTAGACAGGAATATAATGGCGAGCAAACAGCATTTTGGATCGTGTGTTCCTCCCCGCTCTCGCTTCATTACGAGTGGGGATACACGCGATTTATGTGTTATGTTGTTTGTTTGGGAGTAGAGCATGCACGGTCAGCTCTAGTAAAAGGTGGCTGACAGTGTTCATTCATAATTCCTGACGTGTAACATATGTACTTCGAGAGTTTTAGCTCTGCTCCTGTTGGCTTTCTTCTCGAGGGAAGAAAGTCAAGAAAGATTCTTTGGCTTGGATCTCGCGTTTGGGGAAGTGGTTAACACCTCACTATACGGATCCCATTTCCCTTTGATGTCTTCGGGGAGCCGTTCTGCTACCCCGGCACCTCGTGTGCTTCGGGGCGCAACGGTCTCTGACGAGCCCACATCTCCGTGTCTGCCCGGAAACGTAGCGGCACTGGGATGTTCGCCCCCTATGTTGAGGGTCTCAGAGCAGTTAGTTCGGTCGTTCCCTGCTGGTTTGCCATACAGGGCACCGAATTGGTCGCTTGAGTAACACCTAGAACAATCTGGAGAGCTTGGTTCTCTTATTAGATTTTTTGGCAGCGTGGGAACTTCTGCCAAACATATCTCAACAGTAACAGAGTGTTTGCTCCTGATCCCCCACTAAAAGACTGGGGTTGGGTTGGCACTCTCAACCGCAGCCTACAAGGGGTAAGGCGGATCTGAGGACCGTTATTATTTCCAAGAAGGCTATGGAGAAAAGGTCCTGACGCCCGAGGGGTCAGGCCAATGAGGGCAATCTCCTCTGAAGGTAAGCGGTTAACACCTCATTATACGGTGCCCGCTGCCCTTCGGTGCCCTCAGGGGACAATTATGCTAACCCCGCCACCTTGTGTGTTTCGGGGCGCAGCGGTCTCCGGCGGCACATATCTCAGGGTCCACCCGGAAACGTAGTGGTCCTAGGATGCCCGCCCCCTCCAAGGAGGGTTCCAGAGCATTCAGTTTGATCGTTCCCTGCCGGTTCGCCGTACAGGGCACCGAATTGGTCGCTCGAGTAACACCTACACCAGTCTTGAGAGGCTGGTTCTCTTAGTAGATTTTTTGGCAGCGTGGGAACTTCTGCCAAACATATCTCAACAGTAGCAGAGCATCTGCTCCCGAGCCCCCACTAAAGGACTGGGGTTCGGGATGGCACTCTCAACTGCAGCCTTTAAGGAGTAAGACAGATCTGAGGACCGTCTTTATTTCCAAGAAGGCTGTGGGGAAAAGGTCCTGACACCTGAGGGGTCAGGCCAACGAGGGCAGTCTCCCCCGAAGTAAAGCGGTTAACACCTCATTATACGGTGCCCGCTGCCTCAGGGGACCATTATGCTAACCCCGCCACCTTGTGTGTTTCGGGGCGCAGTGGTCTCCGGCGAGCACATATCTCAGGGTCCACCCGGAAACGTAGTGGTCCTGGGATGCTTGCCCCCTCCGAGGAGGGTCCCAGAGCAGTCAGTTCAGTCGTTCCCTGCCGGTTCGCGTTACAGGACGATGGACTGACTGTTCAACAACAACTAAATCCAGAAGCCAGTGTCGAGAGGCTGGTACCTCTGCTAGAATTTTTGACAGCGTGGAAGATGCTGCCAAATATTTCTTGTTGGGTCCTGCACACCATAGAAAAGGGTTATCATCGGGTCTCGCCCGCCCAGGTTTGTGGGGGTCCTATCCACTGTGTTGGGCCCCAAGCAGATTCTGGTAATGGAACAAGAAGTGAAACCCTGTTGGAGAAAGGGGCCATAGAACATGTACCTCCCTCCAGCAGGGACACCGGGTTTTACAGTCGGTATTTCATCGTTCCAAAGAAGGATGGGGGATTGCGTCCCATTTTGGATCTGAGTGTTCTGAACGAGTCAGTCATTCAGCTAAAGTTCAAAATGTTAACACTGAGACAAATCATGCCACAGATCAGATCCGAGGACTGGTTTGTCACGATAGATCTCAAGGACGCATACTTCCACATTTCCATCCTTCCATATCACAGGAAGTTCCTGCGGTTTGCTTTTGGGGGCAAAGCATACCAATATCGAGTTCTTCGTTCGGCCTAGCACTATCACCCCAAACTTTCACGATCAGTGTCATCAGTTGGCAGTTCGGCATCGAGATGTCGATCTCGCCCACAGGAAGGAGTTGGGGTTACGGCTAAACGCCAAAAATAGTGTGCTTTCTCCACTACAGAGGACCACTTTTTCTAGGCGTGGTTGGGACTTAATGTTGATGCAGGCATACCTCTCACCTGCACGCATAGAGTACATCCTGTCCCCTGTGAAAAGAATAAAGCTAGGCCAGTCACTCACTGAACAGTTTCCGAGACTGTGGGGTCTGATGGCAGCAGTGTCCAACGTGATACCTTTTGGCCTGTTGTACATGAGACCCCTGCAGTGGTGGCTCAGGACCAAAGAGTTTCCCCGAGGGGCAACCCCTTTCGCATGATCAGGGTCACGCGGCGATGCTTACGTGCCCTGGTTATGTGGAAGAAGCCTTGGTTCTTGTCCCCAGGATCCTGTGCTGGGAGCTCATTGTCGTCGCTTAACGCTTACAACGGATGCTTCCCTCATGGGCTGGGGTGCGATCATGGATGGTCGCTCGGTGCCCGTGGACGGGTCACCATCTCACCTGGCACTTAATCACCTGGTGATGATGGCTCAGGCTCTACATCCCTGGGCACCAGATTCAGGGAGCAGACATCCTGTCGAGGCAGGGGCTGAGGCCCAGGGGAGGGAGACTCCACCCCGAGGCGGTGGAGCTCATATGGTTCCCTGATTGTTCTACTTCCGGGAGTTCTGGAGAACAGAGTTATGTGAGTGGGTTTGGCCCCTGAGGGGGCCCAACTCATAGACTCGAGTATCTCAACTGAGGTTGTTGAGGCCACAATCCCTCTAGAGCTCCCTGCACAGGAAACAAACCGGTTTCCTCCGTGGTGCGTTGGAGCAGGAGCAGTATGGCGGCTTTGTAGCCTTGTATTAGGGGTATCCCTACAAGAGGTGTGTGATGCGGCGGGCAGTTCCTTTCCGCACACACTCATCGGGTTTAAAACCTACTTTTGGGCTTCACTCCTGGGTCCCAGGTTATTCTGTCTTTGTTGTGCTCGCCTGATTTCACACAAGACAGGCACTGGTCACTATGGTGGCGTTGGTATAGACGTTCCCATAGCGTCAATCCCGACGCAACGCGAGTTCCCTTGAAAGGGAACGCCTCGGTTACGACTGTAACCTCGATTCCCTGAAGAGGGAACGAGCGTTGCGTCACCTTGCCATACTTCCGGCGCGCCTGTGATCGACTTGCTTCGACCTATCAGAAGTTGACAATGTTTGGTCTGGGTGCGTTTTATAGCTTCCTGCCATGATGTCACCCGCCTATACGCCATTGGACTGATTTTACAAGTGCTTCATGATGCAATCACGCAATGCGTTCCCATAGCGTCAATCTCGACGCAAAGCTCGTTCCCTCTTCAGGGAACCGAGTTTACAGTCGTAACCGAGGCATTTTATTATAAAATATGAATTTATTATGATAAAAATCTGTGATGGTAATTTCTTAATTTTTGTCAGGAAAGCTTATGCACCTGTAACTGGTCCTAATCGAAGGGCGTGTAATCGCCTTTAATGTCTGTTTCATTCATATTCATAGCCAGAGGATGACCCAGACTTGAAAGTCCACAAATGAGACTATAGAAGTCATAAAACATGACGTTCAAGAAAATCCCTTATATGGACAAATAGTGTTTTGACTGATGAAATATGAAGACAATAAACATAAAACTGCAACAATTTTGGTTAATCTGTGTTTTTCTAGACATCTCTGGTATTTTCATAAATATAAAGTGCAATTATAAAGCAATGAAAGCGTTAGCGAAAGTTCTACCAGAAAGACTTCTCTGCCACGTCATTAATTCACAATTCCACGCTACCAATCACAGCCTGACATCAAATATAAAAGACTGATCTTACCGTCCCATTTTGTTGCCTGCAGGTGTCGTAGCAAAGTTTTCCCCCATCCTCCCCACCACCACCAGAATGGCTCCCGTCCACTCGTCAGGGGGTAGGCTCCGCCCCTGCCTCTATCATCAGGCAGGACCTACAAGCTAACATTCAGACCCAGAAGGAGGACGGGGCCTACGCCAAAGAACTCTGAGACGGAGCTTGTCGGGCATCTACTTTTATTTTTGTCTGTAAAATCCTTTCATAAAATAAATTATTTTATTCGAGAATCCTCCTGAGTCTTTTTGGTAGAAATGCTATTCGACATAGCCTTTATCACTGTATAGAATACTATAAAACTAGAATGTACATTTCCTGAAGGAAATGTGAGTGGTGCTTGCAGTGGCAAAACTCTGCCCTGGGCAGATGCTAACATATTGTGATACCACGTTCTAGTATGATTTACCATGATTTACCATGTCTCTAGCATGATTTACCACGATTTACCACATTCTAGCATGATTTACTATGATTAACATGTTGCTAGAATGATGCTAGCATGATTAGCATGTTGCTAGCATAATGTTAGCATGATTAACATTTTGCTAGCATGATTAACATGTTGCTAGCATGATGCTAACATGATTAGCATGTTGCTAGCATGTTTTTAGCATGATGCTAGCATGATTAACATTATGCTACCTTGATTAACATGTTGCTAGCATGTTTTTAACAAAATATGCTAGCATGATTAGCTTGTTGCTAGCATGGTTAGCATGTTGCTAGCATAATGCTAGCATGATTATCACATTTGCTAGCAAGATGCTAGCATGATGCAAGCACATTTTGACTTGTTTTATCATTTTTAACCCTAAGCTAATTGCAATTAACATGTAGCTATTCACAGCTAGCATGTATAGCATGGTGAAAGTGCTGTTTGCTAGCATGAGTCAAAAGAGCCAACCCCCATCTCTATACAATGTTCTGATGCAGAGATATAGGTCTTGTTAAACGGTTGCTAGAGTACTCTGTTTGGTTGCAATGGAGTGGTTTGGCAGGTGCCAATGATGAAATTCCAAAGGCTGCTTGTCAGTGTGAATGATATAAACCAACTCTATAACGTTCAGATTTGAAGATATCCCTCTTTAGGTTTGGGTTGCTAGGGTGCTCTAAATGGTTGCTAGGGTGTTGCAAGACAGTTAGCAAGCTTAAACCAATAGACTGGAGCTGCGTCCGAAATCGCGTACTATGTGAGTAGGTACTACATTTAAATTAGAATGTACTTTGCAACCATTAAAAAAGTATGTTCTATATAGTATGAATAGACCAATTCATACTTTGCACATGACGTCACAAGTAGGCTACTGGCTGGCGGGCAAGAACGTCGTTCTCCAGCAACGAAACCCAGTAAACTAATCAAGGATCTTGCCAGGACGTCGCCAGTTTTACTATACAAAAGTTGGTGTTTTGAGGTGTGAACGACATGCCAGATAGTTGTTGTGCGACTGGATGCACTAACCGCAGATGAGATAAGCAACCTTCACAGTATACACGTCTGTGCAGTGATCATTCCATCACTCCATCAAAGGTAATTTCAACATTTGTTTGAATACAATGGGTGTATGATCATGTAATTAATCGTGTCTTTAAGTTACCCTGTAGTTTCGTCAATCAACACCACCAGCTGGTTCGGCGAGTCAGCTGTTTGTGTTATGAGTCTAAGCTAGGCTAACTGTACGTTCACACCACCGCCAGTGAGAGCGGCAAAATTCATTGAAAATGAATGACTTCCGGGCACTTTGACGCTCTCGCCGGTGGCGCTGTGAACGCACAGTAACAGCTGTCACCTTTTGCTAACAACAACAATATAGGTGATAGGTTAGGTTGATAGGTTATAGGTTGTTTTGAGGTTTGTGATATCTAACGTAGACTAACCATGTTCCGTACACTTTTCACCTTTCACCACACGTCAACGGCCACTCCTCTGTTGCTGAGAGCCAGACATGCTTGTGTGAGTGCTCATTCTCTGGGGAAATTCCTATTGGAGGATATATTCTTTGATTGATGTCTTATGGACCAATAGTATTTAAGAAAAGTGGGTTAAAGTCCCTCCTCTGCCTGGGTTCGGGTGCTCACAGACGTTAACGGTGTTCCGTACAGGCTGCCAACGGTGTTCCGTACAGAGCGCATACCTTGATTTCAACTGCAAAAATTTACTTTAAAATGATCATTTGTGAGCTGTTTATTTATTTTAATTGTCTATTAAAAAATGACTATTTTAAATGTTAAAATATTATGGATATAATCATCACTGCAGGCAGTCTGTGTTGACAGATGTGCTGCGTCTCTGCTGCCTGTCTCAGTGCGAGAGTGGCGCCAAGCGGCCATTGTCCGGAATTTACGTTTAAAAATTCCCATTTCATAGCATTTATTCAACAAAAGGTAATATATTTAATGATTTGTGATAACATAATAATCATTTCATGAAGACTATAGTACTGTGAGAAGCATTAATCCAATTGAAATGTACATTTTCACCACTGTAATTGTCTCCCCACCTAAAGCTAATATCTGGGCTGCAGCTTGCCTACCCTCCATTAGCAGGCGCAGTGGGCGCACCTAGCAAACTTACTGAAATCTCTCTGGAACAAACGGCGAGGGATTCTCTTTCTTGGTCGGGGATAAAAGAGGGATAAATGATGATAACACACATATATAGTTTATGTATAACCTGTAAGTATTTATTCAGCGATCGGCGGGAAAAGGTCATCTGTACGGAATATCGTTGTGTACGGAACATGGTTAGTCTACGTTATGGTTTTCAATTAGAACCAGAGATGACCCAACAGTAGAGCTAGATTATTTATGGAGGAATTATTACTGCTCTGCTTTACACAATTTAGCTACCTTGGAGTTAATCCTAGTCCATAGTTATGCAGCTAGCTCGCTAACAGACTTGATAGCTACTAGAAAGACCTGGAACTACAGGACTCTACGTTGAAAATACCCGTTTGTTGCCCACCAGGTATCCATGGTAGTCACGTGACTGCAACGTATGAATTTCGAGCCGACGTCACAGTTACGTCACGGCATTAGCTGGTGGCAAAACAAAGGGAAAACTGGAGGCGGCCAATACAAACCAGCAAAGATTCGGCTACATAATAAGGAGCTTAAATTATTATTATTGTTATTAAATGTTATCTTGTTGTGTTGTTGGGTGCAAGAATCGACGGAGTACAGGCACCAATTTGAAATTTTATGTTTTCTAAATTATTGTGATTATTTGTGAATGATCTATGATTGTATACATTGTTTTGATTGATTGTGACTAGACTTTTTGAAGAACCTGGTAAGAAAGTGTAATCAAATACATAGTTAAAAAATGAATATGCTGTATCTGAAATTTTTATTTCTAGAAAATATTCACATCATTAAAATTGCACCGTAATGTCAATCTTTACATTGTCGTCTTCTGTCTGGCCGTGGCGCTGGCTAGGCAGAACTGCGGATCGTAGGCTACCACACAAGTCTTGTGACCATTACAGTTATAGGCATCTAAATATGTATAGGCTATGCCCTCAGTTTCTCTTTACCCTCGGTTTCTCTGTCGGGTAGGTGTAGAAGTCAGGCCACTCAACCGGAGGTAGCGTTGACGTTAATCCTGTCAGTTCGTCCATCCATTGAATGAGAGTGTATGCCGGGTCAGCCAATCTGGGATGTCCGTTAAAATTAACTTTTGCAAATAACAATCGCGGTCCTGTACAGTGAGTGACCTTGCACATTAAAGATAAAATTGGATTTTCTCCAGTCATTGTTAAAAAACAAGCAAACAAAACTTGCAAACTAACGTTAATGAAGCGGCCAGAGGGATCGTTCTGCCACCACCTAAGCTCCGCCCACAAAAAAAACATCACCATGTTTACCAACTGAAAAGGGGTCTATACAAGTAGTATGGATGGAGTCCAGACGTAGTACATGCGCCATGTTGGAAATGTCACGTGATATACGCTGTCATAACAGAGCAAAAATTTAAAGACTTCAACTTCAAGCGATGTTTTTAGTTCTGCTTTCGTCTGCGCTTTTATGTCGTTCGAGCTCACAATCCAGAGGCATCGGTCAGCTACTCGCAGATCACGCCTTCGTCGAGGTCTTTTGCTGGATTTCTCAAATAACGTAAGTATCATAATTTATTTAGCTAATAAATTTTACCTCAGAATAAAACACACACACACAAACATGTGAACAATGACAGATGTTGATTTTTGGTAAGGAAAAAGTAATTTATTTGTTTGTGATATTACCATCGATGAATAAACATGAATGAATCAATAGTGATTTACATTGTTAAAAGCACTATATAAATGAAGATGACTTGAATAGATTAAAAAGTTCTTTGAGACAAACTTTAAAGCCGGACCAGAAAGTTTGAAGAAGTTAAAAGTAGTTTGAAGTTTAAAGTAGTTTTAAGTTTAAAGTAGTTTAATGTTTAAGTAAGGAATAATTGACGACAGGCCGTTGAATTATTAGAAAAATAATGCACACCCGAGGTGGTAATGCGGTCACGACGCGAAGCGGAGTGGCCGCCCAGCAAACACAGAACGTTGGCGCAACGTACCCAACCTTCTAACAACGTTTTAACAACATGGCCAAAAGGTTGCTGTAACTACGTTGTGTGGTGAAGGTTGTTACAACGTTGTCACAATGTTGACATTGAACTACCGTTCAGGGCCATTGCTTAAGGTTGTGCCGAGGGTGTCTGGACAACCACTGGACTACATAATGTAGCCTACTAGTCACTGCCCTGAAGCGGGAAAATCAGCCTTTTAAATTCCAACCACCTGTTGGGCTCATTGTGTTGTCTCGTTCTTCATCGAGCAAGGATACGTGAGTATTGCGTTTAATTTAGCCTACCTCAGCTATCAAACACAACCTACAACTTTAATTTCTAATGTGATTAATGTAGCCTCGCTCGCACTGTTTAGTTTTTCATTTGATTTTTCCGCTATTTAGTCTCTTTCGTTTCTTTGCTCCTCTCGTCCGGCTTTCGGCTTCTGTCTGCCATACAGACCCGGTTTTGTTCATTAAATGTTCTGATCTGCTCTTGCTTTTTATGTTTTATTTATTATAATTAAAATAAATTTGTATATTCGTTTATTTCGTTTTTTTTCTTTTTTCACAAATGTATTACTTTTGGAAGTGCAATTTGATTACCATATGCAGTTTTAATAAAGTTGAATTAACGAAACCTTCTGTCATTTTTACTCTTCAAAGTGTCCACTTGCAGGTGTTGATAGCCCCATTAAATAATAATATAGATAAACAATAAACGATAAAAAGTATATAATTATCTAACAAAATGCTATGATAGCAGCATATAAAAATATTGTCAGAACGTCGTCTCTCAGTTGCTGAATGTCGCGCAACAACGTTGCTACAGCCCTGTCGCGTCTTACAATTCTACGTTGTTACAATGTTGCCAGTATGGGAAGCCAAACAAACCAAAAGTGGGACGAGACAGCGTGGGTTTACAGAGCTCGCGCCGCGCTTACATGTCATCTGCGCGGTTCAATGGTCCGAGCCGCGCGGCCGATTCGTCAGCGCAGCGCGGACGTTTTTCCTAGCGACACTCAATGGGCAGCGCGGCGCGAACAATCCTCACCAGCGCTGCGCTGACCAATTTATACAGCGCAGCGCAAACCATACATGCAAATAAATGTACAATAAAGAAACCTCTCCTTCCTTACCAAAAAAATTGGTTCTCTGCTGAAGTTTAGGAGTTTTTCCCTACAGAAGACAAAGAAGATGAAAGACAAGATGAAATGCATACATTTCTTATGTTTATTATCTTTAATAGTGTTAGTAAAGAGTGTTGTGCGTCGATACTTTGAAGAACTGCACATATGTATAGAGGCTACGGAAAGAGCTGTACAAAGCAGAAACTTCAATGACTTTCAATCAGGGGCGATTCTAGGATTTTTTCAACTGGGGGGCACAAGAGGGGCCACAATTAATACAGTGGGGCCAATCTTATGTTGTGTTTATATGTAAAACTGTTGAGATTTTTAATGGCATTTATTCAATGCTGTAAATAAGAACAGTCAAATTCAATTTGTATTAACTTTTCGCTGTTCAGAAGTGAAAAACTGTAATAAATACAAGAATCCAATCTGTGAATATAGTACAACTCACAAAAATAATAAAACTCAACATTAGGTTATATAAACTTTACACAAATCCTCACAACCTTAAATGCTTGGGCAAAAATAAATAAATAGAACAGCCTAATTTATACAAATGCATAAGTATGTTATTCATATAATAAATACACAATTAATTAATATAACTTTAATAATTAAATACAACAATAATAACTTGTATCCACATCCTATTAAATTTGCATAGCAGCATTTGCATTGATGAATAGACAAAATCTAAATATGCCAGGGCTAATTAGCCTTGTACATATATGATTGTACTATATCCATACTTTCTGTTAGAGGTATAGCTTTGTACAGCTCTTTCCGTAGCCTCTATACATATGTGCAGTTCTTCAAAGTATCGACGCACAACACTAGGCCTACTCTTTACTAACACTATTAAAGATAATAAACATAAGAAATGTATGCATTTCATCTTGTCTTTCATCTTCTTTGTCTTCTGTAGAGAAAAACCAATTTTTTGTAAGGAAGGAGGGGTTTCTTTATTGTACATTTATTTGCATGTATGGTTTGCGCTGCGCTGTTTAAATTGGTCAGCGCAGCGCTGGTGAGGATTGTTCGCGCCGCGCTGCCCATTGAGTGTCGCAAGGAAACACGTCCGCGCTGCGCTGACGAATCGGCCGCGCGGCTCGGACCATTGAACCGCGCAGATGACATGTAAGCGCGGCGCGAGCTCTGTAAACCCCCGCTGTCTCGTCCCACTTTTGGTTTGTTTGGCTTCCCATAGCCAGCACGTAGACAGCGACGTTGCCATAGCAGAAATGCAACGTGCCACAGACGTTGCCACAACGTATGTGTTTGCTGGGCGTTACACCTCGGTGTGCATTATTTTTCTAATAATTCAACTGCCAGAAGTCAATTATTCCGCTTATACTACAGTTACCACACCTCGAAACATTGTTCAGATTATGTATTTCAAGACGTTTGTAAAGTTGTTGTCATTAAAACGCTCTTGTATGTAGGACTAATTTCTTACGCATGTAATACCATGCCTCCGTTGCTAATTCCAAAACGTCATTTTAGAGTTAGTAACGGAGGTTTGAGCCACTTATAGCAGACTAATGCTGGCTGACACATTCTCTGACTGTTTTCATCGACTGCAGCAGATTTTAAACACCGACTTTGAACACAGACTGAACGCGCTGAACACGCGTTTGGGCATGATCAGTCATAACCCAGCAAACATTGGTCCGACAGCAACGTCGTGTCCCTGGCCAAAAATAGTCGCGGTAGGACGGCATAAATCGGTAAAAATATGTAACACCGAACACTTCCTAAAAATGCATTCAGATACATTTGTACATGTCTACAGTTCTCTGGGGTTGCATGTATAATTGTTATTTTGACTTTTAGCTACGTGTATGTAGCGCCCCTAGTGCTAACCAATACCAGAACCGGGCAACTAACATCTATCTAGGTCCGGGGTGTGGTCTGCCTTGAGTGACTCACAAAAGAGTTAGTATTGAGTTGAACAGTTGACAGTTTATTGCATCAGGGAACACAACAATGATCACAGTACTATAATGTACCAAGAATGAAATAAAATAAAACAAAAATAGAGCTCTTTCAGTAATAAAAGAAAAGAAAATGTCCGTGTGAGCTGACACTTCAGCTCAATGCTCCTTTAAGTTGAGGAGTATGAAATTGAGTTCAGAGTTCAGTTCCTGGTCCTTTTGTGTGTGTGTATAAAGTTCAGTACTACTACCCGGGTAGAGTTAATAGCATAAGTGTATTCTTATCTGTATCTTGTCTGAACGAAACTAGTCCGACGTCCTCGGTGGCTGGTCCCACGGCTGGCCACACCGTTCTCACGACCATCCACCGTCACTCTGGGCTGGGCTCGCCATCTTTGATTCGTCTATTTCTCTCGTAGTGATCAAAATAACAAAAAAAACCAACCTACACAAGCAGTGCAAAGTAGTAAGTTATTCTGTTCTATTTCTCCATTTCCAACATGAGATCTCATTAACTTATTTCTGTCATTTAGTGCATTTAACAGCGTATGACCAATGGCTAAAGACATACCTTGCTTACTGTAAAATGAATTACCACATGTAATGGCAACTGGTATTTTAGCACTAAATACATATGAACTTCTATACAACACAATTTGCACTTAACATTGACAAATTAATTATTTATCATCACATTTATATGTAACATCCTTTTCCCTTAGCTGCTTTTAGGGTAACACACATCTTAATATTAACGCTTTTCAACATGAATTGAATTAAATTATCAGTGCTAACACATTTAACATTGTAATAAACCAAAACAAACACTGTAGTTGGCTACAAATCATTAGTGTGCCATTAGTATTTAACTCCATTAACTAAATGTTTTAATACCAACAAAAATGAATGTATTGCACTTTAGTTTCAAACACTTCAACCAAGCTATAAATCCTCCTTAATACAATGCAAACTATTAGCTTGGCACTTAGCCATCAATGATTAATGGTTAGCGATTGGCTAACGATCTTTTGAGAGCATAAATACAATGATACAATATGCACCAAAGTACACTGAAACATTAGACAACATGTCTTATAACCCCGATTGGTTTTTTATGTTTAGTATCTGAACTTTACAGGGATTTTTTTCTGCTCACTGAGGTTAGCAACAGGCTGGCAAAATAAATGTTTAAACTCACCGGAGTTTCAAACAGCAACAACCCGACTGAGGCTGCTCCTCTCGTGCTCACAGTTGTTGCTCTACTAATAAAGGAGCTTATCAGTGTAGATACGTGTATATAATCAAAGTTTCACACTATTATGTTGCGTTACATACCAGCAATTGTTCACAGCTTACACACGGTTTCAGGAAGAGATCTACCAAAACATGAAAACTGCGCGTAGCACTCTCTACCAATCCTGATACACTCTGTTTATGACGCTCTAATGTATTGCACTCTCTGGTGGGGAAAACATAGGACTACACCTCTAAACAACATATATGGGTTTAGTAGCCCTATGTTTCATATGGGTTACACCCTCCCCCCTTGACTCTGCATGGGTCCCTTCATGCTTGGATATGGGGTCCCCTTGGAAACTATCATTACCCCCAACGATGTCAAGTGCTTGGTTAAAGCTCTCTAAAAGACTCTGTGCAAGGGATATTAAGGGTTTCCCCAATTGAATGTACTGGAAACGGTCTGGTGGCCGCCGTGACCTCTCAGATTTGCGTGTAGGGTCATCTGTTTCTCCATCCTCAATAGTTTCACTTTCCTCTGTGTTTTCAGTTGTCTCAGAGGTTTGTGTTTGAGGCAACTCGTTTTGCTGAACTTCATCAACAGCTTCTCCATTTACAGGGTCCTCTAGACTAACAGGAGAAACACCACTGTCATACTCAATAACCGTTGGAATTACATTCGTCACGCCCGGTGAAGTTACATCGTTCCCGGTAGCAGTTTGCTCATCCCTAATCTCTGGCTCATTTCCTTCAATCATCTCAGGAGATGTCCCATCAGGTTCTGCAGGTGACTCGGGGGGACTGCCTACAATAGGCTCATCCTGAGGCTGGGAGTTTGAGGAGGTCATGTAAGAATAGCGGACCTTAGGGGCTCTGGAACCACAAACTGGTAAGTGATGTCATCTTCTGATCGGCGGGTTCTGTAGAGGAGACCATTTCTCATCTCCAACCGTTTCCATTCCTTAAGCATTAACTTAAGTTCCATAGAATCGGGACTGAGATTAGGGTTTGCTTCATCTCCAACCTCCAACAGGTTGACAACATGACCAATGTCTGGGTCAGACCTCTGATGTTGCTGGAGTTCTGCCTCACTGTACGTAGGTATGGTAGAACAACCCACCGCTTCCTCATCTGCATAGATGTCAGGCACTGCGTCCGTGTGAAGGGCAAGGGACTCTACCAAGGTGATAGAAGGTAGGTTGTTGTCAGCCTCACTTAAAAGATGGCGGTGCCACAAGACATTGACTGTGTCAGCTGGAATGTCTGCTTGGGCAGGAGATGAAGACAGATGGTGAGAAGCAAATTGTTTAATTCGCTCTCTTTCCTCGAGAGAAACATGGTCATCGGCCAGAGTGTCACAGGGCCGCCTGGAAAGGCCGTCTGCGTCTTGGTTGCTTTTCCCAGCCCGATACTTTATGTTAAAGTCAAAGGTGGAAAGTGAGGCTAGCCAGCGATAACTGGCAGCATCAAGTTTAGCTGACTTTAGCACATATGTTAACGGATTGTTGTCTGTTACAACCGTGAATGTGTTTCCATAGAGGTAGTCTTGGAACTTTTCCACAATGGACCACTTCAAAGCTAGAAATTCCAGCTTATGGGCTGGATACCGCTTTTCAGTTGGCGACAGCCCTCTGCTAGCATAGGCGATTACTCGCATTTCACCATCCTGTTCTTGGTACAGGGCAGCCCCAAGACCAGAAGTGCTTGCATCTGTATGAAGAACATATGGTAGTTTTGGATTAGCGAATCCAAGTACTGGTGAGGAGGTGAGTTTGTCTATAATCGCCACAAAAGCTTCTTGGCAAGCAGGTGTCCACCGGTCGGCAAAGGGTTCTTTGGGGTTGAAGAACCTCCCAGGGCATGGTGTTACTTTTCTACCCTTCCTGTACGGTGGGTAACCCCCGGTGAGGTCATTCAAGGGTTTGACTATTTTGGAATAGTCCTTTATGAACCGGCGATAATACCCTGCGAAGCCTAGGAAGGACTTGAGCTCGCTGAGGGTTTCTGGTCTTGGCCAAGTGCGGAGTGCACTGACCTTTTCGGGGTCAGTCTCCACCCCTTTGCTGGAAACAATGTGCCCTAGATAGCGCACTGAGCCTTGGAAGAACCGACACTTTGCTGGAGAAATTTTCAAGCCATTTTCTCTCAATTGCTGAAGGACATGTAAAAGTCTGGTTTCATGTTCTTCTAATGAACTTGAAAACACAATGATGTCATCCAAGAATACAAGTACTTCCTTCAGATGGAGACTGCCCATACACCGCTCCATTAATCGTTGGAAAGTACTAGGGGCGTTGGTGATGCCTTGGGGCATACGGTTGAACTCGTAAAAACCCAAAGGGAACACAAAAGCAGTCTTAGGCTTGTCACGTTCCTCCATCTCAATCTGATAATAACCAGACTTGAGATCCATTACTGAAAACCACTTGGATCCAGCAAGGGCTGAGAATGCTTCCTCAAGGTTAGGGAGAGCATATGCGTCTCGTATCGTCAACGCATTTAGCTTGCGATAGTCAATGCAAAGGCGGACTTCTCCATTTTTTTTCCGGACCACCACGATTGGCGATGAGTAAGGGGACTCTGATTCTTGAATCACTCCTGCATCCAGGAGTGTTTTCAGATGTTTCCGTACTGCCTCATAATCGTTTGGGTGAATTGGTCTGGACTTTTGTTTGAAGGGTGTATCGTCTTTCAGGTTTATGTGGTGCTTCACTTTGGATGCGTGTCCAAAATCGAGATCGTTTTGGGCGAAAACATCAGCATAAGCGTGTAGACTCTTGGTTATCCTATCCTTCCACTCTTTTGGGAGAGGGGAATCACCAAAGTGAAATGTTAGTTTTTCCTTGGTAGGTTCACTGACTGACTGAGAAGCGGCAGTGCAACATTTCACAGAATCAACATTTTTGTTTGAAGCAGGTAAGCTGTCATAGATCTCCTCAGGAGTGAAAAGCTCGGCAAGGACACAGTTGGAGGGGAGTGTCACGTCGTGCTCAGTTTCATTCCTAATCCACACAGGTAATTTGTGGGGGTTCTGCTTAGGCAAGGTGACAAGACAGCACTCCACAAAGATCCCACCCGGCAGGATAGATAATGTTGGCTGTTCAACTACTGCACATTCTTCAAAGGAACTAGCCTTGACATTGCCCTCAAGAAGGACTCTTCCTTGAGCAGGTATCACTGGCTGTCCTTTGTCGTTAAGGGTCACTAAACCCATTCTCCCTGAAGAGCTCACTTCTCTCCTGAGCTTAAGTGTGCGAAGGAGTTGTCTATAGCCATAGACAGAAGAAAGGTCGTTTGGGTTTTTTCCGTGACAATATTCATCATACAAGACATCAAGTGCATTTGTTCCAACCAGTACAGGTAAGTCATAGTTAATGCGTAAGTCTGGAACTACTAGCGCTAAAGTAGAAACTTCAGGCTCAGATTCAACAAAGCTCTTTGGAAACTTGAGGATGAGAGGTACGTAGCCCAAGTGCGGAACATTTTGGCCACTAGCACCCTCAACGTCCAGACCGTCAATGGGCTGAATGGGGTGTTCTGACAGATTGCTGTTGTAGAAGGAAGCAGATACAGTGGTCACTTGAGACCCAGTGTCAAGGAGGCAATTACAGTTAACCCCTGACACTATAACATCAGCTGTACATTTCTGTCCTACAAGTCCTTTCGGGAGCTTAATTTGGCGCTCCACTTTGTGAGGGTTACTGAAGGCTTTAGTCAAGGGTTTTGTTTTGGGACATTCATACTTTATTTCAGTTCCTGATAGTCCCTCCTCAGAAACTGAGTTCAGTTTAAATCATGGCTGTTTTGTTCTTCCCAGGCTTGTTGTTTTTGTCTCAACTCTTTACGTTTTATCTCAACTAGCTTGGGATTTGGTTTGTTACTGCAGGAGGATGCAATGTGGCCCTCCTCGCCACACTTGAAACAATATCCTGGGCGAGGCTTTCTTGTGAGCTTTGACTCACCTGAGGATGAGGATTTTTCTTCTGTTGAGGCCTTGGTTTTAAACTTTAACTTCTGGCTTGGCTTAGCAGAAGCCTGTCTTGAGCTGCTGCTTAAAGATGCTTTCAAAGAAGCTATTTGGGCCTGTAGCTTTGCAAGTTGCTTTTCCAGCTTAGGTGCACTGATGGGGGATGTCCTATCTGCAGCAGTTTCTGTGTCTATGTCATCAGTGACAAGGTCTCCTACTGAAAGAGAATTTGACTGGGCTTTGGATTTAGGAACCCCTAAGTGCTGTCTCATGCGGCTGGACTTAGCAGCTTGCCGGTCCTCCTCAGTACGTAGCAAAAGAAGTAACTCAGAAAACGGGGGTGGGTTGTTTTTCTTCTGTTCAAGTTGGAGACTTGTGATTAGGCTGTTATTCCAGCAACCTCTACAGAATTGCTTGAGCAGTTGACGCTCTGACTCGCTGGCCGCAATGCCACCTCTTTTGACTACTTGACTCAAGGCTGTCTGCAGACGTTGCAGATACCCAGAAGGCCTTTCCCCCGAGTTCTGATTGGTGTTCAGGAATTTTGCAAAGAGTTCATCCCCGTCGTCAACAGTACCATAGGCGGAGTCGAGAAGGCAAAGGTAGTCATGGGGAGTAGAATTAGGCCCAAGGTGCTTAACCACATTAGCAGCAGGCGGAAGAAGGCTCTCCACTATCTTCCTGACAGTATGTTTGTCAGACACGGTGGCATCTGTGAGGTGGAACTCAACATTGTTGCGCCATGTGTCATAGTCAGACTCTAAATAGGGACAAGGGACCTTTCCTGAGAACGGTCTCAGTTTGGTATGACCATGATACTGAGAAGATATGTCGCTATTCTTAATGACATGTTCGACCACTACCTTCTGCACTTCCGGAGTGATGAGCTGCTCTGAAGGTAAGTAGAGGGTTCGTTTCCCATGTGAGGGTGATGGTGATGCCCCTGCACCGGCAGCAAATGGAAATGAGTCATGTGCAAGGGGGTGGATCAGATCACCATCTTTTTTCATAGGAGGTTGGTCAACATTGGCAGGGGGTTCAGTTTGGTCTGGGCTACTAGCAGGCTGGGGTTCCTGGCTAATATTTGGCAAATTTAATTCAGTTGTGTCATGGCTCTGGGTAGACTCCTGAATTCTAACCAGCTCATCTATCAAAACCTTCTCAAAGTCTGCTCCACTTAGCTTAGCAATATACCTCAGCTCAGTTAAGTAAGACTGGGTTAAGCTTGAACTTTTGTCAGCAGCATACAGCTCAGAGAGAAGCCGAATATGGTGGACAACATTTGGATTACTACTGGGTCTTTTACACGGCAAGGTTTCCCGAAGGAACTGAACGGCTTCGCCTGACTTGAATTCCACAATGGCTGTGTCTTTAAACTGGGGCTCAGAGCTAGTCACCTGAATTATCCTTCCAATTGAACCAAACTGCCCTAAATACTCCATAACTTCATTGTCTGCCTCATCACCAGTTACACCTCCTACTAAGACAGAATCAGGTACTTTTACGTTTTGGGACTGAATTACATCCATATTTACCCTTGGACAGCAAGATAAATTCAGGCAAATTACCAGTGTGGAATGCAATAGAAGTGCCAAACTGTTCAACTTTCACTAAATAAGGACTCAAAACCACTCCTGGCTGGCTCGCCAAGTTTTGTGTAGCGCCCCTAGTGCTAACCAATACCAGAACCGGGCAACTAACATCTATCTAGGTCCGGGTGTGGTCTGCCTTGAGTGACTCACAAAAGAGTTAGTATTGAGTTGAACAGTTGTCAGTTTATTGCATCAGGGAACACAACAATGATCACAGTACTATAATGTACCAAGAATGAAATAAAATAAAACAAAAATAGAGCTCTTTCAGTAATAAAAGAAAAGAAAATGTCCGTGTGAGCTGACACTTCAGCTCAATGCTCCTTTAAGTTGAGGAGTATGAAATTGAGTTCAGAGTTCAGTTCCTGGTCCTTTTGTGTGTGTGTATAAAGTTCAGTACTACTACCCGGGTAGAGTTAATAGCATAAGTGTATTCTTATCTGTATCTTGTCTGAACGAAACTAGTCCGACGTCCTCGGTGGCTGGTCCCACGGCTGGCCACACCGTTCTCACGACCATCCACCGTCACTCTGGGCTGGGCTCGCCATCTTTGATTCGTCTATTTCTCTCGTAGTGATCAAAATAACAAAAAAAACCAACCTACACAAGCAGTGTAAAGTAGTAAGTTATTCTGTTCTATTTCTCCATTTCCAACATGAGATCTCATTAACTTATTTCTGTCATTTAGTGCATTTAACAGCGTATGACCAATGGCTAAAGACATACCTTGCTTACTGTAAAATGAATTACCACATGTAATGGCAACTGGTATTTTAGCACTAAATACATATGAACTTCTATACAACACAATTTGCACTTAACATTGACAAATTAATTATTTATCATCACATTTATATGTAACATCCTTTTCCCTTAGCTGCTTTTAGGGTAACACACATCTTAATATTAACGCTTTTCAACATGAATTGAATTAAATTATCAGTGCTAACACATTTAACATTGTAATAAACCAAAACAAACACTGTAGTTGGCTACAAATCATTAGTGTGCCATTAGTATTTAACTCCATTAACTAAATGTTTTAATACCAACAAAAATGAATGTATTGCACTTTAGTTTCAAACACTTCAACCAAGCTATAAATCCTCCTTAATACAATGCAAACTATTAGCTTGGCACTTAGCCATCAATGATTAATGGTTAGTGATTAGCTAACGATCTTTTGAGAGCATAAATACAATGATACAATATGCACCAAAGTACACTGAAACATTAGACAACATGTCTTATAACCCCGATTGGTTTTTTATGTTTAGTATCTGAACTTTACAGGGATTTTTTTCTGCTCACTGAGGTTAGCAACAGGCTGGCAAAATAAATGTTTAAACTCACCGGAGTTTCAAACAGCAACAACCCGACTGAGGCTGCTCCTCTCGTGCTCACAGTTGATGCTCTACTAATAAAGGAGCTTATCAGTGTAGATACTTGTATATAATCAAAGTTTCACACTATTATGTTGCGTTACATACCAGCAATTGTTCACAGCTTACACACGGTTTCAGGAAGAGATCTAACAAAACATGAAAACTGCGCGTAGCACTCTCTACCAATCCTGATACACTCTGTTTATGACGCTCTAATGTATTGCACTCTCTGGTGGGGAAAACATAGAACTACACCTCTAAACAACATATATGGGTTTAGTAGCCCTATGTTTCATATGGGTTACACGTAGTTCAATAAATATTGTATCGGGTGAGAGGACGTCACCTGGCGACGTCTTTTACACGTGCATTCATGACCCTCTATGAAATCCTTGTGAAATATGCAAAATCTGTGCTTAATCCTTGCATGGTTAATACTGCAATAATTAATTTAATTGCCCAATTAGATTTTAAGAGGTTGTGAAGACGTCCACTGACGTAATTTACACGTCTAGCAAGACAGAAAAAAAACAGGAATTATCTTTATATGAAATACACGATTTGTATACAAAGTAAATATATTTACTTTATCTTGTTTAAATAAATTATAATCACAAAGTGCCCAGTGTGGTTAAGTGATTGCAAAGCCACTGCATTTTAGTCGTTTTAAGTGGACGTCCAGTAGGTGACGTCCTTTACACGTGCATTTATTGTCCATCATGACCCTCTATGAAATCCTTATGAAATATGCAATTATGCTTACACTGGTTGATACTGCAATAATTAATTTAAGTGCCCCAAGTAGTTTTAAGAGGTTCGAAAAGACGTACACTGACGTGCTTTACAGGTCAAAACTGTGCCACCGAGATGTTGTAGCAAATCTCGCGATATTGCAAAATCCAACGATATGATATATTATCTCGCGATAAAGTAGCCATTTTCCCGTTTTTCTACAACCACCAGACGGGCTCTGCAACCACGCATAGCAACCACGAGGCGAGCAGGATTTGAGGGTGCATTGTTGTGTTGCCGAATACTAAAAATCTGCTGTTGGGTAAGTACATTTTGTATTATAAATGTAACATTAGACATTCTCTGCTTCAACAGAGTATCCACCTTCAATGAAGTTAACGCTTGTCAATGGAGAGGGGACAGACTCTTTACAAAGAGTTTACAAGTACAAATTAAATGTACGAGAGTCTGGTAGAACCAGGCTAATTTTTTTCTGCCGGTGAGACCAAATTTTGTTATAGGTCGCGCTGGCGCGACCGCAACATTTGCCCAGCAGCGAATGGTAAAAAAAAAAAAAAGAAAGCGGAATGAAACTGCGCTACTCGTTTGTGCTTACGGACCGTTTATTAGTTCGGACCATTTAGGATATTTCATGAGTCAGGAGGTGTTTTGCATAAATGTTAACATAATATCCCAAAGCGTTTCTGTGATTTACTGTGTTTATATCTTACACTACCATAAAATCAACTATTTGTGCAGGTGAGGTTAATGCACAATGAAAATAGTCAAGTATCAGGAAGGAGACTAACTTTACCTGATTCCTCACCTATGGCCTCAGCTTTAAATACTTAAGTAATGCTTTATGGCCGTGCCTTTTTGCATAATGAATATAAATCCTGTCTGTATGCAAAGAACGAATCTTCAGTTTTTGATCATATTTGAAATGTATTGTGAGTGTATTATTGTCACTTGGAGGGCAGTTTAATGTGCTCTCTATATTAAGGCAGTTAATGGCTCAGGTTTGCTCTGTTACAAAGTTGCTCTCTAACCATACTCTAAGATTACCAATTTTGTAATCACTTAAGTGAAATTTTTAAAACGTGATTTTGTTTGTTGTGCTTGACGAAATTACATTAAGTTTCCATTTTTCTTTCAGGGTCACATAACGAACAGCCATCTGTCAGACGTAGAATTCAGGAATCCTTCTCCAGGCAATCTGGCAGAACCAAAGAGACATTGCATTTGTTTCTTGTTTAATGTCCTTCATAAAGGTGTGTTATTTTTTTATTTTTTTTAACCATATAGTTATGGTGTTTATTGATTAAAGTGTCCTTTCTTACCTTAAATATTTTTCACCCATTTGTTTTTAATGTCTCCAGTTCCAAATTCTGCATTATCATCCCAGTCCCAGAGGACACCCCATTTTATGTGAGAACTTTGCGATTTGCATCTTATTTTATACACAATATACCTTAAATGCAAACATACATTTTTCTAAATAATTGTTCATACAGTTACAAATATAGAGCCTAAAATGTCTGTCATTGCTCAAGAAAAAGCTAAAGTACAGCCAGCTAATTTTATAGTAACTAATGCAGTATTACACTGTGAAGTGTATATTTGAACAGCAGTCTTATCACTTCACAATTTAACATATGTAGACCAGGTGTAGCCAACCCTGGTCCTCCAGAGCCACTGCCCTGCTTGTTTTCCAACTATTCCTGCCCTTCCAGCTTCTGACTGACAGCACACCTGATCCACTATTAGTCAGCAGTAAGTAGGGCAGGGATAGTTTGGAAACAAGCAGGAGAGTGGCTCTCGAGGACCAGGGTTGGCTACCTTGGATTTAGTCATTGTGAATGATTATTATATGGCTAGTTGGCTACAATAGTTGACTATGTCCAATTGGATTACAAGAAGTCTAAATCTTTGCTACATCCACAAAGTAGTTAAAATAAAACAATATTGTTTACTGTTTTTATTTAACTACCCTCTTATTTAAGTTTGTGTGTGTTTTGTTTTCATTAACAGAATTTCCAAATGTTGTCTTGCCTCTGGACCGCTGCATTCGGGAGAGAGCACAAAAGTGAGGGTATGTGTGCTAATGGTCTTTTCCAGCCATGGGGTTGTCCGAAATTGAATTTACATTTTACAAATCTTTACATTTTGAAATAACTGGCACCAGACTCTCAAGGAGTGCTTACCCCATGTCAACTGAAAGTGAAAGAAATATTATATATTTCTAATTATTGTGAACAGCGTGATTTTTTTTTTTTTTTTTTTTTTGTAAGATAAAATCAGAGATTGATTTGGTAAATATGGATGATGCTCAAAGACTGAGCTAGCTGTTCACATGTGAAACATATAAATTAGCCAATTATCTTGATCTTATCTCTTTTTTTTCACTATTCGAACACATTTAATGCAGAACATCTTTTATTGGCATAAGATTATTATGCAGTAAAATAACATGGTTATTTTCCAACATTTTCAAAAAAAAAAAAGAGTATATTTACCTAGAAATTAGCCTTTTTCTTTTTTTTTTTAAACCATATTCTCTTTCCTCAGATGCTGTGATGAGGTGGAGCCCAAATGCTATAGCAGACTCAGACATTGATGCAGCAGTGGAGGAACACCTGAAGAACGCTCCAGGAACAGCTGAGGGTGATTTAAAAATGAGCCATAAAACAAAAACCATAAAGCCATAAACTTCGTAGACTCTAAAAACTTTTATTTATGGCTGTTTAACAGTAATGCAAGACTGTTAGTAACTGAAACTTAGTACTGCCACAGCTCTGACTTCTATTCATCGATGGAATATTATAGAAAGACTCTAAAAATAGAATGCATTGACTGTTCCTGTACTTTTGTTATATTCTGGTTTGATTAATGTCTGCTGCTTAACCTTAATGTGAAACTGTTAGAGAAAATGCCATTACCACAGAATTTACCACATTGTATTATATCTAACAACTGGAAGACATTTCAAATGTAATATTCACAATAAAATGTTGTGCTAAATTATAGCACTATTTTTTGCTTCAGTCCACAAATAATGTGTTGATGTACACGTGATTAAACGGTTTTATAGACGTTCAGGTCTGACCGGACCGATTTTGGACCTTTTTAGAGCCTTTGTCAAGTTCAGATGTGTAAAAATAGCCTAAATGATTGCCTTTCACGATGTTACACAATATGGGTGTGATTGTTTTATATGCAGGATTATATATATATATATATATATCTTATAAACATCCAGAAGAACTAAAAAAATAAACCCATTTAGACGTCCAGGGACGCGCAGAAAAGACGTGGAATTCACGGCCAGACGACGTCAAAGACGTCGGTTCAACTTTCATTTTGGAACTATTTTTCAACCATGACGGGACGTCTCGGACGGACGTCTTTTCAACGGTCATTAAACGTCTAAATGTTTGCTGGGAAGTATCAAATTGCATTCATAACCGGCCTTAAAGTGTGTCCCCGGCTTTATGCAGTTATTAATGCAGTTATTAGAGAGAGATGTTGCAATAATGAGACAGAAAAGCATGTGCGTCAATATTATTATTTATTTATTAATTCAATTTGTTATAATTAATTTGTTCATTCTTTTTTATATTATTGACAGATGACAGTAGACTAGCCAAATAAATTAAACACAAAGCCATTTTAACAAGTAGGCCTATCAATAATTATTTATTTGTTATTATCTGCAATAAAAATCCGTGCTGCAGGACTATCCATTTATTTACCCTATATTCAGTTTTTACATTTTTCCTATATTCATATTTATTCAAATTAAACTGCATGTTTCCATTGATTGTGAAGCTAGACATTGAAAATTGCAGATCAAGCGCATGGGGCTGCATGTTTTTTCGTGTTATGAATTGTATCCTATTTTCCGTTATTACAGTTAACTACGCAAAGTGATATGGAACTGTAATGCGGTCAAGACCTGCCTGGAACTACTTTAGCTGTGTGTTTCCCTGAAAATAATGCACACCTTAGAACGTTCTTCAACCAATCAGATTCAAGCATTCAACAGCCCTGTAGTATAAAGTAGTTTAAAGTTTAAAATAGAAGTTTAAAGTAGTTTAAAGTTTAAAGTATAGTTTGAAGTAGTTTAAAGTTGCTAGGGTGTTTCTAGTGGGTTGCTAGGTGGTTGCTAGGGTATTCTGGGTGGTTGCTATGGTGTTGCTATGCGGGTACTAGGGTGTTCTGGGTGGTTGCTAGGGTGTTGCTATGGTTTTCTGGGTGGTTGCGATGGTGTTCTGGGCGGTTGCTAGGCGGTTGCTACGGTATTTTGGGTGGTTGCTAGGATATTCTGAGTGGTTGATAGGTGGTTACTATGGTGTTTTAGGTGGTTGCTATGGTGTTAATAGGCGGTTGCTATGGTGTTATGGGAGGTTGCTAAGGTATTTTGGGTGGTTACTAGGGTGTTGCTATGGTGTTCTGGGTGTTTGCTATGCGGTTGCTAAGGTATTTTGGGTGGTTGTAGGGTGTTTCTAGGCTGTTGCTAGGGTGTTCTGGGTGGTTGCTATGGTGTTACTAGGCAGTTGCTATGGTGTTCTGGGTGGTTGCTATAGGTGATTACTATGGTATTACTAGGTGGTTGCTATGGTGTTCTGGCTCTTTCAGCTTCCCTCTCCTCCATCTCTCGGATCAGCTCCTCAAAATCTTTTCTTTTCCTCCCCACTCTTACGCTCTGACCTCACTGAGGATGGAGAGGTAACAGCAACATCCGGGCCAGATGAGTCAATAAGGGTGGGTGGTGTTATGGAGGGTCTGCCCCCTATAGGCTAGTTGCACGTGGCCGGCATGTTGGATTTCCGATCAGCGAGTGTGGGGGTAGACACTTCCGGTTTCGAATTATGCCCGGTGCAGGGAGCTGGAGAAAGCCGAAAATGATCTCTTATAGTTGTTTATAGAATTAATTATATCACTTAAAATACTACTAATATCCTTATTACTATCACACAAGCCAATGGCAATTAAATGCACGGATGCATAGTCTGATTAATGAATGAAATACAACTGTTCACGAACAGAAGATTGTATTTGACTCATGCTGCATACGCATACGCAATGACAATTATGTCTACAGTAAATATAGAGTTACAACTACGATTAGAGTTGTTTGCATAAAATGCACCGTGAACATTCACACGTTTGCCCTGTGATAGGCTATAATTTATCTACATACTATTTTCTCAATTCTGCGCATATATTTTCACTTACTTACATCAATTGCTCGATAAATATTATCATCACATATTTTACATTTACATTTTTAACTGTAGGTACCACAAACAATTTAATATAGCTAAATTTGTGTATATTTTACACGTTGTAAACTACTGTGCTGCTTATAAACAACAGACAGATAATGATTTATGAAACAGATGGTCTTTACTCATCTCACTTGCACAAAATAAATGGCGTAATAGAAAGCATAGAAACACACAGGTGAAATACACTGAAAATTATATGCATTTAAAAAATTGGTTGGGTTGAAGTCATCGCTCCGGATCTTCTGCATCCACTCAGCCCGTACCGCAGCGTCAACGGGGAATGCAGGAAAGCTGACTTCTTTGTTGTAACGTGACGAAACGGTACACAACGGCACACAACAATGAAGTGCTGAGGTTGTCACCCTCTGAAAGGCAAGTTGCCTCTCTTGAATCCTAAAAACACTCATTGTAAAATATTATCTCTCTGGTAATGGAACTCGGTCGCTGTTGTCTCTAGCTCTCGTTGTCTCCCGCTCTCGCTGTCAGATCACCAGAAGTACTGGCCCACACACTCAAGTTCGAACGTCAACGGTCGCCATATTGTGCACGGAGCGAATTGCCTCATCCATGGCAGAATACCATTTCCAGGATGCTGCTGTAACATCCCCATCCTCAGTGCTCACCCCAGTCTGTGGACATATCAGATCTTACAAATATTTGAAAACAGAATATCAAGACAGTCAATTATATTGTAAAACATATGATTCGTTAAATTATTGCATTACAGGGCCAAACATTAAATCATGACAGAATTCTCATTTTGGGGTGAACTACAATAATAATAAAAAAATACTTTGTATTTTTGTTTAAGGTTTTCCCTTTTTTTTTTATCTGAACAGCAGACATTTTGCCCTCTAGCCTCTGCTCTGTGATTAAAAACTATGCAATAAATGCACAGAAAACAAGGATAAAAGGAATGCAGTAAGAGTTTGAGTAGAAATGTTTACATCTACAACTAACTTACCATTGAATCTACAGCACTTGAATACAATTATATATTACATTTGTCTTGTATACTTACTCAATAATTTTATTATGCCCTTTAATTGCAGCATTTCTTTTTCCAGTGAAGGGCTTCATTAGCCACTCTCTCCACTCTATTAGAACATGGGTGTGTTCATCAGCCCCTGCAAAATCAACACAGTGATGTGATGAGGTCAATCTATTAATGTTATGTGGACAAGCTGAGGTACACTTGTTAACAGTAGCTTGCTATGTAGCCAACAAATATTTCAACACTGGTAAAGCAGAAATAAAATCGTAACTATTTCGTAACTATCTCATTAAACTGCTAAACAACAAACGTCTTTGATTGAAGAAAACATTACATTAGCTCGGTCTATTCCGTAATATCAGTGATAAAACTATAATTTTTCTGAATTGGCTGGAAAAGGACACCCTCAATTTAAATTATTTAAACTTTTAACAAGTCAATTGTTTACTTATATGATGTTAAACAAATACAATTTAATCACAAAGAAACAAAAAGTGTTTTCTAAAGTAGGCTACTTAAACTTGAATACAGCCACGTCTCCATTTTCCGCAATTTTCAATTCACTAGTTCACATCTACATATAATTATTACAGTAAAGGTTATGCGTATTTGGCGTGCTGTCCGGGTGGAGGGCTCCGAGCTCGGAATTTCTGCCCGAACCCAGAGTACTCCCCCCGTTGGTAAGAGTAGATCGAACTAGAAGTGAGGAGATGGAACTAAAAGTGAGGAGATGGGGTGGAGGTGGGATGCTGAATAAACTGTCAAGGAACAGAGGTGGGTTCTGCTGTTATTTATATTGTCCTGAGTTGATTACAGATTGATCTCCACTTGTGCTAATTGGGTTAATTATCTGCACCTGCTCCTCCCGAACCTTGTTAATAAAACATCATTTCACTAGTTCACATCTACATATAATTATTACAGTAAAGGTTATGCGTATTTGGCGTGCTGTCCGGGTGGAGGGCTCCGAGCTCGGAATTTCTGCCCGAACCCAGAGTACTCCCCCAAAAAAGCAAAAAGAGCAAAGGACAGCCGCCAGACTAAAAAGCCCCCCAAAACGCAGAAATTTGGCGGGCTGGCAATTTGAGAATAAGCCTGGTTGCTTGAGGGCCTGCTGGCTCACGAGTGGGAAGCAGACGTAATTTGAAACAACCAGTCGAGGGAGGCTCGCGTTGTTTCTTGACGGGAGCAGCTCACGGCGTTGGACGGGCGAGCCATATCTGCCGATGAATGAGGAACAGCATAATTTATGCCGCCTGACCAGAAGGGCCTGTGTTGCCTCTGGCGGGAGCAGCTCACTGTGCTAGGCGGACAGGCCTACTGGCTGACAAATGAGCAGCCAGATTTGGGAATGGGGGGGGAGAGAGCAGTGAGATCAAAAGACGGCCGACCGAGAGGGCCCATATCGCTTCCGACAGGAGCAGCTCACGGCTTCGGGCTGGTGGGTCCTATCAGTCGACGGCGGAGTGACAAATTTTGGAAGCCCAGCCGGGAGACTTCTTGCTGTGTCCGCTGGGAAATCGGTACCTGCTGGATGGGAGAGAGGAAACATAGATGAATGCTACATCTGCTGGGAGACCAATGATCGCTGGACAGAGGAGGAGGAAACAGATACATGCTACATCCGCTGGGAGACCAGTGCTCGCTGGACGGAAGAGAGTAGAGATAAGTACATAGTATGTCTGCTGTGAGACCAATGCTCGCTGGACATAAAGAGGAAACGGAAAAGAGGAAAATGAGTGCTTGCCCGGGAGATTTTCTCACACTGCATCCGCTGTGAGACCAAATGCTCGCTGGATGAAAGAGAAAACGTAAGTGCTCTACCGGGAAAGTTCTCACTCCGTCCGCTGTGAGACCAATGCTCGCTGGACGGAAAGAGGAAACAGGAAAATGAGTGCTTGCCCGGGAGATTTTCTCACACTGCATCCGCTGTGAGACCAAATGCTCGCTGGATGAAAGAGAAAACGTAAGTGCTCTACCGGGAAAGTTCTCACTCCGTCCGCTGTGAGACCAATGCTCGCTGGACGGAGAGAGGAAACAGGAAAATGAGTGCTTGCCCGGGAGATTTTCTCACACTGCATCCGCTGTGAGACCAAATGCTCGCTGGATAAAAAAGAGAAAACGTAAGTGCTCTACCGGGAAAGTTCTCACTCCGTCCGCTGTGAGACCAATGCTCGCTGGACAGAAAGAGGAGACAGAAAAGAGGAGAAAGGAGATTGAGTGCTCTTTAATTATGAATAGAGAAGTACTACAGAAGGGACATCACTGCTGTGGCAGTAGAAAAAATTAGCCAGAGTAAAAGAGCTCCTGTGGGAGCATAGGAGACATCACTGCTAGGGCAGTGGAGAAACTTACCTAGAGAAACAGTTCCTGCGGGAGCAGAGGAGACATCAATGCTGCAGTAGTGGAGAAAATAGCCAGGGAAACACTGCTGCTGTGGGAGCGGAGGAGACATCACTGCTGCGGCAGTGGAGAAAATAGCCAGAAAAAGAGAGCTGTTGCAGGAACAGAGGAGACATCACTGCTAGGGCAGTGGAGAAACTTACCTAGAGAAACAGTTCCTGCGGGAGCAGAGGAGACATCACTGCTGCGGCAGTGGAGAAAATAGCCAGAGAAACAGAGCTCCAGTGGGGGCGGAGGAGACGTCACTGCTGCGGCAGTGGAGAGAATAGCCAGAGAAACAGAGCTCCAGTGGGAGCGGAGGAGACGTCACTGCTGTGGCAGTGGAGAGAATAGCCAGAGAAACAGAGCTCCAGTGGGAGCGGAGGAGACATCACTGTTGCAACATTGGAGAAAAATGATGTCAATTTATTTATATAGCACCCTTAATCCCAACCAAAGTTGTCCAATGTGCTGCACATACTGTAGTAAACATAAGACAATATAATATAATTAAAACAAGATAAAACAACAAACCTTAAAATAAAACTTACAATACAACTTCCTCATTGAATACAAGCCAATTCAAATGCATTTTTAACTTAGATTTAAAAACAGACCAAGATGATGCAGAGCGAATACGCAAAGGTAGAGCATTCCACAGTCTGGGGGCAGCTACTGAAAAAGCCCGGTCACCCCTGCACCTCAGCTTCGACTTTGGAATACATAAGCTCTGGTTAGAAGACCTGAGAGAAATACCTGGACGATATTCAATTAGCCAGAGAAATTGAGCTCCTCCGGGACCAGTGGAGACATCACTGCTGCGGCAGTGGAGAAAATAGCCAGAGAAACAGAGCTCCAGTGGGAGCGGAGTAGACATCACTGCTGTGGCAGTGGAGAAAATAGCCAGAGAAACAGAGCTCCAGTGGGAGCGGAGGAGACATCATTGCTGCGACATTGGAGAAAAATTAGCCAGAGAAATTGAGCTCCTCTGGGAACAGAGGAGACATCACTGCTGCGGCAGTGGATAAACTTACCTGAAGAAAGCTCCTGCGGTGTGAGGCTGAACAAAGGGAGAAGGAGAGTGGGGCTTGGCGGGCCGATGCTCGACTTGTGCGTTAATCAAGACGCAAGTAAAAGGAGGTGAGAGATGAAATCCTTGCAGGATTATGCACGTCTGAAGTTTAAGTGGCCGAGCAAAGATAGCAGTTCGCGTTTAGAACAATTTGACTGTCTGGGAAGTTCATTTAGTGAAGTTCAAAATAGACGGCTTATGGTAAAAGACAAAGCTTTGCATAAATTTGGGCACCTTGTTATTTATGGTGAGGTCTGACAGTGGAGGAAACTGGGCGCGGCCCAAGCTCGCTTAAGGCCAACCGCGTGGTCTGATGCTGGAAGCGAGCTGGATTTGGTGCGGTGAGATGGTGTTTGTCGAGCAAAGTGAATCCGGAGCTTTGCGGGCTTTACTTGCCTATTGGCCGCTTTGGGGGCCAGCGTGGACTAGGGCTGTCGCGCAAAATGATAAACCGCGCTACTGAGAAGCCCATCGCAGAGTAATGCAAGTAACCGTAGCAACCGCGATTTTTGCATGTTTTCTTTCTCATAAGGTAATACCCTTCTTGTTTTGAACTTTGCTTGTGTATAGAATGTTAAATAAGTTAATGATAACGAGACATGGTTTATCATGGAGATTTGTACTGAGGCTTCGTTGATTTGCTCTTAAGACTTAACAGACAGCTGAATGAGAGATCGACTGGGCGCGTGCGATTACCTGCGTCTGTCTTTGAGGTCAAGTCAAGTCATATGCGTGAAAAGCTTTCCCTGTCCAAGGGAAAAGGGTCGTGTCATCCTCTTAACGTTTAAGGGGATTTACCATGAATGGCATCAGCGACAGCGCTGGTCGGCATTCCACGGCGCGAGGAAGCCGCGGGAATCAAAAAGCAGTGAGTCACGCATTGAAACAGCCATTTAAGCGTCAGCGTTACCCATGCGACGCATTGCTGGTCAGCTCAGCCTTGAAAAGTGGAGCTTAACAACTTGTTTCATTGCTATCTTTAAAATAATCAGCATTTTTTAACGTGTTCGTTGAATGAACGATTTAATGATTCACTCAAAGACAGTCCATTGCCGTAACAATGTAATGCGCGCTGATAGACAGCCTTCAATGCGCAGAGACGCTGTTTAGTTTCGGTTACATTGGTAAATGAAAATGTAGGCTACTCGTTTTTGCATGCTGACCATGTTAAAACCTATTAATAGCGACAAATAAATATATCTAAATAGATAAATGGCGATAATAGCGCGCTATTAAGCCACTCAAAATTACCGCAAGGGAAATTCCTTCACCGCACAGCCCTAGCGTGGACTGCGGAGAGAGGTTGGCTGATTGCAATGATAGGCTACGCTTCATCCTTCACGAAAACTGAACAATCGAATTTATCAGCGCTTGCCGCAATCCTATGACTGTCCACTTCCTAAGGTGGAATTGTTGGGACGGCCGAACGATTGGAAGAAGCCGGGGAGGAATTTTGAAGTCTCGCTGGTGGAGGCGAGGGCTGGCCTCGGCGTCTAGGCGAGTGTGTGGCTGTTCGAGCAGGCCGGCGGCCTCGCGAAGAAGCCTGGGGCTCAGATGTGATGTCGGGCGGAGAAGGAGTGGTCCTAGGATCGGCAGATTGCGGCTGATGATCCGGGGAGAAGTTAGACTCGTCTTCAGATGGGAAGAGCTGGTGTCGTGACATGATAGCACAAAGTGTGAACAAATATGCTGAATAAACTGTCAAGGGACAGAGGTGGGTTCTGCTGTTATTTATATTGTCCTGAGTTGATTACAGATTGATCTCCACTTGTGCTAATTGGGTTAATTATCTGCACCTGCTCCTCCCGAACCTTGTTAATAAAACATCATATATAACGACAACTTCTCTCTCCCGTGGCATCATGGGATAATAAAGTGTCCATCGTATGCGCACTTCAGAATCTCGCCAGAAGTATTAGGTCATCCGGGTACTTTTCGCCTAAAGTACTTAGTCATAAAAAAGTAAAGGACTTTTCATAAAAAGAAAACAATGTATTTCCTTACAGCGAGAGTGACAGACAAGACAACGCGTTATACTATATATAAAGTCTTAAATACCATATTAAAATACTTTAAGTCTTTAAATTCATTTAAATTGATAATATCACCTGTGTACCTAATTACTGTTTGTGTGATGAGTGCCCAATCTCTGAACAAAAAGGTTTCAATAAGCGCCATCTGCTTGCGATAGCTGTAAATGTAAGCACAACAAAAGCTCATGTTGTTTTCCAAAGACAGATATTGATTACAGTGGTCTGTATCTTAAACCTGCATTGATTGCTTACCTCTACTGTAACTGATTTCCCCACACAGATGTTAATGCTTTGATGTTAAAGCTAGAATGTCCACTAATGTGTTTATTTACAAAAAGGCATGAGTGGAGAAAAACAAGGCAATTTTATTTTTACAAAATTTTCATAAAACTGCAATTTAAATGTTATTTCTATAGGTTATACAGAAAATGACAAAATAAATAGGCTAAATAAGCTGATCTAAAGCATGTTCAATAGTGGTAGCCTAATCTATGAACGGTAGCCTACACCCCCCTAAACTCACAGAAATGGTAAGACCCAAGTCTTCAGCAGCCAATGACACTGACCCTACTAACCCACTAACTGTTTTTTTTTTTACATGTATTTCAACGCATATTTAACGCGCTGATTTGTCACGCGTATTTAACGCCTATTTCACGCACATGAATACACATGAAATACGTGTTGTTGACGTGTTAAAATTCACATGTTTTTGGCGCTCTTGGCTTTCCATAGCCAAGGCAGCGTGTAGATTACGGGTCTACAATAAAAGGGACACATGCAAGCTGTGAAATAATACTGTTTGGGTACGCATTCACAGTCAGCTCCTGAGGGTGCTGGCAGTGTTCATTGAGAAATATCTTGACACGTACATCTGTGCGCTGTCGGATGTTTCTGCCTCGCACCTATTAACTTTCTTCTTAAGGGATGAAAGCCAAATATTGAAATGGCTCGAATCTCGCATTTGCCGAGGCAGCTTGTAGATTACGAGACCATATAATAATACATATTAAAACAGTATTGTCTGGTGATAATGGCTGCATTTAATTCTGAGAAAATTTAAATGATGGAATATTAGTTAGATATTTTAAATCAGCCTACCATTCAGACCATGTTTCACTTATCCAGTGTTTATGGCTGCATTTAATTCTGAGGAATTAAAATGATGAGCAGCGAACACACGCTTTCTATTTAAAATCGTTTTCTATTTTTCCCTGCTGGTCCTTCGCTTCAGGGTATTGAAAACGAGACGAAAATAGCAGGGCTGTCCTCCCCGTGGAGGAATAAGAGCGAATGAAACCGAAAGAGCCTACCCTCTGGGGAGCCCTCAGGAAATCGATGTCTGTATCCCGCCGTCAAGTGCACTTCGGGTCACATCGGTTTCCAGCAAACGCACGCTGCTCTGTCTGCCCCACAGGCTTGCGGCCAGGCAGCTCTCGCATCCACACATCGAGATTCGTTTCGACCAAACTCTGCCGGAAAGCCACTTCAGGGGATTGAGAACGAATCTCGAAAAATACCCGAAATCAGTCTTGAGAGACTGGTTTCCTTAGTAGAATATTTCAAAGCATGGCAAGACCTGCCAAATATTTCTCCTTGGGTCCTTCACACAATAGAGAAGGGTTACAGGCTGCAGTTCGATTCCGCCCACCAAAATTCAGCGGGGTGGTGTGGACTGCAGTTGACCCAGTGCAGGGTCGGGTATTGGAACAGGAAGAAAACTCCCTGCTGGTACAGGAGGCCATAGAGCGTAGAGCCCTGCACGGGCCTCAAATCTAGGCCCGAGCCCGGCCCTGGCCCGAGACGCTCAGGCCCTAGCCCGACCCGTGTCCGACAGCTCATCAGAATTATCAGCCCGAGTCCGACCCGAGCCCGTTTTTTTTTTTTTTTTTTTTTTCTTCACAGCGGCAGACTGCCTTTAAAATATGTCCGTTTTGTTAGTTATGTTTCTTTTCTTTTCATTTCTTTATTAAGCTAATTTAGACAAATGTTGGGAGCATTTAAAAAAAAAAATGACGGCCAAGCAAGCCGAGCCAACAGCGAGTAAAACATGTTTGATCAATTTAGCCTCTCAAATCAACGCTAATACTTTACTCAGCTACAATAAAATCCATAGATGTAAAACACTTCAAGCATATCACACAGACAGTTAGTTTAATGTTTATTTATTAAACCACAGTGAGTAATTTTTTTTTTTAAATACTGAGGCAGGCTCAGGCTGCTCGCAACAGCGCTCGCAAACGAAATGAGCAATAGTCAATCTAAACAAATTAAATAAAATAAATCAAAAACAAACTTGCAGGTTATCTTACCTCAAAAATGCACCACAGAACATGGCCATTCTTTTTTTCCAGTAGTTTCCAACAGTTAAACGAAAATAAAGTCCAATCGAACGAAAAACATCAGACGTTTCCAACAGTTAAACGAAAATAAAGTACAATCAAACGAAAAGTTAGAATAGTCTCTTACAGAGCATCGTGGAGAAAAAGAATATCCACAGTGGAAGATTTTAACCCAGTCCTCTCTTCTATCACTCGCAATTTTTCTCTTAATATTCTCCATTATTTGCACATGAGGTGAATCGTTGGTTGCGCTGACGGGAAACCACTTGTGTGTGCGCGTGCGTGCGTGCGACTGTCATGTCAATGTCAGTGTAAATAATTATAAGATTATGAAAGTTATGAGGTTATTAAATGTCTTTCTATGTTTGTTTTTCTATCGTCGACGTCAGCTTCTCATATTTTTTTTTTATTAATGTCTAAAAATATAAAAAGAAGGATAGCTCAAAAAAGGCCCGAGGCCCGGCCCGCATGTGAACTATGACGTGAAAATTGGCCCGAAGCCCGGCCCTAGGGGCGTAAAAAAGTCGGGGCCCGTCGGGCTCGGGCTGAAATGCAGGGCTCTAATAGAGCGTGTTCCTCCACCGGACAGTTAGTCCGGGTTCTACAGCCGCTACTTCATAGTTCCCAAGAAGGATGGGAGGTTGCGCCAATTTTAGATCTAAGACACTTGAATCGGTCTCTGAGGAGATTCAGGTTCAAGATATTCACTATTCCCATCATCGTGAGTCAGATCAAATCTGAGAAGTGGTTTGTCACGATAGATCTAAGGGATGCATACTTCCACTTATCCATTCTTCCAACTCACAGGAAGTTCCTGAGGTTCGCTTTCGGGGCGAAGCGTTTCCAATAGTGGGTTCTCCCGTTCAGCCTAGCTCTCTCCCCTCGCACGTTAACCAAATGCATGGATGCAGCTCTAGCTCTGCTGAGGCTTCAGGGTATCAAGGTGCTACATTTTATCGATGACTGTCTTATCGCCCAGTCACAAGAGCTGTCAGTTCGGCATCGAGATGTCATCCTTGCCCACATCCAGAGCCTGGGGTTGAGACTCAACACGAAATAAAGCGTGTTGGCACCAGCCCAGAGTACTACGTTCCTGGGAGTGGTGTGGGACTCAGTCACAATGCAGGCACAGATCTAGTCCATCCTGGCCACGGTGACCAGGATAAAGCTAGGCCAAGCCATCACTGTAATATTTTCATAGAGTGTTAGGACTCATGGCAGCAGCGTCCAACGTCATTCCATTCAGCCTGCTGCACATGAGGGCCCTGCAGTTGTGGTTGAAAACCAAGAGGTCTTCCCAGAGTGGGAACCCATTCCGCATGATCAGGGTTACATGCAGATGCCTTAGTTCCCTATCTATGTGGAAAAAAAGCTTGGTTTCTGTCCCAAGGCCCTGTGCTGGGAGCCTCATGTTGCTGGAAAGCCACTTTGACAGACACCTCCCTCACAGGCTGGGGCGCGGTCATGGATGGCAGGGTTCCGAGGAGCTTCCTCCCAGACTTCAGGGGTCACCACGCATGTGGGGGTTCTTCAGGGGGTTCTAAGATTGCACCCTCTATCCAGATTGGCGCATCAGATCCTCTTGTGGCCCCAGTGGAAACCGTTATCTCTCAGAGCAATGCACGTCCCAGGGTACCAGAATCAGACAGCAGACATTCTGTCGAGGCCCGGGCTGAGGCCCGGGGAATGGAGACTTCACACTGAGGTGGTGAAGTCGATATGTGAGAAGTTCAGCCCAGTTGAAGTGGATTTGTTCGCGTCTCGAGGGACGTCCCACTGTCCACTGTGGTTTTTTTCTCACCCATCCAGCCCCATTGGGCCGATCATGGCTGAGGCTACGCCTATACGCTTTTCACCCGATCGCTCTGCTCCCATGTGTTCTAGATAGGCTCCGTCGAGGCGGATCAGCCTACTTCTAGTAGCCCGTACTAGAAGGCCAGCTCCAGTATAGTTTTCAGACATCATAGCACTCCTGGCAGGCCAGCCTTGGCAAATCCTCTGAGGAGGGACCTGCTTCCACATACTGGGGGCTCAATATTTACCCTTAACCAGACCTGTGGAAACTTTGGGCCTGGCCCCTGTGGGGACTCAGTACCTAGAGGCTGGCCTGTCGGCTGGAGTGGTTGAGACCATACTCAGTTCCAGAGCTCCTCCCACAAGGAGATTGTACGGCCTAAAGTTGAATGTGTTTCAATTGGTGTAGGGAGCGTGAGGTGGACCCAGTTAACTGCCCGGTTGACTTCAGTGCTGGAGTTATCCAAGATTGCTTCTCGGCTGGTCTTACCCCATCCACACTCAAGGTGTAAGTGGCTTTCCACGCTCCTTTGGGTTATGGGCCTCTGGGGAGACATCAGCTGGTAGTACGTTTCCTCCGTGGGGCTTGGAGGATGAGACCAGCGGCTCGTACCAGATTTCCCACATTGGACCAGGCAGTGGTTCTAGAAGGACTGGTCAAGGCCCCCTTCAAACTTCTGGAGTCAGCTGAGGCCAAGAACCTTTCCCTCAAGGTAGGTTTTTTATTAGCCATTACTTCTCTGAGGAGAATATGAGACCTTCAGGTGCACTCTATATCTCATGGGTGCCTGGAGTTTGCTATCTTGCATCCCAGGCCAGGCTATGTGCCTAAAGTGCCATCTAATGTGGCACGGCCTACGGTTCTGCAGGCTTTTCATCCTCCACCTCACGTGACGGCAGATGAAGAAAGACGGAATTAGGCATAAATGAAGATTTATGTCCAGAGGTCTTCTTCATGGTGGAAGTCAGACCAGTTGCTGGTGTGCTTCGGGACGCCCAAGAAGGGGCTTCCTGCATCCAAACAGACCATCAGTAACTGGATCGTTCAGGCTATCTATTTGGCCTATCAGGTACGCAGCTTGCCTTCACCTTTGGCCGTGAGGGCTCATTCAACCAGAGGCATGATGTCCTCTAGAGCCTTCCTTTCAGGGGCCCCGATCCAAGAAGTGTGCGATGTAGCAGGATGGGCCACCTCTCATACTTTAACTCTTTAGAACCGGCTATGTTGTCGCTGACACATACCAACAAGCTGTATTCATTTGACCGTAACTCTTCAACTGTTTG
This sequence comes from Squalius cephalus, assembly GCF_949319135.1. NCBI lineage: Eukaryota > Metazoa > Chordata > Actinopteri > Cypriniformes > Leuciscidae > Squalius > Squalius cephalus. The sequence continues at coordinate 21,474,199 of NC_137132.1, read as the reverse complement.
CACTATCAAAACCATTCAAATTGCCCCTGACAGTAGATAACATGCCCTTTTCGTCAATATACGGCTTATTGCGGTAATTTCTGGTAATTACGGTGCTTTCCGTCTGCAAATGACAGCAGTGGGGGAAGGACAGTGGTGGAATGTAACGAAGTATTTGTACTTCGTTACTGTACTTAAAGGACAATTCCGGTATTTAACACTTTGAGTCTATTTTGTAGTTTGTTTTGGATGAACAAGAGTGGTGGACAAAGAAATTTTGTCAATGGTTCCTGTCGCGACTTTTTGACTATTTTAGAATTGCCCATGACCGCATTTGAATGGGAGTCAATGGCCATGCACAAACATGTCCTTAAAACAACCCTTAACGTTCGTTTTCAAAACTGTGCTACTCACCGAGTGGTTAGTGGTGTTCGTTGATGATTAAAAACAAATATATCGGCGCAATGTATGATTTCAATCCGTTTATTTTTCTATAGTGGAACTATTTTTTCAGATACCTCACAACCACGTATAAACTTCCGCAACTTCCGTTGCTCTGCTCACGCTAGCCTTCTGAGGCGAGCATAGCTTTTTTTTTTTTTTTTCAAGAATTATTATAGTTTTTACTAGTTTAATTCTTATCAGGAATTCGTAGGATTTCAGCGTTGAGGCGAGCAGCTTCTGAGAGACAGGAAACTGAGCGAAAAGACCTAAAAGACTACAATCAAATGTAAACAGCATCCTTTCCGTTTCCGTTAGCGCAGTAATATCAACGAGCAATTAGTCCTCCAATGGAAATCAATGGATTTTACAAAATGCCAAATAAAACACGACAGAAACTGTATTTCGCTACGCTACTTGTTTTGGAACATCAACGAACACCACTAACCACTCGGTGAGTTGCACAGTTTTGAAAACGAACGTTAAGGGTTGTTTTAAGGACATGTTTGTGCATGGCCATTGACTCCCATTCAAATGCGGTCATGGGCAATTCTAAAATAGTCAAAAAGTCGCGACAGGACCCATTGACAAAATTTCTTTGTCCACCACTCTTGTTCATCCAAAACAAACTATAAAATAGACTCAAAGTGTTAAATACCGGAATTGTCCTTTAAGTAAATTTTTACGTATCTATACTTTACTTAAGTAAAAAAAATAATGCATACTTATACTTTTACTCAAGTAGATTTTTCAGCAATTATCTGTACTTTGTACTCCACTACATTATTAAAATGCGTGTCGTTACATCCTTCCGAATCTTGCATAAAAAAATTTTGGTCGACTGACGTTTTGGCGTTGCTGGCCAATGCACGTTGAAACAGATCGGAGATCTGATTGGTCAAAGAACTCACGCGCTCAGCGCGCGTTTTGAAACAAGACAAGCGGAACTGATGTAAATCGAAGAAAAGGACACGGTGGACACCAAATATCAAACATGGACGAAGAGCCAACAACGTCGACTGAGCTTGAGCCTGTGCCCTGCAGCTCTGATTCTGAGAGACATCCCTGGCCTTATTTAAGCAAGTTATTTGAATTTAAAGGTTCAAAGAATGACTCCTGGCGTTTTCAATGTGTCAAGTGCCTACCTCAACGCAAAGAACTGTTGGCGTTTAAAAACTCCCCTTCAAATTTGAAGAAACATATAGAGGTAAGACATGCAATGCTAGTTATTAATATTTAAAGGGTAACTAAACCCCTGGTCAGAGCCTGACTCCACCCACTGGCAAATTTGAAAAATGCTAGAAAAGTAGGCAGAGCCCAGTGGAGAGGGGGCGTGTATCTGAGACGTATCTCTTTGCAGGCAAGGGCGTGGTTAGCTGGTACCCTCTGACATCACCGGCCACCATAACTTCCAATAGGAAAATTCAACTGCAGTAGCCACTGTTCAACCTGAAGAGGGCAGCACTCAGACGTTTTTACACCATATTTTGTAAAATTAAAACACTTTAAACACAAATGTCAAAAAAATTACTTGAATCAATGAAAAGCACTAATAAAGCCCCATTCTTACAGATCATTAACTAAAAAAAGTTGGTTTAGGGTTTAGTTACCCTTTAAGTTACAAACTTGCTATGACATGGTGCTATGACTGTTATAGAAAAACGGATGTCAACATAACAAAAATATCACACCAGTATAATATTTGTTAGACGTAAGTTAGTGGTACCCTAACAGGGCAACTTCATTAGCTGATTATTAGCACAGCAGGGACGATAGCTTGCTAGTACGTTACATTTTTGGAGATGAGCAAACTACTGCTATATCTGTACATTCGTAGTTGGCTAAAATAGCTATTTGTTTTGACTCGATGAAAAAATGTTCAAACTTTTTATACGGCCCCTAGCTTCTTTACCATTCAACATTGGGTATTTAGTTGACATTCACAAGTAAGCATGCAGGCAAAACTATATCTTGGTTTGATTCGATTGTGGACAATTTTGCACTATTACAGTTGTTTTTCGTCAATATCATGACATTTTTTTGAATTTGCAAACATATATATATATATATATATATATATATATATATATATATATATATTTAGCAATTTAGCGCGAAAGTATATGCTAATATCAAACCAATTTTACCCGTGTGATATGCTTGGTTGTAAGTGTCAGTAGCTTGTCTTTTTAGTCTAAAGATGTAATCACGTTGGTTTCGCGTTTCAGTGCCCCATACACTGTGGTTTTGTATTAACGTAAATGTAAAATCCTGTAACTTTAGGGTCCAAACTCTTAGTTTAACATGGCAAATACAGTAGCTTTTTGCTTGTGTGGTACTTACATGTTGCCAGTCATAACAAAGTAATATGCTAGTAAGATGTAAGGTTAGTGTTTGCACTTGCACTTAACTAGTAGTGGTTTAGATTAATTCTTGAACCCTTAAAAAATATTTTACATTATGTTGTGAGATTTATTTTGGTTGTAGATTGACTATATTACTAAATACTAATACTACTAATGCTAAACGTGTATTAATTCTGTTGTCACTATCTTTTATAGAGAAAGCACAGACCACTTCTGAAGGAGAACTTGGCAGCAACTTCTTCTAAAAAGAAGGGGACATTGTTTGCTGATGGAGGTTCTTCAATAAAGCAGCGAAAACTTGAGGACATCAAAGCATCTCAGAATGGAGGAAGAAGATGAGTGTTCTGAATATCAGCTTCCAAAGCATCACCGTTGTGCCTGTCATATTCTGAATTTGATCTCAACCGTAGATGCTAGAAAAGCTGAATCAAATGTTATGTACAAGAAGATATCTCGTGCAGCATTTGCCAAGTGCTCAGCTCTTTGGAATAAGAGTGCCCGGTCATCTACAGCTGCAGAGGTTATTGAGAGGGAGTGCAAGCTGCAATTGATCCGTCCAGTTCAGACCAGGTGGAACTCTCTCTTCCTTGCAGTTGAGCGAATACTGAGGATAATTAGGGAAAGTGGAGAAGGAGCAGTCAGAGCAGTGACCATTGCACTTAAAGTCCCAATGTAAGTTTGTCATGGAGCAGATACGTAGTTGTGATGTGGTAGGCTATTGATTGTGTGAAATAATGTTGTTTACTAATGATTTACTCCATTTAATTGAACTGCAATAGTGTAGCCTATGCTTATCATGCTGACATTATGCATGTTCTCACATGGTGTTTTACAGGTTCAGCCCTGCAGAACTTGCTTTCTTGTCTGACTATGCATCAACCATGAACCCAGTCTCTAAGGCACTCAACATATTGCAGGGAGAGGTGGATGTCCACATGGGATGGCTGGTATAACGCTCCTAACTGTGAAGCTGGACCGCCTCCAAACTTCATCCAAGTTCTGCCAGCCACTGATCTCTGCTCTTCAGGAAGGAATACAGCAGCGGTTTGGAAAAATGATGAATGACCCAGAACTCATATCTGCTGCAATTTTACTTCCTAAGTTTCGCACATCATGGACAAGCAATGAAAACTTGCTAAAGTTGGGTAAGTCATTTAAATAATTTCTTTGTCAAGCATTCATTTGTTAATAGAATAATGGGTAGTGGTTCATTTTAACCAATATATGTTATTTTCAAAGCTAACTGGTATTTTAAAAGGCTAGACAGAAATACTCTTCATTCATGTTTGGATTTTTTTTTTTTTTTTTGTGCAGGCATGGACTACATCAAGACACACATGGAGGAAGAGCCAGCCTTATCATCACCTGGTAGCCATTCTGGATCTGAGGAGGAAGACTTTTTTGGCCTTATGAAGGGAAATGTCCACGAAACCACAAAACAGTTGGATGCCTATCTGGCCAACACTTCTACCTCAATGGACGTACTCAAGTCAGTGCCCACAGTTTTTAATTTGTCCCTGAAGCTCAACACACCATTGCCCGCATCAGCAGCATGCGAACTAATGTTTAGCACAGCAGGGCACATTTTTTCTGCAAAAAGAGGCAGGCTAGGATCAAAAAGCTTTGAGAACCAAATTTTGTTGAAATTGAACAAAAACTATTGGTAATGTTATGCGGAACCAAATACAGTATTAGGGCTCTAATACTCTCATGTTCTATAGGGGCATTTTGCCCTTTTGACCTTTGATTGCCTGGCCAAAATGTTTATTTGAAGGTCCTTTGTTTTTAAGTTTCTCATCGTAACATCTGCCTTTATATTGACTTCATTGTTTTTCACATAGATTCTGTTTTTTTTTTGTCCTGTTAATGTTAGGTTGATCAGAGTTCTAAATAGCAATATTGCTTGCATGTTTTAAAAGAAGCACTCACCCTTGTCAAATTTTGTTTGGTGCTTATTTTTTTCTCATTCTAATGTGTTATACATTATTAGCCTAATGCTTTTGGATTTTCTGTAATCAATGGAGTATAAGCCTCAAATGCAGTTTTAGCTACGTTTTCCCCATGCAGGCCAAGGTAAAGGACTAAAGCAACTGTTGTTGAGCAGAATAAACTGGTCATACAAATTTGATTAAAGTGTTCAGAATAACACTCACCTGTGTACTTTTGAGTTTTTTTACTGCTCTTAATAGTATAGTAAAAATAAAATAAATTGTATGTCATAATTGGCTTAGCTTAATTATTATTTAATGAGTAATAAGTAAATAACCAGATTTGTACAGTGTGTCAGTATTGCAGAGAGCTTGCACAACAACCCTTTCCAGTACACAATAGAAATTGTTTGTGATTATTACAATTGAACAGCCCAGACATTGAGACAACTGATTGTGTACTTTTACTTAAAAAAATACTTTAAAGTAAATTTAAAAGTATGTACTTAGGACTTTTACTTAAGTAAGATGTTGATCTAGTTATTATACTTTTACTTAAGTATATATTTTGCAGGGTAGTTGTACTTTTACTTAAGTACTAAACTTAAGTACTTCCTCCACCACTGGGGAAGGAAGGATTTAAACAGAGAGATACGAAGCGTGGCAGGTTAGGGTGTTTTGGATTGCATAAAATAATAAAAGAAACAAACAAATACATGGCAAAAGAAGTCTTAGACAGCAAAAGAAGGGATTGGGATGATTTTTAATGAAACTTGGGAAGCAGATGGCCGTTACACTTTCATGTATCTAAGCATGTAGTGAGTGACTGTGTATGTGTGCATGCCTATGAATGCGTGCATTTGTATGTGTGCCTGTATGAAAAAAAGTGTCCTAAATGAAAATTGTGCAACCCAATGTCACAAAAAAGACTTGTATATATGTATTATAGTTCATTTTTCAACTTTAAAGTGTTAGTTTCTTTCATTCATGATTTTTTCTGTTTTTTTTCTAAATAAAAATCAGTCAATTTATTCTCGGTTTTTTTTTTTTGTTTGTTTTTTTGTCTATTTAAATTATATTTACAAACTCCCCACACAGAATAATGGTCAATAACTGTAATTTGTTGAAAGCTAATCTTTCTTTGAAAAAGATGACACCTTGCACATTAAGATAGCACATTGTTTTAGAATTGTACAGTCCAAAAATCAAAATATGTGAAAAACTCCTATTTTAGCTCCAGGTTCTAAAGGGTTAATCAGATTCTATAGCCTGGACATTCCTTCTACGCCAGGCACTCTAGTGCTCTCGTCCTAAGTGTGCCTGTGCGCAGCTTCACACTGGGACAGGCAGGGCTTGTTGTGGCATAGTGGGTACTCTTTCCCCAAAGTGTCGTCATTGACGCAGTTCGAGTTCCTATGAAAGGGAATGTCTCGGGTTATGACTGTAACCCATGTTCCCTGAGAAGGGAACGAGACACTACGTCCCTTCGCCACGCCTTCCCCTGCCTGGGAGTGACTTGCTTCATCACAGAAGCTAACTCTGTTGTGTGCCGGCGTCCCTTTGTAGCTTTCGTGTATGCCGTCACATGTTACGTCATGACCCCAGCACCAATTAGGATTGGATTAGTTTCATTCATACTTCTGATACGTTATGCTAAGGGCGTTCCCCAAAGTGTCGTCATCGACGCATTGTCTCGTTCCCTTCTTAGGGAACAGGGGTTACAGTCGTAACCCGAGACATTCTTTCACCATTCCCGGTCTCTAACACACACTCATAGCGTTTGTCGTGGTCTTACAGATGTCAGAGCAGAAACGAAAGCTGATGCTCTCTGTATGTTTTTCCGACGTCTCTGTGCACGTTCATATGTAAATTGCGCAAGCTTACTTTGTCCATTAGATTGAAAGATCTAAAAAAAAAAAAACATACATTTATACACCCATAGACCCTCCCCTCAAAAAAATCAGTAAAGAAGTGACGGATTAAAAAAATGGGTCTGCCTCATTTACTTGTCCATTCGACCAAAATGCATCTTAATACCTGGTATAAACTGGCCCAAAGGTTCATAAACATTCCCTCCGAAAGTTTAGGTTGCCATTGGCTCACTGACCCCATGGAGGATTGACCTCCACAGAAGTTAAAGGCCACAGTCCCAGTGACCCTCCCTCTCTTCCTTCCTTCTCCTGATTGCTGTTTGTGTGAAAAGACTGGAGACATCCAGTCCGACCGCGGGACCTTTCCCCTGGTGCGCAGCTGGAGGGCCCTCAAGTTACTACTATTTTAACTTCCTTGTCAACAACTGAGTCAGGCTAACATCGCAAATTCATCATCATTCTTCACTCAACGCTGAAGAAATTGATTGCAACTTCAACACCATCGAACTTCTGAACTATTAAAGGGATAGTTCACCCAAAAATGAAAATTCTGTCAGTAATCACTCACCCTCATGTTGTTCCAACCCCATAAGACTTTCGTTCATCTTCGGAAGACAAAGTATTCTGAAAAAGAAAGTATAAAAATCGAGTGTATGTAGACCTCTAACGACTGTTTTAAAGACAGCTCATTATTTCCATTCAGTCCACCCTCTCCCTTCTGGGGTCCTTCCAAAGCCACGCCCCCAAAACACATGAACGCGCGACTCCGACAGCTGAGCTGGAAAACGCATAATTTACCTGAGACGAGCGGAGAGGAAGGAGCGCAGTGCATGTAGCATCATGTCAGAATCACATGTAATAAAAAAATCTAACTTTATCATTATGAATATAAACAAATAAGATGTATTTTAGTAGCCTACTCACTATCAAGCTATCATATCGATATTGGTAAAGTTTAAAATATATATTTTTTGATTCGCTAACGAGCTAGTTATAACTATAAGGCAAAGCTAAAAACAGGTTGCATTGATACACGTTTTTCCATTTCCATTAGTTGCACTGTGATGAAGATGAATTTTGTGTAATATTCATAACATATAACGTTAGGCCTACTAGCTGTTAAACATGTATTTTGTTATGTAAAGTTCCCCCCACAGCGGAGCCTGCCGTGAACGTGCAGGCCAGTAAACATGCAGGGTCACCGATGACGACGGGTAAACAGTTATGGCACATTCACTGGTAGGGACGAAATGCTTTACATTGACTGGCCTGCCCATACTTTGACTACAAACTTGGTCCTCAAATCATTACGTATTATGCAATACATGTAATGTAACTTTATAACGTTGCACTCTTTCTATGAGTTATAAATAGCTAGTAAGATAATATAACGGTAACTAACGTTGCAGTAGGCTATGTAAATAATTATTCTAGCGATATGTAATGCTAAATAAGGTTTGCTAGTACATTATTTTAGCAACATGACAAGCCAGTGAATTAGCAGGTTTCAATTGTTGCTTTGCACAGTGCGTGACATTTTATCTGTATGTTATGCGGCTAGAGTTTTAACACTGAGTCAATGGGCTCCGACACGCTTGTTTATCGTCATCGGTCTTTTTCCGTTTACCTGTCTTTGTTGTATGAGCAGGTTCCACTCGAGAAATTGGTAGTTTTGGTTGTTTGTCCGCCATTAGCACAGCTGCTCGGCACACCGGCAATCTTGATTTTGAATGACGGTACGCGCTGTGCAAGAGAGGGACGATCAGCGCGTACGAGAACTTGATTGACACTGCTAAGACACTCCTCCTGGCTCTGAAGGCATCTGATTGGTTCTTTACACTCGGACCGAGTGGCAGTGATTGGTCAGAGTTTTTACTGTCCTGCAGCTGCTACAGAGGTCTGATTGTTTTCATTCCTTTTTCTGAACACATAATGTATTGACTACTCTCAGGATGGAAGGACCATTTCACCCAGTATATAAAAAAGTGTTTCTGAACAGGATTACCTACCCTAGCTTTAATAACTTTTCTTGGGGCGGCAAGTTTCGATCCCATAGAAGCCTACGGAGGAGTGAGCCAGCTCTTAGATTTCATCAAAAATATCTTAATTTGTGTTCTGAAGATGAACGAAATACTTACGGGTTGGAACAACATGAGGGTGAGTGATTACTGACAGAATTTTCATTTTTGGGTGAACTATCCCTTTAAGACTTTCTCCTGGACTGCATCTGAACACTTATTCAACAGCTGAGGCATTGCATGCCATGTATCATAAATTCAACTTACTAAACAGTGGTTTAGTATAAGCTGTAGAGCCCTTGTTAACAAGGTGCTTTGAACTAAGAAACTGTTCTGGTTCTGTTCAGGTGGTTGACTGACTCTTTTCCATAGCTTCATTCTCCTGTCTCTATTTAGGTTTCATTCAGTCACTTTCACTTTCCATTTTACCCATGTATGCATGATTGTGTGTATGTGTTTGTTTAGATTAGTTATGTGTTCATGATTTAGCTAAATCAACTTTTGTTCACATTCATGTGAGTTTAGATTCTGGTCACTGCTTGTAAATCAACTTTTATGATGTGATTCTGTGACCACGAAATATATCCTTTCTGAGAGTTGATAGACGATCAATACCGTGTGTTCGCTGGACGAACAGAATAATTTATTGTAATATTATTTCAGCAAATAATTCGATTACGGACTAAGAACTTCAAGGTTATTTTGTCACTGTCCCTGGAGCAACTGCGTCATCTGCATTTCGCCCCATAGTCTTCATAATTTACATGTCTGATATAAACAAACTGTGACAAGCACATCTCAGTGTAAGGAGCAGAATGCACTTTAACAGTAGCCTGTGAAACAGGTGTGGCAGGTTGTTTCTCTTTATTATTTATTGTTATTTGTAAAATTATCCTGTTATTATCATTATAGTGTATTTTAGTAGTAGTATTGGAGTATAAAATCAAAATACTGTTTTATTTTAAAAGTGTATTTTTAAAGCTGTAAATATTGTATTGATATTAAATGCAAAAAAATTCTTCACACAGAAGATGAACAGGCACACAAAGAGATTTCTATAAGGACTAATATTCATCATGTCAGTGGGAAACATCAGCTTTGTAAAAGAATTTGTCATAGTTGGCTTTCCTGGACTTCAGCCTCATTACTATGGCCTTGTATCAGCACTTCTGTTTTTTGTCTATGTGTCTACTTTGATGGGAAATGCTGTATTTTTTACATTGTTTGTAATGACTAAGAGCCTCCAGAAGCCTGTTTATTATTTCATTTTAAATCTTGTTATTTGTGATGTACTATTCAGCACCACAGCATTACCAAAGATAATTAGCAGGTATTGGTTCCAAGATGGAACCATTTCGTTCTTGGGTTGCTTTGTTCAGATGTTCTTTGTGCATTATTTAGGTGGTGTCTGTTCATTAATTCTAGCAGTAATGGCTATAGATCGCTATGCAGCAATATGTTACCCACTTCAATATCATAGTATCATGACAAACAGAAATGTACTCATTTCAATCCTTTGCTCTTGGGTTTTGAGTTTAATAGCACCCTTAATGATAGTCATTCGAGCATACCCTATTCCTTATTGTGCAGAAAACACCATTATACACTGTTACTGTGATCATGTTTCCATTACAACACTGGCATGCACAGACAGAGCACTGTATAGCGTTCCAGCCCTCATCAGTGCCCTTGTAACATTGATGGGGTCTCTTGCTGTTATAATTTTCTCATACTTTTCCATCTTTGTGGCAGTTATACGAATTTCAAGCACTCGAGGAAGGATGAAGACTTTCTCCACCTGCAGTCCTCAGCTCATCATAATTGCTCTCTATTTTCTACCCAGGTGTTTTATTTATTTGTCTGGCAACATCGGCATAAAGTTCAGTACAGATTTGAGATTAGTCATTATTATGATGTATAGTCTGTTACCACCCATGATCAACCCTCTCATTTATTGTTTAAGAACGGAAGAGGTAAAAAAGATTTTAAGAAGACAATTTCAAAAGAGGCAAATCGGTATTTCTTTATGTTTCTGATCTGCTATATTTAAAAGGATAGTTCACCTAAAAATGAAAATTTTGTCATCATTTACTCACCCTCAAGTTGTTCCAAACCTGTATGAGTTTCTTTCTTCTGTTGAACACAAAATAAGATATTTTGAATAATGTTGGTACCCAGACAGTTGACAGTAGCCATTGAAAAAAGAACAATCTGAGGGTGAGTAAAATGACAGATTTTTTTTTCTTTTTTCTTTTTTTCTTTAATAAGTTAGACCAAAATTTTGCAGAAGGAAATGTGTTTATATAATGTTTATACACCTTTATATGATTTCCACATACGCACCAGATAACTAGACATATATATATATTTTTTTTTTTCCTTTTCTTTAGTAAATCTGTATTTATACATCATTTATTCAATAAGGCTTCCAATGTCACCATTCTACTGATGGATAAAGTTGGAGCATCATGGTGCTCAAAGCAACTCTCACATTTAGGCAGGCAATGAAAACAGCAAAAAACAACAGAAGCTTTTGAACTACATGTGGGTAGAGGTGGTTGGAATACATTGTTATTCAGTACATCACACATCTGCTGTAATGTTTTATTAAACTCCTTTGGGGTTAAGCAAAACGTTACCGGACCAACTCATCGTTTTAATCATACACTCGATTTAATTATATCACATGGAACCGATCCAACCGATATAGATATCATTCCACAAAGTGTTGATGTAACTGACCATTACATGGTAACTTGCATATTATGTACCCCTGTAATATATCATGCTGCGCCGCGTTATCGATTAGGCAGAAAAATCCTTCCATCCACCATAGATCATTTTTCAAATTGCTTATTGGATCTGTCTCAGCTGCTTAGTGAACCCAAACAAACAGATGAACTAGAGGAACTAACCAGGACTATGAGCACCATTCTCTCTGGAAAATTGGATATTGTTGCACCTATTAGACTAAAAAAGGTCAGAGAGAAAATTAAAGCACCATGGTACAACAATACTACGCGTGTTCTAAAGAGAGAAACCCGTAATTTAGAGCATAAATGGAAACAAACTAATTTAGAGGTTTTTAGAATCGCGTGGAAAGACAGTACGTCACGTTATGAAAAGGCCCTAAAAGTAGCCAGGGCTGAGCACCTCCGCAAACTAATAGAAAATAACCAAAACAATCACAACAGTTTTTATTTAACACCGTGGCTAGACTAACAAATAAACAAGCGTCACCTGAACAAAATATTCCGTGACAGTTTAGTAGTAATGATTTCATGAATTTTTTCACTGAGAAAATAGAAAACATCAGAACCACAATTGTAAACGTTCAATCCTCAATCGCGCCTTATAACTCAGCCTCGATTATCACCCCGCAAGAACAATTACAGTGCTTTACAACTATAGAACAAATAGAGTTAAATAAACTTATCACTTCCTCTAAAACAACAACATGTTTATTAGATCCCATACCAACTAAACTACTGAAAGAAGTGTTACCTATAGTGGAAGAGCCTCTCCTCAATATTATTAACTCATCTTTATCTTTAGGTCATGTTCCAAGAACATTTAAACTGGCAGTTATAAAACCACTCATTAAGAAACCACAATTAGACCCAAATAACCTAGCAAATTATAGACCCATTTCAAATCTTCCTTTTATGTCTAAAATACTAGAAAAAGTTGTGTCTACCCAACTAGGCTCTTTCTTACAAGAAAATGACATCTATGAAAAGTTTCAGTCTGGTTTCAGGCCGCACCATAGCACTGAAACTGCGCTCATTAAAATCACAAATGATTTACTCTTAGCTTCTGACCAAGGCTGTATCTCAATACTAGTTTTACTTGATCTTAGTGCTGCGTTTGATACTATAGATCACACAATACTCTTAGATCGACTACAAAATTATACTGGTGTTCAAGGACAAGCATTAAGCTGGTTCAGATCATACCTATCTGACCGATACCATTTTGTCTATTTAAATGGAGAAAAATCGATCATAACTCCAGTAAACTATGGAGTGCCGCAAGGATCTGTGTTGGGCCCTCTATTATTCTCAATAAATATGCTGCCACTTGGAAACATTATAAGGAAACATGGAATTAGTTTCCATTGTTATGCTGATGACACTCAAATATATATTTCATCACGGCCGGATGAAAACGCTAAATTATCCAAATTGACAGAGTGTGTTAAAGATATAAAAGATTGGATGACGCGCAATTTTCTTTTATTAAATCCAGACAAGACAGAGGTAATACTTATCGGTTCAAAAAACCGCCCACAAAACCTCTCACAATACAACTTTAACATAGTAGGATGTCCTGTTACTTTATCCTCTACAGTAAAAGACCTGGGTGTTATACTTGACTGCAACCTGTCTTTTGAAAATCATATTTCATATGTTACAAAAACAGCCTTTTTCCACCTTAGAAACATTGCTAAGCTACGTAATATGCTATCTGTTTCTGATGCAGAAAAGGTAGTTCTTGCGTTCATGACCTCGAGACTAGATTACTGTAATGCTTTATTAGCTGGTTGTCCTGCATCCTCAATAAACAAGCTACAGTTAGTCCAAAATGCCGCCGCTAGAGTTCTTACTAGATCAAGAAAATTTGACCATATAACACCAATTTTAACATCACTGCATTGGTTACCTATAAAGTTCCGTATTAATTACAAGGTATTGCTACTGACTTATAAAGCCCTAAACGGCTTAGCTCCAGTTTATTTAACGGATCTTCTATCGCCCTATAATCCATCGCGTTCTTTAAGATCACTAAATTCGAGGCTTTTGGTCATACCTAGGATATCCAGATCAACCAAAGGAGGGAGATCATTTTCACATTTAGCTCCAAAACTCTGGAATAGTCTTCCTGATACTGTTTGTTGCTCAGACTCGCTCTCCCAGTTTAAAACTAAATTAAAGACGCATCTCTTCAGCCAGGCATTCATATAATATTTTTAATCTTACAGTTAAGTCCGGTCTCTAGTTCATAAACGCCAGAGGAGAACTGGCCCCCGACTGAGCCTGGGTTCTCCCAAGGTTTTTTTTTTTCTCCATTAGGTCACCTGATGGAGTTTTTCGGTTCCCTGCCACTGTTGCCTTTGGCTTGCTCAGTTGGGGATACTTAATTTAATTAATCAATCAACAATACTACTGATCAGCATTACCAAACGTGGACGTTTTACACTAGAAACAAACACTGATGTACTATTTTATTTAATACTGTGAAGCTGCTTTGATACAATCTGTATTGTGAAAAGCGCTATATAAATAAAGATGACTTGACTTGACTTGACTTAATGTCAACATGCACCAGATTGTCGTTCTTCTATCGAATTTCATCTAAAATAAAATTAATCCAGCATTAAAAGTAGCTACTATTAAATGCATAAAATATTTGGTCCTGTCTAAGAGATCTCAACCTTCTTGACTATTTCCAAGAATTAAAATAAAGTCATCATTTTTATATAATATGAATTGTATGCATCCTGTTGTTTTAATAGCTAACCAGTGTTGGGGGTAATGCATTACAATATAAGATTACTTTTTTGATGCAACTAGTAAAGTAAGAATAGTTACTTAACTAACTAGTTATTTTAGTTAGTTATTAAACTAGTTATTAGTTCACTAGTTAAACTTAGTTATTTTAAGTACTTAAAATTAGTAAGTAATTTATAAAAATACACATTAATATTTGAGTTATTTTATAAAATAATTTATTTTCAGTTTAATTCCTTTGCTTAGACATTTTTAAAACTACTGAATTAAAATTCTCTCTCATCTTCACAAAGTACTCACTTCCAACAGTAGTCACTTCAAACGGAGAAAAACATGCGTTGTACAGTAGGGAGTCAATATAACCCGTAATATTAAGAGATATTTTGAATGGCATACATAGCTCTAGGGTCCAGGAAATATTCTCTGTGGTCAGAATATAATATTATTCTAAATGTGTTTTTAAAATAAAATTAATATGTTTGTTATATAGGCTAGGCCTATATTGTTAATTACATTATTGCACACACACACACACACACACACACACACACACACACACAAAACACCTGCAAGGCCTGGAAAAGAGCGAGCCTTAAGCCAGGTGACAAAAAGTATCGCAAAAGTACTATAACATTATTTTCCATAAAAAGAAAATATGTAACAACACTGGCTGTAGCGCACAAGTTGAATGGCTTTTGCAGACATCCCAACCTTCAAAAAGTCATTTCATTTCATTTTTTTCAGTCATTTCATTCCATTCAGTCATTTTCACGCATAACCATTTCTAGGGTTTACAAAGAATGGTGTGAAAAGGGAAAAACATCCAGTATGCGGCAGTCCTGTGGGCAAAAATGCCTTGTTGATGCTAGAGGTCAGAGGAGAATGGGCTGACTGATTCAAGCTGATAGAAGAGCAACTTTGACTGAAATAACCACTCGTTACAACCGAGGTATGCAGCAAAGCATTTGTGAAGCCACAACACGCACAACCTTGAGGTGGATGGGCTACAACAGCAGAAGACCCCACCGGGTACCACTCATCTCCACTACAAATAGGAAAAAGAGGCTACAATTTGCACGAGCTCACCAAAATTGGACAGTTGAAGACTGGAAAAATGTTGCCTGGTCTGATGAGTCTCGATTTCTGTTGAGACATTCAGATGGTAGAGTCAGAATTTGGCGTAAACAGAATGAGAACATGGATCCATCATGCCTTGTTACCACTGTGCAGGCTGGTGGTGGTGGTGTAATGGTGTGGGGGATGTTTTCTTGGCACACTTTAGGCCCCTTAGTGCCAATTGGGCATCGTTTAAATGCCACGGCCTACCTGAGCATTGTTTCTGACCATGTCCATCCCTTTATGACCACCATGTACCCATCCTCTGATGGCTACTTCCAGCAGGATAATGCACCATGCCACAAAGCTCGAATCATTTCAAATTGGTTTCTTGAACATGACAATGAGTTCACTGTACTAAAATTGCCCCCACAGTCACCAGATCTCAACCCAACAGAGCATCTTTGGGATGTGGTGGAACGGGAGCTTCGTGCCCTGGATGTGCATCCCACAAATCTCCATCAACTGCAAGATGCTATCCTATCAATATGGGCCAACATTTCTAAAGAATGCTTTCAGCACCTTGTTGAATCAATGGCACGTAGAATTAAGGCAGTTCTGAAGGCGAAAGGGGGTCAAACACAGTATTAGTATGGTGTTCCTAATAATCCTTTAGGTGAGTGTATATATAAAGGCATAATATATATTTTCTATAGGCCCATGCAATTACTTGTTAATTATGTTAAAATATGTAGATTACTTTGACTATTTATAAGCTGCATGTACTATTTATGTAAACTGATTTTATTTATATTCCATTGGAACTTTAAACAGGAGTTTGTTGTTTTCATGTAGCCTTGGCAACTAGCCGGCCTGAATAATATGCACATGAAATGAAACTTGTTGAATTCACCTCAACATGTCTTTTACAATCATTTAACCCGCCATTGGCAATGCTGAAGTCACTGTTACAAGCTGTACAGCGTGCAAGACTGTCATTATGTTTTACTCTTATACAGGGCTGCCAACTTTTGAGTTTAGCTTGAAGTGAGATTTTTTTTGGGGGGGGGGGGGTTGGGGGGGGGTATGTAAAAACAAATATTGCATCACAGTAAGTGTAATTGTGATTGTCAAAACATTTGGTAACTAAATAGAATTTTATGAAGTTTAGTGACAACATGTTACAATGTTTACATTGTACAATGACTGGTAGGATACAGTTTTTATTATTGCTTGACAAAAAATTCAAGATTTTCATCAAAGATTTCCATTCTTGTGATTTGATTCCGATTTTGATTCAATATTGACTAATTTGGATACATGTTTATTTAAAATTTTATTTAAAAAAATAATCTCACCTAATGCTGTAAACATGGAGGACCTAATCTGCTGGTATTATTAAAGGTTAAAAATAACAAATTGAATTAAATATAATGCAGTTTTTGTTATAATAACAATTATTTAATGGCATAAGTAAAAATATAATAAATATGTAATATAGTGCTCAGCAAAATCTCTTCTCAAGCTATTTTTTCTATTCAGTTAACATGCTATGGTCATTAAATGCCTTTCCTGAGGTAAATGTAATGTTATGTGACATAATTGTTCTCCTGCTGTTATATATTGACCTCTTTCAGTGGTTGAAAAACACTAATTGGATCGATATTATGTATACTTTCGGTAAGTTGTACTGCATCTTTAAATAAAAAAGTAACAGATGATCGGTTCACGTGCACTTGAACTGAGGCGCTCAGCGATCTGTCACGTCACATTTACAAGCGCCAAACGTATTTTTGTCTGAATTTCGTAATAAAATTGACGGAATCTAAGAGCTGAGAATTAGTTTAATATTAAAAGTACCTCTTTGCTCCGCAATTTTTCTGTGCGTGTGGCGTGAGAGCGTGTGAAAAGTGTCAATTGCGTGAGTCTCACACTCAATGCGTGAGAGTTGGCAGCACTGTCTTATAAGACAGGGGTACACTTTCGTGTAGTCTAGCGTAAAATGTATCTTATACTTTAGTTTTTTGTGGCACTCTCCCTCTGCCATGGCGCTCCTGTTTCTAGATACACTGAACTGATTAATTCGGTTCGGGAGAAGAGATAAAAGCCCGCCCACAGTGACAATTGATTGGTTGATTTACCGAAACAGGCCAATCAGGATGCTCTCTAGTAGGGCTGTACTCAACCAAAGAAAATCTTGGTCGACTGAAGTCCTGAAATTTTCGACTAAAAATCGACTAAAATCGACTAAAAATGACGTTAGAAAAAAAAAACGTTAAATTAATTAGATGCGCACTGTGCGCAGTACTTGGTAGCCTTGTTGTCCGCCTAAATGAATTATAAATAAACATAAACAACTAGTAGGCTATTTGCAGTATATTAAATCGTTTTTGACCTAATTATTTTGACACTCGAGTCTGTCAGCTCTGACAGCGCTGCATCACGTGCACCTGCGCAATATCATAGCTTATGATTTCCGAAAATAGTACTATATGTTGTCAACTAGTGATATCATCACAAGAACTGTTGAGGAATATGCAACATAATTTAGACAATTATTTTTGTCATATGTTATAATAATAAGTTATATTGTCAGACACTATCATTTCACCGTGCATGTCCTCGCACCGAGCGAGGCTGAACATGAGCTCAGCTTCGCAGCTGAGACACGTATAGACTATTAACTTAAAGCTTTTACTCTTAATAAACACAAAAGGCACGTCTACTTTAATAAAAAAATAATATTTATTAAACAAACCAGATCAAGAGCAGAAACGAAATAAAGTGCATAACTGAAAAATAAAGCATCCTAGGCTCAAAACTAACACAACCAACAGCACAGCGCAATGGCGCATTAGGCTCCAAATAAAAAATAAAAAAGTTAGGTTATCACACTAAAACATTGAAATATGCAAATTCTGATATGTTCATAGCCTACTCAAAACAGACAGGGCAAGCTAACACAGACAAGTGAGCTTACCACTTTTAGATGTCATGTTTGTCGTCAAGCTGTGGAAAACTGTTGCTTGCAAACTTTGCATTCGACCTTTTTCCTGTCATCAATTTTAACAAAATGCTGCCACACTGTCGATTTCTTTGTTGTTGACATGTTAGAAGAGGACTGACTAAACGCTCTCACAATTAAATAAATAATATTCAGCATCAAACCTTCTACGCTCGACGCTCTCTCTTGGGTTGAACTAATCCAAAAAAGGTGAAAACAAGGGGGTGTTTTGAAGACAGACTGTTACAGTGAAACAAGGGTACTCTGAAAACACCCCCATTAGCAGTTAGTGCTTTCCACCTGATGAAATGAGCGCGCCTCAGCGCGGCAAAACTGATGAAATAAACGCGGCAGAAAATCGACCAATCAGAATTTTGGTCGAACCAGAACGTATCGACCAACTAATCGACTAATCGACTAGGACAGTACAGCCCTACTCTCTAGCTTACATGAGCTTCATGAGGCACATACGCGCATGGTCTCTCGCTCTCGCTCCTTCTCTGCCGTGCGCGCGCTACACGGTTTGGAACTCGCATGCGCGCTCTTGCTCGCTCGCTCTAGATTCCGGGAGATTTTAACTCATTTGCGGGCATCAGGGAGCCGCTATCAATATGCGGGAGACTCACGGAACTTCTGGGAGACTTGGGATGTCTGCTTTTGTGGGTGCTTAATGGTGTTTGGTTCTATTTCACTGTTCCTGACCGCCATAGATGGTGGAAGGAGTCACGTCTCATGCATCACAACGAAAATTTCATATCAATTCAGTCACAGGTGACTTACAACAATGTCAGAAGCTATATCAGCTTCCGATTACATCACGGTCGGCCTCTTTGTCATTCTCGCGGAGAGATCTCGTTCGAGTGTGCACAGCTTTTGGGTTGGCATTTGCTCCCCGCTGTAGCACACCTATGGAGAAAACAAAGAAACGCAATTTTGCGTTGGAGTTTATTGGATTCATCATTGGATTACATCGCAGTCATCTTTGGATATTGGATTGGATTGTTTCAGACCCATTGGTTATCCAGGATCTTCACAAACACGGTGTTCTGGCCACTGTAGTTGTTGCGAGTGTTGTGAGAACTTATTGGTTAACCAGGATTCTTGTTTTCACCGCGTGTAGCCTACATTAGGTAGTCAACCAGAATGCCTATCACCGCCGCGCTAGCTGCCGCAACAAAAATAAACCAGTCATTCACGAAATGACCACCAGGTGGTGCAAATGGACATTTTGCAAAACAGCAGCAATTGCCGCATTTTGAAACATAAAGCCTTTATATTTTCGCCTGGCTCCGCAGCGTGAGTCTCCACAAACTGTGCGCGCACCTCCCAAATGGACAAGGCGCTTATAATCGAAGCGATCGCCGTTGTACTATTTTGTGAAACGACAGGGGGCGACTCAAGTAATTGTCCTCTTAACCATCAGGAATCAACGGTGAGAAGAATAAAGGTCCACACGTGACAATGTTTATTTTAGTACATCACCACCAATACCACACTACAAAAAGAATCGTGTAAAATCCAGTAAACCCTGAGATTATTACTTGTGACATTAGAACAAAATATGTGGATATAAAAACATGTATGTAGGCAATACAACTAAAATAACAATCTCTTAAATGTTTTCTAATTTCATTAAACATTTCATTAAGTTTCGGGGGGGGGTTGGTTCCATTTGGTCTAAATATCCCTGCTTCTGCTGAATTATTTTTTCATAATATACACTTCACCAATAGACCATATAAAATATATAAAATAAAGATATGCAACATGCACGTTTAAACAACAAACAATAAAATCAGAACCATCGCTTCTGCTCCTGTATTGAGAGATAATACAGAATGCATCGCGTTTCTGTAGCGATCTTGGTTCCAGTGGCCTTAATGCATGCTCGGCTTTTCAAAATGTCACAAAGCGTTTTGGAATTGTTTTGAATGAAATGTTGAAATTTATAATTAAGTATAAAGTTTATAATTAAAGTATTTTGGTGCACCACGCAGAGTTGTTCTCAAAGCTCCGCATTGTTCTAAAATCTGGTTTTATTCTCGCATGTTGAATTAGTATTCGACAGACGTGGCGGCCCTTTCATTTGGACAGCTTTCGACAGCTAAAACAACTTAAAGGTTGTATCAGTGATTTCAGGCCCCCCCCAAAAAATGATCACATTCATCTAATCTTTCCTAACGATCAGCTAGCTGCCCGCCCCATAAGCATGCCGTCAAAAAAACGCGTCTCTGTAGGCAGCCTAGGCTCTGAGATCTGCACACAAAAACAAATGGTTTCACCAACCACTCAAAACCAAAACAAATAGTGTTCCAACCAATCACCGACAGGGGGAGGGTGTTGTGAGGTTTTGAGCCAGCTTCTTCTTCAGCTCCGACTTCGCGTGCAACCGTACACGAGCACAAAACCTCACAACACCCTCCCCCTGTCGGTGATTGGTTGGAACGGTGATTGGTGAACGACGAATAGGAATCTCGCTAGAGAGGCCAATCTACTTCGAGTGAAACTAAAACAAGCCAATACACATTGGCGTGCAATCATTTGCATCAGCTGTGCAGCCTCGCAGCGCGGGTATTTAACGAGCAGCTTCAGCGATTGCACTTCAGCTTTTTGCTTCGGAGCCAAGCACTTTGATGCGTTCTACAGAGAGTGACTTCAAAGACGAGCCTTATTTGGACCTCTCCTTCCCGGTGCGGGCGTTACAGCACGGCAGCGCGAGCAGTCTTCTTTCTCTCTTCTTTTTCTCTGTCTTTTTTGTTTTTTGTTTTACATACTGAGCAAACAAAAAAGCTGTTATAACAGCTGGTAAGGTGCGCCACCAGAGCGCTCAAAAGCTGTTCTTACAGCTGGTAAGACCTGCCAGCAAGAGAGAGAGACAGCGCACAGACAGGTGCACATTCCTGTCTGTGTTCGCAGTGACTGTTCCCCTGTGTGTTTCAGCACCAGTGAGAGCAGTCCCTAAAAGAGCTTACACAGATAGAGAGCGTCTTTTTAAAGATGACTTTCTATCTGTGTGTTTCTGGATGCGGTCGTTATCTGGGCTCACGGGATGGTCACGAACGCTGCCTCGTGTGTCTGGGCATTAAACACGCTGAGGCAGCGTTGGTGGATGAGTCATGTACCCATTGTGGGAAGATGACCATTGCGGAGCTGCGGTCGAGACTCACATTCCTGCAAAGGGGCGGAGTCCCCGTGCCTCTGCCTCGATCCAAACCTCATCAGAGGGTTGCTTCGGGCAGTGACATGGGTGACCTGAGGATCACGGTAAGCGCGTCTCCTTCGGGGAACCAACCCCCTAGGAGCCCTCATCCCTCTCATGCTCCGCAGCCAGTTGAGCCCCCATTGGAGAAAGCTGGACCATCCTCGCGGTGTGTACCGGTTGTCTCCTTTGGGGCTCCCTGTGAGGATCAGATGTCGATCGCTGCATCGGAGGGTGGGTCAGACTTCTCCGCAGATGACGACTCGGCGCCGTTACCTCCTTCGGGTGTGTCAACGGTGCCTGAGACGGACCCGGAGATGATGGCCATGCTTTCCCGGGCCGCCAACGGGGTCGGGCTCGTGTGGAATCCTCCACCGTGTTCCGAACCCTCGAGGTTGGACGATTGGTATCTCGGGGTGGCGCACGCTGGTTCTCAGCAACCCACCCCAGTGCCTTTCTTCCCGGAAGTGCATGAGGAGCTTACGGGGACGTGGACAGCACCTTTTACTGCCAGAAACCGTTCTGGTGGCTCCTCCTCCCTCACCACCCTTGATGGCGGGGCGGCTAAGGGATACACGCGTATCCCGCCAGTGGAACGGGCCGTTGCCATGCAATTGTGCCCTAACTCCACTTGCCGCGGAGAACCGTGTCTTCCTTCCCGGGCCTGTAAGTACTCGTCGGATCTAACCGGCAAGGCTTACAAGGCCTGTGGGGAAGCTGCCTCTGCCATGCACGCCATGGCGTTGCTGCAGGTTCATCAGGCCAAGGCACTGAAGAACCTGCACAAGGGTGGTCACGATCCCCAAGTTCTTCAGGAACTTCGCATCGCGATGGACCTCGTGCTTCATGCGACGAAGGTGTTCCACCTCGCTGCCCCACTTCGGGTACGCCTACGGTCCCTTTGGTCCCGCTTGTACGGTCTCTGCGAGCCTGGCTAGTGCTCCCCAGTCCGTCTCGCTGGCTCATTCGGACCATCAGGCTCGGCTATGCGATTCAGTTCGCCCGGCGTCCCCCCAAGTTTCGGGCCATCCACTCCACTACAGTGAGAGCAGCCGATGCCCATGTCTTGCACGCAGAGATTGCAGTCCTACTGGCGAAGGACGCGATAGAGCCAGTCCTTCCAGCCGATATGAGGTCAGGGCACTACAGTCCCTACTTCATTGTACCCAAGAAAGGTCGTGGGTTACAACCGATCTTGGACCTGCGAGTTTTGAATCGGAGCCTTCACAAGCTACCGTTCAAAATGCTCACGCAGAAACGCATTTTCGAATGCATCCGTCCCCAAGATTGGTTTGCAGCAATCGACCTGAAGGACGCGTACATTCATGTCTCGATTCTTCCTCGACACAGGCCGTTTCTCCGCTTTGCGTTCGAGGGTCGAGCATATCAGTACAAGGTCCTGCCCTTCGGGCTGGCCCTGTCTCCCCGTGTCTTCACGAAAGTCACGGAGGGGGCCCTTGTTCCCATGAGAGAACAGGGCGTTTGCATTCTCAACTATCTCGACGACTGGCTCATACTAGCACACTCTCGATATCAGTTATGCGAACACAGGGACCTCGTGCTCAGGCACCTCAGCCAGCTGGGCCTTCAGGTCAACTGGGAAAAGAGCAAACTCGCCCCCGTGCATAGGATCTCGTTTCTCGGTATGGAGTTGGATTCGGTCGCACAGACAGCGCGCCTCACAGAGCAACGCGCTCAGTCGGTGCTGAACTGCTTGAACACATTCAAAGGCAGGACAGCGGTCCCACTGAAATTCTTTCAGAGGCTCCTGGGGCATATGGCAGCGGCAGCAGCGGTAACTCCGCTCGGGCTGCTTCATATGAGACTGCTTCAGCACTGGCTTCACGGCCGAGTCCCAAGATGGGCGTGGCATCACGGCACTCACCGGGTGGCAATCACACCGGCGTGCCGCCAGACCTTCAGTCCGTGGTCAGATCCCTCGTTCCTCCGGGCAGGAGTCCCCTTGGAACAGGTGTCCAGGCATGCTGTGGTTTTCACAGATGCCTCTGCCACCGGCTGGGGTGCCACGTACAACGGGCATGCAGTGTCAGTGGTGTGGACGGGCCCCCAACTGCATTGGCACATCAACTGCCTCGAGTTGCTAGCAGTACGCCTCGCTCTGAGCCGCCTAAAGAGGCCGCTACAGGGCAGAGACGTGCTGGTCCGTACGGACAACACTGCGACCGTTGCGTACATCAACCGTCAAGGTGATCTACACTCCCGTCGCATGTCGCAACTCGCCCGCCATCTCCTCCTTTGGAGTCAGAAGCATCTGAGGTCGCTTCGAGCCATGTATGTCCCCGGTGTGCTCAACCGTGTGGCCGACGAGCTATCACGAGCTGTGCTCCCGGGAGAATGGTGACTCCACCCCCAGGCGGTTCAGCTGATCTGGAGAGAGTTCGGAGAGGCTCAGGTAGACCTGTTTGCCTCCTCAGAGACCTCCCACTGCCAGTTGTTTTACTCCCTGACCGAGGGAACACTCGGCACGGATGCACTGGCACACAGCTGGCCCCGGGGCCTCTGCAAATATGCATTTCCCCCAGTGAGCCTACTTGCACAGACCCTGTGCAAAGTCAGGGAGGACGAGGAGCAGGTCCTTCTGGTGGCTCCCTATTGGCCCACCCGGACTTGGTTCCCAGAACTCATGCTCCTCGTGACAGTCCCTCCCTGGCCCATTCCTCTGAGGAAGGATCTTCTGACTCAGAGACGGGGCACCCTTTGGCACCCGCGTCCGGACCTCTGGAAACTCCATGTCTGGTCCCTGGATGGGACGCGGAGGTTCTAGGTGACTTACTCCCAGAGGTACTTAACACCATCACTTCTGCGTGAGCGCCGTCTACGAGACGTGCGTACGCCTTGAAGTGGAACCTGTTCATCGAGTGGTGTTCCTCCCGCAGAGAGGACCCCCGAAGATGTTCGATAGGGTCAGTGCTTTCCTTCTTGCAGCAAGGGTTGGAGCGAAGGCTGTCTCCCTCCACCCTTAAAGTACATGCTGCTGCTATTTCAGCATATCATGACCACATAGATGGCAAAACAGTTGGAAAGCACGACCTGGTCGTCAGGTTCCTTAGGGGGGCGAGACGATTAAATCCTCCTCGTCCCCCCTCCATACCCTCTTGGGACCTTTCCCTGGTGCTTCGAGCACTTCAGGATGCTCCCTTTGAGGCTTTACAGTCAGCAGATTTAAAGCTTCTCTCCTTGAAGACTTTGCTGCTGATTGCACTGGCCTCGATCAAGAGGGTAGGGGACCTGCAAGCATTTTCGGTCGACGAATCGTGCCTAGAGTTTGGGCCGGGTGACAACCATGTTGTACTGAGACCCCGGCCTGGCTATGTGCCCAAGGTTCCTACCACTCCCTTTAGAGATCAGGTAGTGAACCTGCAAGCGCTGCCCCTGGAGGAGGCAGACCCAGCCCTGGCTTTGCTCTGTCCCGTTCGCGCTCTGCGTATGTACGTGGGCAGAACTCAAAGCGTCAGGACCTCAGACCAGCTCTTTGTCTGTTACGGAGGCCAGCAGAAGGGAAAGGCTGTCTCCAAGCAGAGGATGGCCCACTGGATAGTGGATGCCATCGCCTTGGCTTACCAAGCTCAAGGCGTGCCCTGCCCGCTCAGGTTGCATGCACACTCCACGAGAGGCGTTGCATCCTCTTGGGCGCTGTCATGTGGCTTCTTCGCTAACAGATATCTGTAGAGCTGCGGGCTGGGCGACACCTAACACGTTCGCTAGATACTATAGCCTGCGTGTAGAGCCCATGTCCTCCCGTGTTCTCACCCTAAACGGGTAGAGGCACTGAGAGTACCGGCTCTGTCGGCTTGCTGCACCCTACTGTGCGTCCTTATTGCTCCAGAGTCAAACCTGTTGAGTCCTCCAACACCCTCGGCACGGACATGGCGGAGCGTCCGGTGCCAGACCTTTATCCGCTGAATCCTTGAGAACCGGGTCTAGGCTGGGTCCCACATGGTTGACCCTACGGGGATCCCATGTGTGTAAATTTTCCACGGCTGCTCCTAAACGGAAGCCCGTGTCTTTCCCTTGGGCTAAGTCCCATTATTCATATGCAGTACAACCCTCGGGTTAGTCCATATGTCTATTCCCACATAACTCTCCTTAAGAATGTGGCTTCGCTTCGCAGATCGGGCACGCTTTCCCAGGGTTATCCAATAATCTCTCTGTATGGGTTATAACGGAACAACAGTGACGGATACTCTCGGTGTAAGCCCTCTCCTATCGTCCTTCCAGGCAAGAAGGTGTGGAGGCTTACACAGGGCGCTGGATGGGGTGCAGCAGCTGTGGCGCTTTGGTAGGGATTCCTATTTGTCGTTCACCACGACGTACGTTGTAGTGACCGGACGATAGGGAACGTCTCGGTTACATACGGTAACCCTCGTTCCCTGAGGGAGGGAACGGAGACGTACGTCCCGTCGCCACATCTGCTGCTACCCGCCGGGGCGACCAGCTTTCAGGCTTGGCTCCTCAGCAAAAAACTGAAGTGCAATCGCACCAGCTGCTCGTTAAATTTCCGCGCTGCGAGGCTGCACAGCTGATGCAAATGATTGCACGCCAATGTGTATTGGCTTGTTTTAGTTTCACTCGAAGTAGATTGGCCTCTCTAGCGAGATTCCTATTCGTCGTTCAACACGACGTACGTCTCCGTTCCCTCCCTCAGGGAACGAGGGTTACCATATGTAACCGAGACGATCTCAGAGCCTAGGCTGCCTACAGAGACGCGTTTTTTTGACGGCATGCTTATGGGGAGGTCAGCTAGCGGATCGTTAGGAAAGATTTTTTTTTTAATCTTTTTTTTTTGGGCCTGAAATCACTGATACAACCTTTAATATAGGCTACTCTGCCATTTTTGGGTCTTACAGATACGAGCACATCTTTCAAAACTGTAAACTTTTATTCATGTACACTCACAATAGGCTAACGACAAAAAAAATTATTTGGTCTCTGTCTCCGGGAAATGTGCATCACAAAAATGAACCGAAAGCCACATTGCCTCAGCTCACTCACAATAAAATATTTAAAGAATGTTATCTGATTATGTAATCCATATGAAACCGAGAGGTACAGAGGATCAGCTCAAACATGGTTATCATGTGTATGAGCGCGTACCAATGAGGAAAGGACAAGGCAAGAGTGAAAATCTCGCTCTAATTACATGTAAATCTCCCTGAATTAAAATGTAAAAACAGATTAAATAATTTCTGTGTCGAAATGTTGCGATATTGTTTAATTTAAGCTATAATTTTTCTATAAATGTTATTTAGTTTAACAGCAACACGAAATACCCACTGTGGTTCGAGATTTATTTGAATAAATAAAAATAACCGCCCTCTGCTTAATTCACAAATCGCACCCTGGTTTTAAGGATCCAAAGATCCAGCCTGAAAGATCCCTGTGGAATTTAATATTGAGTTGAATTTTTATTTTTTATTTTTTTGCCGTGGTAATCTTTAATCAAAATCTGAAAATCTGAAAAGTTACTTCTGGTCTGGAATGGCGTTACTTTTCTGATGACGTCAGTTTGACGGCTTGGGTTGAAAACGCTTAACCACTCCCCTCAAACCGTAATCTGTAATGAGCAAGAGATGGAGAGGATGAGCGCTAAAGTAGAACCCTGCCCTCGGTTCAATATTCTGTTTCATTTGGGAATACGTCACAACACTGGAGAAAAGTCGTTTGCAACTTCCGGTTCAAGGGGACTTTAAACCAGAAACAAAATTAGGAAAATGATAGAGCTGAGATTCGAACTCAGACCACTTGAAGCACTGCAAGACTCATGTTGAATCATTGACCACAGAGCTATTGCCTGAACTCTGATTTATGATCATGTTAACTTCTTATGCTTAAGCAAAGCCTCTTTGATGTGACAGTTTTTCTATTGCAATGTTTATGTTGAAATGTTTTCATTATTTATTAACCTGTTAAGCTTCACCAGTGCGTCGGCGCACTGAAGCGTTTTTTATTTATTTAATTCAAAATTACTATCAGATTTAATGTTATACCTTGACAAACTATACATCATTAAAAAGATATAAGACTCAAGTTTCAGTATTTGACCACTATTGTATTCTGAGAAACTCATAGTGACAGTTATGTCTTAATTTGTGTCAGGAGTTATGAAATGAAAAAATGAGTCGATACCTTTAATATGAATTATGCGTGTCAGCCGCTCCCATTCATAATAAACTCCCGTGCTGTCGTCATGACAGCGATACACAAAACAACGTCCCTCAGGGCTTTAGCTCAAAAATGTGCAGATTTGGAGAAATATTGATAGATTCTTTTAGATTTACATCATATTTCTATAGACAGGAATAATATTTATTGAATTTATACCCAAATGCGTCAATGTAATCTTTATGAGCGTTTGGTATTCTAATTCACAGTGTTTTCAATTCATACCAATAGCCTGAGGGCGCTATATGCACAGTAATATAGTCCATATATGAAACATGAAGAAGAGCCATGATCATGTGACATTCCAGGAAGCCTCGAACACACACAAAGCTACAGAGTTCGCGCTGTAAAATGCAGATACAGATGTTTTGAAGACAATAAACATGATTGCAATGATATCTGATTTGCCTGTGTTCTTCAAGCCATGCCAGGTATTTTCATAATAATAGATTATATTTATAATGTAATGCTAATCTATATAGACTTCATCATTGTGCATAATACTATCAAATAATATATTTTCTGTCTGATTTTTTTATCTGAAGCTAAATTAGATCACAGAAGATTATTTAAAACATTCGGCTTGAGTTATAAAGTACGTTTTGAGCATAAACATGGTTTTAATCTCATATATTGTCGTGTATTGATGGTGTGCTAAGCTAACATGCTAGCTAGCCCTAACTGTTAGTCACATGACATGGTCTTGAAAAACATTTAACTAAATACAGAGTTTTGGGCTTATTATCTTCAGATTTTAAACATAAAATGTTTAGACATGTGGCTTTAGCTGTAGTGCATTTCTAGATTGCTCCAGTGCCAACTTCAATTTTATTTTCATGAGGATGTTTCATAAAAAATAATTTCTAATAACTTTACAAACTTTGAAGCTATTTATAACAATTTTTGTCATTACGACAATAATTAATTCTACATTTACAATAAACTGCCAGGTGAACTGCCAAACTGCCAGGATTTTTCAAAAGTGGCGTTGCAGCTTAACAGGTTAACCTGTTAAGCTGCAACGCCACTTTTGAAAAATCCCCAGAAATGACATACCCAAACTTAAACAGATACAGTTCATGAACCCTTTGTACTAAAAGCACAAGTATGATCTCATTTGAAAGCTGACACCTGGCAGTTTATTGTAAATGTAGAATTAATTATTGTCATAATGAAAAAAATTGTTATAAATAGCTTCAAAGTTTTGTAAAGTTATTAGAAATTAATTTTTATGAAACATCCTCATGAAAATAAAATTGAAGTTGGCACTGGAGCAATCTAGAAATGCACTACAGCTAAGGCCACATGTCTAAACATTTTATATTTAAAATCTGAAGATAATAAGTCCAAAACTCTGTATTTAGTTAAATGTTTTTCAAGACCATGTCAATGACTTTATTTTGATTTGCTACTTTAAAATGCTACTGATGTTTATTGCCATCTTCTAAGCATCTATCCAGTATATTGTCTCTATTGTTTTGTGGTGCAAACGAGCCCCATTCAGTCTCAGTCTCCCCCTGCACACATTCACACCTCTCCAGCCTGGTTATGGCTCGAAATATGCATTTCTTTTGTCTGCATTATAGTTACTAACGACTGGCTATTCACAAGCTATTCATAGGGTTTCAATCCCTAATTTCTTTTATCAAAGTTCTCACTTAACATTTAAAAACTGGATCAAATGCCCTGCTTGAATTTCAGTAAGCATATTTAGAAAAAAAACATAAAAGGATAACTGCTATATGTGGCAGGTGCACCTAGGGCTAGCTAGCATGTTAGCTTAGCACACCATCAATACACGACAATTTATGAGATTAAAACCATGTTTGTGCTCCAAACTTAATTTATAACGCAAGTCGAGTGTTTTAAATAATCTTCTGTGATATAATTTCGCTTCAGATAAAAAAATCAGACAGAAAATATATATATATATTTTATTCTGCACAATGATAAAGTCTATATCGATTAGCATTACATTATAAATATAATCTATTATTATGGAAATACCTGACATTACTCGAAGAACACAGGTAAACCAAATATCATTTCAATCATGTTTATTGTCTTCAAAACATGTTACAGCGATCTCTGATAGCTTTGAATGTGTTCGAGACTTCCTGGAATGTCACATGATCATGCCTCTTCTTCATGTTCTATAACTTTTATATGGACTATTATTGTGCATGTAGCGCCCTCAGGCTGTTGGTATGGATTGAAAACACAATATCACAGTATCCAGCGCTCATAATGATTACATCGACGCATTTGGGCATAAATTCAATAAATATTATTCCTGTCTATAGAAATCTGATGAAAACCTATGAAAATATATCAATATTTCTCCAAATCTGCACATTTTTGAGCTAAAGCCCTGAGGGACGTTGTTTTGTGTATCGCTGTCATGACGACAGCACGGGAGTTTTTTATGAATGAAAGCGGTTGACGTGCATAATTCATATTAAAGGTATCGACTCATTTTTTCATTTCATAACTCCTGACACAAATTAAGACATAACTGTCACTATAAGTTTTTCAGAATACAATAGTGGTCAAATACTGAAACTTGAGTCTTATATCTTTTTAATGATGTATAGTTTGTCAATGTATAACATTAAATCTGATAGTAATTTTTAACTAAATAAAAAAAAAAAAACGCTTCAGTGCGCCGACGCACTGGTGAAGCTTAACAGGCAATGCTTAAAAGCTTAAGGCAATGCAAAGGTTATGTACTTATGTACATAACCTTTGCATTGCCTTTCTATGCAATAATATAAGCTTACATTTGTTTCAGTTCTAAATTTGTACTGTAATTTCAGTATTCGGATTATTAATTCATTTAACTACAATGTTTCACTTGAATTTATACTGGCCAGTTCTCAATGAGCCGCATCAGATTACGCAACAGAGAGAATAAACTGACACTTTTCAAAGTCTTTGTGATTGTAGCGCCACTTAGCAGTAAAAGGTAGCAAATACACCCTTATGGACCTTATGGATGCCCATGTTCAGTGCTCTGTATAGGCATCGAATATCTCAGGGAGGCTTTAGTTGACCCTTGCCCGGAATGTAATTTGATGCCTTTGGAGGTTGGGCAACAAAGGTTGCCAAAATTTAGACCTGAAATGCAAGATTTTTTGGTGCCAGTCAAAACCAAAGTTCAGACTGGTAGCAAGCGCTCAGCTCGCAAATCCAAAGGGCCTCCAAAGAAAAAGTGGACCCTGGATGCAACACTATCCCACCAGGTAGCTGAGCTATCTAATGCTGTGCAGGGCATTCAGGCTTTGTTGGCGAAGTCGTTTCCTTCTGCTACTCAGAGCAAAAGTGAGGAATTGAGAACATCTGCGCCCAACACCTTGTTGTCTAGGTTCGAACCAGCAGCTGAATGTTCTAAGGAGGAACTGGACACATTGTCTCTAGCAGCCTCAGGTCCATTAGTCACTGATGAACAGGACTGTTACACACCCTTGGAGGAGACTTCTGCTGTGCAAGCTCAGTCTCAGCAACTTTCACAGTGATATGGGTACAAGCCGTCAAAGTACTGGTTCTTCAGTGGCATTTTCATTGCAAGACACAATCAAAATGGCCCTTGCTAAGTTGAATTTGGACCTACCTTCTCTGGCGCTGGGGCCTTCAAATCTCTTGCGTAGTCCAGTTGATCAACCAGAGGATTTCCTGAGACCTAGCTGTCCTGACTTTACTGTGGTTGTTGTCATTTCGTTCTGCCCCTTCTTCCAGGCCGGCTAGAGTAGCACACACTTTAGTGGCAATGGCTGAGTTTGTGGATATAACATTGTGTCAGGATTGACTCGTGTAGGAAATCGACCATGTCTAACTATTATTAATTATTATTATTATTATTACTGCATTGATATTTATTGACATAACTGCTTGATGCTTTTTTGCTGGCAGAAAGTTTTTTCCCTGGTGGAGAGGCTCTTGGGCTTGTTACACAGGCTAGACAGCAAGTGTGGTTAGCTTAGTCCAAGCTTCCAGAGGTATGTCGCAACAACCTTCATCAGTTACCTTTAGTACCTGGTCAGGTCTTTGGCCCAGCGGCTTAGGAGGCTCTTGAGCGCAGGGCAGAAGTGCAGGGTAGCGGAATCCCGGTCCCAGCATATTGGGGGCAGTGTGAATTACCCTGCACTGGCTGCACAATGGGTCTGTTTGTCATTCCATGCCACATCAGCGTAGACAAGGGGGCAATCTTACAAGCCGCTGCAACAGGATTACCAGCCTGGTTTGTCATCAAGAAGGGAAGTACCCCGTTCTCAGTACAGGAAAGCAACTCACCCTATGTCTACTCTGACTACTCCTTTCGATTTAAAATTACAACAATGGACCTTTAAAAGCCGTTGATCTGAGGACCTGAGAACTCTTGAAGGAGAGTAGAGAACAATAAGATCACTGATGTATTGGGGGCGAGGTCTGATAGGGCCTTGTAGACAAACAGGAGAACTTTAATATTAATCCTGAATTTAACAGGAAGCCAATGTAAGGATTGTAGTTCAGGGGTAATATGGTCTGTCTTTCTCACCCCGTTAAAAGCCTTGCTGCTGCATTTTGCACTAACTGTAGGAGGACTAACGCAGTCTGGGGAAGACCAAAATATAAAGAATTACAGTAGTCAATACTTGATGAGATAAAAGAGTGAACCACACTTTCCAAATTCTTACTGGAGAGAAAATGCTTTACTTTAGCAATTAATCTCAGGTTAAAAAAGCTACTTTTAACAACGGCACCAATCTGTTTATTAAAGTTTAGTGATGAGTACATAATTACCCCTAAACTCTTTACATGATCTTAAAGCTTTAACCAGCTCGCTTTTTTTTCTTATCAGTGCAAAAGAGACTCAAAATACTTTGTTGATTTTGATCTTACATAAGTGTTATACATCATTCATAACTGTTAAAAATTCTTTTATTTGAGTACACTCATTATAAAAACAAAATGTTGTGTTTTTGTTTTTAGTAAGATAAAGAAAATAAACATGGTGCACGTTCTGCCATCTCTCTCAATGTGAAGTTCATTCTGAAATGTGACAGAACATTATCTGTAACTCAGCAAATGCTTGTCACACATACTTTAGACATATCGTGAGCTTAGAATTATAAGGTTCTATCTCCGTTTAGGGTAGTTCTGAGATATTGAGCATCAAAGTTTTTACATCCCAGCTGGCAAAACTGTTATGTAGTATAATCTACTATTATAGCTCAACAAGACCATCACCCTACAGGTACTTTGAGGATAGAATATCAAAATCCTGGCACATTTGGAAATGGGATTTTTTAAGATGGCCCAAATGGAGATAGAACCTTATAATTCTGAGAGCTCTGATTCTGTTTGGAATTATAAGGTTCTATCTCCACTTTTACAAATAAAACCCCACATTTCAAAGAATAAATGTATATAACCATTGATTTTAATCAATTTATATATTTATAATACAAGCACACAGCTTGTAGTATATAATATAATATATAATAGTATAGTATACATCAAAGCCAAGCAAGTTTGTAAGAAAAAAAATATATATCTTTTTTCAAAGAACATGGACATGGAAAAATTACAGCTAAACAAAAAATGTTTTCTTCACATACTACACCCCACTCCTCTGTACTGTAAAAACATTTAGGAATCATCTTACATACATTAAAAACGGTTCATTTAGTAGATTAAAACATACAAAATATTGTGTAACATCATGAAAATTATGTTTTCATCCCTTTCCACCCCACCCCCTCTGTGCTCTGAAACATTTTAAAAAATGAAAGATGGATTATTTAGAAAGAAAGATAGATTAGTTAGAAAGATAAAAAGAGGGATTAGTTAGAAAGAAAGAAAGAAAGATGGATTAGTTAGAAAGAAAGAAAGAAAGAAAGAAAGAAAGAAAGAAAGAAAGAAAGAAAGAAAGATGGATTAGTTAGAAATAAAGATAGATTAGTTAGAAAGAAAGAAAGATAGATTAGAAAGAAAGAAAGATGGATTAGTTAGAAAGAAAGAAAGAAAGAAAGAAAGATGGATTAGTTAGAAAGAAAGAAAGAAAGAAAGAAAGAAAGAAAGAAAGAAAGAAAGAAAGATGGATTAGTTAGAAAGAAAGATATATTAGAAAGAAAGAAAGAAAGATAGATTAGTTAGAAAGATAGAAAGATGATTAGTAAGAAAGAGAAAGAAAGAAAGATGGATTAGTTAGAAAGAAAGAAAGAAAGAAAGAAAGAAAGAAAGATAGATTAGAAAGAAAGAAAGATGGATTAGTTAGAAAGAAAGAAAGAAAGAAAGAAAGAAAGAAAGAAAGATGGATTAGTTAGAAAGAAAGATATATTAGAAAGAAAGATAGATTAGTTAGAAAGATAGAAAGATGGATTAGTGAGAAAGAAAGAAAGAAAGATGGATTAGTTAGAAAGAAAGATAGATTAGTTAGAAAGAAAGAAAGAAAGAAAGAAAGAAAGAAAGAAAGAAAGAAAGAAAGAAAGAGAGATAGATTAGAAAGAAAGAAAGATGGATTAGTTAGAAAGAAAGAAAGAAAGAAAGAAAGAAAGAAAGAAAGAAAGAAAGATTAGAAAGAAAGAAAGATGGATAAGTTAGAAAGAAAGAAAGAAAGAAAGAAAGAAAGAAAGATGGATTAGTTAGAAAGAAAGATATATTAGAAAGAAAGAAAGAAAGATAGATTAGTTAGAAAGATAGAAAGATGGATTAGTAAGAAAGAAAGAAAGATAGAAAGAAAGAAAGAAAGATGGATTAGTTAGAAAGAAAGAAAGATGGATTAGTTAGAAAAAAAGAAAGAAAGAAAGAAAGAAAGAAATAAAGATGGATTAGAAAGAAAGAAAGAAAGAAAGAAAGAAAGATGGATTAGTTAGAAAGAAAGATATATTAGAAAGAAAGAAAGAAAGAAAGAAAGAAAGAAAGAAAGATGGATTAGTTAGAAAGATAGAAAGATGGATTAGTAAGAAAGAAAGAAAGATGGATTAGTAAGAAAGAAAGAAAGAAAGAAAGAAAGATGGATTAGTTAGAAAGAAAGATAGATTAGTTAGAAAGAAAGAAGGATTAGTTAGAAATAAAGAAAGAAAGAAAGAAAGAAAGAAAGAAAGAAAGAAAGAAAGAAAGAAATATAGATTAGTAGAAAGAAAAATAGATTAGTTCTAGAAATAAAGATAGAAAGAAAGAAAGAAAGAAAGAAAGAAAGAAAGAAAGAGATTAGTAAAAAAGAAAGAAAGATTGATTAGTTATTAAGGATAGATAGATAGATAGATAGATAGATAGATAGATAGATAGATAGAGAGAAAGAAAGAACGATTGATTCGTTATAAAAAAAAGATAGAAAGCTGGAAATGCCATCTTTCGCCGGCTTCAAATGTCCAGGCTAATGTCCAGCCCTTAGCTCTGTGTCCAGGCTACAGAGCTAAGAGGTGGGTTTTGATTGGTCCGTCCGTGTTCATTCAGGGTTTTGATTGGATATTGAATCTACTGGAGATAGAACCTTATAATCCCAACTCGGTTTATGTTTTGTGAGATGGAACCTTTTTATTTTATTAATAACTACTAACAAAATTTTTTTTTTACAAAAATAACACCACACAGGCATTAATAAACACCTAATGGATCAGATTATGTCAAAAACTCAATTTCGACCAAAAGTGGAGATAGAACCTTATAATTCTAAGCTCACGATATGTCTTTACAAAGCTTGAAGTCTCTATTTTTAAATGATGTAAATTACATCAAAAACAAATATTTCCTGTTTAAGTAAGCCGTATGAAAGAAAACGACATGTACAGTTTCTTCAGTTCATGCTCATTAACTTTAATATGATCACACCCACGCAGGGCCCTACACAATGGGGTGGCCCGGTGGCTAGAGCCACTGCCCCTCTGCCCTCATTGACTGAGGTGCCCCTCTTCCCCACCCCCACTGCTCCGCTCAAAGCATTCCGCTGATTTCGCTAATCCACTCCAGGTTTTCCCGCTCGCTCCACAGCATCACTCACAGTATATGTGTCTGCGGCACTCTCTTGAAACTGAGAGTGAACACGACAGTTCAAGAAAGCTCTTGCATTAACAGGTAGGCTATGCAAGACAGTGGTTGAATCTGCGAAATTAGTCTTTTTTTTTTTTTTTTTGTAATTATGTCGGTAATGTTTTGCTCTTGGTCTTCTACTAGTACTATCAACTTATACAACATATCCACGTTCTTAGATTTAGCTGCTTGTCTAATCAAATTATTGTACTCTCGATCAGATCTAATACAAATAACTACATTTTCTGTTGTTGGCACACTTTGGCTGAAGTAAGGGATTGAATATTCAGCAACCCGAGCTTTATCATTTGTTCATCCGTATTATATCTGTTGTTTATTTGTTGAACATCAGTTCAATTTTTACCCTTGAATGGGTTTAAGAGTTTTTTGTATGTCCGAATTCGTGGAACAGACACAGTCTCTATATGATGATATCTAGGTGAAAGAGGCTCTATGTGATGGGATTTATCTGACCTTGGTGACATGAGACAGCTAGCAGATGGTCGGTTTAGCCAGTCTGTCTGCTTCCTGACCTGGTGCCCAGATTGTCATGTTTGAGCTCTAAGACTATGTGCCATATTACTAGAGAGAAGAGCATCACCATCCCAGGAGGGATGAATACCATTTCTTTTCAACAGGTCAGGTCTGCCCCAAAAACTTTTCCAATTGTCTATGAATTCTATATTATTACGCGGTCACCAGTCAGACAGCCAGCCATTGAGTGAGGACAATCTATTAACTATCTCATCACTCCTGTGAACAGGAAGGGGGCCAGAGCAAATTACAGTGCCTGACATCATACTTGCAAGTTTACACACCTCTTTAATGTTAATTTTGGTGATCTCCAACTGGCGGAGTCTAACATCATTAGTGCCGACGTGAATAATAATTTTAGAGAATTTACGATTAGCATTAGCCAGCACTTTTAAATTTGCTCTGATGTCAGGCGCTCTGGCTCCCGGCAAACATGTGACTATGGTGGCTGGTGTCTCTATTTTCACGTTCAGTGTAATAGAATCGCCAATAACTAGGGCACAATCAACAGGATTCTCAATGGGTGTTTCACTGAGAGGGGAGAATCTGTTTGATATTGTAATCGTAATGGAAGAGCAGTGTTTTGTCCCACAACTACAGCGTCTCACCGTCACCCAATTGCCCTGATGGGAGGGCTCTACTTCAGCCAGAACAACCAAACAGTGTACAGAGTTCACTAAGCTAGTCGCATCCAAAGCAGTATAAAGCCCTTGCACTCTTACAATTAACCTCGATTAAAGTTTGGATGCGTGTCTCTAGTTCTGAAATCTTCACCGCCAGCCTAACTATCTCCCTGCATTTATCACATGTAAATCCTGTGCTGACAGAGAAGGCTATGCTATACATGTTACATGAGGTGCATGTGACAATAAGAGGAGAAGATGACATGACTCACGGTGTTTGTTGACTCATACTCACCACAGTTTTTTGATGAACTCGTAAAAGCGCGCTAGAGAATAAATAAATAAATAAATTAAGAGCGCATGGAAGGCGCGCTAACAGGCTAGTGAATTTCAAGCGTGTTGTGCTAGCAATAAAGATTTAGATTGAAGCTAGCGATGTCAGGTTAATGTGTGATGTTGATTAAGTTATATTTAGCAGTATAAATAACAAGGAACGATAGTAAATAATGATTAAAACAGAAAGATACGAAGCTTACAGACGCAAACCAATGCAACGCAGCAAGGCAGACAGGAGCAATCGATAATAATAACCAATAATAATTTAATACATACATTGGAAATGCTAAATCTTCTTGATATTGATAGCTGATGCTTGTTTTGACAATATCTATGGATACATGATATCATGGTTATAGGCACAACCTGGCACAGGGGTTTATTAGTATTTACTTCAAGTTCCTCCATGTAAAGAAATTCCTGAAGAGGGCAGTGCAGTGTAGTGGCTGAGCTGGAACCTGAGAAGTTGTGTTTCCAGGGGGGAACAATATATTGGTGCACCTCTGAGAGTACATGCAGGTGAAAAAGTTTGAAGAAGATCTCTTGATTGATTAACAAGGACTTTCACACATTCAGCTCAAATTCAAACTTGAAGATGCAACTGGTATGAACATTAACTTAAATTATGTTGATGTAAAATATCAACTTTGAGGGGTTTGCTGAGCGCTACTCAGAGGTGCAGAAGACGTCGCAGGCTATGCGACACTGTACTGGCTGAAGACGCGCGTCCCGTGCCATGCGTTGGCTACTGGTCATGCACGCCTCAAGGTAACCCAGAACTGTGTTACAGCTCTTGAGCCCTGGAAGGCGATTGACTGGTATCAGTCAGGCGTGGATCTGGGAGCGATCTCGAAACTGAAAGTAGTCTCGACAGATGCCTCCAACTCAGGTTGGGGCGCAGGTAATCAAGCGAATCAGGGAGAACGAATGCTCTGTGCTCCTCGTAGCGCCGCTCTGGAGGAACCAAGTTTGGTTCCCGGAGCTGATACAGCTAACGAACACGGCCCTGTGGCCGATTCCAGTGAGGAAAGCTCTCCTCTCTCAGGTCAAGGGCGTGATTTGGCATCCACGCCCCGAGCTTTGGGCCCTGCATGTATGGGCCATCAACCTCCCAGGCCCGTCGACCTCCCAGTGGGAGTATTAAACACGATTACACAGGCTGGAGCGCCCTCTACTAGACGGCTCTATGCTTCCAAATGGTCAGTGTTCTCCGGCTGGTGCTCGGCTCGAAACTTGAATCTCTCCTTCCTACAAGAGCTTCTGGACAAGGGCAGGTCCCCCTCCATGCTCAAAGTGTACATCTCGGCCATAGCTGCGTTTAGAAAAACAACGCATGGTCAGTCACTGGGTAGGAACGACCTTTTCATCCGCTTCCTAAAAGGGGCAAGGAGGCTGAACCCTACTTGACCCCCTTTGGTTCCTGTATGGGACCTTTCTACAGTCCTGGAGGCCATGAAAGGTAACCCCTTCGAACCACTACAGTCTGTGGATCTGCGGTATCTCTCGCTTAAAACCGTTTTCCTGGCGGCTATCGCCTCGGTCAAGCGGGTGGGTGACTTGCACGCGCTCTCTGTGAGCGCCACGTGCCTCGAGTTTGGGCCTAATGACTCCAAAGTCATCCTCAAACCGAGACATGGTTATGTCCCCAAGGTGCTCTCCACCCAGAGCGCAAGTTATTTCCCTGTCAGCTCTCCCTGGATCTGACAGTGAGAATGAGGCGAATCTCCTCTGCCCGGTCAAGGCGCTGAGAATTTACGTGGATCGTTCTGCTGCCTTCACACAGTCAGAACAGCTCTTTGTTTCCTTCGGTGGCCGCGCCAAAGGGTTAGCTACCTCGAAACAAAGCCTGTCCAGGTGGATAGTCGATGCTATCGCGCTGGCTTATACGTCCAAGGGCCTTCGTTGCCCTTTGGGTGTTAGAGCTCATTCCACCAGAGGCATGGCCTCTTCATGGGCCTGGTCCAGCGGGGTATCACTTCATGATATTTGTATGGCGGCAGGCTGGGCCTCTCCGTCTACATTCATAAGGTTTTATAACCTAGAAGTCCCTGCCCTACAGGCTAGGCTGTTATCAATCTAAATAAAATATCAGCAGTTCTGCTCGAATCAGATCCGACCGGACTGCGTGTTATACTTATATGCTCATACAGAGTGGACTGTGTTCAGTCCAGCTGTCTGCTACAGTACAGGCTGACTAATGTCTATCCTGACTGATATACTGTGCTAAGCACCCCCTTTTTATTCTACAACTCAGGCTGACTGAGGTCCATCCTGACTGTTATACTGTGTCAAGCACCTATTAGTTCATAAGGCAACTATAATGCCATCCGTTATTCATTAGGCCCACTCCTCGTCAGCCTTGATATTACCCACTTATCATGTGCGCCCCGGGCACATGCGCTTGGGACAATGTTGTGGACGATACTCAGCACGCACTGCGTTTTACATTGGGTTCCCATAGCGTAAGCTAGCTTACGCAACATGAGAGTACTCTAGTAAGAGAATGTCTCGGTTACTAACGTAACCTCGGTTCTCTCTAGATGAGGGAACGAGTGTTGCGTAACCCTGCCGTGCTTGTGCTACATTCTGGTTTCGCTTCAGTGGATAAAAAACCAAAGAGCATCCTATCGGGACTGGGCTTATATAGACATAAGCCACGCCCATTCTGGCGGGCCGTGACGTTTGAGGGCGCCCGCGCCCTCATTGGTGCTTACGTCATGAGCAGCCTCTCGATAGGTTGCAGCAGTTGCCGCAGAGCGACCAATAGACGTGCGATCTGCCTCGCCTAGGTCTGCTTTATGCAGCAAATGCATTTTAAATTAATACAAAATTAAGGATAATTTTTGGCTTCAGTATTCTCGAGAAAAGGGATTTTCCTGTAGACGTTCTATGATCTACTTAGGAGTGCGATGCTTTTGAGAAACGCATTCATCTCTGTCGTCTGTTCAACTCAGCGCTGTTGTCTTTCAGAGATTGGTCGTCGTTAGAGTGCATTGTTTGCGTTCCCTCGAGTGCATTTGGCTACCTACCAACACATAAGGAAAATATTTATGTAAAAAGTATTTCACATGTTCACACATGAGCACGAAAGCATTTTCTACGCTGAACAACATGTAAGGGTGGATTTCCTGCAGGGGTTCAAGCTGCAAGACTGCCGAATGACTAAAGAAATGTTATTAGCAAGATGGTAGAAAACTTTACATTTCTTGTCTATTCCACCCACTGCTACTTATACCAACGACGGAAATAAGCACAGTTACAATAGTTGCTATAGAGAGTGACAATATTGTATTGCAATATGTAGCACTTCAAAGTCAATACCAAATCAAAACTATTTAGTACATTATTTGTAATTGAAAAGGTTTAATGACAAAATATGGTTATGGTTACACTTAAAATAGTTACAAAATCGATGTCTGAGATGATTATAACTTATACCATTAATCTTACCCAGCATGAAACATGTTACCAGAGAGAGAGAGAGAGGGAGAGAGAGAGAGAGAGCCCAAGAATAAGAGAGCCAGAGCACCAAAGACACAGAGGGTGCTTCTCAGTATCCCTCCTCGTCTCCTCACTCCTCCGTCCTCCATCCTATGACCTGGAAACTGATCAAGCTCAGCCATCTTGAAGGACATCTCAATTCTCTAATTGCACCGTGAGGAGTCGAGGATCGTGGAGTGAGAAGGCTTCCTGAGGAGTCATGAACGAGGATACACAGGTGTTTCCTAT
This sequence comes from Squalius cephalus, assembly GCF_949319135.1. NCBI lineage: Eukaryota > Metazoa > Chordata > Actinopteri > Cypriniformes > Leuciscidae > Squalius > Squalius cephalus. The sequence continues at coordinate 21,433,412 of NC_137132.1, read as the reverse complement.
GTGGAAGAGTTTTATCGACTAAAACGTGACGCACGTATAAATTCTCCTCCCCCGTCACATCGGTCACAATAATTTTAATTTATACTTTACCTTTGCAGTTTATATAAACCACACATCTCACATAATTCAACAGGGTATCTTGCTTTAATATTATTTATTATGAATTTCTTAAATAAACAAACTTCAGCAACATAAGGGCAGATCCTTTGAGCGCTGCTAATGATGCGTGAAGTGACGCTCGAGTGATCAAGTATTCCAATGTATAAAAAAAGCTTTCATTCGATTCCTCCATCCTCATTTTCTTTCCTTGCAGCCTTCCATCGCATCCTACAGGGGGTGGAGCTGAAACGTGACGAAAGGAAACGAGGTTGAAACGAAACTGAGCTTGACGATGTAGATGTGACGTGAGCAACCTGTCTGTCTTCTAGTAGCTGTGCCAAAAGAAATCTGAATCATTCCCTTCCGAATCTTGCAGAGACAGAGAGTGTGAGTAGGAGCTGTCCATGAGCTAGGAGCAGGAGCAACTTTATGACTCTCTATGGGCTTCTCCCTTGACTTTATGCCTCCACATCCCCCGATTGCCTGTGAGCTTCTCCTCCTGTCTATACGTAATTACTCTACTGTGCGACCGAGAGTCGCGTGGTTATGACGCAATCGTTAGCCTATTTTGACAAAAAACCTGCTTCTACGGGGCCATAACATATAAGATACAAGGTAATGGAGCCTTTTATACATTGTCGTGTTTCTTTAGAAATAAATAATGGACAAATGGAGTCTTTAAATGCCTCAGATGTAAAGTTACGCCAAAATGAATGGGATGGTCTGCTAATCAATGGCGGCTCTCAGGGAAGGTACGCTTTCTGGGTGATGGATTACCCCCTTGGAAGCACCTAGAGCAAGAGTTTCAATCTTCTTTTATCCTTTCCTGACCATGTGATTAAACCCAACTGGAAAAAAACAGACAGGAGCAATCGATCAATGCAGCCACTTATAGCCATACCGTATGGTTGATACCGTATGATTTAGCCCCAAAGAATGGTAAACCCTTCTCACAAATCTTCTTGAGCGTTGTTCAATGCCTAATTGATCATCTTGCCTTCTCACTGTAAGATTGTGTTTTTGACGTAGGGTCTGGCACATTGTGCAGTAACCACAATGCTGTCCAGAGCTATTCAACTCGTCAATAACTGTCCAGACAATGTCCAAAGGCGAGCCGTTTTTCCGTTTGTACAAAAATGACGGAGACCGGAAAATGACACGAGACCGGTGAGTCGCGCAGGTGTCACTCATTATTAATCACGCCACCGGCCTTGCGCCATTCTCCCATGGATCCTCGGCCAAGTCCTGCTCGCCACAAGATGTTTTATACATCTATACAAAGAAGGACATAAATGATATTAAATTTAATTTGAAACACTCAAGCTTTCAATACATAATAGAAATGTTATTATTAAGTTACAACTTTAATTGGTAGAAACAGCTTTCTTGGAATTCAGTTAATAAACAGTATGCTCCAATAACAGTAACTTAAGGTTTAGACTTAGGGTGTATTCACACCAGGAAAGTCCGATAGTTCACTTGCTTTGGTCCGGACCAAATAGAATGTTGATTTTTTTTGTTTGGTACGGTTCGCTTTCACACTGCTCTTTTTGCAAGTGAACCAAAATGTGTAAACAAAACCACACGTGTGCCAAGGTCGTCCATTTATTGGACAGGAATTATCAAGCAGGGAAAAGCAGGAAGTGCACAAACAGGCTCAGCATGGAGATATTTCGTAATGTAATATTTGTTATTTTACTGATTTGGTGTTATTCTCTACAAACGCAATATGAAGAAACTATATGGTATAGATAAAAGCCCGCCCGCCCGCACTTACAATTGATTGCTTGGGTCGTTACATGCGCTTCGTGAGGCACACTAGCGCACACACACACGCAAGGTCTCTCGCTCCCTCTCTCTGCCGTGCGCGCGCTCTTGCTCGCTCGCTCTCTCTAGATTCGCGGAGATTTTAACTGATTTGCGGGAATCAGGGAGCCGCTATCGAGATGCGGGAGACTCCCGGAACTTCCGGGAGACTTGGGATGTCTGTATAATAAGACAACATTATGCCAAAATGTCCGTTTTGTTAAGTATCCTCATAAGAGCAGTCAAATAAAAAGACGCAGTTTTCTGCAGTTGGGTCGGTTCATGTTCACACCGTAAACGAACCGTACCAGAGTTCGTTTGGAACCGTACCGAGACCACCTCTTCAGCTGGGTCTCGGTTCGATTGTTTGGTCCGCACCCGAGTTCGATTGCTGTATTCACACCTGCCCAAAAGGTCCGCACCAAGGGGGGAAACGAACTAGAGTTCGATTCAATCGAACCAAACAAGGCAGGTGTGAATACACCCTTACACTTTAGGTTCCAAGGCAGACTTACTTACCATGTTCAACTTCTTCAGCCAAAAACAGGACATTAGAGCCACACGAGCTGCATAAAGCTGTAATAGTTCTCAAATCGTTTTCACAAAATGGACAAAACTTGCCAGCCTAGGAAGACAATGGTTGAAATGATAACATTTCAGCTGACTGTCAGTGGGTGTTCATGAAACAAGAGCAGAGCTAAACTGTCTAAATCCAAAATAATTTATCCATCTTCTGCTTGTTTCATGAATCGATACATTAAGATTATCAGGATATCAAAACATTCAGTAAAAATATTTTGTTCATTTAAAAATCAATTACACCAGGGCTGCCAACTCTCACGCATTCAGCGTGAGACTCACGCAACTGAAACTTTTCACACGCTCTCACGCCACACATCCATTTTCTCATGCACAGAAAAATCGCGAAGCAAAGAGGACACGGAGACCGACAGACTAGACAGAGCAGGTTACTTATGATAGATAAAAAAATCAGCTTTCAGATTCTGTCAATTCTATTACGAAATTCAAACAATAAATACCGTTTTGGCACTTGTAAATATGACCTGACAGATCCCTAGCACCTCAGTTCAAGCGGCACATGAACCGATCATCTCTACTAGCTAATAGTAAATAAACACAAATGAACAATGTTGAAAGATACAGTAGCTTACAACCTAGCGATGTATATTCCTCATACATAATATCGATCAATCAGTGTTTTTCAACCGCGGAAAGAGAACAATAAAACACCTGGAGATCAATTGTCACATAACATTTACCTCAGGAAAGCCATTTAATGACCATAATTTGAAGAGTTTGGTTCCAAAACATGATAAACGCCATTTAAAAAAGTATTGTATCTGGTCGGTATTGAAAAGTATTTTTTTTGTAATTTTACGTAAAATGCGATATCCGCCGTGTTATTCTGTCATGTTTTCTCCCTTTCTTTCCAAACAGCGGCAAATGTCTAGCCTGGAAATCCAGACCTAAATCTAAAAGATTAATGGTCTGGCGTTGACTAATGAAAATCGGCCAGCTCGAGGGGTGGCACCAAGCATGCATTTGAAAATCTCACTGCACGCAATTGGATAACACTATGACCAATCACAACAATAAACCCATACGCTTAGGCTTAGCTACCAGCAGAGCTAACTGGTAGATTATACTCTTACCGTATCGGTAAAACAGCAAAAACGTCCTTCTTGCAAAGGAACGATTTGAGCGGCGTCTTCTGTTCCTGTTTTAGATAAAAAGCCAAGTCTAACTCATTCATTGTAGCGGCCAAAGCCGTTTCAAACAACTGGTATTCATCCATAGGCATCTTGCAATGTTTACTAATGACTTCGACGTCACAGCGATGTCGTCATCTGTTTCAGCTGTTGGCCCGCCTATATCAGATAACCCGATGTGATTGGTGCAGCTCAGATCGAGGGGCATATTTAATGAGCATCATTACTCGACACCAGAGTAACTCGCTGAGCAAATTCAACTTGTGCTCTCGCGAGAACTCTGGATTACCAGGGTAGCAAATGCCAGTCTCCCTTCTTAGAATGCCATACATCCGCTCAACCAATCACAGTGCACCATTCCACGCATTGTAAACAGTAACGGCGCCGCTTTGAATACACCCAGCATCCTAGTTTTCCTTATCTACTTTATCAACAAACAAACAAACAAACAAAAAAAATTAATAATTTTGTCGGCATTACCTGTGGTAGAGAAGAAACGTAAGCCATCGAAATCTAATCTAATCTAAAAGAAGAGGAGGAAAAATGCCGGCTGTTGCTTGTTCTCACATGACAGCATCAAACTTCTGTCACGCTGACACACTGACTCCAGGGGATCTTTTGAAAAATTGTTTTACTCAAAGTCAACAAAAACCAAGCAGGACCAAGCCATTTTACAGCTGATCGCCGTCAAAAAAGTTCAGGAGGTATTTCCTAGCGATGGTTGATTGAATGTATTTTTAGTCCAGTGCCTGTAGCCTATATAAGATTAGTATTGACCAAGTTCAGAGGCTGTCATATGTGGATCAACTTACTTTGTTGTGTATGTTCAACAGTTTCAATATGAAAAATAACTTTCATATTGATTCAATGGATTAATTGCATTCTGAGAAAAAAAAGTGTCATGAATTTATTGCATTTTGGGGAAAAAATAATCTGTTTTTATAATAAATCTTTGAAAATCAAAATCTGGATTTGAATTTTTTATGTTATTATAACAAAGATGCTATGTGAAAGTTTGAAACAGAAAATAGTGGTTTTCATCTTACCACTTTCTTAAAGAAAACACATTTTTACGCATATTAATCAAAATGGATTTTTCGCGTTTTGAAACCAAACTCTTCATATATAGCACGTTAGCTGGTTAGAAAAAAAGAGCTATAGAGAGTATTTTGCTAAATATGCGTACTATATTGCATAGTTATTATAATTTACTTATATCATTCAATAAAGTTGTTATTATAATAATCATTTTAAAAAAAGCATTTTATTTAATTATGAGTTCATTTTAACCTTAAATAATACTACCAGCTGATAGGACTCTCTGTATGTTTACAGCATTAGGTGAGGTTTTTTTTTTCTTGAGAAAAATTAACGCCTATCTTGTGTACCTAATATTTATCCAAATGAGTCAATAATTGAATTGAATTGAAATCGTGAAATTTGTGTCAAGCTATAATAAAAACAAAAAACATAACTTACCAGAAATTGTACCATGTAAACATTGTAACCTGTTGTCACTAAACCTAATAAAATTCTGTTTAGTTACTAAAATGTTTTGACAATCACAATACACTTATTGTGATGCAAGATTATTATTTTTTTTGCATGCCCCCAATCCAAACGTTTGTTGTGTTGTGGCTTGTTTTCGTTGTGTTGCGACAATTTCGTTGTGTTGTGGCTTTTATTTTTTCAGACCAGCAAGTAAAGGCAACATCCATCCAAACTACTGCCCAAACTAAGCATACTAGTTATCTTACGAGAGGTTCTTTCGTATTGCATAAGTTGCTTACGCTACGGGTAAAGTCATCTTTCCTCGAGATATTGAAGCCAAAAATTATCCTTAATTTTGTATTTATTGTCAACGCGTTGCAGCAGCTAGCAGACCTAGAGCGGGCTTACTAGCGAGCTCATTGGCTGCTCTGTGGCAACTGCAGCAGCCTACCGCTGAGCCCGGCGTGACGTCGCGCCCCCACGCGTCATAGCCCGCCAGAATGGGCGTGGCCTTAGCGTATATAAGGAAGGGCTCGGGGGCTGCTTACCTGATTTTCATCTCTTCAGCGAAGCTCTCCGCATCGCTGGATCCTCTATAGAAGCCCGACGCCGTCGACTCAAGCAACAAGCATGCCTAGGACAGCGCCTGAAGAAGCCGGACGATCTTCACCGCCTTCAGCCATCCGTGCCTGCTACGCTATCCGGCGTTATATCCTTTACTGCTTGTGTGTGCTCGCCGCCGCGACACTCACACTTCTCTAAAAGAGCGCGAGGCATTTTACGTGTAAATGCCTCGTTTTTCCTGTGGCTCTTGCCGAGCCCTGCTCAGCAACGGAGACCGCCATGTCATCTGAGCTCTCTGTCTGGGCCATGAGCACGCAGCCCTCGCCCTTTCCTCAGGCGGCTGCGTCCACTGCGATGAACTGACCATGTTGACCCTGCGGGCTCGACTTGAAATGTTCGACGCTGAAACTGCACCTCCGCCCGCCTCCGCCGGACCACGCTGCAAGAAGCGTCGCTCCCAGAGGCTACCGGAGCCTGATATGGCCTGCAAGCTGCTGGCGGCCGCCTGCACTGTTGACGCCTCGGGAGATGAAGCGGAAGAGGACGCCATTAACGACAGCTGTTCTCTCTTGGCGTCAGGAAGCGAGGACTGGTCTGGCTCCAACCCAGACCCCTCCCCTTCGCTCCAGGAGTCTGCTGGGTCTCGGGCCGGCATGGAGGCCGAGCTTATTCGCCTCCTCACCAAGGCAGTCGGTCAACTCGGCCTCGAGTGGTCCCCGCCTCAAGAGCCCGCGCCCAACAGACTCGACGGGTGTTTCCTACCTGGCCGCCGCCCAGCGCCCGCGTCCAGATCTGCACCCTTTCTGCCGGAGCTTCACGTCGAGCTCACTAAATCGTGGAACACTCCATTCTCCGCGAGACTTCACTCCTCTATCTCCTCGATGCTCTCCCAAGTGGACGGCGCTAGTGAGAAAGGATACAAGTCCATTCCCCCCGTGGAAGAGGCGGTAGCAGCGCACCTCAGTCCGCCGTCCACTGGATGGCCCGCTAAGGCTTCCCTCCCGTCTAAAGCCTGCCGGGCTACTTCAGCTTTCATTGGCCGCGCCTTCACCGCCGCGGGACAAGCTGCTTCAGCCCTGCACTCGATGGCCTTGCTACAGATCCTTCAGGCTGATCTCCTCCGGGAATCGGATGAGAGAGGCGCGGATCAGTCCATCGTGACGGATTTAAGGAGCGCGACGGACCTTTCTCTTCGCGCCACGAAATCCACGGCCCAGGCCATTGGACGATGCATGGCCTCGCTCACCGTTACAGAGAGGCACCTATGGCTGGCACTCACGGACATGAGGGAAGCTGAGCGTGCGGCGTTTCTAAACGCCCCGCTCTCTCCAACCGGTCTCTTTGGCCCAGCCGTGAGCGGGATTGTGGACCGTTTCTCTGAGGTACAAAAGACCACTCAGGCCATGAAGCTCTTTTTACCTCGACGCTCAAGCTCCACCGCAGGCCGCTCTCAGAAGCAGCTGCCTGCCCGTAGTTCGACTCAGCAGTCCTCCCAGCCTCCTCCTCTGCAACGACGCCAGGGCTCGCGCCAGAGATCGCGTTCGTCAAGCCGCCGCAGGCTGCCTCCCTCACGGGGACCCCGGCCTAGGATTGTGCTGACACTCAAGCCAGCGAAGTCCTCCTAGCATCAAGGAGGAAATGGTGGTTGAGTCCCGCTGTGGCTGGACCGCCATCAAAACATCTCGCTCTGTCAGTTCCCTTAGCAAAGGTGACTGCAGATGTGTATTCTGCAGCCAACGAGCGCGTCGCGCAATCCGCTCACCTGCACACAAACACCGTTTTTATGGCGACCCAGAGAAATCTCATAATGAGTACAATTTCTGGTTATCCGGCTCACACCGATGGTGTTTTAAGTGTAGAAAATGTGTCCACTTCCCAGTGTTCACCCCTACACATAAGCACGGTTCCCCTGTTGTCATTCACTCATGCAGAGCCCACTCTCATGAAGCTGGCGTATGCCGCTCGAGTGTTAAATGTAGGAAATGTGCCCACAGAACAGTGCCCACACCTACTCACTGCCCGCTCTGTTACACCCTTGTCCCAGGGAACAGAAAATATAAAGCCGACACACACCGGCTATGTCATAAGACCTGTGGCTGCTCGCGAGCACTCACGCTTACTGACAAACACACCACGGCCAGCGCTGCACACGCGCCACAGGCTTTTTCACATGAAGCGTTCCCCATCCAAGCTGACCGGGACGTTACGTGCAAACTGGCCAGCCGCCATTCTCAGCATGCCGCTGTATACAAGCACCGAGAGCGTGCTCACAGCGCCAGTGCCTCAGACTCAGGTTCACGGGCCCACACTGTGCGGCAATCGGGACCAAGAGACCATTCTACCCCTAGCCATGCATGCAGAGGCGTGGGAGGCTATTCCGGGAGTGTCAGAATGGGTGCTAAATACAGTGAAGCAAGACTATTCGCTGCAATTCGCTCGTCGCCCCCCGCGCTTCCGAGCCCGGACCGAAACAAAAGTGTATCTAGTAGTAGCACACCTACTTTGTGCAGAAATAGCGAAACTGCTATGCAAAGGGGCTGTGGAACCAGTACCACCTTCTCAGAGCGAGTCAGGCTTCTACAGCTGCTATTTCCTCGTTCCAAAGAAGGATGGGGCTTTCAGACCCATTTTAGATCTGAGACACCTGAACAAAGCCCTCATGAGGCGACCGTTCAAAATGATTACGACCAGACAAATCCTTGTGCAAATTCGCCCAAGGGACTGGTTTATATCTCTCGATCTGAAAGACGCATATTTTCAGATTCAGATTATACCCCGTCACAGGCCATTCTTGAGATTCGCCTTCGACGGTCAGGTATATCAATACACCGTCCTCCCGTTTGGCCTGTCCCTAGCACCCCGTACATTTACGAAGTGCATGGACACGGCTCTCGCTCCACTCAGAAGTCAGGGCATGCGAATATTGAATTATTTAGACGATTGGCTGATTCTAGCGCAGTCAGAGATAGAATTGATATCTCACAGAACGCGGCTTCTCAGCCACCTGGGAAATTTGGGTCTCACGGTCAACTGGACCAAGAACTCATTACTGCCCAGCCAGACGACCTCTTTTCTGAGGATAGATCTGGACTCTGTGTCTATGACGGCCCGCCTGTCGACGCAGCGCGCGCGGTTCAACACCTAACCGCCTCATTCTGGACGGGCAGCCTTGTACCCCTGAAAATTTTTCAGAGAATGCTAGGCTGCATGGCTTCAGCCGCAGCGGTGCTTCAGCTGGGTTTGCTATATATGCGCCCGCTACAGCGCTGGCTGAGTGCACGAGTACCACACCGAGCTTGGGCTTCCGGCGGTCTGCGTATCAGAGTGACTCAGAGCTGCGTTTCAGCTCTGGAGCCCTGGACAGCGGCCGACTGGTACCAGTCGGGGGTGACGATGGGAGCCATCTTGTACCGAAAGGTTATCTCAACAGACGCCTCCAACCTAGGTTGTGGTGCCCTGCTCGAGGGCAGACCGGTCTTTGGCCAGTGGTCAGACCAGGAGAAATGCCTTCACATAAACTGTCTGGAAATGATGGCGGTCGAGAACGCGCTGAGGCACTTCCTCCCACACCTACGGGGTTACCACGTGCTGGTCCGCATGGACAATATGTCAGTGGTAGCCTACGTGAACCGCCAGGGCGGTGTCAGATCCAGAAATCTCAATGCTCTGGCGGAACGCCTTCTCGTTTGGGCTCAGCACTACCTGCTCTCACTGAGAGCCGCGCATGTGCCTGGACGCCTAAACGACGGTCCAGACAGACTGTCCAGGGACAATGTTTCCCCGGGAGAATGCTCCCTGCATCCTCAGACAGTCCAGCTGCTGTGGCGCCGTTTCGGCAAAGCGAAAGTCGACCTGTTTGCGTCGAAAGACAACGCTCATTGCCCACGGTTCTTTTCAAAGAACGAGGACGCGCTGGCCCAAGCATGGCCCAGCTGCCCGCTGTACGCTTTTCCCTCGATCTCGCTGTTACCACAGGTAATCAGGAGAGTCAGGGAGGCGGGCCATGCGGCTTTCCTCATGGCCCCGCGATGGGAGAACCAAGTCTGGTTCCCAGAGTTGATGCAGCTGACCGATCTAGCCCCATGGCCAATCCCGATGAGAAGGGATCTCCTCTCTCAAGCCGGCGGGTCAATTTGGCATCCTCATTCAGAGCGCTGGTTTCTGCATGCATGGATAATCAACGGGTACCCATTGTCCTGCCAGAAGGGGTGGTGAACACGATCACGCAGTCTAGAGCTCCCTCCACGAGAAGGCTCTACGCATCGAAATGGTCTGTGTTTACCAACTGGTGCGCAGGGAAAGACCTGGACCCACAAACCTGTGGGGTCTCGGAGGTACTTGTTTTCCTTCAAGAGCTGCTGGAAAAGGGCAGGTCCCCTTCCACGCTCAAAGTTTACGTTGCGGCCATTGCGGCGTTCGCTGAGTCGACGCGCGGCCAGGCAATAGGATGGAATGAATTCGTCATCCGCTTCCTTAGAGGAGCCAGGAGGATGAATCCCCCGCAAACCCCTTCGGTTCCTATTTTTGATCTTTCCGTGGTCCTGGAGGCCATGAAAGCACATCCCTTTGAACCGCTGCAGACCGTGGATCTGAAATACCTTTCGCTCAAAACAGCTTTTCTGATAGCCCTGTCATCAGTAAAGCACGTGTGTGACTTGCACGCGTTATCTGTTAACGTCGCGTGTCTCGAGTTTGGGCCTAATGACTCTAAAGTCATCCTCAAGCCGAGACATGGTTATGTCCCTAAAGTGCTCGGCACTCCTTTCAGAGCGCAGGTTATTACGTTATCGGCCCTGCCAGGGTCCGGTAGCAAAGTCGATGTTAACCTCCTCTGCCCTGTCAGAGCGCTGAGGATTTACATCACACGCTCCGCCGCCTTCAGGCGCTCGGTGCAGCTATTCGTTTCGTTCGGTGGACGCACTAAGGGTCTCGCCACCTCGAAACAGAGTCTGTCCAGGTGGATTGTTGACGCTATCGCGGCAGCATATGCGTCTAAAGACCTGCAGTGCCCTTTGGGCGTTAGGGCTCATTCCACTAGAGGCATGGCCTCTTCGTGGGCTTGGTCCAGCGGGATTTCTATTCACGACATTTGTATGGCGGCAGGCTGGGCCTCCCCCTCTACATTTGTTAGGTTCTATAACCTAGAAGGTCCCGCCCTGCAGGCTAGACTTCTGTCAGTCTAAGTTGCAAGTATGTTCTGCTCAGGTTCGATCACGCGCAGACCGCTCTCACGCTAATATTATCTCCCCTGGCTGAACTACAATGTGAGGCAGTATGGACCGGCTGTGCCGCTCTGTATTTTTTGCTAGAGTTCTCAACGGGCCTGAAAATTACAACCCGACCCGACCAGGCCCGTGGCTTTTAAAGCCCGGACCCGATGTAACCCGACACATCAACATGAATTATCTGCCCGAACCCGGCCCGCGGCCCGACGATAATTTTTTTTTTCTCTCATACATGTATTATCATGACCAGCAGACGGGAATTCAAATCAACCTTTAATGTTCACGCCTTTTAACAATACAAACAATACAAACAACTTTCCAGACCTCTGATTTTCCCACTCCTCTAGTAGCGACGGTGAATTCACCTGCGGCAAGTTTACTTTTCACCAACTCCATCTTCTTCTCCAGGCTAAAGTTATTTAGTAGTTATTTAGTAAATTTGAATTGAATTGAATTGAATTGAATTAAAGCCGTGCACGCAGCGGCGTCAGGTCTGCCCCCGCCCCTCTCCATGATGCACGTTGCACGCAGCAGCCAGACTTTCTTTACGGTGAACAGCAGCGATGATTAATAAATGTTTTTTTTGTTTGTTTTGTTTTTCACTGAGCGGAAAAGATTAAGCCCGAGGTCCAACCCGACCCGAGTCATTTGCTTATATTTTCGACCCAAACCCGGCCCGAAGCCGCGGATCCCGTCGGGTTTGTCGGGCCGACCCGACCCGTTGAGAACTCTATTCTTTGCCACATGATACTGTGTGTTTATGTACATGTACTGGCCCACTCAGGTTGGCCGTCTTATTCCCACTGATCTGTGTACGAGTATTGCGTAACCTGCCATGCCCGCCTCGAGCTGGTATCGCTTCAGTCGATGAAAACCAGGTAAGCAGCCCCCGAGCCATTCCTTATATATGCTAAGGCCACGCACATTCTGGCGGGCTATGACACGTGGGGGCGCGACGTCACATCGGGCTCAGCGGTAGGCTGCTGCAGTTGCCACAGAGCAGCCAATGAGCTTGCTAGTAAGCCCGCTCTAGGTCTGCTAGCTGCTGCAACGCGTTGACAATAAATACAAAATGAAGGATAATTTTTGGCTTCAATATCTCGAGAAAAGATGACTATACCCGTAGCGTAAACTTACGCAATACTCGTTCCCTCTTCTAGAGAGAACCGAGGTTACGTTAGTAACCGAGTACGTTTTACATCATGCAACAAACAAGTATTACATCATTGTGTGGTCTGAAGGCTCTCAAGAGATGAATCAGAAGATATATCTGGATCACTGAAGTGGGTATATCAGTGGGTATCTTTGAGGCTTGGGAGAATAAAGACTAGTGTTGCTAGCGAGTAATTCTAAGCAATTTATAAGCAGTCAGACATTAAGTCAGTCAGTTTGATTTGGCTCCAAAACTATACAGGTCTGTGATTCAAATGTTTTACAGCTTTTGTGTTTTACAGCTTTAGCAAATGTCTATTTAGTTATTTATTTTTTATATTTATATTTTGAACACAGCTATTTGTTAAAAGACAATTTTTATGAATTTTGTGAATTCTCTAGATTTTCCTTATATCTTTGTGGTCATTTCTATTTTCAGCATGTACAAAACACCAAACGCAAAAACTGCCATGAGTTCTGTAAATGCAAGTTTTTCCAATAATATTACCATTGTTCATCCTGAATTCTTTTTCATCATTGGACTTACAGGTATGCCGAACAGCACTTATCACTACATATTCTTATTTATCATTTATTTTATTACTATAATTGGGAACTCTATAGTCCTTCTCATTATAGCTCTTGACCAGAGCCTGCACAGTCCAAAGTACATTGGTGTGTTTAACTTGGCCTTAGCTGATATTTGTGAAACTAATGCACTGATTCCCAACATGATGAAGACTTTTCTGTTTGACTCACAGTACATCTCCTACAATGCTTGTTTGGTAAACATGTTTTTTGTGTTCCTCTTTAGTGCCATGCAGAGTCTGACTCTTGTTGTTATGGCATATGATCGTTTAATTGCAATTTGTTTGCCACTGAGATATCATGTTTTTGTGAACAATACCAATATGTGTTTACTTTTCTCAGCAATTTTTTTATTTAATTCTTTTATTGTGGCCATGATGGTGTCATTGATTACCCAAATTTCATTCTGTAGAACCAATGTAATACAGAGTTATTTTTGTGATCATGGACCAATGTTTAGGTTGGCATGTAATGACAATAGCATTAATAAAATTATGGGATTTCTCTACACATCTTTATACCTTATAGCACCACTGCTCATTATAGTCCTGTCATATCTGGGGATTTTTTGTGTTTTAAGCAAAATTACAACTTGGGAAGGACGTTTAAAAGCACTGAAGACCTGTATTTCACACCTGTTGCTAGTAGGAATATATTTCCTCCCAATATTCTTCACATACCTTACTTCTTTATTGCTTTATAGCACTCCAAATTCCAGAATCATCAGCACATCTCTGGCATATGCTGTTCCAGCAATGCTAAATCCCATAATTTATGTTTTAAATACAGCTGAAATCAGAGACATAATTCGAAAAGTGCTTAAAAACAGATCTGCACCAATTGAGAATATTTAAAAATAAATAAAATGTTCATTCATTGATTCTATTAATCATTAGAATTGAATTACCTATATGAAGACTGCATACTTAGACCTCACAGTGGTCTGTTTGACAGTACAAAATATCTGTCCTTTATTTATTAATCCACATGATTCCAAATGTCTGTATTGTACTGCTTATATTCTTACTGATCCCAAGACAAAACAAATAGTAAAAAATCTAAATCTAAACAGCAATTTAAATGACTTTTTGTGAGCAGTTCTTCATGAAACACTTGATCTAATGTATTTTAATTCATACAACAGTTCGTTCTGGTTCTCGAATCTGATGAGAGCCTTTTCCAGCCATGCGATATTCCCTCAGTATCAGCACTGGAACCGTTTCACAGTTGGTATCACTCTGCTTGCAGCATTTCTCACAGTGAGCGTCACGGCGGACGAGCAAACACCATCATTTTACAAATACTGTTGTTGTGTCACGGAATGTAGTTTTAAGAGTTTAAGCGAGCAGTTATTAAGTAGGTTATTTAGAGCATATTTGACAATTTGTTTAGACATTTTTGGAGATTGAGCTCCAGACCTTCAGCGCTCATGTCCTCAAAGAGAATAGCTTTATCTAGGCGAATAATAACAGAGAAAACTCTAGGTGTGTTCGACATCGGCTGCTGCTGGATTTAACCGATCGGCAAGAGTAGCCGCGTGCAGGCGGGGAGGAGCTGCGGAGACGTGAAGTTGGACACTTTCTGTTCCCGTAGTGACCGTTCACGTGGTGTTTGCATACTTTACCACAGCTGAAGTGAAATAAATGCAATATTTGGCAAATAATACACAGATGTTTCAGAGACATTTTCATTCAATACTTTATGTACTGCTTTATACAGCGTCTGTTTGAACAAGAATAAAGTTCAACATAAGCTACTATCAATGAAGTTGAGTCTACGGTTTTTAATCAGTTTTAATTTGATAAACATGAGTGTTCACTGTTCTGTACTGTACTGATTTGTGAGCTTTAGAGGAACTAAGGTGTTCGAATAAATACGAAGCACACGTGATCGTTGTCAACAGCTGTGTCGTCATCAGTGTTCCTGCAGCTCAGTGCAGCCGCTCTTGAGAAGCTGCACTGGCTGAGTTCTCCGGCTACTCTCAAATCGCTCTTGCGGTACTTTGATGGCATACGTCACAGTCACGTGGCGTCGGCGCTGTATCAAGTCGGACAAAATTTCTAACCAGTATGCACTGTTTCAAGTCAGCTGCTGATCGGTCTGCGCAGAGCTGCATGAAGTCGAACAAGCCTTCTGATTTAGCAGAGAATGAGTCACGCGGGCGCGGTGCCGGCGTGGGCTCATCCATTTGGTGAATAAGCACAGGAGAAAAAAGTCTCTCTCTGTAGCATGTGAGTCACGCGGGGCCGGGGCCAGTGTGGGCTCACCTGTTTTTGAACGCTCAGAAACGGGAGCGCGCGAGGGGCCGGGTCGATTTCTGTACGTAAGGAAGCTGGCCGCGAGCGCAGTCCTCAGTCAAGATTCTCTCTCTCCCAGCGTCCTGTTTCCCAGTGGCTTATCTGGTATCTCCATGCCAATTACTGCAACAAGACACAGGTGTATGTCATTTGGACTTGACCTACTTACTAACCACTCATCTTCCGACTCTCTCCCACTATAGACCTCGCTGAACCACGCCCCCCTCGCCACATACCCCCACCGCCCGACTCAGGCTGGGGAGCCGTCCGGAAAAGAGAAAGTTGTAAATAAAAGCTGTGTCCCAATTCAGGGGCTGCATCCTTTGAAGGCCGTGTCATTCTGTGAACAAACACTTTTTTGCCTGTTCTGTTACACATAGGTCTACATCAAGATATATCGCAGATCAAATTGTCTGGCAATGAATAGAGTAGGCTATTTCAGAATCACTGTATCATGATACCATCGATATGATAGACAAAATTGTATTGTAGTTGCGAGTATACCAGAGTCCTATGCAATTATTCTTGCCACACTAAATGCCGCAAAGTGTCCTCCTTTTTGGTGTTATGGAAATGGCCACCCTAGTTGTAGTCCTTAAAAAGCAATTTCTTTAAAAGAAAATATCTCCCTTTGCTTTGAACTTTCAGCGTTGTGACTTTGCAGATGTTGTTTTTGTTCAAACAGCAACATTACACACCACTTTAAGTTGAAAATGTGAAATCGCAATCAACCACCCCTTTAACAAATTGTTTGAAAGACTGATTCATTAAGCCTGTTAATTGCTGCCACTTACTGGCGTTTTTTCATATTTAAAGGATATAATGTCATTAAAAAAATGTCATATGTCCAATAATACAAAACATTACTCTCATAGCATTATAACTGCAGTGCATTTCATTTTCTTGCCAATGGAAACTTTTCTTAGATTTAAAGTTGGCAGAGGCCATGCGGCTATTTAGTGTAAATAGATTATCATATTGTAGGTCTATTAATTAACTGTTATACACTTTATTTCCCAGCGAGCAAAAAGTCATCCAGAAGACGTCTAAAAGACATCATTCTTAGACATCCAGAAGACGTCCTCACAGGAGCCAGAATGAAAGTTTTTTTTTACGTCTTTTCTGGACATTGTATAGACGTCAATTAAAGACGTGCTACAGATGTCATTCTTAGACATCCAGAAGACGTCCTCAAAGACGTCTAAAAGACGTCATTCTTAGACATTCAGAAGACGTCCTCACAGGAGCCAGAATGAAAGTTTTTTTTACGTCTTTTCTGGACATTGTATAGACGTCAATTAAAGACGTGCTAAAGACGTCATTCTTAGACATCCAGAAGACGTCCTCACAGGAGCCAGAATGAAAGTTTTTTATACGTCTTTTCTACGTCCTCACTAGCCAAATATTAAAACTAAAAGGATTACAATGTAAAAGATTAATATTGTGTACATAAAGATATGGTGGAATCTGGCTTGTCCCATAGATGGTCTGCTTGTACGCTTTAATCTCGCGCACGAGCAGATCCGTTTGCCCTCTGGAGACGAGTTCAGTCTTTCCGCTTGCAAATTACCCCATGAAAATAGCAAATCCGCCAAGGCGCGAGCCCAACTGGCTTTTAAAGAGAATGGAAAATTATACTGATTTTTTTTTTGCACATTACAACCAAAACACACCCATTACTCATTAAGAGAATAGGGACAACCCTTTTAGACCATGCGCTGGGTGCGCCGACCATTTTTCCTGTCGTTAAACTAGCAAAAGTGGATTTGGACACGCCCTAAGTGCGCTTTAGACCATGTACTTAGATCGTTAAAAGAGGGCCCTATATCTGAAATGGATTTAGAACTGTGATCAAAACATAGATAGAGCAGACCGAGTCCATCAACACCCCCAAAGCTTGCACAGTCCTATACCACTTCTTGGGTCGACATTTTATTCAGTAACATTGGACAGTTTTGATTTATAAGCTGATTAATATTGATGATCACATTATTTTACATATGCATCTGCTTACATATGTGATCGCTTGTTTCTGCATCTTCTTCACATATCTTTTGATCAGGAGATTCAGTACTCTTTCAGAAGATATGTCATGGCGCCCCCTACCATATAACTTTGAAAACACGGAAAGCCAGAAATTTCTGTCAATGGCGGGGAAAGAGTTAAGGTTCTATACAGAACCTTTCCTTCATAGAGTGTAGTGTTTCACCGTCATCTGTGCAGGGGTTTTCAAACCTGTCCTGAGCTGTGTCCCAATTCAGGGGCTGCATGGACGAAGCGGCCTTTCAAGGATGCACTGAGACTAGTTTAAGTGGACGGTATAGCCGATTGCGTCACCGACAGCGTGACGAAGGTTGTCCCAATTCAAAGGCTCCTTCGAAGGCTCCTTAAAATGCGGCCACAAATGCGACCTTCGTTTGCTGTGAAATGAAGGATACAACAGATGGATACCTACCCCAAAAGTCATTGCCTGCCAGTGACGACAAAATTTTTGAGAAATTGCCATATTACACTTTTAAATGTAAGTATTGGGTTTCAATTTACTCAAATAATCTAATGATACAAATGAAACAACACAATAAATATTCAAATGTTGACTTTATATGTTACCAACATGCGATTTTATATAGTTCTTCTCTTTAGTATGTACATAAATGGACCAAGGTATACATTTTTAGATAGGTTTTCAACCCTGTTTTTTTTTTTAAGGCAGTTGAATATAACTTTAAAAAGTCCAGTACAAACATTACTGCCGCTCATCAATGGCAGCTGTCACAGTTCCTAGGCGACAAAAACAGACTGTCCCATTGAACAACTCTCGGGACGCAGTTAGTAACAAAATTAGCTAATTTTTAACTTAGGAAAAACTGGCTTTTTACACATGGATATTAGATTTTGATATTAGATATGTTTTTGTTTTTTTTTAACTAAGAACAGTATAGAAACACTAATAAAAATGGGATGGGCAACGTTGGTCCTGGAGGGCCTTCATAGAAAATGCATTCATAGAAAGGTTTTGCATGTTAAAATATTTTTATGGTTAGATTTTTGAGGATTTGAGTTCATTTAATTTATTCTTCCCTCTTTCTGAAAACATATTAGTGTAGTAGGTTGAAAAAAATTTAGGTAGATGTAGGTATATAAAATAAAAAGAGGAAAAAATGATAAAAAAAATGTAGGTATATGTAGGTATATAAAATAAAAAGAGGAAAAAATGATACCCCTTTAAAATTTTGTTTTATTCATAAACATTCACCTATTGATGTGTAAATTCACCAGTACATTCTCTGTTGTGGGTAATTAAAATCTTGATGTTATTATTTTCTCCTGTAGAGGGCGTTTAGCGCTGTTGAATTAAGGTACTGCATCGGGGGCTTTAGAGTTAATTAAACTTTTCCAGAGCTTGCAGCAAGTACTCCTGTCTCACAGCGTGTCTGTTATCATTCTACAGGTGAGCAAAAACAATTCTAAAACTGTTCAAAACTAATGTTAAGAACTGTGTTTCAAACGTGTATGTTGATTTTTTTTGATAATTTACTGAGAAAGACTGTTAATTTTGTTAATACGCATGCAGTAGTGATGAGTCAAATATCAGATTACACACGAGTGACAAATATGTGAATTTAAAGCAAAATGAGAGAAAATACTCATGTGGGAAGAGTTTATGAATGTTCCTAAAGCGTTTTATATGTTGATTGTAATTGGATGATGAAGTTTAAGTGAGTTAAATGTATATTTGCTACTGGAGTTATCTTGAGCCAAAATGGCAGTGCATGTATTTGTGAACTAGAGCCAAAATGGCGTCTTGCATGTAAAACATGAGGTTACTGTGAAGCTAAATGCAAGATTCATTTATATGACAGTGTGAAAATGTAATTAGTGTTCATGAGGATGTGAAAACAGTAGCAGGTCAATGTATTGTGATTGATAATAATGTGTCAATATAGACAAGTCAATATAGACAAAAGTAATTAAGGAAAAAGTCTTTATTGAAAAGTTATTTTCTTTAATGGAATGTGTTACAAAGAAACAAGTAATTGTTCTGAAAAGTTAAATAGATAGATTAGATAGATAATTTATTGTCCCTTAACGGGAAATTTGTTCTCACAGATTATCATACAGCACACGCAACTGGCATGTAACAGCAACAACAAAACACATGTAACAGCAACAACAAAAACACAAAAAGGTGAATGTTCAACTTTGTAGCCTATTAAGGATTGAAATTGCAGATGGTACAAAGCTCTTTTTGAAACGAGCCCTTCTCCATGTTAGGGTCCTGTATCTTCGCCCGGAGGGCAAGAGAGTGAAGTGGAAGTTGAGGGGGTGCTCTGGGTCTGTTATTATTGTCCGGGCAAGGCGGGCTATTGCTCTGTCATTGAGTTCTGAGATGTTGGGTGTAGGGGAGTGTATTATTTTTGAAGCTATGTGTGTGATTTTATTCAGTTTGTTTTTGTTGGTGACTGACAGCATGGTGTAAAAACTGGTGGAGCAGTATAACAGAATGGGCTGGATAATACTTGTGTACAGTAGTAACAGAAGATGAGGGGCAATGTAAAGGGAACTTAGTTTTCGTAGAAAATGCAGACGCTGTTGGGAGCGTTTATGGATGTCCTTTATATGATAGTCAAAAGTGAGCTTGTTATCCAGGGTGAGTCCAAGATATTTGAATTTCTCAACCTGTTCTATTATGTTGCCATGAATGGAGATCCGACTTAGACTGGGTGCATTAAAGACCAGTTCTTTTGTTTTCTCAACATTGAGATAGAGAAAATTGTCTGTGCACCAGGATGTAAAGTGTGATATCGTGTCATGGTAAGCAGCAATGCTAGTGTGATCGTTGAGGAGAGCCAGGATTGCAGTATCGTCTGAGTATTTGTAGTATGTTGTGATGGATGAAGGACTAATACAGTCATTAGTGTAGAGTGTGTAAAGAAAGGGAGAGAGGACACAGCCTTGAGGAGCTCCAGTGTTGGTTATGTTGGTGCCCGATGTGACAGACCCTATCCTCACAGCCTGTGGCCTGTTGCTCAAGAAACTGTGAATCAGATAGATGTAATGAGGTGCAACGCTGAGTTTACGTAGTTTTTTAATCATCTGATGACGTTGAATTGTATTAAAAGCTGAGCTTAAGTCCACAAAAAGAACTGCAGCAGAGTTACCAGATAATTCCAGGTGTTGAAGGAGGGAATGAAGGAGACATACAACAGCATCCTCCATCCCTCGCCTGGCTTGATAGGCAAACTGATGTTTGTCCAGCTGTGGATTGACAGTTGACAAGATGGTGCGCAGAATCAGTTTTTCATAACATTTGCTTGCTATGGGTGTGAGAGCAACAGGTCTGTAATGGTTGAGCTCTGATGGACGGGGTTTCTTTGGTAGAGGAATGATGGTGGACTTTTTCCATAGGGTGGGCCACCGTGCTGTACTGTATGACTCATGCATTATGGAATACAGAACCGGGGAGAGTTCCATTGCACAAAGCTTGAGCACCCTAGCAGGGATGCCGTCCGGCCCCATGGCCTTGCCGATTTTACACCTACTCAGCTCCTGTCGAACATCCACCTCTGTAAACGGAGGAGTTGTAGGTAGATCTAAAGGGAGAGCGTTAAGTAGCTCATTGCAGACAGCTGAATAATCAGTGATGTCAAATCTGGAGTAGAAGGTATTAAGGCTATTTGCAAATGTTGTGGGGTTAGAAATAGTGCTATGATCTTGTTTCACATTCTGTCCCGTCAATATTTTTATTTTCTTGAAGGCTTGTTTTGTGTTCATCGTAGAAAACTCATGTTCTATTTTCTCTTTGTATTTAAGTTTTTCTTTAATAATGTCATTTTTTATCTGTCTGTCCAGTATTTTGAGTGAAAGCCAATCCTTGCATTGAAATATTTTGTGTTTCTCAGCCAGTTTTTGTTTAATCTGTGGAGTAATCCAAGGCCTGAAGTTAGGGAAAGTTTTGTATGTTTTTGTTGATATACAGTTACTTATGCAAAACTTTATGGAGTCTGTTATAACGGACAGTCTCTCATCCAAAGTACCGTTAAAAACGGTCCAGTCAGTGCATGCAAGGGAACCTTGCAGACATGCAGTTGCATCCGCCGACCACTGTGGAGCGCTGTGGACTTGTGGTTTGATGCGCTTCAGTTCCTGTCTGTAACCAGGAAGAAAGACCAAAACATTATGGTCCGAGGAGCCCAGAGGAGGATGAGCCCGAACAGTAAATGCATCCAAAACATTCCCGTCACACAGATCCAAGACATTTCCCTTCCTTGTGGGACAATGCACATACTGATGGAAGGAAGGCAGTACGCTGTCAAGACTGCAGTTATTGTAATCGCCCATATAAAACACCGGGGCTCGGGGGTATTTACTTAACATTGAGTTAGCATTCTCCGCTATTAGCTCTGCTGCTGCTTGTATGTTCGCATCAGGTGGACAGTAAACACACCCAAAAACCACCGTGGGGAATTCTCTTGGAAGATAGAAGGGGCGTAGCTATACACATAGTCCTCCACCCCTCTCCTTACCTGACTGACGGGTCCTGTCAGCCCAGACGGTCAAGAAGTTGTCCAAGTTGATCTCAGAATCCGAGATGGATTCATCGAGCCAGGATTCAGTTAATGCGATGATACACGCGTCCCTGAAAAGTCTCTCCCCCTGACACTTGGCATGAAGTTGATCCATCTTTTTCCGGAGGGAACGTACATTGGCCAATATGATAGAAGGTAATGGAGGTCTAAAAGGACGCCTTCTTAACCGGGCACGGACACCGCCACGGCTGCCCCTTTTCCTCGGTCGGATCTCTGGAGGGATGTCAGCCGGTTTTTCGTTGCATAGAATAGATGACCGGAGTCGCAGAAGCTCATCCCGGCTGTAGGTGAGTAGTGCGCCTCTGGTAACATCTGGCTGTAGGGGCGTGAGCGCGGTGCCATTCTTGATAATCCACAAAATCGCAAGGGTAATCCACAGCACTTTCAGCATTATGTCGTTGCTTGACTTAACCATACACACTTGACAAAGACTTAATAACAAATAACTCAAATAAATGACGAAAAATTAGACAAAGCCAGAGAAGTAACGTGAGCTGACATGACAGACGTGTTGTCGCAGCAGAGCATGCGCCATTTTTATATGAATATAAAATATTTCAAATATGTGAATGTTGTGAATACATTGAGAACTAAGAAAAAAATGAGAGTTAATTAAACTTTTCCAGAGCTTGCAGCAAGTACTCCTGTCTCACAGCGTGTCTGTTATCATTCTACAGGAGTGGTTAATTCACATCACCCATTCAGGCTTCCCAGTCCTGAAGCGGGTAACAATTTGGGGGCTCGTCCGGGATCAGGTGCTGATCAGAACCACAGTGGTTAAACGTCATTCGTCCCAGACCAGCGAGTTGAACGGCAGACACCAGCAGTCCAGTCATGGCTACTCTTCGAAAACTACGGTGGGAGATCGAGAAGCAGCTCCACCTGCTGGTCAGCTCTTCAAACTGCAATGCACTCTACAAGGTAGCCCGGTGTTGCGCGGAGGAGGAAGGAGAGGGGGTCCCAGACGCGGATGCAACAGAAGTGGAACTCTACGACTACATCGTTGATTTCATGCGAGGAGAACAACTGCAGAGTCTAGAGGACCAAGGAATGGCCCGCTTGCTGACCCTTCATGACATCGTTCGTGAGATGACCGCCACAGAACCAGATTTTGCTACGGATGTCGCAGAAAACGAAGAGAGTGTGGGACTGGTATCGCAATCTGCATCGACATCAGCGGCTGCAAGGGTGCAGGTAGCACAAACTACAGGTCTGACATCACATTCAAGAGCTGAACAAACTGTTCCACTGCCTAGAGTGTCTGAACAAATGACTGGTCTGATCAAATTCTCTGATGTTGCATCATATTTGCCACGTAGAGAGTTCAAAATTTACGGTGGTCAAATTTCTGATTCAAATTCAGACTTGAGTTTCAACAGCATTTGTAAGCAAATTGATGAAGGTATAACAGAAAATTTCTCAGAGTCAGAAGTTATTATGAGTCAAAATATGAAGTGGTGAACATAAAGGTATTCAATGTTTAAAAGATTTATTTATTGAAAATATATTTCCCACATTCAAACAATTACAGAGCAAATACAGATTGGAAAGTAAAGATTTCTTTAAATACCTACAGATCCGAAGTTTTGTTAAGGGTTTATTTCTGTCTTTCCCTAATCAGCCCCCAAACTCTGCAATGGAAACAGTGTTTTTGTCTAATCCATTTCAAAGAGGGCTAATTGCTAAAATCCACAATGTGCTATCACAGGAAGAAACAACACCTACATTGGACCATTTGAAAAGAGCCTGGCAAGATGACCTAGGGGTGTCTATTACAGACAATCAATGGTCAAAAGCCCAAAGAAATGTTCATTCTACCTCTGTTTGTATTAGACATGGTCTTTTGCAGTTTAAGGTGCTACACAGAGTGCATTTATCCAAATTAAAGTTGTCAAAGATGTTTCCTTCCATTAGTCCTTCTTGTGACAGATGTTCACAAGGGCCAGCTTCTCTTGCACATATGTTTTGGAATTGTCCTCACATTACGACCTACTGGAATACTATATTTCAAACCCTTTCCAAGATTTTGAAAAAACAGCTTAAGCCAGATCCAATTTGGGCTCTTTTTGGTGTGAAACCAGTCAATGTACAACTTTCGGACACCCAAAACAGCATGGTTTGTTTTGTGACCTTGTTAGCACGGAGATTGATTCTCTTGTGTTGGAAACAAAAAATGCCCCCTGCTCACTCAGCCTTAATGAAAGACATAATGGGTCATTTGAAATTGGAGAAAATTAAATACTTGTTAAGGGGGAAGTCTGAAATATTTTATTCAATGTGGCAAACTTTCATAGATTACTTTGGTGAGAATGTTTAATTGATTGGCTTAGCATGGAAATAGAAATGATGCCCTCTGATGTATGTTGTTTGTTATTGTGTTTTTGTCTTTCTGTATTTGATATGTAAAAAACCTCAATAAAGAGAATTATAAAAAAAAAAATAAAAAAAAATGAAGTGGTGGTGTTCGGCCCACCGAAGTTAGCTAAACAGCTCTCCGAAGAGCTGGGCACCCTTGCCTCCAATGTTAAGACTCATGTTAGAAACCTTGGAGTGATCTTCGACGCTGAATTAAAATTTGATAAACAGATTAATGCGGTGGTGAAGGGCAGCTTTTTTCAGCTAAGAGGTATTGCCAGATTGAAAGGTTTTCTGTCTACTAAAGATATGGAAACTGTTATCCATGCTTTTATCTAGTCCAGACTAGATTATTGCAACTCCTTGTATGTGGGTGTGTCCAAAAAGTCCATGGCACGTCTGCAGCTAGTGCAGAATGCAGCGGCCAGACTGCTGACTGGAACCAGAAAATATTCCAGTATCTCTCCAGTCTTGGTCTCTTTGCACTGGCTCCCTGTGGAGTTTAGGGTGCAATATAAGGTCCTTTTAATGGTTTTTAAAGGTTTACACGGACAAGCCCCTGTATATATCTCCGAGCTATTACAGCATCACTGCTCCATCAGACCATTAAGATCGTCGCAAAGCTTATTGTTACAGGTTCCGAAATCTCGCCTGAAAACAAAGGGAGATCGAGCCTTTTCGGTGGCTGCACCGAGGCTTTGGAATGGCCTCCCTGTTTACATTAAGTCTTGCGATTCCATTGAAGATTTTAAGTCTATGTTGAAGACATACTTATTTTCTGTTGCTTTTAACTGTTCATAGCTATATGTGGTATTGAATGATTTGTCTATTGATGTTTGTTTTTAATGCTACTGAAATGTGGAATCTGTAAAGCACTTTGGTCAACTCGTGTTGTTTTTAAATGTGCTGTAGAAATACATTTTTGATTGATTGATTGATTGATTATTAGAACAGTGTTAAAGGTTATCAAACCTGGTACCTTCAAAGAGATGCTTATTACAAAAGACAGCCTTACCGTAGCTGAGTTGAAACGGTTCCTTAGAGCTCACCTTAGGGACAAAAGCAGTACTGAATAATTCCAAGAACTGAGCAATGCAAAACAACAGGACAGGGAATCCCCTCAACAGTTCATGTATAGGTTAATGGGGCTTAAGCAGAGGGTGTTGTTTGCTTCAGAACAAACAGAATCTGAGTTTCAGTATGACCGTAAACTGGTCCAAGGTGTTTTTCTACACTCACTGTATCAGGGTCTGAATGAAAAATACACGTTTGTCCGGAGGGATATTAAAGCAGCAATAGGTACACAGGAAACCTCAGATGATCAGATCCTAGAACTGATTACACAGTCTGTTAGTGAGGAAACTGAAAGACAAAAACGAATAGGTCACACCTACAAATCCAAAGCTACAATTGCAAGTGTGACACAGCAGGAGGATGTGAAGGGGCAATGTTCTTCCCTGAATCATGCCGAAGTTAAAGCCAATCGTGATGCCATTCATGAACTTTCTGTACAAGTATCTGCATTGACCAAGAATCTAGAGAAAGTTGTCATGTCAATGGGCCCTGGTGTTCAACAGCAAACCCAAACAGTCACTGCAAGTGCACAACAACCAGTAAAGTCAGAAGCAAAGGGTAAATGCCAACAGTGTATATCCCAAAATGTTGAAGTGTGTACTCACTGTTTCTTCTGTGGTCAAGCAGGGCACCGAGCTGTGGGCTGTCTCATGAAAAGTCGGGCGTTAAAAGAGAGGAGGTCACTGGGGAGGGACCACCAGTGACCGAAGAAGATCTCGTGTCCCAACCTTCCTTCCATGCACCCAGAGGTGAGCAACCTGTAACACAGAACACATCCAACAGAGCCAAGGAAATTGGAGGGAAACGTGTCGCACAGCTGATTGGCAGTCGCTGCATGATAACTTGCCATTTAAATGGTGTCCAGACTCAAATGCTTTTGGACAGTGGAGCTCAGATCAGTATGGCTGGACAGATGTGGCTAAAGAAGAACTTACCAAACATCGAAATCCAACCACTAGAATCTCTATTAGCAGATAGCCAGCTACACGTCACTGCAGCAAATGGGACAGCTGTACCCTTTGATGGGTGGGTTGAGGTTTTATTAGAGATCACAAGTGGCAAACAAAACAAAATCGCCATCCAAGTGCCCCTTTTGGTGAGTCGAAAATGCATAGACTGTCCACTGCTTGGGTTCAATGTAATTGAGGAGATCATAAGGGAGAATAATGACTGTGCAAATAACATGAGCCTAATTGATCTTCTGTCTGAAGCCTTGCAGATGCAAAAAAGTGCCGCTGAAACCTTGGTGTCCACAGTGAACTCTAACCTCCTCCAAGAATGTACTGCCAGTCGTATAGTAAAGACTGGGAAGTCAGGAGCCACCATCCCCTGTGGTCAGGTCCTAGAGGTAAAATGTAGAGTAAGAACATGGCACGAGGGTGGGACCATGATGTTCGAACCAGCATCAGAAAGTTTCATCCCCGAAGGGTTGGAGTTATTTCCTGCTGTTGTAAATGTGCCTCCTGGTGCCTCAAAGACGGTGAAAATTCCAGTTCAAAATTCCACAAACCATAACATTTACCTACCTCAGAGACTTGTCTTAGGTAATATCGAACCCATCAGCGAAATTAGACCAGTTTGCTCTTCCTCCAGCATTTCAAATCCAGATCAACAAATCAATGGTGCGCTTTTGTGTTCATCCCAGCTCACGTCAGCGGACGATGTCTGTAAAAGGGAACATCATGAGAGGAGAGTTGGAGAAAAATGGCACCCACCTGTTGATCTTGAACACCTCAATAAACAGGAACAAGATGTTGTGAGGAAAATGTTGTTTGAGGAGTCAGATGTGTTTGCTCAGGATGAGGGAGACATCGGGTGTATTCCTGATCTGCAGCTGAAAATCCGTTTGTCAGATAATGCACCAGTGCAGAGGTGTTATAATTCCATCCCAAAACCCCTTTATAAGGAGGTCAAAGACTATGTGCAAAATCTGTTGAACAGAGGTTGGATCAAGAAGTCATCCTCATCGTATTCGTCACCAGTGGTATGTGTTCGAAAAAAAGACAGTAGCTTGCGCTTGTGTGTCGATTTTCGAGCTCTGAACCGCAAGACCATCCCTGATCGACATCCCCTCCCCAGGATTCAAGATCTGTTAGACAGCCTTGGGGGAAATTCATGGTTTTCCATTCTGGATCAGGGAAGCTCATACCATCAGGGATTTGTGAGTGAGGACTCTAGACATGTCACTGCCTTTAACACTCCATGGGGACTATACGAGTGGGTGCGTATTCCCTTTGGGTTAACGAACGCCCCAGCTGCATTTCAGCGATGCATGGAAGGAGTGTTGGAGGGTATTAGAGATGAGTGCTGTGCACCCTATTTAGATGATGTACTGTGTTACTCAAAGTCCTTCAGCGACCATGTTGACCATCTTCGAAATGTATTTAGTAAGATGAGAGAGCATGGAATTAAACTTCGACCAAAAAAGTGTGAGCTATTTAAAAGTCAAGTGCGATACATTGGTCGCTTGGTGTCAGGAGATGGAATCCAGATAGACCCAGCAGACTTGGAGGCTGTCAGGGCCCTGAAGAATAAGGAACCCCGCACAGTGGGAGAAGTGCGGACGCTGCTGGGATTCCTGAGCTATTACAGGTCTTACATCCAAGACTTCTCGAGATTGGCCAAGCCACTCTTTGAGCTTCTCCTCACGCCACCTGGAACAAGTGAGAGTGCACAAAACCCCCAAGTTCCCAATCGTCGAGGTGCACTAAGAAAGAATGAAAAAGGGCAGCTTAACTCGAGAACCCCAATCGTTTGGACTGCAGAACATCAGGCTGTTGTTTCCAAATTTGTCGATATGTTGACAAGCCCGCCAGTGCTAGCTTACCCAAATTTTGACCTGCCCTTTGTATTACACACTGATGCTTCAAATGAAGGGTTAGGAGCTGTGCTTTATCAGCAACAGGGCAATAAACTCCGTGTCATTGGGTATGGGTCCCGCACATTAACCCCGGCTGAAAAGAACTACCACCTACACTCGGGTAAACTGGAATTTTTGGCACTCAAATGGGCCATCTGTGATAAGTTTAGAGACTATCTCTACTATGCCCCAACATTCACAGTTTACACCGATAACAATCCGCTGACCTATATCCTCAGCACAGCAAGGTTGAATGCAGTAGGGCAGCGCTGGGTGGGTGAGTTAGCGGACTTTCACTTTGACATCCGATACCGACCTGGTAAAGCCAATGTCGATGCTGATACACTGTCCAGACAGCCCCTGAAACTGATCGAAGTCATGTGTGAACACACAGAAACCTTATCACCTGAAACTGTGTCTGCTGTTTGGCAGGGTAGTAAAGCTGTGGCCGACAGTGATGTTCCGTGGGTTGCTGCCTTAGAGCTCAATAGTCCAGGGGAAGATGTAATATGCACTGAAGGCAGTATCTCCACAGTCACCCCTGAAAACATCAAAGCTGCACAAAGAGATGATCTAGCAATATGTGAGATAATCACGTTGAAAGAACAGGGCTGGACACCAAACGAAAAAGACAAGAGTAACATGAAAAAAGAAACAAGGCGACTTCTCTTTGAATGGACCAAATTGGAGCTAGAGGACGGGATCTTGTACCGTAAGACAGGACAGACCAGACAATTAGTTCTCCCTCCACGGTTCAAAACCACAGTACTTAAAAAGTTGCACAATGAAATGGGACATGTAGGAGTGGAGAAAGTGCTCCATCTTGCCCGTGAACGCTTTTATTGGCCCTCAATGAGGAAGGAGATTGAGGAGTATGTAACAACTAAGTGTGCTTGCATAAAACAAAAGCATCCACATGTCCACCAACGAGCACCCATGGGATCCATTACATCTAGTTCCCCATTTGAGCTGGTGAGCGTGGACTACTTACATCTTGAGCCAAGCAAGGGAGGTTGTGAGTATATTCTTCTGCTGGTAGACCACTTCACCCGCTTCGCACAGGCGTACCCTACGAGAAACAAGTCCGGTAAGACTGCTGCAGAAAAGATTTTCCAGGACTTCATTCCTCGGTTTGGGTATCCTGAAAAACTCCACCACGACCAGGGTAGAGAGTTTGAGAACCACCTGTTTCAGAGGTTACAACAGTTGTCAGGAATAGCCCACTCCAGAACCACACCATATCATCCTCAGTGTAACCCTGTGGAGAGGTTAAATCGGACAATTCTGCAAATGCTCAGGACTCTGGAGGAGGAAAAAAAGAAGGAATGGAAGGATTATTTACCTCACATTGTGCATGCTTATAATTGTACCAGGCATGAAGCAACCGGCTACTCTCCATTCTTCCTTTTGTACGGCAGATCACCCCGATTGCCTGTCGACTTGCTGTTTAACCTGGAAAACAAGACAGAGGGTTCAAATCAACAAACTTTTGTACGGAAATGGGAAGACAGAATGAGGCAAGCATATCAGATCGCGAAAGAGAACAGTCAAAAATCTTCAGCAAAGGGGAAGAAATACTATGACCGAGCAGTAAGAGGTGTCATTCTGCAACCATGAGACCGGGTGTTGGTAAGAAACCTTTCGGAAAGAGGTGGACTGGGAAAGTTACGTGCATACTGGGAAAAGGACGTACATCGTGTCCTAGAGCGTATCGGTGATGGCCCGGTGTACAAGATACAATCCGAGACAGGTTCCAAGACCCTTTGAGTGCTTCATCGCAACCTCTTGCTCGCTGTCAATGATTTACCTTTGGAAGATCCCATGGCTGAAGCTAAGGAGAAAAGGAAAGGAAAACACAGAAAACAAGTGAGAAATCAGCTGGAGAATGAGTCAGACTCAGATGCCTCAGATGAGGAGGAACATACTTACCGGTATAACCTTCGTACGAACATACCTTGCTATAGATTTGTGACAGTTCCACCAACAGAGAGTGAACTTGAAACTCAAACAACCCAAAACCATTCTTACCTCCGTCCAACTGCAACAGAATTTTATCCTGACGAAAGAGGTGATTCACCAAGGAACCAGGGTCAGGAGTTGGAACAAATTCTTGAGTCTCCATCTGTTCCTGGGAAAAATCAAAGGTCTGTGATGCCAGATGAGGAGAGGCGAAGGAATGAAGGAGAAACAGTCGGAGTTGCAGAAAATGAAATAGAAAGGGGAACTACAGTGTTGGAGGAAGGAAATGTGAGAAGGACACAAAGAGTGGGAAAACCAAGAGAAATGTTCACATATGACACTGGGTGTTCCATCTTACCAACCCTGGAGAGCAGAGTTACACTCACTACAACTCACACAACCCTATATATCTCAGAATGGGACACATTACTTTCAGTATATGCCCACTAACCCTTGTTGTCATTGTTGTCATAAGGTGTACTGAGGTAGTGATTCAAAGAAGAGAATGAAAGCAAATAACACATTTTCATAGGTTATTCAGATGTCAGGAGTCATCAAAAAAAAAAAATAGGGGAGAGTGTAGTAGGTTGAAAAAAATGTAGGTATATGTAGGTATATAAAATAAAAAGAGGAAAAAATGATAAAAAAATGTAGGTATATGTAGGTATATAAAATAAAAAGAGGAAAAAATGATACCCCTTTAAAATTTTGTTTTATTCATAAACATTCACCTATTGATGTGTAAATTCACCAGTACATTCTCTGTTGTGGGTAATTAAAATCTTGATGTTATTATTTTCTCCTGTAGAGGGCGTTTAGCGCTGTTGAATTAAGGTACTGCATCGGGGGCTTTAGAGTTAATTAAACTTTTCCAGAGCTTGCAGCAAGTACTCCTGTCTCACAGCGTGTCTGTTATCATTCTACAGGTGAGCAAAAACGATTCTAAAACTGTTCAAAACTAATGTTAAGAACTGTGTTTCAAACGTGTATGTTGATTTTTTTTGATAATTTACTGAGAAAGACTGTTAATTTTGTTAATACGCATGCAGTAGTGATGAGTCAAATATCAGATTACACACGAGTGACAAATATGTGAATTTAAAGCAAAATGAGAGAAAATACTCATGTGGGAAGAGTTTATGAATGTTCCTAAAGCGTTTTATATGTTGATTGTAATTGGATGATAAAGTTTAAGTGAGTTAAATGTATATTTGCTACTGGAGTTATCTTGAGCCAAAATGGCAGTGCATGTATTTGTGAACTAGAGCCAAAATGGCGTCTTGCATGTAAAACATGAGGTTACTGTGAAGCTAAATGCAAGATTCATTTATATGACAGTGTGAAAATGTAATTAGTGTTCATGAGGATGTGAAAACAGTAGCAGGTCAATGTGATTGATTATAATGTGTTGCAGAACAAGTCAATATAGACAAAAGTAATTAAGGAAAAAGTCTTTATTGAAAAGTTATTTTCTTTAATGGAATGTGTTACAAAGAAACAAGTAATTGTTCTGAAAAGTTAAATATGTGAATGTTGTGAATACATTGAGAACTAAGAAAAAAATGAGAGTTAATTAAACTTTTCCAGAGCTTGCAGCAAGTACTCCTGTCTCACAGCGTGTCTGTTATCATTCTACAGGAGTGGTTAATTCACATCACCCATTCAGGCTTCCCAGTCCTGAAGCGGGTAACATTAGCGACATGACAAATGTACAGAATTTATTTTTCATTTACAAATTTTAACATATAACAAAAATAAATAATGTATAAAACGATTTTGTTTCATTTACAAATTTTAATTTATATTAAAAATATATACATTTCTCTTCAATCTCTCAAGAAGAGAAAACAGTCTGTCCATTCTCTCCCTGCTCTCCTGTCCCCCTGTCTCTCTCTGAAACCTCTTGTCCTCCCTAATTAGCTTGATCAGCTCATCCTCATGGCCTCTTTTTCTCTTGGCTGGTGCTGGTTCCTCTTCACCTTGGTTTCCACTGCTTAACTTGGCCCTGGTGTGTCCTTAGGAATGGAGGCAATAAGGACAGGGGGTTGTTGGAATGAAAGTGTCACAGTTAACCTGGTGACTCTATAAACTTGGACTTACAAACATACACCCATTTCACAGGTACTGTGCATTGCCGGCAAAATTAACATCTGTGTCACATCAGGAAGGTGTTATGGAGTTTTTGTTTTGTTCAGTTTAAAGTTTGTTGCTGCTGTGTTTTGTTATAGTTTTCAACTTTTTATAGTTTTTCTTAAAGTTTGTCATTGTTTTCCCAAAAGAACAGAATGCCAGAACACACAATAATTCATATGATTTACATTTATTTTTCCACAAACCTTATTGAAGTTAAACTTCCCAGTTCACACTCTGTACAACCAAACCCATAATCTTCAGGTTAAACTGCTTTTTAAAGCAACAGCCACATCACCTCCTGTGGAAGCTACCATTTTGGTGTGATGTCAGAGGGGGGAGAATTTAGAAACAGTTGTTTTGCCATTTAATTTGTTGTTAAACTCTTTCTCTGTTAATGGTTGTTGTAATAGCTGTTTGGAAGGTTTAAATGTTGTGTTGGGTGTTTATATTATTTAATTTGATAGTTACAAATTTTTAGTTTGTGCCTGTGGTTGGTATGCCCTGTAGGTGGGGCTTCAGCCTATAAAAAGGCTTGCTGGCTATAAGGAATTCAGTTCTGATTGTGGACTCAGAGAAACCTCATACTGAGCAGTGTTGTGAACTTGGGCCATTTGGTTTAGCCAAAATGAGCACTAGGGATGGGCAAATGAAGCCTCATGAAGCATTGAGGCTTTCCCCTGAATGTTTCAGGAAAAGATTCGAAGCATCAAGAGTGTCGAAAACAGCGCCATCTTGTGGCAGGTCAAATTTATAGCAGCCATGTTTATGAGCAGCTAATGCCGCGTTCCAGGCAACCTGTAACCCGTGTTTTTCCAACTCGTAACTGGGAGTACATCGTTCCAGGCAACCTGTAACCCGTGTTTTTCCAACCTTATACCCGTGAAAGTGCACTGGAACGGCAGTAAAACCCGTAACTTCCCACCCGTGAACTCGTACTAGATCGATGTACTTCCTGTTACGAGTAGGAAAAACACGGGTTACAGGTTGCCTGGAACGCGGCATAAGTGTGCAGGGCTGTTATTTTATCCAATAGGCACAAATAAAAGCCTGACAATGCTAAATATTCAGTTTTCTGAGAATATAATTCACATATTAAAGTGTGGCAATAAATTAAATGTAAAAATTATATTAATACTAATTATAAAAATACCAACAGAGTTGCTTGATGCAAGTAAATGTTGGTCTAATTATTTTATGGTTTCTGTGCTGTGTGTCAGAATATATGATCATGTAGCATAGGCTATAGGCTTGTTTATAAAAAATAAAATGAAAAATGTTAGTGAATGGACTTCCTGGAAAACCTGTAGAGTAGTGGTCTGGGTTCAAACATTCCG
Organism: Squalius cephalus; assembly: GCF_949319135.1. Lineage (NCBI taxonomy): Eukaryota > Metazoa > Chordata > Actinopteri > Cypriniformes > Leuciscidae > Squalius > Squalius cephalus. The sequence continues at coordinate 21,400,155 of NC_137132.1, read as the reverse complement.
ACACGCAAAGTGAACCATCCACGTGTCTGGAAAGAAAGTGAGGCTTCGTTTTTCGTTGATCGCGTGTTTCTCTGAAAACAATACGCGCTCCAGCACGGAGCTTCATGAGAAATTGCGCTGCGTACTTGATATGACCTTTGAAGCTTCAGTGTCAAATGTAACATCACTAATTAAGTTGGCTTGAGAAAGCCAACTTACTGAAATCCTATTTAAACTTATTCTTCTTCTTCTTCTTCTTCTTCTTCTTCTTCTTCTTCTTATTTTTCTGACCGCAAATTTTTAGACACTAACTCCTCCTAGACCGTTCAAGCTACATACTCCAAACTCGGGTCAGACCTTCATACTGTTCTGACTTGGTGTGATATATATCTTTTCAGACTTGTTTGAGTTATGGTTTTCTTAAAAATTAATATTAAAAATCATAAAAATCCCATAGACTTTCATTGACCAAAAGTCCATGTCTGTTTGAACTATGTTTAATGTAAACTGCTAGAAGCCATTGATACTCAATTAAGCTTTAAGCTATCTATGTTCTTTCTAACTAATAACTAATCTATCTATCTATCTATCTATCTATCTATCTATCTTCAAACCTTTTCTATCTATCTATCTATCTATCTATCTATCTATCTATCTATCTATCTCTCTTCCTTCAAGCCTTATCTATCTATCTATCTATCTATCTTCAAACCTTTATCTATCTATCTATCTATCTATCTATCTATCTATCTATCTTCAAACCTTATCTATCTATCTATCTATCTATCTATCTTTAAACTCTATCTATCTATCTATCTTCAAACCTTTATCTATCTATCTATCTATCTTCAAACCTTATCTATCTATCTATCTATCTATCTATCTATCTATCTTAAAACCTTATCTATCTATCTATCTATCTATCTAGCTATCTATCTATCTACTATCTATCTATCTATCTATCTATCTTCAAACCTTATCTATCTATCTATCTATCTATGCTAGAATCAGTAAATCATACTTGAACATGGTAAACGTCTCAGGTTACGACTGTAACCTATGTTCCCTGAGAACAGGGAACGAGACACTACGTCAGAATGACGCTATGGGGAACGCCTCAGGCGTGACAGGTGTCTGAAATCACTATCAAATCACGGCAATCATAACGACCGGCGACAGCCCGTGAATCATTAACGTGAATGATTAACGTGCGACCTGCAAGTATAAAAGGGGCGCCTCGCGAACATGACAAACATCCTATCGTCTGAAGGGACTGTTGCAGGCAGGCCCCGAGGCATGGCATGAAGACGTAGTGTCTCGTTCCCTGTTCTCAGGGAACATAGGTTACAGTCGTAACCTGAGACGTTCCCTTTCGAAAGGGAACTCTACACTACGTCAGAATGACGCTATGGGGAACGATATACCAACGCCACCATGCTAAGGGGAGTGCATGCCAAATGGCAGTGACAACTGTCAGAACCAGCAAATTCAAATGAAACGCCAGAACCACTCACCCCCAGGTCACACTGGGCTGTTAGTGACAGCACTCCCTATGGTCATAGCCCAAGCTATAAGATACCACAGAAAACCTCCAAAAAACATAGTTTAGTGAAAGGTCTACCTGGGCCTGCTCAAGGGCCTAGGACCACAACTTCAACTTCTTAAAAGGGGTCCCTTCTAGGGAATGTGGCTAGGGAACCCGAGGGAACCCCAGCCAGTCACTATTCAGGGGAACGTGCCACCTGAAATGCCACCAGGCAGGCCTGACCTGGTGTCACTACATAAGACACTACAGTCTGGCCACTTCCTGTCTGTCCGAAGACAGAGCCTCTGGACACTTGCCTTTAGGAAAGGCATCCAACCCGAGGGACTGCAAAGCAGGCAGTAAACCACTCTGGCCGGAACTCAGAGACGGGATATCCTGGAGAGTATGACTCAGCATAGTGCTTTACAACCCTTGCCAGCGAGGGGAGTTTCTCTACTCGATCCACGGATCAACCCAGTGTTTGTGTTTCAAAACACTGAGGAGGCCTGTGAGGGCCTAAGGGCTGATCTAACTGGGAGGCCTCAAGAGAGGCCTACGACCGACTGACCAGACTCAGGAGACCACATACTCATACTGACCCTCAGTGAGGGGAGCATAAGATCTACCTGGTAGGCAACCAGGCTGAAGTAGGATAAAGAGGTTCCAGGAGGGAACCCGTAGCAGAGAATAAAAACTTGAGTCGAGCCAGGGCGCAAGCTCACCTTCGGTAGCTGCCTGATAAGGTCTGCTAAACTGAAAGTAAGCGGCCACTAGCTTACAAAACCCAGCACCACTGTGAAACTACTCTCAGGGAGACCTGGAGAGGCCTACTACCTGACAACCACAGTATGTGGGAGCTCACCTTCAGAGAGGCCTGGTGAAGCCTACTACTTGACAACCACAAAACGTGGGAGCTCACTTTCAGAGAGGCCTGGATAGGCCTACTACCTGAAAAACCATACTAAGTGGAAACACACAGCATGTGGGAGCTAACCCTCCAGGGAGGCCTGGTGAGACCTACTACCTGACAACCACAGTATGTGGGAGCTCAACTTCAGGGAGGCCTAGTGAGGCCTACTACCTGATAACCACAGTGCATGGGAGTTCACTTACAGAGAGGCCTGGAGAGGCCTACTACCTGACAACCACAGAATGTGGGAGCTCAACTTAAGGGAGGCCTAGTGAGGCCTACTACCTGATAACCACGGTACATGGGAGTTCACTTACAGAGAGGCCTATAGAGGCCTACTACCTATCACCAGAAAACCACCTAAGTGGAAGCCCAAAGTATGTTGGAACTCAACTCCAGGGAGGCCTGGTGAGGCCTACTACCTGAAAACCATGACATGAAGGAGCTAACTTCCAGGGAGGCCTGGAGAGGCCTACTACCTGATAGCCACCACAAAATGTGGGAGCCCATCTCCAAGGAGGCCTGAAGAGGCCTACTACCTGAAACAGTCTAATCAGCTGAATGTGACTGCTGCTGGGGACTCGCCTAACAGTGAGGCCTGGTCGAGCCTACTAGCTGATAGCGAGTCTATTCTGCTACTTTAACGAACACTGCTGGAACCATACCATTGAAAAACTTTTCCTATAGTTTTGTCCTAGTGTATGTTCCACAATGTTGTGACCCACCTCCGAGGAGGCCTGTTAAGGCCTACTACTCGGCAGTGAGCCTTCTGCCCAAACTACCAGGGCCAACCACCGAAGGTGAGCTGGCCTAGGAGCCCTATTTGGGGGCTACCCGGTCAAGGAGGCCTGCTGGGGCCTCTACCTACTGTGCAGCCTTCAAGGCAGAAACTGTTACTACAGCGCTTACAGCATCCTGGTACCTAATCACATTGCCAAAGGCAGTGTACTCAGCAAAAGCAATACCCTTATAGCAGGGGAGTACAACATACGCCACTCTGCCTAGTGGAGGCCCCATTAAGGGCCTACCTACTATATGCATGGGCGTCAGCTCATGGCAATGCTCTGGCTTCAAGGGAGCGGAGTTCAAAAACCGTAATGAAATGTAGTTTAGAACTCCCTGCTCAACCGGAGCCATCGTGGTGTGAGGTAGATAAATACAGAGCTGAGAATGGACTACTCAAAACTACCCTGAGTTAGCGGGGGAGTAACAACCATATGCCCCTGAAATGTTAGACAGGGAGCGGGCCTCATCATAAGTAGCTATGTTCGGCAGGGTCTGGCAAACTATCACATCGCAGAGCGAAAGACAGCCTAACCCTGCCTGAAGGATCATACCTCAACTACCACCCTGCATTACTCTAACACCCCTGAATGCAGTGAAAGGGGCGGGCCTTGGCCAACAACTCCATTTATAGGAGGAGGCTGAAATCAAGGGGAGGAAGCCTAACACATAATGAGTGCGGCAGCTATACTTAGCAGAACGCCTCCAATACCCCTAGCATAGCCTAGGCCAGCTACAGAGGCGGCCCGAGTGAGGGCCGACCTACAAGCATAGACCTACCTGAGGGCTCAGAGGAGCCACAGCCTACTAGATTGAGAGGCTGTGAAACACTCAACCTACTGAAACCTTAGAGCTCAGGGGAGCGAAATACTCAGGATACCCATGTCACAAACCGATAGGTAGGACATAAGATCTATCTGAAGCGCCAGCGTCAGTCTAAACCTAAAGCAAAAAAAGCTCTTCTTTTTTTTTTTTTTTTAGGAAGACCAACTACTCTACCCCTAGGTGGCCTCAGCACGGGAGCCAAATCTTTTTGAGCTTCTCCCTAATTCGTTCTAGCCACAAGCTGGGGGGGGGGGGGGGGCTTCAGGGCCCTGAAGTCCAATACCTTACCTCATTGCTCCTCAAGAAATGACCCCCTAGGTCTATACAGGGAACAAGGTCTGTAGAGAAATACAAATCAGTGTTAGTATACACACAGAAATTTGTTTAAAAACCAACCAGTTCACCTGCGGCGTGCGGAGTGAAGACTCGCCAGATAGTTCTTTATGAACCTGGGGTCCATCACCTTACATGCCTGAAAGAGGCGCTCTCACCAACCAAGCCGAGGCGGGCCATCAGAACTCTGTTCTCATCATAGGCCCAGCCCCAGGCCTGGTGTAAGAAACGCCTGGGGGGTCGGGAAAAAGAGGAGAGGCTGGGATTGTACCACCCTCCAGGAGATGATCCATCACTAACGCTGTGATCGTTTGTACTGGATCACCTCCCTCAGATCCTTCTTTTTCCTGCGGGAGTCACGCCTCCTCTGTGACCTGCTCCTACATGGAGGGGGTGCACGAGAGGTGACACTAGCTCTCTGGCCCTGTCTACGGCCCTCAGGTCGTGAAGGGCCAGGCTCTCCCGCCTGTCTGGGCTCGGACCCGGATCTCAGCGGTATACAGGTCCTAAATGCTGCTGAGCGCACCTTCGCCTCCCTGAACTTTCCGACCACCGTCTCCACGGAGGTGCCAAAAAGTTCAGAGGGCGAAACCGGTGCATCAAGGAGAAAGACCTTCTCTTTCTCCCCGATGCCAGCCAGGTTCAACCACAGATGCCTCTCCGTGGCCACCATTGCCGCCATCGATCGACCGATCGAAGCGGCAGTATGTTTAGTGGCCCGGAGAGCAAGATCTGTGGTGCGGCGCAGCTCAGCCACCGCCTCAGGGGACAGCCCCGCCCCCTGGTCGAGATCCCCCAGCAGGTCGGCCTGGTACGCCTGCAACACCGCCATAGTGTGCAGGGCAGCACCGGCCTGACCCGCTGCCGTGTATGCTCTGCCATTCAGACGCGCTGTGGTCTTGAGCGGTCTGGATGGCAGGGCTGGAGCACTCAGCGTCGACGCCCGCCCAGACACGAGATGGTTCGCAAACGTCTCGTCAACGGGCGGCATCGACACATACCCATACTCGCCGATCCCCTCAACATCAGCGAAACTAGCCCGCTGATGTCGGTGGATCCGAGCAGAGTATGGGTTCTTCCATGCCCTCTCGATCTCAGTATGGAGATCGGGAAGAAATGGAAGGCTCGCCTGAGCTGGTGGTCTATGGCCGGGGAGAAATCGATCGTCCAGCCTGCCACGAGCAACTTCTCCCCTAACGCGCCGCCATGGCAGTTGCAACCTGTCAGTGGCGCGTTCCATTACATCCAGCAGCTCAGCATACACGGGGCAGGGTGGCTGAGAGGGTTCAGGGTCCACCTGAATGACCTCCTCATCATCCATCACCTGCCCGTCCTGAAGAGCACCTGTTGCAGGAATAGTCGGAGAAAAATCCTCTTCATCATCCACCTGCAACTCACCCTCGTCATCCGCCGAATCATCTGAGAGGTTAACACCCCTCTCAAGGCGATCGGCGAGATCCCTCTGGGAACCCCATGACGCGAGTCGCCGCTCTGCCTCAGCGCGAGCGGGACCTGAGCCACGAGGTACAGATGGGAAGCCCTCCTCACTCGAGAAGAGGGCTAGACGAGAGCGGAGCGTTTTCAAAGCAAAACGCTCACAGTTTGCACAGACGGCTCCCTCAAGAGCCGCCTGTGCGTGCTCTTTGCCCAGACAGAGAACGCACAGTTCGTGTGTATCACCCGGCGTCAAATACCTTGGGCACGGATCTGCACACTTCCTGAAGCTTTCAGCCTTCTCCGTGCGTTTCATACTTTTTCTTTGCCGACTTTTTTCCAGCGATAATCAAACAGACAGTCCCTGAAGACGAAAAAGATGTTTGTCATGTTTGCGAGGCGCCCCTTTTATACTTGCAGGTCGCACGTTAATCATTCACGTTAATGATTCACGGGCTGTCGCCGGTCATTATGATTGCCGTGATTTGATAGTGATTTCAGACACCTGTCACGCCTGAGGCGTTCCCCATAGCGTCATTCTGACGTAGTGTAGAGTTCCCTTTCGAAAGGGAATCATGGTATACTATAGTAAATCATAGTAAACTATGGTAAATCGTGGTAAATCATGGTAAACTATGGTAAATCATGCTAGAATCAGTAAATTATACTTGAACATGGTAAATTGTGGTATACTATAGTAAATCATGGTAAACTATGGTAAATCATGGTAAACTATGGTAAATCATGGTAAACTATGATAAATCATGCTAGAATCAGTAAATCATACTTGAACATGGTAAATCATGGTATACTATAGTAAATCATGGTAAACTTTGGTAAATCGTGGTAAATCATGGTAAACTATGGTAAATCATGCTAGAATCAGTAAATTATACTTGAACATGGTAAATTGTGGTATACTATAGTAAATCATGGTAAACTATGGTAAATCATGGTAAATCATGGTAAACTATGCTAAATCATGCTAGAATCAGTAAATCATACTTGAACATGGTAAATCGTGGTATACTATAGTAAATCATGGTAAACTATGGTAAATCGTGGTAAATCGTGGTAAATCATGGTAAACTATGGTAAATCATGGTAATCTATGATAAATCATGCTAGAATCAGTAAATCATACTTGAACATGGTAAATCATGGTATACTATAGTAAATCATGGTAAACTATGGTAAATCGTGGTAAATCATGGTAAACTATGGTAAATCATGGTAAACTATGATAAATCATGCTAGAATCAGTAAATCATACTTGAACATGGTAAATCCTAGTATACTATAGTAAATCATGGTAAACTATGGTAAATCGTGGTAAATCATGGTAAATCATGGTAAACTATGGTAAATCATGGTAATCTATGATAAATCATGCTAGAATCAGTAAATCATACTTGAACATGGTAAATCATGGTATACTATAGTAAATCATGGTAAACTATGGTAAATCGTGGTAAATCATGGTAAACTATGGTAAATCATGGTAAACTATGATAAATCATGCTAGAATCAGTAAATCATACTTGAACATGGTAAATCCTAGTATACTATAGTAAATCATAGTAAACTATGGTAAATCGTGGTAAATCATGGTAAACTATGCTAAATCATGCTAGAATCAGTAAATTATACTTGAACATGGTAAATTGTGGTATACTATAGTAAATCATGGTAAATCATGGTAAACTATGGTAAATCATTGTAAACTATGCTAAATTATGCTAGAATCAGTAAATCATACTTGAACATGGTAAATCGTGGTATACTATAGTAAATCATGGTAAACTATGGTAAATCGTGGTAAATCATGGTAAACTATGGTAAAATCATGGTAAACTATGATAAATCATGCTAGAATCAGTAAATCATACTTGAACATGGTAAATCGTGGTATACTATAGTAAATCATGGTAAACTATGGTAAATCGTGGTAAATCATGGTAAACTATTAGTCGGGGAGCCAAAGTCTCAAAAGCTCAATAAAATGGGTTGAACCTGACATGGTCTGTTATACTTTTTATTTGTGTTTTTTCTGTTAACTTTGACCCTAAGAACCAATAATTGGAGGGTCTGCTCTGCCGGAAACATCGCGAAAAAAAATTGTGGCCATTTTAGTGTATGCACCCTTTATTTTTTATCAGAAAAATGTAAAAAATGATTTTTTCCCTCAAATCCTCAGTGGGTTTGGTAGGCTGTCAATAAATGCACTCCAGATACAAAGATCACATTTGCTGACAACATCCACTGAAAAAATAACTCTTAAAACACATTTCTACATGATTTTGCATCAATTTAATGCAAAAAATTAGGCGTTTTCTCACTTTTTTCCAATATTTTCATCTTTACTTCATTGGCAATCAACTATTCCCCCAAGTTATGACATCAGTCAATATGCCATTCTTTTCACCAAACAGTATACTCATTCCACAGAAAAAATCATAAAAATCCAACCAAAATCAATGGATCTGTGATGATTTCACTAATAGTTGATCAGCAGGCTCAGAACCTCAATAGAATTGTAGGCTACTCTCAAAATTCCGAAAGACATGTAGTCCATGAGCCAGGGGGGTTGATCGGTATCATCGGGGGGAAAAATGCTATCATTGTTATTTGGCAAGGTATACACCCCTAATATTAGAAAAATCACTATAGCAGTGCAGGGGTGGTAGCGAAATCACTTTTTTCAGCTCATGAAGTTACTAACCCCCTAAGATAAATTCCGTTTTTGAAATCTGGTGTATATCTGGTTTAGGCTCATGCTAGGGATATTGTCAATATTCTATAATATGGTGCTTGGTATCGCTGGAAAGGGGACCTTTTAGGCTTTCATTTAAGCCCAGTACTGAATCTGTCTGACAAACACAGAGGTCACATGACTTCTTTAAACCAGAAATAACACACATTTTTTCACAATTTCCGCCTAAACTGTATGCTTTATTTTATCCCTGTGGCATGAAAGAACACCACGGACACAAAAGTCAACAACTTCAATACTCAAGGCACTCTGATGACTCAGAAAATGTATAATATACCCATACTATTTATTTGTGAGAGCCTTAAATTAGACTTGTGCAGCCAGCACAAGTCTTCAAAATAGAATAGAGCCAATAGAATGGACAAATAGAATACCCTAGTCCAGGGCCAAATGTTGTAATAAAAACACTTGTAATTGGTGTAACAAAATGTTTCTATCATGTATTTTGATATTCACCCACTTTCAGTTAGAATGTCAGAATGTAGCTCATGCACTGAATGTTGATGGATTTTGACAAGGTTTTGTCAGTTTTGTGAAAAGATTGTTGGAATCAATCGCTGTAAAAATCTGTTATTGTCTATCCATTCTAAAAGTGCATCTATCCATTATAAAAGTCCATCTATCCATCATAAAAGTGCATATGTCCATTATAAAAGTCCATCTCTCCGTCATAAAAGTCCATCTCTCCATCATAAAAGTCCATCTATCCATCATAAAAGTGCATCTATCCATTATAAAAGTCCATCTATCCATCATAAAAGTGCATATGTCCATTATAAAAGTCCATCTCTCCGTCATAAAAGTCCATCTCTCCGTCATAAAAGTCCATCTCTCCATCATAAAAGTCCATCTCTCCATTATAAAAGTGCATCTATCCATCATAAAAGTGCATTTATCCATTATAAAAGTGCATCTATCCATCATAAAAGTGCATCTATCCATTATAAAAGTGCATCTGTCCATTATAAAAGTGCATCTGTCCATTATAAAAGTCCATCTCTCCATCATAAAAGTCCATCTATCCATCATACAAGTGCATTTATCCATTATAAAAGTGCATCTGTCCATTATAAAAGTCCATCTCTCCATCATAAAAGTCCATCTATCCATCATAAAAGTCCATCTCTCCGTTATAAAAGTGCATCTATCCATCATAAAAGTGCATTTATCCATTATAAAAGTGCATCTGTCCATTATAAAAGTCCATCTCTCCATCATAAAAGTCCATCTCTCCATCATAAAAGTCCATCTATCCATCATAAAAGTCCATCTCTCCATTATAAAAGTGCATCTATCCATCATAAAAGTGCATTTATCCATTATAAAAGTGCATATCTGTCCATTATAAAAGTCCATCTCTCCATCATAAAAGTCCATCTCTCCATCATAAAAGTCCATCTCTCCATCATAAAAGTCCATCTATCCATTCTAAGTCCATCTCTCCATTATAAAAGTGCATCTATCCATCATAAAAGTGCATCTATCCATCATAAAAGTGCATTTATCCATTATAAAAGTCCATCTATCCATTATAAAAGTGCATCTATCCATTATAAAAGTCCATCTCTCCATTTTAAAAGTCCATCTATCCATTATAAAAGTCCATCTCTCCATCATAAAAGTCCATCTATCCATTATAAAAGTCCATCTATCCATTATAAAAGTGCATCTACCCATCATAAAAGTGCATCTATCCATCATAAAAGTGCATCTGTCCATTATAAAAGTCCATCTCTCCATCATAAAAGTCCATCTCTCCATCATAAAAGTCCATCTATCCATCATAAAAGTCCATCTCTCCATTATAAAAGTGCATTTATCATCATAAAAGTGCATCTATCCATCATAAAAGTGCATCTGTCCATTATAAAAGTCCATCTCTCCATCATAAAAGTCCATCTCTCCATCATAAAAGTCCATCTATCCATCATAAAAGTCCATCTCTCCATTATAAAAGTGCATCTATCATCATAAAAGTGCATCTATCCATCATAAAAGTGCATCTATCCATCATAAAAGTGCATCTATCCATCATAAAAGTGCATCTCTCCATCATAAAAGTCCATCTATCCATCATAAAAGTCCATCTCTCCATTATAAAAGTGCATCTATCATCATAAAAGTGCATCTATCCATCATAAAAGTGCATCTATCCATCATAAAAGTGCATCTATCCATCATAAAAGTGCATCTGTCCATTATAAAAGTCCATCTCTCCATTATAAAAGTCCATCTCTCCATCATAAAAGTGCATCTATCCATCATAAAAGTCCATCTCTCCATTATAAAAGTCCATCTATCCATTCTAAAAGTGCATCTATCATCATAAAAGTGCATCTGTCCATTATAAAAGTCCATCTCTCCATCATAAAAGTCCATCTCTCCATCATAAAAGTCCATCTATCCATCATAAAAGTCCATCTCTCCATTATAAAAGTGCATCTATCATCATAAAAGTGCATCTATCATCATAAAAGTGCATCTATCCATCATAAAAGTGCATCTATCCATCATAAAAGTGCATCTGTCCATTATAAAAGTCCATCTCTCCATCATAAAAGTCCATCTCTCCATTATAAAAGTCCATCTCTCCATCATAAAAGTGCATCTATCCATCATAAAAGTCCATCTCTCCATTATAAAAGTCCATCTATCCATTCTAAAAGTGCATCTATCCATCATAAAAGTCCATCTCTCCATTATAAAAGTCCATCTATCCATTCTAAAAGTGCATCTATCCATCATAAAAGTGCATCTGTCCATTATAAAAGTCCATCTCTCCATCATAAAAGTCCATATCTCCATCATAAAAGTCCATCTATCCATCATAAAAGTCCATCTCTCCATTATAAAAGTGCATCTATCATCATAAAAGTGCATCTATCATCATAAAAGTGCATCTATCCATCATAAAAGTGCATCTGTCCATTATAAAAGTCCATCTCTCCGTCATAAAAGTCCATCTCTCCATCATAAAAGTCCATCTCTCCATTATAAAAGTGCATCTATCCATCATAAAAGTGCATCTATCCATCATAAAAGTGCATCTGTCCATTATAAAAGTGCATCTATCATCATAAAAGTGTATGTCTTCATGTTCATTTTATGAAGTATACTTAAGTAATTTTCAAGTATATTTTTAAGTATACTTTATGTAGTAAGTATACTAATATCAATGTGTACTTGTAGTAAAATTGTGTACTATTTCAATACTGCTTGGGACTAAATTGGCTCACTTTTCGTATTTTTAGTATTTGTAAGAGTAAACTAAGTACACAACTAGGTTTCTCATTTGTAATGCATCTGTACTACAAGTGAACTTATAAGTATACTAGTAGTTTACTGTTTTAATACAAGTAGTACATTTTTTAGTTTATGAAAGTACACACTGATGTGTACTCTCAGTAAACTACTAGTTTCGTAGTTTATACTGCAAGTGTACTTGTAAGTTTTCTTTAAGTAAACATAACATTATACTTTGCACTTAACATGTAACATTATTATTTTTGCACTATTTTTCTACTTACTACATAAAGTATACTTAAAAATATACTTGAAAATTACTTAAGTATACTTCATAAAATGAACATGAAGACATGCACTTTTATGATGAAGAGATGCACTTTTATGATGAAGAGATGCACTTTTATAATGGACAGATGCACTTTTATGATGATAGATGCACTTTTATGATGGATAGATGCACTTTTAGAATGGAGAGATGCACTTTTATGATGGAGAGATGGACTTTTATAATGGACAGATGCACTTTTATGATGGATAGATGCACTTTTATGATGGACAGATGCACTTTTATGATGGATAGATGCACTTTTATGATGGACAGATGCACTTTTATGATGGACAGATGCACTTTTATAATGGAGAGATGGACTTTTATGATGGATAGATGGACTTTTATGATGGAGAGATGCACTTTTATGATGGAGAGATGGACTTTTATAATGGACAGATGCACTTTTATGATGGATAGATGCACTTTTATGATGGACAGATGCACTTTTATGATGGATAGATGCACTTTTATGATGGACAGATGCACTTTTATGATGGACAGATGCACTTTTATAATGGAGAGATGGACTTTTATGATGGATAGATGGACTTTTATGATGGAGAGATGCACTTTTATGATGGAGAGATGGACTTTTATAATGGACAGATGCACTTTTATGATGGATAGATGCACTTTTATAATGGAGAGATGGACTTTTATGATGGAGAGATGCACTTTTATGATGGAGAGATGGACTTTTATAATGGACAGATGCACTTTTATGATGGATAGATGCACTTTTATAATGGAGAGATGGACTTTTATGATGGATAGATGGACTTTTATGATGGAGAGATGGACTTTTATAATGGATAGATGCACTTTTATGATGGAGAGATGGACTTTTATAATGGATAGATGGACTTTTATGATGGAGAGATGGACTTTTATAATGGAGAGATGCACTTTTATGATGGAGAGATGGACTTTTATAATGGACAGATGCACTTTTATGATGATAGATGCACTTTTATAATGGAGAGATGGACTTTTATGATGGATAGATGGACTTTTATAATGGAGAGATGCACTTTTATGATGGAGAGATGGACTTTTATAATGGACAGATGCACTTTTATGATGGATAGATGCACTTTTATAATGGAGAGATGGACTTTTATGATGGATAGATGGACTTTTATGATGGAGAGATGGACTTTTATAATGGATAGATGCACTTTTATGATGGAGAGATGGACTTTTATAATGGATAGATGGACTTTTATGATGGAGAGATGGACTTTTATAATGGATAGATGGACTTTTATAATGGATAGATGGACTTTTATAATGGATAAATGCACTTTTATGATGGATAGATGCACTTTTATAATGGATAGATGCACTTTTATGATGGAGAGATGGACTTTTATAATGGATAGATGGACTTTTATGATGAGAGATGGACTTTTATAATGATAGATGGACTTTTATGATGGATAGATGGACTTTTATAATGGATAGATGCACTTTTATGATGGAGAGATGGACTTTTATAATGGATAGATGGACTTTTATGATGGAGAGATGGACTTTTATAATGGATAGATGGACTTTTATAATGGATAGATGGACTTTTATAATGGATAAATGCACTTTTATGATGGATAGATGCACTTTTATAATGGAGAGATGGACTTAGAATGGATAGATGGACTTTTATGATGGAGAGATGCACTTTTATAATGGATAGATGGACTTTTATGATGGAGAGATGGACTTTTATGATGGAGAGATGGACTTTTATGATGGAGAGATGCACTTTTATAATGGATAGATGCACTTTTATGATGGATAGATGCACTTTTATAATGGATAGATGGACTTTTAGAATGGATAGATGGACTTTTATGATGGAGAGATGGACTTTTATGATGGAGAGATGGACTTTTATGACGGAGAGATGGACTTTTATAATGGAGAGATGGACTTTTAGAATGGATAGATGGACTTTTATGATGGAGAGATGGACTTTTATGATGGAGAGATGGACTTTTATAATGGACAGATGCACTTTTATAATGGATAGATGCACTTTTATGATGGATAGATGCACTTTTATAATGGATAGATGGACTTTTATAATGGATAGATGGACTTTTATGATGGAGAGATGGACTTTTATGATGGAGAGATGCACTTTTATAATGGAGAGATGGACTTTTATGATGGAGAGATGGACTTTTATGATGGAGAAATGGACTTTTATAATGGACAGATGCACTTTTATAATGGATAAATGCACTTTTATGATGGATAGATGCACTTTTATAATGGATAAATGCACTTTTATGATGGATAGATGCACTTTTATAATGGATAAATGCACTTTTATAATGGAGAGATGGACTTTTAGAATGGATAGATGGACTTTTATGATGGAGAGATGGACTTTTATGATGGAGAGATGGACTTTTATGACGGAGAGATGGACTTTTATAATGGACATATGCACTTTTATGATGGATAGATGGACTTTTATAATGGATAGATGCACTTTTAGAATGGATAGACAATAACAGATTTTTACAGCGATTGATTCCAACAATCTTTTCACAAAACTGACAAAACCTTGTCAAAATCCATCAACATTCAGTGCATGAGCTACATTCTGACATTCTAACTGAAAGTGGGTGAATATCAAAATACATGATAGAAACATTTTGTTACACCAATTACAAGTGTTTTTATTACAACATTTGGCCCTGGACTAGGGTATTCTATTTGTCCATTCTATTGGCTCTATTCTATTTTGAAGACTTGTGCTGGCTGCACAAGTCTAATTTAAGGCTCTCACAAATAAATAGTATGGGTATATTATACATTTTCTGAGTCATCAGAGTGCCTTGAGTATTGAAGTTGTTGACTTTTGTGTCCGTGGTGTTCTTTCATGCCACAGGGATAAAAGAAAGCATACAGTTTAGGCGGAAATTGTGAAAAAATGTGTGTTATTTCTGGTTTAAAGAAGTCATGTGACCTCTGTGTTTGTCAGACAGATTCAGTACTGGGCTTAAATGAAAGCCTAAAAGGTTCCCTTTCCAGCGATACCAAGCACCATATTATAGAATATTGACAATATCCCTAGCATGAGCCTAAACCAGATATACACCAGATTTCAAAAACGGAATTTATCTTAGGGGGTTAGTAACTTCATGAGCTGAAAAAAGTGATTTCGCTACCACCCCTGCACTGCTATAGTGATTTTTCTAATATTAGGGGTGTATACCTTGCCAAATAACAATGATAGCATTTTTCCCCCCGATGATACCGATCAACCCCCCTGGCTCATGGACTACATGTCTTTCGGAATTTTGAGAGTAGCCTACAATTCTATTGAGGTTCTGAGCCTGCTGATCAACTATTAGTGAAATCATCACAGATCCATTGATTTTGGTTGGATTTTTATGATTTTTTCTGTGGAATGAGTATACTGTTTGGTGAAAAGAATGGCATATTGACTGATGTCATAACTTGGGGGAATAGTTGATTGCCAATGAAGTAAAGATGAAAATATTGGAAAAAAGTGAGAAAACGCCTAATTTTTTGCATTAAATTGATGCAAAATCATGTAGAAATGTGTTTTAAGAGTTATTTTTTCAGTGGATGTTGTCAGCAAATGTGATCTTTGTATCTGGAGTGCATTTATTGACAGCCTACCAAACCCACTGAGGATTTGAGGGAAAAAATCATTTTTTACATTTTTCTGATAAAAAATAAAGGGTGCATACACTAAAATGGCCACAATTTTTTTTCGCGATGTTTCCGGCAGAGCAGACCCTCCAATTATTGGTTCTTAGGGTCAAAGTTAACAGAAAAAACACAAATAAAAAGTAGACCATAAACAGACCATGTCAGGTTCAACCCATTTTTGAGACTTTGGCTCCTTTAACTAACTAATCTATCTTTCTTTTTAACTAAATAATCCATCTTTCTGTAGCAGTATGAGTTAACTCATAACGAGCTGGCGTTCTTTTAACCAATTACTGCCACAGGCTCCCCCTATAAATACAGGTAGTAGTCCTTCTGACTGCCCTCTTGCTCGCTGGTGACGGAAGTGCGTCATACTTCCGGGTCACTCACTCCGTGTGTTGCTCTGCTGTAGGTAAAGTAGTGGCTTTGTTGTCTTTGCCCTTATTCCATTGGTATCGGCTGCCGTTATGTTTACTATGCATTGAATGCTTATAGATCTCCGGTTGGTGGGCCAGCCCTTTATTCCGTCGTTCAACGCATTTAAAAGCGGATGTTACTGAAAGCTGCCTGTACTGTTTGTACCCTTTGAGCTGCCTCCTCCTGGGTGATACAAAACGCTGCTTGATCGGTATGTAGGATACATGATGTAGGATTTATTTGTTTGATTTGGGGTTAATTCATTTTTTATTTTATAAATAACAGGAACTGGGCTGGTTCAACTGGAGATTGACGTCAGCTGCAGAGCATTTATTCACTAGCTGCTGTTTTGCCTGGATTGCTGTTTGTTTAACGCACATTTTGAATATTGTACAATCAACTTTAACGTCATCTGATTTCTGCACGTCCGTCCTGGAGTGTTGCTTGTTAACGTGTATATTTTGGATATTGTACCATCAACTCTACTTGATCGCTGCATGCCTGCCCTGGACAGCTGTTAATGTGTACGCTTTGAACATTCATACCAGCACTTGTACGCGATCGCGCTACCTGCTCGTCCTGGACAGCTGTTTCCTTGTGTGTTTTGAACATTACGTACCAGAAATTCTAACGTCACTCGATCACTGTACAGCTGTCTTTTTAATGCAGATTTTGAACATTGCATCATCAACTCTACTCGATCGCTGCCCGCCCGTCCTGCCTTCACGGCCACTGGGCAATTACGGCCACTGGACCCTCACGGCCGTACGTTTGACTGTGCGAGCCTCTAGTTTGACGTTGGGCCAGTGTTTTAACTGTTTGGATGCAGTTGAAGGGGTTGACTCTTTACAGTTATAATTTGAGTTGAGTGTTTATATTTCTTTTCTATTACTTTGTTTTCAATTTAGTTAATTTGCTTTTTTTTTATTTTGTTTCTTTATCAGTGATTTTAGTTTATCTCATTAGATAAACTAATCCAGTTAATGTTTATTTATATTTTGTCTTATCCTGTTTTATTGTTGAATTTGTCTTCCTTGGCCAAGGTTTCATTGTACTTTATTCAATATTATATTGACTTTTCTTTTTTTCTGTTGAGTGAATCCCCCTTGATTGTGTGTGTCTGTTTCAGTGGCTGAGAGCCGAAGGTGGGGGTATTGGTGTCCGGGTGGTGGTTTCCCCTTCCTGCGTGCTGTGTCGTCTATTCTGTTTTACTTTGCTGTGTTCACTGTTGTGTTTTTTTTAGTGTTTGTGTGTTCACGTGGTGACCTTTCCTGGGATTTCTTCGTGCCGTTGTGACTCCTTTCTCCTCCACCGGTAGGCCTCGCAGCAAGTATGAATGTGTTCTGAATTGTTTTAAATTATTGAATAAAATTTGTTATCTCTTTTAAAAATTGAACCTCGTCTCTGGCTGAATTGTTTACTTACCTGTGTGTCCTTAAGTGAATCAATAGTATTGCAATTAGGAAATAAAGAAGAATCATTCTCTGGGTGAAATTCCTAGGGTGGCGTAGTCGGTGTTTTTGGGGCAGGTTCCACTTAGACTATAACCTCCTCAGTACTGTTTGGCTCTCTGTATCGCCACATTTCTTTCTTTTTAACGAACTAATCCATCTTTCTTTCTAACTAATATATTTTTCTTTCTTTCATTCTAACTAATCTATCTTTCTTTCTTTCTAACTAATCTATCTTTCTATCTTTCTTTCTAACTAATCCATCTTTCTTTCTTTCTTTCTTTCTTTCTAACTAATCAATCTTTTTTCTTTCTCTCTCACTAATCTATCTTTCTTTCTAACTAATTAGTCTTTCTTTCTTTCTTTCTTTCTTTCTTTCTTTCTTTCTTTCTTTCTTTCTTTCTAACTAATCCACCATTCATTCATTCTTTCTTTCTAACTAATATTTCTTCTTTCTTTCTAACTAATCAATCTATCTTTCTTTCTAACTAATCTTTCTTTCTTTCTTTCTTTCTTTCTTTCTTTCTTTCTTTCTAACTTATCTTTCTATCTAATCTTTCTAACTAATCTTTCTTTCCTTTCTAACAAATATTTTTTTTCTTTCTTTCTAACTAATCTTTCTTTCTTTTTTCTTTCTTTCTTTCTAGACAATCTTTCTTCTTTCTTTCTAGCTAATCTTTCTTTTTTCTTTTTCTTTCTTTCTAACTAATCTTTCTTTTCTTTCTTGCTTACTTTTCTTTTTTTCTTTCTAACTTATCTTTCTTTCTTTCTACCTAATCTTTCTTTCTTTCTTTCTTTCTTTCTTTCTTTCTTTCATTCTTTCTACCTAATCTTTTTCTTTCTTTCTTTCTTTCTTTCTTTCTTTCTTTCTTTCTTTCTTTCTTTCTAACTAATCTTTCTTTCTTTCTTTCTTTCTTTCTTTCTACCTAATCTTTTTCTTTCTTTCTTTCTTTCTTTCTTTCTTTCTTTCTACCTAATCTTTTTCTTTCTTTCTTTCTTTCTTTCTTTCTTTCTTTCTACCTAATCGTTCTTTCTTTCTGCCTAATCTTTCTTTCTTTCTTTCTACCTAATCTTTCTTTATTTTTTCTTTCATTCTTTCTTTCTACCTAATCTTTCTACCTAATCTTTCTTTCTTTCTTTCTTTCTTTCTTTCTTTCTTTCTTTCTAACTATTCTTTCTTTCTAACTAATTTATCAATCAAAATTTAAACTACTTTAAACTTTAAACTACTTCAAATTTCTAACTACTTTAAACTTCTAACTACTTTTAACTTCTTCAAACTCTCTGGTCCGGCTTTCTCAAGCCAACTTAAAGTTTGTCTCAACAAACTTTTTTTTCTAGTTAGCACATTGTTGCTGTTTTCTTTTCTTACAGCATGTAATTTCCCTTTTCCACTCCAACTGGTTTGCATGCCTACAGAAAGACTATTGCCTTATCTACTGGTTGTCTTATTGTTGTGGGCTTTGTACAGGGTGAGGGCTAATTGCTATAATACACAAGAGAGCCTAGTGGAAATATTACAAATGGGTCGTTGCCTTACCTCCAAGCCACCCTGGCCGAGTTTTTGGCCCTGGTAAATAAATACTCATTTTCAGCCCTCATTTTAATAAACTCAGCCGTCTGCTCCTTGCTCCCTAAAACAAAACGAAATATTAGACCAAGATTTGCCTCAGACCACCTAATAATAAATAAAGTTGTGCAGTGGTAACGCTGGGGTTAGACTCCTGCCTTTTAACACTTGTTCTGCTAGCTATTTGAGTAAATTAAATACTTACATTTATAAGGGTATTGCTCGCTGCCACAGAGGAACTATCACCCGCCATTAAAAAAAAAAAAAAAAAAATCCTGTCAAAAAAAAAAAAAAATTTAATTCTATCCTTCGCGGCTAAGAAGGACAGGAGGCCCATTCAGAGGACCCTTAGAATGGGGACAGCTTCCATCGATAAAGACAGCTTCCATCGACAAAACCCCAGATAAAGAAAATTGACAATGTCACACTGTAGTTATCAGGACACACAAAAGACTAAGTTCATCTTTAAATGACTGTAATAATGATGGTGCTCAAATGAGAACACAAAGAGGAGTTGTAGTAGAGATTGTTTCCAGGCTAAAACATCTATTCAAAATACTGTTGTGGCAGGAAAAACGTTTGATACTACAACATACAAGGATTACGTCATAGTGTTCAAAGCTCATCTAAGCTCTCGAGATGAATCAGATGATATGGGCAGCCAATTATCTTTTCAGCATGAGAAAATAAGGATGAGCACTGGATTTACAGCTGTATATTTAAAAGCAGCTCACAAACATTCAGACAGTCACTGTTTGCTCTGACTCTGAAGCTTTGTTTATTTATACAGGTTTGTGATTCAAATGTTATGCAGAAAATTTATATGCATGTATATTCCCAGTATTTGAAAATAGCTATTAAATGTGTGAAATGACAATTTTGTGATTTCTCAACATTTTTCTTGTGTAATTTTCTTATAGTAATTTCTATTTTCAGCTTTTGCAAAACATCAAACTCAAAGCTGCCATGAGCTCTGTAAATGCAAGTTATTCACAGAATATCTCCATTGTTCATCCTCAATACTTTTTTATCATTGGACTTTCAGGTATACCATATAGCACTTATTTCTATATATTTTTATTTATGATTTATTTTATTACTATTATTGGGAACACTATAGTCCTTCTCATTATAGCTCTTGACCGGAGCCTGCATAGTCCAAAGTACATTGGTGTGTTTAACTTGGCCTTGGCTGATATTGGTGAAACTAATGCACTGATTCCTAACATGATGAAGACTTTTCTGTTTGACTCACAGTACATCTCCTACAATGCTTGTTTAGCAAACATGTTTTTTGTCTTCTTCTTCAGTAGTTTGCAAAGTGTCACTCTTGTTGTTCTGGCATATGATCGGTTCATTGCAATTTGTTTGCCATTAAGATATCATGCAATTGTGAACAATACCAGTATGGTTTATGTTTTTCCAGCAATATGGGCATTTAATTCTTCTATGGTAACCTTGATGGTGTCTTTGATCACCCGACTTTCAATTTGCGAATCCAATGTAATTCAGAGTTATTTTTGTGATCATGGGCCAGTGTATAGGTTGGCATGTAATGACTATAACATTAATAAGTCTGTGGGATTTGTTATCACATCTTTATACCTTATAGCACCAATGATCATTATATTCCTGTCATATCTGGGCATTTTTCTTGCTTTAAGCAAAATTACAACTTGGGAAAGTCGTTTAAGAGCGCTGAAGACCTGTGTTTCTCACCTGTTGTTAGTAGGGATTTATTTCTTCCCAATATGCTTCACATACCTTGCACAACTCTTGCTTGCTCTCACTCCCAATGCCAGAGTCATCAGCACATCTCTGGCATATGTTGTTCCACCAATGCTAAATCCCATCATTTATGTTTTAAACACAGCTGAAATCAAAAACTTATTGCGAAAAATTCTTACCAACAGACCTGCACCAATTAGAGAGAAGATTTCGAAATGACTTCAATTATTGTTTGCATTTTTTTATTTTTAATATATATATATATATATATATGTATGCAAATATGTATAATCAGCACTGGGACTGAATGTATGTGTTGGTGGACAGCAGTAATATGCTATTTAATTATTTATTTATGAATCAAGCTGTTTTCAAGTATGTGTATGTACTGCTTGTGGTCTTACTGACCCCAAGACAAAACAAACTTGAAGAGTTTTTTTATGAAAATGAAGAATATTTTATAAAGCAAATTGTGAACAATTATTGCTGTGTTCACTTATTTCATGTTTCTCTAATGTTTCAGCCACCAAAATGTTATGAACTTTCATCTTTTACTGTTAGTAGTGGGTCAGTTCAAATAAATGTGTTTAGTTATTGTTGTTGTTTTGTTGCAAAACCATCTGAATACAAATTTGACACAAATAATATTTGACTAAATAAAATAACATTATTTCTTAATATTTTAATCTTTGAATTCGTAATCAAGGTCCATTTTTACATGAGAGGTTTATTTTACTAAACTGATTGCTGATATTATTACCAATTGTGAAAATATAGATAAATTAATTTACACAAAATTTTTCAATGATTCCATTGTATTTTATTTATTTATTTTTTAATAAAATGTCATGCTGACACAAGTAGCACTTTAGTAGTAGTTATTATGACCGTCGCTAGCGTAGCTAGCGAAAGCGGTCATATAGGGATTGTCAAAGTTTGTTTGTTTTTTTTTCCCGTCATCTAACTGAATTTTTCGTCAACGATACCAGGGACACCGAAACACCGGGGAACATGAAATTTGGTGGGCATGTAGCCCCACTAGACTTCTACGGAAAAATTTCGTTTGGTCCCCGGGGGCCACTCCCCCCCCCCCCGCGCTGGGCCCCCCCCAAACCCAAAAAATGCAGTTTTTCCTAAATAAATACCTGAACCGTGGCACCGAGGATGAAGAAATGTTTATGGTATGTTGGTCTTAAGGGCTCACATCAACCTAGCCCATAATCGATTGTCAAAGTTTTTTTTTTTTTTTTTTTTTTGTCATCTGAATTTTTCGTCAACGATACCAGGGACACCGAAACACCGGGGAACATGAAATTTGGTGGGCATGTAGCCCCACTAGACTTTTACGGAAAAATTTCGTTTGGTCCCCGGGGGCCACTCCCCCCCTGCGCTGGGCCCCCCCAAACCCAAAAAATGCAGTTTTTCCTAAATAACTACCTGAACCGTGGCACCGAGGATGAAGAAATTTGTATGGTATGTTGGTCTTAAGGGCCCACATCAACCTAGCCCATAATCGATTGTCAAAGTTTTTTTTTTTTTTTTTTTTCATCATCTGAATTTTTCGTCAACGATACCAGGGACACCGAAACACCGGGGAACATGAAATTTGGTGGGCATGTAGCCCCACTAGACTTTTACGGAAAATTTTCGTTTGGTCCCCGGGGGCCACTCCCCCCCCCCCCCCCCCACCCCACGCTGGGCCCCCCCAAACCCAAAAAATTCAGTTTTTCCTAAATAACTACCTGAACCGTGGCACCGAGGATGAAGAAATTTGTATGGTATGTTGGTCTTAAGGGCCCACATCAACCTAGCCCATAATCGATTGTCAAAGTTTTTTTTTTTGTTTTTTTTTTTCGTCATCTGAATTTTTCGTCAACGATACCAGGGACACCGAAACACCGGGGAACATGAAATTTGGTGGGCATGTAGCCCCACTAGACTTTTACGGAAAAATTTCGTTTGGTCCCTGGGGGCCTCTCCCCCCCCGCGCTGGGCCCCCCCAAAACCAAAAAAATGCAGTTTTTCCTAAATAACTACCTGAACCGTGGCACCGAGGATGAAGAAATTTTTATGGTATGTTGCTCTTAAGGGCCCACATCAACCTAGCCCATAATCACTCATTTGTGATTTGCGCCCCTCCCATAAAAAATGAAAATGCAACATTATTCTGCTTTAATCGCCCCTATCTTCAGTTGAGATGTTCAGAACTGCACCATATTTCATGTGTATGATTAACTTGACATCCTCTGGGGGTATGCTAAGTTTCGTAGAATTTCATCCCTGGGGGGTATAAAATAAATTCATTTATGTGCACATTTAGTGACTGTACACTCATCGGCCTGTAGATGGTGGTGTTGAGCGAAGGGTTGCTGGTTTAGGATGATACTGTCACTAAGGTTGCCAACTGTTCCGAATTAGGCGGGACGTCCCGTATTTTGGGCCTAATTTATTTGTCCCGTGCGTGACCTCCCGTGTCCCGTTTTTTGACAAGCTGATAAACCACTGACTGATACAACAGCAACAGCAGCAGTGCTGACCACGACACTTGAGAATGATCACCGACACTTGTCATCATCCAATCACAGCTTTTTTTAATCACTGTTTTGAGACAAATCATTGTTTGATTTGCGAACATCCTCTGCCGTCTGGTCGCTTCCGCTTCAAGCCGGACTCGTCTCGCGCTAACGGTAATTTCCTTTCACTGTCCACGTTTTGATTTCGGCTAATCAATTTTGGTGAATGCAAACAACGTGATTATTGTTCATGAGTCTAACATCCAGCCACGCAAGAAAACATGTAATCTACCTGAGGGAATAATATGCTCAAAAACATTTCTGATTATTATTAATGTTTTAAAGCTTTTAGAAAGTACATAGAAAGCTTTTGTAACATTATCTTAACTGTCACTTTTGATTAATGTAATGCATCCTTGCTGAATAAAAGTAGGCAATTACTTTCTTTATTTTTTTTCCCAAAAAATAATCTTACTAACCCCAAACTTTTGAACTGTAAGCCTAGTGTATAATGTTAAAAAAGCTTTCTATTTTAGATAAATGCTGTTATTTTGAACTATGGTTTGTTTGTAATGTGCCTTTTTAGCGCAATTTTCCTACGGACAAAATTGCGATTGTTAACTCATGATTTCTGTTCTGTCTGTGCGCACCAATCTTGCACTTCTATCTCCTCCTCAACCAGACCACCTAGAGACTTCGGGTTTCCGGCATTATGTTAAGGAAGGTCTAATCTCAAGAACGCACACAAAAAATAAAAAATAAAAAATAAATACAAAAAAACACCATAAAAAGATTTACTATCTCTTAGTGTTGTGATCCCATGACGTCAGAAAATTGCGCTAAAACACTCACTGAGTTTTTATTACTTGTTTCATGTATGACATTAAAATTATTTTTAGAATTAAATACATAAATAGGTTAAGCAATACAAATGTGTTTATGTCTGATAACCTTTTAAACACAAACTTAACTGCAGACACTGAAATGACGTACACTGTGTGATACAGTACAAATATTTTGAGTGTCCCTCATTTTCCTATAAATAACCACGATTGTCCCGCATTTTCCTTTTCTGAAGTTGGCAACCCTAACTGTCACACACACACATGCAGGAATACAAACAAATGCAAGCATGCACACACACTGACATCCACACGCACAGACACACACCCATACACACACATACAAATCCACATGCACAGACACACACACACGCGCACACACATGTACGCACGCATACATACACGCACAGACACACACACACACACACACACACAGACACACACATACACAAACACACACACATACACACACACACAGACAGACATGCACATACTACTACTTTTTTTAGGTATATACATAAACACGCAATACAGCCAAATTGCTCCACGTCATTTATTTTTGTGGAAAGCCAGTTCAGGCCTGAGCGGCGGTCATATTTTGTACCGCCATGCGGTACATCTAGTTTATTCTGTAAATCCAAAGGTCTGCAGCTTTCATTCTAGCATAACAATGAAAATGTACCTAAATACTTACAGTGCCCTCCACAATTATTGAACCCCCTGGTAAATATGATCAAAATTGGCTGTAAAAAATAAATCTGCATCGATTATCCTTGTGATCTTTCATTCAAAAAATGTGCAAAATTCTAACCTTTCATTGAAGTAAAAGAATTGAAAGTGGGGGGAAATCACATTATGAAATAAATGTTTTTCTCCAAAACATGTTGGCCACAATTATTGAAACCCCTAGAATTTTTTACGAGTAAAATATCTCTGAAGTATATTCCCATTAATATTTACCTTTTTTAGTACACCAGGGTGACTAGGAACATGAAACTGTCCAGCTATGACTTCGTGTTTCACAGGAGTTTAAATATGAGGAAACACAAAGGCCAAATCCGCTTAATCATCCATCACAATGAGTAAAACCACAGAATACAGTTCTGATGCGTAGCAAAAGATTGTTGAGCATCACAAACTAGAAAGTGGCTGTAAGACAATAGCTAAAGAATTGAAAATCCCCATTTTGACCATCAGGGCAATAATTAAGAAGTTATAACCAACTAAAGATGTTACGAATCTGCCAGGAAAAGGACGTGTGTCTATACTGTCTTAATGCACGGCGAGTATGAAAGTTTGAGTGGCCAAAGACTCTCCAAGGATCACAGATGGAGAATTGCAGAGATTAGTTGAGTCTTAGGGTCAGAAAGCCTAAAAAAAAAATTATCAAACAACCCCTACATCCCCACATGTTGTTTGGGAGGGTTTAAAAAAAAACCTCCTCACTCATCCAAAAACAAATTCCAGCAATTTTAATTGTCAGACACGACTGGATCTTCAAACAACACAGGGTTCTGTGGTCAGATGAGACTAAAACAGAGCTTTTTGGCAGCAAACACACTAGATGGGTTTGGTGAACACAAGGATAAAAAGTACCCCATGTGTACAATTTAATATACAATTGGATCTTTAATGTTGTGGGCATATTTTTCTGCTGGAGGTCCTGGACTTCTTATTCAGATACATGGCATCGTGGATTCTATCAAATATCAACAGATAAAAAATCTAAACCTGACGCCTTCTGCTAGAAATCTTATAATGGGCCGTGGTTGGATCTTCCATCAGGACAACGATCCAAAACAAACATCAAAATCAACACAAAAATTTGTTGTGGAGCACAAAATGAAGCTTCTGCCATGACCGTCCCAGTTCCCTGACCTGATGAGTGGGCTGAACTGAAGAGAAGAAGCACCAACATGGATCTGGGAATCTGAAGGATCTGGAGAGATTCTGTGTGGAGGAATGGTCTCTGATCTCTTGTCAGTTATTCTCCAAACTCATCAGGCATTATAGGAGAAGACTCAGAGCTGTTATCTTGGCAAAAGGAGATTGCAAAAAGTATTTAATAAAAGGGTTTCAATAATTGTGGCCAACGTGTTTTGGAGAAAAACATTTATTTCATAATGTGATTTTCCCGCCACTTTCAATTCTTTTACTTCAATGAAAGGTTAGAATTTTGCACATTTTTTGAATGAAAGATCACAAGGATAATCGATGCAGATTTATTTTTTACAGCCAATTTTGATCATATTTACCAGGGGGTTCAATAATTGTGGAGGGCACTGTAGAAATTAAAATAGTGTAAAATACATACTATTTCCAAAAATATCATTATCAAAATCAATATCACACCACAATGTATATTTTCCAAGCGTTGGTCATTTGCAGGGTCCACTTCATCGGAATTGTCCGCACACACAATGGATTTGGCACAGTTTATTTTACTCCGGATGTCCATACACTCACTCCTACACACAATGTGGCATTCCCAATCCACCTAACCTGCATGTCTTTAGATTGTGTAGGAGAAACTAGAGCACCCGGAGGAAACCCACGCAGAAACGAGGACCTTCTTGCAGTGAGGCGACAGTGTTACCCACTGAGCAACCGTGCCACCAATTCAGTGCACCACCAACTCAGCTGCAAGAATTCTGTGGTCTACTGTGGTCTTTCACTGCCATCTAGTGGCTACATTTTAATAAGAGAATGTAGGGCTGGGCGATAAATCGATTTTATCGATTAACTCGAATGTGTAGTTTACGTCGACTTGTTTGAATGAAAATTGGTTTTCTCTTTAACATCTGCCACGCTCCACTCTGGGCTCCCGTAGTACCGAATGGGCTCAGCCCTTCCCCCGCGCATTTGCCATAGAGATACACAAACAACATGGCAGTGAGCACGGAAGAACTCGTTCCTAAGAAAGGCGCAGTGTCATCCGTAATTTGCAATTGGTTCGGTTTTGCGTCGTCAGACGCAGAACAAACAACACCCCGCTGCAAAGTGTTTTTGAAGTTTGTTGCTAGCAAAGGTAGCAATATGTTTTATGTTGCATTTTATGCTATGTCACGTTATGTTATGTTACTGTCACGGTTTTCAGGTTCACTGACTCATTTGTGCTCTCTCTCTCTCTCTCTTTCTCTCTCTCTCTCTCTCTCTCTGTGCTCTTGAGTGCTGATTTAGTCATCTGTTTCACCTGGTCCACATTAGCACGACTCTACTTAACCTGTACCTTTTCTGTTCTGTGTTGTCAGAAGGTTTTTTTTTGTTGTTGTTGTTGTTTTTTGTGTGCAGTGTGTTCCAGCTCTCAGTTGTGCCTCAGTCCTAGCTCTCAGTTGTGCCTCAGTCCTGTTCCAGTCTGGATGATTGCTACTCTGACGAATTCGGATCTTGTTTCTGGACTGTCTGTTTGCGGCTCTGGTTGTTGCCTGGATACCCACGACTCTCTGTACCAGTGTCTAACTTGCTTTTGCCTGCTGTTCACACTAGTGTATATCTAATAAATTCACCTTAATGCATTTGCGATTGCATCTGTCTCGTTCATCCCTGACAGAAACTTCTGACCACATCATGGATGCAGCGGAGTTGAACGAATATCTGTCTCATAGCAGTTCTCGTTTGGATCGACAAGAAGAGGAAACGAAAACTACAGGTTGTGCGGTGCAGGCTCTGGTAGCACAAGTGTCTGATCTGATGGTTCAATTACAACACCTGAGAACTGGAGTGACCGCTTCTTCTATCGTATCGACCTCACCACCAAATCCTCCTGCCTCTTGGATGACAGCTTTGGCCACGGAGCCTCGATTACTGCCATCTGCGCCGAAAGCCACATCTTTGTCGAGCATTCATAACTAAATGCTCCTTATTCTTTTCACTTCAGCCTCAGACATTTGACACAGAACAGTCTAGAGTGGCCCTTGTATTGACTTTGCTGTCGGAGAAGGCGGCGCTCTGGGGAACGGCGAGAACAAGCATCCCTGCTGCGCTTCATTCCAAACGCTAGTGGACGAGATGAGACGGGTGTTTGACCGTGCCATCGTTGGTCGTGAAGCGGTGCGGGTGCTTGCCGACTTACGTCAAGGTAATCGAGAAGTATATTTCTGATTCTCGACAGCCGGGTTCATCTGCCCGTCCTCTTCTCCTGCTGGGGCTCGGTTCTTTTTCGTGGACAAGAAGGATGGCTCTTTGTGACCATGCATCGATTACAGAGTTGAATGACATCACGGTAAAGAATACTTATCCTTAGCCATTGATGTCTTCAGCCTTTGAGCAGTTGCAGGGAGCTTATGTGTTCACGAAACTGCACCTGCGTAATGCCTATCATTTGGTCCGCATAAGAGAGGGGGATGAGTGGAAAACCACATTTAATACCCCAAAGGGCCATTTTGAATATCTGGTTATGCCTTTCAGCCTGTCCAACTCCCCCCCGGTTTTCCAAGCATGCGTCAATGACGTGCTGAGAGATATGGTTGACCAGTTCATATATGTCTACCTGGATGGCTTATTGAAGCGGGGTAAAGTTAGTTTTAGGTTCGATATTCGCCAGACATTCGTTTTTCCATGTCACTGCTCTATAGAGTCGGCAGTCTTACAGATATATCAATACCAAGATTACTTTTAACAGTAGTCAATCAATTTATGTCGACATGAAAAATTTGTTAAAAATAACCTTACGTGCATTATAGCTGCATATTTATACCTGAGAGTGCTTTTAACGCACTGTCACAGCTCATAATGCTTGAGGGAACATCTGCCAATTACACCAACTGCATTAAAACATGTAATTTTTACTAGCTAAAATTACTTTTAACACTTAAAAACAGACATGTTAAAATTCCAAAGCTTGCAGTAGGTTACTATTAGTAACACCGACTTACCAGTGACATTTTGCCAATATCCCTTACTGTATGTACAGTATACAAATATTAATATGAAAATATTACTGTAATTCACCTAAAGTGTTTTTTTCATATTTCAAATGTTGTAGTAATTCCCTAGTGACCAGACTGGCTTACTACAGGTCAAGTTTGCACAATACCTCCCTTACTGTACGTACAGTTCACAAATATTGATACGAAAATATTACTGTAATTCACTTAAAGTGTTTTTTTTTTTTTTTCATGTTTCAAAGGTTGTAGTAATTCCCTAGTGACCAGGCTGACTTACTACAGGTGACATTTTCACAATACCTCCCTTACTGTACGTACAGTACACAAATATTAATATTGAAATATTACTGTAATTCGCTTAAAGTGTTTTTTCATATTTCAAAGGTTGTAGTAATTCCCTAGTGAACAGACTGACTTACTACAGGTGAGATTTTGACCATACCTCCCTTACTGTACGTACAGTACACAAATATTAATATGAAAATATTACTGTAATTCACCTAAAGTGTTTTTTTCAAGTTTCAAATGTTGTAGTAATTCCCTAGTGACCAGACTGACTTACTACAGGTGAAATTTTAACAATACCTCCTTTACTATATGTACAGTATACAAATATTAATATGAAAATATTACTGTAATTCACCTAAAGTGTTTTTTCATGTTTCAAAGGTTGTAGTAATTCCCTAGTGGCCAGACTGACTTACTACAGGTGACATTTTAACAATACTTCCCTTAATGTACGTACAGTACACAAATATTGATGCAAAAATATTACTGTAATTCACCTAAAGGTTTTTTTTTTTTTTTTTTTTTTTTTTTTTTCAAAGGTTGTAGTAGTTGCCTAATGACCAGAGTGACTTATGTTACAAGCCTGGCTCAAAGCAAGCAACAGAGTAGGGAAAGACCACACGCGGAATAGCAATATATATAGATTTATTAAATAAAGAGAATTTAACAAAATAGATTTTATACAGTCAGTAATGAAGTTGGCTTTGAAAAATAAAAGTGTAAGCAATCAGTGTAGTGCGGTGTAATGAATAAGCAAAACAAAATCCTAAACGGTGCGGGAGAGATGGAACAGCGGCGGTGGCTTCCTCCCTGGTCTCCTCTGAAGCGTTTTTAAAGACCTAGACCAGGAACTGATTAGCACAACTCCAAACACCTGCGCCCAGCTCACCTGTAGGAGACAGACGCAGCACACAAACAGGAGGAGGAGGAGGAGCCGTGACACTTACTACAGGTGACATTTTCACAATACCTCCCTTACTGTAAGTACAGTAAGGGAGGTATTGTGAAAATTTGACCTGTAGTAAGTCAGTCTGGTCACTAGGGAATTACTACAACCATTGAAACATGAAAAAAAAAACACTTTAGGTGAATTACAGTAATATTTTCATATTAATATTTGTGTATTGTACGCACAGTAAGGGAGGTAATGTGAAAATTCGACCTGTAGTAAGTCAGTCTGGTCACTAGGGAATTACTACAACCATTGAAACATGAAAAAAAAAAACACTTTAGGTGAATTACAGTAATACTTTCATATTAATATTTGTGTACTGTACTTACAGTAAGGGGGGTATAGTTAAAATGTGACCTATAGTAAGTCAGTCTGGTCACTAGGGAATTACTACAACCTTTGAAATATGAAAAAACACTTTAGGTGAATTACAAAAATATTTTCATATTAATATTTGTGTACTGTACGTACAGTAAGGGAGGTATAGTTAAAATTTCACCTGTAGTAAGTCAGCCTGGTCACTAGAGAATTACTACAACCTTTGAAACATGATAAAACACTTTAGGTGAATTACAATAATATTTTCATATTAATATTTGTGTACTGTACATACAGTAAGGGAGGTATAGTTCAAATTTGACCTGTAGTAAGTCAGCCTGGTCACTAGAGAATTTCTACAACCTTTGAAACATGAAAAAACACTTTAGGTGAATTACAGTAATATTTTCATATTAATATTTGTGTACTGTATGTACAGTAAGGGAGGTATGGTCAAAATTTGACCTGTAGTAAGTCAGTCAGGTCACTAGGGAATTACTACAACATTTGAAACCTGAAAAAAAAAAACTTTAGTTGAATTACAGTAATATTTTCTTGTCAATATTTGTGTACTGTAATTACAGTAAGGGAGGTATGGTCACATTTTTACCTGTAGTAAGTCAGTCTGGTCACTAGGGAATTACTACAACCTTTGAAACATGAAAAAAAAAACACATTTTAAGTGAATTACAGTAATATTTTCATATCAATATTTGTGTACTGTACATACAGTAAGGGAGGTATGGTCAAAATTCGACCTGTAGTAAGTCAGTCTGTTCACTAGGGAATTACTACAGCCTTTGAAACATGAAAAAACACTTTAGGTGAATTACAGTAATATTTTTATATTAATATCTGTGTACTGTACATACAGTAAGGGAGGTATGGTAAAAATTGCATCTGTAGTAAGTCCGTCAGGTCACGAGATAATTACTACAACCTTTGAAACATGAAAAAATATTTTAAGTGAATTACAGTAAGATGTTCATATAATATTTGTGTACTGTACGTACAGTAAGGGAGGTATTGTGAAAATTTTACCTTTAGTAAATCAGTCTGGTCACTAGGGAATTATTACCACCTTTGAAACATGAAAAAACACTTTAGGTGAATTACAGTAATATTTTCATATAAATGTGTGTGTACTGTACGCACAGTAAGGGATATATGGTCAAAATGTCACCTGTAGTAAGTCAGTCTGGTCTCTAGAGATGTACTACAACCTTTGAAACATGAAAAAAACACTTTAGGTGAATTACAGTAATATTTTCATATTAATATTTGTGTACTGTACTTACAGTAAGGGAGGTATAGTTAAAATGTCACCTGTAGTAAGTCAGTCAGGTCTCTAGGTATGTACTACAACCTTTGAAACATGAAAAACACTTTAGGTGAATTACAGTAATATTTTCATATAAATGTTTGTGTACTGTATGCACAGTAAGGGAGATATGGTCAAAATGTCACCTGTAGTAAGTCAGTCTGGTCTCTAGGGATGTACTACAACCTTTGAAACATGAAAAAAAACACTTTAGGTGAATTACAGTAATATTTTCATATTAATATTTGTGTACTGTACGTACAGTAAGGGAGGTATGGTCAAAATTTGACCTGTAGTAAGTCAGTCAGGTCACTAGGGAATTACTACAACCATTGAAACATGAAAAAACATTGTAAGTGAATTACTTTAATTTGATTCTAAAAATATTTCTGTACTGTACATACAGTAAGCCAGGTATTGGCAAAATCTCATATGTAGTAAGCCAGAGTCGTCACTTGGAACAACTAGAACCTTTGAAACACGAAAAACCATTAATTATTGGACTTCGGTTTGCACTGTGAGCTGAATTTGCAGACGGTCCCTAAAGCAGCCTATGTGAATATGCAGCGAATATCGAACCTAAAACTAACTCTACCCCGCTACATAAGCGTATTTTCTTCTTCTCTCCAGGAACAGGTTCAGCACGTCAGGCGAGTGCTCCAGAGGCTGTTAGAGAATGGGCTTTTTGTCAAGGTGGAGAAATGCGTTTTCCATGTACAGTCAGTTTCCTTCTTATGGTACATTGTCTCGTCCGAGGGAGTGTGCATGGATTCCCGACAAGGTTAAGGCTGTGGTGGATTGGCCAACCCCAGATTCCTGCAAGGCCCTGCAGAGGTTTCTGGGGTTCGCCAATTTCTACCGCCATTTTATTCGCAGTTTCAGCCAACTAGCCGCTCCTCTGATTGTCTTGACCTCCACCAAAATGACGTTCAGGTGGTCTGAAGCCGCGTTCTCCAACCTCAAGAGCCGCTTCATTTCGGTTCCCATTCTCGTAGCCCCTGATCCCTCATGTCAGTTTGTGGTGGAGG
Source organism: Squalius cephalus (assembly GCF_949319135.1). Classification (NCBI taxonomy): domain Eukaryota; kingdom Metazoa; phylum Chordata; class Actinopteri; order Cypriniformes; family Leuciscidae; genus Squalius; species Squalius cephalus. The sequence continues at coordinate 21,367,012 of NC_137132.1, read as the reverse complement.
TCGACGCTTCAGAGGTGGGGGTAGGCGCGGTTCTTTCCCAGCGCTCCTCCGCGGATGACAAAATGCATCCTTGTGCGTTTTTTTCTCATCGTTTGACTCCCGCCACAAGCAATTATGACATTGGCAATAGTGATGCGCGGGTCGGCTTTTTTTCCAACCCGCGGGTCCCGCTTTTATGAAATTATTTGGCCCGCCCCAGCCCGCCCCAGCCCGCCCCGCACCACTGTATCTATTTTTACAACCCGCCCCGCCCCGCACCCGCGACCATTAAATAGACATACTGGACATTGTAATGTAAATGAAAACAGCCTTTATTTCACCCTGAAAGTGCTTGGAAACATTGCCATGTAAACTGGCAATAACAGACGATTCTGAATATGAACCATAAATCAGGTCATATTAATAAGATAATTATTTAAACATTTTCAATATTTACAAAGCAGCGTTTGTATTCATTTAATTAATCATTCACCTTTTTTTCTTTTAATTATGTAAAATCCCGACCTCAATTTCTCAAACACTTCATCTTCCATCTTCACTTTTATTTCTCCGTCTTTGTTGTTGTGGCTGGCGGCGGGAGCTGCTTTGCGCGAGCTGTGTCACGTGACACCAAAGGTTTGGGGAAATCACGCAAGTTGCATTGCTACGGCCTTATCAAAGAACCTACTAAAATATGATTAGATTGATATTCCCAAATATTTAATATAGGCTGGACATTGCATGCAACATATATGGATTTTTATTTTATTTTGTTTTTAATGACCCGCCCCAACCCGCCCCGCAAATAAAGTGACAATTTCTTTACCCGCCCCAACCCGACCCGGGGCCCGCGGGTTATGAGACGACCCGCGCATCACTAATTGGCAACATGGAGTTGTTGTCTGTCAAGTTAGCATTGGAAGAATGGTGCCATTGGTTAGAAGGTTCGGGGGTACCTTTTATTGTCTGGACCGATCATAAGAACCTCGAGTACATCAAATACACCAAAAGACTTAACTCCACGCAGGCTCGGTGGGCTTTATTTTTTGGTTGTTTTGATTTTTCCATCTCTTACCGTCCGGGTTCCAAAAACATCAAACCTGATGCCTTGTCACGTGTTTTTGATCATTCCGAGCAGCAGTCTACTCCTGAGTGCATTTTTTTTAGTGCACCAAAGGTACCATCGCACCTGGAAAGGAGCCCGACGGACTCTTCTCCAGGTGGGAGCGTGCACCAAGGCCCAGGCCGATCGCCACCGGTCAAAACCTCAAGTCTACGTTGAGGGTCAAAAAGTGTGGCTTTCTTCTAAAAATACTCCTCTTTGCTCCATCAGCAATAAATTGGCCCCTAAATTTATCGGCCCGTTTACTGTCACTAAGATCATTAACCCAGTGTCAGTCCGCCTCAAACTCCCTCCGGCGTACAGGAGGATCCATTCTGTATTTTATGTTTCCAAATTGAAGCCCGTTTTTCATTCATCCATTAATCCGCCTTTTCTGTTCTGTGTTGTCAGAAGTTTAGTGTTTTTCATGCAGTGTGTTCCAGCTTTCAGTTGTGCCTCAGTCCTGTTCCAGTCTGGATGATTGCTCATTAAAGCAATGATTTACAAGTGAGAGGCAGACGATCCATCACAATATATATATATATAGTTATATATATATATATATATATATATATATATATATAACTTTTAATGGTCACTTTTGCATCCTTTCTTTAAGCTAGGCTTTATGATCAAGCACAAGCATGACCATTTTAAAAATGTCTCTTTTTGTGTTTAGAAAAAGAAAGGTCAAACAGCTATAACGAGATAGCTCAAAGGGGAAATAGTAATAATAACTCATAAATTGTTATGATTAATTATTAATATTTGGGTCAGTTAATTGGATTAATTTGATGTAGCTAAATTAATATTACAATCAATTAATCAGTTCGTCCAACGAACTCTTTTGATTATTCATTTATTATTCTAAGAAAAGCGTATCTTTCATGGCCACCGAAAAATAATTATTTCTTAGCATGTACAGCGCTTAGAGCATATAACAAGATCAAGATCATAAAATAGACTTTGTTGCAAGCAGAGAATCAGAACCAAATACATATTGTGCACAAGTTTTATTATCTAAATCACAAACATAACTAAACTAAACATACATGCATACATGCATAGGTAAAATGGTAAGTGATATGGAACCTGAAGCAGGAAATGGAACTATGGAAAAGATCCATTTAACTATGAAAATAACCATCAGCTTATCATTTTCAGAGCACCTCATTAAATTGATACTTGCATGGTCTGTGCAGTGGACACAATTCTTGAAGTGGTTGAAAATTGAAGTTGTTGAAGTTGCAATCGTTTTCTTCTCCGCTGGATGAAGAAGATAAGATGAACTTGCATGGTTAGTTCTCAGGTCCCCACAGACATCAACCCGAAGAAGCAGCAGTAGAGAGCCAGAAGAAGAGAAAGAGGGCCACTGTGAATTTGTCTCTAATAAAGTCTGAGAAAGGCCTCACCTCTCCGGGTTTGCTTGACCAATGAGAAGGGTGGAATTTCCAAGCGGGAAAATTCCTCTGTGGTTGATTTATGAATCTTTGTTTTAAGCGTGCTCATTTCCATGTGCAGCTGGATTGGTTTCTGATGACGAAACTAAGAAAGATTCTTGTAATACTAATATGTTGCACAGCTATTGGCATATCATGTACACAATCATTTCGATCTTCACAGTACCAGTTTATAGAGACCAAACATGGTATAGGTGAGGTTACATTGACCGTTGGTTCTATCATAAAATGCACAGTATCAAAAAAATAATAGAATTAAAAACACTACACAAGACAGTAAATCATTCACTCAAATTTCTGGGATGCATGGTCATTTATAGATCAGATGAATGCAGCAAAGTCTGTTTTAAAGTCTGTTTCTGTCTTCCCCATTGTCTCTGTCTTGACCAGTGACACATTTTTAACAGCCATAAAACCAACTTATCTGATCGTGGTCTTGGTAACTAAGACCTTCTTGCCCTTGTTGGGGGGATGGGACCACAGATCCAGAGTGAGTTTTATTTGTTAAACTATAACAAATACTTGTGTCTGATTTGTCTCAGTCGTTACACAGCTTTAGGAAAAACACAGAGTAAATAATGACAGAATTTAGATTTTTGAGAAAACAATCCCTTTTAAAAAAAATTAGGCTTGTCTTATGTATATCTCAGATATTATTAACATATAAAAATGGCCCTATTTGGTTTTGCATTTATATAGAAATAAGTTTAACAATCTTTCAGATATTCTATTTTTTTAACCTTCAAAAAAAAAAAAAAAAAAAAAAAAAAAAGGCTTGAGCCCTACAGGCAAAAAATTACAACAGAACAGCAATAAAGAGGACAACACAGCAGTAAACCCATCAGGTCATAATGCCAGATGTTTCCGAAAAATAACTTTTATGGTACTTTTCCTTTATCAGGGATTTCAAAATGTTTAATTTGAAATAAGCTCCTATCCATGATAAGAGTCACTCATAAAACAATAACACTCTTTGACGCACTTTGCTTCTTCCCAGCCTACATGAGCATTCACAGCAGTAGGTCACGCAAGTTTACGAGCTGATTTAATAAGGCCGTATTTCTTATAAACGATTGTTACCTTTCGTAGTCACCATGAGTTACGTCGTGACGATGAATGGGGTTTCGCTTAGAAAGCCTTTCATCTTCGAGAAATAAAACGAGCCAATCTTTCTTTCTTCTTTCTTTCTTTATTTATAAAGCACTATTCCAACAACAATAAGTTGTACCAAAGTGCTGTACAAGCAATTCTAAAATAAAAAAAATAAATAAAATGAAACACTAAAACACCACAGTAAAATCCACATAGTAAGACATAAATGCACAAGAGCTCAACCCTCTACACCTAAAGAGGACATCTGAGATAAGTGAATTTTCAAAAGGCTTTTAAAATTGCCTAAAGTTGGAGCAGACCTGATATAAAGCGGTAACATATTCCATAGCCTAGGGGCAACTACAGCAAAGGCCCTATCACCCCGTTGCTTGTATTTTGTGCGTGGTACAGACAGCAAAATCCCTTTCTCTGCAGATCTTAAAGCTCTAGAGGGCTTATGGACCTCAAGAAGTTCGGAAAGATATAATGGCGCTAGTCCATTTAAGCTCTTATAGGCATAGACTAGCATTTTAAAATCAACTCTATCTCGAATGGTCAACCAACCCAGGGAGGCCAAAACAGGAGAGACATGATCATATTTACGGGTCCCTGTCAAAAGTCTGGCTGCAGCATTTTGTACCGCTTGCAGCCGACGTAAAGATGCTTGGGAGACACCAATGTATAATGAATTACAATAATCAAGTCTTGAAAACACAAAAGCATGGATCAACGTCTCTAAATCTTTTTTAGTTAAAAAAGAAATGCCATGTGTCTGCGGAATTTGCATTGCGTAACTCCGCCTTACCTCGTGGGTATATAAGGAAGTACGCTGGCAACATGCAGGTATGTTTTCGCATCGGAGCAATGAGTTCTCTTCACTCCCACAAGCCATTCTGAATCATCTTCACTCTACGAGACGAGTGGCTCTACAGTGTGTTGGTGCGACGGTGCGTTCCAGCGAGATCGCATTGCCTGCTGCTGATCTGTGCAGTGATCTGCCGACAGTGTGTGTGTTCTCCCTGGGTGCTTCAGCACTCTGCTGAGCTTTTTCCTTTCTCTAAAAGAGCTGCATGCGGCACGTCTTTTTCAAGACGGCTCGCCTGTGTATTTTCTTGATGTGGGCGCGTGATTCATCTACCTAACGGTCACGAGCGCTGTTTACGCGTGTTGGGCTTAATCACGCTCAGCAGCGCTCGTGGATGAGTCATGTTTTCATTGCGGGAACATGACCATCGCAATGTTTATAGATCGAGACTCAATGATCTCCGTGTGGGTAGAGTCCACTCTGCCACACCCCAATCTATCTCTTCCTCGAGAGGGGATACTTTGGCTGTGGCCAGGGTGATCTGAGGGTTACGGTTTGGCATAATAACCAACAAGCAATCCTCGGGCCACGGCCCCCTCCACATCACAAACCGCGGGGCTTCCGTGTGTGCCTGGTTTCATCTCGGGGACCCAGTGTTTTCATTCGGGGCTCTAGCAGATGATGTCATGTCACTCACAGCATCACAAGGCGGACTTGATTCCTCTGGAAATGAGGATTTGACTGCATTGCCTCCCTCTGGAGTGCCAGCGTTAGTCGAGTCCAATCCAGAGCTGATGGCCATTCTTTTCCGGGCAGCTGAAAGCTGGACGCTTGGTCCCTGGGCGCAGCGCGCGTTGCACTTCCAGCGCCCGCCCCCAGTGCCTTTCTACCCGGACGTGCATCAGGTCTTCACACCGGGTTGTGGAAGTCCCCATTGACCGAAGTCCTCCGCCTTCACTGCCCTCGTTGGCGCGGCGATCATGGTCTGTATGTTCTCTGCCATTGTCGTGGCACAGGCATAGAGCTTTGGTTCATCTTCGCCTCCGAGGCAGTGCTGATGTGGGACTGCACTGTACCGACCTCGCTCTACGGGCGACGTTGGTCACTGCGTTATCCCTGGATCAGGTGATGTCCACATGTGTGGTCCAGGAACACCATTAGGGCTCAACCAGGTTGATGTGTGGGTGTCTGAGAACTTGTTTTCTCAGCTCCCCCATATCCCAGGCTTGGCTCTTTGGCGTTGTGGTTGAGGACTGCCCCCAACAGTTTTCAACTGCCCAGAAGCAGACTGAGGCCCTTCTGCACCGATGGCCATCCGTCCATGCGGTTTCTTTAGTCTGCTTCCCGCCGAGGCCACCACCCTGCGGCTCCTTCACCGGCCCTGAGCAGGAGGAAGTCGCAGGAGGGCGGCACCGCCCATCTCCGCCCCTTAGCCGGCCAAAATGCCAGGCTAAGGTTTGCGAACACAGGGACCTATTGCTCCGGCACCTAGCTCGTCTGGGCCTTCGGGTCAACTGGGAGAAGAGCAAACTCTGCCCCGTGCAGAGGTTCTCTTTTCTCGGTATGGATATCGACTCGGTCGCCATGTGCGCACAGCTTACGAGCGAGAGCGCGCAGTCACTGCTGACTTACCTGAGACAGTTCGAGGACAAGAGTGCGGTTTCACTGAAGTTATTTCAGAGGCTCCTGGGGCATATGGCATCCGCAGCAACGCCGCTCGGATTGCTTCATATGAGACCGCTTCAGCTCTGTCTTCGCAATCGAGTCCCGAGGTGGGCATGGCAACACGGCACGCTCTGAGTACCAGTTACTCCGACCTGCCGTCAGACCTTCACCCCATGGACGAACCTCAGCATTCTACGGGTCGGAGTGCCCTTAGAACGAGTTTCCAGGCATGTTGTTGTCTCAACAGATGCCTCCACCACGGGCTGGGGCACCATATGCAATGGACATGCTGCCGCGGGCTCCTGGACAGGACCCCAGCGCCTTTGGCATGTCAATTGCCTCGAGTTGCTGGCAGTACGTCTCGCTCTGCACCTCTTCCATGCGCTGCTCAAGAACCAGCACGTACTAGTCCGATCAGACAATACCGCGACAGTAGCGTTCATCAACCGACAAGGTGGTCTACGCTCCCGGCGTATGTCACAACTCGCCCGCCACCTCCTCCTATGGAGTCAGAAGCATCTGAGGTCGCTTCGAGCCATTTATATCCCAGGAGACCTGAACTGTGCGGCCGACGAGCTCTCACAGCTTCAGCCTCTTCCTGGAGAATGGAGACTCCATCCCCAGACGATCCAGCTGATTTGGGGACAGTTTGGGGACGCGCAGGTAGATCTGTTTGCCTCCCAAGACTCTTCCCATTGCGATCTGTTTTAGTCCCTGACCGAGGGCACGCTCGGCACGGACACACTGGCAAACAGCTGGCCGCGGGGCCTCCGCAAATATGCGTTTCCCCCAGTGAGCCTTCTTGCACAGGGTCTGTGCAAGAAGGCTCACTGGGGGAAACGCATATTTGCGGAGGCCCCGCGGGGAGGACGAGGAGCAGGTCATATTGATTGTGCCTCATTGGCCCACCCGGATGTGGTTCTCTGAACTTTTACTCCTCGCGACAGGACCTCCCTGGCCAATTCCTCTGAGGAAGAACCTGCTTTCTCAGAGTTGGGCACCCTATGGCACCCTGGTGGTGGTGGCTACCATCACTTCTGCTAGAGCATCGTCCACGAGACATGCCTACACGTTGAAGTGGAACCTCTTCATCAACTGGTGCTTTTCTCACCGAGAAGCCTTTGGAGGAGGCAGACCCAACCTTGGCACTGCTCTGTCCAGTACGTGCCCTCCGTGCTTACGTAGACAGAACGCAGTGTTTCAGGACCTCAGACCAGCTCTTTGTCTGTTATGGTGGGAAGCTGAAGGGAAAGGCTCTCTCCAAGCAAAGGTTGTCTTACTGGATAGTGGACGCCATTGCTTTGGCATACCAGCAGCAAGGTCGACTGTGCCCCTTTGGTGTGAAGGCCCACTCCACCCGGAGTGTGGCCTCCTCTTGGGCTCTAGCGCATGGCGCCTCGCTATCAGACATCTTCAGAGCTGCAGGCTGGGCGACACTCATCACATTCGCGAGATTCTACAATCTCTGAGTGGAGCCAGTTTCCTCTCATGTACTCGCTTCAACCAGCCGGTTTTAGGATCTGCTCAGGTGTCTTCGCTTGCTCGCCATTCCACTCCACGGACTGGATATGTGCGATATTATCCTCAGTGTGTGTGTTTAGCCTCCCTGAGAAGCCCTGAGTTTCTCCAGCACTGTTGACATCAATGCCAGAGTTATGCCACCGGCAGCTTTCGCGATTGGCTAGGTGCCTCTATGTGCATGGTTCCCCCTCCAGGCGACCCCCACGTGTGTATTTCCACTGTAAGCCTCTCTGAGCATGTGTCTTTCCCTTGGCAAGCCACCTTGCTACCCCTGGGGTTGAAACATTCCACCCTGCAGGCTGAACATATTCTCTATTCTTCTTAGGGCAGGAGCAATTTCCACTGAGATATGCTTCCCAGTGTACCTTGGTATTCCTGTGTTAAGTAGGAGTCCTTAGTCCGTGCTAGTCTCACGACAGGGAGCTCAGACTTACGCAGGGCACTGGAAGACAGCCGAGGTGGTGTGATTAGACTGGGAACCCCATTCGTTGTCACAACGTAACTCGTAGTGACTACGAAAGGGAACATCTCGGTTACGTGTGTAACCCTCGTTCCTTGAGTAGGGAACGGAGATGTTACGTCTCCCTGCCACTTCCGCTGTACTGCTGGAAACGCCTGAATTCAGTCTCGGCTCCTCAGCGAAGAAACATATCTGCATGTTGCCAGCGTACTTTCTTATATACCCACGAGGTAAGGCGGAGTTACGCAATGCAAATTCCGCAGACCTATGGCATTTCTTTGCCATTGGCTCGTTTTATTTCTCGTAGATGAGAGGCTTTCTAAGTGAAACCTCATTCATCGTCACGATGTAATGTCTCCGTTCCCTACTCAGGGAACGAGGGTTAAATACGTAACCGAGACGTTTCATACGTTATACTTGTGTAATTGTGACTTTAAATCCCTCTGTAATGGACACACTTATGTTTTATTAATTATTTTCTTTCTTTAAGTGGTTTTCTTTACGTTAATTTTATCCTTTATCATTCACAGCGCGTCGTGCATTGCTGCCGCACGCTGCTCTAAGTGCTGCACGAATCCCCATAATCTGTTTCTTAATCCAGATGAAATAAAAGAGGATTTAAGGGATGAATTTCAGTATTAAAGAGTGATTCTTAGTTGACACAACGCAGATAACACAACGCTACACAAACAAGAATCTCAGCACAAGTGAGCATGTGAAATCTATTATGTTAACCAGTGTTTGAACCAGTGGTAAAGCGGCACGCGATCAGCAATTTTCTTTAGGTCAGTACTAAGATTATTATTTTCTTTATCCTTTGAGTAGATATGTGTGAAAACAAAGGCTTTAATTCCCTTGTATGCTTTTAATTTATTAAGACCTGATATAATATTGCCTCTTAGGCATCTGTCTATACAGGGAGAGATTAAGGTGTAGAAAATCACACATCTATCCCTGTTTTTGTTCATCAAGCGTGTCAAAGGAGAATAATTTGGAGGATTCCTCAGTAAATACTCTGAATGTGCATTTCTATGAGCCAATGCAGCGATGAGTTCTGTAGCATCTAGACCAATCAGACACACAAATTATTCATATTTGATGAATGATCCAGCAAACTCACTTAGAGTCCTGCACGGGTCCATTTTTGGAGACCCGCCCCCACCCGTACCCGCAAAGTTCAGCACCAGATCCGACCTGTCACCCGTGATAATATCAAAATTAAATACGCACCCGCCCAGACCCGTTAATATTTGGCCCGTTACCCGACCCGTGCCCGCGATAAATCACACACAAGCTAAAATCATTCCAATTAAAGTGCTTTATTTTTTATCTCGCACTTCTCTCAACATCACAATAGCCTCACGCGCCGGCGCCTCTGTGTCCTGATTATATTGCCTGCTATATTTAGCCTACCTCTTATTTATTAAATCCAGGAAATTGGTTGATGAAACATTGATTAAAATTAAGATACAATTAATACAAAACTAAATTTACTTTAAAGAAAGGCTTTCTACAAAAACAAACTTAATGAAGTGGTCAAAATCATGTCTGCCCACTCTATTTGTCTCCCGATATTCGGAATCATCTTATCTTATTCATGCTTTTCACTTTTCATATAATCAACATGAAATTTAAAAAATATATATATTATTTTATTTAAACATGAATATGAAACTAAATCATTTTTTAATGACTGGGCTACAACACATAGGCCTATTAGCCTACATATACACAATACTTACTAAAATATAATTCATATCATTTTGTATTTGTATTAGTTGTTTGAAGAGTAAAAAAAAAATCGGTCGGTCTTAACGCAAATTTACAACCAGCAAGTCGGTTGGACTAAAAGGAAAAAAAATAAAATTAATTGAGTCGTTCCTAAATTGACAGGGTCGGTCGGGTTTCGGCAAACAAGAATATTTTTAAGGATGGCCTGACTAAAACACATATTTGCGTATGTGTAATGGTAATTTAGACATACAAATATTGCACATATTTTTCATCCGCTACCCGCCCGCAAGGAGTTCATTATCCGCCCGCATCCCCGCCCGTGAATTTTATGAATGTTACAATCCACCTGTTTTAGCCACTTTTATGCGGGTACCTGACCCCTTTGCAGGACTCTGAACTCACTCTCCCAACAAAGGTCTATGAAACTAACATCACAAATGAAGCTAAAACACTGGCAGAACCCTGTGTCCTGTTACAGGACACATTGAGACTGATAAGAGTTTTAGAGAGAGTCCGTGTCAAGTCCGAGTACAAATTCATCCGAGTGCATGACAAGTCCGAGTTCATTCAAAATTGGACTCGAGTCCGGACTCGAGTCCGAGTCCGAGTTCGAGTACCCCAACTCTACTGTTAAAAGCAGCAAATTCTGAACTCTTGGACAAAGATGCCAAAAATCATGGCCTGCGAAGGTCAACTGAATGTGTCCAGAGCTGGAATTGAAGCGCTGACCCAGCAGCTGGACAACAACAAAGATGAACTTGACATGGTCCAACGAGAACTGAGACACTCTTACCTGCTGCAAAAAGAATCACAGCAGGAGAGACATCTCACTCCCCCACTTGCAATCAGCAGAGAAACCTCCCCCAGTCAAGCACAGAGTTACAAAGGGGGAAGACAAACCCCTCTGCTTAACACGTAATCGGACAATTTCCTTAAAGCTTCTGCAGCCGCAGAAGGAAAAGGATTGATTCAGACGAATCCTGAAATGACACGTGTAGTGACACTCAAAGACCTCAACCGAATGGGTAGACCGATCCCTGTATTTACACCAGAGCTTGCAGGAGACCACGACGTCCATGCTTACCTGCGAAACATTGACTTTCACCTGCAGTCCTTGATGAGTGTGAACCATTGACTCTATCTGATCTGGATCACATCCAGCCCAGAGTTGCAACACTTTCTGGCTCGACAGCCAGAAAACATCCAGTCTAACTACCAGCAGCTGAAACAAGCCATCATAAAGGAATTCTCAGAGTCTGAAAATGGACTGATCGCTGCCCTAGACACCAAACAGGGTCGGCAATAAACTCCCTATGTTTACTACCACAGACTCAGATGAGCTGACTTCGGAGCTCGCAACGAACCTGTGATGGAGGAGGACACCAGCTTCAAGACCCTTTTCCCCTGAAACCTCCATCCTATTTTAAGTCACCATTTAGGCATTATGGCCTGCCCCCACACAATGCCTATCCAACAACTGCGTGACCTGACACAGAAGGCCTTTAACAAACACAAGGCCTCCTCAAAAAGGGTTTGTAAGACCCCAGTCATTCTGAATGGCAAAATCCAGAATCCAAAGCTGGTACCAGAAGGCACCCAGCATTGCCACAATGCAAGAGCCTTCAACAAAAAGCTCCTAGCCAGCAGAGGTCAGAACCGTCACCATGGCCATAGACCTAGACACAAGACCAACCGCTGGGAGGAACCATGGAAAAGAACATCAACTGTCAACAACAGTTTGATGAATATTTGAACCTCACTGCTAAGAAACATGGGGGGAACAGAATCAGACGGCAAACAAACCAGCTGTCGGAATCCATTCCCCCACTCCAATTATGAGAGGTGTTGATGTAGTGATGAAGTATGGCTAATGAAAAGCTGATAACATTTTTTGTGTGGATGGAGCTTAACTGCCATCAGTTTAAGGTTCCAATGCAATTGGTTGCATTGACCAATTGGCTATCTGGGACAATTATTTGATGGCATTTTGATGAATATTTAAAACTCACTGCTAAGAAACATGGGGGGAACAGAATCCGACGGCAAACAAACCAGCTGTCCCAGATAGCGCTGTCCCAGCTGTCCCAGATATTATTATGATAGGACAGTATGGGATCAAGAAAGAATTCATGAATCGGGACTTGAACTCGGGTCGGCCAAAGCCCAAAAGTGCTAAATGTCAGTACACTGACAACTGCGCTATCTGGGACAATTATTCGACAGCTGTTTGATGAATATTTGAACCTCACTGCTAAGAAACATGGGGGGAACAGAATCTGACGGCAATCCACACATTTTTGTGTGGATAGAGCTTAACTGCCATCATGTTTAAAGAATAATTTTTGAAAGTGTTTGCCTTTTATTATGATAGGACAGTATGGGATCAAGAAAAAATCCTTGAGTCAGGACTTGAACTCGGGTCGGCCGAAAAACAAAAGTGCTAAATGTCAGTGCATTGACCAATTGGCTATCTGGGAATATTATTTGAGAACATTTTGATGAATATTTGAACCTCACTGCTAAGAAACATGGGGGGAACAGAATCCGACGGCAAACAAACCAGCTGTCGGAATCCATTCCCCCACTCCCATTATGAGAGGTGTTGATATAGTGGCTTAAAAAAGCCTGATTAAATTTTTTTTGTGGATGAAGCTTAACTGCCATCAGTTTAAAGAATAATTTGGGGAGTTTTTGCCTTTTATTATGATAGGACAGTATGGGATCAAGAAAGAATTCACGAATCGGGACTTGAACTCGGGTCGGCCAAAGCCCAAAAGTGCTAAATTTCAGTACACTGACCACTGCGCTATCTGGGACAATTATTCGACAGCTGTTTGATGAATATTTGAACCTCACTGCTAAGAAACATGGGGGGAACAGAATCTGACGGCAATCCACACATTTTTGTGTGGATGGAGCTTAACTGCCATCATGTTTAAAGAATAATTTTTTGAAAGTGTTTGCCTTTTATTATGATAGGACAGTATGGGATCAAGAAAAAATCCTTGAGTCGGGACTTGAACTCGGGTCGGCCGAAAAACAAAAGTGCTAAATGTCGGTGCATTGACCAATTGGCTATCTGGGAATATTATTTAAGAACATTTTGATGAATATTTGAACCTCACTGCTAAGAAACATGGGGGGAACAGAATCCGACGGCAAACAAACCAGCTGTCGGAATCCATTCCCCCACTCCCATTATGAGAGGTGTTGATATAGTGGCTTAAAAAAGCCTGATTACATTTTTTTTTGTGGATGAAGCTTAACTGCCATCAGTTTAAAGAATAATTTTGGGAGTTTTTGCCTTTTATTATGATAGGACAGTATGGGATCAAGAAAAATCCACGAATCGGGACTTGAACTTGAGTCGGCCAAAGCCCAAAATGGATAAATGTCGGTGCACTGAACACTTGGCTATCTGGGACAATAAATCAGCAGCAGTTTGATGGATATTTGAACCTCAAACTGAACTTGAACTTGGGTCGGCCAAAGCCTAAAAGTGCTAAATGTCAGTGCATTGACCAATTGGCTATCTGGGACAATTATTTGATGGCATTTTGATGAATATTTGAACCTCACTGCTAAGAAACATTGGGGGAACAGAATCCGACAGCAAACAAACCAGCTGTCGGAATCCGTTCCCCCACTCCCATTATGAGAGGTGTTGATGTAGTGGCTTATGAAAAGCTGATTCAATTTTTTGTGTGGATGGAGCTTAACTGCCATCAGTTTAAAGAATAATTTGGGGAGTTTTTGACTTTAATTATGATAGGACAGTATGGGATCAAGAAAAATCCACGACTCGGGACTTGAACTCTTGTCGCCCAAAGCCCAAAAGTGCTAAATGTCAGTGCACTGGCCAATTGGCTATCTGGTACAAATATTCAGTGACAGTTTGATGAATATTTGAACCTCACTGCTAAAAAACATGGGGGGAACAGAATCTGACGGCAAAAAAAACAGCTGTCGGAATCCGTTCCCCCACTACCATTATGAGAGGTGTTGATGTAGTGGCTTAAAAAAAGGCTGATTACATTTTTTTGTGTGGATGGAGCATAACTGCCATCAGTTTAAAGAATAATTTTTTGGAGTTTTTGCCTTTTATTATGATAGGACAGTATGGGATCAAGAAAAATCCACGAGTCGGGACTTGAACTCGGGTCGTCCAAAGCCCAAAAGTGCTAAATGTCAGTGTATTGACGAATTGGCTATCTGGGACAACTATTTGACAACATTTTGATGAATATTTGAACCTCACTGCTAAGAAACATGGGAGGAACAGAATCCGATGGCAAACAAACCAGCTATCGGAATCCGTTCCCCCACTACCATTATGAGAGGTGTTGATGTAGTGGCTTATGAAAAGCTGATTACATTTTTTGTGTGGATGGAGCTTAACTGCCATCAGTTTAAAGAATAATTTGGGGAGTTTTTGACTTTAATTATGATAGGACAGTATGGGATCAAGGCAAGGCAAGGCAAGGCAAGTTTATTTATATAGCACATTTCATACACAATGGTAATTCAAAGTGCTTTACATACTATTAAAAATAATCAGAAGAAATAAGAATATACAAAACAGTTTAAAATAAAGAAACAAGAAAGAACTAAAAATAATTAAAACAGTTTAGAATAAAGAACAGTTTAAAATAAAGAAACGAGAAAGAACTAAAAATAATTAAAACAGTTTAGAATAAAGACTAAAATAAGACACAGTATAAACAGTCGGACAAACAGTGACACAGTGCTCATTCATTAAATGCAAAGTTAAACAGAAGTGTTTTGAGTCTGGATTTGAATGTGACTAATGTAGGAGCACATCTGATCTCCTCTGGAAGCTGGTTCCAGCTGCGGCTGGCATAATAGCTAAAAGCAGACTCACCATGCTTAGAGTGAACTCTTGGAACTTCTAGCTGATGTGATCCTAATGATCTGAGTAATCTGTTGGGTTTGTATTCCGTGAGCATATCTGCAATGTATTGAGGTCCTAGGCCATTAAATGATTTATATACTAGTAATAATACTTTAAAATCAATCCTATAAGTAACTGGCAGCCAGTGTAATGACCTGAGTACTGGTGTGATATGATCATATTTTCTGGTTCTGCTAAGAATCCTGGCGGCAGCGTTCTGTATGAGCTGCAAATGTTTTATGGTCTTTTTGGGAAGGCCAGTGAGGAGTCCATTACAATAATCCACCCTGCTGGTGATGAAAGCATGCACTAGTTTTTCTAAGTCTTGACTGGAAACAAAGCATCTAATTCTTGCAATATTTTTCAGATGATAGTATGCTGATTTAGTTATTGCTTTGACATGACTATTGAAACTAAGGTCTGACTCTAAAGACACACCAAGATTCTTGACCTGATTTTTAGTTGTTTGACCTTTAGAGTGAAGGTATGCGTTCACCTTGAGAACTTCATCTTTGTTTCCAAACACAATGACTTCAGTTTTGTCTTTGTTTAACTGTAGAAAGTTTTGGCACATCCAGCTGTTGACTTCATCAATGCATTGAAGCAGAGAGTCAATGGGGCTGTAATCATTAGGCGATAGGGCTAAGTAGATCTGTGTGTCGTCTGCATAGCTGTGGTAAGAGATTTGGTTCTTTCTCATTATTTTGCTCATTGGGAGCATATACAGGTTGAACAGGAGTGGCGCAAGAATCGAGCCTTGAGGGACTCCGCATGTCATGGGCGTCCACTCAGACTTATGGTCACCTATACTCACATAATAACCTCTCCCATCTAAGTATGACCTGAACCATTTTAGAACTGTCCCAGAAAACCCCACCCAGTTTTCCAGCCTGTCTAGAAGTATTTTGTGATCGACAGTGTCAAATGCAGCACTGAGGTCGAGTAGAACCAGCACTGATAATTTGCCTGAATCCGTATTTAAGCGAATATCGTTTATTATCTTAATGAGCGCCGTCTCTGTGCTGTGATGCGATCGGAAGCCAGATTGAAAATTATCAAAGTATCCATTTGAGTTTAAGAATTTGTTCAGCTGGTTGAAGACAACTTTTTCAATGATTTTGCCTGTGAAAGGAAGATTTGAGATCGGTCTATAGTTGCTTAATATAGTCTTATCCAGATTGCTCTTTTTCAGGAGGGGTTTGACAACAGCAGTTTTAAGGGAGTTTGGAAAACTTCCATAGAAAAGTGAGGCATTTACCACTTCTAGGAGATCTGCTTCTAAACAGTCTAACACACTTTTAAAAAAAGATGTGGGAAGTGTGTCAAGAGCGCAGGTTGATGTTTTAAGGTGCTGAACGGTTTCTTTCAGAATTGTGCCATCAATTTCTTCAAAATCAGACATAGTAACTACTTTCTCAGGTTGTAGTCTGATCTGACTGACCCCAGCGCAACTCAAGGATGTGCTGATCACCTTTCTAATATTATTGATTTTCTCAGAGAAAAAGGTAGCAAACTCACTACACTTGCTATCGGAGAGCATTTCACTGGGAATCTGGCTTGGGGGATTTGTTAGTCTGTCGACAGTAGCGAAGAGATTTCGAGTATTATTTAGGTTTCTGTTTATGATATCGGAGAAGAAAGTCTGTCTAGCTTTGCCTAGTTCCATATTGAAAGCACGAATGGTGTCTCTATAGATGTTATAGTGGATTACAAGTTTTGTCTTTCGCCACATGCGCTCTGATTTTCTGCATTGTCTTTTCATAATTTGCACTGCTGTTGAGTTTCTCCAAGGTGCTTTTTGTTTACCATTCTTCCTGACTTTCACAGGAGCAATATCATCAATTACATTTTTAACCTTCGAGTTAAAAGAATCAAGGAGAGAATCAACCGAGTCAGCAGATATGCTCGGTCTTAGGGATATGGCCTTCATAAATAGTACACTAGTGTTCTCATTTAAGCATCTCTTCTTGACAGACACAGATCTAACTTCAATGGCAGGAGAGATCAATATATCAAAGAAAATACAGTAATGATCAGAGAGTGCGACATCCTTAATATCATTCAATGAAATGTTTAGACCCTTACTGATAAGTAAATCTAGAGTGTGTCCACGATTGTGTGTGGGCCCATGTACATGTTGAATCAGATCAAAAGTTTTTAAAACAGTATTGATTTCTTTTGCCATATTATTTTCTGCATTATCTATGTGAATGTTAAAATCTCCAGCAATAGTGAAACTGTCAAACTCTGAGGAAATTATTGATAACAGTTCTGTAAAGTCTTCAGCAAAGGCTGAAGAGTATTTTGGAGGCCTGTAAATAGTGATAAGTAAAATCCGTGGAGCACCTTTTAACACAATACCCAGATATTCGAAAGACGGGTAATTACCAAATGATATTTGCTTACATTGATAGACATCTTTAAAAAGAGCAGCTACACCCCCACCTCTCCTTCCAGCTCTGGAGACACTCATAAAGGTAAAGTTCGGAGGAGATGTTTCATTGAGAATTGTTGCACTGCAGCTGGCTTCTAGCCAAGTTTCATTTAGAAATATAAAGTCCAGGTTGTATGTGCTTATAAAGTCATTGACTAGAAGTGATTTATTTTTAAGTGAGCGGATGTTTAAAAGTGCTAACTTAACAGTCTTGCTTTTTGTGTCCACAATCTTAGTTTGTCGTGTGATAGGCACCAGATTAGATGGGTTTGCTGTACGGCTTTTAAAGGCCTTAGACTTTCTAACATGTGAATGAACAGATGATACAGGAACACTGGGTTCCCGCTTGTTCTGTAAACATTTGAGAAAGTTACTGTTATCACAGCGGGGACCCGGCACAAATCACTTGGAGCTGGTATCGGTTGATTTTGTAACACCTCGAGCAGACGGTGGAAGTTGTGGGCCCTGGCGTTGTGGAAGGGGCCTTAATGCTCGGGGAGGAGGGGGAGGGGGGAGAGGGCGAGCTGCGCCCATAGACTTTGGTGGTAGTGATGTTTTTCTGGTTGATATCTGGGGGCTTCCAGCGAATTGGGTTCCAGCATACACTAGTTTTTCCATTTTCTCTGAGAAACACATCAATGGGGATGTAGGAGATAGTGATAGCGGTGAGAGTGGCTGTGGTGTTAATGGAGGCTGTAATATGCTGTCTTGGCTTTCCTGGTCGTGTTTGGGTGCTGAATCTGTTGTTACTGGTGGCTGTAATGTACTGTCCTGGCTTCCCTGGTCATTCTTGGGTGCTGAATCTGTTGTTATTGGAGGCTGTAATATGCTGTCCTGGTTTCCCTGGTCATTCTTAGGTGCTGAATCTGTTGTTATTGGAGGCTGTAATATGCTGTCCTGGTTTCCCTGGTCATTCTTAGGTGCTGAATCTGTTGTTATTGGAGGCTGTAATATGCTGTCCTGGCTTCCCTGGTCATTCTTGGGTGCTGAATCTGTTGTTATTCGAGGCTGTAATATGCTGTCCTTGGGAGCTGAATCTTGTGACATTTCTAATATGTCACAGTCTGACTCTGGTGAGCTCAGTGGGCAGGGCTCAGCTGAAGTTGTGTCCGTGAGCAGAAGTTGTTTTGGCTGCATGGTGTTATCATTGTCTTTGTGAGATGTGTCAGCCGCATGTCCATTCAAGTCCTGAAGTGAAGTCCTGTGGTCATTCAAACTGTGTCCAGGTGAGTGTGTGCCATTCTGGTTGATTGGATTGGCAGAAGGATGGTGAAGGGAGAAAAGGATATTGTCCTTTAGCACTCTTGAACCCAGTTTGTTTGGAAGATGGCCATTTTGTTGAAACAGTGGCCTCTGATTCCAGAAAAGATTAAAGTTGTCTATGAAGTTCACTCCTTTTATATTACAGGTTTTTTGCAGCCATGAATTAAGCCCAAGCAACCGTGAGAACCTGTTACTTCCTCTAGCTGGAAGTGGTCCACTGATGAATGTTTGTACTTTCAGTTTTTTGAGTGTTTCAAAAAGTTCATTGAAATCCTTCTTAAGCTGTTCTGACTGCTCTTTATGGATATCATTCTTCCCCACATGAATGATGAGTCGATTTGCAGTCTTATGTTTCATCAAAATGTTTTGAATTTCTCTGTTTACGTCAGAGGTTGTTGCTTGTGGAAGGCAGCATGTAGTTGTATCTTTCGAGCTGATATCTCTGATCGTAGAGTCCCCAACTATCAATGTTTTGACCTCGGCTGCGCTCTGAGCTGAGTGCCGCTGTCTGCTTGACCTTGAGCGCCTGTTAGTATCAGAGTGAGCTCCTGGCTGTCTGTGTTCATCCACATTTAACAAATTTGAGCATTCCTCATTCAATAATACTTCAAATCTGTTCTTAAGATGAATAGGTTGTGGAAGACGACCAGTGTTTGTAATCCTTGTAGCTGTGTATGGTGTAGATGAAACTATTTTTGCCTGAGAGAGTCTAATGCCTCTATTTTTGGGTTTTGCCCCCTCTTTGTACCAACGGTTTGTAGGTCGATCGGCTTGTTTCTCTGCACTAGGTATGTTCTGTTGAGGAGCATTAAATTCATGACACTCACCGGCTGTGCGCTGTATTTGTCCATGATGAAACTCTGTTGTGGGTTCCGTCTGGTTTGATCCTACCATTAGCTTTGTTTCAAGAACTGTAATCCTTTGTAAAAGTTTTTGGCAGTTAGTACAGCAAGTAGAATCAAAAGGACGCATTTTCTCTTATCCTTGTGAATGTTTTCTCTTCCGCCAGAATGTAAGCAGTTCAGTTTTCTCTTCCTCGGAATGTAAGCTTCAGTGAATTCTGAAGGAATGAAACTAATTCTGCTTTTTTATAGTAATCCAAGCGTCCTGAGCACTGTGCTGATTCACTGAAGTTAAAATTAGGTGATAAAATGTAATAATAACGAAAGCGATAGAGCAAAGTGCGGAGCAGTAGGCAAAAGCGTCCGAACAGTAGCAAAGCAGGAAGAATCAGTGAATCAGTTTCTTGAAGAATCAAGAAAAATCCACGACTCGGGACTTGAACTCGGGTCGCCCAAAGCCCAAAAGTGCTAAATGTCAGTGCACTGGCCAATTGGCTATCTGGTACAAATATTTAGTGACAGTTTGATGAATATTTGAACCTCACTGCTAAAAAACATGGGGGGAACAGAATCTGACGGCAAAAAAAACAGCTGTCGGAATCTGTTCCCCCACTCCCATTATGAGAGGTGTTGATGTAGTGGCTTAAAAATGGCTGATTAATTTTTTTGTGTGGATGGAGCTTAACTGCCATCAGTTTAAAGAATAATTTGGGGAGTTTTTGCCTTTATTATGTAGGACAGTATGGGATCATGAAAAATCCATGAATCGGGACTTGAACTCGGGTCGGCCAAAGCCCAAAAGTGCTAAATGTCGTTGTGTACTGACCACTTTGCTATCTGTGACAGTTAATCAACAGCAATTTGGTGAATATTTGAACCTCACTGGAAAGAAACAAGGTGGGAACAGAACCCGATGGCAAACAAACCAGCTGTCGGAATCCGTTCCCCCACTCCCATTATGAGAGGTGTTGATGTAGTGGCTTAAAAAAAGGCTGATTAAATTTGTCGGCCAAAGCCCAAAAGGGATAAATGTCGGTGCACTGACCACTTGGCTATCTGGGACAATAAATCAGTAGCAGTTTGATGGATATTTGAACCTCAAACTGAACTTGAACTTGGGCCGGCCAAAGCCTAAAAGTGCTAAATGTCAGTGCATTGACCAATTGGCTATCTGGGACAATTATTTGATGGCATTTTGATGAATATTTGAACCTCACTGCTAAGAAACATGGGGGGAACAGAATCCGACGGCAAACAAACCAGCTGTCGGAATCCGTTCCCCCACTCCCATTATGAGAGGTGTTGATGTAGTGGCTTATGAAAAGCTGATTCAATTTTTTGTGTGGATGGAGCTTAACTGCCATCAGTTTAAAGAATAATTTGGGGAGTTTTTGACTTTAATTATGATAGGACAGTATGGGATCAAGAAAAATCCACGACTCGGGACTTGAACTCTTGTCGCCCAAAGCCCAAAAGTGCTAAATGTCAGTGCACTGGCCAATTGGCTATCTGGTACAAATATCCAGTGACAGTTTGATGAATATTTGAACCTCACTGCTAAAAAACATGGGGGGAACAGAATCTGACGGCAAAAAAAACAGCTGTCGGAATCCGTTCCCCCACTACCATTATGAGAGGTGTTGATGTAGTGGCTTAAAAAAAGGCTGATTACATTTTTTGTGTGGATGGAGCATAACTGCCATCAGTTTAAAGAATAATTTTTTGGAGTTTTTGCCTTTTATTATGATAGGACAGTATGGGATCAAGAAAAATCCACGAGTCGGGACTTGAACTCGGGTCGTCCAAAGCCCAAAAGTGCTAAATGTCAGTGCATTGACGAATTGGCTATCTGGGACAACTATTTGACAACATTTTGATGAATATTTGAACCTCACTGCTAAGAAACATGGGAGGAACAGAATCCGATGGCAAACAAACCAGCTATCGGAATCCGTTCCCCCACTACCATTATGAGAGGTGTTGATGTAGTGGCTTATGAAAAGCTGATTACATTTTTTGTGTGGATGGAGCTTAACTGCCATCAGTTTAAAGAATAATTTGGGGAGTTTTTGACTTTAATTATGATAGGACAGTATGGGATCAAGAAAAATCCACGACTCGGGACTTGAACTCGGGTCGCCCAAAGCCCAAAAGTGCTAAATGTCAGTGCACTGGCCAATTGGCTATCTGGTACAAATATTTAGTGACAGTTTGATGAATATTTGAACCTCACTGCTAAAAAACATGGGGGGAACAGAATCTGACGGCAAAAAAAACAGCTGTCGGAATCTGTTCCCCCACTCCCATTATGAGAGGTGTTGATGTAGTGGCTTAAAAATGGCTGATTAATTTTTTTGTGTGGATGGAGCTTAACTGCCATCAGTTTAAAGAATAATTTGGGGAGTTTTTGCCTTTATTATGTAGGACAGTATGGGATCATGAAAAATCCATGAATCGGGACTTGAACTCAGGTCGGCCAAAGCCCAAAAGTGCTAAATGTCGTTGTGTACTGACCACTTTGCTATCTGTGACAGTTAATCAACAGCAATTTGGTGAATATTTGAACCTCACTGGAAAGAAACAAGGTGGGAACAGAACCCGATGGCAAACAAACCAGCTGTCGGAATCCGTTCCCCCACTCCCATTATGAGAGGTGTTGATGTAGTGGCTTAAAAAAAGGCTGATTAAATTTTTGTGTGGATGAAGCTTAACTGCCATCAGATTAAAGAATAATTTTGGGAGTTTTTGCCTTTTATTATGATAGGACAGTATGGGATCATGAACAATCCACGAATCGGGACTTGAACTCGGGTCGCCCAAAGCCCAAAAGTGCTAAATGTCGGTGCATTGGCCAATTGGCTATCAGGTTCAAATATTCAGTGTCAGTTTGATGAATATTTGAAACTCACTGCTAAGAAACATGGGGGGAACATAATCCAACAGCAAACAAACAAGCTGTCGGAATCCATTCCCCCACTCCCATTATGAGAGGTGTTGATGCAGTGGCTTAAAAAAAAGCAGATTCAATTTTGGTTGTGGATGGAGCTTAACTGCCATCAGTTTAAAGAATAATTTTGGGAGTTTTTGCCTTTTATTATGATAGGACAGTATGGGATCAAGAAAAATCCTAGAGTCGGGACTTGAAATTGAGTCTTCCAAAGCCCAAAAGTGCTAAAAGTCAGTACACTGACCACATCGCTATCTGGGACAATTGTTCAACAGCAGTTTGATTAATATTTGAACCTAACTGCAAAGAAACATGGGGGAACAGAATCTGATGGCAAACAAACCAGCTGTCGGAATCCGTTCTTCCACTCCCATTATGAGAGGTGTTGATGTAGTGGCTTAAAAAAAGGCTGATTAAATTTTTTGTGTGGATGGAGCTTAACTGCCATCAGTTTAAAGAATAATTTTGGGAGTGATAGGACATTTTGTTATGATAGGACAGTATGCGATCAAGAAATATCTAAGAGTCGGGACTTGAACTCGGGTCGTCCAAAGCCCAAAAGTGCTAAATGTCAGTGCACTTGCCACTTGGCTATCAGGAACAAATATACAACAACAGTTTGACCGAATATAGCCGACCCGATAGCTGATACAGGCAATACAGGTTGTATTTTTCGTAAAATAAAGAAAATAAACATGATGCGCGTTCTCCCGTCTCTCTCAATGTGAAGTTCATTCTGAAACGCGACAGAAAATGATCTGTAACTCAGCGAATGCTTGTCACTGTGACATGAAATATATGTCTTTACAAAGCTTGAAGTCTCCGTTTTTAAATGATGTAAATCATATAAAAAAAAAAATTCTCTCTTTAAGTAGTCCGTATGAAAGCAACGACATGTACAGTTTTTCCAGCCCGAGCTCATTAGTTCTAATGTGACCACACCCATGCACGCAGGAGCGATTGACATGCAAATGATCCACGCGGAGGAACGCAGAGCTTTAAACACCCATTACCTCAAAAACAAAGAATCTGAGACTTCAGTATTCCTCTGTTTTTTCTCGAATTTGGAAGACTGTGTTAGTGCTGTGCTGTTTACCTTGGATTTACCTCAGAAGAATTAGAAGAACACGATTTGATTATGAGAACAATTTTTAAGGTAAGACACTCATAATAGTAGCATGTTATTGTTGCATAAACTTTACATCGTAGCTACTAGTTAAACTGGTGCCAGACTAAAATGTACGTTATGAAATAAGATTGGAGTAAAAACATGAAGCCTAATGCTAAATGTATATACATGTACGACACGAGGATGTTTTTATGTTCGATAATTAAACACAGCACAATATAAAAGTAGGCTAGTATGAGTGTTTATTCTAATGTGGTGAATAATGTTTAGACCTGTGTTTACTGTTAAATACTGTGTTTGTGGATATCTGCTCAAACGTAGATATTTATAATATGGTAACAATAATGTTTAATAGTTTGGAGGGCTCGATCGCTTCAGTAAATGTTCTCTGCACGTGCTGTGAGTTTGAGTCAGTCGCGCTGTGCTTTTGAAAAGCAAAACGTTTTTTCACTTAAATGACAATTAATAGGTAATTTGCATTGCCATTTAAGTGAAATTATTGAACTTAAATATACAAGCTCGATAAAAATGATCATTCTAGAAGAAAATTTCAGGTGGCACATAGAGGCTTTTGCATCTGAACTCATATATATATAAATTAGAGCTGAAACAACTAATCGATTTAATCGATTAAAATCGATTATTAAAATAGTTGTCAACGAATTTAGTCATCGATTAGTTGCTAAATAACTTTTATTTGCCGTAAGCGGCTCATTTCGTGCATATTTTAAATCTGCGGTGACCAAAGTGTGGCAGTAATGAGCTATCGGAGGTTTTACTCAGCCAGTACAGCAGGAGAAGTAGCGAATAGCCAATAGCTGGCCTCGTTTTATGTCACGTGCGTCCCGCACAGCGTCTCTGCAGCATTCAGCGAGATGGCGGAGGCAAGCGGCAGTGGAGTAACTGTACGTTCACACCGCCGCCGACTTGAGCTTCCAAAGTTACCGGAAGTCATTCATTTTCAATGGGAGCTGGCTCTCAGAAAAAATAATTAATTGCACAGTCTAACTAACTATCATAGAGTGAAAGTGTATCATTTGCATATGAACGAGCAGAGAGAGAGAGCGAGCGAGCGAGCGAGCCCCGGCCACGCGCGCGCGCACTCACCCGAGCGCTGTCTTGCTCTCTCTCTCCCTCGCGCATATTAATCAAAATCATTTGATACGCAGATTCTGCAGTACAATGTTGTTTGCAAATGTTTAGTCGTAAAAGCTGATAACATTGCTGTTTAAAGCTTTACAAACATGTTCTGTGATCAGTTTGTCGTTTACCAGTTCATAATTCAGTCTTGCAGCCTAATTATGACTGAATGAGAGAGGTAAATGTTTAAATGTATTTGAAATGCACTTTTTTTCTAAGTATGCACTGCTCTTTTTCATACAGCAGGTTTTTTGTGTGTGTCCAATTTTTTTCTGGACAACCTTCTGATGGATTTTACTTTAAATTTTATTTTAAAATGTGAATTCCATTCAGGTTTCATGCCATTGGCACTTTATTCGAAGGATTGTTTACAATTTCACAGCATAAGCTATAAAGCTGTTTCACAGGTATAAGCTGTGTGTTTACAGGAAAAAAAAATAAAAATAAAATGCAATTTACTGCAATTTTATTCTGTTTTATTCTTATTCTTAGTGAAAATATGTTCTGAAAGATTCCTTAATAAGCTTTGTTCGGGATGTTAAACTACTTTAGTAGCCCTAAGGACAGCCATCGGTGAAAATATTATTTGAAATCTCCTTGTGAAATTTGCTAGAGTACGTATGGGTCAGTGTTTTGATTGCAGAAGAGTTCGACAAAGGATTAGTAACACATAATAAAACTCAGGTATGTTTTTGATGAGGATATGACAATGCAAAATGGTTAAAATCTCTAAAAAGTCTATGTTGAATGATAAAGACCCTTTATTAATAATTTACTTGGGAAAAAATGGGCAAAACTAAAATATAAGTACATAAACCGATTAATCGATTAATCGTAAAAATAATCGACCGATTAATCGATTATCAAAATAATCGTTAGTTGCAGCCCTAATATAAATGTATTTTGTAAATTTCATAATTTTAACGAGAAAATACTAAGATGTATTCCCAAAATCGTGCAGCCCTATAGTTTCTCTTGATATCAGCATGTTCACCTGTGTTTATTTTTTTGATTTTTTTGACAGGGACCAGATGCCACTGGATGAGTCCTGCTGACTTCAACATTCATATGAGTCTCTGTACATGAACATGGTAAAATGAAAAATCAAACACCTTGGAAATGACAGGTATGTACTATGTTTCAGGAATGGCACAAAGGTGTGTGACTGTTCAAGTCTCTGTCTTTAGATTAGTGTGTTTACTAATGTGCTTTTTTGTTCATTTGTTGTGTATCTTTGGATTCAGCAGGACTCATCCAGTGGCATCTGGTCCCTGTCAAAAAAAAAAAAAAAAAAAACACCTGTGAACATGCTGATATCAAGAGAAACTATAGGGCTGCACGATTTTGGGAATACATCTTAGTTTTTTTAGATTTAAAAAAGAATGGCTTTTAGATTGTTTGGATTTATTTACAAACAATCTAAAAGCCATTCTTTTTTAAATCTCCTCATTCTTTGTGCAAGGTTCCTCATAATGATAGGGCCTGATAGCTCCTGATAGGGCCATTAGGGGAGGATCTTTGTTTTTCTCAGGTGTGAAACACATCAATATTCAACCTCCTCTTGAGGCTTTCTCACACAAAACATGTCTTACAAATTTTAAATCAATATATTGTCTTATCTGAATGAGTAGTCAGGATCATTTTCACATAGTTTTGAAGCAAATATTCTAAGCTACATGATACAATTTTCAAAAGTCTTGTGAATAAATAATCAGTATGGGTTTCATGACCTTATTTCAGTGACATTTTTAGTGATCGATTTAAATCGTAAATCAGGGATTTGTTTTTTAGGCCATATTGCCCAGCCCTAAGAGAATGTTTGTTTTTGTGTAAAACATATTGGTTACTATTGTAACTACCATTCCCTGATGGATGGAATGAGATGTGTCGAAATACCAACTCTAGAGGTAACTCTGAAGTAATCAGAAAAGGCCAATGAGAATTTGGAGAGTGGAATTTGTAGTAACTTCCTAAGGACATATGTGACCCTGAATCACAAAACCAGTCACAAGTCGCACGGGTATATTTGTGGCAATAGCCAACAATACATTGTATGGGTCAAAATTATCGATTTTTCTTTTATGCCAAAAATCATTAGGATATTAAGTAAAGATCATATTCCAAGAAAATATTTGAAGATATTTTGTAAATTTCCTACCGTAAATATATAAAACATTTATTTTTGTGAGTGAATGCAGCACAATCGCAAACATAAATGGACAACATTAAAGGCGATTTTCTCTGTTTCCATTTTTTTGCACCCTCAGATTCCAGATTTTCTAATAGTTCTCTGTATAGTATCTCTGCCAAATATTGTCCTATCCTAACAAACCATACATCAATGGAAAGCGTATTTATTCAGCTTTCAGGTGATGTCTAAATCTCAATTTCAAAAAATGTACCCATGTGACTGGTTTTGTGGTCCAGGGTCACATATGGGTATAAAAGGAGGCTGGCATGCTCCACTCATTCAGGTTTGTGTTGAGGAGCCAAGATAGTGTCTTGACCATTCCAGGGGCAGTTCAGATTTGTGGCAGGAGGGACACAACGTCTCATTCCCTCCATCAGGGGACAGAGGTTACAATAGTAACAAAGACATTCCCTATCAGTCGGTCTCTTCGACTTTGTATCAGAATACCAACACTAGGGTTCCCTATGCTAAACGCCACAGCTAACTAAACTGTGTTTTCAGATTTGGTGGTGCAGATGCAGGCAGGTTCTTGCGTACCAAGTTTAAGTTCACTCAGACCATCTTGTAACCCTCCCAATGACCAGGGAAAATTAACTGGAGTCTCCCTGCCTCCGTCCAAGGGAAGGCACAGGGTAAACCGCCAGGGAAACCGAACAGAGGAAGAAGATACATATGGGACCACCAATAGGGAGTCAGCACATATGGAATACCTAACCCAAATACAAGGGCTCACCTGAAAAGGGGTTGTGAACACCACAGTGTTGTGATTTGCTGCTATCACAGCCACACACACCTTAAGGATGGAAGCAGGCAAGCGTCTCTCTAAACCCCCTTGGAGGAAGGAAAGCACTGACCACACACCACATCTCTATGGGTTTTCACCTCGGGATGAACACCAAGTAGCGAATAAGCGCCACTTCAAGGCTTATAGACACCTGGTAGAGGGGGCTCTCACCTGAGTGATTGTGTCTATCACCGCTGGTGATAGCCATCTGAATTCCTCCTCGTCCCATCCAGGGATCAGACGTGGAGGTTCTAGAGGTCTGGGTGCAGGTGCCAGATTGTGCTTTGTCCCCTGAGAAAAAAGATAATTCCTCATGGGAATTAGCCAGGCAGGGGAAGAAGCCATCAGCGAGAGCTGGTTGGGCCAGTATGGCGCAACCATTAGGACCTGTTCTCCTTCCTCCCTGACCTTGCACAATGTTTGTGCAATGAGGCTTACTGGGGGAAGTGTGAATTTGTGCAGGCCCCAGGGCTAGCTGTGCACCAGTGCATCCGTACCGAGGGGGGCCATAGTCAGAATACCACAGAGGACAGTGGGAGGATTCCTAGGAAGCGGATAGAATCCTGTGCTTCTCCGAATCGACTCAAGATCAGCTGGACCACCTGGGAATGGAGTCTGGAGGAGGAGATGGGTGCCCTGGTAATTTATATACGCCACACACAAATTCATAAATGAACACAGGGTGGACTAGCATGTGCTTGCCCTGGATCACATGCCCACTGGCTCGGGGCTAGCAGCACAGCCAATCACTCAAGGCAGTTAATGTGCCAGTGAAATCGAGGTTCTGTCTGTGTGTATGCTACACGCCCATTGTATACAGCGCCCCAACCTGTCTTGGAAGTGTCTGTTGTGACAACACGTTTGGACACGTTGGTTCTAATGGATCTCCCACCCGTAGAAACAAAAGGTCTGTCCAAGGGCTGATAGTGTGACAACACCCCAGTGTGATGGCCATGTGGTGTTTGCCATGGAGCAATGCTCATTTTGGGACTCAAGCATGAAGCCTGAAGCGGTCTCATATGCATCAACCCAAGTGGTGTTACCGCAGCTGAGGATGCCATATGCTCCAGGAGCCTCTGAAAATATTTGATTGGAACCGCTGTCTTGCACTTGAACAAATTCAAGCAGCTCAGCACTGACCAAACACAGTCTTCTGAAAGACGTGCTGTCATGGTGACCGAGTCCAACTCCACACAGAGAAAATAGATGCTCTGCATGGGGGAGCGCTTGCTCTTTTCCCAGTTGACCTGAAGTCCAAGTCAGCTAGGTGCATGTCCCTGTGTGCATACAACATCTCTCTGTCTCTCTCTCTCTCTCTCTCTCTCTCTCTCTCTCTCTCTGCTAGGGCTGCTAGGATCAGAGAGTCGTCAAGATAGTTGAGGATGCGAAACCCACTTCCCTTAACCCCCAGAGGTCTGAGGTGTTTTCTGGGCCCTGGCGGTGTTTTGCCATGCACTGATGTTTGTGCTTATTTCTGTTACTTATAACATTTTCATGGCTAAAGTCTGATTAAACTTTATTCAGCACAAACTCTGCTACAATAATTTGTGAGCAGCATGTGTGTAAAAGTTTGTAGTTTTGAGAAAACGTCTCAGGTTACTATTGTAACCCTTGCATTGTAATCCTCGTTCCCTGAGTAGGGAACGAGACGCTGCATCGATACTCAGCGCTGTGGGGAATGCCTTCGGCATTTAGCGTCTGAAGTCAACTATGGAATTATTCCAATCTCGATTGGTGTAGCGTCATTACGTCACTCGTGACGTCGCATGTGACGGTGATCCGGAAGCTATAAAGAGTCACAGGAAACAGGAAATGCTAGCTTCTGATTGGTCAAAGCAAATCGTTCTCAGGAGCGCGAAAAGTGTGGCCGAGGGATGCAGCTTCGGGAACGAGGGTTACAATAGTAACCCGAGACGTTCCCTTTCGTAAGGGAACTCCCGCTGCATCGATACTTGACGCTTTGGGAAACGAATACCTATGCCGCCATACTGAGAGAAATACGCCCTGGTGTGGAGCATCTGGCACACTCACGGACGATAGGAATGAGTAGAGGGCAGATCCAACCTAGCTTGTCATAAGATTTGGTGTAAGAAGGGGAGGTCTGGAGCCGGAGGCTCAACTGACCCCATGGATGGGAACCCCGGACAGTAGAAAGTATTAGATGAGGGGTGAAGGCAAAAGCGCACCTCGTATATCAGTTATGAGAGGTTTCCGCAGATAACCAACTGTCTAATTGATAAAGGGGAATAGCTCCTAGCCCTTGATACATATCTAGATGGATTAACTCCTCCCAGCCCGAGGCCTAACATAGGGACCTCAAAGGCTATGACCTTGACCATCCGACACATGCGATGGAGGATGGAATACCTGAAGAATCATGATATTGCCTACAGGCACCTCAGTGCCGTGGCAGAAATAAGGTAGAGTGGCTCCCGCGCTATCAAGTAAGAGGGGGTAGCACCACCGCTCTTCCAGGGAGTAGGACGAGCAGGAAGCAGACTCAATAGATTCTTATATATCTCATATATCTCATCCTCCAATCTACAGGAACATGGAGTTTTTAGTGGGAATGTCCCTACGTGCTCACCCTTAGAGGCTTGCGGAGGGCACCGGGGCCGCCACAGAGGCCCTAAGCATGAACGGGAGATCCCATTAGAGAAACAGGATGGAACGCTAGTACTGAAGCCAGTGGGCAGTAATTAACTGGGATTAATGCCGTCCCTAACAAATATTTAGTTCCTAGTAGAGTGGGGTTCTAGAATGGATGACCTAACCACCTTGTTAGAAAGGACAACCTATTTATGGGTTGGTCCCCCTCAGGGGCCAGACCCATAGTGTCCATAACTCCGGCCGTGGATGAAATATTGTACCACCGGCCTGGGAAATAAGAGCTCTCCTAATAGGAACTCGCCAGGGAGGACTCTTCAAGAGACTAATAAGGTCCGAGAACCAAATTCGGGCTGGCCAGTACAGAGCTACAAGGAGTAAGCTCACACCGTACCTCCTGACCCTTTCCAGAACCCCAAGGAGCAGAGCGATCGGGGGAAAGGTGTACAGACGTGACCTCGGCCACATCTGTACCATGGCATCCAGGCCCAAAGGAGCTGGATGTGAGAGAGAGTACCAGAGCGGGCAGTGAGAGTTCTCATGAGAGGCGAACAGGTCAACCTCCGCCCAGCCAAACTCTCTCCATATGAGCTCAACTACTTTAGGGTGGAGCCGCCATTCCCCGGGCCTCAGCCCCTGCCTCGACAGGATATCTGCTCCCACATTATCAACCCCAGGAATATAAATGAATCTAACAGAGAGAAATTTATCCTGGGACCACAGAAGAATCTGATGCGCCAGTCTAGAAAGAGGGCGCGATCTCAAGCCTCCTTGGCGGTTGATATAAGAGACCACCGACATATTGTCTGTCCTAATAAGAACATGATGGCCTCTGAGGTCTACAAGGAAGTGCCTCAGGGCAAAAAACACGGCCAACATCTCCAAGCGATTAATATGCCATGAGAGATGATGGTCCTTCCAAGTACCTCGGGTGTAACGGCCCTCCATAACCACACCCCAGCCCGTGAGGGACGCATTCTCTGACATGGTGCTCCCAGAACCGGGCCTTGAGACAGGAACCATGGTTTCTTCCACATGACGAGAGAACGAAGGCATCTGCGCGTAACTCTGATCATGCGAGAGGGGTTCCCCAGCGGAGAAAACCCCTTGGTCCTGAGCCACCACTGCAAGGCCCTCATATGGAGCATACCAAAAGGCACTACGATGGAAGCTGCAGCCATGAGGCCCAAAACTCTTTGAAAGTGTTTGACAGTGATGGCCTGGCCTAACCTAATACTCTTCATTGTGTTTAAGATCAGGAGACAATTCGTGGAATCAGGAGACATCGTGAATCCCACTCTACTCCCAGGAATGTAGTCTTAAGGAACTTTTCTTCACATTTTGTCTCAACCCCAAGCACCTCAGATAACGCAAAACAACATCTCAATGTTGAATTGCCAGCTCTTCCGACTGAGCCAGAATGAGCCAGTCATCTATATAATTTAAGATACGGATCCCCTGAAGTCTCAGTGGATACATACATTTAGTGAAGGTGCGAGGAGATAAGGCTAGGCCCAAAGGAAGAACCCTATATTGATAAG
Organism: Squalius cephalus; assembly: GCF_949319135.1. Classification (NCBI taxonomy): domain Eukaryota; kingdom Metazoa; phylum Chordata; class Actinopteri; order Cypriniformes; family Leuciscidae; genus Squalius; species Squalius cephalus. The sequence goes on along the minus strand of NC_137132.1, from coordinate 21,335,404 downwards.
CTTTTCCCCCAAAAGCGAATCTAAGGAACCTCCTATGATGTGGGATGATGGAAATATGAAAATATGCATTGTAACCACATTAGGTATTGAACATTAGCTCAAATGATCTATAGGGAATTTTAATAATTAATCATGACTACGATTAATATATTGCATATTACAGTTACATTAAATTATCGAAGCTGAAAATAGATCGATTGTATATATGAATGATCACCACAACGGGTTATGGTTCGTCATTAATATATCAATAGTCTTATTACAGATCGATTTCCGTTATCAAACCATCCGTTTGTCCAGCAAACGGCTGTAAGATTAACTGATCAACTTCTCAATAAAGTTATCACTTCTTATAATTTCAGGAAAAATAGTTTCTGGCCATGGAAACTATTCTCCTGTCCTTATAAAATTTAGGTTACTGAAAAGTACCAAATCGTAAAGCTTTGTAGCTAGGATCAACAAATCATTGACTTTGTATAATGAGCATTTAAGACGGAGGCAATCAAGGATATATTGGATTTTAATAATTGAACTAATAATACATCGAACTAAGGAATACATGTATATACAACAGAAACAAACACAAAAACCTTATCAAACAAACACAAATTAAAAGAGGAAGAGAAAATGAGAGAAAGAGTGAGAGAGGAATGAACGAGAGAAAGTGAAAGCAAAATGTGCGATCAGAGAGAGATCACAGTATGGCAAAAATCACAGACCAGGTAACCTTTGAGAGAGACAACAAGAAATCAAATCACCTTAAGCAGGGACAGACAACCTTAAACGAATTAAAAGCTCGATTATACTTGCACATAGTCTGTGGTGTTGCTGAGGCAGGCGCGTGTATGGGCCTTTTGGAGCTAGGCGTGTTCTCTCGTGTCTTCGTGGAATTTAAAGGTCCTTTGAAAGCGAAGTTACTAAAGAAATAATTCAGGCTAAGTTCATTTTCCCTCGTAGATGGAAATGAACAAAGGAGATTATGAAAAACAAAGACAAAAGAATAAAAGAAAAGAAAAGCAAAGTGTAGAAAACTCCCTATTAAGGAGTTCTGGAACCGGGAACCTCTCACATGACGAAGTGCACTGAGAAATTTCCTGAGTCTGTCTTTTATGGAGTTTCTTAACTTACTTCGCGTACGTGGACCAATCATCTTAGAGTATCTCGAGCGGGAAAAGTTATTGTTTGTCTTGTCAGGAGAACTTATTTGCATAGTTTATGATGGTATAAAATTTAGTCATTTCTACCCAGAAAGATTGTACACACAAAAGATTGTAATCTCCTATGTATGAGTGGTCCAGTCAAAACGAGGCGGTTAAAGAGAGACCAAGAATGGCAGGTAAAGGTAGAAGAAACATAAAGTTACATTCATATGCAGAATTACACACATTTAAAGTTCACTCACACGACTATCAAGCCATAATACCGGCTACTATGACATGGGAAAATCAAATCCATGTTTATACACTTCTTAAGTGGTTATACATATAGAAAATATAAGATTGCAGGTTCTATTCCTCTTTCTTTATCAGAATTCAAGTGAGAGTTGTGATTCCCTTGGAATTCCTGTTAGGGTTTATGGGTTTAAAGGGTTTATAAAGTTTATGACCTAGCAAGAGGTGGGGTTACAGGAGGTGATCCTGTTAGGGGAATCTTTCTTTAGAAATACACTTAAAATTCGAAGTTACACACCAGTCTCAAATTACACCTACAGAATAAGACAAAACTAATCAGACATGCATGCATACAGGAAGGTCAGATACAATTCTGTGTTACATACAAAAGACGTTTGTGTGTAAATCTGTGTGTGTGTGTGTGTGTGTGTGTGTGTGTGTGTGTTGGGTGGGGGTGGGGGGGGGAGGGGGGGAGGGGGGGGGGGACGGGGGGGGGGGGTGACTTCTCAGTCTCCCGGGGGTTGTAAAGTGTTATCCTATAGCAAGGGGGGTCAGGTTACAGGACCATGATTCTATTTAAGAACATTAATTATGAGAAACACTTCCAAGTTACAAATCAGAAAATCATAACTATCGCATAAAAGAGCTAACCAAACATGCAGGCCTTAACCTGTTAAGCTGCAACCCCACTTTTGAAAAATCCCCAGAAATGACATACCCAAACTGAAACAGATACAGTTCATGAACCCTTTGCACTAAAAGCACAAGTATGATCTCATTTGAAAGCTGACACCTGGTAGTTTATTGTAAATGTAGAATTAATTATTGTCATAATGATTTTTTTTTTTTTTAAATAGCTTCAAAGTTTTGTAAAGTTATTCGAATTTTTTTTTTATGAAACATATTAATGAAAATAAAATTGAAGTTGGCACTGGAGCAATCTAGAAATGCACTACAGCTAAAGCCACATGTCTGACCATGTTATATTTAAAATATGAAGATAATAAGTCTAAAACTCTGTATTTAGTTAAATGTTTTTCAAGATCATGTCATGACTTTATTTTGATTAGGCTACTCTAAAAATGCTACTGATGTTTAGTCATCGTCTAAGCATCCATTCAGTCTTTTGTCTCTATTGTTTTGTGGTGCAAACGAGCCCCATTCAGTCTCAGTCTCCCCCTGCACACATTCACACCTCTCCAGACTGGTTATGGCTCGAAATATGCATTTCTTTTGTCTGCATTATAGTTACTAACGACTGGCTATTCACAAGCTATTCATAGGGTTTCAATCCCTAATTTATTTTATCAAAGTTCTCACTTCACATTTGAAGTGCACTAAATAGTGGTCAAATGCACTAAAACATATCAGTAAGCATTCTTATTTAGAACAAAATTCATAAAAGAATAACCCCTGGTGGCAGGTGCACCTGGGCTAGCTAGCATGTTAGCTTAGCACACCATCAATACACAACCATTTATGAGATTAAAACCATGTTTGTGCTCCAAACTTACTTCATAACGCAATCGAGTGTTTTAAATAATCTTCTGTGATATAATTTGGCTTCAGATAAAAAAAAAATCAGACAGAAAACATTATTTATAGTTTTATGCACGATGATAAAGTCTATATCGATTAGCATTACATTATAAATATAATCTATTATTATGAAAATACCTGGCATGGCTTGAAGAACACAGGCAAATCAAATATCATAGCAAACATGTTTATTGTCTTCAAAACATCTTTTATCTACATCTTACACCGGAATCTCTGTAGCTTTGTGTGTAGCAGTGACGTCCTGGAATGTCACATGATCATGGCTCTTCTTCATGTTTCATATATGGATTATTTTTTGTGCATATAGCGCCCTCAGGCTATTGGTATGAATTGAAAACCCTTCACATCTCAGTAAGAAGAGCTCACAATGATTACATCGACACATTTGGGTATAAATTCTATAAATATTATTCCTGTCTTTAGAAATATGACGTGAATCTATGAGAATATATCAATATTTCTCCAAGTTTGCACATTTTTGAGCTAAAAGCCCTGAAGGACGTTGTTTTGTGTATCGCTGTCATGACGACAGCACGGGAGTTTTTTATGAATGAAAGCAGCTGACGCGCATAATTCATATTAAAGGTATCGACTCATTTTTTCATTTCATAACTCCTGACACAAATTAAGACATAACTGTCACTATAAGTTTCTCAGAATACAATAGTGGTCAAATACTGAAACTTGAGTATTATATCTTTTTAATGATGTATAGTTTGTCAAGGTATAACATTAAATCTGATAGTAACTTTGAACTATATAAATAAAAAAACGCTTCAGTGCGCCCACGCACTGGTGAAGCTTAACAGGTTAATACATCATCTTAGATTCTGAATTACATGCAAGGTAAGTTTTTGTGTACATATTCTACATATTCTATATTCTATGCACATATTCTATGGCCTCCTTAGCTAAGCGGGACTGGACTTCATGTTCCATCACCTGATCCTGGTCAGGAGATACCAGCGTGTGAGTAACACCACTAAATCTAGGTGGTCTATACTGGAAATGAAAGCTTTAGCATAAGTTCTGTCGGGAAGACTCAATTACTACGTCACCTATTGCCTTCACTTCTATCCAATCATATTCTTATGCTCACTGTATAAAAGCTCAGTACTTACACATGTTTGAGTTCGCAGATACTGAAGCGACGATTACCCCCATCCTCCCCACCACCACCAGGATGGTCCTGTCCATACCTCCCGGGGGGGTCGGCTGCGCCCCTGCCTTCGTCTTCAGGCAGGAATTGCAGATCCGATACCCTTGGATTATGCACTACGGACGGGGCCTATGCCAAATGACTTTGTATATTATCAGCTTGCTGAGCTGTCAATAAATGTACGATTTGTTGAAATAATTCTCCCAAGTCTTTCTGGTAGAACTGGATTCTATATCCTTTCTCAACTGTATTCAGGACCCACTGAGATATATTTTGAAGACCCTTCCAGGTGTCTAAATAATCTACTAGGGGGATCAGTCTCTCAGGGCTGACCTCAGCTGTTTTCAGCTATTTATTTCTTCGGTGACCTGAAGCAATTTTCTGGCAGGAACTAACCGAATAATTTTTTCTATAGGCCTCGTGAGGGATAGCGAATGTGTCAGGGCCATAGATGTTAGAGGAACACTGTGTGCAATACATTCGCTGGAAGTCGATGCGTCCCGAGGCGCACTTGACGGCGGGAAGCACCATCGATTTCCTGAGGGCTCCGTGGAGCGAAGTTTTATAATATCCACGCGGAGGGGGATGCCCTCAGAGGCCTGAGCATTGCGTCAAGGCCTCTTAGCCGAAACCTTCCTTGCCTGAATAACAGTCCTCAGATCTGTTTTCGGCTTAGAAGGCTTTGGCTGATTGTGTCCTTCTGCCTCAGCAGGTGTGAGCAGTCTCATGGGACTGCCCCCTGGCAGCAGACCCACGAGACCTGGATCGACGGTGGGGGATAAGTTCTTTAAATGTGGCTGACTGTCGTTTCGCCTCCTGAAACCTATCGACTACGTTATTGACTCCGTCGCCGAAAAGGCCAGAAGGCGAAACTGGGGCATCGAGGAGACAAGCCCTGTCCTTGTCCCCGATGCACGACAGGTTCAGCCACAGGTGTCTCTCCGTGGCTACCAGTGCTGCCATGGAGCAGCCGATGGCACGGGCCGTCTCCTTGGTAGCACGGAGAGACAAGTCAGCCACTCGACGCATCTCGCGGATGTCGACGAAGGCGACCTCCCTGCTATCGTCTACCTCTTTGAGGAGGTCGGCCTGGTATGCCTGCAACAGCCCCATCGTATGCAGACAGCTACCAGCCCGACCGATGTTGTACGGCAGGGCTTGGTGGGAAGCGCCGGAGCCCGCAGGGATGATGCGGCGTCAGGGGAGAGATGTGAGGTGAATGTCTCTTCAACCCTGGGCATCATCCCATAGCCCTCCTCCCTGGCACCCATTATATTGGAATATAAATGTACATTGGGGCCAGATAATCATGAGGAGAAGGGCTTGTTCCACGATCTCGACACCTCGGTGTGGAGATCGGGAAAAAATGGCAGACTCCGGCGTAGAGGCTGTGACCGAGCCTGCAGGAAGCGCTCATCTAGCTTGCTTTTCTTTGTCGCTTCCTGCATTTCTGGTGGCCAATTGATTTTTAACTTGGTCACGGCTCTAGTCACAACCTCTAGCAGCTCCTCAAAGGCAGGGGAATGGGGTGGCAAATCCTCACATTCACCTGCCTCAATGCCCAAAATATCCAGCTCCTAGGAACCAGATAGTTCGAGCATCGGGTCCATTTCAAGGGCGGAAGAAGCCGCTAAGCGGGCTTTCACACCCTGAGCAGGACCCATAGGGCTAACTTCAGAATGCTGAGAAAGGGCCGAAGCCATCTGAATATCATCTGCTAGCACCCTCAGCGATCCCCATGAATGCAGACGCCGCGCTGCCTAGACAGACGCAGGACCTGATCCACGGGGAGCGCGAGCCTGACCAGCCTCATCGAACATGGCCAGGCGGAAGCGGAGCGTTCTCAGGGGCATTTGTTCACAGTTAGCACAGACAGCGCCCTCGAGCGCTGCCTGTGCATGCTCCGCTCCCAGACAAACTACACAGAGCGAGTGTGTGTCATTCTCGCTCAAATAACGCGGGCAAGGGGACGCACACTGCCTGAATAGTTTCTCTTTATTCACCATAATACTTTCAGAGTGACAGACAACACCAAATAAGACAAACAGGTTGACACAGAATGCTTGCTGAAGACCAGAAGCTAACATTTCCTGTTTCCTGTGACCCTTTATAGCTTTCGGATCACCGTCACATGCGACGTCACAAGTGACGTAATGACGCTACACCAATGACGCTATAGACATTCCCCAAAGCGTTGAGTATCGATGCAGCGGGAGTTCCCTTACGAAAGGGAATGACGTTTATGCGTGTATGGCGAGCGGTACGTTTGATGACAGAGAAAGAACTTGGAAAAGACAGGGAGACAAAGCAAGAAGAGAGAGAGAGCAAAGGAGGAAGAGAGTCGACTACGCCACCCTGGTCACTAAGCCAGGGAAGTATCCTAATGAGGACACACAGGTTTGATTTTTCCCTTACACAGAGACTCTGAGATGTGGATATGACAAAGTACAAAAATATTCTTTATTGGACAAAGATAAAATGCTGGAGTGCAAGTCAATTAGGCTCAATCATAACCACAACACAATAACAATAAACACACTCCCAGGACTCGTAATTACCAGAAGCAGGACGAGCTTAGCCTGGGTTTCCCCATGCTGCCTTGCGAGCAGCGCGATTTTATTCACGCTGCTAGGCAGCCTGGATTCCATGGACCAGATTTTCGCCTCAGCGAGGGGACCAATCACAGAACGGGGAGGGAGCAGCAAGACAATGACGATGTCTATGCGACACACCAAAGCAGTTTGTTTATATCTATACATACCTTCTACCCTCATGTTTGTCTTGCACAAACGGCAATAGTCGCTGAACACCATCGTGTACACATAAATCTCTGACCCATGGTCTTCTTCCACGTCGAATTTCTGTCGCTCTACATACGTCATCTGGTATCATTGAAACGATTGGCTATGAGCTACGTACAGGCGCATTTGATAGACATTCATAGCACCCAATAAACAGCTCTGGGCATTCGTAAACCACGCCTCAAATACGAGAAATGAACATGTGGTTCCCAGACCACGTCTCAATGAGACTAGGTCTGACGTTAGCCAGGCTAGGACGAGCTAGTGCCGTAACGTCAGCGATGGTCAAGGAGCACCCACACGTGCACTACACTTCACACACACGCACACTCACGTCAACCAAGATCAATCAATATGGGTTGCAGACCACACACTGTGTCTCATCAAGACCCACCACCAAATAGAGCAACTAGCCCTCCTGCTCCGGACTCACAGTGCCTGAAACACAAGAAATACAAATTACAAAGAAGAAAATAATTGTTCTTACATGTGGGTACCCAGTTTACAGGACACAATATGCAAAAACACATAAAATAACCAACATAACTAAAAGAAAAAAACCCGCAATCCACTCAAACCTGCACTCATCGGTTTCAGTGATTGTGAATATCCCTCTTTCCTTGTACAAGCAGACTATCACTCGCAGTGACAAAAAAGACAGAAAAAATATTATTCACAACACAAGAAAATACAAAGACAGCACCCAAAAATAAACCAGAGATATCAAAGCAAGCAAAATACAGAAAAAGAATGGATTAAGCAATCACAAAATAAAGCAAGCACCAGAACCAAAAGAAAAAGTAAACACAAAATCAGTAATACACAAACAGACTGGGTTAATTGCACTCGCCCAACTAACAAAGCAAAATAACTCAAACAAACAAACAAAAGACAAACATCAACAATGCGAAAGCATGCTCACATGTGAGCAACTGCACCTAAGCATGTTGATGAAAAAAACAATAGAAACAAACTATTAGAATAGTAGGAACAAAAAATCAGTGATGAAAGGCCTAAGCCAAGCAGCACAGTCTTCAAGTGCCCATACAGGCGGATTAATTCACCTGCAAAAGCCCGAATGTGAGCTAAAATATACATAGCATTAATTCGTCATTGTTGTACAATGATCGCACATACCCAAGATCGCGTCATTCGTCCGGCAGCAAACAGATGAACAGAGTTCACAAAGACGAGTGGAATGCACAGATAAACCCCATCACTATACACTACTAAATAAAATAAATACGGCTACAAGAGCCAGAAAGACACCTACCAGGAAGCAAAGCAGCAATACACGGTGACACTAAGTGCAATATATATAACATGCGTTGGTATCCGGCAAACGGCACGTATTTCCAATGGCTGCAAACCCTCAGCACAACGTGTGCTTATCCGCAAACAGCCCAGCACCTGACGAGGGTAACACTGTTAACAGTTTAAAGTCCGGTAGGCTGGAGCACAATCACAAACGGCCGCCACAATCATCTCCAGCCGGAGCACTAGACAGACGGCAGAATAATGGCGCACTAGATTGGTGGGCACACATTGACGCCATGTCCGGTGGCAAAACAGCCACCTTAATATACTCTTGGAATGAGATGCTGATTACCTGCGCGCATCTAGGGCAGAGTCAACACACGCAGAGAGGACGCCACCCAACAGCGGCACTTCCCTACACATGGTTTGCGGACAAAGAAATTTAAGTCACTGAAATAATGCCATAAAACTCATACTGAAAATTATTCACAAGACTTTTAAAAACTGGATCACGTACGCTAGAATTTTTGCTTCAAAACGATGTGAAAATCATCCTGCCCTCTCATTTACATAAAACAATATATTGATTTAAAATTTGTAAAAAAAAATTACGATCAAACCAGGGTTCCTGTTTGGGTCCTCGCAATGGTTCTCGCAGTGTTATCCCTGGCACCTTTCAAACCCATTGACGAGGTGTCGGAGAAGTTCTTTCTATAAAAGTGGCCTTCCTGCTAGCTATCATGTCTCTTTCAGTAGCTTAGTCGGGTCTAACATACATGTTGTCGATTTAGATGATTTAACGAGTTTAGTAAATTCTTCCTCTCCTATAGCAACGAATGAATCAAATTTTTCTTCAAGGAGACTACAATGCACTGCCTGATGCGATACTGTAGTAGACGGTTGCATAGTTATAATTGCAGAAGCAGAAAACAGGAATTGAGTGAGTATTTGTGTTATAATACTCAAGGGTTAAGTATTACATAATTGTGTTGTCTGAAAGCTCTCAAGAGATGAATCAGAAGATATATTTGGATGGAGATTGCCATGCAGTGATCTGTGCAGCATGAGAGAATAAGGACAAAATGTACAGTGGAGTAATTTAATTCAAAGCAGCTCACAAGCATTAAGTCATTGTCATAGTTTTCTCTGGCTCTAAAACTTTATGTATACAAATCTGTAATTCAAATATTGTGCATTACATGAAGGTATTTTTTTATTTAAAATTATAGTTGTAGTTAAAATATCCTGTTACAGGTTTGAAATGACAATTTTGTAAATTCTCTAGATTTTGCTAATGTCTAATGTCTTGTAATTTTTATTTCCAGTTTGTGCAAAACACCAAACTCAAAGCTGCCATGAGCTCTGTAAATGCAAGTTTTTCACAGAATATCTCCATTGTTCATCCTGAATACTTTTTCATCATTGGACTAACAGGTATACCTTATAGTGGTTATTACTATATATTCTTATTTATAACATATTTTATAACTGTAATTGGCAACTCTATAGTCCTTCTTATTTTAGCTCTTCATCGGAGCCTGCACAGTCCAAAGTACATTGGTGTGTTTAACTTGGCCTTGGCTGATATTGGTGAAACTAATGCACTGATTCCTAACATGATGAAGAATTTTCTGCTCGACTCACAGTACATCTCCTTCAATGCTTGTTTGGCAACCATGTTTTTTGTTCATTTCTTTAGTACTATGCAGAGTTATACTCTAGTTGTTCTGGCATATGATCGCTTCATTGCAATTTGCTTGCCATTAAGATATCATGCAATTGTTAACAATACCAGTGTGGTTTTGGTTTTCTCAGCAATTTGGGCATTTAATTCTTCTGTGGTGGCCTTGATGGTGTCTTTGATCACCCGGCTTTCTTTCTGTAAATCTAATATGATTCAGAGTTACTTTTGTGATCATGGACCAATGTATAGGTTGGCATGTAATGACAATAGCATTAATAAAATTATGGGAATTCTCTACACAGTTTTATACCTTATAGCACCATTGATTATTATAGTCCTGTCATATCTGGGCATTTTTCTTGCTTTAAGCAAAATTACAACTTGGCAAGGACGTTTAAAAGCGTTGAAGACCTGTGTTTCTCATCTGTTGTTAGTAGGGGTTTATTTCCTCCCCATAAGCTGCTCATACATTGCTGCATGGTTGGTTTCTCTCACACCCAATGCAAGGATCATCAGTACGTCTCTGGCATATGCTGTTCCAGCAATGTTAAATCCCATAATTTATGTATTAAACACAGCTGAAATCAAAGACATAATCCAGAAAGTGGTTAAAAACAGATCTGAACCAATTAGAGAGAACAATTCAAAATGACTGAAATGCCTGTTTGTTGATTTAAAATGTCTGTTTGTTTTTAATTGTTTTTAAAAATGAAAAAAAAAAAAAATCTTTAAAAATAATTAGCCATATGAAGACTGCACGCTGAAGCCTCACAGAGGTGAACAGTATCTTTCCAGAAACACATACTTTGAAAAATTAACTTTTGAAAGAGTAAGCGAGATAAGTAATATTTTCTTTGTATTCCATTACAAACTCGAAGTTGTTTAAAATTCTGATAGAAATATTTGGATATATGTATGAAAATACACATAACAGTAATGCTATCTAATATACTTACTAATCGAATTATTTATTAATCCAGCTGATTTCAAGTGTACGGCTTGTGTTGCTTATCACAAGACAAATCTAACGTAATAAAAGCAATTTTATGTTTTTTGAGCTATCGTTACTATGTTACTTTAAACACATAATTCACTGTCATCTATAAATGCATTTTGATAGATTTTCTGCTAAATCAGCTGATGAGACATGACTAAATAAAATCATATTTCACAATGTATTCCTTTTTGAATTTGTAATACAGTGGTGCATTTCAAAATGAGCATGTTGTTCTGAGATCTGCTGATGAGTCTCTTTTTGATTTTCTCATTTGGTGTTTTTCTGTTTTTGTTTTGTTTTTCTGTACAGTAATAAAAAAAGGAACAAGAACCCAGATAGACACAAATGCACATGTGCATGTTTCAGTTTATTGTGTCACCCTTTTTAAAAGGCAATCAAAAGTATATTAGGCCTATAGCTTTGATTAAAAAATGGCAATGAAATTTAACTGTTACGTCCAAGGATATATTATTATTATTGTTCATGTAATCCTTGTTTAATTTGCTTTATACTTGTGTGACGGAGCGGTATAGGCTTTCAATAAATAATTTAGCTTATGGTGATAATTGTCGACTACGCCACCCTGAATCAATCAGGGAATATCTAAATAACCCAGTATTGACCACTAGGTCACAGGTTCGTGTGTGCCAGGGAGGTCAGAGACACAAGTACAGAATAATTGAATAAACACTTTATTAATGTACAAAAAAGTTCTGCTTTAAAATGTTCTGCTTTAAAATGTTCTGCTTTAAAAGGCGCCCAGCGCTACATTTACTAATAATGACATTTAGCAAGAGAAATCATCACAGAGGGCAGTATGAAATGGCAGCACAACCACAGTCCTCTACCCACAAGGGTAGGAGGAGTCTCAAGAAAAGAAGATTCAAACAAAAAAAATACATGTACCAAACAACCAGGCTGAGTCGACCAGCGGAAGGACCACTTAATGGCTTTTCCAAAAGCGCAATCCTACTCACACACGTCACCGTGCACTTGGATCACACATGCAGGCACTTCAAAAGTGTCAACCACTGCAACACCACCACAACACTGCAAGAGAAGGTCCTTCCGCCTGGCCACCTCAGTTCCTGGAAGAAACGTACTCGGTTACTAACGTAACCTCGGTTCTCTCTAGAGAGAGGAACGAGTACTGCGTAGAATACGCTAGGGGAAAATCCTTTTCCACGAGAATACTGAAGCCAAAAAATTATCCTTAATTTTGTATTAATGTAAAACGCGTTGCTGCAGCATACAGGCATAGGCGAGACAGCTCGTGCGCCTATTGGCTGGTCTGCTGGCAACTGCTTGAGCCTATCGAGCGAGACCTAGAGTGACGTCATACCCAATGAGGGCGCTTCGCACCCTCTGCGTCACGTCCCGCCGAAACGGGCGTGGCTTAGGTCTATAAATATCGCTCGCGGGCTCATATCTCTGATTTTTCACAGTGAAGCAACCAGAGCGCGTGCATGCACGGCAGGATACGCAGTACTCGTTCCTCTCTCTAGAGAGAACCGAGGTTACGTTAGTAACCGAGTACGTTCTCTTACGAAAGATTCTCTCGTACTGCGTAGAATACGCTAGGGAAACCTAATGTAAAACGCCGTGTGTGCTGGGATCTGACACCATAGACTCAAAGGGCGACAGCCCGGAGTTCATATAGTGCACAATCACCTAAGGGAATCACAGGGAATCCTGGAAGAAGAGGGGTTTAGCCACTATCTTCCGTATATGGCAGCTTAGAGCGGCACTGCTATTCACAATAGCCGTATAACTCAAGACTGACAGTGTCAGTTTAAGAGATTTGGCTGTACTAGACCGACAGTAGCCTGGCTTGTAGTGCGGGAACCTCTAGGTTGTAAAACCTTATAAATGTAGACGGAGAGGCCCAGCCTGCCGCCATACAAATATCTTGCAAGGCAATCCCACTTGACCAGGCCCACGATGAAGCCATGCTCCTCGTGGAGTGCGCCCTGACACTCAATGGGCATTGCATGCCCTTGGTTGTGTAAGCTAGCGCTATTGCGTCCACTATCCATCTGGATAGGCTCTGTTTCGAAGCGGCTAGTCCCTTCGAACGCCCTCTGAATGAAACAAAGAGCTGCTCCGTCTGTCTGAAAGCAGACGAGCGAGACACATAAGCTCTTAATGCCCTGACTGGGCAGAGGAAGCTTTCGTCCTCATTTCCTTCAGTGACCGGTAGGGCAGACAGGGAAATGACCTGTGCCCTAAACGGTGTATTGAGGGATTTAGGAACATAACCGTGCTTAGGTTTGAGTATAACCCTAGAGTCATTAGGCCCAAATTCCATGCACGTCGCGCTCACTGAGAGCGCGTGTAAGTCCCCTATGCGCTTCACTGAATCGAGAGCCAGAAGAAACGCCGTCTTGAACGACAGGTGTTTAATATCAATCTTCTGCAAGGTCTCAAAAGGATGACCTTTCATGGCTTCCAGTACCGTAGAAAGGTCCCATATAGGGACTGTGGGAGGTCTGGGAGGATTCAGTCTCTTAGCTCCTCTAAGGAAGCGAATGACTAAATCGTTCCTTCCTATAGACTGGCCAAGCGTTGTCGCTGAGAACACTGCTATGGCCGCCACATAGACTTTGAGCGTGGAAGGGGACCTGCCCTTATCCAGCAGCTCCTGTAGGAAGGAGAGAACCTCCATCACTCCGCAATTCAGGGGTGACACGCCACGAGCTGTGCACCAGCCAGAAAACACCGACCATTTGGAGGCGTAGAGACGTCGCGTAGACGGAGCTCTGGCCTGCGTGATCGTGTTTAACACTCCCTGTGGGAGGTCAGCGGGTACTCATTGATGGTCCACACGTGAAGGGACCACAGCTCTGGGTGAGGATGCCAGATCGAGCCGTTGGCTTGAGAAAGGAGATCCTTCCTCAGAGGCACTGGCCACGGGGCGGTGCTTGCTAACTGCATCACCACTGGGAACCAAGGTTGGCTCGTCCAGAGCGGCGCTACAAGCAGCACTGAACATCCTTCTTCCCTGATGCGTTCTACCACCTGGGTCAGGAGGGAGACAGGGGGAAAAGCGTAGAGAGGACGGCGAGGCCACATGTGGGTCAGCGCGTCCTTGCTTTTTGAGAAAAATTCTGGACAGTGAGCATTTTCCTGAGACGCGAACAGGTCTACTTCCGCTCTGCCGAATTTCTTCCACAGCAGCTGTACTGTATGTGGGTGCAAAGACCATTCTCCTGTCGGAACGTGGTTCCTGGACAGTCTGTCTGGTCCTACATTCAGGAGCCCTGGCACGTGCGCTGCTTTCAGCGAGAGCAGGTTTCTGCGAGCCCATATCAGGAGTCGTCTGGTTAGCCTGTACAGGGTCAGGGACCTGAGGCCGCCCTGGCGATTTATGTAGGATACCACCGACACGTTGTCTGAACGTACTAGGACGTGGTACCCCTTTATCAGGGGACGATTTATATGAAGGAGCTTCTCCCGTCTTGACCATTGGCCAAAGAGCGGTCTGCCCTCGAGCAGCGCTCCCCATCCTGAGGCGGATGCGTCCGTGGACACCACCCTCAGTCTCGAGTCCCCAGGCTTACACCTGAATGGTACCAGTCTTTTGCCCCCCAAGGGTTCAAAGCTGCAATACACGCTTGATTGACCTTGCGGCGAAGCCGACCAGAGGCCCACGCTCTGTGAGGCACTCTCTCTCTGAGCCAGAACTGCAGTGGGCGCATGCGCAGCAGGCCCAACTGGAGAACTGATGATGCTGAGGCCATCAGACCTAGCATCCTTTGAAATTTCTTGAGAGGGACTACAGCGTCGCAGCGAAAGGAGCCGACTGCGCGCTGAATGTCCAGTGTGCGCTGAGATGACAGGCATGCTGTCATTGACAGCGAGTTCAGTTCTATTCCCAGAAAAGATATAATCTGTCTGGGGAATAGCGAACTCTTTTCCCAGTTTACTGTGAGACCGAGATTCTCGAGGTGATCGAGTAAAATGGTTCTGTGCTCCACGATCTCTGAGTGAGATTGGGCTAGAATCAGCCAGTCGTCCAAATAGTTCAGCACTCGTATGCCCCGGAGTCTGAGGGGTACGAGCGCTGCGTCCATGCACTTCGTAAATGTACGGGGTGCCAGGGACAAGCCGAAAGGCAGGACTGTGTACTGTTATGCCTGGCCTCGAAGGCGAATCTCAAAAATCGCCTGTGACGTGACGCTATCTGTATTTGAAAATACGCGTCCTTTAGATCTATTGACACAAACCAGTCCCCTCCGCGAACATGTGCGAGGATTTTTCTGGTCGTGAGCATCCTGAACTGACGTTTCATAAGCGCTCTGTTCAGCTGCCGCAGATCTAGTATGGGTCTGAGACCCCCGTCTTTATTGGGTACCAGGAAGTATCTGCTGTAAAGCCCCTTCGCTTTGAGCTTGAGATAAGGGTTCTATAGCCCCTTTGCTCAGTAGTTTCAGAATTTCGGCTCGAAGTAGATGTGCTACTTTCGATTCTACCGTGGTCTCGACGCGCGCCGTGTGGCAGCGAGGGTGTCGGTGAAACTGTAGCGAATAGCCTTCTTTTATGATGTTTAGCACCCATTTCGAAACCCCGGGAAGCTTTGCCCACGCATCTGCACAGGTAGCTAGGGGCTGGGTGCGAAGCGCGCTCTGATCGGCTCGCGATACAGCGGCTTCGGTGAGCTGTGACATAAGCGTCGCGCTCATGACATCTGAGGCAGGGGGCGCGCTGATAACAGCGGGCAGAATGCCCGCGCTCGACTCCTCTGTGGTGGTTAACCGAGAGGGGGAGGGCTGGGCGAGTTCGATTGGAACTGTCATGTCTGTGTGTGGACGTGGGCGCAGGGTAGCGGGCACATTTACCACCTTTATAGCATCGCTCGCCTGAGCAGAGCGCCTGCATACTGGTTTCGTTTTTACAGAAACCGTGAGACATGTAGGAAGTAGCGTTTGTGGGCACTGGGTCGTGGGCACGTTTGCTACGTTTAATGCGCAATCGATCTGAGTCGATTTTATGTGCGCAAGCCTGTTTGAGGGGCTGTGCTTGTGTGTAGGAATGGGCACTGAGTAGTGGGCATTTTTTCTACACATGAAACACCATCGGCCGTGGCCGGGACACCAGAAAATACACTCTTTAAGGGATTTATCTGGGTAGCCATAAAAACGGCTTTTGTGTGCAGGCAAGCGGGTAATGGAACCGGCTTGTTGGCTGCTAAATACGCTGGACCAGTCACATTTCTTGGAACTGGACGAGCGGCAAGCTTTGGTGGAAGTCCGGCCGCAGCGGGACTTGGACACCGTCGCTTTCCTAGGCGTGCTAGGACGTCTTCGGGGCCTCTGGCTTCAACACAATCTTTGGCTGCGGGCCACGCGGGACGGGGCGGCGGCTGGAAGAGCGAGAGCGCGGTCTCGAGCTCTGGGCCTGGCAGCGTTGTGAAGAGGAGGCGGCGGGCGGAGGCTTAGGCTGTGAGCTCTGAGCAGACGGTTTCGCATGGCTTGCTGCAGAGCTGGAGCGCTTCGGGAGGAAGTTCTTCATGGCCTGGGTCGCTTTCTGTACCTCAGCGAACCTGACGGTGAAGTCTTTGACCGAGGTTCCGAAGAGGCCGGCAGGGGAAAGCGGCGCGTCAAGGAACGCGGTGCGCTCCGACTCAGACATGTCCGAGAGTGTTAGCCAGAGATGTCTCACAGACACGGTGAACGAGGCCATGCTCCGTCCTATGGCCTGTGCCGCAGACTTGGTGGCGCGGAGAGCGAGGTCTGTAGCGCTCCTCAGGTCTGGCACGCAGATTGCGTCAGGTCCTTTCTCGTCCAGCTTGTGGAGGAGATCAGCCTGGTAAATCTGGAGCGTGGCCATGGTGTGCAACGCTGACGCGGCCTGCCCGGCGGCAGAGAAAGCGCGGCGGAGCAGGGATGACGTCGTGCGGCAGGCTTTTGAGGGCAGCGCCATCTTAGCACGCCGTCCAGCGGAGGGCGGGCATAAGTGCGCTGCAATAGCCTCTTCGACCGGCGGCAGGGAGTGGTATCCTCTGTTCTTGGCGTCGTCGACAGCGGAGAACGCCAGAGAAACAGAAGATCGTGTCCTGGCCGAAAAAGGGGAGCTCCAAGACTTAGCGACTTCTTCGTGAAGCTCAGGAAGAAAGGGCGCTGGCTTGGATGCAGGTGAAGTGCGCTCCCCGGGCAGGAAGTAACCGTCCAGCCGGTTGTGAGCGGGCTGCTCAGGCGTAACCCAATCGAGGCCGAGGCTCGCCGTGGCCTGAGTGAGTACGCGTACGAGCTCCACCTCAATGTTCGCTCTCTTTCCCGTCGAAGCACGGGCAGGGGGCGCGAGATCCTCAGAGCTCGCCCAGCCTTCACTGTCTGATGCCAGGAGAGAGCAGGAATCCCCTTCTCGCAGCATCGCGTCAATCTCATCCGCTTCGTCGACAGAAGCGGCGGCAGACCGCGGCTGTGTGGTGGCAGTCTCATTGAAGAATGCTAAGCGAGTCCTCAGAGTCGCTATGGGCAACAGCTCGCAGTGAGGGCAGCCGCCGTCAGCGAGCGCGAGAGCTGCGTGTTCTTCACCCAGGCAGGAAACGCAAATCACATGGCGGTCCCCGTCGCTGAGTGTGGCTCTGCACGAGCCGCAGGAAGGCATCTTTAAAAAGACGCGAGTTCTTTTAGTCAGTGTGTGTCGCGCCGGCGAACACACACACAGTGCAGAGAAAAAAGGATATAGGCGCTGGATAGCGCAGCAGGAAGGCGATGAAGGCGGCGCGGCCAGCAGCTTCTCGACTCGTCCCGCTGAGATGCTTCTTTAAACAGCGCGGCTTCTTCTCGGATCCAGCGATGTGAGTTGCTTCGCTGAAGGATTAAAAATCAGAGATATGAGCCCGCGAGCGATATTTATAGACCTAAGCCACGCCTGTTTCGGCAGGACGTGACGCAGAGGGCGCAAAGCGCCCTCATTGAGTATGACGTCACTCTAGGTCTCGCTCGATAGGCTCAAGCAGTTGCCAGCAGACCAGCCAATAGGCGCACGAGCTGTCTCGCCTATGCCTGTATGCTGCAGCAACGCGTTTTACATTAATACAAAATTAAGGATAATTTTTTGGCTTCAGTATTCTCGTGGAAAAGGATTTTCCCCTAGCGTATTCTACGCAGTACGAGAGAAGAGTTTAGTAAATAGAGTTTAGTAAAACCCCAAAATAATAAACAAAGAAAATATCACAGCCAAATTACACATACAATAATCAAGATTAACAATGACACACACTTAGATAACAAAATAATTCTAAACAAAATACACAAGGTTGAACTAAAGAAACGAATAACAAAAGAATAGAGCTGGTGCAGCACACACACACACTGATTCTCATACACTAACAGTCAGATTAACGTTATAACTTTCTCTGTCACTCTATAAAGAAATTGTAACTCTTGCTGTCACTCTAAAAGGAAGGAAGTAGACGATACAAATCCTGTTGACGTGTTTGCTGGCCCACGGCGCGATCACAGCGCAAACACCGTGGTTCTCAAAATGGACTCAGGTTATACGAAGCACAATCACTTCAGAAACGAGAGAGAGATCGTGCTGAAGATCAGAAAAAACGGTCCGGAGTACAAGCGAGAAGAATGGTCCAAAGGACGAGAGAGAAGACCCACGCCTCACGAAGGCCTTAAAGGAAACGAGACGTTACTAATGCTCATTTTACTACAATTTTCCAGCCATCTTGCATAACACTTACCACAAGAGGATATCCCTCACATATAATTCCCACAGGCTACTGTCTACAGCAGGGGTTTTCAACCGGTGGTCCGCGGCCCCCTGGTGGTCCGCGGCGGCATTGCATGTGGTCCGTGACATGCATTCCAGCCTACGTAATTTCACTATTAAATAATTAATTTTTCCAAACATTTCCAGAATATTTGCACATTGGTGTGAATACACTAAATTTTATGAAAATATCAAAAATAATATAGAGGAGTTGAGATTCAAACTGACACAGGATAGGCTAGCTTTGCACCTATCAGGTCTATGCTTTGCAACGTCATATACGTACACATTCATCTTGCGCGCGAAATAGACCAGCATCTCGGAGAGTTAAGGAAATACATTATTGAGGTTTCATTGAAAAGACGCTTAATATTGGTGAATTTAAATTTGGAGTGGAGTGGAGCTGTTAGCTATAACGTTTCTAACTAAGGCGAAGATTGCTAGTCAGCACCAAGCATGGATCGCTTTTTAGTGAGGAAAGTGACAGATGTCAGGACAGATGGACAGGCTTCTGCTGCATGCTCTTCAGACAAAGCTACAACGTCGGAGGAAACAGGGAAACGTAGTGGGAAACGAAAAAGAAAATACAGTGAAGATTATGTTAAATATGGATTTACAGTAACGACTGACAAAACAGGAGAGGAGGTACCACTGTGTTTCGTATGTTCAACGTTGCTTTCAAATGAATCCATGAAACCGTCGAAACTTTCTCGTCATATGGAGACACATCACAGCTTCTTGAAGGCCAAGCCTATTGAGTATATGCAACAGATGTTGCGTGATTTCAAAGGACAGCAGACGCTCATGAGAAAGAGTGCAAAAGTCAGTGAAAATGCACTGAAAGCCTCATATCTGGTGGCTCTCAGAGTTGCGCAATGCAAAAAGCCTCATTTAATTGCAGAGCAGCTGATTTTGCCAGCAGCTATAGACATGTGTAAAACCATGATGAACGAAGAATGTGCTAATAAATTAAAAACTATTCCTTTGTCAGATAGCACAGTCGGACGTTGAATTGAGGAAATGGCAAATGATGTGAAAGAGCAGCTGATAGAGAAACTTCGATCAGTTCAGGGATTTTCAATTCAATTAGACGAGACGACAGATATAACAAATGACGCGCAACTTTTGGCATTTGTGCGATACGAGGATAATAGTGCGATGTGCGAGGAATTTCTCTTTTGCAAACCACTGCCAGGGCGAACTACAGGTGCCGAGATCTTTTCAGCCCTTGATGACTTTTTCAAAGAACACAATATTTCGTGGCAGAAGTGTGTGGCGCTATGTAGCGATGGAGCCAGAGCAATGAGTGGCAGCCAGACTGGATTGATTGGGCACGTAAAGAAAGTAGCACCGGCGATAATTTGGACACACTGCATGATTCATAGAGAAGCTCTGGCCGCCAAAGATCTCAGTGTTGAGTTCAGCGAGGTGTTTGATGCTGTTGTTAAAACTGTAAACCTGATAAAACGAAAAGCATTAAATACACGCCTGTTTGCATCCCTATGTCAAGGCTTAGGAAGTGAACACACCTCTCTCCTTTACCATTCAGAGGTGAGATGGCTGTCTCGCGGCGCGGTGCTCGCCCGTGTGTTTGAACTACGTGACGCTATCTATACTTTCTTGTGCGAGAAGGAGTGCACTGAACTGGCTTACATGTTCAAGGACAGCCACTGGTTAACTAAGCTGGCGTATCTCACCGATGTTTTTGCAGAGCTTAACAAGTTGAACACTTCAATGCAAGGGAGAGATTCAAACGTCCTGCAGCTCTATGAAAAACTAGAGGCATTTGTTAAAAAAATGTCAAGATGGATAGAAAGAGTGGAGAGTGGTAACTTGGCTATGTTCCCTTCAGTTGAGGAATATTCTGACAGCACTGACATTAAAGACATTGTGTGTGAGCATTTGAGGAAGCTTGTGCTTCAATTCCGAAAGTACTTCAATGATTCTGATGAGTGGCGCTGTGACAGCAAATGGATCCTGCTCCCATTCAGTGATGATGCAGCAGCAGGGTCAAGCTTAACTACTGTAGAAGAGGATCAGCTCATAGAGATGTCCACAGACTCTGTCAGGAGGCATATGTATGATACACAACCCCTTGTGAAGTTCTGGATAAGTTGCCAGACAGAATTTCCAGAGCTTACAGTAAAAGCAGTGAGGTGTCTTTTACCCTTTCCAACTACATACCTCTGTGAGAGCGGTTTTTCCACACTGGCATATCTAAAGAACAAGTACAGGGCAAGGCTGGAACCAGAGAATGATATGAGGCTGTCACTATGTACCACTATATCACCACAAATAGACAGACTGTGTGGAAGTCACCACGCCCAGAAATCCCACTAACAGGTAAGGAGTACCCCCCCCCCACACACACACACACACACACACACACCCACACACACACACAATAGTGGGCCGCCGATTACTTGTTAGTCAGAATGGTGGTCCCTGGCACAGAACCAGTTGAAAACCCCTGGTCTACAGCATTCATCAAAACCGCCGATTAGCTGGGGTACAGGAAGCAACACATTAATAATAACATAGCGACCCACTATACCGCACCCAATCACTGCATACAGAGACAGCACATACCTGAAGGGTGAGCAGACACTCACTCTGAGCTGATAAGTGCACCGTCGGAAAAGTGCGGAAAAGTCAGAAAATAAATAACATGGAAGTCAATGGCTACCATCAACTGTCTGGATTGCAAACATTCTTCACTCTATCTTCTTTTGTGTGCAGCAGAAGAAAGAAATTCATACAGGTTTGGAACAACTTGAGGGTGAATAAATGATGACAGGATTTTCATTTCGGGCTGAACTATCCCTTTGAAGCTGCAGATTAACCTTATGTAGACCTTAATCTCTTTAAATATCACAAAATACCCATGTCAGTCACTTTCTTAATACACACAAGATGTTTTTTTGTTATTGTGTCACGGGTGACAGATTATTTGAAGCGGAACGTTTGATGTGAGTCAGAGTTTCTGGGAGGAAAGATTTACGGTGGGGGACCCGGGGAGTCTCCGGTTCCGGGTGTAGCATCTGATGACGGGGCTCATCAACAGTTAATAGAAACCGGTGCGGGATAAGAACGTGGGGCGTTGTGATTGGAACACACGCTGATGGAAGGGAGGATAAAAAGGCAATACATCGCCCCAGTGGCACGTTGAAGTCCGGTCGAGTCTTTTGGACAGGTTGGGTCTTGTTGCGTTGTGTTGGGGCATAGCGGGATCTATGAAGCTGACGTGACGAGTGACCGGAAGCCGGGCAAAGGGTACGCGCTTAGCAGGCTGGGGTTTGACGGGAGAGTGGAGAGAAAGTCGGCGGCAGAGAAGGATAAGTGATATTGGGAACTGGATTATAGCGTAATGTATGCTTGTAGTGAACGTCTGGAAGGGAATGACATTGAAACGGACGTCTTGGATGAGCTTGCTATTCTAGAATGTGTTTGATGCTTTACCATTGATTTCCACCGAGTTTCCAGCGCAAGTGGTGGACGGAGCCCCACGCCAGAGCCTTAATTCCATGGGTGCAGTGACTTGCAGTGCTTTTCATGTCCCTTTTCATGTGTGATTGTTTGTGAAGATTGTAACAGAACACGAGTTTGGGGGTGTTTGCCGAGGCAGTGGTGGGTCTGGATCACCAACATGTTGATTTCCTCTGGTATCATCAATGAAGAGAAATTTCTCTGTGGTGAAGTATCGATTATTCTTCCTATCTCTTCCTTTGAATCATTGATGAGAACATTGTGTGGGAAATTAATCCCTCCATGATACTTACTTATCATCTTCTCTGCCTGGGTCCTGTGAGTATACAGCTGAATTGGTGCAATACTTATCATCCTCTCCGTCTGAGCCTTGAGAGTGTACAGCCACGCTGGTGAGATACTTATCCTCTTCTCTGCCTGAGTCCTGTGAATGTACAGCTGCATTGGTGCAATACTTATCATCCTCTCTGTCTGAGCCCTGTGAGTGTACAGCCACACTGTTGAGATACTTATCCTCCTCTCCGCTTGAGCCCTGTGAGTGTACAGCTACACTGGTGAAATACGATCCTCCTCTCCGCCTGAGCTCTGTGAGTGTACAGCCACGCTGGTGAGATACTTATACTCTTCTCTGCCTGGGTCCTGTGAGTATACAGCTGCATTGGTGCAATACTTAACATCCTCTCCGTCTGAGCCCTGTGAGTGTACAGCTACGCTGGTGGAATACTTATCTTCTCTGCCTGAGTCCTGTGAGTGCAGCTACGCTGGTGAAATACGATCCTCCTCTCCGCCTGAGCTCTGTGAGTGTACAGCCACGCTGGTGAGATACTTATCCTCTTCTCTGCCTGGGTCCTGTGAGTATACAGCTGAATTGGTGCAATACTTATCATCCTCTCCGTCTGAGCCTTGAGAGTGTACAGCCACGCTGGTGAGATACTTATACTCTTCTCTGCCTGAGTCCTGTGAATGTACAGCTGCATTGGTGCAATACTTATCATCCTCTCTGTCTGAGCCCTGTGAGTGTACAGCCACACTGGTGAGATACTTATCCTCTTCTCTGCCTGGGTCCTGTGAGTGTACAGCTGCATTGGTGCAATACTTACCATCCTCTCCGTCTGAGCCCTGTGAGTGTACAGCTGCATTGGTGCAATACTTACCATCCTCTCCGTCTGAGCCCTGTGAGTGTACAGCTACATTGGTGAAATACTTATCAGCCTCTCCATCTGAGTCCTGTGAGTGTACAGCTACGCTGGTGAGATACTTATCCTCCTCTCCGCTTGAGCCCTGTGAGTGTACAGCTACACTGGTGAAATACGATCCTCCTCTCCGCCTGAGCTCTGTGAGTGTACAGCCACGCTGGTGAGATACTTATCCTCTTCTCTGCCTGGGTCCTGTGAGTATACAGCTGAATTGGTGCAATACTTATCATCCTCTCCGTCTGAGCCTTGAGAGTGTACAGCCACGCTGGTGAGATACTTATACTCTTCTCTGCCTGAGTCCTGTGAATGTACAGCTGCATTGGTGCAATACTTATCATCCTCTCTGTCTGAGCCCTGTGAGTGTACAGCCACACTGGTGAGATACTTATCCTCTTCTCTGCCTGGGTCCTGTGAGTGTACAGCTGCATTGGTGCAATACTTACCATCCTCTCCGTCTGAGCCCTGTGAGTGTACAGCTGCATTGGTGCAATACTTACCATCCTCTCCGTCTGAGCCCTGTGAGTGTACAGCTACATTGGTGAAATACTTATCAGCCTCTCCATCTGAGTCCTGTGAGTGTACAGCTACGCTGGTGAGATACTTATCCTCCTCTCCGCTTGAGCCCTGTGAGTGTACAGCTACACTGGTGAAATACGATCCTCCTCTCCGCCTGAGCTCTGTGAGTGTACAGCCACGCTGGTGAGATACTTATACTCTTCTCTGCCTGGGTCCTGTGAGTATACAGCTGCATTGGTGCAATACTTAACATCCTCTCCGTCTGAGCCCTGTGTGTGTACAGCTACGCTGGTGGAATACTTATCTTCTCTGCCTGAGTCCTGTGAGTGTGCAGCTACGCTGGTGAAATACGATCCTCCTCTCCGCCTGAGCTCTGTGAGTGTACAGCCACGCTGGTGAGATACTTATCCTCTTCTCTGCCTGGGTCCTGTGAGTATACAGCTGCATTGGTGCAATACTTATCATCCTCTCCGTCTGAGCCTTGAGAGTGTACAGCCACGCTGGTGAGATACTTATCTTCTTCTCTGCCTGAGTCCTGTGAATGTACAGCTGCATTGGTGCAATACTTATCATCCTCTCCGTCTGAGCCCTGTGAGTGTACAGCCATGCTGGTGAGATACTTATCCTCTTCTCTGCCTGTCTGCCTGGGTCCTGTGAGTGTACAGCTGCATTGGTGCAATACTTATCATCCTCTCCATCTGAGCCCTGTGAGTGTACAGTTACATTGGTGAAATACTTATCAGCCTCTCCGTCTGAGTCCTGTGAGTGTACAGCTACGCTGGTGGAATACTTATCATCCTCTCCGCCTGAATCCTGTGAGTGTGCAGCTACGCTGGTGAAATACGATCATCCTCTCTGCCTGAGCTCTGTGAGTGTACAGCCACGCTGGTGAGATACTTATCCTCTTCTCTGCCTGGGTCCTGTGAGTGTACAGCTGCATTGGTGCAATACTTATCATCCTCTCCGTCTGAGCCCTGTGAGTGTACAGCCACGCTGGTGAGATACTTATCCTCCTCTCCGTCTGAGCCATGTGAGTGTACAGTTACGCTGATGGAATACTTATCATCTTCTCTGCCTGAGTCCTGTGAGTGTGCAGCTACGCTGGTGAAACACGATCATCCTCTCCGTCTGAGCTCTGTGGGTGTACAGCCACGCTGGTGAGATACTTATCCTCCTCTCCGCTTGAGCCCTGTGAGTATACAGCTACGCTGGTGGAATACCTATCATCCTCTCCGTCTGAGCCCTATGAGTGAACAGCCACGCTGGTGAAGTACTTACCTTCCTCTCCGCCAGAGTCCATACTTACCTTCTTTTACGTCTGAACTTCGCGGGTATCCAGCTACGTTGGTGAAATCCTGACCCTCGTCTGGGCTCTAACTGAGTCCCGCGAAGAAGAGTCATCCTTACACTCCCCTCTTGAGTCCCGTTGCACGGAGCAAAGACTGCTTTTTAATAGACCTTTTAAATCAATAAAGTATTTGTTCTTATTAAATCCCATTTTGTCTGTCTGCCTGTTGTGTCCTTGCGGTGTCGGCTCCTCACGGTGGTGCGCAGGTGAGGTGCGTGGCCGGTCATCTGGTGTCCGCCCCGACCTGTGCCGGTGACAATTGTGTTTCAGTGGAAACAAGCTAAACTGAATGGAAATCAGTTACATTTCTCAAATTTAAAGTGTGTATGTCAGGTTCAATTTTTTTTTTAGATTAACACAAAATAGTTAGGGGAATACACGTTTGACAAGTTGATGGAACCATTTGTATGTTTTTTGATACCTAAAGGCAGAATATAAGATGAAAAAGTTCGTTATTTTCAGTACTCACTTAAAACTGCTCCTCCCCCCAAACGAACGGCTTGACGTCATAAGAGGGAGACGTCTCCCCAGGTCATTGAGAAAAATGTAGGAGCTGAGTTGTAGGCTACCACAGCTGTTATCTGTCAGATCGGTCAGATGTCTATGTGACTGTCCAGTGTTTCCTCTGTTTTCCCGGTCTGAACCGTACCTGTGTGTGTGCCTGGGACTGGGAGTGTCTGTGTGTCTCCTGCTTTGCAGTTTGAATTATGTCCTGTATGAACTGTTTACACCTGGCCTGGCCACTTCATGCGTTTTTTCAGATCGGATAACTATCTGATTTATCAAAACGATTCCATTTACACCTGGTCAGTCACATAAATGTGTTTTTGCGAAACGGATTTAAATCCGATCTTCAATTCCCGCGCTATATGCAGATTTAATGGAGTGCACGTCACCGAAAGCAACAGATATGAGCTGCATTTTATTGATCATCAGCTAATATTTCAAAATCAAAGACCGCAATAAGAGAGAGCGGCAACAGCCCTGGTAAGATCATTTCATTTCTTTACTTTTAATGATGATGATTGTGTGTTAAGCGTCTGTGACTTACTTTCACTTTGATTTGCTTTAGTTTGCACGTTGGCTTAATGAATAGATGCTCAGCTTCTCATCTGCGGTGATGCGTGTTCCAGTAGCGTCGTCATATCTGGCTATAACATTACATATAGCCTATCACACGCTCTCACACGTTTATTTTTTTAAGCATTTTTGGGAGGAGTACAATTTACATATGTGGTTTCAACAACCAGATGCATCTACTCTTGTCCAGTTTCGTCTGGAATGCGTCTCAGATCTCCTCCTGAAGTGGTTTGAGCGATCGGATTCAAATCCGTCTTGAATGCGTTTCGGAGGGCATTTACACCTGGTCTTTTCACGATTGGATAGCTAACCCATCTCAGAAAACGCATGAAGTGGCCAGGTGTAAACAGCCCGAGTATGTTTTTATGTTTCCACTGTTCGATCGCGCACGCACCCCTCTCTCTCTCTCACACACACACACACACACACACACACACATACAAACCAACATATTCCAGCATTGCAATCTTGACATCGCAGCCTGTTCATTATAGCCACGGAGCTTCAGAGCTAAGGCGGAGCTACAGATTAGGTGTCCCTAAATAACCCGCGTATCTAACAGTAGTTCCGCATTAATTAATTTGCACTCGAGTTTTATTTATTTTTATACCGTGTATTCTCCGTGTATATTCATCATGCACCGAACCGTAACGCCCGTACCGTTTTGGTTCAATACTGTAAGGACCACCCATTGGCCCAATGACGGAATCCAACGGCCTGGCGAAGGTTTAATGCGTGTATGTCTTTTCAGCGCTCCAGTGAAGTTCACTTAATTTATTGGAATTTAGTTTTAGTATTACTTTAGCTCTACGTTTAATCTGACTCCAATTTCAAATGATAATCAAATTTATATCGTATTTCTGATTAGAAAATAATCATAAATATTGATTATGAATTAATTTAGATCTTTGATTATTCTGATTATCCCATACTTTCAATTATTCGTTCATTACGGACCTAGTGTCGCTTTGAGACGTCACGTCGCGACTGCGCGCTCACGATCACAAACTAGCCAGTCCTGAAATAGTCAGAGGGTGCAGTGCAAGTATTTTACCCTATGCAGCCACGCACTACAGACCCATAGGTGTAATTTTTTTTATAATATTTGCAGCGTACAACATGCTAAGTCAGGAGATAGTCAGAAATCAGATGGTCTTCCTAAGATGTGCCCCATGGTCCATTCAAAGTGTCTTCAGTTTGATCTATCCTGGACAAAGTTTTGCGGAAACACCTGTTGAAAACTTTTTCTTCGTCGAAGCAAGAGACCAGGAGACGTTGGGGATCACGTTCAAACAAAGTTATTCTTTATTGAGGACTTCGCGTTGACGCGGCTGCAGTTCTTCCCAAATCATTCTGGCTAACATACCTTAAATGGTTTCTTTATAGGCCTTTCAGTGGGCTGTCCTAAACATACACACAGCCTTAGAGGTAACCACTAAATCTAATCATCTAAAGACAATAGAGGCAATTGCCCCCAACTAAGATAATGGTACCCCCCCCCCCCCCCCCAACAAATGGTCACGAGACCTTAGACTAGGTAACATTCCCACACAATCCAACTCTTATGCCGGGCGTACACCAAAGGATTTTCACAGTCCCAGACCAAAGACCGGCATTTTTTAGGAATCTTACTGGAGTCTCGGCGCGCTCCCGTCGTCTCGATCGTTAAATGTGAGGTGATAATCTGCAGTCGGCGACCCGATTTATGCCCGTCTGTCTCTAGTCTTTCATATCAAACATGTTTGATATTATCGCAAGTCTTAGCGTAGTCATAGTAACGTAAAACAATCAACAACCAATAAATTCGCTACCTTTGCTGTGAGTATTGTCCATTCTCTGTATTCTATAGTAGATATGTATCTTTTCTTGTATTATGTACCCTCGAATATTCACTGTGAAACACTTGTTCATAATTTCAACACAGCATTTAAAATGATACCCTTTCAAGATATTTAGTTCAAACTATTGTTCTCATCATATAATGATATAGATTCATAACCCCCATATACAGTCATGTGAAAAAGTTAGGTCATACCATTAAATAGTCAACTCTTTATTAAGAAATGTTCACATAACAATGTCTAATTTGATTTTTTTCATTCCTGGAAAAGAAAGCGATTTATTGTAATTAAACAATATAAATTACATATTTTTACTCATCAAACTAAAAATATGCATAAAAATGCCTATTTTAATGGAGGAAAAAATTAGGACCCCTAATAACTAGTGATGTTGTTGAAATTACTGGTAAAATTGTGGAATGGCTGATGTCAAAGTCCTTTGATATCTTTTTAAATCCTTTTCCACACTCATAAGCAGTGTGGAGGAAATATATGGGGGTTATGTACCCTCAAATTTATTATTTGTCCTAATTTATTCCTCCTCAAAAATTGCATTCTTTTAAAATTACATTTCACAGAGAGTCTTAAAAAGGCCTTCCTTATTTTTAAATAGTTTAGTTAAATCACTGGGTCCTTCAGTATTGTTCAAATTGTTATTACATGTCCATATGTTGAAAAATAGACAGGCTTTCGTGGTGTCCTATTTTTTTCACATGACTGTATGGTTGCCTTTATATAATTTAATAATAATGATAATTTATTATTAATATTATTATTATTATTTTAATTATTATTTAATGATGATAATCACATAATTTGGACAGTGACTCCCACCCCCTGCAGAACACCATCACTGCACTGAGCAGCTCCTTTAGCGACATACTCCTTCACCCCAAATGTGTGAAGGAGAGATCTTATCTGATATACCACCACTGTAGGCCTACCTTCAGAAATATTTTGGATCATGCAACATAATGTGATACATTATGATATCTAACTTTAGCTGCTTCTCCTCCATTTTTGTTAAATCACTGCTGAGCATGATAGGAGGAATTTGGTGGGAATAAAAAGCTAATATAATCTAGTTGTAGTCTTGTAAATAGTGTCACTACAAGATTCAATGTTTGTAAAATCTTTAGTCTGAGACTAAAAACTGTGAACCCCAAGTCTTTAGATGTGAGCTGATAATCTTATAAAGTCTTTTCTAAATCTTTTCAAAGTCTTTAGGTGTACAGAAAGCATTAGTTGGAAGATCAAAGACTAACAAAAAACCCTGACTATTTCAACGTTTAGACAGCTGACTTAAAGCTGACTTCTGATCAGTAAATTGATGCCATCATGTTCACCTTGAATGCCCAATACAGTGTAATTCACCTTAGTTTTTCATGTGATGTTATGTAAGGAAGTAAGATCAGCAGATCTTAAACATATTCTTAAATTTTAACCCTTCAGTCCCCTCTTTGAGAGTTCTTAAAATAACTCTCACAAAATACAAATTTAAACACTTAAAAGTTCAATTCTTGTAACTTGAAAAAGTTACAGGCACATCGCATATGTTCATTCTTGTAACTTGTATAAGTTACAGGCACATATAACTTGCTCTGTGTTGTTCATCTGTAATTGCATGTTGACACAGAAACAAACATGCACTTAGGGTCTGTGAAATCTTACGGGTAATATTCTTTTATGGTTGGACCAGTTATTTTCTCGTGCGAGGTGTGAGTCATTTGTTGAATGAAACACTTGATACTGTGGACGCATACGTAGAACGCCAATAGGAGAAATAACAGCAAAATTGCTATTTCTTTAATCCACAGCCAGGGTTTACCAATCAAGTTTCCGAACCATGAAGAATTGTCTCCAGTCATCTGGTGTAATTTTGTTGAAAGATCAAGAATTTCTTGTTGGATTTTGTTCAAGTTCTCTGTTGGATCCATTAACCCGGTGCAGCACTCAGATAATGGTGCAGGCTTGTAGTCTTGATCATAACGATGGATGACTGAAGGTTTTGTATTTCTGCGTTGTGTATTTTTTCTTCTTTTTCTTTTGTGATTGGCTCGTTCAGCAGTGGGTGTAGTTGTCTTCTTGAGGTTGTGGCTTCATATGCAGGTGAGACGTCGTTGCATATGGATTTTTGGAACAGCCATCAAGTGTTTAATAGCACAGAGGAAGAAAGAAAAACAAACAAACAAACAAACAAAAAAAAAACTGCAACAGACCAGTATTCATTGTAAAAACTGCAAACATTAGGGTTGTATCCTCTGTTCAATCTGAGTCTGCTACTTGTGGTTCCTTCTTTCCCTATTTCTTAACCTGTTTAGCTGCAACCCCACTTTTGAAAAATCCCCAGAAATGACATACCCAAACTGAAACAGATACAGTTCATGAACCCTTTGCACTAAAAGCACAAGTATGATCTCATTTGAAAGCTGACACCTGGTAGTTTATTGTAAATGTAGAATTAATTATTGTCATAATGATTTTTTTTTTTAAATAGCTTCAAAGTTTTGTAAAGTTATTAGAATTTTTTTTTATGAAACATATTAATGAAAATAAAATTGAAGTTGGCACTGGAGCAATCTAGAAATGCACTACAGCTAAAGCCACATGTCTGACCATGTTATATTTAAAATATGAAGATAATAAGTCTAAAACTCTGTATTTAGTTAAATGTTTTTCAAGATCATGTCATGACTTTATTTTGATTAGGCTACTCTAAAAATGCTACTGATGTTTAGTCATCGTCTAAGCATCCATTCAGTCTTTTGTCTCTATTGTTTTGTGGTGCAAACGAGCCCCATTCAGTCTCAGTCTCCCCCTGCACACATTCACACCTCTCCAGACTGGTTATGGCTTGAAATATGCATTTCTTTTGTCTGCATTATAGTTACTAACGACTGGCTATTCACAGGCTATTCATAGGGTTTCAATCCCTAATTTCTTTTATCAAAGTTCTCACTTCACATTTGAAGTGCACTAAATAGTGGTCAAATGCACTAAAACGTATCAGTAAGCATTCTTATTTAGAACAAAATTCATAAAAGAATAACCCCTGGTGGCAGGTGCACCTGGGCTAGCTAGCATGTTAGCTTAGCACACCATCAATACACGACCATTTATGAGATTAAAACCATGTTTGTGCTCCAAACTTACTTCATAATGCAATCGAGTGTTTTAAATAATCTTCTGTGATCTAATTTGGCTTCAGATAAAAAAAAAATCAGACAGAAAACATTATTTATAGTTTTATGCACGATGATAAAGTCTATATCGATTAGCATTACATTATAAATATAATCTATTATTATGAAAATACCTGGCATGGCTTGAAGAACACAGGCAAATCAAATATCATAGCAAACATGTTTATTGTCTTCAAAACATCTTTTATCTGCATATTACAGCGGGATCTCTGTAGCTTTGTGTGTAGCAGTGACGTCCTGGAATGTCACATGATTATGGCTCTTCTTCATGTTCCATATATGGATTATTTTTTGTGCATAATAGCGCCCTCAGGCTATTGGTATGAATTGAAAACACTGCACATCTCAGTAAGAAGCGCTCACAATGATTACATCGACACATTTGGGTATAAATTCAATAAATATTATTCCTGTCTTTAGAAATATGACGTGAATCTATGAGAATATATCAATATTTCTCCAAGTTTGCACATTTTTGAGCTAAAAGCCCTGAAGGACGTTGTTTTGTGTATCGCTGTCATGACGACAGCACGGGAGTTTTTTATGAATGAAAGCGGCTGACGCGCATAATTCATATTAAAGGTATCGACTCATTTTTTCATTTCATAACTCCTGACACAAATTAAGACATAACTGTCACTATAAGTTTCTCAGAATACAATAGTGGTCAAATACTGAAACTTGAGTATTATATCTTTTTAATGATGTATAGTTTGTCAAGGTATAACATTAAATCTGATAGTAACTTTGAACTATATAAATAAAAAAACGCTTCAGTGCGCCCACGCACTGGTGAAGCTTAACAGGTTAATTCATGAGACACCTAAAAGGAACAGTGAGGTGAGGATGGACTATGGTTGGGAAGGGCCTATAAGGGAATCTTCACCGCAGGGTTGGCCCCCGAAAGCCTGTTGCTTCCAGTTCTTCCTGGGCTCCTCACTGGTCCATGTGTCCTATCCTATTGCTGTAGGGGGAGGAACCACTTTGCAATGTGACACATGAGTCCATGTTTTCTTTCCCTGGCACAACACTGCAGCTGCTGTAATCAACATTACTTGATGTGGTCCATGCCACTTAGGTTCTAACGGCTTGTGTCTGAATGATTTTATCATGACCCACTGACCTGGGATGATTGTGTGTCCACCCTCTGGTGGAGTCTGCCAACATGACTCAACTCTCTCTCTGGCACTCTGTACTGCCTTTGTAAGGTGTTCACAGTAAGAGATCAGGGCATCTGAGGCAAAGTGAACATCAGCATTTCTAAGATCAATCACACCTGGCATCTGCATTGGGCGTCCTGTAATAATCTCATGAGGGCTCAGTCCTACGGATCTGTTAGATGACGCTCTCATACTACACAGTACAGCTGGCAGTGCTTCCACCCATGACACTCCTTCCTGATGCATTTTGCTTAGCCTGGTTTTGATTGTTCTGTTTGCCCTTTCAACCTGTCCTGATGCTTGTGGCCTGTAGGGGCAGTGAAGATTCCACTTAATCTTCAACATTTTAGACACTTCTTTAACTACCTGTCCTGTGAAGTGCGTACCCTGATCTGAGTCAATGCAATCTGGTAATCCCCATCTGGAAATGAAATCAGTGACAAGACATTTAGCAGTATGTGCAGCGGTAGCACGCCCTGTTGGATAAGCTTCTACCCATCTTGAGAATTTGTCTATTATTACCAAAACGTCAGTTTTTCCCTTACAACGAGGCAACGAGATGTAATCAACTTGCAGGTGACGAAATGGTCCTGGTGGAGCTGGGGTATGTGCTGCTGGTGTAATGGCTGCTGGTACATCATTATTTTTCTGACATGTAACACACCTCTTGGCTGTTTCGGTGGCTACATTTCTGAATTTTGGATTCCACCATTGATTTGAGAACCTGTGATTCATCGTTGCTGGACCACTGTGACCCAAATTGTGTATTTGTTGAGCCAAATATGGCAGCAGTGATTCGGGAGCAAGATACTTCTCCCCTTTGGTCCAGCAGCCAGATTAATCAACGGTGGCTCCTTTGTCTAACCATGTCCATGCTTCATATAGAGGAACATCTTTGTACAAATCAATGATAGATTCAGGAGGCAGAATTGTCTTCTGTGCTGTACTACCTGAACACACTTGTACAGTTACATAGGAACAAGCCTGTTTAGCTGCTACATCTGCAAGAGCATTACCTTTAGCTTCTGTAGTGTTAGTTGTGATATGTGCTTTCACTTTGATCACCGCTAATTTCTTTGGAAGTTTCATGGCAAACATAAGATCTTTCACTAATTCAGCATGCTTAATGGGGGATCCAGCAGAAGTTAGAAACTGTCTGGTTTGCCAAATGACACCAAAATCATGAATAACCCCAAAAGCATACCTGGAATCTGTGTAGATATTTGCAACTGATCCTGAAGCTAGTGTGCATGCTCTAGTTAAAGCTACCAGTTCTGCAGCCTGAGCTGAAAAATGATCTGGAAGACGACCTGAAGCTACCACCTCAGTAGTGGACGTTACTGCACAACCTGCTCGTCTGTTCCCTTCAATTACTTGAGCTGAACCATCAACAAACAACTCAAATTCTGCATTTTCTATGGGAGTTTCTGCTATTTCATGTATGTATTCTCTGTTAGATGTAGTTGTACGCTTATAGTGTAATTTATTAAAAACCCATTATACGCTTGATTGTCTCTGTTTGCCGCTCAAAGAACAAAAGCCTCTTAAATGTGTACGATCTTAGCTACAAGCTTTATGTATTGTGATTAACCTATGAGTTAATAATCTTGTAAAACAATAAAGTTCTTCTTCATGGCCAGAGGAATAACTTTTCTTGAAAGTTTATAAGAAGAATCCTCCTTGAGAGTCGATAAGAAATCGCATGATTCATTTGGCGGACAAACGAATTATTCGATGTAATATTAACCTTGTAGGAATTCACAAATTTGATATATAGCCCATCTGTATATTCATAATTAATTGTAATTCATTGTGGTTAATTATTTATATATAGAGATACAAATATATGGGTATTGTATTCCCTTTTTGGGCGATTTAAAGTGTGTAAGTGATAACCAGTATTAATGGTTATTGATTATTAATAATTAATAATTGATAATTAATAATAAATAATTGTCCATTCCCCTCATTTGAGCTGGTGTCGCTACAATGCGAAACCCATTTAATTTAACCCCCAGGGGTCTGAGGTGTTTTCTGGGCCCTGGAAGTGTTTTGCCATGCACTGGTAGTTGTAGTTTTGAGAAAATGACGTTATTATTGCAATGTCATCATATTCGATCATTCTTTTGCATTTACTTTCACTATTCCAGAATATTAAGAATTAGGACTAAGTTTTGCATCGATTCAGTCTTCTTCGTATTTTGTAGGTTATAGAAATGAACTCATTTAAAGCATATAAGCACTGTAAAGCATGTTCCTCCTTGCGAGGGGAGGCCGGGTTCTACAGCCGGTTCTTCATAGTTCCCAAAAAGGATGGGGGGTTGCGTCCCATTATAGATCTCTGGATATTGATTCCTTCTCTCAGGAGATTCAGGTTCAAGATGTTAACTATCCATCCTTCCTCAACACAGGATGTTCCTGATGTTCGCCTTTGGGGGAAAAGCGTACCAATATCAGGTTATTCCGTTCGGCCTAGCTTATCCCCTCACACCTTCACGAAATGCATGGATGCTGCTCTAGCTCCCTTGAGACTTCAGGGCATTCGTATCCTCAATTATATCAATGACTGGCTCATCCTAGGTCAGTCAGAGGAGATGGCGGTTCGGCATCGAGATGCATTGAGATGCTTGGGGTTGAGACTCAACATCAAGAAGAGTTCACTGACCCCTCAGTTGAGAACTACATTTCTGGGGGTAGTATGGGACTATGTATGGTTACGATGCGGGCACAATTGTCTCCTGCTCGTATAGCCAGATCTTGACTACAGTGACCAAAATCAAGCTAGGCCAGGGCATGTGTGAATCGGCAGGGGGGCCTGAGGTCGCGCCCTCTGTGCAGACTGGCGCATCAGGTTCTCCTGTGGTCCCAGGGCAAGTTGTTCTCACTCAGAGCAATGTTCATTCCTGGGGACAAAAATGTGGGGGCAGACATCCTGTCTAGGCAGGGACTCCACCCCGAGGTGGTGAAGTTGATCTTGAGGGAGTTCGGCCAGGCGGAAGTGGGTCTGTTTGCCTCCTACGAGAACACACATTGTCTGCTCTAGCTTTTCCTCACGCATCCAGTTCCTCTTGGGCTGGATGCCATGGTACAGGTGTGGCCGAGCCGGCATTTGTATGCATTTCCCCCGATCGCTCTGCTCCCAGAAGTTCTAGTGACGGTCTGTCGGCACAGGGTCAGTCTGCTTCTAGTAGCCCCATACTGGCCGGCCCATGTTTGGTTTTCAGACGTAATAGCACTTCTAGCAGGCCCTCCGTGGCAGATTCCAATCAGGAGGGAACTTCTATCTCAGGCCGAGGGCTCAATACATCACCCTTGACCAGAACTGTGGAAGCTATGGGTCTGGCCCCTGAGGGGGACCAACTCGTAAGTGCTGGTCTCTCAACCGAGGTTATCAAGAGCATCTTAAACTCTACAGCTCCGTTCACAAGGAAACTTTACGCTTTAAAGTGGAATGTGTTCACTTTATGGTGCAGAGAACATCAGCTGGACCCAGTTAACTGCACAGTGGCTTCAGTGCTGCAGTTCCTCCAAATTAATTTCTCTGATGGGCTCTCCCCATCCACACTTAAGGTCTATGTAGTGTCCATATCTGCCTTCCACATGCCTTTAAGTGAAGGCCCTATGGGGAGGCACCAACTAATCGTTCATTTCCTTCGTAGGTGCTCGGAGGATGAGGTTTGTCGTCCAAGCCAGGGTTCTTGTTTGGGTTCTGGCAGTGGTTCTCGCAGGGTTATCCCTGGCACCCTTCAAACCCATTGACGAGGTGTCTGAGAAGTTTCTTTCTATAAAAGTGGCCTTCCTGCTAGCTATCATGTCCCTCAAAAGAGTTGGGGACCTGCAGGTGCTATATCTTGCTCCCTTTTGCCTCGAGTTTGCTCCTAATAAAGGCCATTTTCCACCCTAAGCTGAGCTACATGCCCAATGTGCCATCTAATGTGGCACAGTCTGTGATCCTTCAGGCTTTTCATCCTCCACCACATGTGTCGGCTGATCAAGAGAAGCTTTGTTTACTGTGTCCTGTCCGAGCCTTGGAGGCATATGTACATAGGTCCTTGGGCTGAAGGAAGTCGGACCAGTTGCTTGTGTGTTTTGGGTCACCTAAAAATGGTTCCCCTGTCTCTAAAAATACCATTAGTAGGTGGATTGTGGAGGTTATTTCTTCAGCTTATAAGGCGCACGATTTGCCTTTGCCTCTCCTAATAAGAGCCATCTCGACGAGAGGAGTGGCATCCTCTAAAGCCTTGCTATCCAGGGCAGGGCCGGATTAACCATGTAAGGACCACCCATTGGCCCACCGACGGAATCCAACGGTGGGCGAAGGAATAATGCGTGTATGTCTTTTCAGCGCTCCAGTAAAGCTCACTTAATTTACTGGAATTTAGTTTCAATATTACTTTAGCTCTATGCTTAATCTGACTCAAATTTCAAATGATAATCAAATTTAGATCGTGTTTCTGATTAGAAAATAGTCATAAATATTGATTATGAATTAATTTAGATATTTGATTATTCTGAGTATCTCATACTTTCAATTATTCATTCATTAAGGGACCCGATGCCGCACAGAGTCACACGCCCCGGGTTTACTTGGATCTCACGGACACAGCTTTGCCAGTCTGATCTTGGTCAGAGGGTGCAGGGTTTGCTAATAGCTCTTAAGTCGGTTGCCTACTGCTCACTCATACAAAAAAGTGTAGTTTATTTAGCCACTTCCATACAACATGCCAAGTCAGTGATAGACAGAAATCAAAAGGTCTTCAGATGACGTGCCTACTGCTCCGTTCATATGCGCCTTTAGTTTGACCTATCCTGGACACAGAGCTGCGGTAGCACCAGCCTCCTCATAGTCTACTAAAATAATGATTTCAGAAAACTTCAGAATAAATCAAGATGTAACATTTATTTGTCAGGTAAAAATGTATCATGCCAATTACACAAGTAAATGATTAAAAGTCAATTCAGAAATAATAAATACATGACATAATTTACTCAAAAATGACTCTAAAAGTAAGCAATGCATTCCTGACAGAGACACACAGTGGTGTGTCAGTGTTTTCCAACAGGAAAACACTGAAACAGCACTGTATGGGGGATGATCCTGGTAAAGGGTCCCAAAGACTGCTCTGTCACCTACCCTTAAATACCCAGACCAGAACAAAAGGGTTATACAAATATTGTTTAGAGTTGTTTTGGGTCAATTCATGTACCCCAGGGGGTAACACCTGGTTTCGGGAGATATCTTGAAGAGACATCACCCAGAGAGGAGAACAGGATTCTCCTAAGTTCTCAATCTTTCTCATTAAACCAATGACTACAATGAAATTAAGACCATTTTATCAATCGCACTGAGACACTTAAAATGATACCAAACATGAAAAGGAAAAACAATAGATTCACAAGATATATCATGTGATATATAGACATTCTTAGTGAACTTTTGGTGACTTGACTCGCGAGAAGAGGAAGGGAGGAGGGAGAGAGGGATGCAGAGATAAGGGAGAAAAAAAGTTTGGACAGGCTAAGTCACACTCAATAATGCAGGTCTGTCCTGTGCTCTGTCTTTGCTATCTTTTGTCCAGGGTGTGTTTTATGGCTTTATTGCAAGTGTGAGTTTGGTCTTAGCAGGAAAATCAGTCCTTACAACCATTAGGGCAACTGATCACTTGCCCAGGGGCACAGGACATCTAAGGGGTCCTTGGCACTGTCAAATATTATGTTAGATCATGTTATAAACGCAGTCCTCACTTTCCTAATTATATGCAGATTTTTGCAACCCGTTCGATCAAAGTATTATGTTAAATCACGTCAAAAACAGTGTCTGTAGCTTCACGTCGACTCACGTGACTTGACGCTCTGAAATTTGAAATCGGTGGGAAGATGGAGAAGCAGTTAAGCGGGAGCGCTAAAAGAAAATTAAAAAGAGAAAAGGAATGGAAATTAGTCGACAATTTGAAACATATAATAATAGCCCTTTTTTTTTTACTTCAAATCAGTGCTCTCTGAGAAAAGGCGATAATATGACATTTCACGTAGGAGAAAAAGAAAGAGATTTGCTGACGAGAGTGACAACGATGAGGAGGTCATCTTTACTAATGGCAGTCTAAGATTCAAAGTTGAAACATATTATGTAATTATCGACAAACTTCTTGCCTATCAAAACGGATCGGTGCTTACACAGATGTGTGTGAGCTCTGTGGTGTTTTATTTGACTGGGACGATGATGAGTGTGATGTGTGCGAACAAGCTGCGAGGCTGAGTTCCACTTATCCGACATACCTAGATGCGTCCCTAGCAGACAAACTCATGCAGTTCACTCACTTTGTGTCGAGTGACACTTCCCCTGCTCAGTTGTTGCAAATTCTGGAAATGAATGGCCTTAAGACAACATTTATGAATGTATATGTTGCACTAAAAATGTTCTTAACACTGCCTGTTTCTAATTGTGAGGGTGAGAGGTCATTTTCTGTTCTAAAACGAGTTAAAAATGTGTTAAGGACCACAATGTCACAGACAAGACTTTCTGCACTTTCTTTGCTGGCCATAGAACTGTCACGATACCACACACAGGAAACGGGTAGATCCAATCGCAGTTTAAAGGGTAATCCGTAAATCATAAAACCAGTCCAGGCAGGGGTCAAAAACCATATAAGCAATCCATAAACGAGAAACAAAACAAGAACAGGCAAGAAAACAGACCTCCAAAGTGGTGTGACGAATAACAAGGACTCCGTGACAAACACTAAACAGACAGGGTATATATACACAGATACTAACAATGTGAAAGGGAACAGCTGAGTGCAATGATCAATGATGAGTCCAGACAAGGATTGTGGGAAATGCAGTTCATGAAGTAATGGTGACAGTATGGGGAAGAGACCTCTAGTGGACACCCGGGACACACAAACCAGACACTGTGACAAGAACATGAAATTGTTGAAGGTTTGGATTTTGATGATATTGTGCACCAGTTTGCATATTTAAAGTCTAGAAGGAAGGCCATTGAGCAATCTGCTATTAGAAATTACTTAGGGCTGCACAATATATCGGAATTATCGAAATATTGCAAATGTATATCGCAATATGAATATCGCAACGGCTTGCAATAACTGTGGTCATGAACAAAAGACAAAGAGAAAATCACTCACTGCTCTTGGCTGAATAACTTTTGTAGCTTTAATAAGAATCAGTATATATTTAATTCATACAGTGAAAACTAAGCAGTGTTTTATTTTTACATTTGATTATTCAGTTTCTGTTGTTTAATAAACCTAATGTAGGCTTATGCTCTTATGCTACAGTAAAACACTGATGTTCACTTTCAGAAGTTGTAGGGATGTTTTCTTGTCAGAAAAATAATGTGAAACACGTATGTAGGTTTTATAATTTAAAATATTTGAAAGATAATTTACGTTTATTTCACTCACTTTAAGCATTATCGTATCGCATATCGCATTTTTCTTCAATATCGTGCAGCCCAGAATTAATCTTTGATAGCATTAAATGTGTCATAACTGTAATGAAAATAGTCAGAAGGATCCAATTGCGAGTGAACAATATAAAGTTTATTAAATGTAAGACAGAACGGATAGAGATGCTGGTCAGAGTCGAGATGGGCAGATGTTAAACCGGGCTCGGTAACGCAGCGCAATGGGCAGAAAGTAGTCAATGAAAGGCAGCAGATCCTCAAGGAAGCACAGGAAGCGAAATCCTCAGGAACCAGGAATGAAGACACAGGGAGCAGCACGGTGAATGCGGAGAGAATCCCTGGAGAACCTCAACAACAATCTGACAAAGACAAGACGAGATCACAGACAATAAATAGGACTCATGCTTGGCCATAATCAATGTAGCGTGTGCACAACGCGCATACACTTTGATTCTCTCATCTACACACAGACGCAGCAGGTTTCATTTTTGCAAATCATAGCCTACATTATTACGATAGATAGATAGGTAGATAGATGGATAGATGGATAGATAGATAGATAGATAGATAGATAGATAGATAGATAGATAGATAGATAGATAGATAAACAGTTTATTATAAAAGCATACATCTAGCTTACACATTTACCCAAATTATCATACGCCTGTTTAACCAAAGTTAATTTGGGTGTGTTTCTCCATCCTCAACGTCCCTGACGAGAATGTCGGTCTCCTCGGCTGTGAACCGCTCCTGTCGCGCGCCTGGCAAATCCGCCGTTATAATAGGAATCCGCTATAGAACAAGCGCACCTGCTCTTAAAGGGAATGTGAGATGTTGCTCTGATTGGTTTATTTCACGTTACGCCCAAACCACACCTATGAATAATGAAGCTACTTCAGACCAACCCATTTTAGATTTGCGTCGGGCACAAGAGTCATTTATCCCGCCGGTATAATAGCAACAGCGCCCAAGACCCGCCCACAAAGTTACTTGCATTTTGCGCTTGATACTTGCGTTTCAGATCGTTAAAATAGGGCCCATAGTCTGGAATGCCAGTGTGTTGTTAGGCTCACCTTTTAAAGCAAAGATGGGCCATTAGGCCTAATAATTAAAAAGTTTGTGTGTTTATGAGTTCAGTCTTGAAAGGAGGCCAGTTGTAAGGCCCATTTGTTAAAATAAAATAATAAGAATACATAGTAGTGCATCAACATAAAATGTTGATATAGTTGATTGTGAAACAATAAACATGATCTTGACTTTGATCTACATGCAACAGTAGCCAATGGTTTACTTTTACTCGTAGCCTTGAGTCTTGTTGCCCAGGGCACAGGAAATTGTTAATCTGGCCCTGATCAGGGGTCTCCCTTCAAGAGGTATGCAATGCTGCTGGTTGGGCCTCCCCACACACTTTTATAAGATACTACAGCCTGGATCTGCCCTCCACGCCAGGTTCCGAAGTTCTTACTGCCTGAGTTGTGCCATACATGCTTCACACCAGGGCAGGCACTAGTCAGTGTGGCGCAGTGGGTATTTTGTTCCCTAAAGTGTCGTCTTTCCTCGAAAGGGAATGGCTCGGGTTACGACTGTAGCCCTCATTCCCATGTCCCTTTGCCACACCTCCTGAGTGCCTGAGAACGACTTGCTTCGACCTATCAGAAGCTTACTCTGTTATGAGCCGGCGTCTCTTTATAGCTTCACGTGACGTCATGACGCAACACCAATCAAGATTGGACTAGTTCCATACATGCTTCAGACGCTATCACGCTGGAGTAGTTCCCCCAAAACTGTCGTTTTTTGACGCAGTGTTTCGTTTTTCTCTCTCGAATATTACACCCACACAATTTTTTTACTACACACACCCAAACCATATTCTGACATCCATAACAACACACCCACACAATTATAACTGCATAATTTATCCAATTGGTTCTATAATATGCAGAAGCAGAAAACAGGAATTGAGTGAGTATTTGTTTTATAGGCCAAACCTGAGAAAATGGCACCATCTGATGAAAAAATAGTAACAATTTAATTTTGAAGCCTTGCCCACAAAATGAAAGCCTATTAACAAAGAGTGCATCATTTTATAGTTAAATGGCCATGGGATTAAAAATAGCCGTTTAAGGGGTTTCAATGAGGATTTTTTGTTTGTTTGTTTGTTTGTTTGTTTTGAAGGTCCTGTGTAACTATTTTGTATTACTAGTGTAAAATAGATTTTTTAAAGGAAGTGGGTGTGAAATAGTCAAATTCCAAAAAAAATATACACTTGTGCCAACATTTATGCAGGTGGCATTAAAAAAAAAAAAAAAAAAAAAAAAAAATATATATATATATATATATATATATATATATATATATATATATATATATATATATACAGGTATATATATATATATATATATCCATAATGACACAGAAGGATTAAGTATTACATCATTGCCTGAAAGCTCTCAAGAGATGAATCAGAAGATATATTTATTTGGATGGAGATTGCCAGTAATCTGCGAAGCATGAGAGAATAAGGACAAAAATGTACAGAGGAGTAATTTAATTCAAAGCAGCTCACAATGGCACAGTCATTGTCTTAGTTTTCTCTGGCTCTAAAACTATACAAATCTGTGATTCAAATATTATGCATTACATGAAGGTATTTATAGTTGTAGTTAAAATATCCTGTTACAGGTTTGAAATGACAATTTTGTAAATTCTCTAGATTTTGCTAATGTCTAATGTCTTGTAATTTTTATTTCCAGTTTGTGCAAAACACCAAACTCAAAGCTGCCATGAGCTCTGTAAATGCAAGTTTTTCACAGAATATCTCCATTGTTCATCCTGAATACTTTTTCATCATTGGACTAACAGGTATACCTTATAGTGGTTATTACTATATATTCTTATTTATAACATATTTTATAACTGTAATTGGCAACTCTATAGTCCTTCTTATTTTAGCTCTTCATCGGAGCCTGCACAGTCCAAAGTACATTGGTGTGTTTAACTTGGCCTTGGCTGATATTGGTGAAACTAATGCACTGATTCCTAACATGATGAAGAATTTTCTGCTCGACTCACAGTACATCTCCTTCAATGCTTGTTTGGCAAACATATTTTTTGTTCACTTCTTTAGTACTATGCAGAGTTATACTCTAGTTGTTCTGGCATATGATCGCTTCATTGCAATTTGCTTGCCATTAAGATATCATGCAATTGTTAACAATACCAGTGTGGTTTTGGTTTTCTCAGCAATTTGGGCATTTAATTCTTCTGTGGTGGCCTTTATGGTGTCTTCGGTCACCCGGCTTTCTTTCTGTGAATCTAATATGATTCAGAGCTACTTTTGTGATCATGGGCCAGTGTATAGGTTGGCATGTAATGACTATAGCATTAATAGGATTATGGCTTTTCTCATCACAACTTTATACCTTGTAGTACCATTGATTATTATAGTCCTGTCATATCTGGGCATTTTTCTTGCTTTAATCAAAATTACAACT
Source organism: Squalius cephalus (assembly GCF_949319135.1). NCBI lineage: Eukaryota > Metazoa > Chordata > Actinopteri > Cypriniformes > Leuciscidae > Squalius > Squalius cephalus. The sequence goes on along the minus strand of NC_137132.1, from coordinate 21,292,077 downwards.
TGGCAAGGACGTTTAAAAGCGTTGAAGACCTGTGTTTCTCATTTGTTGTTAGTAGGGGTTTATTTCCTCCCCATAAGCTGCTCATACATTGCTGCATGGTTGGTTTCTCTCACGCCCAATGCAAGGATCATCAGTACGTCTCTGGCATATGCTGTTCCAGCAATGTTAAATCCCATAATTTATGTATTAAACACAGCTGAAATCAAAGACATAATCCGGAAAGTGGTTAAAAACAGATCTGAACCAATTAGAGAGAACATTTAAAACGACTGAAATGTCTGTTTGTTTTTAATTGCTTTTAAAAATGAAAAATATATATATATATATTTAAAAATAATTAGCCATATGAAGACTGCATGCTGAAGCCTCACAGAGGTGAACAATATCTTTCCAGAAACACATACTTTGAAAAATTTAAACCGAGAAAAAGAGTAACCGAGATAAGTAATATTTTCTTTATATTCCATTACAAACTCAAGTTGTTTAAAATTCTGAAAGAAATATTTGTATATATATGAATAAAAATACATGTAACAGTAATGCAATCTAATATACTTCCTAATCTAATTATTTATTAATCCATCTGATTTCAAGTGTACGGCTTGTGTTGCTTATCACAAGACAAATCTAACAGGGAAAAAATATTATTTTATGTTTTGTGAGCTATCGTTACTATGTTGACATATTCATGTTACTTTAAACGCATAATTCATTGTCATCTATAAATGCATTTTTATAGATTTTCTGCAAAATCAACTGATGAGACATGACTAAATAAAATCATATTTCACAATGTATTCCTTTTTGAATTTGTAATACAGTGGTGCATTTCAAAATGAGCATGTTGGTCTGAGATCTGCTGATGAGGCTCTTTTTGATTTTCTCATTTGGTGTTTTTCTGTTTTTGTTTTGTCTGTACAGTAATAAAAAAAAGGAACAAGAACCCAGATAGACACAAATACACATGTGCATGTTTCAGTTTATTGTGTCACCCTTTTGAAGAAACCTCAAAAGGCAATCAAAATTATATTAGGCCTATGGCTTTGATTAAAAAAGGACAATGAAAATGTACTTTTATAATTTGATACTTTTAATACTTGTTTAATTTGCTTTACTCCTGGTATACAAAGGTGTGGGCATGGTTGTGTGCCTGCTGTGTGTGTGCCTCTAGGCTTGTTCGACTTCATACAGGGCTGTGCAGACTGATCGGCTGCTGACTTGAAGCAGTGCATCCTGGTTAGAAATTGTGTCCGACTTGAGACAGCACCGACACCACATGACTGTGACATATGCCATCAAAGTACCGCAAGAGAGATTCAAAAGCAGCCAGCTGATTCATTCTGCGCAGCTTCTCCATAGCGGCTGCACGAGCTCTGATGACAACACTTTTCCACAACTATCAACCCTTATATCATCTTATGTAAGACACTGGCCTTCCTGACTTAAACTTTTCCACGACTGTCCGAATCCACCACATGGCAACGATCATGTGTGTTTCGTGTTTTTTTGAACACCTTCAGTTCCACTAATGTTCACAAATCTGTTTTTTTTTTTATAACAGTAAAAGCTATTTTCATGTAGTCGCAGTGTTATATTGTGTCATTTTTATCAAAATAAAACTGATTTAAAAAAAAAGAACAAAGTATAAAATGGAAACGTATCTGAAACGTCTGTGTATCTGACAAATATTGCATTTATTTCACTTCAGCTGTGGTAAAGTATAGAGGCAACTGGCTAATAGAGGGTGCTAGGGCCATCAACATCAAAGCACAATAGGCTACACATAACTAAGGGTAGAAAGTAATTGTGGCGAGCAGGACAAGGCTGAGGGCCGTGGGAGAATGGCGGGAGGCCAGTGGCGTGATTGATAATGAGCAACATCTGTGAGACGCACCGGTCTCATATCTCTCACCGCCTCCTTCTTCCCACAATAACGAACTTTGTTACAGTAAAATACAGAGGTCACTTACAAAGTTAGGTTAAATATACAAACAAAGAGGGATTCAAACAAATAACATATTCATAACATGGTAAAATGTACAGACTGTGAGCTGAAGTTTGTTTTTTAAGAGGTTTTTGAAGGAGAGAAGGGTGGATGCTTGACGGGTGTCTTGAGGAAGAGCATTCCATAACCTGGGAGCCACAACGCTAAAAGAACTTACCAGACTATAGAAACTGACTTAATGGCACATCCCCATCTAGGATATCTCTCGCAGATTGGTTACAAATGTGAAGTAATATCTTTCGTACCATTGCACGTGGTCGCATCTCGCATGTCAGCGCTATCTATAGTCACATGATAATGACGTTGTGTTACGACCAAGAAGGAGGAGGCATTTCAAAATACATGAAGCAGAAGAAATATGGCGTTGAGAAATTTTGTGAACAATTGCAAATGAGTTTTTCAGGAATGCGCTCACTTGTGTCTATCAGACAATGTGGAAGAGGATACAATTCAGTCCATAAAAGTCGTACGAATTAGATCATTTCATCTATAAAGCGGGTGTGTAGAAAATGTCCTCGTCCTCACATAATGGCAATAATTCACATAATGCATCTCATTACCTATACTCCATTTATATCAGATCAAATGTACATGATTATCTTTGCTTAAAGGAATAGTTCACCCAAAAATTAAAATTAGCCCATGATTTACTCACCCTCAAGTCATCCTAGGCAGTGTTGGGCAGTAGCGTCACTCTTCTACTTTAATTACATTTCTCAGCAGCATGGTGGTAGCGTCGCTGTTTACTGAATAAAATAGCTTTTCAGTAGCAAAGCTGCTTTGTCATCAAAACTACTTTTGATGAAGTAGTGCGGTACCATCCACACAAGCTACATTTTCCCAAGCATTTCTAAAGCTCAAGCTCAAATCGGAAATACAACTGCTAAGTATCACTGATGCTGGATCAGTAATAGTCTAGCAGGAGAAATAGGTTCCCATGTACCCGTTTGGCATTTGTAGCCTGTTTTTTTGGGACCCTAATGGTGTCTAGTTAAGAATTTTGTATGTTTCCGAGGTCACCTAATGTCCCATGGGGTTCGTTTGGCGGCCATCTTGAAATTATGTTGAAATTATTGAGTTAAGAATGATGCAGTAAGGGGAGAGTGCCTTTTTCTTTTGATACTACTTTTTGTCCCTGTTTTTGTACAGCAAGGGAGTTGAGGGAAGTTTGTTTATTTTTTCTTTCTTTTAGGTTAGTTAGAACTACTCTCAAAATTAATTAGTGGGGTGTTTTGTTTGTTATTTTAGGCCTTGCTCTCCCCTGAGCCTGTGCTCCCCTTTACCTTATGTTATGCTTTTTTTATTAATTAATAAGTATTATTCTAATTAGTAATAATTAGAATTAAAACGAAGTGGAGAAAAAAAAACGTTTCCAAAGTCTTTCAAGTAACATTTCATGATACAATCAATGTCACACATTTCTGTAAAATAGAGTTCAAAGGTACAGCACGCACATCCAAAACAATAAAACTGGGTGCTGGGCAGACAAGTAGTTGCAAGGGTAAACAATGAGTCCGCACACCAGAAAATGCTCCTTAGCAATTTTAATGGTTGCTCACCACGTGTAACGTTTCGGGCCCAAGCCCTTCATCAGACATGAAACAAGTGGGGAGACACACCTCCATATATACAGCCATGCATGATCACATGATCACATACATCCATGATTAATCACAGGACCAATCAAGTGAAAATGCAATTACATCAGGAAAACAGATAAAAAAATATATATACCAACATTTGTAATACAAAAATATATTATTAGAAATATATTAAGTGGCTAAGAGAAGGCCTGCAGTGCTTAAAGCATAGCCTAGAAAGTTTTTAAGTTTTTAAAAAATGAGTATTGGACAATACAGTTAACTCTACACTCAGAAGTTCTGGATCTGATGTTGCTGAGACAATCAGTTTGCGATATATTTTCAAAGCGATTACGTGCTTGGGTAATCCATTCATGTTTGTATTGTCTCTGTTGAAAACGTTTTTCTAAATCAGCTGCCTGGGCTTGGAAATCACTATCAGAACTACAGATCCGGCAAATGCGACTGAACTGAAACAAAGGCAGACTCCTCTTGAGTGGAATAGGGTGAAAAGATTGTCCATGAAGAATAGAATTTATGTCAGTGCTTTTTCGGTACACGTTGTATCCCAGTCTATTCAAGTCTCTGTAAACAAGGATGTCTAAAAAGTTCATCCTGTGCTTGTCATATTCCATTGTGAATTTCAAATGGCAACTGTTAGCGTTAATAAACTCATGGAACTGTTTTAACTGAGTCTCAGAACCAGTCCAAATGAAAAAAATATCATCTATATACCTCCTCCAGTTGGAAATTGAGGGTAGGTGTGGGTTGCATACAGTAGTTGATTCAGGATGATTTCCTTTTCAAGGAGTCCGCAGTATAGGGATGCAAAACTAGGGGCCATTTTAGCTCCCATGCTCGTGCCTGACACCTGGAGGAAAAAGTCAGAGCCAGAAAGTCAAAGCCACATTTCTGTAAAATTTCACAGCCGCATAAATGGTCTTTTACTGTCATCTAGTGGTAAATTCAAAATGGTGTATGTTGTTTGTTTCTGTGTAAAATCCTAAGATCAAAAGCTTGACAAATTAATTTAAATAATATAAGGTTTTCCTCTATAAATTTTAAATCTAAGTGTCCATTCAGACACAAGCATTTGTGTAACTGTTCATTTAATATTCTTTTGTCTAGTCAAGTCATCTTCATTTATATAGCGCTTTTAACAATGTAGATTGTTCCAAAGCGGCTTTACAGTGATAATAGGAAATTAAAGTAACAGAGATTGTTTTGGCTTTATAGCAGCTCTAGAATAATGTTATTGTCCAGCTAAAGTTAGTTTTGATTGATTCACTTCCGTCGCAATAATCATTAGTTATTAACTTAGGGGCCGCTAATACGACACTGTTTTAACAGAAAACTCTTAAGTTCTTTCTGCGTAAACTTCAAAAATGCGAACCTGTGCAAACCAACTAATTCCATGCTTCCTAATGATATCTCCCAAGGGTAGCATGTACAGAGTGAAAAGCAACGGTCCTAGTACTGAGCCTTGTGATACGCCATACTGAACTTGTGATCGATGAGACATCTCTTCATTTACTGCTACAAACTGATAACGGTCAGATAAGTATGATTTAAACCATGCTAATGCAATTCCACTAATGCCAACATCATTTTCGAGTCTATTTAAAAGAATGTTGTGGTCAATAGTATCAAATGCAGCACTAAGATCAAGTAACACTAATAGCGAGATACAACCATGATCGGATGAGAGCAAATCATTTGTAACTCTAATGAGAGCAGTCTCAGTACTATGGTACGGTCTACTGTAAATGCTGACTGAAAATCCTTGCAGATATCATTTCTTTCTAAAAAGGAACATAGTTGTGAGGATACCGCCTTTTCTAGTATCTTTGACAGAAAAGGTAGATTCGAGATCGGCCTGTAATTGACTAAATCTGTACGATCAAGTTGCGTTTTTTAAAAAAGCGGTTTAATCACGTATCCTAATGACAAAGATGAATTAATGATATAAAAAAGAGGATATATGACCTCTGGAAGCATCTCTTTTAGTAGCTTAGGGTCTAACATACATGTTGTCGATTTAGATGATTTAACGAGTTTAGAGAATTCTTCCTCTCCTATAGCAAAGAATGAATCAATTTTTTTCTTAGGGAGACTAAAATGCACTCCCTGATGCGATACTGTAGTAGACGGTTGCATAGTTATAATTTTCTCCCTGATATTTTCAATCTAATAAGTGAAGAAGTTCATAAAGTCATTACTGTTGTGCTGCTTGGAAACTTCTGGGCTTGAAGCTTTATTTTTCGTTAGATTAGCCACTGTTTCAAATAAATACCTAGGGTTTTGTTTATTTTCTTCTAATAGGGTTGAAAAATAAGCAGATCTAGCAGCTTTTAAGGCCTCTCTGTATGCAATCGAGCTCTCCTTCCATGAAATGTGAAATACCTCTAGTTTTGTTTTCTTCCAGTTGTGCTCCATTTTTCTGGCTGCTCTCTTAAGGGCCTGGGTGTGCTCGTTGTACCACGGCGTTGGAATGTTTTCTAGTGATGTTACGTATGACACTGAAGCTTCTATGCGCGTATCACACAAGCGACACAATTTCTAGTGAAGCCCCGTATCGGGGTGTGTATTGGTTTACTAGAGTCACGTGATCGAAAAATAATAAAAAATAATTCAAAATAATTAAAAACTTTATCACCTTTCTGTCATTCCTACAGTTACATAAGCACTATCAGTAACAAGTGTCTTAAGCACATTTAATAACAGATGATCCTATCAGACAATGTCCTTATTCATTATGTGTGTGTGTGTGTGTGTGTGTGTGTGTGTGTGTGTGTGTGTGTGTGTGGAGAGAGAGAGAGAGAGAGAGAGAGAGTGAGAGAGAGAGAGAGAGAGAGAGAGAGAAGGCCTACATTAAATCTTATTGAATCATATAAGCTTATATTTTATTGTCACACTTTAATGGGAAAATTAATTTATTTAATGAACAAATCAAACACAAACGTGTAAGGCTTTTATTTGTTCACATAACATTGAAACTATGGAGTGTGTTGTGGTTGCTTCATCTGCCAGAGCTTCTAACACAGGCTTCTGGCTGCTTTATTTTAAATAAGCACCAGATGGCGCTGTTCTCGACACTCTCGAAGCTTTGAATCTTTTCCCGGAACAGTCAGGGGAAAGCCCCAGTAATTCATGAGGCTTCATTTCCCCATCCCTACTGTTTTCTTTAATCGCAAAGGAGCAACTGTGTCTAAAGTGTGTAAAGTGACTCTTCTCTTGTTCGTCCATCAAAGTTGATGATGACCATGGCACGTTTGTCATTTTGTTGGGTTTTGATGAGTGCGCAGATGGCTGAAGAGGCCAATCCAAGCCCGGAATTCCCTGTGGCACACTGGACAGGTCAGGGAGGATGTAGAGCTCTGAGGTGCAGCCACATGTCCTTCCTTGGTAGATTTGCACTGCTGCCTCTTCAAGATAGCACAGGAGCTTCTCACAGCGGACTGCACCGTCCTGGACTTTTCTTCTCCAGGCAGGTCGGTCCTGTGCTAGGGATTCCCAGCTTTTCAGGTCGAGTCCAAAGCTCTTCAAGGAAGCTTTGAGGGTGTCCTTGTAGCGCTTTTTGGGGCCACCTTGTGCTCGCTTGCCATTTTTCAGCTCGCCAAAGAAGACTTGTTTTGGAAGTCTCACGCAGGGCATTCTGATCACGTGGCCAGTCCATCTGAGCTGTTCCTTCTCAAGCATGGTGTAGATGCTGGGGATATTTGCCTTGCTGAGGACTTCCGTGTCAGGGATTCTGTCTTGCCACTTGATCCACAGCAGTTTCCTCAGACAGCTCAAGTGGATATGATTAAATTTTTTGGCATGGCGCTGGTAGACTGTCCAGGCTTCGCACCCATACAGAAGAGTTGGTAAGACAACAGCCCGGTAGACCTTCAGTTTTGGCTCCTGCTTGATGCCAGTCCTTTCCCATACCGAGTCACTTAGACGTCCAAAGGCTGCGCTGGCCTTGACAATCCTGATGTTAACTTCATCATCTATGTGCACAGCACGAGACAGTGTACTACCAAGGTAAATAAACTTGTCAGCGGCTGAAAGCTTTTTCCCATTCACAAAGATGGTTGGCTCAGTGTAGGGTTTCCCAGGAGCAGGTTGGTATAGGACTTCAGTCTTCTTTGTGCTGATTGTTAGGCCGAAGTTGTTGCAAGCTGAGGAGAGGTGGTCCATACTGTCCTGTAGATCTTTATTTGAGCCAGCAGCCAGAGCACAGTCATCAGCAAACAAAAGTTCTCGAACAGTGACTTCCTCCACTCTAGTTTTGGCTTGCATCCTCCGCAGATTGAATAGCCCACCGTCAAAACGGTAAATGAAGTTAATCCCAGTGTTGTAATTCTGGAATGAGTCTTGTAGCATGGCAGAAAACGTTGGCGCTAAAACGCAGCCTTGCTTCACCCCGTTTGTGATTTGGAACGGATCAGAGAGTTCTTGCTGTTCTCTGACGCTGGCCATCATGCCATCATGGAGATTGCGCACAATGCCAATGAACTTGTCTGGACACCCATACTTGGCCATGATTTTCCATAGGCCCTCCCGGCTGACTGTGTCGAATGCTTTTGTTAGATCAATGAAAGCCATATATAGATCAACATTTTGTTCTTGGCATTTCTCCTGTAACTGCCGAGCAGTAAATACCATGTCAGTGGTTCCGCGATCTTTTCTGAAACCACACTGACTCTCAGGTAGCAGACCCTGGTCTAGATGGACAATTAGGCGGTTCAGAAGAATTCTTGCCAAGATTTTGCCAGTGACTGATAGTATGGAGATGCCTCTATGGTTGTCGCAGTCCTGCCGATTGCCTTTCCTTTTATATAGATTGATTATAGTAGTATCCTTGAACTCCTTGGGAACGGCTTCTAATTTCCACATAACCTGGAAGAGGTCGGTCAGTTTCTCGACTAAGCGAGGCCCTCCAGCCTTGTAGATTTCTGCTGGAATGGCATCGGACCCTGGAGCTTTGCCTGATGAGAGAAGTGTTATGGCTTTGCTGGTTTCCTCAGTGGATGGTAGAATAGCCAAGGACTGGTTTATTTCAACTTAAGGCAATCTCGCAATTGCCTCCTCATTTATGCATGATGGCCGATTAAGGACCGCGCTGTAGTGTTCGACCCACCTTTCAAGTATTTTGTCCTTCTCCGTAAGGAGTGTTGTTCCATCTAAGTTCAGGAGAGATGAAGTTCCTGAGTGTTGCGGACCATAGGCCTGCTTGAGTGCATAATAGAGGCACTTGGTGTTATTACTGTCAGCGTAGAATTGAATCTCCTCAGCTTTTGCGCACATCCAGGCGTCTTGCATGACTCTGAGTCTCTGCTGAACAATCCTGCGAATGTTGAGGAAGGCAATTTTCTTTACACTTGAGCTGCTGTCATTCAGATATGCTTTATGCAGGCGATGTTTTTCGTCAAGGAGTGCTCGGATTTCTGCATCGTTCTCATCGAACCAATCTTGATGTGTACGTAATGGAACACCAAGTGATTCAAGAGCTGTAGAATGCAGCACGGTCTTGAGAGCAGTCCAGTCTGCCTCAGCGTCTGTATGCTCGAAGCTTAGAGACTCCAGGTGATGGTCTAAAGCCTCAACAAAGGCCAGTCTGGTGTGTTCCTGTTGTAGGGGAGTGATGTTAAGACGCTTGACACGTCTTTGTCCTTGTGGGCGTCTGCTAGGCTTAATCCGGATGTTAAGTTTGGAGATAATGAGACGATGGTCAGTCCAACATTCAGCACCACACATTGCCTTGGTCACCCTGACATCGTGCCGGTCGCTCCTCCTCACGATGACGTAGTCAATCAAGTGCCAGTGGTGTGAACGAGGATGCATCCATGAAGTTTTCTTATGCTTTGGTAGTTGGAATATCGTGTTGGTGATGAGCAGGTCAAATTCAGAGCATGTTTGCAGCAGTAGAAGACCGTTGCTGTTACATTTTTCCAATACCATGTGCACCTATGACTCCATTCCATGATTGATGGTCACTTCCAACTCTGGCCGCCTTTTTACCAAATAGCTGTAAGGTCATTAAACGGTCGTTTATCCCCTTGGGTTGGCTTGCCAGTTGGTTGACCAGGTGATTTTTTACTGCAAAACCAACACCAGCATCACGTCTCTCCTCCTGGCCGCGTCCGCTCCAGAAGAATGTGTAACCTGCACCCACTTCAGTCACTTGTCCAGTATCGGCCAGTTGGGTCTCACAAAGGGCAGCAACATCCACATTATTTCTGGCTATATCTGGATGTCCTATCAGACATCAAAAATCAAAAAGTGATCCACTGAAGGCAAGTTGAGAGAACCCAAGTGCAGTTTATTGTAAACATGAAACAAAAACCATGGCATGAACTTACTCAACAGCAGAACTACAGAAAACAATACTTGACAAAGACACATGGCAACCATGAGGGCTTAAATACACACAAGACTAATGACTAGACAAGGGACACCTGTGAACAATGAAACAATGAACCAATGACAACATGACACATCAGACAAGGGAACACATGGCAGGATCACAAGACTTACAAGGGATCACATGACAGACAAGGAAACAAACCCAACAACAAAATTGTGACAATAAAGTGCTAGAAAAGAGAGAGTTAAAAGTTTCTGTCGCAATATTGACTTCTTCTAAGCTATCTGGGATGCTGAGATGATGAAACTGATCAGGAAGATTATTAACCCCCTGAGGTCGGCTATCGCGCCGGCGCGATAGGCTCGTTTTTTTTCGTATGAGTGCAAAAAAATAATAATAAAAAAATATTAATTTTTATCTTATATGCTTGTGTTATACATCAATCGATCCTGTTTAGTGTGTATTTTTTTTGTGTATGCTCATAATAAAAACAAAGTGTTGTGCTTTTCGCCAAATAAAGAAAAATAAACATGATGCGAGTTCTGCCTACTCTCCGTCAGTGAAGTCAATTCTGAAACGCGTCCGAAAATGAACTGTAACTCAGCGAATACTCAGTCAAACAGGCATACAGTCACACAGGCATGAAGCTTGAATTATCTTCTTTCAAATGAAGTAATTTTTATAAAAAAAAAATATTCACAGTTTATATAATATGTATGTAAAGAGAGAGATGTCAGTCGTTCTCATCTCAGCTAATTAAGTTTTAATGTGACTCCGCCTACGGAGACCGCGCTATTCAAACGCAAATGTGAGGCGATCCATACAAACCTGTGAAACGCCCACATCCGCTGGATAAGGCCGGTGAAACACTGGATGCGTGGCGTAAGCGTCTCAGCTGCGTGGCGTGTCCGTTTTTATTTCGGCTCCCATCCATGTTAACAGTTTAGAGTTTGCATACTGCTTGTGAGACGCGCGTCTCAGGCGCGGCACGAGCCGCGTGGAAAACGCGTGCATTCTAGAAATAGAACCGACGCCTATTTTTCACGCGACACGCAAGCGTCTTGGAAGCGTTTCCATGCAAAATTGAATAGGAAAATCTGTTTATTTGTCATTTTGACACGAATACATATTAATAAATGTCCTTTTGATGTTTAAAAGTGTCTAGGTTTTGACATAAATGCAAATATAAATGTAATTTTACAAAATATGATCGATTTTCAAATACTGCTGTATTGAATGAACAGCTTTTAGCAAACTCTATTGCTATACTGAGATGAGGAATATATACTGTATGTGTTTTGTCAAAAATAAAGTCATCAACTAACTAATGAATCCTTTACTTTGAAATACATATGATAAAATGTATACTTTAGTTTTGAAAGACGTTGACTAGTTTTGAAAAGATTATAAAGTATGTATGTGCATGCATATATATATGTGTGTGTGTATATATGAAGAGTTTAGATGCAAAAGCCTCTAAATGCCATCTGAAATTTTCTCCTAGAATGATCATTTTTATGAAGCTTGTATATTTAAGTTAGCTATAGGTGACACGTCACCTGAATGAATGGCTCATTAAGTATGCAGGGACGTAGTCTCACCAGGTGTGAACTACTACATATGCATGATGCTGTTGGAGCGTTTACGCCCCATCCGCATATTGGCTTTCCAAACTAAAAGTGTTTCACAAAACTAAAATCAATGTATCGTTTTTTTGTGGATGATTAGGCAGGATGATTTTCATATCATTTTGAAGAAAAAACACTAGGCGATGAAATCCATTAGTCAAAAGTCTTATTGCCACATATTTAGTATGTGTTTTGTGGCCTTATTTCAGAAACTTTAGTTTTTAGTTTTTTCAATAACCACGCATAAACATTATTCTCTCAAAAATGCAGACATGTACATTCTTGTTGCTCACATATTATGGTAGCCCTGTTTGTGCTAAATAGTGTGTAATTTTTTTTTGCCATTAATATGTTTATAAGCAACTGAAAAAAGCACAAATGTCAGGGCATGTCAGAACATCTCAAGGACCCCAAAAACACCCCAGACCCCAGAGGGTTAATAAAGCGATCTTTAGTGGCAGAAGTGATAGGTCTAACATATTTGTAACACGGAGTCGGCTTTGCAGCCTTGGCTAAATTAAGTTTACACGAGACTGGATAATGATCTGAGAAGTCATCGCTCTGCTGCAGAATTTCAACGGCATCAACGTTGATTCCATGTGATAATATTAGATCTAGAGTATGATTATGACAATGAGTAGATCCTGACACATGTTGTCTAACTCCAATAGAGTTAAGAATGTCTTTAAATACCAATCCCAATGCATCTTTTTCGTTATCTACATGTATATTAACCCTCTGGGGTCTAGGGTGTTTTTGGGGCCCTTGGGATGTTTTGACATGCCCTGACATTTGTGCTTTTTATCAGTTATTTATAAACATGATAATGGCAAAGGTGTAAATTCACTCTATATAGCACAAACAGGGCTACCATAATATGTAAGCATTGTGTATGTAGATGTTTGTATTTTTAAGAGAATAATGTTTATGTGTGGTTATTGAAAAAAAATAAAAATGAAAGTTGCTGAAATAAGACCACAAAACTCATACTAAATATGTGTCAATAAGACTTTTGACTAATGGATGTTGTTGCTACGAGTTCTGGCTTCAAAATTATGTGAAAATAGTCTTGCTTTATCGTTCACATAAAACAATACATTGATTTAAATTGGGTAAGACAGGTTTTGCTTGGAAAGCCAATATGCGAGGTGGGCGTGAAGGAGGAGTGGTTTACACCTGAGAATACAATGTCCCACCCACTCTGCATAATGAGCCATTCATTCAGGTGTGACACTGACTGAGCCACAATTTGACCATTGAGGATTTTGCTTACATCTATCTTGTAAATATCTTTTGCTATTTTATTAAAAAGGTTACAATTACAACAATAATTACAATTTCAACAATATTTCAAGTAGAGATGCACCGATTGATCGGCTGGTGACCGGAATTGGCCGATTTTCATGTGATCGGCCGTGACCGGCGATCGGCCGGTCAGTCTGACAAATGCAGATTTTATGCTGGTCAAATGCACTCGGGCGCCGCATGATTAACATCGCGCAACATCAGCATCACACGTGCACACGGAACACACATGTAAAAAACCTTGTGAATTACGTCCGTTCAGACCGTAAGCGCGTATTTTTTTTCGCCGTGCATGTTAATCAATGAGTGCATTCACAACGGGAGCAGGAGCAGCGCGTGAGCGTCAAGCAGGAGCATCGCGAGCAGTGAAGCGCGTATTTCGGCGCCGAGTCTATTTGCTGCACTGCTCACTGCTCACTGCTACACTTTTGATGGACAAAATAAATAGGGTTTCACAAAAAAAGTGCCCAAAATGCACAGAATTTGCGTGTTTTAACAAGAACTGGAGTAGGCTATGTCAGAAAAGAAAACAAAGACTAATATTTATAGAAAATGTACCCATTTAAACTTTTTATTATTCAGTTTGTACAAGTGATTGCAATAGGCCTGTGTGTGTGTGCTTTGAGAAATATCTTTATACTGCAAGGCTATATTTATTTTATTTTTTATTTATATATAATTGTATTGCCATTCCCTGCTTTCATACAGACGTTTAGTTTGCTAAATACATATATAAAAAATTATTGGATATTGAATGTGAAAAGGAAATGGTTCTTCCATAACACTGCACTTTAGATGTGTGTGAATTACCCACACCTGGAGTAAATTATATAGTTCTATTTTATAGCGTTTATCTGTTCAAAACAATATGTATATGCAAATTGTAAAATGTTCTATTACAGAAAAGATATAAAATAAATATTTTTGTGTGCTGTAAAGTGGTTAGAAAAAATGAAATCGAAATCGGCTAAAATCGGTATCGGCTGGTCAAACTTAATGAAAAATCGGAAATCAGAATCAACCAAGAAAATTGTAATCGGTGCATCTCTAATTTCAAGTGTACTCTTTCTTTGTAAAAAAATGATTATAGGCCTACATTTTATTATGTATTCATTAGTTTGAATATAGCCAACATTGGAATAGCTAACATCTTAGTTGATGACTTTATTTTTGACAAAAATAGGTTATATATATATATATATATATATATATATATATATATATATATATATATATATATATATAACATATGAGCAGAAATTGCTAAACAAAAGCTTATTTGATGTGGCAGTATATTCTACAGTAAAAACTGTACCCAAATCTAGTCAACAAAATGTTGTCTTTCATATTTCGCCTGACTGTAACGTTGTTTTTATGAAATATTAGGGCATATAAATGTTAATTTGCAGTTTAATACGTTGCTTATACAAATAGCCTACATTTTATTTCAACATATTTCAGTCGATTTTTAGTCATCTCAGTATAGCAATACAGTTTGCTAAAACATCATCATTCATTCACACAGAAACGCGAGTGTGCGAGCTGTGGTCAGTGTTGGGAAGGATACTTTCAAAATGTATTCCGTTACAGAATACAGAATACATGCCCAAAAATGTAATTTGTAACGTTTTCCATTACGTTACTCAATCTGAGTAATGTATTCTGAATACTTGGATTACTTCCACATTGAATTGCATTTTATATGTGTTGGCCATCAAATCCTGCTTAATAAACAGGCCTATTCTTGTGGGGTGGGGGTGCGGTGATGCGGTGGTGACGCGTATGCCAATAAAGCACCTAAAAGCTGTCACAAAGAACCGGCAAAAGTAATAATCATGAATATGTCAAATATAGAAAGGAGAAATTGTAATTGTATATTAATAAACAAGTGTTTTCTTTGTCAGTGTCGGCCGCGATCTTTACCCCGGTCTTAAAGTAAAAAGATGACTGTGAAAAAAAGCAGTATTTAATTAAATACATTTATGATGGTATTGCTACATTTTATTTAATTAAATGCATTTATGGTGAAATTACTACATTTTCAGCTCAATCTGTGTTCATTTTGACCACGAAACATGCGCTGTCACTTTAATTCAGCGTTTGCGGCACAGCAGAAATAGACTCGGTGCGGAAACGATCTCTGCACTGCTGTATAAGTGTGAAAGCTCTAATCTGTTAACATGGGTACGGAGAAAAAGAAAGAAAAAAAAAAAAAAAAAAAACGCACTGCAAACCGCGCTGGCGCCTCCGTGTCCTGATTATCTTTTGTCTGCTATATTTACTTCTTATTTAATCCAGGCAATTGGTTGATGAAACATTGATTAAAATTAAGATACAATTAATACAAAACGAAATTCACTTTAAAGAAAGGCTTTGTGCTTTTTGTTTGAGGTCTCTGTGAAAGTTTTAAAGCAGTCTTTTAGTGCTGCGTTCAGAGCGCTCACGTCCGTAACGGAGAACTGTCATGACCGTAACATTGTTTTTTTTTTTCTCATAAATGCGAATACGAAAAATAAAATAAAATTAATATTTGATGTTCTTTGGAGAGCCAACCCTTCTTCATCCACTGAGTAGTATTACTTTTGGTTTGCGCAGTGTAGCCTATATTCACAGAATAACAAAATATATTTTGCCACCTAAAAGTTAAAGATTTTTTGTGTCACGCATGTTTATTTCCCTCATATTCAATTTAAAACGCATGTAGACCGATATTTTTCTAACAGTCTGGACTCCTTTATTAACAGACGTTTCACTATTGGTATTAATGCATTTTCTGAGAATTTATATTTCAAGTTTTGACTGCACGTATTTGAAAAAAAAAAAAACGTAGGCCTACTTTAAGATGCTTCTTCAGATTTGAGGTGGAGTCTTTGGACGCTGAAAGGAGGTTGGTTGCTGGCAAGCAGATATATTTCGTTCTCCCTTCTCTTTCTTTAATGTGAAATGCTGTTTGAATTTCCAAGATATAATGCATTCTTGCCCTGCTCTGTTGTTCCAGCTCCATCTACCTCTAGCTCCCGCTGTTCCTCTTCCGACTCCATTAATGGATTGTGACTGGTCACGCAAACCGCGCATTTTTTTTCGTTTTCATATTGGGGCTTCTGGGAAATGCATGGAGTTGCCTTAATTTATTTAGAGAGTGAATAAACTCGTGAAACAGAGAAGTATCGCCATGTAATCCATTGATTTCAACAATGTAACTGTATTCTAAATACCAACTATTTAAATTGTAATTGTAACGGAATACAGTTACTCATAATTTGTATTCTGAATACGTAACGCCGGTACATGTATTCCGTTACTCCCCAACACTGGCTGTGGTAAACAGCGCGCATCTCTGCCGTTCATTCATTCACACAGAAACGCGAATCACTTGAGAAGGGTAAAAACTTACTACAGTATTCCTTAGCTCAGTCGGATCCTTGCTCCTCGAAATACCCGCACTTCTGAGGTACATTTTCCATTATTATTATTCCTCACAGCGCTGCAAGACGGTGTAAACAAGTAGGCTACAATGATCTGATTAATCTTGTGTTTTCTCGAGCTGATATGGGGGCGTTCACAGTTTGCGTGGATTGCCTCAGTCATTTGCGTTTGAATAGCGCGCGCTCTCCGTGGGCGGAGTCACATTACAAGTAATTAGATGAGATGAGAACGACTGACATCTCGCTCTTTTCTTACAGATTACATGAACTGAGAATATTTGTTTTTTATATAAATTACTTCATTTAAAAGAAGAGAATTCAAGCTTCATGCCTGTGTGTCTGTATGCCTGATTGACTGAGTATTCGCTGAGTTATTGTTCATTTTCTGACGCGTTTCAGAATGGACTACACTGACAGAGAGAAGGCAGAACTCGCTTCGTGTTTATTTTTCTTTATTTGGCAAAAAGCACAACACTTTGTTTTTATTGTGAGTATACACAAAAATAATACACATTTAACAGAATCGATTGATGTATGAAACTTGTTTGTAAAATCAAAGTCAAAAGAGTATTTCGGGTCTCAATTCAACTGATAAGGAAAAAAGCGAGCAGATCACGTCGGCGTGATTGCCGACCTCAGAGGGTTAACCCTCTGAGGTCTGAGCTGTTTTCTGGGCCCTGGAGGTGTTCTGACATGCTCTGACATTTCTGGTTATTTCTGTTACTTGTGACATTTTCATGGCTAAAGTCTAATTACACTGTATTCAGCACAAACCCTGCTACAATAATATATCAACAGCATGTATGTAAAAGTTTGTAGTTTTGAGATAATGACATTTATGCGTGGTTTGTGAAAATACAAAAAAAAATTCTCACTGAAATAAGGCCATGAAACCCCTACTGATTATTTCTTCACAAGACTTTTGAAAGTTGTATGACGTAGCCTAGAATATTTGCTGCAAAACTATGTGAAAATCACCCTGACTGCTCATTCAGAGAAGACAATATATTGATTTAAAAATTTTACGACGTGTTTTGTGTGAATAAGCCTTATGCGAAGGGGCGGATAACCTCATTAATATGTAAGGCTTTTCTCACCTGAGAAAGACAAAGAACCTCCCTAATGGCCCTATTAGGAGCTTATCAGGGCCCATCATTCTGAGCAACCTTGCACAATACTGTAAATGAGGAGATTTAAAAAAGAATGGCTTTTAAATTGTTTGGATTTATTTACACAACATAATCCAAATAGACACAACAAATGGCAAAAAAGCACTTATTGAAAGACAGAGACCTTTGTGCCATTCCTAAAAACATTGTACATACCTTCAATTTCCAAGGTGTTTGATTTTCACTTTACCATGTTCATGTTCCAGAGACTCATGTGAATGTTGAAGTCGGCAGGACTCATCTGGGCCCTGAAAAAAAAGTGAACATACTGATATCAAGAGAAAGGTCTGCACGATTTTGGAAATAAATATTAGATTTTTCTGGTTAAAATTGCTTTTTAAAGTTCACAAAATACACACACACACACACACACACACAAATGTTTCCAACAATATATAGTAAATGAACACCAGGTTTGTTGTGCCTTGTAGGCATAGGCTATGCGCAGTGCTGGGTAAAATAATAATAAAAATATTTCAGTAACAACCAAGCTAGAGAAAAATATATTGATTATCATGTTACTTTGAATGTTTCCATTCGTTATGATGATATAAAATGAGATAATAGTAAAAACATGAAGCCGTTTGAGGTGTTTTGCTTTTCAAATTTTCAAATGATACATTCAAACGCGATCGCGCTGCAAAATCTGATACATTCAAACGCGATCGCGCTCAAATATAAAACATTATGGTTACCATATACATATCTACGTTTGACCAGATAGCCACAAACACAGTAGGCCTAACAGTAAACACGGGTCTAAATATTATAATATTCCCCATATATCTAGCAACAGTTCAACTGCAACGTGACATTTATGCAACAATAACAAACATGTAAGAATTTCTTACCTTAAATCTTTCTTGTCTTCAAATTGCGTTCTTCTTCTTCTGAGGTAGCCTAAATCCAATGTAAGCTCAGGCGCGTCTTTCAAACTCGACGAAAAGTGAAGTGAAGTGTTTTGGTGTTTTGTTTCTGAGGTAACGAGCGCGTTCGCGTTCCATGTGGAGATTTGCATGTGAATATCTTTTGCGCGAGTGGGCGTGGCCAAATTAACTGTAATGAGCAAGCGTTTGAGAAGCTGGACATCTTGTTGGTTTTATACAAATTACTTAAACAGAAAATATTTGTTTTCGTTTTGAACCCGATCATTTAAAAGTACACACTTAAATGTTTATAAAGGTGTATGGCTCATAAATGTGTGACAAGTATTCGCTGAGTTTTGTTTCAGTTTATAGACGTGCTCAAGAAAAAAAAGTTCACCGCGACGGAGAGGCAGAACGCACACCCTGTTTATATTCTTTATTTTACAAAAGCACAATGTTTTGATTTGATTGTAAGTGGACACATACAAAAGTAGAAATATCACAGATTCTTTTTTTATATTTCTTTTTTCTGTATGACCATAAATGACGGAGTAATTTAAGTTTATAGTGCTACAATGTGGAGAAAATCCAGCAAAACGCGCCGGCGCGTTTGCCGACCTCAGAGGGTTAAAATCACCAAGAATTAGGACTTCATCTGCAGCCAGTACTAACTCTGATAGAAAGTCAGCAAATTCTTTGATAAAGTCTGTATGGTGGCCTGTATACAGTAGCCAGCACAAATCTCAAATGTGATTTATCATTTACACTATATATTGTTACATTAAGCACCAACACTTCAAAATAATTACATTTGAAACTAGACTTCTTAGTAATTTAGACAATATTACTATAAATTACAGCAACACCTCCCCCTTTGCCTTTCAGGCGAGGTTCATGTTTATAACCATTATCTTGTGGGGTGGAAACTTGTTCTAATGGAACTCCCACCCGTAGAAACAAAAGGTCTGTCCAAGGGCTGATAGTGCGACAACACCCCAGTGTGATGGCCATGCGGTGTTTGCCACGGAGCAATACTCTTCTTGGGACTCGAGCATGAAGCCTGAAGCGGTCTCATATGCATCAACCAAATCAAAATGCATGCCATATGCTCCAGGAGCCAAAAATATTTGATTGGAACCGCTATCTTGCACTTGAACAAATTCAAGCAGCTCAGCACTGACCAAACACAATCTTCCGAAAGACGTGCTGTCATGGTGACCGAGTCCAACTCCAAATTAGGGCTGGGACGATACACCAATCTCCTGATTTGATACTATCACGATACTTGGGTGCCGATATGATATGTATTGCAATTTTTTTTTTTTAAGAATTGCGATTCTACAAGTATTGCGATTCGATATTGCAATATATTGAACATTTTTTAACACTAGACCATCGGGAAAAGTTAAATAATACAGACTTTACATGATGTATAAGATGAGTCATATTTACAAAAACAAATCATCACATCTTTCTGACTTTTACTTCAGAAGCATCATACAATACTACATTCTCTTGAATAAATTATTCAATAACAAATACATTTTTTAACAGTAATTAAAAAAATGAATTACGCACTGCGCATGCGTCGCGACTGAGCGCGTTGTTTGTATTTGGAGCTCCGTCGAATTGATTCATAATCCTTGATTTTCTTCTTTACACTCATTTACAAACGAACATTTTCTATTTTTACAGCGTGTGAACATATCTTCGATACTATTTTCTATAAAAAACAATCGGATTGCTTTCATATCGCTACTTATATCCAACTTTCCGAACTTCCGCTACTAGCCTTAGCCCGCTAGCATTGCACGCGTGGTCTCGCCTATCAATCGTCTTATTTACACCCGTATCACTGAAAGCTATAATTCGCCATTATAGCACATCGACGCGATCATCCCTGGTCTCATTCACTCCGGCACCGACACAACACCATGGACCCTGGGTGCTTCCACAGCGGAAGACGGGAGCCAGGACCAGAGCAAGGACCTCTCTGCCCCTCCCTGTCTTCGAGATCTCCACCCGGAACCGCTTCTCCCCTCTACGCAAGACGGAACGCGACGCTGTGATCATCGGCAGTTCCATCGTCCGGCATGTCCACGCTACCTCAGGTAAAGGTAAGGTGCGCACTCACTGCTTTCCTGGTGCTCGTGTTCTCGATGTCGCTGTGCAGGTTCCCGGGATCCTAAACGGTGATGAGCGCGTCGGAGCTGTCATGCTGCACACTGGAACGAATGACATCAGGCTGCGGCAGTAAGAGGTTCTGAAGAAGGACTACAGGAGCCTGATCGAGACGGTACGCAGCACATCGCCTGAAACAACGATCATCGTGTCTGGACCGCTTCCCACATACCGACTAGGACATGAAAGGTTCAGTAGATTATTTGCTCTAAATGAATCGCTAATGACATGGTGTAATGAACAGAAACTGCTCTTTGTAAATAATTGGAATCTGTTCTGGGAGCGACCTAGGCTCTTCCGTGGGCCTTCGCCCCAGCAGAATCGGAGCGGCTCTTCTGTCGGACAACATCTCCAAGACGCTACACACCACATGACTAGTAAGTCAAAGTCCAAATCACAGTCTTTGCTGTCCCAACTTAATTGATATAAGTACCAATGTAGAACATTATATATAAACTGTGTCTATTCCTCGTTTAGTGAGGTCAAACATTAAATCTACTGTAGGATCTAGGAAAAATCTAATTGTGATTAAACCAGAAAATCTCAATATTAGTGAACAAAAACAATTTCTAAAGCTAGGTCTTCTAAACATTAGATCGCTCACACCTAAGGCGGTTATTGTAAATGAAATGGTCACAGATAATAGTTTCGATGTACTTTGCCTTACTGAAACCTGGCTTAAGCGGGAGCGCTAAAAGAAAATTAAAAAGAGAAAAGGAATTGAAATTAGTCGACAATTTGAAACATTCCAAAAAAAGCAATTTTTTTTACTTCAAATCAGTGATCTCTGAGAAAAAGCGATGATATGACATTTCACATAGGAGAAAAAGAAAGAGATTTGCTGACGAGAGTTACGACGATGAGGAGGTCGTCTTTACTAATGGCAGTCTAAGATTCAAAGTTGAAACATATTATGTAATTATCGACAAACTTCTTGCCTATCAAAATGGATCGGTGCTTACACAGATGTGCGTGAGCTCTTTGGCGTTTTATTCGACTGGGACGATGATGAGTGTGATGTGCGCGAACGAGCTGCGAGGCTGAGTTCCACTTATCCGACATACCTAGATGTGTCCCTAGCAGACAAACTCATGCAGTTGATTCACTTTGTGTCGAGTGACACTTCCCCTGCTCAGTTGTTGCAAATTCTGTAAATGAATGGCCTTAAGACAACATTCCTGAATGTATATGTTGCACTCAAAATGTTCTTAACACTGCCTGTTTCTAATTGTGAGGGTGAGAGGTCATTTTCTGCTCTAAAACAAGTTAAAAATGTGTTAAAGGGTCATGAAACCCTAAACCAAATTTTCTGAGATTTTAACAGAGGTATGTGTGTTGAACACCACATACAAATGCAAATGACACATTTCTGAGTGCTTTATTAAACAGAAATTTCATGTTTAATCCCATGCAACAAGAGATTAACACGTTTGCCAAATTGCTTTATGTTACACTTACTCTCGCATCAGCTGTTGTGTAAACAGTAGGGGTGTAACTGTTCACAAAATTCACGGTTCGATATGATACACTTGTGTCATGGTTCGGTTTGGTACATTTTTGATACAGCAAAAAGAAAGAAATACCAGAGAAATTTCCTGGATTTAAATTCTTTTTTAATCTTTTTTTTTTATTAAAACTAACATCATTAAGTATGACATTTTTTTACTTTGAGCAATTCTGGAGCTATAATTGACTCTTCTTAGGAGCATATAAAACAAAACAGCTCCTTGGAAAAAATATTGTAGTAGTTATAAACAAAGGTTTATTTTAGTTCAGAATGATTAACATTTGAGGCAATTGTATTCATAACATTGTCAAAATAAAACCGACGTAATGTTACTTGAAGGCATTGTAGCCTACTATTCCTGCCAAACTTACATGGTTGCAGTGAGTGTTACTACGGTAAATCCATGGTGAATGTTGCTGATCTGTGGACGCTGGATAGTTCATTCATGCCACAATGTTTCTTCCTGGTTTCCACGTCAGCGCTGTTTGATCCGTTAATAACGGAGAAATCTGAATGTTTCTCACTAGATCTCGCAGCGATGTTATTACTTCTGTGGCGAATTCAAACGCTTTCTTTACTGGATCTCTTATCAGCGCTGTGTAGTAACAGTGTCGCTTGATCAAGATCGGCTCGCGCTGCTTTGGTCCAAACTGATAAACGGTCCGTCAACCACGAGCAGTTTCGTTCCGCTTGCATTACGTTTGCCATTATGTTGGACAATGTTGTGGTCGCGCCGGCGGATTATGAGCGCGCCCACCACGCGCAACGCGCCTGCATTTGAAATAACGAATTAACCCCCCCCCCCCCAAACAAAAACTCTCCGGTTTTACGCGATTCACGTAAATGACCCAATTGACCAAGAAAACGGCGATTGTCGCCGAAAAGCGACAAGTTTGCAGGTATGATGTACATACAGCGTCTGTTTGAACAAGAATAAAGTTAAACATAAGCTACTATCAATGAAGTGGAGTCTACGTTTTTTAATCAGTTTTAATTTGATAAACATGACACAATATAACATCGCAACGAAATGAAAAGAGTGTTTACTGTTATAAAAAAACTGATTTGAGAGCTTTAGAGGAACTAAAGGTGTTCGAATAAACACGAAACACACGTGATCGTTGTCATGCAGTGAATCCGGCCAATCGTGGAACAGCTGTGTCGTCATCAGCCCTCGTGCAGCCCTGTGCAGCCGCTCTTGAGAAGCTGCGCTGGCTGAGATCTCCGGCTACTCTCGAATCGCTCTCGCGGTACTTTGATGGCATACGTCACAGTCACGTGGTGTCGGCGCTGTATCAAGTCGGACAAAATTTCTAACCGTCATGCACTGCTTTAAGTCAGCCGCCGATCGGTCTGCGCAGAGCTGCATGAAGTCGAACAAGCCTCATAGTACTTTGATGACTCATCGGTGTCTCATAATTATTAATGTACTGAGTTTTCTTATCCAATGAGAAGACACTTCTCTTAATTATTCATGACACCACGTGGAACTTTCCAATGACAGACATGTCAAACTGTGATATCGCGTAGTAGATGAGAGAGGCAATGATGGGACGTGCGTTTGTTTTCGTGGTGCAAAAGTTCCAGTGCATCTTTCCCCGCGATGCTGCCCGGGCTAGACTCTGAATGCGGGCGATTGGTTGCCCATCAACCACGGACACATCTATGTGTGTGTGTAGAACCATTCAACTGGAGAATGGTGGACTTGGTGGACACCAATGCGGGTTTCGTCTTGCAAGTGATGCGGTCGCGAGGACTTTTCTATCGCTTCAGAGGTGTGTGTGTGTGTGTGTGTCTGTGTGTATAAAATGTAACCCTGACCGTTTTACTTGCCTTTTGTTAAATAATCACTCGTTATTAAAATGTATATATTTCGATAATACCTCAATTGTATGGAACGTATGCTTCATTTGTGCAAACTTCTATGTCACTGTCTATCTTTATTATGTGGGTTCAGGGGGCGCGTAGATCTAGGCTATGTACGGAACTTTTTTTTTTTTTAAGCGGAAAATTTATTACTTTCAAATATATGCATAGTGTGTATATAAACAAATATATATTTTATAATGACATAATTATACATATACATGTACATTTATATGTTTAAATATTACTGTAGTAGGCTAATATGTAGCAGGGCATTCAGTTACTTTTGAAAGGACAAAAACAAGGTGTCCGTGTATTTCATTAGACTTTAACTTTGCCAGCTATAAAGAAAATCTAGCATTTCCTCATGTTTTACCACTGATTTTTAGTGACAGTCGATATGCATGGGCCTGTCTGGCAATGACAGTTTCCCCCCTCCCCTCTCCCCTGCCGTGCCATACCACACCCACTCCCCTCCCTCCTTCTCACAGCCACCACGCCCATTTAAGTTGCATTTTTCAAAAAGATTGTGAGCTAGACTTGAGCTGAAAGAGGGGGGTTTCATGACCCTTTAAGGACCATAATGTCACAGACAAGACTTTCTGCACTTTCTTTGCTGGCCATAGAACATGAAGTTGTTGAAGGTTTGGATTTTGATGATATTGTGCACCAGTTTGATTATTTAAAGTCTAGAAGGAAGGCCATTGAGTAATCTGCAATAAGAAATTACTTAGAAAGTAGGACTGCACACTATATCGGAATTATCGAAATATTGCAAATGTATATCGCAATATGAATATAGCAACGGCTTGCAATAACTGTGGTCATATGAACAAAAGACAAAGAGAAAATCACTCACTGCTCTTGGCTGAATAACTTTTGTAGCTTTAATAAGAATCAGTATTTAATTCCTACAGTGAAAACTAAGCAGTGTTTTATTTTTACATTTGATTATTCAGTTCTCTTAAGAGAGTCCTCTCGTACTGCGTTTTTGTAAAAACGCTACGGGAAAAACTCTTTTTTCACAAAATACTGAAGCAAAAAATTATCCTTAATTTTCATACATGTAAAGCGCGTTGCAGCAGTACTCAGCTATGGCGAGACGGCTTGCTCGCTCATTGGCTGCTCTGCGGCAACTGCATAAGCCTATCGAGCGAGGCCTGAGGTGACGTTTCGCGCCCTCCTTGCCATTTCCCGCCGAGACGGGTGTGGCTAACCTCTATAAAAGGAGCTCGAAAAGGCTGATTCACTTGATTTTTCATCTCTTCAGCGAAGCACACGCATCGCTGGATCACGAGGAAGCAAGCGTCGTCTGAGGCAAGCACTTCAGCGGGACGAGCCCTCGAAGCCGCTGGCCAACGCCGCCTTCTACAGCCGTACCTGCTGCGCTTTCCGACGCCATATCCTTTCTATTATTCTACTGTTCTTGTGTGTGTGTGTGTGTGT
Source organism: Squalius cephalus (assembly GCF_949319135.1). Taxonomy (NCBI): domain Eukaryota; kingdom Metazoa; phylum Chordata; class Actinopteri; order Cypriniformes; family Leuciscidae; genus Squalius; species Squalius cephalus. The sequence goes on along the minus strand of NC_137132.1, from coordinate 21,266,747 downwards.
GTGTGTTCGCCTTGCGACACTCACCCCCTAAAAGAGCTGCGTCTTTTTAAAGATGCCTTCATGCGGCTCGTGCCGAGCCCCACTCACCGAGGGAGACCGCCATCTCATCTGCGTCTCCTGTTTGGGTGAGGACCATGCAGCGCTCGCGCTCGCTGACGGCGGCTGCCCTCACTGCGAGCTTTTGCCGATGGTGACTTTGCGGACTCGCCTGGCATTCTTCTCAGAGCCTGCATTCCCCGCTGCGCTGCCGCGCCGTAAGAAGCGCCGCTCGCAGCGGGTCCCGGAACCCGCTCCAGCCCGACTAAGCTCGCCGGTTCGCCCGCCTGCTTCACCGGCTTCTCTTGAATCACTTCCTGATGCTCAGCGCCCGCAGTCTGCCGCCGCTTCATCAGAGGAAGTCGTTTCCTAGGCCGCGTCGGAGGAGAAGGATTCCTGCTCTCTGCTAGCTTCAGGCAGCGAGGACTGGGCGAGCTCCGAGGATCTCGCGCCTCCTGCCCGCAAGCCCACTACGAGAGCCAACATCGAGAAGGAGCTCATGCGAGTACTCGCGCTGGCCGCGGCGAGCCTCGGCTTCGAGTGGTCTGCACCGGAACTCCCCTCTCGCACCCGGCTGGATGGTAGCTTCCTCCCTGGTGAGCGCAAATCAAAGCCCGCTCCTTTTCTTCCTGAGCTTCATGAAGAAGTTGCGAAGGCCTGGAATGCGCCCTACTCTGCGCGAACGCGCTCGTCTGTGTCGCCAGCATTTTCCTCCCTGGATAATGCGAAAGACCGAGGCTACCTTTCACTTCCGCCGGTGGAACAGGCGATAGCGACCCACCTTTGCCCGCCCTCTGGACGGCGGACTAAACCGGTGTTGCCTTCAAAAGCCTGCCGCATGACGTCGACGCTGCTCGCGCAAATTTTCTCCGCCGCTGGGCAGGCCGCGTCAGCACTACACACCATGGCTATGCTGCAGATATTCCAGGGTGATCTCCTCCGTAAGTTGGACGAGATGGGACCTGACGCTATCTGCATCGCGGATTTGAGGAGCGCTTCAGATCTAACACTCCGCGCTACCAAGTCTGCTGCACAAGCCATGGGAAGGTGTATGGCTTCCGCCACTGTTGCTGAGAGGCATCTATGGCTGACGCTCACGGAGATGGCTGATTCCGAGCGCACCGCGTTTCTCGACGCCCCGCTGTCTTCCGCTGGCCTTTTCGGATCTTCTCTCTCCGAGTTCGTGGAGAGATTTACCGAAGCCCAGAAAGCGTCTCAAGCCTTCAAGCACTTCCTCCCGAAGCGCTCCGGTTCTGCAGCGAGTCGTGAAAAACAGACTCCGCGGAGCTCTCAGCCTCAGCCCCCGCCTTCGGCCGCATCTTCACAGCAGCGACAGCAGCGCAGCTCGAGGCCCCGCTCTCGCTCTACCAACCGACGCCCCGCTCAGGCATTATAAAGAGAGGCTTCTTGCTACAGTTTTGTCGACGCCCTCCCCGCTTCACAGCGCGCGTCGAAACTACGGTGATTTTAGAAGTAGCACACCTACTTCGCGCCGAAATATCAAAACTGATAAGCAAAGGGGCGATAGAGCATGTACCCCAAGCTGCTCGAGGGCAGACCGTTCTTCGGCCTGTGGTCGGGACGAGAAAAGCTCCAACACATCAACTGCCTGGAAATGCTGGCAGTGCACAATGCGCTGACGCGTTTTTGTCCCCAAATCAAGGACCAACACGTCGTAGTCCGTTCGGACAACACGGCCGTGGTGTCCTGTATAAATCGCCAGGGCGGTCTGAGATCCACATCCCTGTACAGGCTGGTGAAACGCCTCCTAATATGGGCTCAGCACAATTTGCGCTCGCTGAGAGCAGTGCATGTGCCTGGGCTCCAGAATGTGGGCCCAGACAGACTGTCCAGGAACAACATTCCCCTGGGCGAATGGTCTCTACACCCACAAACAGTCCGGCTGTTGTGGGAGAGATTCGGCAGAGCTGAGGTGGACCTATTCGCGTCCCGCGAAAACGCTCATTGCCCCGTGTTCTTTTCCAAGAACGACAGCGCGCTGTCCCAGATGTGGCCGCGCTGCCCGCTATATGCTTTTCCCCCCATCTCCCTCCTGCCACAGGTGTTAGAGCGGGTCAGGGAAACAGAATGCCCAGTGCTGCTTGTAGCACCGTTCTGGAAGAACCAAGCATGGTTTCCAGTCCTGATGCAGCTAGCAGACATCGCTCCATGGCCAGTGCCATTGAGGAGAGATCTCCTCTCGCAGGCCGGGGGCTCGATTTGGCACCCACACCCGGAGCTGTGGTCCCTTCATGTGTGGGCGCTCAACGGATATCCGTTGACCTCGCAGAGGGAGTGATAAATACCATCACTCAGGCCAGAGCACCGTCGACTCGGCGGCTTTATGCCTCAAAGTGGTCGGTTTTCTCCGGCTGGTGTACAGCTCGGAGCCTATCACCTCTCGATTGTGAGGTGACGGAGGTTCTCTCCTTCCTACAGGAGCTGTTGGATAAGGGCAGATCCCCTTCCACGCTCAAAGTTTATGTGGCGGCTATTACAGCGTTCTCTGGAACAACGCTGGGTCAGTCACTAGGAAGGAACGATTTAGTCATCCGCTTCCTCAGGCGAGCTAGGAGGCTGAATCCACCCAGACCTCCTTCAGTCCCTATGTGGGACCTTTCTACGGTTTTGGCGGCCATGAAAGGTGCCCCTTTCGAGCCTATCCAATCTATTAGCCTCAAACATTTGTCTTTCAAAACAGTGTTTTTGATGGCTCTCGCTTCGGTGAAGCGCATAGGCGACCTGCACGCGCTCTCCGTGAGCCCAGCGTGCTTAGAGTTTGGAACTAATGACTCTAAAGTCATACTCAAACCTAAGCATGGCTATGTGCCAAAGTCCCTCAACACGCCGTTTCGGGCTCAGGTTATCTCCCTGTCTGCCCTGCCGGGATCAAGTGAGGAAGGGGACTCAAGTTTTCTTTGCCCCATTAGGGCTTTAAGAGCTTACGTGTCCCGCTCTGCTGTCTTCAGACAGACTGAGCAGCTCTTTGTCTCGTTCAGTGGACGTTCCAAGGGAATGGCTGTTTCGAAACAGAGCTTATCCAGATGGATAGTTGACGCCATAGCGCTGGCTTATACTGTCAAGGGCCTCCAGTGCCCGTTGGGAGTTAGAGCGCACTCCACGAGGGGCGTTGCCTCCTCGTGGGCTTGGTCCAGTGGGATTTCCTTACAGGATATATGTACGGCGGCAGGCTGGGCCTCGCCGTCTACATTTATTAGGTTTTACAACCTAGAGGTTCCCGCCTTGCAGGCTAAGCTACTATCGGTGTAGTCGATTCAGCTGTCTAACTAGAACACTGAAATCGCATGCGCAACGCGCTACCGATTGTCTTATGGGCAGAATTGTGTAAGACCCACATTTCCCACATTTAGTTCAGGTTCCCCACCCTGTCTATGTGATGTCATATTCGCGTCTGCTGACGCGACCATATAAGGACGGAGGGAATCCCCTCTTGTCTCTAGACTCTCTCTGTGAGGTCATGTTTTACGTCTGCGGACGCTACAGTATAGGGAATTAAGGTCCCCCTCCCTTATTCCCAGACTCTTTGTGAGTCTATCTGGTGGTTATGCACTGTACACCTGGTTTAGCTTCCAGTGATCGGTGTCTTTATCCCAGCACGCACGGCGTTTTACAAGGGGTTCCCGTAGCGTTTTTACAAAAACGCAGTACGAGAGGACTCTCGTAAGAGAACGTACTCGGTTACTAACGTAACCTCGGTTCTCTCTAGAAGAGGGAACGAGTACTGCGTTCTCTGCCGTGCGTACGGTTCACTCTGGTTCGCTTCGGCGATGAAAATCAAGTGAATCAGCCTTTTCGAGCTCCTTTTATAGAGGTTAGCCACACCCGTCTCGGCGGGAAATGGCGAGGAGGGCGCGAAGCGCCCTCATTGGCCTGACGTCACCTCAGGCCTCGCTCGATAGGCTTATGCAGTTGCCGCAGAGCAGCCAATGAGCGAGCAAGCCGTCTCGCCATAGCTGAGTACTGCTGCAACGCGCTTTACATGTATGAAAATTAAGGATAATTTTTTGCTTCAGTATTTCGTGAAAAAAGAGTTTTTCTTCTAGAGAGAACCGAGGTTACGTTAGTAACCGAGTACGTTTCTGCTGTTTAATAAACCTAATGTAGGCTTATGCTGCTACAGTAAAACACTGATGTTTACTTTCAGAAGTTGTAGGGATGTTTTCTTGTCAGAAAAATAATGTGAAACACGTATGTAGGTTATACAATTTAAAATATTTGAAAGATAATTTAAGTTTATTTTACTCACTTTAAGCATTATGGTATCGCATATTTAATTTTTCTTCAATATCGTGCAGCCCAGAATGAATCTTTGATAGCATTAAATGTGTCATCATAACTGTAATGAAAATAGTCAGAAGGACCAATTGCGAATGAACAATATAAAGTTTATCAAATGTAAGACAGAACGGATAGAGATGCTGGTCAGAGTCGAGGTGGGCAGATGTTGAACCGGGCTCGGTAACGCAGCGCAATGGCCAGAAAGTAGTCACTGAAAGGCAGCAGATCCTTAAGGAAGCACAGGAAGCGAAATCCACAGGAACCATGAATGAAGACACAGGGAGCAGCACGGTGAATATGGAGAGAATCCCTGGAGAACCTAAACAATGATCTGACAAAGACAAGACGAGATCACAGACAATAAATAGGACTCTGCATTCGAAACAGCTGGCGCTGATCAGCTCATCAGCCGCGCTGATGAACCGCACCCATTCACACACGCATACACATAGCGAGGGCGAGTCAGTGAATCCATGAACCGTGACAAAATGTTTTGAGTTTACACAATTTAAGTCAGGAAGGCCAGTGTCTTAGGGAAGATAATAAAAGGGTTGATAGTTGTGGTATGAATATGTGTGTTAATGTGAGATGTTGTGCATGGGTTTACATGTAAAGTCAAGAAGGCCAGTGTGTTAAGATCACCTGTTAAAAGAAGAGAAAAGATAATAAGAATTAATAGATGTGTGTTAATGTCAGATGTTGTGCATTGGTTTAGGCTACATATTAAAAATCAAGGACTCCAGTGTGTTAGGGTCACCTGTTAAACAAAAGGAAAAGATATACCCAGCAAACACAGAACGTTGGCACAACGTATCCAACCTTCTAACAACGTTTTAACAACATGGCCAAAAGGTTGCTATAGCTACGTTGTGTGGTGAAGGTTGTTACAGCGTTGTCACAATGTTGACATTGAACCACCGTTCAGGGCCATTGCTTAAGGTTGTGCCAATGGTGTCTTGACAACCACTGGACAACATATGTACTCGTCACTGCCCTGAAGCGCGAAAATCAGCATTTTAAATCCCAACCACCTGTTGGGCTCATTGTGTTGTCTCGTTCTTCATCGAGCAAGGATACGTGAGTATTGCGTTTAATTTAGCCTACCTCAGCTATCAAACACAACCTACAACTTTCATTTCTAATGTGATTAATGTAGCCTCGCTTGCACTGTTTAGTTTTTCATTAGATTTTTCCGCTATTTAGTCTCATTCGTTTCTTTGCTCCTCTCGTCCGGCTTTTGGCTACTGTCTGCCATACAGACCCGGTTTTGTTCATTAACGTAAATGTTCTGATCTGCCTTTGCTTTTTATGTTTCATTTATTATACTTAAAATAAATTTGTATATGCGTTTATTTCTTTTTTTTTATTTCTTTTTTTTTTTTCACAAATGTATTAGGCTACTTTTGGAAGTGCAATTTGATTACCATATGCAGTTTGAATAAAGTTGAATGAACGAAACCTTCTGTCATTTTTACTCTTCAAAGTGTCCACTTGCAGGTGTTGATAGCCCCATTAAATAATAATATAGATAAACAAACGATACAAAGTATATAATTATCTAACAAAATGCTAAATGGGGGATATAGCAGCATATAAAAATATTTTCAGAACGTCGTCTCTCAGTTGCTGAATGTCGCGCAACAACGTTGCTACAGCCCTGTCGCATCTTACAATTCTACGTTGTTACAATGTTGCAAGCACGTAGACAGCGACGTTGCCATAGCAGAGATGCAACGTGCCAGAGACGTTGCCACAACGTAAATGTGTTTGCTGGGTAAGAGTTAATAGAGCTGCAAGCAGCAATTATCGGGGCCAAGCGCAAGCAGATGACAGGATATGCCAACATGGCTGAAGGTGTCAGACCAACTGCAACAATGAGCAATTAAATACAATTAAAGAGGATTTTAGGCAAAATGGCTAAAAATCATATAAAAAGTCATTCAAAATATGATTTAATGGATTATCACTTTCGACCAATAGGTGGCGCAGTTACAAAACTGATGTGATGTGGTCAGAGTGAAGTGACAATGACACATACAAAGTTTGGTGTCAATATGTCAAGGCATTGCAGAGATAAAGCCTGAATAGTGCTTTTAGCATCATGCCTCAAATTTGCTGCTACGCTATACGAAAACAGTTTCGTCTATAGACACGAAATCCATAACTTTTAGTCAGCACAGTCTGGAGATGATACGATTCGATTTTGGTGAAAATCGGACAAACGGTCTAGGAGGAGTTCGAAAAAGTAGGTTTTGACAGAAAATCAAGATGGCGGACAGGAAGTTCGGCCAAATAAGGAAAACTTGGTATCTATGTTCTTGGCTTGACCCAATGAATCTATTTATACCAGTGGCATTTCAAAAGCCAGATTTATTCAAAAGTTATTAGCCTTTTTGGAAATTTTGTCATAACATTTGATCACTAGGTGGCGCTGTCTCAAAATATTTTGGGTACCTTCAAAGGATGGTGCTGATGGCACATTCTGAGTTTCGTAATAGGCCATTATCACGCTGATACGTAGTACTTCCGCATTCAGTGATCTTTGTGCACTGCCACTTCCGGTGAATCACTCATCACTCTGGCGAACCCACAATGGACGACCCTAAGTTTAGTTATACTGCATCCCTGGTAAATTTACCCAAAATAACTTTTTCTGACGTACATCGACTAACTGAACAACATTCCATCACAGCCCGCTCCAAAGTGAACAAGGGATACAGTTTCTTTTTCGAGAACTTCATCTACGATTATGAAGGTAAGTGGCTAACGTTACTAGCTAGATAACATAACATTGCATTAGTAACGTTAGGTTAGCTTATCCTAACGTCAGTTTGGCGTCAGCTCAGATGTTCGTATGGTTATAAGGTGTTTAACCTACGTCAAACACAACTAAAGTAAGATTATTCACATTTAAATGAGGCTGAGTCAATACTACAGAGTCCGGGAAGTCATCACAATCCGTTCCCCCGTGGGCACGGTTTATGAATTTGTGGGTACAGATTTCAAAAACTGAAGGCACGGTTTACAAAATCTGAGAGCGCGGATTATAAACTCGTGGGTACGGTTTATTAATCCGTGGGCACGATCATTTGTTAAACCGAGGGAACAGTGAGAATTCGTGAGTACGGTTTATAAACTGAGCGAAAGGATTGCAAAACCGTCGCCACGGATTGTTTTTTTCTCTCCGACAGGTGACTTCCCGGGCTCCGTACTATTCACCCATTTCATTTGTATTCTGATAGGAAGAAAGAAGAATCCACAAATGCATTAATTATAGTTTTGTCTACCAGTGTCCAACATCATTGACAGGGCGGTGGTTGTCAGGTCTAGGTGTTACAGGTCGATGAGGAAGAGAGAACAGCCCCATTATTTGAAGGTTTTTTTAGGAAGCTAAGGCATAATGGCAAGAAGTTTAACCCCTTCCACTGTTGCCTGTTTACATTAAGTCAGTCAACAGCCATGTGCAATAAATTGCTATACCTTTGTGACATACGTACGGAATGCAAATATCAATATCATGATAATGTGACTTTGCATTTAAATTCTTTAATATCCTGTTTGTTGAATCCAACATGTTAATGGTGTAAGGGGTTAACTACTCTACTGTGGTTGCAGATTTCCTAGAATTTTTTGTTAATTGAAATGCTCTTTCTTAAATTTCTATATTATTCGCAACAAGATTTTCATTTTAGTTTAACTTTATCAACTAAAATTATTAGTGTTGTGTCTTTAATGTAGATTGTTTTCCAAGCTGATGCAGCTGAACTTCAAGAAACCTCATGCAGCTGTACAGCAGGCAAGGTTCTGTGCAACCATCTAGTGGCCTTGTTGTTCCAGAGTGCCCATTACAGCATGTTGCAGGTGAGGGCTGTGGTCTGGGATAATGTTTACATGGGCAGGTTGATTGGAGTGACACTGGTTCTAGGGGTCTACTTTTGATTGTTAACAAGCACATCCTCAATCCCGGTTTGCTGTTCTATCTCTTGTTCTGCAGTTGAGAGCTGTACCACCACCTGTGGCCTGCACAAGCTCTCTGCAAACATGGCATCGACCAAGGACAAAGGTAAGATTGTAGCCGCGCATTGCTGCACCGCATTGAATAGACTTCCAGTCTATTTTTCAGCTGTGGCATGAGCTGCTCCGCGTGCCACCCTTCGTTCCGCGAGCAGTGTGTCCCAAACGTTACACCTGGGGGACACTTTTCGTGGAGCGAAGCGTGGTGCGCGCGGCGGCTGAAAAATAGACTGGAAGTCTAAAGCGGTGCAGCGCGAGGGGCTGCGCAGCTGTACGTCTGGCTACATTAACATGGGGGTGAATTGGAAGCGTTGCCACTCCACGTGGTTACCTCGAGCGGTGTGTTTACACCATTACAAGCAAGATACTATTGCAATCATGGCTACTTGTTAATATCATTCCCAGGGGATCCATGCAGAGCCGGTTCAGGACTTGGTTGTTAGGAGACCAAAGCCATCTGCCAGGAGTGTATGCAAATCAACACTCTATCAAGCATACACAGGTAATGTAACTACTGTAACTAATATCATACTGTTGGCTGCCGTATAATACATAATTGTATCTTGCCACTTTTATACACATAGATTATGTAGCAAATATAACACTGCAGTGAGCAATTCTCCAGAAAAACTCTTAACATCAGAATTGAAAACCAAAACAAGCTTAGGGCTGGGTACCGACCGAATTGCCTTGATACTATCGAGTATTGAAAAATTACTTGTTTTTCGGTACCAGATTTCGATACCTAAGTGAAGAGATACCTTGTTGATCACTCTGACAGTGTTTATATTGCAATAATGACATACTGAATGTAGACTGCCGTTCAAAAATGTGTTGGTTTTCAGAATTCTTTTTCAGTAAGGATGCATTAAAGTGATCAAAAATTACCTCAAGTCAAGTCATCTTCATTTATATAGCGCTTTTAACAATGTAGATTGTTTCAAAGCAGCTTTACAGAGATAAACGTATAATTTAAGGTAACAGAGATTGTTTTGGCTTTATAGCGGTTCTTTAAAGTTATTTTCGAGCTAAAGTTAGTTTTGATTGATTCGCTTCCGTTGCAACGATCATTTGTTATTAAATTAGGGGCCGCTAAGACGACACCATTTTCTCTACACAGACTTTAAACGCGAACCTGTGAGAAACGCTGAAGGCGTTCACATGCGCATCATGAATTAATTCTATAGTTATGTGCGTTTGAATATATGTGCGCAGGTTTGTAATTCCCTACAGACCAAGTCTAATCAAAGTACAAGCTGCAAGAGATGTGTAGATAATTTAACTCTTACTGTTTTTAATTTTACGTTTCAGGATCCCTCCCTGACCCGCAAGTGTTGTCTCTTGGGAAAGGACTGAAAAACCTCAGGCCGCAACCACTAATATCCTCAGTGCTGCTTGGCTTGTCTCAACTCTCCATGGTCGACTCCTGGTTCAACATGGTTCACCCCTGTCCTACCAGTGTCCTCCTGTGGTCAAACACGGAAATTATGTCCAACACCCAGATACACCAACATTCCCTAAACTGCCTTTAGAGGGGTCAACATTTCCCACTACTTTTCCAAACTTTGACCCAAACTCCCAACAGTTTCTCCATTTGGACAGCTTAACTGTGACGCACGAGATGGCAGCTGAGAGAGAGGAGCAGACACGTGAGCAGTCTGAGTGCCCATTATGGCAAGCCTTACGCAAGCCTAGAGTGACAGCTAGTAGGTTCTATGAGGTTAGCCATGTGAAAGGGCCTTCTTCTGGCCAGACCCTGGCAGGGCGGATACTTAAGGGAGTAGGCCAAACTCCCGCCATGAAGCGGGGCCTTGAACGCGAGCCACAGGTGCTGGAACAATATTCAAAACATTTTAATGTAAATGTCTCACGCTGTGGATTTGTTATCCATCCTGATGCTCCTCACCTCGGGGCTAGCCCTGATGCAAGGGTATATGACCCTAGTGCAGTTCCCTGTTTTGGGCTTGCTGAAGTTAAATGCCTAGACATCTCTAGCATTTCTGAGGCAGGACATGTAAAAATGGTGAATGGTCAGGCAAAACTGAAGCAGAATCATAAATACCACTGGCAGGGTTAAGGTCAATTGGCAGTAACTGGATTGAGTTGGTGCGATTGTATAACAGACACTGAGGGAGACTTCACCGTTGAAAGAGTCTGGAGGGATGATGAAATGATCAAAGAGATGAAAAAAAAGGTGGACCTGTACTTCTTTGGCATGTATATGAATGTGTATCTTAAACAGAAAGTGAAATGAACTGAATGAATAAAGGATTTTATTAATTTCCTTTTTCTGAGTACATTATTTACAACATTATTATATATTTACATCATTTTAAATACTTTCAGGACAGACTGACCTGAATTGATTATAGATGAATGACTTCTCATTCAACTATATACATCTCATTCAATTATATACATCTCATTCAATATGTACAATGTTTTCAGTATACAGTTAAATGCATGTGATCGGGGGAAACACTATTCAACAGGGATGTAGCCTTTTAAATCAAGTGGTCCCTGGAAGTTGGTCATCACACAGCAGACGGTCCACAGCTGGTTGACTGTCCCAGACAAGGTTAGAGGGACAGTATGTTGCCAGATGCGGTATTCCTTGACTCTGCGTATTGCCCTTTCCACGAGGATTCGAAGTCGGGCGATTGCTTGTGTTTTTAGAGCATCCTCTTTGGTGAACTGCGCTGTGGTTAGAGATGAAATAAGTTAATTTCTATTATTTCAGTGAGTGCCTCAGCACTTTATAAACATTTGTCTGCACATCTTAATGATTATCATTTTGGTCACAGTTTTAATTTGAAATGTTCATTCTTTTCATGCCTACCTGTCATCTTGAAGGGTGGTATAATCAGCGTTGCCCCACGGTCAGCTAGCAGCTTCTCGATGGTGAAACCCTTGTCTGCCATGCAGCCATCTCCTGGCTCCAGTAAGTCGAGCAGTCCACTTCGTTCAGTCAGCTCTCGGTCAGAGATGGAACCGGTGAAGAGACTTGACACAAAAGTCACAGCACTACATGGGGCAATTCCAATTAATCCCTTCAAGGTTGTCGTGTTTTTGTACAATGAGAAAACCTCTGACTGGAGAGTGAGGGATGATGGATTCTGGCATCGCACCTCGGTGTAGTCGATGATTACCCGAACATCTGGACTGTACTGCACAAATTTGCTTGGCATGGTGTTCTTGACTTGCTGTTTACTCATCCAGATGGGAAGGGAGCCAAGGAGCAGGTAAAGGTAGTTGGCCCACGTTATAATAACACGGGAGACAGTGGACACACTGACCTGAAACATGTCAGCCAGCACCTTCTCTTGCAGGCCTGCAGCAACTCGGCAGCAGAAAAGAAAAAACTCATCAACCAGTTGCAGTCTACGCGTTGGACTGGGAGAAAGGGGTTCAAATGTCTGTCCCTTTTTCTGAGCTTTCGACCAATAAACCACCATGGAGGCAGATGGTTGAATAGCCTCCCAGAAGTCACAAAAAACATATCTTGAAATGAATCTTGTGTAAAAAAGGATGTCCTTGTCTGAGACACAAAATCGGTGAAAAAGCACTTGACTCACTTTCAGCTGTGACAGCTCTGTTGTCAGCTCCTTGATTTCATCTTCCAATTGCTGTATGCATGCAGCAGCAGCATCCAGTGCACCTGTATGAGATGAGAGAAAACATTTATTTATTTTGTCTTTGACTTGCATATTGGAAGTAGTTTGGACTAGAGGCTGACATTTTTTCGGGAATCCCACGGGTCACGGGATTCCCGTGGGATTCCTGCAGGATGGGAGTCATCTTTGCTATTAATCACGGGATTTGGACGGTACAGGATAAATGGTTAACGGGAGCAGACGGGAGCGGGAATCAACCAATAGCAAAGACGACAAAAAAAAGAAAAAAGTAAATGCACCATTTTGTAGTTTCCTTTTAATACGCCTACAATGTAACGCAATTAAAAAATAACTACACGACCCAGCCGTCCCAGAAGCCATCAAGTGCTTTTTGTCACGGCTTCCCGCCGGAATTCAAAGAGCAGTGATGGAGGGAGCTAACAGCCGCGGAGAAGTTGATGTGGCAAAAAATGATTTACAGCGCAAAGTCAGAAGTAATGACATGTCTATTAAGTTCACAGAACTGGTCGGAAAGTCTGAAATATTAATTAAGTTTATGAGAGTAGAATGTGACGGTGATAGCACGATGTACGCTGCTTGTAAGACATGCTTAGTCTTAGTCAAGTACGCAAGTGATTCAGGGACGAGCGGTCTGAAGAGGCACACTTGCAAGGCAAATTCGGGAAAGAATCAGCCAAGCGTCGCTTCGTTCATCAAGCGAAAATTGCCGTCAGGTGTCAAGTCTCGTCTGACCGACAAAATTGCTCGCATGTGCAGCCAAGATCTCAGACCCTTTGCGGTGGTAGAGGGGAAAGGCTTTACCAACGTAGCACAGGAGCTGCTCGACATTGGAGCCAAATATGGAAGTAACTTGCAGGTGGAAGACATACTGCCATGTGCACGCACAGTTTCCCGTCACGTAGAAGGGGAGTATGAGAAAATAAAACTGCTGGTCATGGAGGAGCTCCGTCAGGTATGTCACTCTGCACTATTTTTATACATAAATTGTACCTCTCACGCAGTAGTCTGTGATCTATAGATTCTAAACCCTATACACCAGATTTTCCTTACAATTTTTAAACGCCATAATATCTCCATATTCTAAACTGGTAATCTTTTTTACATGTAAGATATTTTGTGGCCCATTAAAAATATAATTCTTCCTTTCATGCAGACTAGAGACCATGCTGTAACCACAGACCTTTGGACAGAGGAAAGGACCAACACACACTACATCACTGTTACAGTGCATTACATCCTTGACTGGAAGATGGTAAACCGGATTCTGGCCACAAGAGAGATGGAAGGTGTTAAATCCAGTGACCACATCAGAAGGACTGTGGAGAGAATCCTTCAGGTATCTCTCTCCGTGTGTCTGTCTGTCTTTCAAATCAGATCATCTTTATCCACAAGGCATATGTAATTAATATTGCTAATTAATGATAAAATTGGGAAAAGTATGAGAACAGAGTGCAACAGTAACAACAACAAAAAACATGTTTACAAGAAAAATTATACAATAAGAGAAATATATCAATAAATACAACAGTAGCCATGTGTGTGTCACTGTCCCTTACTGTACTGCACATCAGTTTGTTGCAGGCAGCTGCATTTGCTGCTCTCTGTGTCGGAGGCAGTTTTACTTTTTTGATAGATTAAGGAAAACGTTTCATAAAAATTTCAAACTTTTAAAAATAGTTTTCATATTTTCATATCTTAGTGTCCTCCTGTGCTGATATGCATTAAGCATATGTGTAAACACTGTATGTTTTGTCCTAATATAGTTATAAACATTTATTGAAAAGTTCTCTGTTCAGTTACAGGACCGTTAGTCATTCTGTTTTGATGCTCTTATATCTGGGCTTCTTTTTGCAAAGCTTTTGTGTTAGTCTTTTTTGTATCTTTTTTTTTTTTTACCTCACACAGGAATTTGGCATCCTGAGCAACGACACCGCTTTTGTAACGGATAATGGCTCAAATGTGGTTGCAGCATTCAAGGACTATGTCCGACTCTCCTGTGCTGGCCATAATATCAACTTAATCTTAAAACATGTATTTGACCACTTGGACGAGGACAACCCAGTGCACAGCAACATCATCAAGCTGTTTAAGGACACAAAGACCCTTGTCACACACTTCAAAAGAGCAGGGTAAAATAGCATACAATTTTATGACTTCCTGGTAAAGCTGCTTATATAATTTGAAAGAAATTAAAGTGAAATAAATAAAAAGAAGCTACTGTAATTTATACCTGCACAGGTCTTTGTTTTTTTTACTCAATTTTAAATAAATCTCTTTTTTTTAAATAAATGTTGTTTTCCCAAAAGAGAGGCCAATGAATTGGAATTTATGTCACCGTAACATCCATTTTTCTTGTGCAATCTCTTTATATTTTAGGTTGCAAAAAGCACTGGACCAGTCACTGAAGCAATCTGTGGAGACGAGGTGGAATACCAGACTAGCAATGCTCCAATCTGTTAATGATGCTCTGAGATCTGGGAGGCTGCATGACATCCTGCTTCGCCGAAACGAGCTCCGTTACCTCAACAACATAGACTGTGAACTTCTTGAAGACATCATCCAACTCCTGAAACCTTTCGATGAGGCTACCAGGCATCTCTCCACTGATCAGACACCTACCCTTCACCTTGTCCTCCCGACCAAGGCTACTCTACTGAGGGGTTTGTCGATCCAGGATGGAGACAGTGTTATTGTAAAAGAGGTAATACAATACATTTCTGATTTTCATTTAGTTGGTGGTCATTCAAGTAGCAAACATAAGCACAGTGCAATGATGTTGCATGTATCGTCATACTCCTCCCCTAGCTGAAAGGGAAGTTAGCCCAGGCAGTGGAGATGAAATTCAAAGTCCACCTGTACCATAAGGTAGCCACAGCTCTCTCTCCTAGCCTGAGGAGTTTCTTAAGGAAAACTCTCAACGGTCAGGAGTATGAGGAGGTCATCAGCACCCTGACAGCACTCACAGAAACGTCAGGGACAGAGGAGAGAGTGAGAGGCCTTGTGGAGAAAGAGGGTGAATAACACTAGCATCAACAGCATTTGCAGAGCAAATGACAAAATTTATTTTCATTTATTTAGAGTGACACACACATACAGGAGAGGTGTGAGGATTACTTTATAGGTAATGTTTAATATAGGTGTGTTAGACAATTGAGTATGTTAGACTACAAAGAACTAGATTGTAAATGACAATGTTCTATAAGAATCTGTATTTTTTCCTGAAGATCCACCCCCAGAGCAAGGAGCTACGGAGGTGCATAACTTCTTTGCAAGTTGTGTAGAAGAGGAGGAGAGGAAGGAGGACAGTGGTGATATGGAGTCACATGGTCGCCAGTTGGTGCTGCAATACATGAATGACACTAAGTTGACACGTTTCCAGTGTCTTCTTGACTTCTGGCGGGAGATGTCAGGTGGGCTCGTACCAGTTGCCAAGAGGCTGCTAGCTATCCCCGCAACAAGTACTCCTTCTGAGCGTAGCTTCAGTGTTGCGGGAAGACTGATAGAGGAGAGGCGTTCTACCCTCAATCCAGAAAATGTAGATGCACTTTTGTTCCTACACAGCAACATATAACTAAGATGGACTCATTATGCAAGAGCATAATTGATGAAAATCGTAAACATGTAATTAAAAAAAAACTATAAATGTAAACTATAAATGTATTGTTTACTCAACAATAAATGAGTAAAATGCAGCTTTATGTGCTGTTTGGGTTTATTAAACTATTGTAGACATGGTGTGAACTATGTACTGTTTTTCTTTTATTTGCTGTCTTCCATTTTCTGGAGAAAATCTAGAAACGGGCTCAGCAGCTGGTCTAAAACAGGATGGAGAGCAGATTAAATCAAATTCTATGTATTAACTAAACACTAATTGAAGAAAAAAATATATGGGAGCGGTACAGGAGCGGGAGTCAGTTTAAACAGGAGCGGGATGGGAGTGGGAGTCAATTTACCAGGAGCGGGATGGGATGGGATTATTTTTTTAACTTTGGTCTGGGAGTGGGACGGGACAAGATTTCTTTCTATGGGAGTGGGACGGGACAGGAGTGAAAATCCACTCCCGTGTCATCCTCTAGTTTGGACCTCTAAAGCAACATGAAATAGCTTTTTATAGCTCAATATACACCTTTACGTTTAACCCTTGTGTGGTGTTCATATTTTTGTTATTCAGCCAGTGTTCGTGGGTCTGGTGGACCCACTTAATGTTTGGGTTTTTAATTCAACATAAAAATTTTATGTTAAAATACTCAACAGATGTTTACTTCATCCCAATTACAAGCAATATAAAATGCATATATGGTTAATATTTTCTCTTTACCTTTGTTAGATCACATTTAAGAATTACAACTCTGTGCGGGAACGGCAGGGAAACACAAAACTCACTCTTGCACTCACACACTCTCATTCGCGCGCGCGCACGCACACACACACTCGCTTAGATATGTGGTTTACGGGGACTTTCCATAGGCGTTATGATTTTTCTAATGTACAAACTGTATAATCTACCCCCCTACACTAACCCTACCCCTAAACCTACCAATCAGAGAAAACTTTTTGGCCTTTTTTGAATTTCAAAAAACACCATTTAGCATATTTTTTTAAGCCGTTTGGTTTATGAGGACACAGATGTCCTCATAAACCACATTTCAGAACACAAGCAAGGCGGCAAACAATGACATACCTGGTTTAGGAGCAGAACCATAATCATGTTCAGTCATCACCACCGCAGCTGCGACCTCCTCCATCGCCTCTTCCTCACATGGCAGGGACTGCTCCAGAGGAAGGGCTGGGCAAACGTCATGGCCTAAGCGAGTTGATGCTCTTTTATATGCGGACTCCCTTCTTGGCAGTCCCCAGTTGTTCCACTGGAAACGGGAGGGCACAGACCCGATTTTCAGACGCTTGATGCGACCCCGTTTGGTAAAGTTAGCCATGTCAGCTAACGCTAGCCTGCTAACGTTAGTGTAGTAGTCTGATTCACTAAAGTGCCGGCTACAAACAAACGTGCTACCTTGTTTTATTTTAAAGTTTGGCCCTTCATCCCGGCGAACCGCTTTAATCCACTTCTTCCTTAGACTCAATTCAGTCGGGAATCCATGAAAACTTAAGTAGGGTTGGCGTTGTTTGTTAGATTTACAAAGTGGAACAGAGCAGTGACATCTAGCCTTCGTTTCAGCCATTGTAGAACTGCGCCGGAAGTGGATATGCACAGAGTTGACAAACCCCGCCCATGAAACCCGGAAGCGTGATAATCCCCTATATTACAGCAATGCATTTGTTTAGTATAGCATTTTAATTCACAAAACTGTATTGAAGTCAATGGGAATTTCATGTTTTGTTCTGTTATAGCGTCACCAAGAGGCTCAGTCCCACCATTTTTTTTATGTGTCCTCAGAGTGAGCCCCCACATATGTGTGTCAATTTTGGTGAAAATATCTCAATTTGCTTCTGAGTTATAGACATTTATATATTTCGAAGATATAGACAAATGTTTTTTAAGCGCTAAATCACAATGCTACACAAACCGTAAGGCGAAACCTAGCATGTTTGGTATCGTAGGACTCGGCAATGATTCAGGAGTCTAATTAGATGAGTCGCGTTAAAATAAGTCGACCACACCCAAAGTTATAAGCATTTGAAAAAAAAAATCATCACTAGGTGGCGCTGTTTCGAAACTTCGCAGGTTCTTTCAGGACATTGTGCTGATTACCCATACCAAGTTTCGTAACAATCCGTTCATGCGTTCATAAAATACAGCATTTTAGCACATAATTCAAAATGGCCGACAGTCAAAATGGCCGATATGGTAAAATTGGATATCAGTCGACTCGGCATGTTGCCCTGAATCTAACGAGACCAATTTTATGATTTTTGGACAAACTGTTCAGAAGTTATAAGCAAAAATAGCCATTTTTCATATCTCCGGACCAGTAGGTGGCGCTGCGCCGAAACACAGCATGTAGCCTCAGGTCATGCTTGTGAGTAGAAGTACCAAGTTTGGTCTGAATACGATAAACTGTTGCGGAGATACAGCCTTACGTCTGTTTTCGCAAGCGCTACATAAAATTTGTTCGTGGGTTTATCGAAAACGGTTTGACGAATCAACTTGAATTCCATATCTTTTTCTCGGCATGGTCTGGAGATGATCTGGTTCAATTTTCGTGAAAATCGGAGAAACGGCCTAGGAGGAGTTCGAAAAAGTAGCTTTTTCAGAAATTCAAAATGGCGGCCATATTTATATGCCGGAAAATGACGTCATACACTGTAAAAAAAAAAACAGTAAATTTACAGGAAACGGTCTGTATTTTTTACAGAATTTTGCCGTTTTGTCATTATACAGTAAATACCTGTTATTTTACAGATATTTGTTGTAATTTAACACTAGAACGGCCATGACGGTCATTTTGACCGTTTTGAATTTTATATCTGCAATAACTTTGTTGAAAAAATAAATACAATCCTGCTGGCACCTGACTTTTCCTAAAAGTATCTGTATTTTCATTTAACCCTTAATCAGTGTTTGGGGTCATTATGACCCCACTGGACTTTTCTTTCATTTTTTAAAAATGTTACCTTCATCTCAGGGGCATGAAACTCTGGGACTTTTCCTAAATAACCTATCTAAACATGCACAAAAAAACTGGGCTTGATTTGGTTGTTCTAAAGGTGTGTAAAAAAAAATTTACCTTTTAAGGTGTTTGGGGTCAAAATGACCCCACATTGAAAATGAATGGGAAAATGAAAAAAATGACTTTTTTTTATTTTGTTTGTCAAAAAAATCAAATTAAATCCATTATAAATCTGAAAATTTCTACATATAAACCAAGGTCTGGTCCTAGAGCATAAATAAAAAGTAGAACGAACTTTCTATCTCATACACACACACACACAGACACACACAAACACATAAACAAACAAACAAATGTATGTTTTTGCAACAGAGAGCATTTTTACAGAATTTGGCAAATAAAATAAACAAAACTGGCATAAATCTAAAAAAAATTTACATTTAAATCAAGGTCTGGTCCTAGAGCATAAACCCAAAGTGGAACGAACTTTCTATCTCATACACACATACACACAAACGCACACAAACACACACAAACACACACAAACACACACATGTATGTCACTGCAACAGAAAGCATTTTTATAGAAATTGGCAAATAAAATAAATAAAACTGGCATAAATCTAAAAAAAATTTACATTTAAATCAAGGTCTGGTCCTAGAGCATAAACCCAAAGTGGAACAAACTTTCTATCTCATACACACACACACACAAACACACACAAACACACACATGTATGTCACTGCAACAGAGAGCATTTTTATAGAAATTGGCAAATAAAATAAATAAAACTGGCATAAATCTAAAAAAAATTTACATTTAAATCAAGGTCTGGTCCTAGAGCATAAACCCAAAGTGGAACAAACTTTCTATCTCATACACAAACACACACAAACACACACAAACACACACATGTATGTCACTGCAACAGAGCATTTTTATAGAAATTGGCAAATAAAATAAACAAAACTGGCATAAATATAAAAAAAAATTACATTTAAATCAAGGTCTGGTCCTAGAGCATAAACCCAAAGTGGAACGAACTTTCTATCTCATACACAAACACACACAAACACACACAAACACACACATGTATGTCACTGTAACAGAGAGCATTTTTATAGAAATTGGCAAATAAAATAAACAAAACTGGCATAAATCTAAAAAAAATTACATTTAAATCAAGGTCTGGTCCTAGAGCATAAACCCAAAGTGGAACGAACTTTCTATCTCATACACACACACACACACAAACACACACATGTATGTCACTGCAACAGAGAGCATTTGTATAGAAATTGGCAAATAAAATCAACTAAACTGGCATAAATCTGAAAAATGTCACATAAGCAACATGGAACAAGCTTGTTCCACACACACACACACACACACACACACACACACACACACACACACACACACACACACACACACACACACACACAATCATGTCATAGTGGTGACTTGTAATGGTTCTGCAAATGTATATAATAATTTGATAATAATTATATAATTAATATTATATAATTATAATAATTAATTTGATAATAATAATAATTAGATTTTTTATGCATTTCAAAATGTTTAAATAAATATTCACATATATATATGTATATATATATCAAATTTGTGAGGAGAAGTGAAAATGAGTGAATGAATGGTTCTCTATGGCCCTCTATTGGATACATTTGGCCATTGCACTTTAATTCCTTTCCCATAAGAAATAAGTTTTTTCGACTAACCTTTAGATGGCAGTATTCCATCCCTAACACATAGAGCAATGCCCAAAAACCATTTATATTGAATTAATATCATTATTTAAGTGATTTTTTCTTTAAAAAATCATTTTTCATGAGCCAATTTATGGCCTAGTTATGTAATTGTGCAGTAAATAGGTAAAAAACTTCAAAATTTCCACAAAAACACAGCATAAATGTATAGTTGAGAAGTAAATAAAAAAAATGATATATAGTTTTCCATATAAAAATGTATATTTCCTTATGCAATCGCTCTTTAAAAGTTTGGGGTCAAAATGACCCCAAACACCTTAAGTGTCGTCCTTTTCAAACACTGATTAAGGGTTAAAATGTGTTTCACATAAATTACACATAAGGCAAAAAAACAAATGAACATATTTACCTATTTCGGCCATAGGCGGTCAAAATCCATCAACATTCCGTGCATGAGCTACTTTCTGACATTCTAACTGAAAGTGGGTGAATATCAAAATACATGATAGAAACATTTTGTTAAACCACTTACAAGTGTTATGTTGACAACACTATTGAAACAATTACTTTTTATTACAACTGTACATGAATAGATAGGCCATTTGGCCCTGGACTGATAGGGTATTCTATTTGTCCATTCTATTGGCTCTATTCTATTTTGAAGACTTGTGCTGGCTGCACAAGTCTAATTTAAGGCTCTCACAAATAAATAGTATGGGTATATTATACATTTTCTGAGTCATCAGAGTGCCTTGAGTATTGAAGTTGTTGAGTTTTGTGTCCGTGGTGTTCTTTCATGCCACAGGGATAAAAGAAAGCATACAGTTTAGGCGGAAATTGGGAAAAAATGTGTGTTATTTCTGGTTTAAAGAAGTCATGTGACCTCTGTGTTTGTCAGACAGATTCAGTACTGGGCTTAAATGAAAGCCTAAAAGGTCCCCTTTCCAACGATACCGAGCACCATATTATAGAATATTGACAATATCCCTGAGCCTAAACCAGATATACACCAGATTTCAAAAACGGAATTTATTTTAGGGGGTTAGTAACTTCATGAGCTCAAAAAAGTGATTTCGCTACCACCGCTGCACTGCTATCGTGATTTTTCTAATACTAGGGGTGTAGCCTATACCTTGCCAAAAAACAATGATAGCATTTGCCCCCCCCCCCCCCAGAGCTGCCAACTCTCACGCATTCAGCGTGAGACTCACGCAATTTACACTTTTCACACGCTCTCACCCACACATCCATTTTCTCACGCACAGAAAAATCGCGAAGCATAGAGGACACGGAGACCGACAGACTAGACAGAGCAGGTTACATATGATATTAAAAAAATCTCAGCTCTCAGATTCTGTCACTTTTATTACGAAATTCAGACAATAAATAGCGTTTTGGCGCTTGTAAATGTGACGCGACAGATCCCTAGCAGCACGTGAACCGATCATCTCTACTAGCTAATAGTAAATAAACAACAATGTTGAAAGATACAGTACAACTTACCGAAATGTATATTCCTCATACATAATATCGACCAATCAATCAAACAAAGGGGTCAATAAAACAGCTGGAGAACAATTAGGCTATGTCACATTACATTTACCTCAGGAAATCCATTTGATGACCATAATATAGGCTAAAGCACGTAACGTTAGTTGGCTAGAAAAAAGAGCTATAGGGAGTATTTTGTTAAATATAAATAATACTGCCAGCTGATGGGGCTCTCTGTATGTTTACAGCATTAGGTGAGTTGTTTTTTTCTTGAGAAAAATGAATGCCTATCTTGCGTAGCCTACCTAATATTTATACAAATGTGTCATTATTAAATCAAATCCCAATAATTGAATTGAAATAATAAAAAAGCGTAACATTAGCTTACCAGAAATTGTACCATGTAGCCTAAACATTGTAACATGTTGTCACTAAACCTAATAAAATTCAGTTTAGTTACTAAAATGTTTTGACAATCACAATACACTTAATGTGATGCAATATTTTTTTTTTTTTACAGACGCTAGGAGACTGTCTACTGATAAGACATTCTGTAATAGAAAAAGATCTGTATTCATATAGGCTATAGCGCCTTTCACAGGCATTGTCACAAAGCGCTTTACATGAGTGTTTTATTACATTCACTTCTCACCACCGACATACATTCGCAGATATCATTCATCATTAATACAAAGTAGTCCGTTAGTATCCATAACTGACATAATCCACAGCAAAACTTCTGTGAATAGATACCTTTTTGATTTGCCTCGGGCTTTGCCTTCGGTTTGTTTTACCCTTCAAACATGGCGGCGGCTTGTTGCTACGCAGGTCACATGATTTGTGACGTAACGCCGACCAAGAGAATTAGTTATAGTCCGGGTGTCAGTCAGTCCGGAAATAACGCGCCCTTTTTCAGTGAGCCTCAGTGTTGCCAGATGTACGATAATTATCGTATTTGTACGATAATTTTGACCTCTGTACGATGTACGATCAATAATGGAAAAAATCCTATAATGTACGATAATTTCAGAACTGTGTGACACTTCAAATGATGGTCGTTGTAATAGGGCTTCTCATTGATCTAGCTGTGGATTCTACGTCTACCGGGGGAAGAACGTGTAGAGAGAGGGAGCGAGAGACCTTGCGTGTGTGTGCTAGTGTGCCTCACGAAGCGCATGTAAGGACCCAACCAATCAATTGTAAGTGCGGGCGGGCTTTTATCTATACTCCCGAATCAGAACCGTACTGTGCTAGACTAACTGGGACTTGTCTATGGAGTTAGAATCATGCCAAAACCTCACACACACACAAAACGTGTTTTACTCACACCCAACGATTCACAAACAAACTCAGTGTGGTTTGCAAATACAAAACATCACTCACAAACTAATGCATTTTGTTCTGCAAATAAAAAACGTACCTATCAAACAAATACAGTATGTTTTACATATACAAAGAAACGTATTTCTTCAATGACAAAAATATCCTCCAAGTACAAACTCAAATCTTTCAAGTACAAAAAAAATCCTTCAAGTAAAAAAAAAAAATCCTTCAAGTACAAAAAAAAATCCTTCAAGTACGAAACAAAATCCTTCAAGTACGAAACAAAATTCTACAAGTACGAAAAACTGTCACGTGACTTTTGGCACTAATTTTTCGCCTTGCTGATCCACACACATGCTCGTAAACGGTCATGTAATTCACACTCCACAACAGCAGGTGGCGCTGTTACCGACTTGCTTAGCGCCGCCACGGACATGGAAAGAGGAGAGAAGAAGAAAAGCTAGCGTGGGGGACGTATTTTGAACAAGATGAGCGGCCAACAGGTGAGTTTGCAGTCGTTGCTGGTGAAAAATAAAATGTTAGAAATGTTAGTATATTTAGTTAGTAAATATCAAACTCCAGAAATGTCTGTCGTGGGTAGGGTGAATGGCCGTAGCCAGCTATGAAGTCACCGAGGTCCGGACCTCGGTAAAAAAAAATTATATTCAAAAATAAAATTTCAAACTCTCTGAATGATTAATTAGCCTTTTAAACCACTTCATATCGCTGCGAGAAGGTAACGCTAGAACAGTGAACGGGGCTTGAGAGCGTGTTGAGTGAGGGCGCGGGTGCAGCCTCCGTGTTGCCAGATCCACCTATTATACGTCTTTTTGGACTCGTCTTTCCCATTTATTGTGACACTTTAGGAAGTTTTTTTTTTTATTACCTTTCCAAGTTAATGTGAAGTGGCGAAGTTATGAGATGATGATAACAATAGAAAGACTGGTAAAAATATGTCTGGCCATTTTATTTGTTTATGTTGCATATAGTTCAATTACCAGTTAATCTACAGTTTACAGTAGTTTGTTGTAGTTAAACTGCAGTGCATTTAAAATCTCTGTAGCTTTTTCAGTAGTTAAGTACTTTGGATCATGTAGTTTAGCTAGTTAATTAAAAACTGCAAATTCATAGTATTCAAATAAAAAATTTTTTCACCCTATAAAGCCCACAACAATAGGAAAAGTAGTTGATAAGGGAATGGGGTTTCACTTTTATGTGTTTTTGTAGTGCTGTCATGAAAGCTATGTGGTTTTAACCAAATTTGAGTATATAGAAATATGATGTCTGAAGTATTTTGTATGCATGTCTTGATGTGTCATATTTTGCAGTGTTAACAATGCACTTAAGATTGCACCCATGTGTTAAGCTTTTTTAGAGCAATTCAGGAGAAAAAAAAAATACAACGTAAGAAAGTTAATACACACGTCTTTGCTGAAATGTATTGTGCTGTTGTTGTTAACAAGCCATGGTTCATTTGCTCTGCCCTTAGGATTGCAAGTGTCCTGTGACAGGTGAGGGTGTGAGTGGGAAACCCACTCCTGAAACTTGGCCCTGGTTTGTCCTCATGGATGAGGTGTTGGGACAGAGGCATTGCACCAACCCCCCTGTCCTCATCGCCTCAGTCCCTGAGGACACACCAGGGCCGAGTTCAGCAGTGGGTGCCCACGGTGAGGAGGAGCCAGGGGCAGCATCAGCATCAGCACCACCAGTAGGAGCACCACCAGAAAAACCAGCACCACCAGCAGCAGCACGAAGGCAGCGAGACAGAGGCCAACTAGAGAGGGAGGCAGAGGCGAGGAGAGCACAGGAGGAGAGGAGGGAGAGGATGGACAGGCTGTTTTCTCTTCTTGAGAGAATGATTGAAAAATATATATTTTTTATTTTTGTTTAACTTTTTTCACTTTTATTTTTTAAAAGGAAAGAAAAAATCTGTACATTGTTTTTATGCAACTTTAAATGTGTAAATAAAAGAGAATGAATTGTTCTGCATACCTGCAAACTTGTCGCTTTTCGGTGACAATCGCCATTTTCTTGGTCAATTGAGTCATTTACGTGAATCGCGTAGAACCGGAGAGTTTTTTTTGGAGGGGGGGGGGGGGTATATTGTTTCTCACAGTAACTGCCATGCAGGCTAGAATTGCGAAACATTATTGGATAATTCTTATAATTGACATTTCTCTGGGCCAATCGGAATCTTAGCACTTTTTCTCTTGGCCAATTGGAATCTTAGCACTTGTCAGAATCTTGAAGCACACAGCGTCACTCAACTGAGGCTGAGCTCGCATTTGATGAGACGCCTGGCTACCGTGCGAGTCTAATGGAAACTCACGCATGAATTTTCCTGCATTTTAGCGCCCACCAAAGTGATTTTTTGTCCCGCCAAAGTCTTATTTGATCGGTGAGTAATGTAGATGAACGGCTGCGTTTGTGACAGGGCGTATGTTTAACTGAAAGAATGAGCAGAGAGAGAGCCGGTCGCGCGCGCGCACTCTCTGTGTAAACGACTTCACCGTCTCCAAACTAGGCGCTGTGTTGCTCTCTCTGTGAACTCAGGTGACGTCTGAATCGGTGTAACTAATCAGTAACACTTTACAATAAGGTTATATTTATTACATAAATTATATAAAAAAGTACAGTTTGCTAACTCAAGCTTAAACTTTAAAATAAATAAAACCACTTGTTTTTTTAAAAAAAAGAGCATATGACTACATTTTTCCACACAGTGCTATCAAGAATCGATAAGAGAATCGATAAAGAATTGGATCGATAAGCAGAATCGTCAGTGGCATTATTATTGATAAAATCTTATCAATTCCCATCCCTATGTGAAGACCGTAAAATTATAATCAAACATTAAAGAACATACATGTTTTTTTTAATAGTTTTTTTTTTTTTAAGAGTTAAAAGATTAAAACATTTTGCTAACATGAGGTCTTATTGTGTCACTGTCAGTCTTTTTACATCAGTGCAAAACTAGGGTATGCAGATTAATTATTATTATTATTAGTATACATTATTCATCAGCATGCATTGATTAATCCCAAGGCATGTATAAAAAAAAAAAATATTTTTTCTTTTCTTTTTTCAAAGAGTATATTTCTGAAAAAAGTACTTTTAATAACTACTAATACTGCATTGGGGGGAAACTACTAAAACCTTAGTTAAGCAAAATTATCTTGCATACTCTAATGCAGGGGTTTTCAACCGGTGGTCCGCGGCCCCCTGGTGGTCCGCGGCGGCATTGCATGTGGTCCGTGACATGCATTCCAGCCTACGTAATTTCACTATTAAATAATTAATTTTTCCAAACATTTCCAGAATATTTGCACATTGGTGTGAATACACTAAATTTTATGAAAATATCAAAAATAATATAGAGGAGTTGAGATTCAAACTGACACAGGATAGGCTAGCTTTGCACCTATCAGGTCTATGCTTTGCAACGTCATATACGTACACATTCATCTTGCGCGCGAAATAGACCAACATCTCGGAGAGTTAAGGAAATACATTATTGAGGTTTCATTGAAAAGACGCTTAATATTGGTGAATTTAAATTTGGAGTGGAGTGGAGCTGTTAGCTATAACGTTTCTAACTAAGGCGAAGATTGCTAGTCAGCACCAAGCATGGATCGCTTTTTAGTGAGGAAAGTGACAGATGTCAGGACAGATGGACAGGCTTCTGCTGCATGCTCTTCAGACAAAGCTACAACGTCGGAGGAAACAGGGAAACGTAGTGGGAAACGAAAAAGAAAATACAGTGAAGATTATGTTAAATATGGATTTACAGTAACGACTGACAAAACAGGAGAGGAGGTACCACTGTGTTTCGTATGTTCAACGTTGCTTTCAAATGAATCCATGAAACCGTCGAAACTTTCTCGTCATATGGAGACACATCACAGCTTCTTGAAGGCCAAGCCTATTGAGTATATGCAACAGATGTTGCGTGATTTCAAAGGACAGCAGACGCTCATGAGAAAGAGTGCAAAAGTCAGTGAAAATGCACTGAAAGCCTCATATCTGGTGGCTCTCAGAGTTGCGCAATGCAAAAAGCCTCATTTAATTGCAGAGCAGCTGATTTTGCCAGCAGCTATAGACATGTGTAAAACCATGATGAACGAAGAATGTGCTAATAAATTAAAAACTATTCCTTTGTCAGATAGCACAGTCGGACGTCGAATTGAGGAAATGGCAAATGATGTGAAAGAGCAGCTGATAGAGAAACTTCGATCAGTACAGGGATTTTCAATTCAATTAGACGAGACGACAGATATAACAAATGACGCGCAACTTTTGGCATTTGTGCGATACGAGGATAATAGTGCGATGTGCGAGGAATTTCTCTTTTGCAAACCACTGCCAGGGCGAACTACAGGTGCCGAGATCTTTTCAGCCCTTGATGACTTTTTCAAAGAACACAATATTTCGTGGCAGAAGTGTGTGGCGCTATGTAGCGATGGAGCCAGAGCAATGAGTGGCAGCCAGACTGGATTGATTGGGCACGTAAAGAAAGTAGCACCGGCGATAATTTGGACACACTGCATGATTCATAGAGAAGCTCTGGCCGCCAAAGATCTCAGTGTTGAGTTCAGCGAGGTGTTTGATGCTGTTGTTAAAACTGTAAACCTGATAAAACGAAAAGCATTAAATACACGCCTGTTTGCATCCCTATGTCAAGGCTTAGGAAGTGAACACACCTCTCTCCTTTACCATTCAGAGGTGAGATGGCTGTCTCGCGGCGCGGTGCTCGCCCGTGTGTTTGAACTACGTGACGCTATCTATACTTTCTTGTGCGAGAAGGAGTGCACTGAACTGGCTTACATGTTCAAGGACAGCCACTGGTTAACTAAGCTGGCGTATCTCACCGATGTTTTTGCAGAGCTTAACAAGTTGAACACTTCAATGCAAGGGAGAGATTCAAACGTCCTGCAGCTCTATGAAAAACTAGAGGCATTTGTTAAAAAAATGTCAAGATGGATAGAAAGAGTGGAGAGTGGTAACTTGGCTATGTTCCCTTCAGTTGAGGAATATTCTGACAGCACTGACATTAAAGACATTGTGTGTGAGCATTTGAGGAAGCTTGTGCTTCAATTCCGAAAGTACTTCAATGATTCTGATGAGTGGCGCTGTGACAGCAAATGGATCCTGCTCCCATTCAGTGATGATGCAGCAGCAGGGTCAAGCTTAACTACTGTAGAAGAGGATCAGCTCATAGAGATGTCCACAGACTCTGTCAGGAGGCATATGTATGATACACAACCCCTTGTGAAGTTCTGGATAAGTTGCCAGACAGAATTTCCAGAGCTTACAGTAAAAGCAGTGAGGTGTCTTTTACCCTTTCCAACTACATACCTCTGTGAGAGCGCTTTTTCCACACTGGCATATCTAAAGAACAAGTACAGGGCAAGGCTGGAACCAGAGAATGATATGAGGCTGTCACTATGTACCACTATATCACCACAAATAGACAGACTGTGTGGAAGTCACCACGCCCAGAAATCCCACTAACAGGTAAGGAGTACCCCCCCCCCCCCCACACACACACACACACACACACACCCACACACACACACAATAGTGGGCCGCCGATTACTTGTTAGTCAGAATGGTGGTCCCTGGCACAGAACCAGTTGAAAACCCCTGCTCTAATGTACTTAAAGTATCAAGAGTAAAACTAGAGGTATGTATTCTGCAGGGGAAAAAACTTCTTGTCAGGGTTTTTATTATAGTTTTGTATTTATATTATGCTACTACTGCATTTTACTTCTGTATATTTTCAAGGTTGTTACATTATATAATTGTGTAGTTTAATGTAAAATCATATGTGTGGGAAAAAAAGTACTTCAGTAGGTTACTTCACATTTGAACGTGAATACTTAACGAAATATGCAGTTCCGAAAATTAAAGAAACAAAATGTAGGTCTATTGTCACAATATTAACAAATTGTTGCTAACTAAGGGCGCATCTGAAGCGTTCGGACCGGTCTAGCCTACGGAGGACTGTTCTTGTCGCGTGGCAACTGTGACAGCTGCCGATGACGAGCGCGAGAAATACTGGACTTTTTTATATTAAATTGGGTTTTATATTCAAACCGGGCTAAACCGAAAATACATGACCTGGCAGCACCGGGGCTGAAACATCCTCAACATGTCCTCCAGTAAAATATAAAACTTAAAAAATACAATAGCCAATTCTGGCTCCATAGCTGTTTACTCAATTAGGCTATATCAAATGAATTATCAGGATGGCAGCTGTCCTCTCGCATCGTTGCTTGGCACCAGGAGCGGTGATCAAAAACACCGCAATTAGGTTGCGCAATTAGGAAATCCTACGAAGGCTACATGGTGCGTCCTTCGAAGGACGAATATAGGCTGCATCCTTGAAGTCTTCAGTCCTTCGAAGCATGCAGCCTTCACGTTGGGACACAGCTATCATGTTCAAAACATAGACAGTATATAAGGGTTCAAAACGTCCCCCACGCTAGCGTTTCTTCTTCTCTCCTCTTTCCATGTCCGTGGCGGCGCTAAGCAAGTCGGTAACAGCGCCACCTGCTGTTGTGGAGTGCGAATTACATGACCGTTTACGAGCATGTGTGGATCAGCCAGGTCGGAAAATTAGTGCCAAAAGTCACGTGACAGTTTTTCGTACTTGTAGAATTTTGTTTTGTACTTGTAGAATTTTGTTTTGTACTTGAAGGATTTTGTTTTGTACTTGTAGAATTTTGTTTTGTACTTGAAGGATTTTGTTTTGTACTTGTAGAATTTTGTTTTGTACTTGGTTTTACTTGGAGGATATTTTTGTCATTGAAGAAATACGTTTCTTTGTATATGTAAAACATACTGTATTTGTTTGATAGGTACGTTTTTTATTTGCAAAACAAAATGCATTAGTTTGTGAGTGATGTTTTGTATTTGCAAACCACACTGAGTTTGTTTGTGAATCGTTGGGTGTGAGTAAAACACGTTTTGTGTGTGTGTGAGGTTTTGGCATGATTCTAACTCCATACTTGTCACTGCACTTGTTGCTTTTTATTAGCTTTAATTGTTATCTTAATTGGTAAGTCACTTTGGATAAAATGTCATTGTAAATGTTAAAATAAGTTATACTGTAAAGGTATACGGTAATTGCCTTTTATTGTGGACATTTTTACATGTTCTAAATTATATACTAAGCTTCTATTTCCTATCAATCATTTATCTTGATGTTTAGTGTTTGTTCAATTACTAATACTGTAAATGTGCAGGTATTCTGTACTCATACATTTAGTTAACCCTCAGACGGTCTTCGTTTCGGAGTCACATCCTGGGCCTTCCCGGTCAGAAGTGACCGGAGGCCTAAAAATGAAACTTCCTCCATCCCAGTAAAACCAATGCAATTTATTTTTGTTCTATAATATTTATTCTTTTTAATTTTGTATTTTGAGATAATTTTATTGAATTTATTAATATTTATGCAATATTTATGGTCTATTTTTGCCATTGAAAATAATTAAAAAATTTATATAAATATATGTATTTTTTTTTTTTTAAATTATACAGTATTTTAGTTTAATATAGAGTCTAGGCCTTCAAAAAAAAAATGTTTGAAGCAGATTAGCACCATCTGGTGAGAGTATGGAGAGAAAGCGTAGGAGCATGGTGTAACCACTAGATGGCATCTACAGTTCTCTATGGAGAGGCATGTGAATTCCCCAGCTGTTTATGGACACATTTACTTTTTTTTTTGTACAGAATTTGTAACAAAAAATACAATTCATTCAATTATAACACTTTTTGTAAAATAATATTACATTTTTTTATTTTTTTATTTATTTATTTATTTTTTTTTCAATTTCCCATTCATTTTCTATGGGGGTCATTTTTGACCGAAGACCACAAGTGTGACTATTTTTTTTACGACCACTTAGCATGCTCGAATCATGACCTCAATTTTTTTGTGTGTGCACATACCTAATGCCATACAAGTCACCAAGTTTCGTAACATTCCAATGAAGCTGTGATTTTTAAAAATTCAAAACAGATTTTTTGTAATCAAAATTTATTGGTGTTTATGTGTATAAAAGTGTGTGTGTATGTGTGTGTGTGTGGGTGGGTGTGTCTTTTTTGTACTCTTGATGTTGTAGAGTGTCACCCCTTTACAGCGGTGTACTTTTTTTTAGGATTGAGGCCGATTTGTAGATTGTACACACAAAAATTCGGAGAATTTTTTTTTTTTTGTCAATTTCCCATTCATTTCCTATGGGTCGGTCATTTTTGACCGAAGACCAAAATCGTCACTATTTTTTTTACAACCACTTAGCATGCTCGGATCATGACCTCAATTTTTTTTTGTATTCACATACCTAATGCCATAAAAGTCA
Source organism: Squalius cephalus (assembly GCF_949319135.1). Lineage (NCBI taxonomy): Eukaryota > Metazoa > Chordata > Actinopteri > Cypriniformes > Leuciscidae > Squalius > Squalius cephalus. The sequence continues at coordinate 21,235,286 of NC_137132.1, read as the reverse complement.
CCAAGTTTCATAACATTCTGATGAAGCTGTGATTTTTAGAAATTCAAAACAGAAAATTTATCGGTCAGAAATGACCGAGGACCGTCTGAGGGTTAATTTAAAAGAAATTGACTGTACATTTGCTATTATTAAGAACTTAATTAGAGATTGGTCAAAGTTGTGAAATTGGATCTGTACAAATAAAAATTAAAACTGTAAATTTACAAACATTTGTATTTGAATTTATGTACTTGTGTGCATTTTTATACATAATTTCATTGTTATTTTACACAGAAAAACTATATTAAAAGAAAATTACTGTAGTTAGACAGCATTATTATACAAAATAATTGTATAAAACCTTAAATTTACAGTATTTAATTGTTTTAAAGGTGTATATGTCTTTTTTAAACGTTAAAAATCCCAATAATTACATAAGATTGAATGTAATATTAAAGATACAATCTGTTATTTAATTATGGGAAATTACTGTATTTTAACGGTAATTTTTTGGCGCCCCAGCTGCCGGAATAATACCGTTTTTTTACAGTGTAGGGTGCAATCGAATTGGCATGAGCTTAGGAATCAGAGGAAAAAAGAATTTTGTTGATTAGCCAAACGGTTCAAAAGTTATTAGCAAAATAAAAGTGAAACTTTGGACAGGTGGTGGCGCTAGAGGGAATGACTTAGAAACACCAAAATTGGTGTATTTAATGTTGGGACTGTCCTCTATCAGAATGTCAAACCAAAACAACTTTCCCGCAATCGGTTCTATGGGCTGCCATAGACTCCCAGTCGGAAGAAGGAAGAATAATAATAACTAGAAAAATGCATTTCCGGAGGAACTGCAAAGTGTGCTTGCTCGGGTGCAGTGCACTAACGTTAGCAGGTAGTGGATAGATGCGAGATGCGAGAAAAAATGCGAGAAAAAAGATGTCAAACTGTCTTTTATTTTTTAATTTAATTCCTCAATCAGCGCTGGACCGGCATTTTCTGTCTTCCGCTGAGCCCTGGCCGTAGACAGATCATATGTTTTACGCTGTCAATGCAGTGGTCTGCGTTGCACTGATCTTATTCACACTATCGAGTGTAGGTGCAGCATTCTAACATTGAGTCATAATGAGCTGTTTGTGAAGAAATTATCCGCTTCCAAATTATGTCATTTTAATCACGAAATTGAAACATTAAAAAACAATTTGCTCTTTATGGTGTGCGCGTGATAGAGCGCAGCAGCAACGAACCATCAGCTTGCAGCGTAACAACATTGAATGCTCGGCCCAACAGCTGATCATAGCTGTACAGGGCGCCTTATTATTTTCCATCTCCATAAATATATCTAGTAGTAAAGCTAATGCAAGGGCTAGAAATCTATTCATCTTTTGCTGATACTTCCTTAGCTGTGTCTGAAACTGCTCACTCGTTCACTCATTCACTAATCCCGTATAGTGAATGGCAGTTGAGTGCACTACATCAGCAAAGAATTCGGACGCTGACATAATTATCACGCGCCAGAGAGCTCAGACAATTTGTCATAAACATTACCTACCCATCTTTAATATTTCCATTTTTTGGCTGTATGAATTGTATGTAACAATTGTATGTATGTATTTTTCACGTTTATTGCGTTATTTGATTAAAAAAAAAAAAAAAAAACACTTGCTTGTCATATTTATTTACTTTTTACATTTATATGTGAAAATAAAAGAGAACAAAACACTACACAACACATTTGATTTTTCAAATATAGATATAACGGTATATATAAATAAATAACCAGGCGTCTGGTCTTATAAATGATTGTTTTCTAACTCGCGTGCACCGTTGCCATAGTGACATTTTTGTTTATTTTTCATTCGCGCTCTGTCGCCTTATCGTGTTGGATTGTGGGAAATACTGTCTCAGCAAGTGTACATCGTACACTCGAATTCAGAGAGGATTGGGTAAAAGTAGTGAAGAATGGAGGGAATGATGTCGTTCACTCAGAATTCGGACACCTCTACAAAATGGCCGACACCCTAAATAGTGCACTATATAGTGGATAGGGAGCGATTTCAGACACAGCTCTTGTCATCATGGAGAGTGCAGTTCATGGTTGCATAGCAACAACAGACGCCACAGGAGAACAAGCGCTTGTGGAAAGGAGACAGCGGCGCGCTCGCGCTTTCCACTTTTTTTACACGTCTAAAGGCCCTTTCACACCGGATGCGTAACGAAAAAGCGAAACGAAAAAGCGAATAGTTCGTGTGCGAATAGTTCGCATCAAAACCATTCACATCAGCCGCGACGCGAATTTGCGACGTCTGTGACGTTCAGAGAGCTTCAACATTCCAAAACTTTCGCGCGAATCGCGCCGACAGCTGAGAAAACATGGACACTTCATCATCATCATCATCATCATCCAGTCATAGTCATAGCATCCAGTGAAGACGAGCTTTTCATTTTATTTAAAAGACAGAAAAGAAGGTTTTGGGTGCACCCAATCTTACAGAACAGAGAGTCTGAAGGGGAGTATGCTTATGTGCACAGTTTTGTTTTGTTTTTTGCGTCTTCAACAGTGCGTTTTGTAATGTAACTACACATTACATGTAACACACGAAGTAAGTAAGTTAAAAATCATTCGACTAGAAACTGTAGATATCACACAAAGAATGTATAGTATAGCCTGCTAAAAGCAGCCCTAAATAGTCTCACTGCATTTTGTTACGTGTTCAAAGTAAACACGGTCTCTGTCTCTATCTTTGACGATATAGTGTTAGCTTTCTATCCCAAATGTAGTTTGGTCTGCTAGTCTACACAGCACAGGACTATACAACGACTAAAACTATCACACAACACACTCACAGTCGTGATAACCGGTTGGTTGGCAATGCTACGCCACACATTGTCTTTCAAATCATTGTTCTTGTAGTATGTGATTGGCTGAAGCCTATTCTGTCACCGCAAAAGTAAAAAAAAATCGACATCGAAGCGAAAAAAATAAAAGTCGTTTTTTCGCCTCAGCACATTCGCGTTCGGTGTGGAAGCGCTCATTACACAAACAGCTGATCAAAAAATAAACCCATCGCGCGAATTATTCGTGCGTCAAAATCGCGTCCAGTGTGAAAGGGCCTTAATGTGTGTTCCATTCGACAGGGTCCATATGCAGTGTTCACTGCTCCCCTACTCCCTGAGCACAGTATATCAGTTGAAGTGGACTTCACTGACAATAACCGCTCATTTGAAACGCCCTGCAAATGTCATTAAAGAAAGTCAACGACGGAGTCGCGCAGATTATGATATGACTACATTCATATTTTCATTTTTATTATTATATTATATATTTACAATTATATTGCACTATTTTACAACTACCTAAAATAAAATCACTTTACTTCACAAACTAGCTAAGCTGGCTGCATTCACTGAGGTAAATTATAATCATCAAAAATAGTATATGTAATATTCACAACAATAACCGTTAAAAATACTGTCATTTGTATAACAATGGCGAAATGTATGAATACTTACACACATACGTAAACTCCTCCATCGTTAGTTATGACCGTTCTGACTGGTGATGACGTGGTGCGCGAAATGACAGTTGGGTGTGTGATCATCGCTCTCCACTTCCTGTGAAGTGATGTATCGATGTTCCCTTATTCCCTATGCCGTGCGCAGTGCCCTTCGAACTGAACATGTTCGCTCCCTTCGGATTAGACTCTAATTTAAGATGGCGGAAAACCCTGTGAAGTCCACTTCGCAGTCCACAACGCATCTCTAGAGCGACTTTGTTGATTGTTTGAGCATGTGACTGCGCGTTTCTCCTTGTTTTCTATTGTTATGCGCAGCATATTTCCCGTACGCACAAACACAGCCACAGACAATGAATTGTTTGTTCGGTTATCGAAGAAGAGCATGATGTATTTTGTATAAAGTTTTTATTTTTTATTTTTTTTTATTAACTGCTTTGAGGATTGGAAATGCACAATTCATGCATACAAATCTGTATATATTAATAAATGAAGATGATTAAAATAGACCAATGCAAAAAACGAAATTCATGCCTGCATTTATTAAGACAAACCTGGTAAAAATGAATGCAGTCTATACACTGACTTGGCTGCTCTGTGAAATGTAATACAACAGTGCCACCTACTGTCTAAATGCATTAACATTAAAAGTGTGAGGTGAACTCTTGCATAGACATAGGTAAATGGGTTTGTCTATTAGCCTAAAATAAAAAAAATAAAAAAAAATTTCAGATCTTGTGCTTCCTCACATTGGAGTCCCGAGTTCATGTATAAAGTTTGGTTTCGATACGTGACAGAGCTCCTGAGATATGGACGACTTCCTGTTTGGCGACTACGCCGCTGATTTCGTTTGGCTGTGACGGGCAAACGCTTCCGAAAATCAAAAATCCTTCTAGTAACTTTTGTGAGGCTTGGTCCAAGGATCATGTACGTCCAGTTTCGTGAAGTTCGGACCAAATTTGTGACCTGTGAAACTTTAGTTTAGCTTTCTGTTCAATCCAATATTGCGGACAAACGACATGGAAGAAGAAGAAAACTTAAGAAGAACAGTAAGTGTGCTGCTTTCAGCAAGCACACTTAATAAGAAGAAAACTTAAAGGGGGGGTGAATTGCTGTTTCATGCATACTGAGTTTTTTACACTGTTAAAGAGTTGGATTCCCATGCTAAACATGGACAAAGTTTCAAAAGTTAAGTTGTACGTTTGAAGGAGTATTTTTGTTCCAAAAATACTCCTTCCGGTTTGTCACAAGTTTCGGAAAGTTTTTTTCGAGTATGGCTCTGTCTTACTTAAGATAGAGCGGAATTTCCTTATATGGGTCCTAAGGGCACTTCTCCGCGGCCGCGCGCGCACTCGCAGACCAGAGAGAGAAGAGAGCGAAAGCAGTACGTTACCTCAAAGCGCTATGCTCGGCTTTTAGGGAAGTCAATGTCACCAAAGAAGTGGGTTTTTGGTTGGCAGGGCAAGACAACCCTGCACAGATTCCCAAAGAACCCAGCGTTAGGGGAATAGTGGATGGAGTTTGTTTTTTCGAAGCATCAACGGAGGTTGTGCACGACTCTTTGTTCCCTGCATTTCGACAATGATTGTTTTATAAACAAAGCCCAGATCGACTTATTTGCAGATCGTCTAATGCTTAAGGATCGAGCAGTCACGGTGAGTAAACTACTTCAAATGTCTCTCTGTGTTGTTGTTAGCTCGGTTAGCACAGCTATAGCAAGCACACCGCCCACACGGCCCGCCCCCAGCCGCTCGGTTTTTTCCGGAAAGACTCGGTACAGCCAATCTTTCACCTCTAAATATAATAAAACTAAAGACGTTTTGGAGATATGAAGGATGCAATACTACTCTATAGGTAGCCTACTCAAGATTAACAGGAGATTGAGTGAAAATGAGCATTTCACCCCCCCTTTAAGAAGAACTATAAGTGTGCTGCTTTCAGCAAGCACACTTAATAATAAGAAGAAAACTTAAGAAGAACAGTAAGTGTGCTGCTTTCAGCAAGCACACTTAATAATAATAATAAGAAGAAAACTTAAGAAGAACAATAAGTGTGCGCTTTCAACAAGCACACTTAATAAGAAGAAAACTTAAGAAGAACAATAAGTGTGCTGCTTTCAGCAAGCACACTTAATAAGAACGGGAACAGATACAATAGGTGCCTACGCACCTTCGGTGCTTGGCCCCTAAATAGACATGTATTAGCCTAATATAAAATGTTGTGTAGACTATGAGTTATTCACATATAGTCTGGAATGCCAGTGTGTTTTAAAGCAAAGATGGGCCATTAGGCCTAATAATTAAAAGGTTTGTGTGTTTATGTGACATTTAATGAAGACAGAAGATGCAACTGCAAGAAGTCAGATTTATTGAATGAACACGTAGAAAGTGGTAGAAAACACACAGTCCAATGAGCCCTGGCAGCGCAGGGGGCAGATGGGCAACCCGACAATCCGCTGAGTGATGAGATGAGACAGAATCCTCCGATGATGGCTGGCAGACAGAATGCAACCCGAACCCGTGGTGAGATGAGAAGAGACAAGATCCTTCTTCTTCTTCTTCTGTTAAGTTTTATGGCAGTTTACAGTCAAAGTGTATTACCGCCATCTACTGGACTGAGGTGCAATCAAATGGATGTCATTCACACACACACACACAAAAAAATATCAAATCCTATTTGCTAGTTGTGTTTCTTTGATAAATGTTATCATAGCATTAGTGAGGTTTTCTGATCTAGGCTCACATAATAAAGTTTCTAGTTACTGCATTCACTTCCCTCTTCAGTTTCTCTCTTTGTCTGGAAAATCTTATGCACCTCAAAAAAATATGATCTACATCCTCTCTCACTCCACAATTCTCACATTTCCCAGATGGATGTTTATGTAAAATGTATAAGCTGTTATTTAAACCAGTATGGCCTATTCTCAGTCTTGTAAACCAAACCTCTTCCTGTCTGTTTGAATAACTATATTTGTAACTTGAGATATATTTTTGTATATTGTATAAGTGTCTACCTTTTTTATCCTTATCCCATTCAGCTTGCCATATTTTATTAACTTTGTGATTAATGAGTACCTTGACTTCTGATTTACTGAGTGGAATGCTTAATTGAACTTCCTCTTCTTTAGTAGCCTCTTTTGCCAGCCTATCTGCTTCCTCATTACCACCAACTCCTTTATGGGCAGGAACCCATACAAACTGGATTAATATTCCCTGTTGACTAATTGCAAATATGATATTATTAATTTCATTCAATAAGTCCTGTCGGCATGATGATTCTCCATTTTGAATGGAAGTGAGAGATGACATAGAATCAGAACAAATAGAGACGAGATCCTTAGACGACCAGGAGCTTAAGAGATTGCTGATCAGAATCAGCTGGCGCTGATGACAATCAGCGGCTGATCAGCGACCACGCGCACACACACACTCACACATATACACAAACACAGCGCGAGAAAGAGTCAGTGAATTCATGAACCATGACAGTTTATGAGTTCAGTCTTGAAAGGAGGCCAGTTGTAAGGCCCATTTGTTATAATAAAATAATAAGAATGCATAGTAGTGCATCAACATAAAATGTTGATATAGTTGATTGTGAAACAATAAACATGATCTTGACTTTGATCTACATGCAACAGTAGCCAATGGTTTACTTTTACTCGTAGCCTTGAGTCTTGTTGTCCAGGGCACAGGAAATTGTTAATCCAGCCCTGATCAGGGCCCTTCACAGCCCTTCAAGAGGTATGCAATGCTGCTGGTTGGGCCTCCCCACACACTTTTATAAGATACTACAGCCTGGATCTGCCCTCCACGCCAGGTTCTGAAGTTCTTACTGCCTGAGTTGTGCCATACATGCTTAACACCAGGGCAGGCACTAGTCAGTGTGGCGCAGTGGGTATTTTGTTCCCTAAAGTGTCGTCTTTCCTCGAAAGGGAACGGCTCGGGTTACGACTGTAACATTCCCGCGTCCCTTTGCCACACCTCCTGAGTGCCTGGGAACGAATTGCTTCGACCTATCAGAAGCTTACGCTGTTATGAGCCGGCGTCCCTTTATAGCTTCACGTGACATCATGACGCAACACCAATCAAGATTGGACTAGTTCCATACATGCTTCAGACGCTATCACGCTGGAGTAGTTCCCCAAAACTGTCGTTTTTTGACGCAGTGTTTCGTTTTTCTCTCTCGAATATTACACACACACACACACATTTTTTTTACTACACAGGTCCAAACCATATTCTGACATCCATAACAACACACCCACACAATTATAACTGCATAATTTATCCAATTGGTTCTATAATATGCAGAAGCAGAAAACAGGAATTGAGTGAGTATTTGTTTTATAGGCCAAACCTGAGAAAATGGCACCATCTGATGAATAAATAGTAAAAATTTAATTTTGAAGCCTTGCCCACAAAATGAAAGCCTATTAACAAAGACTGCATCATTTTATAGTTAAATGGCAATGGGATTAAAAATAGCCGTTTTAAGGGGTTTCAATGAGGATTTTTCTTTTTGTTTGTTTGTTTTGAAGGTCCGGTGTAACTATTTTGTATTACTAGTGTAAAATAGATTTTTTAAAGGAAGTGGGTGTGAAATAGTAAAATTCCAATAAAAATACACACTTGTGCCAATATTTATGCAGGAAAATATATAAATATAAATTATATATAAATAAATAAAATGTCCATAAGGACACAGAAGGGTTAAGTATTACATCATTGTCTTGTCTGAAAGCTCTCAAGAGATGAATCAGAAGATATATTTATTTGGATGGAGATTGCCAGTGATCTGTGCAGCATGAGAGAATAAGGACAAAAATGTACAGAGGAGTAATTTAATTCAAAGCAGCTCACAATGGCACAGTCATTGTCTTAGTTTTCTCTGGCTCTAAAACTAGAGTATACAAATCTGTGATTCAAATATTATGCATTACATGAAGGTATATATATATATATTTTTTTTTAATTATAGTTGTAGTTAAAATATCCTGTTACAGGTTTGAAATTACAATTTTGTAAATTCTCTAGATTTTGCTAATGTCTAATGTCTTGTAATTTCTATTTTCAGTTTGTGCAAAACACCAAACTAAATGCTGCCATGAGCTCTGTAAATGCAAGTTTTTCACAGAATATCTCCATTGTTCATCCTCAATACTTTTTCATCATTGGACTAACAGGTATACCTTATAGTGGTTATTACTATATATTCTTATTTATAATATATTTTATAACTGTAATTGGCAACTCTATAGTCCTTCTGATTTTAGTTCTTCATCGGAGCCTGCACAGTCCAAAGTACATTGGTGTGTTTAACTTGGCCTTGGCTGATCTTGGTGAAACTAATGCACTGATTCCTAACATGATGAAGACTTTTCTGCTCGACTCACAGTACATCTCCTTCAATGCTTGTTTGGCAAACATGTTTTTTGTTCACTTCTTTAGTACTATGCAGAGTTATACTCTAGTTGTTCTGGCATATGATCGCTTCATTGCAATTTGCTTGCCATTAAGATATCATGCAATTGTTAACAATACCAGTGTGGTTTTGGTTTTCTCAGCAATTTGGGCATTTAATTCTTCTGTGGTGGCCTTGATGGTGTCTGCGATCACCCGGCTTTCTTTCTGTGAATCTAATATGATTCAGAGCTACTTTTGTGATCATGGGCCAGTGTATAAGTTGGCATGCAATGACTATAGCATTAATAGGATTATGGCATTTCTCATCACAATTTTATACCTTGAAGCACCATTGATTATTATAGTCCTGTCATATCTGGGCATTTTTTTTGCTTTAAGCAAAATTACAACTTGGCAAGGACGTTTAAAAGCGTTGAAGACCTGTGTTTCTCATCTGTTGTTAGTAGGGGTTTATTTCCTCCCCATAACCTGCACATACATTGCTGCATGGTTGGCTTCTCTCACACCCAATGCAAGGATCATCAGTACGTCTCTGGCATATGCTGTTCCAGCAATGTTAAATCCCATAATTTATGTATTAAACACAGCTGAAATCAAAGACATAATCTGGAAAGTGGTTAAAAACAGATCTGAACCAATTAGAGAGAACATATAAAAATGACTGAAATGTCTGTTTGTTTTTAATTGCTTTTAAAAATGAAAATATATATATATATTTAAAAATAATTAGCCTTATGAAGACTGCATGCTGAAGCCTCACAGAGGTGAACAATATCTTTCCAGAAACATATACTTTGAAAAATTTACTTTTGAAAGAGTAACCGAGATAAGTAATATTTTCTTTATTTTCCATTATGAACTCAAGTTGTTTAAAATTCTGAAAGAAATACTTGTATATATATGAATAAAAATAGTAATGGTAATAGTAATAGTAATAGTTAACAGTAATGCTATCTAATATACTTCCTAATCTAATTATTTATTAATCCATCTGATTTCAAGTGTACGGCTTGTGTTGCTTGTCACAAGACAAATCTAACAGGGGGGGGGGGGAAATGTTTTGTGAGCTGTCTTACTATGGTGACATATTCATGTTACTTTAAACACATAATTCACTGTCATCTATAAATACATTTTGATAGATTTTCTGCAAAATCAACTGATGAGACATGACTAAATAAAATAATATTTCACAATGTATTCCTTTTTGAATTTGTAATACAGTGGTGCATTTCAAAATGAGCATGTTGGTCTGAGATCTGCTGATGAGGCTCTTTTTGATTTTCTCATTTGGTGTTTTTCTGTTTTTCTGTTTTTGTTTTGTTTTTTCTGATAGACCCCAGATAGACACAAATACACATGTGCATGTTTCAGTTTATTGTGTCACCCTTTTTAAAGGGCAATCACAATTATGTTAGGCCTATGGCTTTGATTAAAAAATGACAATGAAAATGTACTTTTATAATTTGATACTTTTAATACTTGTTTAATTTGCTTTACTCCTGGTATACAAAGGTGTGGGCATAGTTGTGTGCCCTGTGTCTGTGTTTTTGCCTGCTGTGTGTGTCTCTAGGCTTGTTCGACTTCATAGAGGGCTGTGCAGACTGATCGGCTGCTGACTTGAAGCAGTGCATCCTGGTTAGAAATTGTGTCCGACTTGAGACAGCACATGACTGTGACGTATGCCATCAAAGTACCGCAAGAGAGATTTGAGAGCAGCCAGCTGATTCATTCTGCGCAGCTTCTCCATAGCGGCTGCACGAGCTCTGATGACAACACAATTGTTCCACGATTGTCCAAATCCATCACATGGCAACGATCATGTGTGTTTCGTGTTTATTTGAACACCTTCAGTTCCACTAATGTTCACAAATCTGTTTTTTTTTTATAACAGTAAAAGCTATTTTCATGTAGTCGCAATGTTATATTGTGTCATGTTTATCAAAATAAAACTGATTTTAATGGAAACGTATCTGAAACGTCTGTGTATCTGACAAATATTGCATTTATTTCACTTCCGCTGTGGTAAAGTATAGAGGCGGCTGGCTAATAGAGGGCCCTAGGGCCATCAACATCAAAGCACAATACACATAACTAAGGGTAGAAAGTAATTGTGACGAGCAGGACGGCGCGAGGCCAGTGGCGTGATTGATAATGAGCAATCTGTGAGACGCACCGGTCTCGTATCTCTCACCGCCTCCTTCTTCCCACAATAACAAACTTTGTTACAGTAAGATACAGAGGTCACTTACAAAGTTAGGTTAAATTTACAAACAAAGAGGGATTCAAACAAATAACATATTCATAACATGGTAAAATTCACAGACTGTGAGCTGAAGTTTGTTTTTTAAGAGGTTTTTGAAGGAGAGAAGGATGGATGCTTGACGGATGTCTTGAGAAAGAGCATTCCACAACCTGGGAGCCACAACACTAAATGAACTGCTCCCATGGATACCAGACTATTGAAACTGACTTAATATGGCACAACCCCACCTAGGATATCTCTCGCAGATTGGTTACAAATGTGACGTAACATCTTACGTACCATTGCACGTGGTCGCATCTCGCATGTCAGCGTTATCTATAGTCACGACAATGACGTTGTGTTACGACCAAGAAGGAGGAGGCATTTCAAAATACACGCAGTAGAGGAAATATGGCATTGAGAAATTTTGTGAACAATTGCAAATGATTTTTTCAGGAATGCGCTCACTTGTGTCTATCAGACAATGTGGAAGAGGATACAATTCAGTCCATAGTTTCAAAGTCGTACGAATTAGATCATTTCATCTATAAAGCGGTTGTGTAGAAAATGTCCTCGTCCACGTTTCAGTGCAGTCAAATCATATTTCTTTAATGTTCAGGGCTCAGATTCACTCTCCCCCAGTTTAAATCTAGATTAAAGATGCATATTCACATAATGCCAAGAATTCACATAATGCATCTCATTACCTATACTCCATTTATATATCAGATCAAATGTACATTATTATCTTTGCTTAAAGGAATAGTTCACCCAAAAATGAAAATTAGCCCATGATTTACTCACCCTCAAGTCATCTTAGGCAGTGTTTGTCAGTAGCGTCACTCTTCTAGTTTAACTACATTTCTCAGTAGCATGGTGATAGCGTCGCTGTTTACTGAATCAAATAGCTTTTCAGTAGCAAAGCTGCTTTGTCATCAAAACTACTTTTGATGAAGTACTGCGGTACCATCCACACAAGCTACATTTTCCCAAGCATTTCTAAAGCTCAAGCTCAAATCGGAAATACAACTGCTAAGTATCACTGATGCTGGAGTGCCTTTTTCTTTTGATACTACTTTTTGTCCCTGTTTTTGTACAGCAAGGGAGTTGAGGGAAGTTTATGTTTATTTTTTCTTTCTTTTAGGTTAGTTAGAACTACTCCCAAAATTAATTAGTGGGGTGTTTTGTTTGTTATATTAGGCCTTGTTCTCCCCTGAGCCTGTGCTCCCCTTTACCTTATGTTATGCTTTTTTTATTAATTAATAAGTATTATTCTAATTAGTAATAATTAAAATTAAAACGAAGTGGAGAAAAAACGTTTCCAAAGTCTTTCAAGTAACATTTCACGATACAATCAATGTCACACATTTCTGTAAAATCACAGCTGCATAAATGGTCTTTTACTGTCATCTAGTGGTAAATTCAAAATGGTGTATGTTGTTTGTTTCTGTGTAAAATCCTAAGATCAAAAGCTTGACAAATTAATTTAAATAATATAAGGTTTTCCTCTTTAAATTTTGAATCTAAGTGTCCATTCAGACACAAGCATTTTTGTGTAACTGTTCATTTAATATTCTTTTGTCTAGTCAACTCATCTTCATTTATATAGCGCTTTTAACAATGTAGATTGTTCCAAAGCGGCTTTACAGTGATAATAGGAAATTAAAGTAACAGAGATTGTTTTGGCTTTATAGCAGCTCTAGAATAATGTTATTGTCCAGCTAAAGTTAGTTTTGATTGATTCACTTCTGTCGCAATGATCATTAGTTATTAGCTTACGGGCCGCTAACACGACACCGTTTTAACAGAAAACTCTTAAGTTCTTTCTGCATAAACTTCAAAAATGCGAACCTGTGCGAACCAACTAATTCCATGCTTCCTAATGATATCTCCCAAGGGTAGCATGTAGAGAGTGAAAAGCAACGGTCCTAGTACTGAGCCTTGTGGTATGCCATACTGAACTTGTGATCGATGAGACATCTCTTCATTTCCTGCTACAAACTGATAACGGTCAGATAAGTATGATTTAAACCATGCTAATGCAATTCCACTAATGCCAACATGTATCCTAATGATACAGATGAATTAATGATATTAAAAAGAGGATATATGACCTCTGGAAGCATCTCTTTTAGTAGCTTAGGGTCTAACATACATGGGTAACACTTTACAATACGGGTGCACTAATAAGCATTAATTCATGCTTAACTAATGCACAGATAATCATGTGTTAATGTATGACTCATGAAGAACTAAACCATTAATTAATGATTACTGCATCAGCAACTAATAAAGATAATAAATGATTAATAGATTAAGTAATATATGAATTGTTATTAATTAAATGTGTCATAATGTATTAATTCCTTAATAACTTATTTTATTAACTAAAAGTGTAAATTAATGCGTTAATTACCACAGTTGGTCAAGGCAATGTTCTTCAACTTCCAGTTGTCTGCTTTAATTAATCATTAACTAATGATTTGCAAATGTATCATTATGTTATGACTTTACTTGTTGAGGCACATGACTATTAACTAATTGTTAAGTAATATGCCATTTATGAGTTTTGACCGTTGCACATGCAGTGAATGTAATGTCGGTGAATGTGTGTGAAGGATGGGTAAGTTGGGCCACACACAAATATTAGCACACCAGAATCTGAACTCCTGACGCTGTTACACTGTGTTTACACTGGACGAGACCAGCTGTCTACACTGGACATGACAGACCATCGCAAGTCCATTTGTCCTTCGTAACAGAACTAGCACAAGAGCTCTGAGTACGTCAGAAATAGAGTGTGGCATCAGTTTACTGTCGGGGTTTTGTTGTGTAGTGTCGCGCCGCATCCAGTGTAGTATCACTGACTATAATGGACGTTCTATTGTTTTTGTCCAGACACAGTGTTATGAAATAGCAGAGCTCGACCGCATGTTCTCAGTGTACCACGACTGTTATGAACTGCTCTGAGACTTGAAGGTGAAGATCCAAATGCAGCTTTATTACAGAGTAGCCGTACAGGCAGGGTCAACAACAGCAAACAGATCAATGGAGGAAACACAGAGAACATCCGAATAACAGGCAGAGGTCAGGGCAGGCAGCAATTATCAGAGTCCAATAAACAATCCAAGTCAGGCCAGGCAGAGAAACAATCAGGAAACAGTGAAACAGTCCAAGGTCAGCAATACAAGAATCAAACACGAGTAAATAACGCTCAGAAATGCAGTAACAGTACAACAAGACTTCGCACTGAGTGAATGTGAAAACCAGAAACAAGGTGATAAGACACAGGTGAATGAGATGATGAGTGCTGATGAGTCCGGACAGTGAGTTATGAGAAATGTAGTTTGTGAGGAAGTGATCATAGTCTATTGTGGAGCGCCCTCTGGTGGCTCTCGAGGGCACTCCAGCTGGTGATCGTTACAACGACCTCAAGCTTAACCTGTCATAGTCCTGTGCCATGAACAACAAGGTTCATCAGACTCAGTGAAATCTTGGTTGTAGATGGTTGGAAATTGAAATCCGTGGCTTAGTGTGGATGTCAAAACCAAAATGGCATATTACTAAACAATTAGTTAAAGGGATACTTCAGGATTTAGCATTAAGCTTTGTATTAGTAGAAAACCTGTAGTATTTTCGAATTACCATGCTTTCCACCCTCATATCCCCCTGAGACAAGAGATTTATGTATTTTTTGTCTGGAAAAAATCCTCCGATGACGCAAAAATCGTCATTTTGCGTCATCGGAGGATTTTCTGGCCAGAGGCTAAAGACTACAGCCAGTAGATGGCGTTGTTCCGCATGTTTTCAGCCCGCCCATAGGAGGTGGGATTTCACTCACAGAATGTACACAGTGTCAGCCGTCTTTCTTTGGAAGCTAAGCTAGCAGGCTCTTGTTCTGTGGAGAAAGCTGAATAGTAGGAGAAAGCTGAGTAAGTAGGGTTATACCATCCTCCTTTTCCCGGACTTGTCCGGCGGGCGAGATCGTTCCAAATGTACGGGATTCAGCTTTTGCGTTCTGCGGTCGCCATGTTTACATGCACATGCACCTTTTGTTTCAATCTAACTGAATTCATTCCGATTGGTGAATCTGAATGTAGTGTTTACATGAACGCTAAACAAGTGATCGGTTGATGTGCGTTTTACCATTGCTAAGAAAATTCCCGCTCCTCCGTGAGAGATGCGAGACCCGGCGCGTCTCAGTAATGACGCCACCGGTCTCGCGACGTTCTCCCGCGGCCGTCAGCCTCGTCCTGCTCGCCACAGTAAACATGATGAATGGCGACTGTAGAACGCAAAAGTCGAATCCCGGACATTTGGCCGATCTCTAAATCACTGGCAAACTCATCACGTAGGCTAAGTTAGCCTTGTTGTTTTTAACTACGCACTCTTACCGGTAGGCGTGGCCTCCTAAGGCAGCGAAGCAAGTGCATTCTGGGAGTTGTTGTCTTTCATCCACATAAGCCAAAAATACATTTTCTGGCTTTTCTCAGTCTAGAAAGCTCCAAATTCAAAAATTTCTTCACATTTCTTCTACTTAAATGACCTATTTTAAATACACATTCATCTTCCCAGAGGTGAAGTATCCCTTTAATAGTCATGTGCCTCAACAAGTAAAGTCATAACATAATGATACATTTGCAAATCATTAGTTAATGATTAACTAAAGCAGACAACTAGAAGTTGAAGTACATTGCCTTGACCAACTGTGGTAATTAACGCATTAATTTACACTTTTAGTTAATAAAATAAGTTATTAAGGAATTAATACATTATGACACATTTAATTAATAACAATTCATATATTACTAAATCTATTAATCATTTATAATCTTTATTAGTTGCTGATGCAGTAATCATTAATTAATGGTTTAGTTCTTCATGAGTCATACATTAACACATGATTATCTGTGCATTAGTTAAGCATGAATTAATGCTTATTAGTGTACCCGTATTGCACCCGTGCACCCATTGATTCCATGTGATAATATTAGATCTAGAGTATGATTACGACAATGAGTAGATCCTGACACATGTTGTCTAACTCCAATAGAGTTAAAGGGGCATTCCACCCATTTGAACATTGTTTTTTATTTAAAGTGGGTCATATATGTAGTCGAAATGTAAAATAAATTTTGAATTTGGTGCCTTCGTGACCGAGGAAAGACAAAAAATAACTTCAGGACGCATTTGTATGAAAGACAACAACTCCCACAATGCACCACATTGCACAGCTCCGCAAGCCACTCCCACTAATCCAGAAAGCGCATATCTGCCTATAAGAGAAATCACTCTTCCGTCTACAAGGCTAGCTACCACCAGAGCTTGAAATTCATTTCACATTCACACAAAATGTCTAGTTAGTTGGCGAACTCATTAGTGCATTACTCCTCGTTTGTATTTCTTTCGAAAAGGTGAATTATTGCATGGTACCTGGATGTTCAGTCAGAACATATGCGGTGCGAAACTAGGATAGTTCTCAACACAAACGTCCGTGTCCTCGTCTGATTCAGAGATTTCGTCCAGGAGAAATTGTCATCGTTGAAATTCTTTGCCGCAGACAAACTATCTCTGTGTTCGTAGTTGCATCTTACAGTCTATGAGTTGCATAGTGAGATCACCGGCGCCACCAGTCCGCCCTAACTCGAGCCAGTCCGGGCTCCTCGTCCGCGGCAGGCAGGTCTTCTGCCTCGGCTGCTCTTCGCTATAATGCGGCTTGTAAAGGTAGCCACAAACACCTGATTCAAGCATCAGACTTCCGAAATTCTCTTCTTCTATATCATATTGAGTACTCTCCTCCACTATTGTCATAACTGTACATCTGTCTCCACAGCGCCTGTTAGCTTAGCTTCAAACAAGATGGAGGATATTGCTTTCAGTTTCAGAGAGTAAAGTCCCACCCACTGATCTGTAATAGGTCTGTAGCGTGAGCGGGTCCCGCCCCCTGGGAAAGATGAGGAACTAGTGCTTGTAGTCTCAACAGAAATCCCCCCCTCTTACACTTCCTCCTACAATGACGCAAAATGACGATTTTTGCGTCATTGTAGGAGGAAGTGTAAAAGGTAAATAACGGATTTCTCCCGTCTCAGGGGAAAATGAGAGAGTGTTGCACGACCATTCAATAGTATGACTGGGTTTCTAACAATGCAAAGCTTAATGCAAATGGGTGGAGTGTCCCTTTAAGAATGTCTTTAAATACCAATCCCAATGCATATTTTCCGTTATCTACATGTATATTAAAATCACCAACAATTAGGACTTCATCTGCAGTACTAACTCTGATGGAAAGTCAGCAAATTCTTTGATAAAGTCTGTATGGTGCCCTGGTGGCCTGTATACAGAAACCAGCACAAATCTCAAATGTGATTTATCATTTACATTATATATTGTTACATTAAGCACCAACACTTCAAAAGAATTACATTTGAACCTAGACTTCTTAGTAATTTTGAAAATATTACAGTACTATAAATTACAGCAAAACCTTATCCTTTGCCTTTCAGACAAGGTTCATGTTTATAACCATAATCTTGTGGGGTGGACTCATTTAAAGTAATTGTTTGTTTTTAGCCAGGTTTCTGTCAAACACAGCACATCTAGGTTGTAGTCTGTAATCATATCAAGTGCTTTTGAAGTAAGGGATGGAATATTCAGCAACCCTAGAGTTATCATTTGCTTATTTGTATTATATCTGTTTTTTGATTTGTTGAACATCAATTCAATTTTTACCCTTAGATGGGTTTGGAAGTTTTTTGTATTTCCTAATTTGAGGAACAGACACAGTCTCTATATGATGATATCTAGGTGAAAGAGGCTCTATGTGATGGGATTTATCTGACCTTGGTGACGTGAGACAGCTAGCAGACGGTCGGTTTAGCCAGTCTGTCTGCTTCCTGACCTGAGCCCCAATTCATGTTTGAGCTCTAAGACTATGTGCCATATTACTAGAGAGAAGAGCAGCACCATCCCAGGAGGGATGAATACCATCTCTTTTCAACAGGTCAGATCTGCCCCAAAAACTTTTCCAATTGTCTATGAATTCTATATTATTTTGCAGACACCACTTAGACAGTCAGCCATTGAGTGAGGACAATCTACTAAGTTTCTCATCACTCCTGCAAACAGGAAAGGGGCCAGAGCAAATTACAGTGCCTGACATCATACTTGCGAGTTCACACACCTCTTTAATATTAATTTTGGTGATCACCGACTGGCGGAGTCGAACATCATTAGTGCCGACGTGAATAATAATCGTAAAGAATTTACAATTAGCATTTGTCAGCACTTTTAAATTTGCTTTGATGTCAGGCGCTCTGGCTCCTGGCAAACATATGACTATGGTGGCTAGTGTCTCTATTTTCATGTTCCGTGTAATAGAATCGCCAATAACTACGGCACATTCAACAGGATTCTCAGTGGGTGTTTCACTGAGTGGGGAGAACCTGTTTAATGTTGTTATCGGAACAGAAGAGCAGTGTTTTGTCCCGCGACTACAGTGCCTCACCGTCACCCAGTTGCCCTGCTGCATGGGCTCTACTACAGCCGGAACCGAACAATGTACAGAGTTCACTAACCTAGTCGCATCTAAAGCAGTATCTAAAGCACTTGCACTCTTACAATTAACCTCGATTAAAGTTTGGATGCGTGTCTCTAGATCTGAAATCTTCTCCGCCAGCCTGACTATCTCCCTGCATTTATCACATGTAAATCCTGTGCTGGCAGAGAAGGCTATGCTATACATGTTACATGAAGTGCAAGTGACAATAAGAGAAGAATATGACATGACTCACCGTGTTTGTTGACTGATCCTTCTCAACTAAGTTGGTTGATGAACTCGTAAAAGGCATGCACGGATGCACGCTAACAGGCTAGCGAATTACTAGCGTGTTGTGCTAGCAATAACGATTTAGATTGAAGCTAGCGATGTCAGGTTAATGTGTGATGTTGAGTAAGCTATATTTAGCAGTATAAACAAGAAGGACTGATAGTAAATAATGATTAAAAACAGAAAGATATACAAAGCTTACAGACGCAAGCCAGCTCAGCAGCAGCAACGAGGCAGACAGGAGCAATCGATCAGACTTTTGGTTTATGATGAATGAAATTATTGACAAGGATGGCCTAATATTTGTTAATAACACTAGGGCCTGGTTTCACAGACAGAGCTTAGATTAAGCCAGGGTTAGGCCTTATTTCAACATTTGAACATTTACGTAGTTTCTATAAACAAGCCTTAGGTGAAAAAAAACATTACTGGTGTGCATCTTGAGACAAAACAATGGCACGGCCATATTTTAAAGGGCACCTATTATGCAAAATTCACTTTTACATGGTGTTTGAACATAAATGTGTGTTGGCAGTGTGTGAGCAAAACCACCCTAGAATGATAAAAATCCACCCAGTAGTTTTTTTACTATCTCAATAAATCATAAGCACTGTCTCAGAACACCCTGTTCTAGATTTTCCTCACTGTGACGTAGAAATGAGCTAAGCCCCACCGACGTGATTTGATTGACATCTGGTTTTGGCATAGACCCCGCCCTCGGTGATCTGCATCCTCCATTGTTTCAGCGACAGCCGGTAATGTCTCCTAAGAAGTGTAGGTGTTCTGTTGTGGGATGTAAGAATGGACATACTAGTCTTCACTGACATCAGAGCCACTGAAAACGCAGCGGATGGATTTTATTTATGAAGAAAAGGCACCACTTAAACTTCCTAAATACGAGATTCATTTTCTGACTGACTGTTAACGAGGGTCAAAGTTAATCCTAGAGTGTGGATCGTTGCCTAATTCGCCATCCAACGTCACCTCCAGAAAAAGTAAGTGTATTTTATGATTTTTGAGCAAATAGTCATTTCAATCGATGTCAGCCAGTTCAACAACAAATGCGTCTAAAGCTATTTATTGTCGTCGTCATAGGATGTCTCAACAAACAACGTCAGACAGTTTTATGTCACGTAGGCATTTTTGCAGCAATAACAAATGTAAATAAATTAAGGTCTGCTCTATCTCCATAGACAGTAGGCTATATAAACGTCTATCTCCCTCCCCTTAAGAAAAAAAAAAAAAAAATCGTTTGTACTTCACAGTAGTGTGTGTGTGTGTGTAGTTTCAAAAAATTGCGCGAACGTTATCACAGTTTGTGTGTGTGTGTTGCACATCCATAATGGCAAAAGGGACGCGATTAAAACATTGTAAGTACATAAATGTATCAAATAACCATTCCGAGACGTTTAGTCCATTCGTGTTTATTCTGTGCCGGAGTCTCTTCATCATCTAGGTCCAGCAGCAGGGCGGGGATATGCAGCTCATTTACATTTAAAGTGGTAGACGCCAAAACAGCTCTTTTTAAAACAGGCCCCAAAAATGACATTTTCAAATGGTTATAATAAATGAACTGTGGGGTATTTTGTGCTGAAACTTCACAAATACATTCTGGGGACACCCAAGACCAATATTACATCTTCTAAAAAGGGGCATAATAGGTGCCCTTTAAGATATGTCTGCAAGTTTCTTTCAGTTAAAACAGCTCAAACATTTTATTTTAGTCTGCGACTAGGTTTAAGCCTTGTCTCTGAAACCAGGGGTGAAACAGGGGTAGATCTAAATTAAAAATGTTTAACTATCAGGGATGGTAAATACATTTATATAAAGCGAAGTGAATTCTTTCTTACAGCTTTTCTCGATTGCTTAAACAGATTTTTTGAAAGTATGCCTTATTTTCTCGAAACTCTAAACACAAATCCATAACACAAAATGAAGCTCTCCACTCAAAACCATTAAATCTTGCTGAAAAACCAAACTTTGCCCTCAGACATGACACACAATCCCTCAAAAACACCTGCACTACAACACAGTCTTACACACTGGTGTGATAAATTCAAAACACTACAAAAACTGGTAATACGCAAGTTATCTTGCTTGTGGTTCTTCCTCTCAAAAACCTATTCAGATGACACGCAACAAAAGACACAACAAATGTATGGGGGGGGGGGGGGGGTAAAATCCACTTGCATGCCTGATCCACCCCTGGCACACATATACACAAAAATGTCTAGGCAGGCCTCTTCCATTCCATCATCTCTGTGAAGCACTGATTACTTCTCCCTCTCGCAATCTGCGATCAAGTAGGTTTATCTCATTAACTACTACCAATGTTCGTACTTCCTTTGGCTGTTTTTCTTTTCAGTTTTCTGCCGCTAATGACTGGAACGAACTGCAAAAATCCTTAAGGCTTGAATCAATTGTACCGTTATCCGCTTTTAAACGATTGATATCTAACCTATTATTACATCATTGTTCATGTTAGCATTTCCATTTTCTCCCCTGTGCAAACAAGTGCAATTATTTTAAGGTTTTTTTTTTCTTTTTTTTCTGTATTGTTATTTGTCAACGCATATTGCACTTTACTTTACACACAGTTTAATTATCTAGTATGTTTTTATTATTGATCCACTAGGAATACTGTCTAGTTGTATTTTGATTTATTTTGTACGATGCACCTTTGACTGAACAACTGTCTGTAACCTGTATTACACTGTCTTGTCTTTTATGTGTAACTTTATGTTGTCTGCACCTTGACGCTTTATCTTGGCCAGGTCGCTGTTTAATTTTTAAAGTGGCATAATTTTTATCCGAGACTGCTTGTCTCCTTGCCCTTCTCCTCCTCTCTGGTGTCATCGACCTCTTCCTTCACGTCTCTCTGGATCCATTGTTCCAAAACTGAGTGAACTGACCCCTATGAATGAATCGGGCCCCTATTGAAGGTTCTAAATTGGTGTAAATTTGGACTCTTATTGTGTGCAAACTGAGCGAAAGCTGTGATGACTTGAGTGAACAATATTAAATGGTCTAAATGACCGCATGGTTGAGAAATTAAGGGATTTGTAGTTTTGCAGTGACAGTTCCACAAATCTGACTGATATGTCAAAACAGGGTAATAGTGTTTATAGTTTAGAAAAATGGCTGGGCTTTTTAAAAAAAAATAGCATTATGGTTTTGAAATTTTAGCTCAAGCAATCGAGAAAAACTGTAAAATACACAGAATGAAATCATATGCTTTAGTAAAAATGCAGACAAAAGCAGTGATGTTTGTGAATTCATTATTGAACATTACATATTCTGTTTATATGCCGCAAAAGACACAAACTGATCGAAATAAAAAGAATTTTCAGTTTTCATATCACTATTTTATTTATCACATTTTTGTCTGTGATTATATAATTTAGATTGTACATCACACACATTTACATTCATTGTATTTGAAATTCAGAAAATATACAGTATATAAACAAATAACCATTTACTGGTACTGTTACGTCAGAAACGAGGATACAATATGCAAGTAAAAAGCTCTTTATTAATAATCAGTAATGATGATGATGATGAATAATCCGGGTGATACAGGCGGTGGCGCAGGGACTTCGATGGTCAGACACGGAATGATGGATGAAGTGCAACGTGCTCTGATGAGTGATGACGTGATCCAGACATGAAACGTAATCCAACAAGACGCGAAACCGGAACACAGGAACTCAAGATGGGACACGAGGCACGGGAACAGGATCAGACAACACAGAGACTTCATGCAACGATCTGACAAAGGAGATGAGAAAGTGGTGAGCATTTATAGGAGATGAGATGAGTGGCAGCTGGTGATGATGAGTGATTGCAGCTGGATACTGATCAACAGTAACGATCCGGACACACCCACTCACACACTCACACACATGTAACAACAAAGCACGAGACTAGAGAGAGACATTGGATCTATGAACCGTGACAGTACCTCACCCCCCCCCCCCCCCCTTTAATTTTGGATACATGAAAGACGGGGTGAATCCTCCTGTACGCTGGAGGAAGGTTGAGGCGGACTGCCACCGGACTAATGATCTTGGTGACAGTAAACAGGCCAATGAATTTGGGAGCAAGTTTATTAGACACGGAACGGAGAGAAATGTTCTTGGTAGAAAGCCACACTTTTTGACCAGCGATGTATATGGGAGGCCTAGACCGGCGGCGATCGGCTTTGGCCTTGGTGCTCAACCCCACCTGGAGTAGAGTCTCACAGGCTCTAGTCCACGTGCGGCGACACCTCTGGACGAAGGCGCGAGCGGAGGGGACCGCGTTTTCGGATTCCAGACTAGGAAAAATTGGTGGCTGGTACCCTACGCTACACTCAAACGGAGATAGGCCCGTAGATGACACTGGCAACGTGTTGTGGGCGTACTCCACCATAGAAAGTTGTTGACTCCACAAGGAAGGATTCTTGGAAACTAAACATCGTAACGTTCTTTCCAAATCCTGGTTGGCTCTCTCAGTTTGGCCATTGCTCTGGGGGTGGAACCCTGAGGACAGACTAACAGTCGCCCCCAGAAGCGTACAAAATTCTCGCCAAAATTTGGATACAAACTGGGGTCCCCTGTCAGAAACCACGTCTGTCGGGAGGCCATGTAACCGAAAGACGTGGTCAATGACAATCACCGCTGTCTCCTTGGCTGAGGGTAATTTGGGCAAGGGAATGAAATGGGCCGCCTTCGAGAACCGGTCCACCACGGTAAAAACTACCATGTGACCCTGAGAGGGTGGGAGGGCGGTAACAAAATCTAGAGCGATACGGGACCAGGGTCTCGAAGGGACCGGCAACGGTTGGAGTAACCCATCTGGGGGTCGATTGGAAGTCTTACCAGTGGCACAAACTGAGCAAGCCAAAACAAAATTGTGAATGTCACGAGCCATGAGAGGCCACCAGAATCGTTGCTCGACTAAAAATCTAGTGCGACTGACTCCTGGTGACAAGCCACATTGGAAGAATGCCCCCACTGAATGACGCTGGACCTAAGACCCTCAGGCACAAATAAACGATTCGGTGGGCAACCGACCGGGGGGCGTTACCCCTTCTAAGGCCTTCTTGACCTTCGATTCGACCTCCCATACGAGTGTGGAGATGAATAGAGTCTCCGGTAAAATGCACTCGGGAGTAGACGGGCGTTCGGAACGATCAAAAATGCGCGATAAAGAATCGGGTTTGATGTTTTTAGAACCCGGGCGGTACGAGAGAGTAAAATCAAAACGACCGAAAAAAAGTGCCCACCGAGCCTGCCTGGAGTTCAATCTTTTAGCAGTCCGAATGTATTCTAAGTTCTTGTGATCGGTCCAAACGATAAAAGGTACCCCCGACCCTTCTAACCAGTGCCGCCACTCTTCCAATGCTAACTTGACTGCCAACAACTCTCTGTTCCCAATGTCATAATTGCATTCGGCAGGAGATAGACGATGAGACAAAAACGCGCAAGGATGCATCTTGTCGTCTGAGAGAGAGCGCTGGGATAACACTGCTCCTACCCCCACCTCTGACGCATCCACCTCCACCACGAACTGACGTGTTGGATCAGGGGTTGTCAGAATGGGGGCTGAAATGAAGCAACCCTTCAGTTTGGCAAACGCAGCCTCGGCTGCGTCTGACCACCTGAACCTCGTTCTGGGGGAGGTCAAGGCGGTCAGAGGTGTGGCTAGTTGGCTGAAGTTGCGAATAAAACGCCGGTAGAAATTGGCGAACCCCAGAAATCTCAGTAGGGCCTTACGAGATTCTGGACTTGGCCACTCTACCACAGCCTTGATCTTCTCAGGATCCATGCGCATACCCTCAACCGACACGATGTACCCTAGGAATGGAACAGACTGTGCATGAAAATCGCATTTCTCCGCCTTGACAAAAAGCCCATTCTCTAGCAACCTCTGAAGCACTCGTCGGACGTGCTGCACGTGATCCTGGAGAGAAGAAGAAAAAATCAGTATGTCGTCCAGGTAGACATAAATGAACTGATTTATCATATCTTGCAGCACGTCATTGACGAGTGCCTGGAAGACCGCTGGACTGTTGGAAAGCCCGAAAGGCATAACCAAGTATTCAAAGTGTCCCTTGGGGGTGTTAAACGCGGTCTTCCACTCATCCCCCTCCCTGATGCGGACCAAATGATAAGCATTACGTAAATCCAATTTTGTGAAGATGGACGCTCCCTGCAACCTCTCGAAGGCTGCAGACATCAACGGCAAAGGATAAGTATTCTTTACCGTGATGTTGTTCAACCCCCGGTACTCAATACAAGGTCGCAGAGATCCGTCCTTCTTCCCCACAAAAAAGAACCCTGCCCCCGCTGGAGAAGAGGAAGGGCGGATGAACCCCGTTGCTAGAGAATCAGAAATATATTTCTCCATAGCCTCCCTCTCTGGTGTCGAGAGTGAATATAACTTGCCCTTGGGCGGAGCCGTACCTGGTAATAAGTCTATGGCACAGTCATAGGGACGATGCGGAGGGAGAGAAGCAGCCCGAGACTTACTGAACACCTCCTTCAGGTCCAGGTACTCCGCGGGCACGTTAGACAGATCCACTGCCTCCTCCTGCAACACAGGGACAGAAACAGACGGACAGGCAGACAATAGACAAGACTTATGACACTGATTACTCCACGAAGACACAGACTTGAGCTGCCAGTCCACTTTAGGGTTGTGACGGGTGAGCCAAGGGTGACCAAGGACAATGGGTGCAAGGGGAGTGTCCAGGATATAGAAAGAGATGATCTCGGTGTGATTGCCTGATGTGAAGAGGGTGATGTCTTCTGTGGCAAAAGTGATGGTGGGAAGTTCTTGTCCATTAAGTGCATGTACAGCAATCTGATGTGTGAGGGGTTTGAGGGGAATCTTGAATTGACGTGCGAATGAGTGATCCATGAAATTACCTTCTGCCCCGGAGTCCAAGAGTGCTTGACAGTCGTGAGTGAGTGTTGACCATCTCAGTCTTACCGGAAGGAGGGTAGATGTTGATGAGGTCTTCTCGGCGGAGATCCCACCCGATAGTAGCCTCATACTTACTATCGGGCTTGGCCTTTTACCGGACCGTTGTAAGCATAGTGTCCGGCTCCTCCACAGTATAGGCAAAGGCCCTGGGACCTCCGCCTTTCCCTCTCCTCCCGGGAAAGCCGAGCTCGACCCACCTGCATGGGCTCGTGATGCCAGTGTTGTGTGTTGTGATAGCAATATGATCACAGTAACAGTGCACAATGGTGTTACTTGCACAATAAGGAAGAGGGTAAGCTCGAATGACCATCATCAAAGGGCCTACCAAACCCAACATCCAAGAGCCCAGAATCAAAATGAGTACATTTCTGTTTGTCATGATACTATGATATCGAAGTGGGAAACAGATTGCTGCATAGCGATCTATAGCCATTACTGCCAACAAATGTGCAGTGACTGAGCCAAAATAGTGCACAAAAAACATCTGAATAAAGCAACCCAAGAATGAAATGGTTCCATCTTGGAACCAATACCTGCTAATTATCTTTGGCAATGTAGTGGTGCTGAATAGTACATCACACACAACAAGATTTATAATGCAATAATAAACAGGCTTCTGAAGGCTCTTAGTCATTACAAACAATGTAAAAAATACAGCATTCCCAACCATTGTAAACACATAAACAAAAAACAGAAGTGCTGATAAAAGGCCATAGTAATGAGGCTGAAGTCCAGGAAACCCAACTATGACAAAATCCTTTACAAAGCTAACGTTTCCCACTGGCATGATGAATTAAAGTCTGTAGAACAGTTTTGGAGATCTGTGAGTACTCAATACATAATTCACAGTTTAAATGTAAATACAACATTTTTCAAAAGAAAAAAAAAGCAGACAATTTTGATATTGTAATCAACCAAAGGAGTTTCGTTTGATAATTCCAGAATCAACCTGTCATCAGCTGGTTAAGAAAATTTAGAAGGAAGGCACACAGAGATTGCATACCTCTTTCACAAGGTACCATAAAGTGCACTCTTCTTCAAGCACAGATAACAGAATTTTTTTATGAATACATAGAAGGGAATGATGTAAAACAGCTAACGCACGGCTCCAGGGATAATCAGTTCTTTATACACTCTCAGAAAAAAAAAGTTGTCACTGGGGCGGTACAACTTCGCACATTATTTTGCCTCTAAAGGGTGTATATTAGTACTTTAAAGGGTTAGTTCACCCAAAATGAAAATCCTGTCATTAATTACTCACCCCCATGTCATTCTAAACCTGTAAGACCTTTGTTCATCTTCGGGAACAGATTTTAAGATATTTTTGATGAAATCCAAGAGGTTTCTGAACCAGAGTTAGGGTTAGAATGAGGAGAATGACATGGAAGAGAAGAGATTGTTGAATAAAGTTGATATTTTTTAAAAATCAGGGCACCTCAGTTGTGATTATGAGAGTGGAGGAGAGCACTGTTCATTCACCCCACCTACATTTCCTGCCAGTACTGAGACTCAAACCCATGAACTTAGATTACAAGTCTGACTCTCTAACCATTAGGCCACAACTGTACACTCAAAAAAGTTGTGCAACTGCAAAATCAATGTCAATGAATTTGACTCATTGACTTTGATTTTGCAGCTGCACAACTTTTTTGAGTATACTGTAGAATTTAGCGTATTCTTTGACCTTTTGGGCTTTTGCAGACATTCAATACTATACAATATTCAATACAATGCAGTACACAATATTTTCACCCTACAAAATTATGATTACTATACTTTTTATGTAATTTCGAAATTAGTTTACTGTACACAAGATAAATGTTTTTCTGTAACTACATGATCTAATGTTTTTGATGTTGTGTTTAATAAATGCTATAGTGTTTATACACTGAACAAAATTATAAACGCAACACTTTTGTTTTTGCCCCCATTTTTCATGAGCTGAACTCAAAGATCTAAGACTTTTTCTATGTACACAAAAGGCCTATTTCTCTCAAATATTGTTCACAAATCTGTCTAAATTTGTATTAGTGAGCACTTCTCCTTTGCCGAGATAATCCATCCACCTCACAGGTGTGGCATATCAAGATGCTGATTAGACAGCGTGATTGTTGCCTTAGGCTGGCCACAATAAAAGGCCAGTGCAGTTTTATCACACAGCACAATGCCACAGATGTTGTAAGTTTTGAGGGAGTGTGCAATTGGCATGCTGACTGCAGGAATGTCCACCAGAGCTGTTGCTCGTGAATTGAATGTTCATTTCTCTACCATAAGCCGTCTCCAAAGGTGTTTCAGAGAATTTGGCAGTACATCTAACCGGCCTCACAACCGAAGACCACGTGTAACCACACCAGCCCAGGACCTCCACATCCAGCATCTTCACCTCCAAGATCGTCTGAGACCAGCCACCTGGACAGCTGCTGCAACAATCGGTTTGCATAACCAAAGAATTTCTGCACAAACTGTCAGAAACCATCTCAGGGAAGCTCATCTGCATGCTCGTCGTCCTCATTGGGGTCTCAACCTGACTGCAGTTCGTCGTCGTAACCGACTTGAGTGGGCAAATGCTCACATTCGATGGTGTCTGGCACTTTGGAGAGGTGTTCTCTTCACGGATGAATCCCGGTTTTCACTGTACAGGGCAGATGGCAGACAGCATGTATGGTGTCCACTGATCTATATAATGACTGGATAGCTCATGACGTTCTAAACTGCCAGTAGGTAGTGAAGCCACCGGAAGTGTTCGAGCGGCCATCTTACGATTCCCTACCAGCAGAGGGCTCCAACGGCCGTTATACAGAGATTGGTAGCTCCGACGGCACTTTTAAGATGACCCGCTGTGCAGTAAACAAGTGTAAAACGACGTTCACAAAAGGATGTAGAAAAACTGCCCACAGATTGTAATTCAAGCCCTATAAGTAATAATTTATATGCAAAATTGTCGCTATGCCCGTGTTGTTTTATCCGAGACAAGAGTAATGCTGCTGCTTCTTCAAAAAACAACGATAAAACAGTCAACAGTAGCCTATAAGAAACCTCAGGGCAGCAATAATCACAATTACGGTAAGTGTCCAATAGCGACACCATTTGACAGCTTCAAAAGAGCTTCGTGCAGACTCCGTTTGCCGTTACATTAACGTTAACCCATACAATTTGTATTATGCATTTCCTGAACATGTACTTGCTAATCAAACACTTTATATGAACAAACTACTAATCTATAAAACACAATCGGTCTTCCGACCTTTTACTATTGTGTCAATTGATGTTGATATGCGCGAGGGAGAGAGAGCATACAGCGCTCGTGTTGTTTGAAGGCGGTGAGAGTGCGCGCGCGCGGCCGGGGCTCTCTCTCTCTGCTTGTTCTTATGCGCCCTGTCCACTGATCTAAATAATTCGTTGTTACGACGACATATTTGTTCCCTCGTTTTAATAAATTAGTGGACACGTTGAACTAATTCCCTCCCTCATTTTGATTTAACGAATTACAACGTGGCCACAAGATAACGTGCTGAGGTATTATTAATTTGTGGCCACGAAACAATATTCACCTGAATATTCACCAATTCACAAAAATATAGGTCTTTAGCATTCACTATTTAATTAATATTATCTAACTGTTTTTCTTACCTGTGAAGATAGCTCTTCAGTGAAGGCCGACTAGTGTTCTCGTACAGCTTTTTATTCCTTTTGCAAAGAAATTGCCGTTTTTTAATAAGCAGGAAAAGTTTCCCGACTTTAAACAAATACCCATTTAAATGCTTAGGATGTTTGCGTTGTGAGAATATACAGGGAGACTTTAGATTTAAAAACTGTGTCTCATTAGGCAATGTTTTCTCAGTCAAATCATAAAATTTCCTATTGATTCAATAGAATGCGTGAGCTCACTAGGGAATACCAATTCCGCGGTGCGGTGGCTTCACTGTTTATGACGTCATGAGCTATCCAGTCATTCTATATAGATCAGTGATGGTGTCGTGTGGGTGAGCGGTTTGCTGATGTCAACGTTGTGGATCGAGTGGCCCATGGTGGCGGTGGGGTTATGGTATGGGCAGGCGTATGTTATGGACAACGAACACAGGTGCATTTTATTGATGGTATTTTGAATGCACAGAGATACCGAGATCTTGAGGCCCATTGTTGTGCCATTCCTCCACGACCATCACCTCATGTTGCAGCATGATAATGCACGGCCCCATGTTGCAAGGATCTGTACAAAATTCCTGGAAGCTGAAAACATCCCAGTTCTTGCATGGCTAGCATATTCACCGGACATGTCATCCATTGAGCATGTTTGGGATGCTCCGGATCAGCGTATATGAGAGCATGTTCCAGGTCCTGCCAATATCCAACAACTTCGCACAGCCATTGAAGAGGAGTGGACCAACATTCCACAGGCCACAATCAACAACCTGATCAACTCTATGCGAAGGAGATGTGTTGCACTGCATGAGGCAAATGGTGGTCACACCAGATACTGACTGGTTAGGGTTAGTATCTAAAAACTAACCCTGGTTTTCGGTGTATATTGACTGGCTATGTATGATCTGAAAGCATTGTTTGATTTTGAGAATAGGTGAAATCATTTTGTGGCAATTGTTTGATTTTAAGAACAGGTGAAATGGTTTTGAGGCAATTGTCTTATTTTGCCATAAGAGTCAGGGGTTTTGTGAATATAGTTTGAAGACTGGTTTTGTATTTAATGTTGTGAGAAAATGAGTGAAGGTTTCAAGAAATGTGTCTTAGCAATTGTGAAAAACTGTAGTAGCCTACCTAAAGCAGTACCTCAAGATTCACTTTCCTAAATTAAATCCAACCCTGATCAAACTCACCTGCCCATAGCTTTCAAAGGATGCATCTCAATAATCCCTAGATCAGTAGTCAGGGCACTAATCAGTGAATCTGTCATTTTAAGGGCTACCTCAATCGCAAAATACTTGCAGTGCACTGAAACGCTCACCCCTAAAATGCACCGTGAAAACTAGGGAGCATCGATGCTGTCACATTCTGGGTTTTGTTTCTTGTTCCTGGTTCTCGTCTTGTCATGTGATTCCCTGTTTGTCATGTGATCCTGACGTATGTCTTGTTATTGGTTAATCGTCTGATTATTACCAGTTACCAGCTTACAGCCTTTATTTTGTTTATTATTATTAAAGTTGCATTTGGGTCTGCTCCATCTTGCCTCCAGAGGATTCATTCGTTACAGCATACTAGACCTAACCATGGACCCAGTAACTAAACTCTGCTCCATCTTCCAGGATGGCCGCTCCATAGAGGACTATGTGGGTGAGTTTGTGGCTTGTTGCCACCTGGCCCCGCTGGATGACAGGGAACTCAAAGATTGTTTTTGGATGGGACTGGATCAGGACTTTATTTAGTCTTTATTTGCCTGAGGTTGACCCCAGATGGACTCTGGCTCAATATATAGATTTTGTTTTGCTATTTTGTGGGTCTCCCTTCACAGTGGGCGAAGCTGAGCCCGCTCTTCCCTTCTGCCCTGCCAAGTCCATTCACCTTGTCAGCCTAGCCAAACCCACTCAGCCCGTCAGCCCTGTCAAGTCCGGTAAACCAGAGCTCCGTAACCGCCCTGGATCAGACGCTGGGATCATCTGGCCCCGAGCCCGCAAGCTGGTGTCGAATAGCGCTGATCTGTCATCTAAAATGTTCGACCCAGCCCTTATGTCTGTCAGGGGGGCCTTCAAGTATGCTACTACAGCTGATCCAGAGTCAGTCACCAGCACTAGCGATCCTGCACGTCACGCCAGTCATGCTGAGCCCGCATTCAACGCCATAGAGACTGAGAACGTCACGCCTGCAGAGAGGTTCTTCTCGCTGGTTCCGCCTGGCTTGGATATCCCTTCTCCGCTGCTTCCGTCCAGCTCAAAGCCCTCTTCATCGCTGGTCCTGTCCAGCCCTGAATCGCCTTCGCCGCGGGTCTCGTCCTGTCCCGAACCGTCTTCAAAGCAGACTGCCTCCAATCCTGTGAACTTCCCCAAGAAATGTTTTTGGGGGGGCAATAAGTCCTCTGGGGGGGACCGTGGAGGCCCTGCCGACTCCGCTAGGACCGCCGGAAGGGTGGTCTCCTGCTCTGCTATGGCCGCCCGAGCCAGTGTCTCCGGACAAGATGGCCGCCGCCGAGCCAGTGTCTCCGGACAAGATGGCCGCCGCCGAGCCAGTGTCTCCGGACAAGATGGCCTCCACCGAGCCAGTGTCTCCGGACAAGATGGCCGCCGCCGAGCCAGTGTCTCCGGACAAGATGGCCGCCGCCGAGTCAGTGTCTCCGGACAAGATGGCCGCCGCCGAGCCAGTGTCTCCGGACAAGATGGCCTCCACCGAGCCAGTGTCTCCGGACAAGATGGCCGCCGCCGAGCCAGTGTCTCCAGACAAGATGGCCGCCGCCACGTCGCCTGAGCCCCCAGCAGAGATGGCCGCCGACACGCCTGAACCTGAGCCCTCAGCAGAGATGGCCGCCAACACGCCTGAACCTGAGCCCTCAGCAGAGATGGCCGCCAAATTGCCTGAACCTGAGCCCTCAGCAGAGATAGCCACTGCCACAGTGTCTGTTCCAGTCCCTGAGCCGGTGTCCGCTCCTGTTCCTGAGCCATGGACGCCTGAGCCGGTGTCTGTTCCTGTCCCTGAGCCGGTGTCTGTTCCTGTTCCTGAACCGGTGTCTGTTCCTGTTCCTGAGCCAGTGTCTGTTCCTATTCCTGAGCCGTTGTTGGTTTCTGAGCATGTGTCTGTTCCTGTTTCTGAGCATGTGTCTGTTTCTGAGCATGTGTCTGTCTCTGAACATGTGTTTGTTCCTGAGCATGTGTCTGTTCCTGTGCCATGGCCGCCTGAAGGGTCGTCTCCTCGCTGGCCTCCTGAAGGGTCGTCTCCTCCCTGGCCTCCTGAAGGGTCGTCTCCTCCCTGGCCTCCTGGAGGGTCGTCTCCTCCCTGGCCTCCTGAAGGGTCGTCTCCTCCCTGGCCTTCTGAAGGGTCGTCTCCGCCCTGGTCGCCTGCACAGCCTGATCCGCCCTGGTCGCCTGCACTGCCTGCTCCGCCCTGGTCGCCTGCACAGCCTAATCCAACCTGGCCTCCCATCCTGCCGCAGTCTCCAGGTCCTCTGCCGCCCCACGGGACTGGCCCTCCATCCCACCCCCGGGTCCGCCTCCGCTCCACCACCCTCCTGAACTATTGTTTTTTGTTTTGATGGGCGTCGGGAGCCGCCCATAGAGGGGGGGCTATGTCACGTTCTGGGTTTTGTTTCTTGTTCCTGGTTCTCGTCTTGTCATGTGATTCCCTGTTTGTCATGTGATCCTGCCATGTGTCTTGTTATTGGTGAATTGTCTGATTATTATTCACAGGTGTCCCTTGTCTTGTCTTTAGTCTTGTGTATTTAAGCCCTCATGTTTGCCCTGTGTCTTTGTCTAGTATTGAATGTTTCTAGTTGTGTTTATGCCTTGTCCAGGTTCTTGTTTTGAGTTACCAGTTTACAGCCTTTATGTTTGATTTTGTTTATTATTATTATTAAAGTTGCATTTGGGTCCGCTCCATCTTGCCTCCAGAGGATTCATTCGTTACAGATGCTCCCTATGTTCCCATACAGAAGTTCTGAAGCACGAAACATAAATCACTCAAGCCAACTCCACACATAATGCACATCATAGATGTTTTGAAAAAACAAACAACCCGTTATTTAATTATATTTCAGTATAAATGTATACATTGCTAGATCGGTATTACCTAAATGGTACATATTTGTACCTTTTGAAAAAAAAAAAAACTTTTCTACCATTTTTTTAAAACATTGTTGTTATTATTATTATTATTATTATTATTAATATTATTATTATTGTTGTTGTTGTTGTTGATGATGATTATGTCAAGTATGTTATGAGCTGAGAATGTTGATAATTTTTAAATTGCTGTTTATTTAGCACTTGGTGTTTATAGTGTTTTTGTGATATTTTGGTAACTTTTTTTTTTTTTTTTTTTCAAGATTCACATTTTTTTTTAATTCAAACAATTTTGGTTCCATTAGTTAACTTTAGTTAAACCATTAACTAACATTTAATACTGAGCAAAGTTTGTTACAGTATTTATTGATTTTAACGTTAATGTCAGTTAATAAAAAATTCAACTGTTCATTGTTATTTCATGTCAGCTCAGGTCCATTCAATAATATTAACAGTATTCTTTTGATATTCATAAATGTTGAAATTAACATTAACTAAGGTTATATGCTTTATTATTAGTGCATGTTTACTAATGAAGCTAATAATAAATAGAACCTTACTGAATAGTGTTACAGAAAATGCTTATAAATTGTTTTAACTTTTGCCAGTTTTATCAAAAAAAGAGTGAAAAAATAATGTAAAAGTAATAAAAACCAACTATGGCATGCTTAATGGGTTATAGTTTGCTGCAATTAAGGCAGAACAGAACACACATGCTGATTTTTGACCTCTCAGCATGTGCATCTTCCAAATTATATGAGAGCATGAGAATGCCATCAGTTTACTACCACTGAATCAAACGGGTGCTAAAGTTGGCAACAGTTCTACCTCACAGCAAAGAGTAAGTGGGATTATTTGGAAAAATTTGATAAACTGATTTATGAATATACAGGGAATGTTATTTGACTCTTTGTTGCTTTATATGTCCATTTCTTTCTCTGCCATCCTTTCTCTTTTACATGATATGCTGTTTATCGTAAGAGATACAAACAGACACTGTATCATAAACTTAGTGATGTGTGCCATTTCCCCATAGTCTTCATTTGCGACTTGTTTTTCTCAATTCCCAATGAGCTTTGAGAATGTGCCGTCGTTAGCAAACATACAGTTTCAAAAGTCTCTGAGGTGCCATAGGTCATCAACAAAGCCTCTGGTGGCATACTAATCAAGTATACTAAATTACAATGTCTGTATACTACATGACAAATATCTGTATACAACATGACAATGTCTGTATGTAGAAATGAAATGATTCTACTCAAAACAGCAAGAACTTGTTCGTTACACTGTCATGTGTCAGTGATTGTTTGGACTTTAAGTTTGTTTTGATTGGTTCCTGTTTTCCTTTGTTCTTTTCCCACCACTCCTTCGTTTCTATGGTTACTCTCATTTAGTTCAGCTGTATCACCTGTGTTTAGTTAATCATCATCATCTGTATCACCTGTGTTCCGTTAATCAGTGTCATCTGTGTATGTATTAGTCAGTCTTGGTCAGATCTCAATTATATTTAGATGTTTATGCTACCTGTTTTGCTGACCTGTTTAATTAAAGTAAACATTCGTTTTGGAAAACATATCCTTGTCTCCATCTGCCTTCCTGCAGCCCACCGTGACAACTGTATTTTAAGGTGTCCGTGTTATTTAAGTGCTGAGAAATAATAATTAACTACATGTACTTACTATGTATGGGGTCAGAGTTAGGATTAGGATGTGGTTTAGGGTTACTTGCATGTAATTAAGCACAATTTATAGTAATTACTATAGTAACATGTAGCATGTGTAACAAACATACAGTAAAATAAAGTGTTGCCCATTGTTCTTACTGAAAATAGTTATCCTACACATACAAACTGCAAAACCATTTTTCTTATAATAAAAATAAAATTAGAATTAAAAAGTTGCTTGTGAAATGTGGCTTTAATATTGTGATTAAAAAAGGCCTTTTAATAATTTTTATTGTGAATTATCATGATAATTTTTCTTTTTGATGCAACAATCTAATCAACAAAATACAACCCAAAATCAAGAAAGGTTAGGACATTTTGTAAAACGTAAAAAGAATCTGTGATTTGTTAATTATCATTCAATTTTATTTAACTGGCAAAAGTACAAAGAAAAGATTTCCAATGTTTTTACTGAACAACTTAATCGTATTTTGTAAATATAAACAAATTTTTATATTTTTTTTATTATGTTTACCACTGTGTCACATCACCTTTCCTTTTAATTACACTTTTTAAATGTTTGGGAATTGAGGAAACTAATTGTTGCAGTTTTGCAAGTGGATTTTTTTGCCCAATCTCGGCTGATATAAGACATCTGCTCAACAGTCCGTGGTTGTCCTTGTCTGGTTTTCCTTTTCATGATGGGCCATACATTTTCAGTAGGAGACAGATCTGGACTGCAGGCAGGCAGTCAGTACATCCACTCTATGGTGTAAAGTGTCTACAAAACCATTCTGTTTAAGCACATGCTGAATGAGGCCTGGCATTGTCTTGCTACCCAGGAAAGATGTCATCTCGATGGCAGTATACTGTATGTCTCCGTACAATCCCAAAATATGCCTCCACGTCAATGATACCTTCACACACATGCAAGTAACCAATGCCGTTTGCACTGATGCACCCCCATACCATGACAGATGTTTGCTTTTGTACCTGTTGCTGATGAAAGTGGTCCTTTTCGTCTTTGGGACTGAGAACTCAATGTCCATTTTTCCCAAAAACAAGCTGAAACATGGATTCATCTGACCACTGTTTTGGATCTGAGATGATCCAACCCGATCTCACAGCAATTCATACGAATTTTACGAGGTGGCTAATGCATACAAATTCATGCGACCTCACTCGTACGAATTTGTACGATTTTTGCTAAATCGTACATATTTTACGAGTTGCCCAATTCGTATGAATTCGTACGAATAACCTACCCCTGACCCCGCCCCTAAACCTAACCGTCACTGGGGTTTAGACAAATCGTACGAATTTGTACGAGTGAGGTCGTACAAATTCATACACATCAGTCACATTTTACTCGTATACAAATTCATACGAATTAGTCGTGAGATAGCGTTGGATGATCTCTGTCCCTGAGAACTTGCCTGCATCTTTGCATAGAACTGATGTACAGTTTTCTCCTTGCGTAACAGAGATTCAAGTGGCATTCTTTGATGCAGAAGCAAATTGTGTTAAGTGACAACATTTTTTCAAAGTACTCCCAACTCGAGCCCATGTGGCTATTTAACAGAGTAGCATTACAGTTTCTCGTGCAATGCAATCTCAAAGGTCACACACATTCAACAGAGGTTTCCATCCTTGCCCTGCATGTCTTGAGATTTCTATGGATTCCCTGAATTTTTTCAGAATATTGTGTATTTTTTGGAGTGTGTTGCAGGTATCAAAAACTAAATTTATCTATATTTACAAAATAAAATTAAGTTGTTCAGTGAAAACAGAAATCTTTTCTTTGTACTTTTGTCAGTAAAAATAAAGTTGAAAGAGAATTAACAAATCAGAGATTCTTGATTTTATTGCATTTTACAAAATGTCCCAACTTTTCTTGATTTGGGGATGGATATAAAGTAAACCTTTGTAAAAGCTAAAAGAAAATGGTACAAAAGAACATCTATGTGTAGTTATGTGTAATTTGTTATCATTTAAATAAAAAATCATTAAAAAGTAAATAAATCAGTATAATATATAGAATGTGATATTTATGTCACTGTGTGACTATGTGAGCTGAGAATGAAGGTCATTGTAAAAATAAATTCATTATCTTATATAATATCTCAGGATATTTTGAACTCCAGAGAGATTATTATAATGTGCATCTGGGATTAATAGTGATAATAGCACTAACAAGACACATACTCCCAATCCAGCTTTTATCCAACATTTTGAGGTTTTATTTTTACAAGTTAGGATAAAACAAGTTTTTTTTTGTTTTGTTTTTTTAAAGAGATCTTCATGATTTTTTTACCACAAAGGAGAACTAAACATAAATTGCATCACTTTATAGTTCCAATGCTCTCATGAGATGTGTCAGCAGATATAAATTGGAATACAGTGTCATACTGAGTCAGTGACTTGGAAGCAATTAAACAGAAAAGTTCAGTAAGGACAAGCAAGATTTGAAGCGATGCAGGACTTTTGTCTGACCAAACATATTTTTTGCTTTTTTGCTTCAAGTAGGCCTATGTGTGCATTTCTATGATTTCACAAAGATAAGTAGAATTGACTAGTAGTACATAGCCAAATAAAAAATAAAGAATATTGCAAAAGGGGAAGAGACATAGAATTGAAGTGAAATTCCCCTCATTAAGTTAGCAACAGAAAGGTCTCCTCCTGTTCATATAAACTATACATTTTTGTTTTTATTTTCCCCACACTGACCACGTTGTGACGCTCAATGTAAAGACCACGCCCTCTTACTGCGTCACAATCAGAAGTCACGCCCAATGTGCCAATAACGCCCCACGCTGTTCATTCAATAAGTCCGATACCGCAGAAGTGCGCCAGATGCATCTTATAGCCTCAGATCTTATTTTTAGTGCCCTCGCACTTGTAGGCCTACTTTTGCGCACAGAGAATTGTATTTGTGTTTAATTTCTCAGACATTATGTTGACAGGGTTCATGATAAACTGAAAAACAACATATAAACGGACAGCGACGCGGTCTTTACTTTAAACATAGCTGGAGCAGATCTCGTGCGTAAGGATAATGAACAGCAGGATTGTCTTTCCGACTTAACGATTTAATTTCATTGATTGAGAACAGTGACTGTGTGATTTTGTTCGCGTGGAGTCCTATAGCCTATATTTAAAGCTCAGTATAATCATATTCTACTTTCGTATAATAAGGAGCAGATCATGGTTGTACCAGCCGTAACCTGTAAACAGAATATTGTTTAAAATTCGCGCATTTCAGTTTTAACTTGTTAATACATTTTTATTTTTACTAAAATTATTGCAATGGTAATCGATTTAAATTATATTTAGATAAATAATCACTAGCAATAAGCCTAACAAAGTAGCCTATGTAAACACTAAACATTCAGAAGTATAGGCTATAATAATTAGGGATATATATTCAACACAATGGAATAAGAAGGGTCATTTTGTCCTTTATTTATTTTAATTTATATTTGTATGTAGCCTATATAGAAAGTGTTAGAGTGAGCATACAGAAAAAAAGTGCAACGTTTAGATTGCCGTGTGGCTGCTAATGTCATCACGAAAAGTCCTCTATTTTAAAATAAGGCCTTGAAGTGTCATTAAATTGCAAATGTCTAGCCTGCATATTTAACTTAGTGTCCAAGCTACAAATAAGTTAAGTGGCTTCAGTGCAAAAAAATCAGAATTTGTATAGGAACCTTTCATTAGTGTGTCCTCCAGATTGTTTGAACGCTATAGGCTAAGACTGAAATAGTTTAGATAATTATTTAAAATTGGCTACTCTGTGAGAAATAATATTTTCACACTCTTATTATTTCTGATATTTTTATATTTCTTTTATTTTCAGCAGGACAAAATATCAAAGAAAAAGTTTCCATGGGTAACTTAAATGCCAGTTTTTCCCAAAATATCTCTGTTGTGCATCCTGAATACTTTTTAATCAGTGGACTTTCAGGAATACCATACAGCAACTATTACTATGTGTTCCTGTTTTTCATTTATATTATTTCTGTAATTGGAAACTCTATTGTCCTTTTAATTATAGCTCTTGACCAGAGCCTGCACAGTCCAAAGTACATTGGTGTGTTTAACTTGGCCTTAGCTGATATTGGTGAAACTAATGCACTGATTCCTAACATGATGAAGACATTTCTGTTTGACTCACAGTACATCTCCTACAATGCTTGTTTGGCCAACATGTTTTTTGTTTACTTCTTTAATACAATACAATGTGTCAGCCTTGTTGTCTTGGCATTTGACCGCTTTATTGCTATTTGCTTGCCACTAAGATATCATGCCATTGTAAATAATGTTGTCATATGTTCAGTTTTCTCAGTATGCTGGATTCTTAGCACTTTTCTAGTGGCAACGACGGTGTCTTTGGTCACCAGACTTTCATTCTGCAAGTCTAATGAGATACAGAGTTATTTTTGTGACCATGGTCCAGTATATAGAATGGCATGCAATGACAATAGCATCAGTTCGTTTATGGCAAAACTCAGCACAGCGGTCTACTTTGCTGCTCCGCTGACAATTTTCCTGTCTTACCTTTGCATATTTTTTACCTTAAGTAAAATTACAACATGGGAGGGGCGTATTAAGGCCCTAAAGACCTGTGTTTCTCACCTGCTGTTAGTTGGAGTGTGTTTCCTTCCCATAATCTGCACATACATTGCTGCAATCATGCTTTCTCTGTCTCCCAATGTGAGAATCATCAGCACATCTCTGGCATATGCTGTTCCGCCAATGCTAAATCCCATCATTTATGTTTTAAACACAGCTGAAGTTAGGAACTTTATCCAGACAATAATTAAAAAGAAGTCTGCATCCATTGCCCACAGTGTTTCAGATTGATTGCAAAAAGTTTTTTGTGCATCTTCTCAAATAAGTTGTTTATTGTGTTTTTCATTTTGTATTCATCTTGTTGTAATTAAGCTAGATACAGCAAACCTTTATGAAATTAAAAAGAAAAAATAATGTCTGCAAGTAGGGCATGTTCTGTTTTTGTCATGCTGATTTGTACCATCACTACATGCTGGTATGATTAACATTAATTTGGCTGTTTCATATGTATGTCTGCATGCTGTATTTTTCTGTCACATTGTAAGAAATGAATAACCTACTACTGTAAAGTGTATAGTATATGTGATATATATCATAAATATGCTACTCTTAGTTTTTCATACTAAAAAAAAGTATGAAATGATATTTTTCACTCTAAAAATAAAAAAAAAAGATGGTTTGTTAAAGGTTCTTTGCATGAAGTAACAGTTCTATTTAGAACCGTATCGTCTTGAAGAACCCTTTATATTCTGAAATGGTTCTTTGTGTTAGAGTTTAGGGTTATTTTTTCCACCGCCTTTTTCTTTTTCAAATCTGTAACTTTCAAAGCCACCTCATTACTGATTTTCTGGAGCTCAGCCATCCAATTACACAGACTGTCAACATACTCTCAACAGGTAAATCATTTCTTTCTTAAAATATCTATACATTTTAACTTTCAAATTGTAACTGGTTTCCTACCAATTATGTCTTTTTCTCTTTTTTTTAGTTTAACAGAACATGTAAGTGTGAGCAGGTTTTTCCAGTTAAGGATAGGCTTCTTCTCTTCTCTTCTCTTCTCTTCTCTTCTCTTCTCTTCTCTTCTCTTCTCTTCTCTTCTCTTCTCTTCTCTTCTCTTCTCTTCTCTTCTAATTAATATTGAAAGTATGATCCATATTGTTAGATTTAAAAAAAAAAGATTATTTTATGCATAAACATACCCAGTCACAAAAAAAAACATTAAAGCTGTTCCATGACTTTATATCACTTTTTCATTTTAACATTGTAGAGTGCTCACATACTGTCCATTTTTGCTCATTTTGGCCTTCTTAAACAATTGTTTTTACATAAACAAATGGAAGAGACACACTGTAACTATAAACCCAATTGTGTATTTTAGATGCTGTCACATCACACAACCTCATCATCTGCAGAGAGAAACTCCCACTCACAATACACACAATAATGGATGTAACGTCATCATAGAGGATTGAGAAAATATTTCACTGGAACTGGTCTTCATTACATCTATATCATGTTCAATCATGTTCAATGTCAATTGTTAATTGTGTATTCAGTTAACAACTGTTGTTAGAGCACTGTCATTTTTTGCTACAATTTGCCATGTCAAAAAAAAAATAAAAGTACCAAACTGACACAACATACTGTTTTTTTATGCAAACTCCAAAATAGAGGCCACAAGATATTTTACGACAAGGAAGGTAGAGGGGTAAAAACAATATTAATAATATATAAAAAAATGATATTATTAATAATAATATTAATAAAATAAAGATACTAATATACGAATATTAATGAAAATAAACTATTTTATTAATAATAATATTAATAAAATAAAGATACTAATATACAAATATTAATGAAAATAAACTATTCATAAAAAGTTTATGTATTACACCATTAAGGTCCTATAGCACTGAATGGTTCTTAATGGAACCTTGTAAAAAAAAAGGGTTATATTTAGCACCAAAAAGGGTTCTGCTATTGTTACAAGCTGAAGAACCCTAATTTGGTACTGTTTAGAACCATTTTTTCTTAAACATAACCAAGTCTCTTGTTTTTAAAAGGGACTGTCAATCACCCGGTTTTCTGCAAATTGACAAGTACTGGAAAGTTCTTTTTTTTTTTTTTTTTTTTAAGTATCTATTATAGCATCTTGTTGACGACTTTGCAGTTCAACATTAAATGTAACACCAATTTAGTTTTAAATGTCTTATTTTTGTCTTAAATTATAGCTTGAACCTGGCATCAACCTGGTAGCTTTTGATAACATGTAATTAAGAAATGTGAATACATTCAAGGTTTAAAAAATGTAATTTAAAATGAAAAAAATAGATGTTTTTCATAGGCAAAATATATTCTGCAAAAATAATTTCCAGTATTTAAGCATACACTTTTAGATTTCAAAGTTTTTTAAGATAAAGAGAAAATATATAATAAACAGAAAAGTGTGTTCAAAATTTTAACTGATCGTATAGTGAAAAGGCTATCTGTCACATTTGTTACGTTTCTTGTTGAAAAATAAATCACTCAAAGGTGTTTATCCATTCCATGATGAAATACTCCCATTGGAAAAAAGATTAAATGGAAGTGGACCTAAGGTCTGGAGACTCTCTTAATAAATGATCCATGGAGATTATTTAGAATTCTCCTGAACAAATCCCTAAGCATCATTCAATTAATGATTTAATACAATTATGCACATTCCCCATGCTTGTTTTTAAGATGGCATTTTAAGCTAACCAGTAGTCCTACATCTTTGGACAGTATTAATGAAAATATAAACTATAAAAATAGGCCTACTTTGGAGGGTCACTTCCTGAAATTGAAATGTGTACACATGGTGGTTTAATAATGTAAAAAAAAAAAAAAAAAATCAAAAAATACTCTTGATTATACATAAAAATACTTAATTTCATTCTTACTCTTTGTTCGGTATTATTGTGAACATCACTGATTCGTTTAGCTGTAAGGCTTGATTTACAATGAGGGAATGAGTGAATGGCATGAGCTGCCAATCATGCAGGTACTGTGGCACAATAACACACTAATGAGTCTTGTTTCCCCAAAGTCTTAATCTACCTGTTTTTTTCCTCTTGATGAGCTGAAACCTGTAGTGGATGAAGCCATAAAGAAACACGACCCCTCAGTATTCTCTAAGGATAGGGCACATCATTACAGCATTGAACTTTGAACTTTTCAACAGTGTTCTCTCACAAACACACAATTCAATGGAGTGAGTTTCTATTAAAGGAAAAACTGTCAAACAAACAAGAATCCCATTGCTATGGGGCCATAAATATACACATAAATACACATATATATATATGAGAGATATATATCACCCATACAAATCTGACATTTGCATGCTGGAAGAATGACATAAGGTTTTTTTTTTTTTTAATAATCTAAGCGATAGGCCGATAAAAAACGCAAATCTGAAGAGAAGCCTTACACCTTTCTGTGACTGAAGAGAAAAGAAAAGAAACAATGGTGGACATCATTTATTAGATGCCAAGTAATCAATTCAAAAGAATATGCCAGAGAATTCATAACGTATTTGTTTATTTACTGTTTTGAAGATTTGGTTGGTTACTAACGTTGTTATTATTATTATTGTAAAGATTGATTTGCTACAAAGGACCATGTCCTCTCAAAATATTTCAGCAAAAAACATTTCTGAGTTTGTAATTTCGGGATTTGACACAGTAGAGCACAAACTGCCCATTGGAGTTGTGTTTCTGGTGGTTTATGTGCTTGCAATGCTTGCTAACACTGCAAACATATGTTTTGTTGCCATGGACAAGCATTTGCACCAGCAACCCATGTACATTTTCCTTTGCAACTTGTCATTAGTGGACATGCTGTATAGCAGCAGCACCTGTCCAAGTATGATCAGCAACCTTATCGTCGGTTATAAAGCCATATCTTATATCCCTTGTGTTCTTCAGATGTGTGCTTTCCATTTAGGTGGAGTAATGGAGATGTTTGCAATCGCTGCAATGGCAATGGATCGTTTGATTGCCATAAGCAACCCTTTACGTTACCACTCCATTTTAAACACCACGCATACTGTTGTAATTACTGTGTTGCTGTGGATGGTGGCAAGTGCTATTTTGACCATCATCCCAGCTACTGTTCTTCCTCTGCCCTTCTGCTCTTCCACTATCCAATATATTTTTTGTGAGTATGCTTCTCTTGTGAGGGCCACCTGTGTGAATCCAAATACTTATTTTACTATGATATCCACTGTGACCTTTGTACTGTTGTTTGGGACATTCTCGTTCATCTGCCTGTCCTATATAAGGATAGTGATCGCTGTTATTAGAATGACCTCAAAGGGTGACAAGAAAAAAATGTATCATACCTGCTTTACTCACTTGATAGTGGTAGTTGGTTTTTATGCTCCGATGTTCATACGAATAGTCTTGACCCGGATTGGTGTGGTTTTAACATTAGAGGAACGTAATGGATTACTGGTAGGGTCCATCCTCTGCCCTTGTCTTGTAAATCCTTTCATATACTGTTTCAGAACCAAAGAAATCAGAAACAAAATTTTTAGAATTGTGTCAAAAGTTGAACCTAAATAAAGACTTGGTAAAGCACAGACAATTTGTGATCGGTGGAGGATTTTTTCCTAAATCATTCATACTGTATTTTATCTGTAATGTGTAAACAATATGTAATATGTTTATATGTAAATATATTAAAACAAGGGTGTCCAAAGTCAGTCTTGGAGGGCCACCAGTCTGAGCCTCCACACAGCCTGGAAGTTTCTATATGCCTTGTAAGACCTTGATTAGTTGATTC
The DNA here is from genome assembly GCF_949319135.1 of Squalius cephalus. Taxonomy (NCBI): domain Eukaryota; kingdom Metazoa; phylum Chordata; class Actinopteri; order Cypriniformes; family Leuciscidae; genus Squalius; species Squalius cephalus. The sequence continues at coordinate 21,190,568 of NC_137132.1, read as the reverse complement.
AGGTGCATTTAATTAGGATTGGAGCTAAACTTTGCTTGTCAGTGGCCCTCCAGGAGCAGGTTTGGATACCCCTGATTTAAAAGTTTGGGGTCAGTAAGATTTTTTAAATGTTTTTAAAAGTCACTCTTGCTCACCAAATGCTTCATCTATGTAATCAAAAATACAGGAAAAAAATAAATAAATATTGTGAAATATTATTACAATTTAAAATAAGTTCTTTCTATTTTAATATAATTTCAAATGTAATTTATTTCTTTGATGGCAAAGCTGAATTTTCAGAATCATTACGCCACAGTGTCACATGATCCTTCAGAAATCATTCTAATAGGCTGATTTGCTGCTTAAGAAACGTTTCTTATTATTATGATGTTGAAAACAGTTGTGCTGTTTAATATTTTTGTGGAAAACATTGATACTTTTTTTAGGATTCTTGGATGAATGCACTCAAAAAAAAAATTTGTGTCTAAACATAAGATTTATGTATTTGAATTGCATATAAAATTTCCATGCATTTGGATTACATAGTTTTAACATAAACCAATCAATAATCTGAATGTGATTCATATTTTTAAGTCATATATAAATGAAACAGATAAGATTTATGTAATTGTATTAATAAACTGAATGTGATTCATATTTGTCAGTCATACGTAAATGAAACGGGTAAGTTTTATGTAATAGTACACAGAAAAACGCCCATGTTAAATTAACACTGCTCAGTGTTCATATGTGTGCACACTACAGAGTTAAAGCAGTGTTGAAGTTAATGAGATAATTAACTGATATTGAGCATTAATGATGAACACCTGCTGTTAACAAGCAGAATCACTGAAGGAAAGAGAAACACAAGAACTACAACTGACTTCAGACACAGCCTTAGATGAAATCAACTGAAGAGAAAAGAAGACATTAAATCTGTGAAGATCTCAGCAGAGGAGGATTAAACAACTCCACAAACAGCATTACCAGCTTCACTTATTACTAACCAGACTGACTTTATTTCATTTCCGTTTTAATGAAATCAATAGTTGTATTTTAAGTCACCATGATGGTGGTTAGCGTTTGCTTTAGTTGGGCTCTTGACCATTGACTCTTTAATATAAAACTGTATCTGGCTGCTATAACTGTGTATTTATAAAACACATTTGTTGTAGCGAAAAAGCCAAGAAAACATGAGATCAGGTGATGTTGGCTGTTTATTGATGATGGTGTAATCATCATATTGTGGCCTGAATCACTTATCTTTTTCAGTGTCTAATGCTTTGATTATTGGGGTTATGTGATTTTATTTTGTTATATTTATTATAGTAGCTGTGTGACCTGACAGCATTAGATCCAACAGTTAATCGAATAATATAAATAATTTTAAAAACATTTCATTTGTGCTTTGGGGTCAATATGACCCCAAGCGACTTTTCTTTCATTAATAATAATGGTTCCCTTCATCTCAGTGGAATAAAATTTGGTGACTTTTCCTACATTATCTATCTATACACACACACAAAAACTGGGCTTGATTCGGTTGTTCTAAAGGCATGTAAAAAAAAAAGTCACACTCATGACCTTTGGGGTCAATATGACCCCACATTGAAATGAATGGGAAAATCGGGAAAAAAAATGTTTTTTTATTTTTCATTTGTCAAAAAAAATCTATAAATCCAGAATAAATCTGAAAATTTCAGTACCACAATGAAGTCCTGGTGCTCGAGCACAAATACAATGTGGAACGAACATGATCACTTGCACACACACATGCTCGCGCACACAAACACACACACAGGTGTGACTCCAATAGAAAGCATTTTTATAGAAATTGACAAATAAAATCAATAATTCCAGCATAAATCTGAAAATTCTCACACATAAATGAAGGCCTGGTACTAGAGAAAAAAAACAATGTGGAATGAGCATGATTACACACACACACACATGCACACAAACACACACAGACACACAGTGTGTTTACTCTTCACTCCTATTCCTATCCGCCTAGCTGTTTTTTTGTTGTTGTTTTTTTGTTTTTTTACTGTTTTATTTTGTTTTTTTACTTTTTAAAAATTAATTTCTTATTCTAAAGTTAATCATTTTATACATTTCGATTATTGAAATAATATGCAATTGCAATCAAGTAGTTTCTTTTAGTGGCAACTTATGTGACATTATTGCAAATTTATATAGCATTATTGCAATAACAAGACACTTCAAAAAACCTCAAACAACAAAAAAAAATTTCTAAACTTTGACAAAATAATGATTTAATGTATTTTAAAATGTTTAAATATATAATTCATAAAAAAAAGCTGTTATAAGAGCAATAAGTCACATCCAGAAAAATGAATGGATCTCTATGGGACCTCTGCTGGAAGTATATGGTAATTACACTTTGTGGCTAAAACTATATTATCTACAAAAAAACATCTAACCACCAGATGGCAGAATTCTGCATCTAACACCTAGATCAATATCCAGAAACAATTCATATTTAAATTTGATCATCATAAATGTGTTTTTTTCATAAAAATTTGATATTTCATACGTATGCTAATGGTGTAGTTGAGGAATTTTGCAGTAAATAGGTAAAAAAGTACTTCATATCCCCCAAAACACAGCATAAAAATATAGATGAGAAGTAAACAAAAAAAATGATATATAATTTGTATTATTAAAATGTATATTTCTTGTACAAAAGCTCTGTGCATCTTTGGGGTCATATAGACCCCAAATGCACTGAGTGTAAACAGGAAACTAAGGTCATATGAGGGTTAAACTTTCTCTTCTACATTATTACTTAGACATCAAGAATCAGTGTATGACTCTCAACAATGGTGACAATCAATGAAATGGGTACCACCAATCAAAACTCACCCATATCTCCCAGCATGCATTGCGGCATTAATAAATTACGCATCTGGATTTTTTGTAGCTTTTGTCACCATTGTTGAGATTCATATGCTGTTTCTTGATGTCTGTGTGAGTCTAAGTAATGCCATAGATGAAAGGTTTTTGTGCACTAACTATTTAAAAAAAAAAAAAAGTATATTGTTTGATAACCAACACTGCTAGATTTCATGCTGTAAAATCAAATGGCTTCTGTTATGAATAAAACAATATAAAAAAAAACACACATGTCCTAACTAATCAAAGCATTAGACACTGAACAAGATCAGCGAATCAGGCAATTACATGATGACGACTTTGTCATCATCAATAAACAGCCAACATCACCTGATCTCTTTTTCTCATGGCTTTTTCGCTGCAACAAATGTGTTTTATAAACACACAATTATAGCAGCCAGAGAAAATTTTATATTAAAGAGTCAAGGGTCAAGAGCACAACTAAAGCAAACGCTAACCACCATTATGGTGACTTTAAAATACAACTACTGCTTTAATTAAAACAGAAATGAAATAAAGTCAGTCTGGTTAGTAATAAGTGAAGCTGGTAATAGAGGGCTGCATTGGGATTGAGTCCCGCCGGGTCCCGCGGGACCCAACGCAAATCTCGCGGGAGCGGGCGGTTTGAACTTTGCTGCGGGCGGGATTGGGCGGCTAAAAAAAACACTGCGGGATCGGGAGGTAGCCTTGCAACATGATGGAGATGTCAATAATGGCGCTTTTCCACTACACAGTACCAGCTCGCCTCGGCTCGGCTCGGCTCGACTCGACTCGCCTTTGTTTGGTTTTCCACTGTGTAAAAGTTGTAACTGTATCTGCTTCCAAGTACTTTTTTTCGTACCACCTCCGGCGGGGTTCTGGGCGAGCTGAGGCGATACTAAAATGTGACGTGAAAACACGGCAGACTGCTGATTGTTCAGAGAGAAGCATCACTATTCACTGCGTCATCATTGCACGCGCAAGACAGAGTATCCTGAATAAAAAACAGCAAAAACGAAAACAAAACCATCCAAAAACAGCACACACTCGAATTCCTCCATTATCCTGTGTGTATGTGTCTAGTATGCCGGCCAGGGAAACGAAACAAACAACCCCATGAATCTCTTAATAGCAATACAAATACATGTTTTTTCCTGCGGGACGGGAGAAGACACAAAATCAATGCATCTCTATTATTGTGCGGGAATAAATTCTCAGAGTTTTGCGGGTGCGGGCGGGAGTGGACATACATATTGCGGGAGCGGGCGGGAGTGAAACACATACGTTGCGGGAGCGGGCGGTAATGGTCAGAAATTCGGCGGGCGCGGGCGGGAGCGGGATGAAGAAAACAGTCCCGCGCAGGGCTCTAGCTGGTAATGCTGTTTGTGGAGTTGTTTAATCCTCCTCTGCTGAGATCTTCACAGATTTAATGTCTTCTTTTCTCTTCAGTTGATTTCATCTAAGGCTGTGTCTGAAGTCAGTTGTAGTTCTTGTGTTTCTCTTTCCTTCAGTGATTCTGCTTGTTAACAGCAGGTGTTCATCATTAATGCTCAATATCAGTTAATTATCTCATTAACTTCAACACTGCTTTAACTCTGTAGTGTGCACACATATGAACACTGAGCAGTGTTAATTTAACATGGGCGTTTTTCTGTGTACTATTACATAAATCTTACCCATTTCATTTACGTATGACTGACAAATATGAATCACATTCAGTTTATTAATACAATTACATAAATCTTATCTGTTTCATTTATATATGACTTAAAAATATGAATCACATTCAGATTATTGATTGGTTTATGTTAAAACTATGTAATCCAAATGCATGGAAATTTTATATGCAATTCAAATACATAAATCTTATGTTTAGACACAATTTTTTTTTTTGAGTGATAGTTCAGAAGAGCAGCATTTATTTGAAATAGAAACCTTTTGTAACATCACAAATGTGTTTACTGTCCTTGTTGAATAAACTATTATTTTCTTTTTTTTTTAAATCGTACCCCCAACGTTTTAATATTCACAGTATATACACTTGAATAAATCAAAGATCATGAAGTAAATCCTAATCTCAAACATTACCACACAAACTATTATGACAAATATCAGTGACAACAAAAACAACAACAACAACGTAAATAAAGTCAGCAAACAATCATGTCATAACAGTAACCACATACATTATTCATACTAAAATGCGTGCTAGGAGCTTTGCAAACCGTTAACAAATCAGCAAAATTATGCAGTACTCTTTGATGCTAGTTGGGACAATATTGGGGTAAATATTGTTGGTATAACAGTTTTTTTATTTATTTTTTTATTCTATTGTTCTTTTAAAGTAATTCAGTCTGATGTAGTGTCACACACTGTGTATATAGTTACCCTTTATAACAAACTTCATATCTTAATTCTTGATTTACGATTTGAAAACATTCTGTGAGACCATGGTTACTAAACAGATAGGATATGATTATGAGTTAGAACCTATTTTTTTTTACAGTCTATGGTCAGAACATTTATCTAGTACAGCCCCAAATTCCTTTTTATATCCTTTATTGTTTAGTGCATATATTTTGTAAGTGGTATGTCCTGTTGATTAGGGGAATCCACCTCAAAATTCCAGGAGCTCCTTTTATAACTAAACAAATAATTTAGAATTTTAATTAAAATATTTACTGGAGTTATAAAACATTTACTCATCAGATGATAACTAAGGAGCTTGATTATATTACACAGAGAAATGTTTTATTGAAAGTGCATATATTCCTTTCATAATCTGCTAATCTTCAACTGCCATGCAGTGCAGTGTTTCTTGTCTTTTTCTGCCATCTTGTGGGACAATGAGAAAAATCTGTCTTCATGATTTCACACTGAAATATTTACTTGCATTTTATTTGTCTATGTTTTACATTAGCTTATGTACTAGAACAAAAAATGTAGCTATGAGATAGGCCTATAAATACCAAAGCACTAGAATTAAGTGAATATAAAAAATTCTGCACTTGAAAAAGGCATGTTTCATTTTATTTTCATTTATTTTTTATTTCGAACAACAAAAAAAGATACAAATAAAATAAAATGTAAAAATACAATAAGTATGTTGCAACATCCCGAAAGAAAAAAAAAAACTATATCTAGAAAGTATTATAACAATAATTACAATATGTTCAAAAAGGAGCAGGATGAAGCAGAAGCTTATCACAGAATGTTAAATCTGTGTATCACATAGTGGTAAATAAAACTGAATCAACCAACTAGTAGTTTAATAATTTATTTTCATTTGCACTGAGAGATGAGTAACTCTCCCTCAATGCACTGAAATGATAATACATTATGCACTGGGTGAAAACATTGTTGTTTAAACAAAGTAAGAATATTTGGAACAAAATTGACAAGTTAACCATAGTGAAAAATAAATTTACCCAAATGTATTTTAAATACACTTATTAAGTATACTACAAATACATTTACATATGTATGTACTTAAAATAAATACCTTGCAATTGTACTTTTGGAACAACTATTTTTGTACTTAATGTACTTTAGTCATCCAAAATAAAGTAGTGCTGAGATCCAACTAAAGATATACTTAAGTATATTTGATTGTGCTAAAGTGGAAATATTGCAAGTACACTTTAGGTACACTTTAAATATATTATGCAGTGATCATACTATCCTTACTAATAGTGATAATAAAACACATTTTAGGCTTAATGTTAAGAAATGTGCATTGTGCAATAAAGAAAAAATTGTGCAATCCAAAAAAAAGTTTAATTTTTCTCAAGTCATTCTGCATTAAGTCTCAATGTCAGTAAATATGTTAATGGTTGGAGTATACTTAGTATGAAATAAATGTATTTTAAATACATTTTGGTATAGGTTTTTTTTTTTTGTTTTTTTTTTTGTTTTTTTTTTTTACATGGGAAGCACCTTCTTCTATGGAAGGAATACAAATTATGTATTGTTAATCACTGGCCTCATTTTTAATGATCTGTTGTGCCACTTTTGACTTTCCCAGAAGCTTGACTATCTTGTCTCGTAGTTCGTCAGTCTTTAAGCTGTAGATGATTGGGTTCAGCATTGGGGGTAGGGTAACAGAAACAGTCAGAATTGCTGTGAAAAGATCCACATTCTTAACTAAACGCAGGTTCCCTAGTACGTATGCCAGCATGACTGGCATGTAATAGAGCAGGACCAGCAGCAGGTGAGTGAAACAGGTGTGAAAGGCCTTCCAGCGCTGTGCTGTAGATGCAATCCGCATCACAGCAATCACTACAATCACATAGGTGAAAATAATAAAAGTCAAGGGGCCTAGCAAAACGGTCAATGACTTAGCTGTGCCCAGCTGGCGATTGTAAGAGGTGTCTGCACAAGCCAAATTGTATACTGGACCGTGTTCACAACAGCAGCTCTTTACCTCTCTGGAGGCACAATAAGGAAGCCTGGCAGCGAGGCTGACTGGGAAAATCTCCAGCAGAATAACCATAGACCAAATCCCTCCTATTATAAGCAGCATCCTCAGTTTGGTGTTTATGGTAGAGTAACGCAGGGGCCAGCAGATTGCAATCAGCCGGTCATACGCCAAAAGAGCAAGAGAGAAAGATTCCATGTCACCAAAAAAATGCATGAAGAACATTTGGGAGAAACATGCTCCAAATGAAACATGATTTTGATTGAACACAAAAACAGGCACCATTTGAGGAATTATAACACTATTCATTGAAATGTCGACAATAGCTAGATTACACACAGCAAGATACTTGGGATTCTGTAAACTGGAGTTCATTAGAACGACAATCAGAAGAACAAGATTACCCAGCAAGGTGATGATATAGATAATCGCCAAGGCCAAAATTAGATAGTTTTTGTTCGGCCAAGTGCGGAAGGCAGTTAGATAAAATCCTTCATTGAAAGAATCAGTTCCATTGCTGAAAGCAACTGAAAAATTCATTTGAACTCTGGCAAATCTGAAAGAAATACACAATTAGCAGATTTTCAGCTTTAAATTTTTTTAGTTTAAGATAGGAAATTATAGGAAAAGCCATAAAGACCTTTTTTAAAATTAACATTAACAAAAAAAAAGGGGGGGGGGGGGGGGGAGGTGGAGAGGAAATGGTGTGTGAATTAACACTGAAGCAGCTAATTCTATTTTCCCATATAGTTCAACCAAAAAATAATAATTCTGTCATCATCTACTTACCCTCAAGTTGTTTCAAACCTGTATGAATTTCTTCTGCTGAACACAAAATATATTTTGAAGAATATGGGTAACCAAACAGTAATGTGCCCTATTGACTTCCATAGTATGGAGAAAAAAAGTACTATAAAGTAAGTATTAAATGAGTAAATGATGACAGAATTTTATATTGACAACATATATTTTATAAAACCAAATAAAAGCACTTAACATAAAAACAGTGACAAATAGTGTTACATTCCTTTTCAACTGGAAATTAAACAAACAAATACAAATAATACCCACCAAGTACTCTGCAAATCTTGCTTTGGATTGAAATCTTGTAGTGTTACCGGAAAAGAGATTTATAAAGGACTGTTAAACTAATGAACATGGTCTAATGGGTATAATTATCCACTGTGTACAAACAAAGAAATAATTACCTTCACTGAGGTCTTATTTAACAAAAACAAAAACAAACTAAAAAGTTTCTCATGAGTATTTAATTACTGTTGTAATTATGTCCATTAAGCTGTTGGTGTATTTAGGTATGAAATAGTTTTTACTCTTTTGGCTGAGAGAGCCAAACAAGATCAAAACAATTATTTTGCTCTCTGTAACAAAGGCAAGATAGTCCAATGAAATTTCATGTCTCATTTATCATTTATAGATTATACATTTATATACATATTATCATAATTTAAAACATAAAATAATTCATATTTTATGATGGATTTACATTTTTTAAGATTGAAAAATTGGGTGACAAATGTAAAACAATAAAATCTATAAATAGGCATCTGAAAAGTCAAACTAAATTATAAGGGCATGTATAAAAAAAAGTTTAATGTGATTTTTTTATATATTATATTATATAAATTTGTTGAAAGATGAAAGTTTTAATAGAAATCAACCACATGATATAAAAAGTGTACATAACAGAAACCCAGATGTAGTGGTCATATTCTGTTCTGTTACGCTTTACTGTGTTCCCTGTCACTGTTGCCTGAGTTTTCGTTTGTTGCCATGGTTTCTGATAGAGATACACATTACACACCTGTTTTTTGTTCTGTTGATTATCATTCCTGTCTATTTAAGCCCTCAGTTCTTTCTATTCATGGTTCGATGTCATCAACGTCAATGTTGAAGGTGTAGTGTGCTATGTATTTCTTTGTGTTTATTAAAGTCCCTTGTATAATTCATTCTGCAATCTGCATTACGGGTCTTTGAATCTTGGATTATTTTACACAGTGTTCTGTGACAATAGACAGAAGCAAATTTTTATTTTTCTCATCTAAGGGTATACATGTACATTACTATACATTTCTGAACCTGGACTTTACACCTCTGGATAAAACGACGTGAAGTCGATCGTTTAGTCACTGGCTTGATTTACTGATGCATAAACAGTATTGAATGATTTTGAGAGATAATCTGTCTGAATTTGAATATTTATACATCAGAAATCACTGATCACAGATCAGGCATTAGAATAAACATGCTTACTTATCATGCAAAGCCTGCACCGATATTTACCAAATAATCCACAGTGAAATGTAGGCTACCCAATACAAATAATGCACTGCTGAGACATTCACATTGTTGAAAGAAAAAAAAAACACTATCCTAACTTTAGGATTCCTTGGAAGGTAATGTTACTGATCCTGTATCGGTCTTTTCTCATTCTCATGTCACTAATCACTAACGCTCCAGTGGGCAGCGCCAAAGACGCCGTGATGTTGACGTAGGCGTTGATATTCTTCTCCATTGGCAGTGCTTTGCTGCTCTGTGCCTTCATAAGTCTAAACTTTTTAGATCCTATCGTTCTCTTACGAGAGTTCTCTCGTACTGCGTTTTGCTAAAAACGCTATGGGAAAAGTCTCTTTTCACGAAAACACTGAAGCAAAAAATTATCCTTAATTTTCATATATGTAAAACGCATTGCGGCAGCAGCAGACAGCTGAAGCAAGACGGCTTGTCTGCTCATTGGCTGCTCTGCGGCAACTGCATAAGCCTATCGAGCGCAGGCTGATGCAACATCAGGCCAATGAGGGCGCTTCGCGCCCTCCTCGCCACTTCCCGCCGAAACGGGCGTGGCTTATCCCTATAAAAGGAGCTCGAAAAGGCTGATTCACTCAATTTTGTTCTCTTCAGCGGAGCGCACGCATCGCTGGATCACGGAAGCAAGCGTCGTCGAAGCAAGCATCTCAGCGGGACGTGCCCTCGAAGCCGCTGGCCAACGCCGCCTTCTACAGCCGTACCTGCTGCGCTTTCCGACGCCTATATCCTTTATTGCTATATTGCTCTGTTTTCTGTGTGTGTGTTCGCTGCAACACTCACCCCTAAAAGAGCTGCGTCTTTTTCAAGACGCCTTCTCATGCAGCGCTCGCGCTCGCTGACGGCGGAACGCCCTCACTCCGAGCCAATTGCCTACGGTGACTCTGAGGACTCGCCAGGCATCCTTTCCGAGGCTGCCCTTCCTGGAAGCGGACGGCGGGATTAGTTTTTCTTTACGTTACAAGAAAAGCTACCCTGCCTCCGCACGCGTCATTCACCGGCGAAGGAGAAAAGAGTGTTCTCAGTCCCACCGTTGGTCGGTCTCACCTCTTTTCTCTCATATTTCTCAGTTCCCTGTTCGGCGACTGGAAATATTATTGCAGCAAGTGAGTCTGTTATAGCACGCTTGCCTGCCAGCAAACGCCGAAGAATACATGTTGACGCCGCCTTTGCCGCCAATGCTTCACTCTGTCAGTCCTCTGAAGGCGACTGCAGAGATGCATTTTGCAGCCAGCAAGCGCGTAGTACCCGCTTGCCTGCAACCGAACACCGTTTCTACGGTTCCCGTGCGTCACTGGCGAAAGGAGAATGGAGTGTTTTCAGCCCCGCTGAAACTGGGCAATATCCACTCTTCTCACATTCAAAGCCTATATCCCCCTGTGGCTCAGTGGCGGAATTCTAGGTTTTCCGCATGGGAGACCGGAGTTCTAATCCCGGTCTAGCGGCATATATTTTTATGCCGCCAATGCTTCGCTCTGTCAGTCCCCTGAAGGCGACTTCGGAGATGCATTTTGCAGCCAGCGAGCGCGTAGTACCCGCTTGCCTGCAACCGAACGCCGTTTCTACGGTTCCCGTGCGTCACTGGCGAAAGGAGAATGGAGTGTTTCAGCCCCGCTGAAACCGGGCGATATCCACTCTTCTCACATTCTGGCATATTTCAGGCGTCTGAAAATAGTATTGCATGTCGTGCTTACTCGCATGCCTGCAAGCAAACGCCAGTGGTCCAGTGGTAGATTGTTAGACTCTCGCGCGGGGGATCCGAGTTCGAATCCTGGGTGTGCCGGCAGAAAATATTATGCCGCCGAATGCAAATCACTCTGTTTGTTCCCCGAGAGGCAACTGCAGACGTGTTTGTTTTCGCAGCCCACGAGCACGTGGTACATGCCTGCAAGCAAACGCTAGTGTGGATAATACTCGCGCTGACTTTGTCTATGTATCTTCACTGTGGTCCAGTGGTAGATTATTAGGCTCTCGCGCGGGGGATCCGAGTTCGAATCCCGGGTCTGCCGGCAGAAAATATTTATGCTGCCGAATGCAAATCACTCTGTTTGTTCACCGAGAGGCAACTGCAGACGTGTTTGTTTTTGCAGCCCACGAGCGAAGTCTCGGCCACGGCCGATGATGCTATATGTGTACAGAAGATGCCCACTGCTTGTGCCCATCCCTACACATTAGCACAGCCCTTCACACAGGGCCCGCGCTCATATATTCGACTCGGGTCGATCACGCACACAACATAGTGAACGTGCCCACTGCCTAGTGCCCACAAACACTATGTTCTGCATGCCTTGTGGTTTCTGTAAAGACGAAACCTGTGTGCATTCACACTGGACAGTGCACTCATTGCAGTAATTGTGCCCGCTCTCCCGCGCCCACACTTACTAACGGCCATTATATGTCCTACGGGACTCGCCCAGCCCTCCCTTGCTCGGTTAAACACCGCAGCGGGGTCGAGCGCAGGCATTCTGCCCGGCCACGGCCGATGGTGCTATAAATGTAGTGTCGATGCCCACTCCTCAGTGCCCATCACTACACACAAGCACAGCCCTACACTTAGGGCTCGCGCACATAAAATCGACTCAGGTCGATTGCGCTTCCAACATAGTGAAAGTGCCCACTTCCCAGTGCCCACGAACACTATGTCTAACAGACCACAGGCTCTCTGTAAAAACGAGACCTGTGAGCGCGCGCTCTGCTCAGGCAGACAGCGCGCCCAAAGCAGTAAATGTGCCCGCTCCCAGCCCACATCTACTCGCTCACATGAGTCCTATGAGACTTTCTCAGTCCTCCCTCACTCAGCTAAGCACTGTAGTAAGGTCGAGGACGAGCGTTCCGCCCGCTGTATTAAGCGCGCGCCCCGCCTCAAATGCCACAGGCATAACGCCTATGTTTTTATCCCCCGAAGCGCCTCTGTCGCACGGCGAACAGAGCGCGCTCCGTATCCAGCCCCTAGCCAGCCATGCAGAAGCATGGGCAGCGCTTCCAGGGGTTTCGGACTGGGTGCTAGGCATTATAAAGAGAGGCTTCTCGCTACAGTTTTGTCGACGCCCCCCCCCCCGCTTCATAGCGCGCGTCGAAACTACGGTTTCGTTGGAAGTAGCACACCTACTTCGAGCCGAAATATCAAAACTGATAAGCAAAGGGGCGATAGAGCGCGTTCCCCCAGCTCTAAGCGAAGGGGGGCTATACAGCAGATACTTTCTAGTCCCCAAAAAGGACGGCGGTATCAGACCCATACTGGATCTAAGACGGCTGAACAGAGTATTAGTGAAACGCAGTTTCAAAATGCTCACAACCAGCAAAATTCTCGCGCATGTTCGCCGAGAAGACTGGTTCATGTCGATAGATCTGAAGGACGCGTATTTTCAAATACAGATAGCGTCACGTCACAGGCGATACTTGAGATTCGCCTTCGAGGGTCAGACATACCAGTATACAGTCCTGCCATTCGGCTTGTCCCTGGCACCTCGTACATTTACGAAATGCATGGACGCAGCGCTCGCTCCTCTCAGACTCAGAGGCATGCGAGTACTGAACTATTTGGACGACTGGCTGATCCTAGCTCAATCACGATCACAGCTCGTGGAGCACAGAACCATTTTACTCGATCACCTCGAGAATCTTGGTATCACGGTCAACTGGACAAAGAGTTCATTGAACCCCAGTCGAACGATTTTGTTTCTGGGCGTCGTTCTGGACTCACAGTCTATGACAGCGCAGCTGTCACCACAGCGCGTGTTGCTCATTCAGCGCGCGGCGAGATCTTTCCGCCGCGGCGCTTTCACCCCGCTCAGGAAATTTCAAAGGATGCTGGGTCTCATGGCCTCAGCATCGTCAGTTCTCCGGCTGGGCTTGCTCCGCATGCGCCCGCTGCAGTTCTGGTTGAAAGCGCGGGTGACCGGTCGATTACGCCTCAAGGTCGATCAGAGCTGTGTTTCAGCCCTGGCGCCTTGGATGGCGGACGACTGGTACCGATCAGGTGTAAGCCTGGGGACTTCCTCGAGAGTGAGGATGGTGTCGACAGACGCATCCACCTCGGGATGGGGAGCGCTGCTCGAAGGCAGACCGTTCTTCGGCCTGTGGTCGGAACGAGAAAAGCTCCAACACATAAACTGCCTAGAAATGCTGGCAGTGCACAACGCGATGACGCGTTTTTGTCCCCACATCAAGCACGAGCACGTCATAGTCCGTTCGGACAACATGGCTGTGGTGTCCTACATAAATCGCCAGGGCGGTCTGAAATCCATATCCCTGTACAGGCTGGCGAAACGCCCCCTATTATGGGCTCAGCACAACTTACGCTCGCTGAGAGCAGTGCATGTACCTGGGCTTCAGAATGTGGGCCCAGACAGACTGTCCAGGAACAATGTTCCCCCGGGCGAATGGTCTCTACACCCACAAACAGTACGGCTGTTGTGGGAGAGATTCGGCAGAGCGGAGGTGGACCTATTCGCGTCCCACGAAAACGCGCACTGCCCTGCGTTCTTTTCAAAGACCGACAGCGCGCTGTCCCGAAGGTGGCCGCGCTGCCCGTTATACACTTTTCCCCCCGTCTCCCTCCTGCCACAGGTGTTGGAACGGGTCAGGAAGACAAAATGCCCAGTGCTGCTTGTAGCTCCGTTCTGGGAGAACCAGACATGGTTCCCAGTTCTGATGCAGTTGGCAGATATCGCTCCATGGCCACTGCCGTTGAGGAGAGATCTCCTCTCGCAGGCCGGGGGCTCGATTTGGCACCCACACCCGGAACTGAGGTCCCTTCATGTGTGGGCGCTCAACGGATACCCGTTGGTCTCGCAGAGGGAGTCGTGAATACCATCACTCAGGCTAGAGCGCCGTCGACTCGGCGGCTTTATGCTTCGAAGTGGTCGGTTTTCTCCGGCTGGTGTTCAGCTCGGAGTCTTTCACCCCTCGAATGTGAGGTAACGGAGGTTCTCTCCTTCCTACAAGAGCTGTTGGATAAGGGCAGATCCCCTTCCACGCTCAAAGTGTATGTGGCGGCTATTTCAGCGTTCTCCGGTTCAACGCTGGGTCAGTCACTGGGAAGGAATGATTTAGTCATCCGCTTCCTCAGGGGAGCTAGGAGACTGAATCCGCCCAGACTTCCTTCAGTCCCTATGTGGGACCTTTCTACGGTCCTGGCGGCCATGAAAAGTGCCCCTTTTGAGCCTATTCAGTCTATCAGCCTAAAACACTTATCTTTTAAAACAGTGTTTTTGATGGCTCTCGCTTCAGTGAAGCGCATAGGCGACCTGCACGCGCTCTCTGTGAGCCCGACGTGCTTGGAGTTTGGTCCTAACGACTCTAAGGTCATACTCAAACCTAAGCACGGCTATGTGCCGAAATCCCTCAACACGCCTTTTCGGGCTCAGGTTATTTCCCTGGCTGCCCTGCCGGCGTCGAGTGAGGAGGGGGACTCGAGTTTTCTTTGCCCAGTTAGGGCTTTAAGAACTTATATGTCCCGCTCTGCTGCCTTCAGACAGACAGAGCAGCTCTTTGTCTCGTTCAGCGGTCGTTCCAAAGGAACGGCTGTTTCGAAACAGAGTCTATCCGGATGGATAGTTGACGCCATAGCGCTGGCTTATACTGCCAAAGGCATTCAATGCCCGTTGGGAGTTAGAGCGCACTCCACGAGAGGCGTTGCTTCCTCGTGGGCTTGGTCTAGCGGGATTCCCTTACAAGATATATGTATGGCGGCGGGCTGGGCCTCTCCGTCTACATTTATTAGGTTTTATAACCTAGAGGTTCCCGCCCTGCAGGCTAAGCTTTTGTCGGTGTAATCTGCTTACAGGCGCTATGCGCTGCCGATTTTACTGGGCAGAACTACGTAAGACCCACGTTTTCCCGCATTAGTGCAGGCTCCCTACCCTGGCTATGTGATGTCGTATTCGTGTCTGAGGACATGTCTATATAAGGACGGAGGAAACACCTTTCGTCTTTAGACTTTCCCCGTGAGGTAATGTAACCCACGGACGCTACAGTTTAGGGAATTTAGGCTTCCTCCCTTATTCCCTGACTCTGTGTGAGTCTATCCGGTGATTATGCACTGTATGCCTGAACTAGCTTCCGGTGATTGGTGTTTTTGTCCCGGCACGCACGGCGTTTTGCAAGGGGTTCCCATAGCGTTTTTAGCAAAACGCAGTACGAGAGAACTCTCGTAAGAGAACGTACTCGGTTACTAACGTAACCTCGGTTCTCTCTAGAAGAGGGAACGAGTACTGCGTTCCCTGCCGTGCGTTTGGTTTGCTCTGGTTCGCTTCAGCGATCAAAATTGAGTGAATCAGCCTTTTCGAGCTCCTTTTATAGGGATAAGCCACGCCCGTTTCGGCGGGAAGTGGCGAGGAGGGCGCGAAGCGCCCTCATTGGCCTGATGTTGCATCAGCCTGCGCTCGATAGGCTTATGCAGTTGCCGCAGAGCAGCCAATGAGCAGACAAGCCGTCTTGCTTCAGCTGTCTGCTGCTGCCGCAACGCGTTTTACATATATGAAAATTAAGGATAATTTTTTGCTTCAGTGTTTTCGTGAAAAGAGACTTTTCCCATAGCGTTTTTAGCAAAACGCAGTACTCGTTCCCTCTTCTAGAGAGAACCGAGGTTACGTTAGTAACCGAGTACGTTTTCTGGCCTTGGTTTCAATTGAAGCAGTTTTCAGAATTACAAGGAAGTTTTGAAACTTATTTCTATAGTATAACGAACTCTTAACTGTCTAAAGATCAAGGAAATGTGAATTATCAGTTTATGACCCCTTTAAATGTGTTTTTAAGGAGGAATCACGTCTAGCCTTAACCTAGAGTTGGTTCACCCTCAATGATAGTATAGCAAACAAATTAAACAGCCAGAGAGAGAGAGAGAGAGAGAGAGAGAGAGAGAGAGAGAGAGAGAGAGAGATAGAGACTTTGACTTTTAAAATTCTTTTAATCAAACAACTAGTTTAAAAACAATATTTGCACCACAAAAAAAAAAAAAAAAAAAAAAAAAAATAATAATAATAATAATAATAATAATAATAATAATAATGACAGTAAATCACAATTTTACCAATTAAACCATAACTCTCCAAAAACATTTCTCACCACAAGAGCATTTTTCACACTCCACCTTGCATCAAACAAATCAATATTATTTGTTAATTTACAATAGGCATATTCTACAGCGACCCGGTACTTTACCAATGATTTGAACATTCCAACCAAATCAATATTTTCCCCCTCATTTTTACATGTGTGGGATTTTAGAATTGCCAACTTTGCCTGCCCTAATAGAAAGTTACCCAGAGTACACTGTGCTTTCCATTCCTTCTTGTATTTCAAGCCCAAAATAAACAGATTTTTGGTAAAAATAAACCCAAGTTCAGTGAATATTTTTTCCAACAGTTCAAACAAAGGAATTAATCTAAAACAATCAGAAAAACAATGAAAAACAGTATCAAGAACATTACAAAACGGACATGCAAATGAAACCTTTGCATTAAATTTTGACAAGACTATTTGTTGCCACAGCGCAATGGAGTATTCTCCATTGGAGGTCTCCAGATCTCTTAGGAATAGGTGGTTTATACAAACACCTCCATGATGGAGCTAGTTCTGAAGAAATGGATAAGTATTCTCTCCATTTGGTATTAGGGTTGTAACGGTATGAGATTTTCACGGTATGATAATCGTCTCAGAAAATACCACGGTTTCACGGTATACGATATTAAACTCTCAATCATCAAAAATCATCAGCTACAATGACCCTTAAATGAATGAAAACAGATATGGTTTTTGGTTGAACATGGTTTATGAAAATGCAATCAGATAAAATGTAACAACTTTTGTTTGAGAGGTTTACTAAATTAAAACATGGACAAAAAACTATACACGATAGTAATATATTTCAGTCATTATTTCTTCAGGCTAAACCAAACTTTTTTTGACAGGTTGTACTGAACACCTACTGTATGAGTTTCAGTCAGTGTATTTGATGATTATTATTTTAGAAAAAAATATAAAATGCTCATTAAGTGTTCTCTCAGAGTAGCTCTGGATATGTTCATGTGTTCACGTCTTCACATACATAGTGAGTGAGACAGCAGACGCTTTAAAAACCATGATGAGCATCATGCGTACTTGAGTGTGTACTAGATCTACTAGACGAAACGGCGCTGCTCATTCATACAGAGACACGCTAAATATAGAATTAAGGGGGTCGCACACCAGTCTTTTTGCGCTATATATTCACAGACACGCACATCGCGATTTGATTTACTGCACAGCTATATTTTTATTTATTCATCCATCTATCAAATCGCACATTTTACGTGGCATCTGTATTGTACTGTAATTGTTTACAATTACAATACTGGATTCCGGGATTCCCTCTGCATGACAGAAATATGGCCTTAACTTATAAATGGAATTACCTTTATCTTCACGGAGGGATGGTGTTCCCGAATATGGGAGAACATGTTCGACGTGTTTCCTCCTTTTGCCGCCACTCTTCGTCCACATCTCTTGCAAACTGGATATCCATCTTCAAGGACAACCCCACGATCGTTTTTCGGAAAATATTCCCATACTGCAGATTTTAATTGTTTTTTTTTTTTCGGCGGAGGATAGAGATTCGCAGCGTCTCGGACATTTTCAGCGCTGTACAGGTATGGGTGGAGTGTAAGCAGTCAAGCTGAAAGAAGTTGCATAGGCCTATATGCGGCAGCGCGGGTGAAATCTGGTTTCATTTTGTTGTTTTTTTTTGTTTTTTTTCAAAACCGCGGATAAGCAAATGTGCACGATATGATAATCGTACATGTCAATATCGCAATAAACCGCCATACCGGTATACCGTTACAACCCTATTTGGTATCAGTGCGTCTTTTCAATTGAGTATAAAACAAAGATTTCACACACATTCCATACAACATCTTTTTTTTCCACATTCTGAAACAAAACATCTTTAAATCCCTTCAATAACAACATATTATTTAAATCCTCATCCAATTCAGATCCTATTTCTACTCTAAGATCTGGAAAGGTCAGGGACTTTTCACCATTTTCAAAAAAAGTTTGTACAAAGGTCAAGAAAGATTGAGGAAAAGATTTTTTAAGATCCTCCACTAACCCTTCAACATATCTTTCTGATCTCAGCCCAACTTGATCAGCTATTGATACAGCCGCACGCCATTGACCTTTTGTAGAGTCAATTAAGTCCATTACAGTAGCTATTCCAGTCTTTAGAAACAGATCAACCACTGTACTTGAAATCGATGAGTTTATTTTAAAAAGAGAATAAAAGAATAATGGTTCCAAAACACCATAATGTTCACTCTCATTTCTAACCTTCTTTAACAATTGCCAAGCTTTAAACACAGACTCATAAAACTTTAAAAGACAACAACTTACTTTTGAAACAAAGGATTTTTCAATTAAGAACAACTGCTTATCTATTCCAATTCCTCCTATATCTTGGAGAATAGACAAGCTATATGCAATCCAGGGAATCTTATCTGAACAGTATAGCAATTTCTGTAACGTTTGAAGTCTCATTGTTTTAATTCTTGCTTCTAAATCTATGAGTCCTTGTCCTCCTTCAATCACTGGGAGATATAAAACCCCAGGAGGAAGCCAATGAAACCCATCCCAGAAAAAATTGACAAAACTTTTCTGAATTGTAACAAGTAGCTCTTCCGGAGGATCCAACACTGTAAACCGGTGCCACAACATTGAGGCTGCCAAGTTATTGACAATTAAACATCTCCCTCTATAAGATAGCTTCGAAAGGATCCACCTCCACTTTTGTAGTCTGCCCGTAACTTTATCAGCTAGACCTTCCCAATTCTTTTTCATGTAAAGGTCAGTTCCCAAATGTACCCCAAGAACCTTAAAACCATCCTTAATCCAGCTACATTGTTGTGGAAGCCGAGGAGGGTCTATATTTTGCCACTCACCTAGTAGCAGGGATGTACACTTATCCCAATTAATTTTAGCAGATGTTGCTTTTTGAAAAATTTCCAAGCTAAAAATCAAAGCAGATATATCATCATTGTTTCTGATACATACAGTTACATCATCTGCATATGCTGTGAGTTTCACAGGTGGAATTTCTGGAAACCTAGGAACAACAAGTCCATGCAATCGTTTCCTTAAAGATGACAGAAAAGGTTCAATAGAAATTGAGTACAAAAGTCCGGAAAGAGGGCATCCTTGCCGTATGCCTCTAGTTACTGCAAAAGGTCTAGTCAGGCAACCATTAATTCTCAGCATACTAGATGTTTCACTATATAATAATTTAACACAGGAGATAAATTGTGGACCAAAACCAAAAGCCTTCAAAGTCTTTAGTAAATATAAATGGTCCACTCTGTCAAAAGCTTTCTCTTGATCTAGAGATAAGAGTCCAATATCAACTTGATGTGTTTTGGCAACTGTAATAATATCTCTTATCAAAAATAGGTTGTCGAAAATTGTTCTTTTGGGGATACAGTATGACTGATCCTCATGAATTATAGTTGCCATACATTTCTTCAACATATTGGTAATGGCTTTTGACAGTATTTTAAAATCAGTACACAGTAATGAAACAGGACGCCAATTCTTCAAGTATCCAAGATCTCCTTTTTTGGGTATTAATGTCAGCACCGCTCTTCGACAGCTCAAGGGTAAAGTACCTTGGTTAAAGGACTCCAGAAAAACATGATACAAGTCTTGTCCAAGCACATTCCAAAACCCCTTGTAGAACTCTGCAGACAGACCATCCAGCCCAGGTGATCTGCCACTGTTCAGCCCCAGCACAGCACTCGACAGCTCAGCAAAAGTCGGAAATCCCTCCAGCTCCTTCTTCTCAGTCGTTGACAGCTGCGGAAGACCTTGAAGAAGTTCTTCAACTGCTGCTTCCTCACAGTGTTCTGACTGATAGAGGTTCTCATAAAAAGAAATAGCAGAAGCTATAATTTCTCGCTGGTCAGTAGTTTCACTGCCATTAGAAAGTTTCAGCTTATGGAAAAACTTCTGTTCTTTTGGCTTTTTCTCTAGTCCAAAAAAGAAGGCAGTTGGAGCATCCATTTCATTGTGCTTTACATATCTTGTTCTCACAAGAGTTTCCTTTTCCTGTTCATCCAATAAATCCTTCAAAAGGCTTTTATTCGCTTTGATGATGTCAGCTGACAATAATCTGCCTCCTTCATTGATGTAACTTTGCTGAAGAATTTCTTGTTCCAAAATCTTCATTTTCATTTTCAAATTTTCTGTATTATGTGCAGTGTATTGTTGGCAAAAGTTTTTAATCTGCACTTTTCCCAAGTCCCACCACTGATTTAAAGATGTATAGCTAAATCTCTCTTCCCTCCAAGATTTCCACAAGAGATCAAAAGAGTGCACAAAGATGTGATCGTGCAGTAATCTGCTATTAAAGTGCCAGTGTGTCTGATAGAGTTTAGACGACAGAACAGACATAGACATTGAAATAAAATGGTGATCTGACATAGATGTTGGTGAGATACAACTGCCATAAAATCTTCCTTTGCTACCCTTTTCAACATAAAAACGATCCAGTCTCGCAGCAGAGACCTTATTTGAATTCATTTTCAACCAAGTGTACTGTTTAACATGAGGGTAAGCCTCTCTCCACAAATCTAACAGATTGTGTCTATTAATTAAAGATTTAAAAACACCCGCTGAACTAGGATGAGGTTCCTCATGGTTTCTATCTAATTTGTGATCTACAGTACAATTGAAATCACCACCTATTATAACAATGTTATCCTGAGGACATTTCAACAATTCTTCAGAAAGTTTTCCAAAAAAAACACTTCGTTCACTTCCTATATTAGGAGCATAAATATTAAAAAATGAAAAACTAGTATTGTCTATTGTTATATCCGCACGCAATAGGCATCCAGGTATTATTTCTAGAAAGTCTGGATCATTTTTTACACGTTTTGAAGATAAAAATGCAACACCAGCACTCAGATTTGTGCCATGACTAAGGCCAATGCTCCCTGACCATTCGTTTGTCCAGTCGACTTCATTACAAGCATCGGTATGTGTCTCCTGTAACATAGTTACATCTACTTTTTTAAGGTGTAAATACTTAAATAAAGTAGTTCTCTTTTGTACATCCCTACAGCCATTTATATTTAAAGATCCAATGTTAAAGGATGCCATCAGGATTAAAAAAGAGAAAAGATACCTAATCCGATATTTTCTGTTCATCATAACTCTTTAAGGATTTTTTTGTCTTTTTCTGACAGCACTCACAAACTTTTTAAGGCGGTAGCGCCTAGGCTGATCCAGTTCCTCTAAAGTGGCTTTCTTCATGGCAATCAGCGAGGACTCAACAAAAAGCCTTAAATCAACAAAGAACATTTCAACTTCTGGCTTTCTCTGATTTTTTGTGGCGTCTAAAAAATCATTGAGTTGTTCCACTGTATAAAATCGAGACTTTGCAAATCTACCAACAGTACTTCCCTGTGAGTTAGCTTCAGACAATTCATCAGCAATCAACTCTGAACAATCACTGTCCGAATCACTATCCATTGCTTGCGATTTTGAAGCATCAATATCACACACATTACTACTTAAAGCCTGTGTTTCATTCAAGCCATCACTCTCTTTAGGCCGATCTTGGTCACTAGATTTCTCTAACTCAACAACAGCCTGCCCACTGTCGTTGGTTTCCCTCTGTCCAGAATCAACTATTTTAGCAACAGTCTCAGTGATAACAACACTACAACCTTGATGCAACTGCTCTCCAATATCAGTAAGCGCGGACCTTTCAGCGCTCGGACCGTGCGCTGCGCTTTCACCACTCACTCCAGCCGGATCGGGCGTTGCGCTTTCACCAGTTACTGCAGCCAGATCGCTAACGTTACTCTCATCATTCAAAATCTGCCCTGAATCAGATTCACCTCCATTTCTTGCCGTTTGAGCCTCTTTAACCAGAGGACAGACTGTTTTAATGTGACCATATTTTCCACAAACAAAAAAATCGTATAATCTTTTCCAAGCACCGTTAGTTTAACCGACACTTCAAGCGTTGCAAATTCAGCACTCAGTATCATAACAGCCTGACGTCTGAATGACATTATATGTTTCAACTCTGGGGTTTTCAAACCCAGAGGAATCATCCTAATCGTCCCAACCATGATTGACCATTTCAACTTCTTTCAAAAAAACAACCATTGCTTTATTCATTCTAGAAGCAGACATGATGTTTTGTGCACCTATTTCTCAGCCAATTGCAACCAAAACGTTCTCAATGGACACTGATGCGTCTGCCGGCATACACTTGCACGCATGCCGAGCAGACAAACAAGAAAAGCCATCGGAGTTTGAGCCCATCTCTATCAGCTATGCTGACAGAAGTCAGCACTCCGACTCTCTGTCCTCTAATCCAAAGCAATATTCAAAGGAATAAACCCAGAAAAGAAGGAAAAGTTTGAAACTCACTCAAGAACGCCACACACTCTTCCACTCACACGCTCCCCACAGACACTCCGCACATGCGCACGAGAGAGAGAGAGAGAGAGAGACTCATTGTCATTATTGTATCTACCCTGATTCGATTTATATAACGTTTGTTTGGTCGAACATGCCCTTGTGAAAAAGAAGTGTGCTTAATTGTATTGAAAGCGCACTTTTTGTGTGCTTAAAATAATAAAAGTATACTTTTTTGAAAAGTGCACTTGCAGATAATAGCCTATAATAAAATTAAAATTAAAGACCACTTATGTGTACTTAAAGGGAATACACTTTAATGACAATATTTATTAACACACTTAAGTGCACTTTTTACAAATGCACTTTGTAATAATATCTAATTAAGTTTAACTTAAAGTAAGTACACTTTCATTACAATATTTATAAACACACTTAAGTGTATTTTTAAAAATGCACTTTGTAATAATGTCTAATTAAGCTTAACTTAAAGAAAGTACACTTTCATCACAATATTTATAAACACACTTAAGTGTATTTTTAACAAATGCACTTTGTAATAATATCTAATTAAGTTTAATTTAAAGTAAGTACACTTTTCATCACAATATTTCTTAACACACTTAAGTACACTTTTTAAAAATGCACTTTGTAATAATGTCTAATTAAGCTTAACTTAAAGAAAGTACACTTTCATCATAATTTTTATAAACACACTTAAGTGCACTTTTTACAAATGCACTTTTTAATAAAGTCTAATTAAATGTTACTTAAAGAAAGAACACTTTCATGACAATATTTATAAACATACTTAAGTGCATGTTTTAAAAACTGCACTTTGTAATGTCTACTAAGTTTTACTTAAACATACATTTTAAATAATTATAATTTATAACACATTTTTAAACACACATTTAATTGTATTAATTGCGAGCAAAAGTTAAACAAATGTAAACAAAATGAATTTGCATTTAAATTCAGTTAAAATACATTTAATTTTAATCATACTACACTACATTGAAAAAAAGATTGACTTTTAGTTAGGTTAATGAGTAAAATTTTGTGAACTTACAGAGTTTAACAACACAATGAGTTAGAACAACTTAAACTTAAACAGAAAAGCTGAAATAACATTTAACCATGCATGATATATGAATATGTTGTTTAATGCGCATGCGCGAGAAATACTACGTCATTATGACGCACTACTTCACTAGAGTTTGAAAAATGCGCTATGTTTTGCGATCCGTTTGCGATGCGTGATGATACTGAAGCTAGCCAAACAAGAGAACAAAAGGAGCACCACGTTTGGATGTTTGTTTGCAGATGAGACGTATGCTGCCAATAATCAGTCAAGTAAGTATATCTTGATGCTTTCTTTAGTTAATTTTTTTTCACCGTAACATGTCAGTTGCTTAATGCATTTTAATCGCAGATATTATAAACTCAATAGACTCGGGAGGTGAATTAATCATGTTTTCAATAATTTATATATGATTGCATTCTAATTATGTCTTACATTGTAATGTGAGGAAGGCGAGTGTGGTCGTGTTCGAGGAATTTGGTTGCTGATTTTTTTTTTAAATAAACCGACTTTTTTAATTATTTTAAACAAGCTACTAAAAATTTGCTGAATGCTGATCCAATATTGTAACACTCGAAGACGTTTATATACATTTAATACAATTAATAAATCTTATAACCACCATAAATATTTAATATATTACCCACCTCTAGAAAAAATGCTTGTAATGTGTTCAATTTCATTTTGTATTTAAAGAGTTGTTCAATTACTATTTGTTTTGGAATATGTAATATTTTTGTGTTTATCTGGATTTAAACATTCGTTTTGCAGGATCAGTTCATATTTGTTATTGGAGATAGCCTACAGTGCAGGCGGTGTGGAATCACAGACCTGTATTGATGAGGTGATGTTACAAGATTTATCATGACAGCACATCCTGATCAAGCTAAAACACTACTTTCAAGTCACTAACTATCCTTATAGCTTTTAAATGCTTTGAATCATTTGCATGTGAGCTACCTACTGCATTGGCTATTGCGCATGCGTCACTTCTGAACACGTTGTTGTCTTTGGAGCTCTATCGATTTGATTTATAATTCTTGATTTTCTCTTTAAACTCACTTACAACGAACATTTTCCACTTTTCCTCGCTGAGAAGCACTACTGCTCAAACCTCATAGTTACAACGCGGACTATTGAGCAGACGCGTCTCAAGCCTATTAGTGATCCAACGCTGGATACTCCTATAGGTTACGTCCGTGGATCACGGCTGAACGCGTCTTCTCCACACTCACTTACAAACAAACTTTTTTTTTTTTTCGCCTATCGTGCGTCTTCTCTACACCTGTACCACTAAAAAGACGGATTATATCCAAGAGTTTAGTCATAAATTAGTATTAATACTGATAGCATCACTGGTAGCGTCGTTGCTAACTTACTGTCCATCTGTTAAAATGGCGAATATATCAGATGTAAGTAGTCTACCTTTTGGTGCAGGTGAGGACACATTTGAGCTGCACGCATTGCAGTCCGAGCTGGAAGCTGTTGAGAAACAGATCCACGACCTTTTAGTGAGACAAGCCGAGCTAAGAGACCGGCGGTTAGCTCTTGAAACATCACGCGCCGATGCACACAAATCAGAGATTAACGTTACTAACCCGCTGATTCCGATCTCGTCTACTCCGTGCGTTACTCAGCATCGGTCCCGAGCGCCGAGGTCGCGATCAGCCATGGTCTCGTTCACTCCGGCTCCAACACGCCACCACGAAGCCTGGATGGTTCCGCAGCGGAAGACGCGAGTCAGGTCTAGACCAAGACTGTCTCCTACCCTCCCGGTTTTCGAGTTATCCACACAAAACCGCTTCTCCCCTCTGCGCGAAACAGAACGCGATGCTATGATCATAGGCTATTCCATCGTTCGACACGTACACGCTACGTTAGGTAAAAGTAAGGTGCACAGTCACTGCTTTCCTGGTGCTCGTGTCTCTGAAATCGCCGCTCGCGTTCCCGAGATTATGAACAGTGACGAGCGCGTCGGAACTGTGGTCCTGCACGCGGGAGTGAACGACATCAGGCTGCGCCAGACGGAGGTTCTGAAGAAAGACTTCAGGAATCTGATCGATACGGTACGCAGCACATCGCCCGAAACAACGATTATTGTGTCAGGACCGCTTCCCACGTACCAACTAGGACATGAAAAGTTTAGTAGACTATTAGCGCTAAATGAATGGTTAATGTCATGGTGCAATGAGCAGAAACTGCTCTTTGTAAATAATTGGAATCTGTTTTGGGAGCGTCCTAGGCTTTTCCGTGCCGATGGCTTACACCCAAACAGATTCGGAGTGGATCTTCTGTCAGATAACATCTCCAAAATGTTAAATACCGTTAGATGACTAGTTACCAAAAGTTCAAATCATAGTCTCTGCTGCACCAATTTAACTGATATAAATACTAGTGTAGAACATTGCATAGAAACCGTGTCTATTCCTCGTTTTGTGAGATCAAATAATAAATCTACTGCAGGATCTAGGAAAAATCTAATTGTTATTAAAACAGAAAATGTTGCTATTAGTAAACAAAAACAATTTCTAAAGCTAGGTCTTCTAAACATTAGATCACTCACACCTAAGGCAGTTATTGTAAATGAAATAGTCACAGATAATAGCTTCGATGTACTTTGCCTTACTGAAACCTGGCTTAAACCAAATGATTATTTCGGTCTAAATGAGTCTACTCCATCTGGATACTCCTATAAGCATGAGCCCCGTCTGATTGGTCGTGGCGGCAGTGTTGCAACAATCTATAGAGATATTCTCAATGTTACTCAGAAAACGGGTTATAAGTTTATTTCGTTTGAAGTACTTGTACTAAATGTTACGCTCTTAGATGTTAGAAAAAAATCCCTATTATCTCTAGCCTTGGCTACCGTATATAGACCGCCTGGGCCTTACGCTGATTTCCTAAAAGAGTTTGCAGATTTTCTCTCAGATCTATTGGTCAATGTCGATAAAGCATTAATTGTTGGAGATTTTAACATACACGTAGATAATCCAAATGATGCGTTAGGGGTTGCGTTTACAGATTTATTAAATTCCTTTGGGGTCAAGCAAAATGTCACCGGACCAACTCATCGTCTTAATCATACACTCGATTTAATTATATCATATGGAACCGATCCAACCGATATAGATATCATTCCACAAAGTGATGATGTCACTGACCATTATATGGTAACTTGCATATTACGTACTGCTGTAATATGTCATGCGGCGCCACGTTATCGACCAGGCAGAACAATCCTTCCATCCACCATAGATAATTTCTCAAATTGCTTATCTAATCTGTCTCAGCTGCTGCCTGAACCCAAACAAACAGATGAATTAGAAGAACTAACTAGCACTATGAGCTCCATTCTCTCTGGAACACTGGATATTGTTGCACCAATTAGATTAAAAAAGGTCAGAGAGAAAATTAAAGCACCATGGTACAACAATACTACGCGTGTTCTAAAGAGAGAAACCCGTAATTTAGAGCGTAAATGGAAACAAACTAATTTAGAGGTCTGTAGAATCGCGTGGAAAGACAGTATGTCACGTTATAAAAAGGCCCTAAAAGCGGCCAGGGCTGAGCACCTCCGCAAACTAATAGAAAATAACCAAAATAATCCAAGGTTTTTATTTAACACCGTGGCTAGACTAATAAATAAACAGACATCACCCGAACAAAATATCCCGTTACAGTTTAGTAGTAATGATTTCATGAACTTCTTCACTGAGAAAATAGAAAACATCAGAACCACAATTGTAAACGTTCAATCTTCAATCGCGCCTTATTATTCAGCCTCAATTATCACCCCGCAAGAACAATTACAGTGCTTTACAGCTATAGAACAAAAAGAGTTAAATAAACTTATCATTTCATCTAAAACAACAACATGTTTATTAGATCCTATACCAACTAAACTATTGAAAGAAGTGTTACCTGTAGTGGAAGAGCCCCTCCTCAATATTATTAACTCGTCTTTATCTTTAGGTCATGTTCCAAGAACGTTTAAACTGGCAGTTATAAAACCTCTCATTAAGAAACCACAATTAGGTCATAATAATCTAGCAAATTATAGACCCATTTCAAATCTTCCATTTATGTCTAAAATACTAGAAAAAGTTGTGTCCGCTCAACTGGGCTCTTTCTTGCAAGAAAATTACATCTATGAAAAGTTTCAGTCTGGATTCAGGCCGCACCATAGCACTGAAACTGCGCTCGTTAAAATCAAATGATTTACTTTTAGCTTCTGACCAAGGCTGTATCTCAATACTAGTTTTACTTGATCTTAGTGCTGCGTTCGATACTATAGATCATACAATACTCTTAGATCGACTACAAAATTATACTGGTGTTCAAGGACAAGCATTAAGCTGGTTCAGATCATACTTATCAGACCGCTACCATTTTGTCTATTTAAATGGAGAAAAATCGATCATAACTCCAGTAAACTATGGAGTGCCGCAGGGATCTGTGTTGGGCCCTCTATTATTCTCAATATATATGATGCCACTTGGAAATATTATAAGGAAACATGGAATTAGTTTCCATTGTTATGCTGATGACACTCAAATCTATATTTCATCACGGCCGGATGAAAACGCTAAATTATCCAAATTGACAGAGTGTGTTAAAGATATAAAAGATTGGATGACGCGTAATTTTCTTTTATTAAATCCAGACAAGACAGAGGTAATACTTATCGGTTCAAAAAACCGCCCACAAAACCTCTTACAATAACTTTAACATCGTAGGATGTCCTGTTACTTTATCCTCTACAGTAAAAGACCTGGGTGTTATACTCGACTGTAACCTGTCTTTTGAAAATCATATTTCATATGTTACAAAAACAGCCTTTTTCCACCTTAGAAACATTGCTAAGCTACGTAATATCCTATCAGTTTCTGATGCAGAAAAGCTAGTTCATGCATTTATGACCTCGAGACTAGATTACTGTAATGCTTTATTAGCTGGTTGTCCTGCATCCTCAATAAACAAGCTACAGTTAGTCCAAAATGCAGCCGCTAGAGTTCTTACTAGATCAAGAAAATATGATCATATAACACCGATTTTATCATCACTGCATTGGTTACCTATAAAGTTCTGTATTATTTACAAGGTATTGCTACTGACTTATAAAGCCCTAAACGGCTTAGCTCCAGTCTATTTAACGGATCTTCTATCGCCCTATAATCCATCGCGCTCTTTAAGATCAATAAATTCGAGGCTTTTGGTCATACCTAGGATATCCAGATCACCCAAAGGAGGGAGATCATTTTCACATTTAGCTCCAAAACTCTGGAATAGCCTTCCTGATACTGTTCGTTGCTCAGACTCGCTCTCCCAGTTTAAAACTAGATTAAAGACGCATCTTTTCGGCCAGGCATTCATATAATATTTTTAATCTTACGGTTCAAAATACAATCCGGCCTCTAGTTCATAAATGCCAGAGGAGAACTGGCCCCCGACTGAGCCTGGGTTCTCCCAAGGTTTTTTTTCTCCATTAGGTCACCTGATGGAGTTTTAGGACACCATTAGGTCACTTGATGGAGTTTTTCGGTTCCTTGACCACTGATGGGCAGTAACGCGTTAGTAGTAACGCGTTACTGTAATCCGATTACTTTTTTCAAGTAACGAGTAAAGTAAGGGATTACAATTGCAAAAACAGTAATTAGATTACTGTTACTTCCCCGTAAGCAGGCTGCGTTACTGCGTTATACTGCGAGACTGTCTCGCCACGTGAGCCGTGGGCCCGTGACTCGTGAGTGACAATGACATGAGCGCCACGAAGTCAGTGGTAAACACTATGGCAAGCGATCGCGTTCAAAAGTCTTTAAACGAAACGCGTGAATTTTGACCCGTCAACACGCACCGTTTGTCCGTGTTCAGACATTATGTTTATTCATGAACGATGTCGTAATGGTAAACTGGTATGCACGTGCAAACATCAGACGTTATATTTGTTCATGATGGATAATGCATTGGTACGTTGTAAGTGATGTCAGTCTTATGTCATGATTTGTCATGCCTTTTTAAGTTGTTCGTTTAACGTTCTTTCCCAAGGTAGAAAAGTCAACAGCTCTTAGAATGGGTCTTTTATTTTTTAACAAACTGCCAAAAAACCTTTTCAGACTGTGTGCAGCTGAACCAAGAAAAACTTAAGATTGCATGGAGCTGATAAGCATGAATGGTAGAAGAAAAAGACTGCAATTAAAAAACAAAACAAGAGAAAATTATTTTAATGCAAGCAATAAAAAACTGCACACATCAGCTGTGGAATAAAAGAAAAGAAATGCATGATCAACTAGATTAAGGCAAACTCCTGTCTTAATGTAAACCCTGTCCACCACCCCCAAAGGTTTCACAAAGTTATTCTTGCCACTGTAACTTATGGCTTCCTAAAGACAGGTTTATGGGTAAATAAATGAATAATAATAAAAAATATTTACCAGGGCTCAACATCCTTCGGTCGGTCATTCACTTGTCCGAGTAAAAACATTTGTTAGAACAGGAAAAAAATTTGATTTTTTTGTGTGTGTGTTGTAAATATAATTTATTCCGAATCAGTATTCTCATCAGTCAGCTTTAACATATATAAATCGGCATATTTATGATATTTTAACCTTTATAAAGGGCATTTTTCCCTAATCGTTTGCTTCATCTTTCATTTAAAATTCTTAAATTTGATCAATAAATTACAATAGAATAATAAGATGCTAAAGGGCTGTTACCAATCAAATAAACTGCATTAAATAATGTAATGAGATTATTTAAAATATTTTTTGACTATACAAATAAGAAATATTATTTGTGCATAGAAATAATATTTATAAACCGCCAGTAGGAGGCATTGATGCAATGTTCATAAAGTTAAAATACTGAAACTAAAGTTTTAAAAAAGAATGTTTCATTTGATTCAATTTTAGATGATGGAATATGCAGAAAGAATAGAATTAAGCAGAAAGGTCTATTGCTTTATAGCGTATTCATTTCGTGCATCATGTTTTTGAAAAGTAACTAGTAAAGTAACTAGTAAAGTAACTAATTACTTTTGAAAATAAGTAATCAGTAAAGTAACTGGATTACTTTCTTGGAGAAGTAATCAGTAACTAATTACTTTTTCCAAGTAACTTGACCAACACTGCTGGTGACTGAGGTAATCAATCACATCACACATTCATCAACAGTTAACAGTCAAAAGTTTACATGCACCTTGCAGAATAAACTGCTTCATCAGGGTAGTACTAAATAAAAATAAAACGTATACATTTTTGTGATCCCTATTATTGCTAAAATTGTTAACATTTTGTAGATACTGCAAGGTGTATATCAACTTTGAAGCGCAACTGTATATCTATCTCTTTCATTCAATTGAGCCAAATATAATAATGGACTGGATCTGTATTATAAACAAATTTTCTGTTTTTTTGTGTTTGTTTTTTTCCTCAAGGCATTTTTTCTGACTTTCCTGCATCTTTGAAACATTTCCATTCACATATACTCTGGAGAGCATCTGGGACATTGACATAAACAGCACTTTCCAACAACTTAAAAAATTGTGTGACAAATAATTTTGGTTTTTGTGCTTTTGGAGTTTTTTTTTTTTTCGACAAACTTAGATTCACTGTAATGCTGCAGTAAGCATTTGGTCCTGTTTACTGTTGGTGCTGGTAAAGGTTTAAAGGGATACTCCACTTTAAAATGAAAATTCTGTCATCATATACTCACCCTCATGTTGTTTCAAACATGTATGAATTTCTTTCTTCTGCTGAACAGAAAGAAAGATATTTAGAAGAATGTTAGTAACCAGACAGATTTTGGTACCATTGACTTCCATAGTAGGAAAAAAAATCAATGGTCAATGGTACCAAAAACTGTCTGGTTACTAACATTCTTCTAAATATCTTTCTTTCTGTTTAGCAGAAGAAATTCATACAGGTTTGAAACAACATGAGGGTGAGTATATGATGACAGAATTTTCATTTTAAAGTGGAGTATCCCTTTAAGAGCTAAATAACAAGGTTCGGTAACACTTTTAATTAGGTCTCATTTGTTAATATTAGTTTATTTTTTAGCCAACATGATCTAACCAAGACTAATATTATCTTACTTAGACTAATAAATGCTTAAAGTATTATTCATTCTTAGTTCATGTTAACTGAAGTAGGTAACTAATATATTTTTGTAAAGCATTACCCAATGGTCTCTTTCCAAAACTGTTTGTGTTTATGCATAGTGTTTCTTGGGGTTTTCTTGTGCATCAACAGAAAGTTTTTTTTTGTATTTCTTTTAGAGATTATTTTGTCAGTAAATTGATTGTGATTGTAACATTGCATTTAATTCACACTTAAGTGTATTGTTAACTGACATTAAAGTATATTTTAAATCACATTAATTGCGTGTCATTATATTGTGTAGTGCACTTTAACTATATTTTGAAGATATTAGAAGCAATTATGAAAGTAGATAAAAAGTTGTATTAAAGTACCAATTAAGTTGTTCCAAAATATCACTCTTAATGACAACTTATTGCATTTTATTTCAACTTAATATGTGATATATTTTAAATTAATTGCACTTAATGTGCATTCAGTGTGTCGAAAACATTGCATTTAATTCACACTTAAGTGTATTGTTAACTGACATTAAAGTATATTTTAAATCAGATTAATTGCGTGTCATTATATTGTGTAGTGCACTTTAAGTATATTTTAAAAACACTAGAAGCAATTATGAAAGTATATATAAAGTTGTAATAAAGTACCAATTAAGTTGTTCCAAAAAATCACTCTTAATTGCAACTTATTACATTTATTTCAACTTAAAGGGATACTCCACCGTTTTTTCATATTAAACTATGTTATTCCCTTAACTAAGACGAGTTGATACATACCTCTCTCGTCTCAGTGCGTGCACTAAATCGCTCTGGCGCGCGGCGACACTTTGATAGCACTTAGCTTAGCCCAGTTCATTCATACGCGAGTAACTGTATTTAAATAGGGAAAACGTGGAGGTGTTTGGTAGCTTCTCTGCTTGGCCCATATTGAATGAACTGGGCTAAGCTAAGTGCTATCAAAGTGTCGCCGCGCGCCAGAGCGATTTAGTGCACGCACTGAGACGAGAGAGGTATGTATCAACTCGTCTTAGTTAAGGGAATAACATAGCTTAATATGAAAAAACGGTGGAGTATCCCTTTAATATATGATATATTTGAAATTAATTACATTTAATGTGCATTAAGTGCGCCGAAAAGATGGCATTTAATTCACACTTAAGTGTATATATTTAAATTATATTATTTATGTAATAAGTACACTTTATAAAAGTACACTTAAGTGCACTTTTTTTCACAAGGGTGTGTTTTATGCATATTCAAATTATTATATATACATATTTAATTTTTATTATAGCCTATTGTAGGACAGTGAAAATGGACTATTGTACAGAATTGCATCAAAACATGATGCATGGTCTCCTTGCACAAACACCAAAGTTCTAATGGCAACCACTATAAGAAAACAATATTATTGTTTTGTGATACGTAAAGGATAACAGTCAGCTTCAGTTACCCAGATGAGCAAACTAATACACAGCATTGCTAGACTACGTTGAATGCTATATCTGACCTCTGAATGCCAGCACTAAACAATCAGAATGAAGAATGGAATGTTCTTTGAGGATGTAGCATAAGGAATGTTTTCCTTGAGAGTAAGGAGAGGACAACGGCCTTCTCATAAAAATCTTGTCTTTCTCTGCCATCTAGTGGGAAAGCAAGAGTATTCATTTTTGTGATTTTTCAGTAAAATATGCAATGAAATGCATTTTATTTTTAGTACATTTTAAATGTTTTGTGCTCCATTCTGAATGCACAGACAATAACTCGCAAAAATGGCCATACATTTTTCACATTTTTTAATGATTATAAACATTACTAAAGATTACTGTATGAGAAGTACTTTTAATGTGCTTGTTGTTGCTGTGTTTAACTCATTTTAAAGTCACAGTATTGCTAACTGTTTTCTAAAGACAGTGGGTCTTACTTCTGTGATGAAATCACACTAATTTCATCACTAATTATTTTGATTTCCTTTAGTCTTCTATAAATGACTGAATAAAAAATCTAGATATGTGATATTTATAAATGCCAATGGGCTTGAATCAAGGGAATATGAAAAATATAATTTATCCTTGGGAAACATTGCCATCCTCATCTGCTGGACATCACATTAATTCTGTGTAACATAGGGCAGAAATCAAAGCAAACTAAACATTTTATACAATAAGAGAAATAAAACTGTTGTTAATCTCTGGCCTCATTTTTAATGATCTGTTGTGCCATTTTTGACTTTCCCAGAAGCTTGACTATCTTATCTCATAGTTCGTCAGTCTTTAGGTTCAGCATTGGGGGAGGGTAACAGAAACAGTCAGAATTGCTGAAAAGATCCACATTCTGAATTAAACGCAGGTTCCCTAGTATGTATGCCAGCATGACTGGCATGTAATAGAGCAGGACCAGCAGCAGGTGAGTGAAACAGGTGTGAAAGGCCTTCCAGCGCTGTGTTGTAGATGCAATCCGCATCACAGCAATCACTACAATCACATAGGTGAGAATAATAAAAGTCAAGGGGCCTAGCAAAACGGTCAATGACTTAGCTGTGCCCAGCTGGCGATTGTAAGAGGTGTCTGCACAATCCAAATTGTATACTGGACCGTGTTCACAACAGCAGCTCTTCACCTCTCTGGAGGCACAATAAGGAAGCCTGGCAGCGAGGCTGACTGGGAAAATCTCCAGCAGAATAACCATAGACCAAATCTCTCCTATTATAAGCAGCATCCTCAGTTTGGTGTTTATGGTAGAGTAATGCAGGGGCCAGCAGATTGCAATCAGCCGGTCATACGCCAAAAGAGCAAGAGAGAAAGATTCCATGTCACCAAAAAAATGCACGAAGAACATTTGGGAGAAACATGCTCCAAATGAAACATGATTTTGATTGAACACAAAAACAGGCACCATTTGAGGAATTATAACACTATTCATTGAAATGTCAACAATAGCTAGATTACACACAGCAAGATACTTGGGATTATGTAAACTGGAGTTCATTAGAACAACAATCAGAAGAACAAGATTACTCAGCAAGGTGATCATGTAGATAATCGCCAAGGCCAAAATTAGATAGTTTTTGTTCGGCCAAGTGCGGAAGGCAGTTAGATAAAATCCTTCATTGAAAGAATCAGTTCCATTGCTGAAAGCAATTGAAAAATTCATTTGAACACTTTCAAATCTGAAAAACAAAAAGTTGTTATTACAAATTTAAAATGTTTTCAGCCCTAAAAAATTCATTTTTAACACTTTATTTTACAGTGTCTTTGTTACATAGGGTACATGTACTTACCATAGTAATAATAGTAAATTATGCATAATTACATGCAATTAACCATCAACCAAATCCTAATCCTACCTTAACCCTAAGTACATGTTGTTAATTATTATTACTCAGTACTTAAATATATAATTACACTGTGACAATGACACCTTAAAATAAAGTGTAACCAATTCATTTTCAAATATATTTTATGAAAAGCCACTTTGAAAAGTCAATTACATTTTTTGTCTTTCACTAGACTCTTCCCTGTGAAGGCCTCCTTCCCTTATTATTCAGGCCAGACAAGTAATTTGGCGATGTCAATTTGTAAAGAAACATAACGCGCCTGCGCACATACATATTCAAACGCGCATGTGACTAAACATGTAATGTGCATGCCGTCACCGTTTTCACAGATTCACGTTTTTGAAGTTTACACGGAGATGATAACGTTTAAAAAAAAAAAAATCAAAACTTGCACCTTGGAACCTATTTCAAAGTTTGCATTCTCTTTGCCGTGCAAATGAACGGCCAGAACGCAATAAAAGTTTCTTGCTTTCAGTTAAAACGGTGTTATGTAAGCGGCCCCTAAGTTAATAACTAATGATCTTTGCAACAGAAGTGAATCAAACAAAAACTTACTTTAGCTGGACAATAACTTTATTCAAAAGCTGCTGTAAAGCCAAAACAATCTCTGTTACTTTAATTTACTATTATCACTGTAAAGCTGCTTTGAAACAATCTATATTGTTACAAGCGCTATATAAATGAAGGTGACTTGACTTGACAACACAAAATATGAGCAGATTTAGGGAGTGAATTAACACTGAAGTGTTTCATTATTATTTTCTATTTCAATTATATAAAATAAGTCTCATATTGATTCCACATCTTCATACAATCATAAGAAAAGCGACATTGTACTGTAACAGAAAACACACAGACAAAACCATTAGAAGTGTTAATAATAATAATAATACATTTTATTTATATTGCACTTTTCTTGTACCCAAAGCGCTACAAGTACAGTACAAAAGTAAATACATTAAAAATACATAAAAAAAAAGAAAACAACAAGAAGTATAATAGAATATACATCGAGTGTCACCAATTAAGACACAGACATCTTAAAAAGATGGGTTTTTAACTGTTTCTTAAAACTTGTTAGTGTTGGTGCATTCCTAACAGTTAAAGGAAGTGCATTCCACAACCTGGGGGCGGACACAGAGAAAGCTCTTTCACCCATCGTTTTCAGTCTGCAAGAAGGCTGTTTAAGTAGAAGAGAGTTGGCAGAACGGAGAGATCGAGAGGGCATATATAACGTAATTAAATCACATATATTTGATGGTGCAATTCCATGTACAGCTTTATATGTTAAGATAAGAGTTTTAAAATCAATGCGGTCATGGACCGGAAGCCAATGCAGGTTCCTAAGCACCCCAGAGATATGCTGACGAAAAGGAGTATGTGTAAGAACATGAGCAGCTGAATTCTGTATATGTTGCAGGCGCTTAATAGATTTTGCTGGTAGCCCAAGATAAAGGGCATTACAATAATCAAGCCTAGAGGTCACAAGTGCATGGACAAGCCTTTCTGCATCAGGTAATGAAAGAAAGAACCTGATCCTAGCAATATTCCTTAGATGGAAAAATGCAGATTTTGAAATGCTCTTGATATGTGCTTCAAGTGTCAAGTGAGAATCAAAAATTACTCCAAGGTTGCGTACTTGTGGTGATGCAGACAGTACATTGTTTTCAATCTCCAAATTAAAATTTAATGGCAAATGGAAGTTAAATGAACAAACAAATCTCTCTTGAAATCTTGCTTTGAGTTTGGATTCAAATCGGGTTGTGTCAAAGGAAAATAGATTTTTAAAGGCCTGCTAAACTGATGACCAGGGTCTAATGGGTCTAATTAACCACTATTGTGCAAACCAAAACATAATTACCTTGTTTGAAGTTTTGTCATTAAACAAAATGTTTCTCTTGTGGATTTAATTAGTAATTTTGCCCAAATAGCTTTTGTTGGTCTTTACACTTTGACCCATTGAGACAAACAAATTAAAAACGAAATATTTTTTCTCTTAGTAACAAAGGAAAGATGTTGTCATCATGCAAGACAATAAAAACATATTATAAAAGCATAATATAACAATAGCACACTCGTGGCCATGCTATATCGATTTATATCAGCATGGCTGCTGTGATTCGGCCTTAGGCAATTACAGTCATGCTGATATAGAGCCATATACAATGGCTACGAGTGTGATATTGCATTTATATAACAGTTCAACGACACAAGTGTGTAAATAAATAAGAAACAGCAGCAGAGTGTCTTTAAAGGTGCTCTAAGCGATGTTGGGTGACGCCACTTCTTGTTGACATTCAAAGTATTGTCAAACAAAACGGAGGCCAGCTCGACCCTCCCTCTTCCTCATCCCGTCCGAATAGTATTGGATTTCAATAATGCTCAGTATGGTTTTCCCCAATAGAAGGCGCTGAAACACCAATCTTCTTTCCATTCCTTCATCAGGACATTCATTCTACCATTAACTTTTACCTTGCCATACCTTTACAGCCTTGAAGTGATGAAGTACTCCATTCTATACACCAACTATCGGAGAAAGCAGACACCGATATGCAGACACAGCAAGAGCTGGAAAATCTCATGTTAAGCTGGCCCACTGTTTGCAACCAGGAAATTGGATATACCAATTTGATCAAGCACCGTATCATCACCACAGATGAACTACCTGTTAGAAAGAGAGCATACAAGGTTTCCATTGAAAAACAGAGTTTTGTTGAAGATCAAATCAAGGAGCTGCTTGATAAGAAAATCATTCGACCATCTTGCTCTCCATGGGCATCACCAGTGGTGGTGGTACAGAAAAAAGATGGAGGATCAAGACTCTGTGTTGACTACCGCGGGTTGAATGCCAAAACTCATCTGGATGCATATCCAATGCCACAAATACAAGACATCTTAGAGTCATTACATGGGGCAACTGTATTCTCTACACTGGACTTAAAGAGTGGCTATTGGCAACTGGAAATGGAGTCTCATAGCATTCAAAAAACGGGTTTCATCACATCCTCAGGGTTATATAAATTTCTGGGTCTTCCTTTTGGACTGAAAAATGCAGCAGCGTCTTTCCAGAGACTTATGGAACATGTATTGCGGGAGTTGAAAGGTAAATGTTGTATGGTTTACATTGATGATGTCGTGGTGTATTCCAAAAATAAGCAAGACCATCTCCAACATCTCCAACAAGTTTTCAATTGTTTCCACAAAGCAGGTCTCACACTCAACCTCAAAAAGTGCAATTTCATTCAAAAATCGCTCACATTCTTAGGCCATGTTGTTTCAAGAGAAGGGATCAAAACCGATCCCACAAAGGTGTCAGCAGTTAGTTCATTTCCCATCCCACAGTCTCTCAAAGACGTTCAACGATTTTTGGGTATGGCCGGTTGGTACCATTGGTTCATTCCCAGTTTCTCAGAGAAGGCTGCTCCACCTCATGCTTTGAAACAGAAAAACTCTACCTTGATTTGGACAGATCAATGCCAACAGGCATTCGATCTTATCAAGCAAGACTTAATGCAAGCTCCCGTTTTAACCTCCCCTGACTTCACTCAACCATTCCGAGTTCAAACGGACGCCAGTGAAGTTGGTTTGGGAGCCGTTCTTACACAAGAATGTGCAGGGAAAGAACATGTTATTGCATATGCATCCAGACTACTGAGAGGGGCAGAAAGGTCATACTCGGTATCTGAGAAAGAGTGCCTAGCAGTGGTGTGGGCAGTGGAGAAATGGAGGCCATATCTCGAAGGAAGACTATTTGAAGTTTTAACTGATCATGCTGCATTGACATGGGCATTTCAACACCCCAAACCATCATCACGTCTCATCAGATGGACCATAAGACTACAAGGATTTCACTTCACTGTTAAGTATAGAAAAGGTCAGTGTAATGTGGTACCTGATGCATTATCCAGAGCTCCAAGCCTCACCATTTCACCTAACATTATTGCTGTAGCTCAAGCATCTAATTCCATCTCATTACCAGTCAGTATGCCAGTAGATTTATCACAGATAGCCATCGCTCAAAACAATGACCCAGAAATACAAGAATTGATTTCCAAAGTACCATCTCAGACCCCACAAGACTCATCACGAGTTCATTATGTAACAGAAAATGGATTCCTGTTCCGTAGTGTTCCAGATGGACGAAAAGGTCAAAAGCTTCAACTTGTCATTCCATCCATCCATCATCAAGCTTTTGTTCAGTATGCTCATGACAATCCTCTCAGTGGTCATCTGGGTAAACTCAAGACCTTGCTCAGACTACTGGAAACTGTATACTGGCCAACTATCAGAGCTGATGTTTGGAAACATTGTAAAGAATGCCAAGTCTGTCAAAAATACAAACCATCCATGTCAAAATTATCTGGTTATCTACAGTCTACACCCATTGTTGAACCTGGCTCCATGATGGGCATCGACCTCATGGGGCCTTTTCCAAAAAGTGTCAAACAAAACGAGTATCTACTTGTTACCGTGGATTATTGTTCTAAGTGGGTGGAGATGTTTCCCCTGAGGTCTGCTAAAACCCCTCAGATAGCCCGAGTTCTGGTAGAGGAGATATTTACCAGATGGGGAACGCCAGCCTACCTGGTCTCAGATCGTGGTGCCCAATTCACCTCTCAACTCCTCGGTCAGGTGTGCAAGCAGTGGGGAGTCATTCAAAAACTGACCACAGCCTACCATCCCCAAACAAATCTGACGGAGAGAGTCAATCGAAATTTGAAGACCATGATTGCCTCTTACGTCGGAGACCACCATAAGCATTGGGATAGATGGATTGCCGAATTCAGGTTTGCTATTAACACAGCCTACCACGAAAGCACAGGTTTTACACCTGCTGAAGTAGCGCTTGGACGTAAATTAAAAGGTCCAATGGAGAGAGCTCTACATAAACCGCCTGACCCTAATAACCCTGCATATTCCATCCTTGACAGACAACAAGAACTCCTTACTCTTGTGAAGGAGAATGTGAACCAAGCCAAAGCTAAGCAAAAGGGATACTATGATCAGCATCGTAAGCCAGTGCATTTCCAAGAAGGGGATGTGGTTTGGGTACGGACACATCCTTTATCTAGAGCCGATGAAGGGTTCATGGCTAAGCTGTCTGCTAAGTGGAAAGGGCCAGCAAAAATTAACAAAAAGTTAGGGCCAGTTAATTTTAAAGTTTCTTTTATTTCTGATCCAGACAGTACTGAAACGTATCATGTGCAAAATCTTAAGATTTGTCATGGTTATGGCAAATCTCCTTCTGAGGAGAGGGGTATGTAACAGTATTAGCTATTACTTTGATATTTTTTCATACTCACCACTAGGGGGCGCATGAGCGTTAGAACCTCTTGTATTTAAAAGGGTAGTGGTATAGAAGAAGTCAGTTTGATAGAGCAGATGTGAGCGGAGCAGACGAGGCGGCAAAAGACACGGTCTGATTAATATCAAGTTATTTGATGGCATTTGGCATAATCTGATTTGTGACTGGATCTGGACACTAGAATGGAGTTATGTAGTGGAGGTGGAGGTGAGGATGAGGATATTGATAATCTAGGGTTCAGGAGATCTAGTAGTCAAAAGCATGGACAGGGGAGAGAGAAAAGATCTTTAGAACAGGATGAAATTGAGGGCGATAGAGCGGTAAGAAGGAGAATGTGTCAGGAAGACGATCTGAGGGTCGTAGTTACGTTCAAAGAAGGGGGCGACATAAATGATGTTGGTTTGTGTACATTAACACACGGACTGAAGAAAGCGCTGGGAGACATAGAAATGGCGAAGATATTGCGGGATGGCAGACTATTGATCAAGTGTAAAAATATTGTACAAAGGGACAAGGCTCTTAAAATTCAGTCAGTGTGCAAGAAAGAGGTAAGTGAGGTTAGGGAGTTTGGGGAATGGGGAGCGAAGGGGGTTATATCGGGAATTCCGGTGGGAGAGAAACTGGATGAGCTCAGGAAAGTTATCAAAGGAGGAACAGTAGTGAGTGTGAAAAGGCTTCAAGCTAATCGTAATGGGGAGAGATTGGATAGCACGTCTGTCCTCTTAGGGTTTAAAGAGCAAGTGCTACCTGAAAGAGTAATGATAGGCTATATGAGCTTCTATGTACGGGAATATGTCCCTCCCCCGATCAGATGCTATAAATGTCAAAGGTATGGGCATATTGCAAAAGTCTGTAAAGGTAAACAGCGATGCGGGAAGTGTGGAGGTGAGCATGAATATGGAGAATGTAGTGATAGGGATGAAAGAAAATGCTGTAATTGTGGGGGGGACCATACGGCTGCATATGGTGGATGCCCAGTAAGGAAAAGGGCAGAAGAAGTCCAGCAGGTACGGACAGCAAGGAATCTCTCATATGCTGAAGCAGTAAAAGCAGTTAAAAGAGACAGAAAAGAGGGGGGGCAAAGGGAAACCCAAATGCAAGGTAATGAAGGAGGAGGAAGGGATAAGGAGGGAGCAATAAGCACTGAGAAATTAATACTGTTTATAGCATATGTGGTTAATTGCACTGACCAGGCAAAAACCAGAACGGAAAAAATTAAGATAGTAGTTAAAGCTGCATCCAGATTCCTTAACATTGGGAATTTGTCATGGGAAAAAATACAAACAGAACTAATACAGAGTGAGATTAATGATCCATTACAACTATCCATATGATTCCCTTTTTAATACTTCAATGGAATGCCAGAAGTCTGATCACGAATGGACAGGAGGTAAAAGGTTTTTTAAATGATATGGAGTATAAACCGGACATTATATGCATACAAGAAACATGGTTAAAACAGTCACTGGAGTTTGTTATAAAAGGATATTCAAGTGTCAGGAGAGATCGAGGGGAAAGGAATGGGGGAGGTTGCGCTATATTTGTTAAGAGAGGAATACAATATAGAGAAATAAAGAAAGGTAATGATTTAGAATTTATTGTAATAGAAGTTTGGACTAGAATGGGCAGTGTGAAGGTTATACATTTTTATAACCCATGTAGACAGCTGGAGGTGGAGCAGTTAGAGGAAATCTGGGAGAATGTAAATGGGAAAGCTATCTGGTGTGGGGACTTTAATGCACATAGCACACTCTGGGGAAACAAAGATGACTACAATGGAAGTGTGATTGAAAGTTTTCTGGAAGAAAAAGGTATAATCTGTCTAAATGACGGTTCAAGCACTAGGGTTGATGTGGTAAGGGGCAGCGAATCTGCTATAGATTTAACTATGGTAACAAGAACAATAGCAGATAAGTGTAGTTGGGAAGTACAAAGGGAAAATGTAGGAAGTGACCACTTCCCTATAATTATTAGGGTTGAGATGGAATTAGAAAGAACAAGTGAAGTGATAGAGGGGAAATGGATTCTAGGAAAAGCTGATTGGGAAAAATTTGTAATTTTAAGTGAATATGAGCTTTTGAATGTTAATAAAAATCAGAGTGTTGAAAAATTATGTATTGACATTAGTAGTAGTATAGTAGCTGCGGCAGAAAGGGCTATTCCAAAAACTAAGCCAAAAAGTATGAAAAAGATAGTGCCATGGTGGTCTAAGGAATGTAGTGAAGCCATTAAAAAGAGAAATAAAGATTTTAAAA
The DNA here is from genome assembly GCF_949319135.1 of Squalius cephalus. Lineage (NCBI taxonomy): Eukaryota > Metazoa > Chordata > Actinopteri > Cypriniformes > Leuciscidae > Squalius > Squalius cephalus. The sequence goes on along the minus strand of NC_137132.1, from coordinate 21,147,472 downwards.
CGTTGAAAAGGACGCATAACTTTCAGAATTTAATAGAGTATAAGAGGTCACAAGCGAAGGTAAGACAAATAATTAAAAAGACTAAGAAGGAGTATTGGAGGAAGTTCTGCTGTTCTCTTGGACGTACAACACCAATAGAACGAGTGTGGGGAATGATTAAGAGGATGAGAGGAAATGGAAGGGAATATGAATATCCAGTAATGGTAGAAGAAGGTAAAACTTTTGTAAATTGTATAGATAAGGCAGAAGCAATAGTAAAAACTTTGGCTAAGGTACACAGTTCAAGAAACTTAAGTCCTGAGGAGATAAAAGCAAGGCAAGACACAATGGCAAAGTATAGAGTTGAGTTGCAGGAGAAGGAAGGGGAAGGAGTGTTAAATAGTTTATTTTCAATTCAGGAGCTGAACAACGCCTTGAAGAAGGTAAACAGGTCTACACCAGGAATGGACAAAATTTGCTACTCAATGTTAGAGAAACTGAGTGATGAGGGTAAAGGAGTGTTGCTTCTATTATATAATAAGATATGGAAAGAAGGAGTTCTCCCCCCATCCTGGAAGGAATCCACCATTGTCCCAATAAGGAAACCTGGGAAGGACCCCAAAAGTCCTGGTAGTTATAGGCCAATAGCGCTAACCTCCCAAATGGGGAAGGCTCTTGAGAGAATGGTTAATGATAGACTTACATATTATCTAGAAACCAAAGGATTATTACATAACTATCAGTCAGGTTTTAGGAAAGGCAGAGGTACTATGGACCCATTGGTAGCCCTGGAGGATGTAATAAGGAAGGCTCAAGTCAATAAAGAAACTGTTATAGTAGTATACTTTGACGTGGAGAAGGCGTATGATATGATGTGGAAGGAGGGGTTGCTGGTCAAGTTGTCTCAGCTCGGAATAAGAGGTAGAATGTGGAGATGGGTTAAAAATTTCCTATCAGGAAGGAAAATCAAAGTTAGAATTAATGGGGTTTTTAGCAATGAGTATGAGGCTGACAATGGTACACCTCAGGGAAGCATAATAAGCCCATTGCTTTTTATTGTTATGATAAATGACATTTTTAAGAACATAGATAAATCTATTGGAGTTGCATTATTTGCTGACGATGGAGCTATGTGGAAAAAAGGAAGAAATATAAACCATATAGTAAATAAGATGCAGCAAGCAGTAGACATGGTACAAAAATGGGCTCTAGAGTGGGGCTTTAGGATATCTGTGGAAAAGACTAAAGTTATGTTCTTCACAAGGAAAACTATAAGTCAGGACTTAAAGATCACAATTTATGGTAAAGAGTTGGAAAGGACAGACCATTTTAAGTATCTGGGTATTTGGTTTGACAAACGATTAACGTGGGTATTGCATATCCAAAAAATGATAGAGAAATGTAAAAGAGTGTTGAATGTAATGCGATGTCTGCGTGGTGTAGAGTGGGGTGCAAGTAGGCCTGCTTTGAAATCCATCTATATAGGTTTAATACAATCAATATTTGATTATGGGTGTATTGTGTATAGATCTGCTAATAAAACAATATTGAAGAAGCTGGACATTATTCAAAATAAAGCATTGAGGTTATGTAGTGGAGTCATAAAGACCACTCCTGTGGCAGCCTTACAGGTGGAATTGGGAGAAATGCCTTTGCATCTCAGACGGGATCAGCTATCTCTGGTCTACTGGGCTAATCTTAAAGGGCATCAGGAGGGTCACATAGGACTGAATTCTTTAACAAACTGTCAAGAGAGAGGAAACATAAAAATTAAAAGTTTTGGATGGATCATTAAAGAAAAGGCGAGTGAAGTTGAGGTAGATCAACTAGTTGTGTGTCCTACAGTTTCCTACCCTGCAGTTCCTTTGTGGATCCTTGAGGTGCCTTCAGTTGATTTTGGCCTCTTGGAGGCAAAGGAGAAAATAGAAGAATTTAATAAATCTTATGTTGAAAGGTATTTACAGGAGACATATGGGGATAGATCTATTATATTTACAGACGCATCAAAAAGAGAAGACAAGCAAATGGGGGCAGCATTTGTCATCCCAAAACTAAAAATAGGTGTAATGAAAAGGCTAAATAACAATTTAGCTGTTTATACAGCAGAGCTGACTGCTATTTTTCTGGCTCTCGTATGGAGCGAGAGTAATAGGCTTAGGCCAAGAAATATAGTTATAGTCTCAGATTCAACTTCAGCATTGTGTAGTATTAAGAACCTACAGTCTCAGACAAGGCAGGATATTGTACTAGACATAGCTCAATTAATAAACAATCTGCAGAAGTCAGGAATCAGTGTCACACTTTTGTGGGTACCAGCTCACATTGGAGTTACAGGGAATGAGTTGGCAGATCAGTATGCTAAGAAAGCTACAGAGCGATCTAGTATTGATATGGAAATTAAATACAGTAAGGCTGAAATTAAGAGTATTGTTAAGGATAAACTGAGAGGAAAGTGGCAGAAGTTGTGGGACAGTGAACCAACTGGTAGACACTTTTACAATATTCAAAAGAATGTGGGAGGGTGCAGAAACGAACATAGGAATACTCAGGAAGAAGATGTGATCTCTAGGATGAGGCTAGGCCATACAGGTTTGAACAGTACCTTGTTTTTAATGAAAAAACATGCTGATGGCACGTGTAGTGATTGCAATACTCAAGAAACTATAGAGCATGTGATAGAATCCTGTAATAAGTACCAGTATGAGAGGCAGAAGTTACTTAGGTGTCTTGAAGCTGAACATATACCCTTAAGGATTAGAGGGTTATTACAGAGACAGTCTGAAGAAACATGCTACAGCTATCTGTTCCTTTTCCTAAGAGAAACGGGTCTACTAAGGAGAATATAATTGCTTTATAATGTTTTTTTTTTTTTTTTTTTTTTTTTTAATTATTATTATAGAGAGTAAGTAGTCCAGATCCACACTCCTTTTCAGAAGGTGGCGGTAATGCACACCATTCGTTGTTTGCCAACCGCCAAATAAACAGAAGAAGAAGAAGAAGAAGTAAGTTTGTTTGGAAGAGGGAAGCGTGGTTTTATCCAAGCACCTCCTGCAACACTCATTGGAGTCCTGATTGAGAAACTTTGTTTCCAGTTCAATCATGTAAGTTTTGTTTCTCCTAATGTTGTGCAATTGTTTTCATTTGATTTATATAATATATGATAGATATCTTTTCTTTTTGTAGATGGACTCTTTATACGTTACTGTATATTTTGAGATTGTTGAATCCATATGAGTTGCTAAGGCTCAACTGAAATGGACATCAAGTGGTTTCTAACCAATGGATTGATCTCACTGCATTACCTTGTGGATTATCAAGTATCCTAAGTACAAGAATGTGGCTGTGGGCTATCTAGTTTTTTTGTGGATTTCCTTGGATTACTGGAAGAGTACTTGAAGGTTTTTTTGGACTTGGACATCATCCTAAAAATTGACTATTTCAACTTTCTTTGGAGTGATTCCATTAATTACTCAAAGAATCACTCAACTTCAAGATTGACCTGATTAGATGGTTTTATTTATTTTCATTTGTCATTCTGTTTCTATTGATTTTCATTTGTCATTATTTTTCTATTGATTAAGTCTTTCTTTACAGACCATCTGTGTGGATACTGTTTTCATTTGTTGAACTGGTTCCATTTCAATTCATTTTCATATAAATGCATTGTTTTGTTTATTTTTTCTGTTTCCTAAATTGATATAAAGGTATAAAAAGTTAATTCCTGTCTTTATTTTTTGTGGTTACACACTGGGGAACATGTTAAGATTTTGCAGTAATACGTTCTTAGTTGGTGGGCCCCTCCTATTATTCAGATATATATAGCTGCATGCTACTAAAGTGGACAGTGGTTATACCTTCCCTTCCCTTCCCTTCCCTTCCCTTCCGTGCTTCCTGAAACAGTCATGAATTATATCCTTGTGTTGGTTAGGCGAACATGAACGTCCATCTAGAAAAACCAAACTGGATTTACCCACCTGTCCAGCAAAAACAGCCACCTGAATGTCGGATTGGAAGCGGAGTTCTCGCCACCTTTCGAAGGCTTTTCTGATGTAAATTCGTGACTTTGCGCGTTCCTTCTCCTTTTCCCTCTTCTTTGCTATTTGTTCATCAGAACTCTTTGGCCATGTGTCGGCCATATAAAAATTCAAGAGAATATAATTCTGACGTTAGTCGTTGTCTAGGACATCTTTCCTCTAACTTCCCTCTTCATGCTTCTCTCTCCTTCACTCCCCACACCCCCCTTCATGTGCACGCGCACTAAACCCACCCACAAATCATTCTTGTCGGTTATTGGCTGGAACACTGTTTGTTAAGTTTCGTGGTGCAGGTTGGCCCAGTTTGTTTTTGTTGCCGTTTGTGGAGCCTGGGCCGTCTACAGAGGCGTTTTTTTTTTTTTTTTACAGTGTGTTCAGGGGAAAAGGCAGCTAGCGGATAGTGAGGAGATGTTTGCTGTATGTGACAAAAAATGTTTCAGCCTAAAAACGCGTGACATCACTTAGAGCACCTTTAAAAACCCTCTTTTTTGCGCAACTACTTCCTTCCGCCATGGCCCAAGCCATGTCTCTTGAGAACAAGCAACGAAGGAACACTGAGTTGCTTCATTGAAGCTTACTGTGTTATGAAGAGTATAATGAGAGAGAGTGATCGACTAAGTGAGTGCATTACATGCACCTAGCTGATTTTCTTCTCGTCAATCATAATCACAAAATCAGTTTGAATGTCCGCTGAGGAAAGCAATGTCTTTGTCTTTGTCCTTTTATCAGTCAAGGGAATGATGACATTTCCAATGACAGCGCTAGTCAATGCATTTGTAAGTTGCAAGACGTTTTCTCCCTCGGGTTAGTTTTTGTTTGTAGGTGAACGTTATTTTAGAACATAGCCTATCACTTTATTATTTCCATGGCGGCGCATCACGCTTCTCACGTGACACACCGCAGCCACAATAGTGTTGTATAAAGATGTATTGCTTTTATTTCCTTTTTCCTTTTTTATTCAAAATATTTACAATTTTTTTAACTATATCATGAACTTTCTAATATGTCTAATATATTTCTAATATAAAATATGTATACCTGTATGTGTTTTGTCATTTAAAAAAACTTTATAATGATCATGTTGTCAGGGTCCTGCCCTGACAGTCTTGTCTGTCTTGTCTCTGTTCAATGTTTCTTTGTTTGTATTGTGTCTGACCACATGGCTCTGTCTTTATTTGTGTTGGCCATGTGTCCATATAGTCCCGCCTCCTTGTTTCCCCTTACCACACCCCCTTGTTTAGTCCTTGTCTGGTCCCTGTTTGCTTAATTGTGTTCACCTGATACTCATGTGCTGTTCCCTTTATATTGTTCCTCTTTCTCACATGTCTTTGCTGGTTTGTTATGTGTGTGTTATTGCGCATCAGTCAGTGCTAGATTTAGTGTCTCTGACAGTTCTACAGTAGCTTTGTATTTTTGTTTGATTTTTTTTCAGTATTTTCATTGTTCCTGATTTTTAGTCAAGTCCTAGTCTGTCTTTTGCTCTAGTTCTCCAAAGATTTTTTTTTTTTGGTTTATCTCTCGTTTTTGCTTTTGTTAACTAATCTTTTACTTATTTTCTCTTTAGCTTCCCTTCAAGGTTGTGGTCTTGTTTTATTTCTTTGTTTACTATTTCTAGTTATTCATTTAAAGAATTTATTTTACTTTGCTATAGCTCCGGTTATATTTAGTTTCTTATTTTGTTTTCTAGTTTTTGCCAGTTTTTATTTTGCTCTTATTATTATTATTTTTTTATCTCTTGTTGTCTTGAGTCTTGTTTTGTGTGTTGGTTCCTGCCTGCTCCCTGAGATTCCCTGCCTGCTGGTTCCTTCTGCCTGGCAGTTAGACTGGTTCAGAGTCTGTGTGCAGCAAGTATCAGATCTCTGCTTCATGGTTCCTTGCCCTGTCTTCACCACAACCATCTGCTTGTGACCTGTTGTCCTCTGCAGTTGGTTCCAGCAGTCACCCACAGCTGTACTGTCATTGTTTCCCGTTGACCCTTCTGTTTGGGCTGTTCCTGCCTCACCCTATCTTGTATTGTCTTCTGTTAATAAATATCACTCCCTTGCTCATTCTACGTCTGAGTCTCCACTATCTGAATCCTGACACGTGAGCTGATCTATAATGTATGATGGGTGCTGCCATGTTAGCTTGCTCTGCACTCCAGAGAATCGATCTGTCAGATTTACATCACATAAATTCATCCTTCTCCTGAAATACATGAAAGTAAGTGACTGGTAAACTATATAGTATCCTATACAATGTGTATCTGATAAGAATGAAACAAGTTGTCAAATTATAGAACGGATTATTTTTGCTGCTTCCATAGACATCAGTATGTATTTTACAAACTATAAATGTACTGTATTGTTTTGCTACTTCTGTGCATTTAAATGTCTGAAACCTAAAATAAACATTTTATGGTTGAAAACACCGAATAGTTGTCATATTTCAAGTGCTGTGCGTCTGACTCAGCGCCAGCCAATGGGAAGCCCATTTGAGTTTAACAGTTGATCACGTAACGCACTGGACGCTCTAATCACACCCATGTGATCATATGCTCCAGGGGACAGCCAAGACTGATCACACCAGTGTGATCGTACGTGTCAATAAAGAGCCCATCATATCTGCGGTACTTTACCCACTACCCATAACCCAGAAGGCTATGCTTTAAAAGGCTGTTGACACATAACATACTTGTACCTTTCAAATAATAAAAGGTAAAAGAACGTAAAAAAGAAATTTCTGCAAATTATATCTGCATGAGTATATTTCAGATAATTCGATTTTTTTTTAGCTTTATAAAAGGCCATATGTAATGGAAAATATCAAAAGAAAATTAAAATGTCAAATATGCCCCAGTTTTTGTTATGCTTATGAGGACTTAACAAAAGCAGTTGTATACATAAAAACCTAAGCATTGAGTCTACAGGCCTATAAGACAATAGTTAAAATAGTCCTTCAAATAGCCATAACAGATTTAACATCTAATAGTAATGTCAAAGTTTTCTGTCCTCTTAGTGTAACTTTGTTAAGAAACTTTTGATTCATCATGCATGTCCCTAAGAAACTCATTATATTGTTTTGACAAACCTACAGTGATTCCCTATAGAGACCCCCAGAAACAAACATGACTAATATAAAGAAAGCACATTCATTAAACTAATGACTAATTACAGTTGCTACAGTATACAAAAGGTTGACATGCAAGACTAACATCTAACAAGTCTCCAGGTAATAAGTTGAGCTCCTGATGACACAGTATTTTGAGATCCAATAAGAGCAGAAGTCTGCTGTGACACACAACTGTTTTTGCCTACAGATGTATTATTATTATTATTATTATTATTATTATTATTATTATTATTATTATACTATATATTTGGACATGTTACAGAAATTCACACCAACCTTAAAACACTGCATGGCATAAATGTCTCTAATATCTGTTTGATCCATGTGTATTCTGGACTCATATGATTCATTAATTAATATAAAATAAAAGTTAAAGCCAAATGGCAATAAATAAACTAACAAACATTTAAACCTCTGATGACAATGAATTCAGTACAATAATATCTTATATATTACACATTATAATACATATAATGTACACAAGCCTATTGCAGTAAAACACAAGACATCTGCAGACCTAATAAAATAAAAACCATTGCTTGACCTTCACTGAATGATACTAAGGCCTACACCGGCAATTCCCCTGAATCAGTTTCTTCAAGTAACACATCAACCATGAGCCACAGTTTATATCATATATTTTGGTACACTTACACCCACAATTCTGCTTATGGTAAAACATATGAACTGAAATTAACATGATAATTAACATGAGCTTAATTTCATGTATAGGCCTATTACTTTTTTCACATAGCTTTTTCATTCTTGAGAGCAGAGAGCAAAACAAACATTTTTCTCCTGAAATGCAGTATAATTAAAACAAAACTATTAAAGACATATAATGTTACAATATAATGTTAAAATATAATTTGTTGTGCATATTGCCTCAAACTGGATCACTATAATCCTTCACATACTGTATTAAGCAGAATTTAGTCACTACTCTAGAAAAGAAAGGAATCCTTTTTTTTTCTGGTCTGTGCTACACTGTCCAGCTTTAGCTTCCTTTATTCCCTGAACACCTGCATTTTATTGTGAGCTATTTCTGCACTTAGGATGTAAGGCTATAATTATATAAATGTTTTCCACAGAAAATATCACCACCATAAGGTATGTTTTTCATTCTGGGACCAGTATGGGATGCTGGTTTGCTGAGCCTGGTCCCCATCATGGGAAGCGGGAGTGCTGGTTGCAGCTCAACAGTTTAGTTTTGCTTGAGAATAGCATTAATATGCCGGACCACCGGCTGGACCAGCAGTATATCAGCACTACACCGGTTCTAACCAGCCTGAACCAATATGAATTCATGCTGGTTTAAGCTGGATTTTTTCAGCAAGGAAGGAATGAAAGACACGGCACAGTGGCTGAGTAAACAGCACTAGCATCACAGGATGAATGTTCCTACAAAGGATAAATGGTTTACAGAATGGATGAATGCAATGAAAAAAAGAATATTAAAATAGGGATGAAAAACACAATATTTATTAATAAAAACTGTAGGCATACATGCCAAGGAACTTGGCTCATTACTCAACTTAATAAATGGTCATTTTAAAACTATAACACACATATATGTGTGTGTGTGTGTGTGTGTGTGTGTGTGTTTGTGTGTGTGTATGTGTATAAACTGTGTGTAGCCTATGTAACAATGCCACTGGTTTAGAATTGCATCAAGCCCTTCTTTAAATATCAATCAAATTAATTCCAGCAGAAAAGAATATGTCAGGATTTGAGACAACCTGCTAAATTGTTAGTTTGTGATTCTAAAAATGGCAAATAAATTCTACAGGTTTTACCACAATAGAAAAGTGATTTTGTTAACGTTTAACAGTTTTTTTAATCGCTTTGGTACTATTTTCACAAGTTAGGTGGACGTTTTCAAAACTCTTTGTGCTAATATCACAACAGATCATCAAAAGTGCACTTTTTTCAAACATTTCATCATGTTTTCAATTGTGTTAGTACAATACACAAAATCACAAAGTATCCTTTTCACAACACAAAATAAGTTCACTCGTGCACAAGAGGCCGCCATTGTGAACATGGTTCCCTTTCAGTCGCTCACGTTCGACGTAACGTCGACGTGACGACGTAATTGGGATCACTTCAGGGAGCCCTATCAACTTCGAGTGTCTACAGAACGAGCCAATGAACGTTGGCGTGCGTGAATCGCGTCACGCGCCCCCGCCCCGCAGCGCGGGTATAAACAGGAAGCGGGCGCACGCACACATTGTCTTTCACTTCGGAGCCGAGCTTTTGCTTTCACTTCCGAACTCTACAGGAAAAGACTGCCTTTGAGAACGAGAAGAGGACTCTCCTTGTGTTGGTGTGACGGCGCGATCAGCAGTGGCCGCGAGCATTGCAGCTCACAACTGCTGTTTTCACAGCACTATTGTTCTGTGTCTGTGTGTGTGTCGGTTCGGTGGGCGTTTCCCTGTGTGTTCATTCACACTGCGGCTACCCCTGGGTGCCTCAGCACTGAGAGAGTTATTTTTCTATTTTTTTGTTTTCACTAAAAGAGCAACACAAGCGTGACCCTGCGTCTTTTTCAAGATGTCATTCCGCTTGTGCGTTTCTGGATGCCGTCGTTCCCTGGCGCCAGCAGATGGCCACAGTAGTTGCCTCTCGTGTTTGGGCATTCAACACGCTGAGGCAGCTTTTGTGGATAGTTCATGTTCCCATTGCGAGAATATGACTATCTCAGCGCTTAGATCGAGACTCGCTTACCTCAAGGGAGGTGCAGTCCCCTCACCTATGCCCCGATCTAGTGTTTATTCTGCCCCGCAGAATAGACCCACTTCAGTGCATGACCAGGGTGATCTGAGGATTACCGTGAGGGCTTCCCCGTCGAGTCAACCTCCGCGGGCCCCTCACGCCTCACAAGCGCTGCTGCCATTGGAGTCCCTTAGCGAACGTCTTGGTCCTTCTCCAGAACGACCAACCGTTTCCTTTAGGGCTCCTCCTGACGACCAGATGTCGATCGCAGCATCGGAGGAGGAGCTTCAGTCCTCTGGAGATGACAACTCGGCTGCGTTACCCCCCTCGGGGCGTGTAGCATTGGGCAGCCGAGAAGGTTGGGCTTGCGTGGAACCCTCCACCACGTGCTGGTTCTCAGTGCGCCGCCCCGGTAAGTTTCTTTCCGGAGGTGCATGAGGAGCTTTCTAGGACGTGGAAGGCACCGTATAGTGCCCGAAGCCGTTTTAGTGGCTCCTCCCCCCTCGCCACCCTCGACGGCAGGGCAGCTAAGAGGTATGTGGATATCCCCCCAGTGGAGCGGGCCGTCGCGATGCAACTGTGTCCGGCGTCCGCCTCCTCTTGGCGGGGTAATCCACGCCTCCCGTCCAAGGCCTGTAAGTTTTCGTCCGGTCTAACGGCGAAGGCTTACAAGGCCTGTGGACAGGCTGCTTCCGCCCTCCATGCCATGGTGCTCTTACAGGTCCACCAGGCCCAGGCGCTCATGGACATGAATGAGGGTGGTTCTGACCCAGAGCTCCTCCGCCGCGCTGCCCCACCCCGGGTACGTCTGTGGTGCCGTTGGTCCCGCTTGCTCGGTCTCTGGGAGCCTGGTTAACGCTTCCCAGCCCGTCTCGCTGGCTCATCCGTACCATCAGACTCGGCTATGCGATTCAGTTCGCCCGGCGTCCCCCTGCTTTCAAGGGCATTCTGTTCACCCGTGTTCTGGCGGACAATGCCCCTGTGCTCAGGGCAGAGATCGCAGTCCTACTGGCGAAGGATGCGATCGAGCCGGTCCCTCCAGCCGATATGAAGACCGGCTTCTACAGCCCGTACTTCATTGTACCCAAGAAAGGTGGTGGGTTACGACCAATCTTGGACCTGCGCGTCCAAGAGCAAACTCACCCCCGGGCAGAGGATCTCTTTTCTCGGTATGGAGTTGGACTCGATCAACATGACAGCGTGCCTCACCAAGGCCCGTGTCCAGTCAGTGTTGGACTGCGTGAGCATGCTCAGACGCAGAACAGCAGCACCACTGAAACTTTTTCAGAGGCTCCTGGGGCATATGGCATCTGCAGTCGCGGTTACGCCGCTCGAATTGCTTCATATGAGGTCGCTCCAACACTGGCTCCACGATCGAGTCCCGAGATGGGCGTGGCAGAGCGGCTCGTGCCGGGTCCAAGTGACTCCGCACTGTCGCCAAACTCTCAGCTTGTGGTCGGACCCTTCGTTCCTGAGGGCAAGTGTTCCCCTGGAACAAGTGTCCAGGCACTCTGTGGTCTCCACGGATGCCTCTGCCACCAGCTGGGGGGCCACGTACAACGGGCATGCAGCTTCAGGTCTGTGGACGGGGCCTCAACTGCATTGGCACATCAACTGCCTTGAGTTGTTAGCAGTACGTCTTGCGCTGAGCCGCTTCAAAACGCTGCTACTAGGCAAGCATGTACTGGTCCGTACGGACAGCACTGCAACCGTTGCGTACATCAACCGCCAAGGTGGTCTACGCTCCCGCCGCATGTCAACTCGCCCGCCATCTCCTCCTCTGGAGTCAGAAGCATCTGAGGTCGCTTCATGCCGTTTACATTCCGGGCCTGCTCAACCGTGCAGCCGACGAGCTTTCACGGCACCAGGTGCTACCGGGAGAATGGCGACTCCATCCCCAGGTGGTCCAGCTGATTTTCAGGTGCTTCGGGACCGCACAGGTAGATCTGTTTGCCGCCCCGGACACGTCTCACTGCCAGTTGTTCTATTCCCTGACCGAGGGGACCCTCGGCACGGATGCTCTGGCACACAGCTGGCCCCGGGGCCTACGCAAGTATGCGTTTCCCCCAGTGAGCCTTCTTGCACAGACCTTGTGCAAAGTCAGGGAGGACGAGGAGCAGGTCTTGCTAGTTGCGCCGTATTGGCCCAACCGGACCTGGACCGAACTAGTGCTCCTTGCGACAGCCCCTCCCTGGCCCATCCCTCTGAGAGAGGACCTGCGTCCAGACCTCTGGAAACTCCATGTCTGGTCCCTGGACGGGACGCGGAGGTTCTAGGTGACCTACCCCCTGTGGTAGTTGACACCATCACTTCCGCTAGAGCCCCCTCTATGAGGCGCCTCTATGCGTTGAAGTGGAACCTGTTCGTTGTCTAACCCCCGATCTTGCTTGATCAGAGCCGTGCTTTCCTTCCTGCAAGAAGGGCTGGAGCGAAGGCTGTCTCCCTCCACCCTTAAAGTGTATGTTGCCGCTATTGCCGCACATCACGATGCTGTTGATGGTAAGTCTTTGGGAAGGCATGACCTGACCGTCAGGTTCCTGAGGGGAGCGAGGAGACTGAATCCTCCTCGCCCACTCTCTATACCCTCTTGGGATTTGTCTCTGGTCCTTTCGGCACTTCAGAGACCACCCTTTGAGCCTCTGCAATCAGCTGAGTTAAAAATCCTGTCCTGTAAGACAGTACTCCTGGTTGCATTGGCCTCTATCAAGAGGGTAGGGGACCTGCATGCATTTTCGGTCGACGAATCGTGCCTAGAGTTCGGCCCGGATAACTCTCACGTGATCCTGAGACCCCGGCCCGGATACGTGCCCAAGGTTCCTACCACTCCCTTCCGGGACCAGGTAGTGAACCTGCAAGCGCTGTCTTCGGAGGAGGCAGACCCAGCCCTGGCTTTTCTCTGTCCCGTTCGCGCTCTGCGTCTGTACGTGGACAGAACGCAAAGCCTCAGGACCTCAGATCAGCTCTTCGTCTGTTACGGAGGCCAGCAGAAGGGAAAGGCTGTCTCCAAGCAGAGGATGGCCCACTGGATAGTGGATGCCATCGCCTTGGCTTACTTGGCCCGCTCTAGTGTCGGCTTGCTGCGCCACTCCCTTCCTAGGAATGGATACGTGCGCTTTTTGCTCCAGTCGAGTTCCCCAATTGGCAAACCCTGTGAGTTCCTCCGCACCCCTTCGGCAGTCGGACGTTGCGGAGCGTCCGACGCCAGGCCTAGTGCTCGTATGCTTGTGTAACTTGTGCTAGGCTGGGTTCCATATGTGGTGATCCCTGCGGCGATCCCATATGTGTATTCTTCCACGACCAGCTCCCTGCGGTGAGCCCGTGTCTTTCCCTTGGCAGAGTCTGCTCTGCCGTCACTGTCGGTGTAGTCTCCCCCTTCGGGTGGAGCCACCCCAGTGACATTCCATATGTTGCACTGCCCCTTCGGCCAGTCCATATGTGTATTCTCCACATGTTACCTCCCTTCGGGCAGGATGTGGTTCCTCAGCGTCCTTTCCCCTGGAAAGGTACGCTTTCCCAGTGTTATCCAAGAGTTCCACTGTGTGGGGTATAATGGAACAGCAGTTGAACTCCCTCTACGCAGGTATTCCGCCCCAGCAGTTGGGGGTCTGAGAGTCTTGCATAGGGCGTTGGATGTGGCAGCAACTGTGGCGTTTTCCATGGGATCCCAATTACGTCGTCACGTCGACGTTACGTCGAACGTGAGCGACTGAAAGGGAACGTCTCGGTTACTAATGTAACCCTCGTTCCCTGAAGGAGGGAACGGGAGATGTAACGTCCCGTTGCCACCGTTGCTGACCATCGCTGCATGGCCGTCACAAATCTTGGCTCCTCAGCGAAAAACAATGTGTGCGTGCGCCCGCTTCCTGTTTATACCCGCGGTGCGGGGCGGGGGCGCGTGACGCGATTCACGCACGCCAATGTTCATTGGCTCGTTCTGTAGACACTCGAAGTTGATAGGGCTCCCTGAAGTGATCCCAATTACGTCGTCACGTCAACGTTACGTCTCCCATTCCCTCCTTCAGGGAACCAGGGTTCCCTTTCGTGGTCACTCCGAGTTACGTCGGATGACGACGATTGGGGTTTTGCTTAGAAAGCCTCTCACCTGCGAGTATATAAAACGAGCCAATGGCAATGAAATGCCATGGGTCTGCGGAATTTGCATAGCGTATCTCCGCCCACCGCAGGGGGTATATAAGGAAGTACGCTGCAACATGCAGATATGTTTTCGCTTCGGAGCCAAGTTCAGTACTTCACTCCACAAGCCTTTTGAGTGTCATCTCAAATCTCTTCGAGACGAGCGGCTCTTCAGTGTGTTGGTGTGACGGCGCTTTCCAGCGAGATCGCATTTCCTGCTGCTGATTTGTGCAGTAATCTGCCGACAGTGAGTGTGTTTCTCCCTGGGCGCTTCAGCACTCTGCTGAGCTTTTCCACTCTCTAAAAGAGCTGCACGCGGCACGTCTTTTTCAAGACGGTTCGCCCGTGTATTTTCTGGATGTGTGTGCGTGAGTCATCTGCCTAACGGTCGCGAGCGCTGTTTTGCGTGTTGGGCTTAATCACGCTCGGCAGCGCTCGTTGATGAGTCATGTTTTCATTGCGGGAACATGACCATCGCGATGTTTATAGATCAAGACTCAATGATCTCCATGTGAGTAGAGTCCCCTCTGCCACACCCCAATTTATCTCTTCCTCGAGAAGGGATACTTTGGCTGGTGGCCAGGGTGATCTGAGGGTTTGGTGTGGCACAACAACCGACGAGTCAGTTCCTCGGGCCACACCCCCCTCCACATCGCAGACCATGCACTCACAGCATCACAAGGCGGGCTTGATTCCTCTGGAAATGAAGTTTCGACTGCGTTGCCTCCCACGGGAGTGCCATCGTTGCCGGGACCGATCCAGAGCTGTCAGCCATGCTTTCCCGGGCAGCTGAAAGCATCGGCTGGAGTGGCCCCGCCCTCCCCCCGAGCGCTGTAAGCTTCTCCCGGACGTGCATCAGGACGCCTGCGCTGCGCGAGACTCCACGTGACTTTCGTGGCCCGCGGGTGTCCTCCGCCTTCGCTGCTTTCGATCGCACGGCGATCATGGTCTGCATGTTCCCTGTCACTATCGTGACACGGTCATGCAGTGCTGTGTGTCGCCTGCGCCTTCGATGCAGTGCTGTCCCGGGAGTTCTGTCGAACCGGCCGCAGTGGAACGCTAGTCCTTCCCTGGCCAACCCTGGCAGAACGCGGAAATTCTAACCATGCCCCTATGCTGGGACGCTATGCCTCCCATGCCCGGCCTGGTTTGTTCCACCACGCACCTCGCTCAGGCGACATCAGCACCTGCGTGATCCTGGGTCAGGTGATGTCCACTAGTGTGGTCCAGACATGGGCTTAGCCAGGTTGATGTGGGGGTGTCTGAGAGTTCATTTTCTAAGCTCCCCCATGTCCCGGGCTGGGCTCTTTGGCGGTGTGGCTTCGACCACCTGAAGTAGACTCGGGTCCTGCACCGATGGTCATCCATCCGTGTGGTCTCCTTAGTCTGCTTCCCGCCAAGGCCCCCTCCATGCGGTTGCTCCCCTCGGGTCTTCACCGGCCCTGAGCAGGAGCAAGTCGCAGGAGGGCGGCGCTGCCCGTCTCCGCCCCTTAGACTGCCACGCCAGCCTAAGCAGCACTCTTGAGACGGGCAGCCTAGTCGGCGGTGTGGTTGAGGATTGCGCCCAACAGTCTTAGATCACTCTATAAGCAGGCGCAGGACCTTCTGCACCGACGGTCATTTGTCCGTGCGGTCTCCTTAGCCTGCTTCCCGCCGACACCGCCCCTCTGCGTTCCTCCCCTCGAGCCTTCACTGGCCCACAGCAGAGGAGGTCGCAGGAGGGTGGCACCGCCTGTCTCCGCCCCTTAGCGGCTAAACGCCATGCTAAGCAGCACTTCTGAGACGGGCAGCTTGGGGTTAGGGCTCAGTTCTTCTCAGGAACTGGTAGCAGGGCCACTCCTTTCCCCGGTGGAGGGCCGGGGGAAATTCTTGTTTCAAGAACAGATGTCCCTTCCTCCAAGCCCCAAGAGGCTGTGGATGACAGCACGCGCCGCCCACGGGCCACGCTCCTCTCATCCCCCTCTGTCGCCAGACCTCTGCCAGAGCACGCCCCCGTGGGACGCGCGCCCTCCCCTGGCCTCCTCTGGCAGGACGCGGTTAATGACCGTGCCCCCGCACAGGGCCGCTATGCCACCCTCGCCGGTGACGGTCATTCCGCCTCGCTGCCCCACCGACGGTGCGTCTGTGGTTCGTATGACCCTCTGGTGCACTTTCTGGAGGCCTGGCTAGAGCTTCCCAGACTGTCCCGCTGGGTCGCGAGAACCATCAGATTCGGCTACGCGATTCAGTTCGCGATATCTCCTCCCCGCTTCAGGGGAGTCCGCTTCACTATGGTCGGTGGCAATGCCCCTGTCATGAGAGCGGAGGTCGCCACCCTACTGGCGAAGGGTGCGATCGAGATTGTCCCTCCAGCCGAGATGAAGTCTGGCTTCTACAGCCCTTACTTCATTGTGCCCAAGAAGTCCGGTGGGTTACGGCCAATCCTCGACCTGCGCGTCTTGAACCGCTCCCTTCACAGGCTGCCGTTCAAGATGCTAACGGCCAAACACATCCTCCAGTGTGTGCGGCCGCAGGATTGGTTTGCAGCGATTGACCTGAAGGACGCCTACTTTCATGTCTTCATTTTACCTCGACACAGACTGTTTCTTCGGTTTGCTTTCGAGGGGAGGGCATACCAGTATGCGGTTCTCCCTTTCGGGCTAGCCCTGTCTCCTCGCGTCTTTACGAAGGTCGTCGAGGCAGCCCTTGTTCCCCTCCGGGAACACGGGGTTCGCATCCTGAACTATCTCGACGACTGGCTGATCCTAGCTCACTCTCGAGACCAGGTTTGCGAACACAGGGACCTAGTGCTCCAGCACCTAGCTCGTCTGGGCCTTCGGGTCAACTGGGAGAAGAGCAAACTCTGCCCCGTGCAGAGGATCTCTTTTCTCGGTATGGAGATCGACTCGGTCGCCATGTGCGCGCAGCTTACGAGCGCGCGCGCAGTCACTGCTGACTTGTCTTCGTCAGTTCGAGGGCAAGAGTGCGGTTCCACTGAAATTATTTCAGAGGCTCCTGGGGCATATGGCATCCGCAGCCGCAGTAACGCCGCTGGGATTGCTTCATATGAGACCGCTTCAGCTTTGGCTTCGCGATCGAGTCCCGAGGTGGGCATGGCAACACGGCACGCTCCGAGTCCCAGTGACTCCAGTCTGCCGTCAGACCTTCTCCCCGTGGACGAACCTCAATTTTCTACGGGCCGGAGTGCCCTTAGAACGAGTTTCCCGGCATGTTGTTGTATCAACAGATGCCTCCACCACGGGCTGGGGCGCCATGTGCAATGGACATGCTGCCGCGGGCTCCTGGACAGGACCCCAGCGCCTTTGGCATGTCAATTGCCTCGAGTTGCTGGCTGTACGTCTCGCCCTGCACCGCTTCCATGCACTGCTCAAGGGTCAACACGTACTTGTCCGATCAGACAATACCGCAACAGTAGCGTACATCAACCATCAGGGTGGTCTACGCTCCCGCCGTATGTCGCAACTCGCTCACCACCTCCTCATATGGGGTCAGAAGCATCTGAGGTCGCTTCGAGCCATTTATATCCCGGGACACCTGAACCAGGCGGCCGACGAGCTGTCTCGAGTTCGGCCTCTCGCTGGAGAATGGCGACTCCATCCCCAGACGGTCCAGCTGATTTGGGATCAGTTCGGGGACGCACAGGTAGATCTGTTTGCCTCCCACGACTCGTCCCATTGCGACCTGTTTTATTCCTTGACCGAGGGCACGCTCGGCACGGATGCACTGGCGCACAGCTGGCCGCGGGGCCTACGCAAGTATGCGTTTCCCCCAGTGAGCCTTCTTGCGCAGACCTTGCGCAAGATCAGGGAGGACGAGGAGCAGGTCATTTTGGTTGCCCCATATTGGCACAACCGGACCTGGTTCTCCGAACTAGTACTCCTCGCGACAGCACCTCCCTGGCCAATTCCTCTGAGGAAGGACCTCCTTTCTCAGGGACGGGGCACCCTTTGGCACCCTCGTCCCGATCTTTGGAACCTCCACGTGTGGCTCCTGGACGGGACGAGGCAGGTTTGAGTACCCTACCACCAGTGGTGGTGGCTACTATCACTTCCGCTAGAGCATCGTCCACGAGACATGCCTATGCGTTGAAGTGGAACCTCTTCGTCAACTGGTGTTCTTCTTAACATCAAGAACCCACGAAATGCCCGATCAGTGTCGTCCTTTCCTTCCTGCAAGAGGGGTTGGAGCGAAGGCTGTCTCCCTCCACCCTGAAAGTGTATGTTGCCGCTATTGCCGCACATCACGATGCAGTTGATGGTAAATCTCTGGGAAGGCATGACCTGATCATCAGGTTCCTGAGGGGAGTGAGGAGACTGAATCCTCCTCGTCCTCCCCTCGTACCCTCTTGGGACCTCTCAGTGGTTTTAACTGCCCTGCAGAGTGCTCCGTTTGAGCCTTTGCAATCAGTAGAGCTTAAGTTCCTGTCTATGAAGACAGCGCTCCTGGTTGCATTGGCCTCCATCAAGAGGGTAGGGGACCTACAGGCATTTTCGGTTGACGAAGCGTGCCTGGAATTCGGGAAGGCTAACTCTCACGTGATCCTGAGACCCCGGCCTGGATATGTGCCCAAGGTTCCTACCACTCCCTTTCGAGATCAGGTAGTGAACCTGCAAGCGCTGCCCTTGGAGGAGGCAGACCCAGCCTTGGCACTGCTCTGTCCAGTACGCGCCCTCCGTGCTTACGTGACAGAACGCAGTGTTTCAGGACCTCAGACCAGCTCTCTGTCTGTTATGGTTGGAAGCTGAAGGGAAGGGCTCTCTCAAAGCAAAGGTTATCTCACTGGATAGTGGATACCATTGCTTTGGAATACCAGCAGCAAGGTCGTCAATGCCCCCTTGGTGTGAAAGCCCACTCCACTCGTAGTGGGCTTCCTCTTGGGCTCTAGCGCATGGCGCCTCGCTACAGACATTTGTAGAGCTGCAGGCTGGGCGACACCCAACACATTCGCGAGATTCTATAATCTCCGAGTAGAGCCAGTTTCTTTCCACGTACCCGCTTTAACCAGCCGGTACTAGATTCTGCTCAGGTGTCTTCGCTTGCTCGCCATTCCTCTCCACGGACGGGATACGTGCGATCATCTTCTCAGGTGAGTCTGATAAGCTCTGAGTTTCCTCCAGCACTGGTTACGTCAACGCCTGAGTTATGCCAATCTGCCATAACACAGCTTTTGCGCTTGACTAGGTGCCTCCATGTGCATGGTCCCCCCTCTGGGTGACCCCCACATGTGTATTCCATTGTAAGTCTCTTTGAGCGTGTGTCTTTCCCTTGGCAAGCCACCTTGCCACCCCTGGGGTTGAAATATTCCACCTGCGGCTGGACACCTCAGTGATACCCCATATGCATCCCTCTGGGTCATATGTGTCTCTCAAGTCCCCCCCTTAATGGTTGGGCGTAATTGCATATTTCTCCTGAGATATGCTTCCCAGTGTACCTTGGTATTCCTGTGTTAAGTAGGACTCCTTCGTCCATGCTAGTCTCACAACAGGGAGCTCAGACTTACGCAGGGCACTGGATGACAGCCGAGGTGGCGTGATTAGACTGGAACCCCAATCGTCGTCATCCGACGTAACTCGGAGTGACCACGAAAGGGAACGTCTCGGTTACGGATGTAACCCTCGTTCCCTGAGTAGGGAACGGAGACGTTACGTCTTCCTGCCACTTCCGCTGTATCGCTGAAAAACGCCTGAGTTCAGTCTCGGCTCCTCAGCGAAGACATATCTGCATGTTGCAGCGTACTTCCTTATATACCCCCTGCGGTGGGCGGAGATACGCTATGCAAATTCCGCAGACCCATGGCATTTCATTGCCATTGGCTCGTTTTATATACTCGAAGGTGAGAGGCTTTCTAAGCAAAATCCCAATCGTCGTCATCCGACGTAAAGTCTCCGTTCCCTACTCAGGGAACGAGGGTTACATCCGTAACCGAGACGTTACATTAGTAACCGAGACGTTTTGACTGTATCAGGCTGTGAGAAATCCAAGCCAATATCATCAATGATGACCATATTTTCAATAACATCCAACGAGTCTTTCTGTCAACATTAGGTTGAATCCTCAAGAAAAATTAAATATACATGAAGCAACTGTATCGGGTACCATTTCACAGAAATTCAGAGAGAGTGAAACATCTGCGCAATGTGCAGTATGTGGAGGTATGTATTGTTCATCTTACTATGGTGTGGTATTGTGCACTGCTCATAATGTTCTGGCACAAAAAATACTGTGCAATAGATATTGAATAGCATCCTATTGTCTTTTACTGTGTTTCAGAGAGTCTTGCAAATGGATGCTGCAGAAATTCAACATGAATTTATATATGTGGATGAGGCTGGATTTAACCTTGCGAAAACAAGAGGGAGAAATGTAATTGGACACAGGGCAATCACCAATGTGCCAGGGCAGCGAGGGGGTAACATCACCCTTTGCGCTGCTATTACACAAAATGGGGTCCTCCACCACCATGCAAATCTGGGACCCTATAATGCAAATCTAATACTTTCATTTCTTGACAGATTGCACGAGATTGTCACAGCATTAAACCAAGTGGACCAGATGCAGTACATTGTCGTTTGGGACAATGTCTCATTCCATCGGGCTGCTCTGGTCCAGAATTGGTTCCATGAGCACCCTGAATTTGAAGTCTTATACCTTCCCCCATACTCCCCCTTCCTGAATCCAATAGAAGAGTTTTTTTTCAGCATGGCGGTGGAAGGTATACGACCTGCGGCCCTATGACCATTTGCCCCTCATTCAGGCCATGGAGCAGGCCTGTGATCATATCGAAGCAGCTTCTGTGCAGGGGTGGATTCGTCACACGAGGTAATTCTTCCAACGGTGCCTTGCCAATGAAGACATAGCCTGTGATGTGGATGAAATCTTATGGCCTGATCCAGCCAGACGGAGAGATGATTAGTTACAGTATTCTTGTTGCTTTTACAGTAGTTTTTCTTCAGAGTCAAAGTGTATGTACTTCATGCAGTAATTTTATTTGTCTACAGATTTTGTTTCATTGATTTCATTGTTGGTTGATTACTGTAACTGATTATGGTAAGAAATACTGTAAGTATTGAAATAAATACTTGAAATATTCAGTCTGCAGCATCAGTGTTGTGCAGTGCTTGGTAAGTTTATAGTAGGCCTATTTGTGTACATTCTCCTATCTCAAACTAATCATGAAGAATGTTGTGGGTTTGTCACTATTTTTTTTTTTTTTTCATCTAAATTATCCCTTACATAAGAATGTCTGGCCAAAAATCTAGCACATGCTATTTCCTAAAATTAGTTTTTTACAAATGTGTTTTTTATTTATCACAGCAGTGTGAAACTGGCTGCAATAGTGTCTGATCATTGAGGACTGTGTTGGTTAAATGAAAACTAATAGCATTTTCACAAATATGTGTTTTGACTGAAGTGTGTATGTTTTGACTGAAGTGTGTCATTTTGCAAACAATCTAGGAATTATGCAAATTGAGTGTGGTGTTTGGATAATTGTGATTTATATTTTGAAAAAAAGAACCCGGTTTTCAAAATTGCGTGTAAACAATTGAAAAAAACTGTAAAAGTACTAAATTGAAAGAAGATCAAACTGTTGTGTTTCTGTGATTAAACCAAATGTTCTCATTACATATTACCATAATCTTGTGTTTGAAACAATGATCATCTGGACTGAAATGTGTATAACTGTAATGAAAGTGTGGGATCAGGTTTTGAAAGAATGACTAGCTGTGTTACAAGTGTGATCAGTTTGTATTTTTGTATTAAGAGTTTTGAAAATGTACACCTTACTTGTGAAAATAGTACCAAAGCGAATAAAAAAAACTGTAAAAAGTAAACAAACTGCTGTTACTACTGAAATGGCTTATAAAGCAAGTGTGTGTGTGTGTGTGTGTGTGTGCGTGTGTGTGTGCGTGTGTGTGTGTGTGTGTGTGTGCTTGTTTATATGATTCATGAGGACACAAATTTGTATGGGTATTACACTGGTGTTACAATGTAAACGTGGTTTATGAGAACATTTCTTGAGTCCTTGCATTAAGGCGAGACACGGCAGGCAAAAACATCGTTTTTTTTTTACTGGTCAATTTTGAGATTTTTGGATATTTGTCTTCAATAACATGTGTTCTTTCAGACTTGTGTTGAAAAAAAGTCCGAAATACACATTTAGGTCTTTATTTTATTACACTTTGCCTGTTTGCGTCTGTAGATTTCTCATAAATTCAACAAAAGTTTGCGTTCTTAATCAACATGCTGCTCCGCGATCTCTGCCGGCACCCTTTCATCAGAAGCACCGTTAGGAAGCTCTCTCTCTTGTGTACAATCCTGTCGGATCCAAATATGGTCATTTCCTTTTTATCAGCAACCAATCGCGAAAGTAAAAGGGCTGAATGCGCAATCTCATTGGCTGATGAAAAATCTTTAAAGCCCGTTTTCTCAAAATGACTTTTCTCTCATACTCTAAGTTCGAAATCTCCACTTCAGTAGCACCTATATACACCAAACCTTCCAGTCTTGTACCTAGTTATATTATGAAGACATTTACAGAGGGATTTGTAAATAAATTATTCCTAGCCTGATTTATATAACATTTTATTCCAAAAAACACGGCGAAAATCATTTTTTTAAGGCTATTGACAGTATTTTCTGATTTACAGGATAACAAAAGTAGATATCCATAAATCCCTCTGTAATTTTTTTTCCATCTAATATGTGAACACAATGAAAAAATAATTTTTAACCTGGCTTTATCCAATACTCAGATTTCGTTTTTTAAAATATATGCAAATTAGTGCATATTTGATTAGATATTGCCTAATTTGCATATTTAAACATCAAATTACAGAAAACTTGTAATACATTTTTTTCTCATCTAAATGTTGGTAATCAACTGGAAAAGTTTCATGATGATATCTGCTAGTTAAAATTTTTACCCTATTCACCTGTAGTGTCTCGCCTTAAAATGGCTTTACAAACATGCTAAACAATGTTTTATTAAAAATGTAAAAATGCCAAAGGTTTTATATGATGGGTAATGTAGGGTAAGTGTAGGGGGGTAGAATATACTGTTTGTACAGTACAAAAACCATTATACCTATGGAGAGAGAAAGATTTGACAGAAAGACAGATTAATATGTCACATTAATGCATATACAACTGAAAAGTTAATTAAGTTTTGTACAAATGATATTTAGTATGACACCTTTCTAAAAAATATATATATTCCAGTATTCTCTCTAGTGTTATTTGTTCAAGAAGCAAAAACTTTTTGCTTGAAAAATCTGATACCTTTGACCCTGATTTCTTTAGTTCTCAGGCCATATATAACAGGATTCATCGTCGGTGGCAATATCATAGCAGCAACCGCAATGAATTTTCTTAAGTGAGGAGAGATATCCTGTATGAGATTATCGTGAAAAGACCCAAACACTCAAACAAGATAAAGACAATTAGATGTGTACCACAAGTCTGAAGAGCTTTACTCCTCGTGTCAGAGCTTTTGTTGTGGAAGCAGGCTATGAGGATCCTTAGATATGTGTACAAAATCAGACCCACTGTTACCACCTGACAGACAGCTGTCAACAACAGACCATAAACGTTATTAATGGTCGTGTCTGCACAGACCATCTGAAGCAGGGAGGGATTGTCACAGTACGGATGGGTAAGATAAGACCTACAGCGAGGCAAACGCAGGAGAAGAATGAAAAGCACGGCTATCAGTGTCAAATTAGAGAGCCAAACCAATGAGATGATCTTCATGATGTGAACGTTGCTCATAATGGTAGTGTATCTCATTGGCTGGCAGATAGCAACATATCTGTCATATGCCATGGCAGTCAAGATGAAGACCACAGATACGGCATACACATGAATAAAGAAAGCCTGAGTGATACAAATGGAGAACGACATGGTCCTGGTGTCAAAGAGGAGCTCCCTCATGATGTGAGGGAACAGGCAAGTGGAGCCGATGAGGTCATTAATAGGCAAATTTAACAGGAGAATGTACATTGGTTCATGAAGAGCCTTATTGGTAATGATAGTGAACAGGAGGAAGGAGTTGCAGAACAATATGATTATATAATTCAGAGCGGCAAGGACAAACGCAACAATGGCCTTCTCAGGAGACAGATCGAAGCCCTGAAGAGACAGATCAGATGATACATTGTAGACATTGACGGCTGAAGACATGATATCATTCTAAACAAAGTAGAAAAGAGCAAATATAGCAAATATATTACAGCACGACCTATATGGAGTATACTGTATGGATAAATGCGTAATATTCAAAATACTTACAACAGATTCTGTACATTTAGAAATGCTTTGCTCTTCTACATTAAAGACAGTGACAATTATGAGCTGTCAATAACATGGCAGTTGCTAACTGTCTGACTGATTGACCAAGCAGTCATGCAGCAACCTGACCTTTTATACTGTCTTAAAGTTATCTATCAGTGTGGATTATAAACCTGAGGGGAAAACCCCACTAGGATGATGTCATTGTCAAGATGTTATATGGATATGTTCCCTGGAGCACAAGTTTTATCAGCTGACAGTATCAGTATTAACAATGAACATTTGTGCAGTTTTATTACCAACACAGAATATTATAAACTTATTTTTTATTATTAAAAAAAGGTTAATTAACCCTTTAAGCCCTGAATTTTTAGAGTTGTTTTTTTCTGACATACACAAAAGTAAAGACACATAACTCCAAAAACATAGAAAGGAGAGTCAAAAGGTAGGTATTGTTTGATAGAAAACTTTTTACATTTTTAGAAAAAAATATCTTTACATTTGGACAAATCTTTTTTTAATTAAAATTTCACATATCTTTCTTATTTGACATGCAATAACTGCAATAGGTACAGTAAACTAAAAAGGTAGGAGGACATCTCTTTTTTGGTGAAGTTCCCCAACAGGTGAACTGCATCTGGATCAAATGTTGTGGTGATAGCATAAAACAATCAAAATTTACAGCATTTGGAACCAATGTAGCCTTTTTGCTTAGCCTTTGACACCCCCTAATGGGCATTTTTAAATTTGTTCTACCTCCGTGAGGAATATATCGTTATCGACGCAATGGATTATGTCGATTTGGGACTCATTTCAATCGGGAGCATCCACTATAAGTAATTAAATGCCATTTTCTACAATCTGTGCAAGTTATGAGCGAAAAGCTACATATTTGTTCTTAGTTAGTGCCTGTGCACCTGTGGAATTGTATTAGTCATAACTCCGAGAGGAGTATCGATTTCACTTTATTTTGATGGTCCCTTAACACACTCTGTTGACTATAAGTAAAATTGCACCTACATGTCAACTAACTCTCATTAGAGTGTTAATAGAGTATTAGTAGACTGGTAGGGGTAGGGTTAGGGTTAGACCCCCCCCCCCCCCCCAGAAAGAAGGGCTATCAGGGATGCACTCTCAACAGCAGCTTTCAAGGGGTAAGACGGATCAGAGGACCGTCTTTATCGCCAAGACTACGGGAAAGAGGACCCAATGGTGCCAGACCTCTGAGGGTAGTCCCATCTAGGGTGACCACCTGCTAATAAGCCCAAGGGGGGACAAGGGGTATGTTTCTGAGGGACAATGTGGGACACTGCCTGGCGCGGAGGTGCCCCCACCCCACGGGCAGACTCACTGATAGTGGTTTACCCATTTCTAGCACATACCACCTTACATGGTATATTAATAATGCCCTATTCCCCTAAACATGTGTAATTGCTGATGTATGCTCATGAATAGGCCAACCAATGTGTATTTTTTTCTAAATAAAGATTCATAATATTTTGAACATTCAATGAATTGACAGATTCACTTCCACTTACGATTTACTATTTAATTAAATTTATTTTTCATTACAATTTATTCACTTTAAATAAATTGTAATATCAAATTATAGGATTAACAGGAATTGTAGTTGCAACACCACAGGAACAGTAAAAAAAAAAAAAAAAAAAAAAAAACCTATTAAAAAAAAAAAAATTACGATTGACATCGTATTCCCCTCCATGTCCCAAAAGAGCCCTCTCAGTATCCCCCTCAACACCTTTCAGCCACAAATATTAATTTTCCCAGTTCTCAGACTCAGTCTCTTTCTCCATTTTTCGAATTGGAAAGCGCGCATCTAAAAGTTCCTTCCCAGTGTGTCTGGTATGCACGTGCGTGCGCTGTCATGGTAACAACGAAAAAGTTGACAACAGTCAGCAGTTCAACTGAGGGGTGGGTGTGGCAACAATAGCGTGCTGAACTGTCAAGTAATGTTCGTTTGGCTGCCTGAGGCTCGAGGATATATAGCGACCAACTTTTTTTTTGAGCAAGCACAGATTATGCGTGACACGGTCTCAATTTGCGGGACGCATGAATTGGGCTTCAAACGCTGTGCGCGCACGCGCTACGCGGGACGGGTGGTCACCCTAGTCCCATCTGAGAGGAAGTGGTCAACACCTCAGTATACAGTGCCCATTTCCTCTTAGTGCCCTCAGGGGGCTGTTCTGCCAACCCTGCCACCTCGCGTGCTTCAGGGTGCAGGGGTCTACTGTGAGCCCATATCTCAGTGTCCGCCCGGAAATGTAGCAGCACTGAGATGCTTGCCCTCTACGAGGAGGGTCTCAGAGCTACCAGTTCTGTTGTTCCCTGCCGGTGCTCCGCTTCAGGGCACCGAAGTGGTTGCTCAAAAAACACCAGAGGCCTGTCTCGAGAAACTGGTTCCCTTAGTATATTTTCTGGCAGCGTGGAAGCTACTGCCAAATATATATTGATGGGTCCTGTGCACAGTCGAAAAGGGTTTCACTATTCAGTTTGGGTCTCGACCCCCCAGATTTATGGGGGTCCTACACAGAGTGGTGGGCCCCGAGCAGGCTCTGGTTATGGTACAGGAGGTAAAAATTTTACTGGGGAAAGGGGCCATAAAACATTTACCTCCCCCCGACAGAGAAAATGGTTTCTACAGCTGGTATTTTATCGTTCCAAAGAAAGATGGAGGGTTGCACCCCATTTTGGATCTGTATAATCTGGATCAGTCAGTAATGCAGCTCAAGTTCAAAATGTTAACGCTGAGACAGATTGTACCACAGATCAGATCCGAGGACTGATTTGTTACAATAGATCTCAAATACGCATACTTTCACGTATCCATCCTTCCACAACACAGGAAGTTCCTGAGGTTTGCTTTCAGGGGCGAAGCATACCAATATCGGGTTCTTCCATTCGGCCTAGCTTTATCACCCCTCACTTTCACCAAATGCGTGGATGCAGCACTGGCACCAATGCGTCTTCAGGGCATCCGCATTCTGAACTACATCGATGATTGGTTGATTTTAGCTCAGTCGCATCAGCTAGCGGTTCGTCATTGAGATGTCCCTCTCGCTCACATGAAAAGGTTGGGGTTGAGGTTAAACGTCAAAAAGAGTGTGCTTTCTCCAGCACAGAGGACCACTTTTCTAGGCGTAATATGGGATTTGAGTATGTCTCAAGTACGTCTCTCTCCAGCGCGCATTGAGTCAATCCTGTCAGTGGTGAACCGACTAAAGCTAGGCCAGTCACTCACTGTCAAACTGTTTCAGAGACTATTGGGTCTGATTGCAGCAGCGTCCAACGTGATACCTTTTGGCCTGTTGTACATGAGACCCCTACAGTGGTGGCTCAAGACCAGTGGGTTTTCCCCGAAGGGGCAATCATTTTTACATGATCAAAGTCACCCGGCGCTGATTACATGCCTTGGTTATTTGGAAGAAACCCTGGTTCCTATATCCCAAGGTCCCGTGCTGGGAGCTCTTTGTCATCCTTTTTTAAATAGCAAATGCATTTGCCCCCATTTTTGCGCCAATGGGCGTTCTGGTCTGAAAACGAGGTGTGTTCAGGCGCATTGTTGGCGTGTTACTCTTTTGAGGCAACTGAAATAGACTGCGCCATTGACTAACAGAAACCTGGTCTAAAGTCAATAGCGCAATATTTATTTATTTTTTATTTAAAGAGCGCGTTAGTAATATGCATCTATAGGTGGGCCCACAACGCGCGTACACTTTGTCCCGTAGATCCGTTTCCTCGCTAGATAAGTGTTCAGTTTTTAAGCTTGCAAATTCAGCCATGTAAATTGCAAATCCGTCATGGCTTGAGCACAACTGGCTTTTAAAGGGAATAGGAGATGAGACTCTGATTGGTTTATTGCACGTTACACCCAAAACTCACCTATTACTCATTAAGAGAATAAGGACAAAACTTTTAGACCATGCGCCGGGAGCGCAGACCATTTTTCCCATTCTTAAACTACCAAAAGTGAATTCGGACATGCTTTAAGTGCGCTTGTGCTGTGCGCTTTAGCCCAAGCACATAGATCGTTAAAATAGGGCCTATGGTCTGTGAAGGAGACATCATCATTACTGGCACATCAACTGTCTGGAAATGATGGCTGTCTTTCTTTCTCTCCAGAATTTCCTCCCAGACCTCAGGGGCCACCATGTGCGTACGCTCAGACAACACATCGGTGGTCGCCTACATAAATCACCGGGGGGGTTTGCACTCACGTCCACTCTGTAAACTGGCGCACCAAATCCTCCTGTGGTCCTAGGGTAAGTTGTTCTCACTCAGTGCAGCTAAAATGGAGGCTCCACCCCGGCAGAGATGTATAAAGTACTAGAGACCCAGACTCTACAGTAAAAGTACTGGGCTGCGTTCTCCGAAACTACCTTAACGCTACGTTGTTCTTAAGTTGTACCTTAAGAAGTACCTTATCGTTAATACGTGGTTTCCGAAACCTTCTTAGTTAAGTATACCTTCTGTAAGTCATACGTTCGTAAGGTTGGTCTGGAGCGCTCTTAGCTATACCTTATCGCTGCTGATGGTTCATACCGCTAGTGGCCACCACTATGCAAAAAGCTTTTTTACATCGCAGTTTAATTACACATAGACAATTTTATATGAACATTTAATATAAAATCTGATTTAGTATTAAAATTACATTTTTACTTTACTTTAAAATTTTACACATAAAATACTTAAGTTGTTATAGCCTACACCCAGTGTATGGAAGTGTTTTCATTAATAAAGTTTCCATACACTAATGGTTGTTAGCTTTTTAATTACTATCCTAAGGCACATCAGCTGGCGAACCATTTGACAGAAAAGGCTTAGGAGTCTATATAAAGAAAGATGAGTTTACACAAACTTTATAGCTATGGCAGTGAGACAGCGAGTACTTGTTTTAAATCAAAGACGGCGCCGTCCGCGGAGCCAGTTAGTGTATGTCAACTACATGGCTGGTGGATAATCAGCATACGTTGTGGAGAACATTAACACTTATGGCCGTGAGGGTTTGGGATTGCACACTTGCTAATTTATAAACACATACTCATATTTATTTCTGCATGTACATATTTCAATGAGCCCCGATAAATGCAGTTTGTACTATTTCTAAAACGCTTCTTTATAAAGAACATTGTTTTCTCAATACTTTACCTATACCGCTGTGAAGGAAAGAGCGCACAATCGATCATCGAGGCATCGATATCAACCTATTCAGCGCCTCCACCATGGACAGCGCCTGCTAAGGTCGAACTTAAGAAGGTTTACCTTAAGCAACATCCTAAGGTATAGTTCGGAGAACACATGTAGGAAAGGTATACCTGTAGTTAAGGTGTACCTTTTGAGTCTTCGTAGCGCTAAGAGACAACGTTATCGGAGAAAGCAGCCCTGTACAGTAAAAGTACAAGTGCTCTATCAAAAAAGTGACTTGAGTAGAAGTTGAAGTATTCTTTAAGCACAACACTTAAGTAGAAGTACTAAAGTATTCAACATTTTTTATACTTAAGTATTGCAAGTAGTTTATTTAAAAATGTACTACTCAAGTACTGAAAGTAAAAGTACAAGTATTGTGTTATGAAGTTATTAAAGAAAACAGTCAAAAGTTTGAATATCATATTGTTTATATTATTTCAAATGTTTAGGACACTCACAATTAATTTGGCTGAAGCAGCAGTACAAGGACAGGAATGTACAAGAACACCTTAAAATACTGATCTTAAATATGTCCCTTCCCCCTTTAAAGCATCCCTCTCTTCTCTTCCCTGCTTGTGCCTTTTTTCTCCACAGCTTATTGGGTATTTAGCAGCATGTAACAGCGATCTCTGGAAGCTTTGTTTATGTCAGGGAGTTCCTGGAATGGCTCTTCTTCATGTGTTCCATATATGGACTAAAAGTGCATAGGGCGCCCTCAGGCTGCCAGTATGGACTGAAAACCCAGTACATCAGAGTATCCAGCGGCACTCATAATGATTACATCGGCCCATTTTGGTTATAATTTCAATAAATATTATTCCTCTCTATAGAAATCTGAAGTAAACCTATGAAATCTATCAATATTTGTCAAAATCTGCACATTTTTGAGATAAAAGCCCTGAGGGACGTTGTTTGGTCAAGTGCTGTCATGACGACAGCACAGGAGTTTTTTCTGAATGGGAGTGGCTGACGCTCATAATTCATATTAAAGGTATCAACTATTTTTTCTATTACATAACTCCTGACACAAATTAAGACATAACTGTCCCTATAAGTTTCTCAGAATAAAATAGTGCTCAAATACTGAAACTTGAGTCTTATATCATTTTAATGATGTATAGTTTGTCAAGGTAATAACATTACTTCTAATAGTAACTTTAAACTATTTAAACAAAGAACGATTCAGTGCGTCGGCGTCCTCATGACGGCTAACAGTTACGCACTTCATTCTATATGAATTGTCTTTCACTCCGACAAATCAAAACATGGACTCTGGTCTCCTTCCTCACCCTCACCGCCACGATCACTCGAATTTGAAGGTGGTGTTTCTGGTTCTTCCGTCTCGAAACAAATTAACAAAGCTCAAGTGTTCTCAATGGAGGCAGCAGAGCGAAAGGCAGAACGGGAGCACGCGCTTCTTGATCGCTTGATTCGCTGGGCCAGCTTCATCAAACCTGGTGACAGAGCCATCTACCGCTCTGGCAGTGATAATGTGGGTTTGGAATGATTCGTAACATTTTTATAATTGTAACGAGTAACGATGCAGCACATAAAAAATGTATTGGAATAAAAGTATTAAACTCATCGAAAATATGTTCTGAAGTAAAAGTGGAAGTAGGAGAAAAAAATAATACTCTAGTAAAGTACAGATACAGCCTTTTAGTACTTAAGTACAGTAGTGAAGTAGTTCTACTTCGTTACTATATATCTCTGCACCCCGGTAACCACCTGTTAGTTGACAGGTATGGAGGGTGTTCGGCAAGGCTCAAGTGGATCTGTTTGCATCTCGAGAAACGTCTCACTGTCCACTCTGGTTCTCCCTCACGCATCCAGCTCCTCTCGGACTGGATGCTATGGCCCAGACAAGGCCGAGGCCACGTCTGCACGCTTTTCCCCCGATCGCTCTGCTCCCGGGATTTCTGGAGAGAGTTCGCCGGGACAAGGTCCATCTCACCTTGATCGCCCCACCGGACGGCCAGGCAGAGTGTGGTTCTCAGATTGTGTGTCTCTCCTCGACGGCTCTCCTTGGGAGATTCCGGTCAGGACGGACCTTCTGTCCTAGACAGGGGGCTCAATACTTCACCTCTGCCCCGAACTATAGAAGCTGTGGGTTTGGCCTCTGAGGGGCTTCCAGCTCATAGATTCTGGTCTCTCAACTGAGGTTGTTGAGACCATCCTTCACTCTAGAGCTCCCTCCACAAGGAAACTGTACGCCTTGAAGTAGAGAGTTTTCACTACCTGGTGCAGTGGTCGTCAGCTGGACCCAGTTAACTCCCCTGTTGGTACAGTGTTGCAGTTCACTGCAGGGTTATCTCTGTCCATTTGGACCCTTTGGTAACACATTTCCTCCGTGGCACTTTGAGGCTAAGGCCTGCAATATGCTCTAGGGTAATGGCATGGGATCTGGCCATGGTGGTCCAAGGTCTATCCCTGGCTCCCTTTGAGCCTATTGAAGAGGTTCCAGTTAGCTATCACTTAAAAGGTAAGTGCTTGAACTTTGCACCCGGCATGGTAAAGGCGTTCCTTCACCCTAGGCCAGGTTACATTCCAAAGGTCCCCAATAATGTGGCCACATCTATTGTATTGCAGGCCTTCTGTCCTCCGCCATTTCAGGATTCAAACCAGGAAAGAAATAATCTGCTATTTCTGGTTCAGGCATTAGATGCCTATGTCCTCAGAGCTGCCCTGTGGTGTAAATCTGATCAACTGTTCATCTGTTTTGGGCCTCCTAACAAGGGGTCCCCAGAATCTACACAGAAGATGAGCACGTGGATACTTATCTCTCTTGCTTATGAGTCGCCGGACTACCTTCCCCTTTGGTAGTCCGAGCCCACTCTACTAGAAGTATGGCTGCCCCTAAGGCTCTATTGTCAGGAGTTTCACTACAAGATGTTTGTGAAGAAATGTGCTGGTCCTCACCGCACATATTTGTGAGGTCTTTACTACCTAGACACCAAGGGCTCAGGTGCTCTTGTCTTAGTGCTTTCTTCATGATTTCACACTAGACAGACAATTACCATTATGGCGGCGTGGGTATAGATGTTCCCACAGCATTAATCGTCGCAGTGCTAGTATTCTTGAAAGGGAACACCTCAATTACGACTGTAACCTTGGTTCCCTGATGAGGGAACGAGACACTGCGTCGCCCTGCCATATCTCCTGCGTGCCAGTCAACGACTTGCTTCAGCCTATTAGAAGCTACCGTTACACTGTTTGGGCATGCTTTATAGTTTCCTGGTTCATGATGTCACCCACCTCTGACGTCTCGTCACACCATTGGACTGATTTCACACGTGCTTCTTGACGCAATCACACAGAGCGTTCCCAATCGACGCAGCATCTCGTTCCCTCTTCAGGGAACCAAGGTTACAGTCGTAACTGATATACATGAAATCTGAAATTTGTTAGAGTGTTCTTATAGTTATTATTTTGGAATAAGTGTAAAAATGCTTAAAACACTAACTTTCTTAGATTTATAGGCCTGATTTTAATAAAGAAGAATATTTATCGCATTCATGTAAAAATACAAAATAGATTTTTTTTTGTTGTTGATAGTATAAGCATTGTTTATTTATTTTACAGAAAATGAGAGTAACTGGAACATGAATTTAAATTGGATTAAAAACATTTTAAAAACACTGAGGACTTTGCTTCCTTATTTATTAAACTACTGTACAATTAATTATATGTGAAAATAATGCACCTAGCAACGCCATAATCAAGAAATTAATAAATAAAAGTATATATTTCTAAATATTACAATTATTTTATGTTTTAAAATGATGCATTTGAAAATATTTAAGACATTATTTGTATGCATACACTAGGCTATCTGCACTATATCTTAATGGGCAGCAGAGGGCAATATGCTCAAATGATTCAGGACAAACTGCAACTCAGATCACTTTGCTTCATGACTGTGAAATTGTAATCTGTAGAGCAGGCTATGTCACTTAGTTTGGATGTAATGTGTGCATGCTAAATAACATCACCTATTCCCATAGTAAACCTACAGTGAACAGAGCACAAGTATAAATCAGATGGCAATGGATGACATCAACAAAGAGCTTTTCATCAGCTCTGAAGCATGATAAAATGCCTCCTTTATTTTGACTTTATTTATTTGGTTTGGTAATTTAATGCACTGTTGTTAGAAATCTACAG
Organism: Squalius cephalus; assembly: GCF_949319135.1. Classification (NCBI taxonomy): domain Eukaryota; kingdom Metazoa; phylum Chordata; class Actinopteri; order Cypriniformes; family Leuciscidae; genus Squalius; species Squalius cephalus. Next base: position 21,113,843 of record NC_137132.1, on the reverse strand, counting down.
CTGCCTTTTTCCAGGGTATATGTAGGTGCAAGAAAGCTAAATGAAAAAATGACAGCTTGAGTTCAGACAGCAACATAGCTTCAAAGGTGTGCTGAGATTAGGATTAAACATTTTAATTATTGTTTTTTTAAATAAAAAACTATAATATATTCAACCTTTTTAACACTGGTTTAATATTTTTAAACAGGGTGTCAATAGGCAACATTCACTATGTATCTAAATGGATCTATGTTTCCACTTGTCTTGACTTTGCACTCTTTGGAACTCCCTCAGATGAGCATTTATCCTGCATTCATGCTTGGAATGACAACATACTTGTTTATCTTACTCTGCAATCTAACAATTGTTGTCACCATTTGCTTGAACAGGAATCTTCATAAACCAATGTACATACTGTTGCTTAACATGCCTATCAATGATGCTATGGGTGCTACAAGCCTTTTTCCTCAGCTGCTGTATAGTATATGGTCTCAGGACAGATCAATATCCTACTCTGCATGTTTGCTTCAAGGCTTTATTGTACACTTATATGGTGGGGCATCATATGTTATTCTTACTGCTATGGCCTATGACAGGTATATCGCTATCTGCTACCCGTTGAGATATGGAGCCATTTTGACAACCAATAACTTGGTGAAAATCATAACTGGGATGTGGCTTTTTAATTTTAGTGCCATAATTGTACTCTTCTCTCTTCTTCTGCCTCATCAGGTTTGCCAGACATACATGGCAGATCTTGTCTGTTATAATCCATCTATAATGAAACTCATGTGTGAAGATACAATAGTTAACAATATCTATGGATTGTTTATCATGGTTTTATACCACGTCCTTTCACTTTCTGTTGTGGCATTTACATACATTCATATACTAATCAGTTGTGTTACTAATAAGCAGTCTGATACAAAGATGAAGGCACTTCAGACATGTGGTACTCATTTGGTCGTCTTCCTTTTCTTAGAGTTTAACACTCTTTTTCCTCTTCTTGCACATCGATCTGAGAGTGTTCCAGCTCACCTGCGCAGGGTGTTTTCTATATCAGTTTTAGTGTTTCCTCCCCTTGTGAATCCACTCATTTATGGTTTTAAAACTAAAGAGATCAGACAGAAAATTCTCACCTGTTTTAAGAGGAAGATAATCAGTGTCTGAACTATTATTCATATTTGTATTTTATTTTTTTATTTTTAATACTGTCTTCCTTTTTCAGAGATGTGAGTTGTTTTCAATCACCTATATGTGTTTATTCATTTATAGGCAGCTGTCAAATATGCAACATTATTTCAAATCTCACAAAAATAAATAGTTCAGTCATGAAACTCTATTTGCATTCTGATTGGTTCAGCCAATCGATTTCATGTATTCATTACCATTTCCCTTTGTAACCATAGTCGCATTCAAAGGATGCTGTGCTATGCACAGTCTACCTCTAGAAACAGCATGTTTCCATTAATTTTATGTTATGATCAAAGCAGAAGCAATTCAGCAGTGTAGTAGATCTAGTCCGGCAAGACAAAACCTATGTACATTCCATTTACATTAATACAATGTTTTACAAACTATCCTAAGAGTTCTCATGACTGAAATATCACTTTTTCATGGGCATTAACTATTAAAATGTTACTACTTTAATAATTAATTTGCTGACATGCTACAATATCTGTCTTGTATATTATGCTATGCAGTTTGTTTTATATGTCATGGAGAATCTATCTTGCTGTTGAAAAAAAAAAAATGGTTTATTTTTTTCCAGGCTGTAAGAGTAATTATATGTTAGAATAAAAGGGTGGCATATTTTATAGAAATATATTCAAGAAAACTTCCAAGTTCTAATAAGATTTAAATAATTTACCATAAATTAAAAATGTCTGTTTATAATAATTTAAACAAAACCGTTTAGATTGTTTATACTGGTTTTATGTTTATAAACATAGGCTTGTGTAAAAATGATGTGTAAAACATTTTTGACATATTATTATTATTATTATTATTATTATTATATTAGACTTTCTTCCTTTTTACAGATGTGTTATTGTTTTCAGTCACTAAACATTCATTTTTATTCATTTATTTATAGTCAGTAGCCAGTTTGACAACAAAAGTAGTCATCAAATTCCTTTCTCTATAATGCTTTTTTAAATGTACTTACAGACTTTTTCAAATAAATAAAAAATAAAATTTTATGAATAAAGTATATATCTTGTCATACAACAAAAATTATCAATAAAATGATATAGGTCTAGATTTCTGGGGAGAATTAAATTTTATGTTTTTTTACATGTAAAAATATGCATTTCCTTTTTATTTGAAATATATTATATTTCTTTTTTTATATACATTTGAAAAGGAAAGTAATTTCCAAGGCAGAACAATTTATTGTGTTTGATGAAAACAGACAAGTATTTGTTCACAAGCATAATAACAATGTTTGACATAAACAAATATCAATATATTTCTGCATAATATCCATATATTTTTTGATACAAATGCAGCCCACTTCTGCATAAATATGACCCAAAACATCATCATATGTTCACAAAAATCCTAAAAGTAGACAAAGAGCGCCCAATCAAACAAATGATACAAAAATATATACTTTATCAATTATTTATTGAGAAAATTATCCTGTATTAAATATCTGTGTGGCATATTTTTAGATGTGAACTCTTGCTTTTTTCAGTATCTGACGTGACCCTCTTGTGCAGCAATAACGGCATCATTGTTTCCGGTAACTGCTGATCAGTCCTGCACTAAACATTTCCAAAGCTGCTCTTAGAGAACGCCTAATGAGCATTTTCATAATTTTATTTGAGAAAAACCAATAATTAATACCGTAAACCGTGATATTTTCTGAGACGTTATCATACTGTGAAAATCTTATACCGTTACAAAATACAACCCTATAGGGAGAATCCCCCACCCCAGCCCCGCTGTTAAAAAAGTAACTCAGTAACTTTTACTCTGAGTAAATTTTAAATCAGCTACTTTTTACTTTTACTTGAGTAGATTTTTGGTAAAATGTCACTGAAGTTGTAGTACTTTTAGTAGAGTAGAATATTTTATTACTCTTTCCAACTCTGGCTATAACCCATCTTAAATGAAAATCATGTGTGAAGACACAACAGTGAACAATATCTATGGATTGTATATTTTATCTTTATAACACGGCCTTTCACTTTCTGTTGTGGCATTTACATTCATATACTAATCACTTGTGTTACTAATAAGCAGTCTGATGCAAAGGTTAAGGCACTTCAGACATGCAATACTCATTTAGTGGTCTTCCTGTCCTTGGAGTTTAATACTTTTTTTTCCTCTTATCGCACATCAGTCTGAAAAGGTTCCAGCTCACCTACGCAGGGTGTTTTCTACATCTATTCTTGTGTTTCCTCCCATTGTGAATCCACTTATTTATGGGTTTAAAACTAAGGAAACAGACAGAAAATTGCCACCTGTTTAAAGAGAAACAGTGTGCGATAAAATGTTATGTTATATTAAATGATGATTTGATAATGATATATTAAAATTATTATTTGCTATATTATTATATGTATCACACATTTTATAAAATATATATTATATACTATGTATGTGACAATTTTCATCCTTCACAAGTGCCTCATAAGTTGTTGACAATTTCCATATATTATTCAGGTTATTTATCTTTAACAACCTACAAGGAAGAAAAGTGCTTTTTAATCTTTGAAATGTATTAAATTCAATTCACATTTATGTGTATAGCGCTTTTCACAATACATATTTCAAATAAGCTTTACAGAAAATTCATGTTTCTACATTACAATTTTGAGTAATCTGTGTGATCTGTGATCAGAGGTGACTGTGTCCAAGTAATGTTCATATGTCAGAAGTGTGCAGATAATATACAACTCAAGCAGTAAGCTAACACTATGCATTCATTTAGGCAGAAACAATCATCTTGTTACAGCAATTATTACAAGTTGTGAACATAATGACTACAATAAATAGAAAATTTGGCAGTGGTGCATGTTGATTCAGAGTTGGCGTCATCTGAAGTCCTCAAAGGGGTTGTCGTCCTCTCTTCACAGATGTTGGGTCATCTGAAATCTTTGTAAGAGGCTGGAGTTATGGGCATCTCGAGTGATGGGCATTCCTAGATAGAAACAAAAAAGCAAATGAAAAATAATTAGTGCAGCTGCTGTTCATAACATTTCAAGCAAAAGATAAGTATGTGCATTTCATCTGATAAAACGTCTCGGTTACCAATGTAACCCTCGTTCCCTGAGGGAGGGGACGGAGATTTAGTCGATCGTATACCGACTGTATGGGATAACGCCTAGTGAGCCCGATCACTCTGATTACTCTTAAAATCAAGCCAACAAGCTTTGGCAGGTGCGTAATCAACCCCCCGCCTTACCCTGCGGGTATAAACACGGAAGTGGATGCACCTACCAGTTGTTTTTCGCTGAGGAGCAGATCATGCCCCAGTCAGCAGTGGTCCAGTAGAAGTGGCAAGGGGACTAAGTCTCTGTTCCCTCCTTCAGGGAACGAGGGTTACATTGGTAACCGAGACGTTCCCTTTCAGTCGGGTAACGTTCGACTTAGTCGATCGTATACCGACTGTATGGGATCTTCTAACACGCCACTACTACTGCCACCTTCCAGTGCCTAAACACAAAGCTGCAAGAGCCTCCGCATGGCGGACGGTCGAGCTTAGGTCAGGAAGTCACTGCTGTTCCACAGGACCACTGGGAAAGCGTACCTTGAAGGAGAGGTCTACGCTGCGAAGCCACATCTACATGAGAGTAACATGTGGAAAACACATATGGACCAGGCGCCTAAGTGGGTAGTACAACATATGGGATGTCATTGAGGTGGCTCCAGCCACAGAAGGGGGGGGGGGGGGGGACACAACCAGTCAATGACGGCAGAGGTGCCGAAGGAAGATACGAGCTTACCGTAGGAAGCATGCCGTAGAGAAATACACATACGGGATCACTTCGTAGGGATCACAACGTATGGGCCCCACCTAACACAAGTTTCACAAGCATACAAGTGATAGGACTAGTATCAGACGCTCCACCACGTCTACTACCGACAGGGGGCTCGGAGGAACTCAATAGGGTTCCGTAGAACTCACCAGAGTAAATTTACGCACTTATCCAGTCAAAGGAGGGGAATGGCGTAGCAAGCCGACACTAAACTCAGGCTAACTGAGGCTGACTTCAATGAAGGAGCCTACTAAGCCGTGAGTTCAGCACACATTAGTGTAATGTCGCCCAACCCCTAACACAATATCTGTACAGCGAGGCACCCATGTCGACGCTTAGGAAAGAGCACACGCTCCAGATGGAGGGACTCTTACCCAAGTGGACATGGTGCACCTTGAACTTCCACCAAGATGATGGCCACACATTCCCACGTGGGCCAACCATCGCACAGGCAACCGCCCTCTTTTGTGCTGGTCCCAAAACAGACAAGTAGTTAGTCCGGTACCGAGACTTTGAGTTCTGTTCTACCACCGCAGAGCGAGAGAAGCAGAGAAAAGTCAGGGCTGGGTCTGCCTCCTCCGAGGCAGCGCTCGCAGGCTCACTATCTATTCCCATTACAGGAGAGATAGGAGCCTTGGCATATATCTAGGCCAGGGTTCCCTGCAGGAGTAGCCCTGGCCCGAATCCAGGCACACTTCGTCAACTGAAATGATGCAAGTTCCCACCTTCTGAGGAGTAAAACACAATAGGAGAACTGTTACTTAAAACAGGTTTTTAACTCGCTACCTTACTACTCAGGGGACCGCTCCGAGTGCATGGCACTGGAGAAGTCTCCGAGAAGGTAAGAGCTATGCAAGAAGGATGACCCCTTGTATTGCTCGGGAACCAGACGATCAAATTGTACCCCCCTCAAAAGCCGCACCGTGACGTGCCCATGAGAACATCGTCACCCAGAAAGGTGGAGGAATTCTAGTGCAGGAGAGAAGTGACAAAATGACAGAACATCTCAGGGGTTCTTATTTCTAAGAACGCCAACGAACCGGTTCTACTTCAGATCACAAGCAGGCCTCCAGAATGGAGGGGGCTCACGCAGAAGTATTAGTATCCATAGCTCTTTCAGAGGTAGATAATGAACCACCACAACCAAGCTGCCGTTTAGGGCTCAGTGTGAGTGCCATCGATGCCCATCTCTGAGTGACTCAGAGTAAGTCAGAAGGCTCTCAAGGAATAAGTCTAGTTGGGCCGGAACGGGACAACTGAAGACTGTTCCATTCTGACATAGCACGCTGACGTGCAAGAAAGCTCACCGGGGAATGCCCTTAGCGTGAACCCTGGCGTCAGTTCGTTCCGATACAACCACTATCCCCAGTGAGTAGCGAAAAGATAATTTCGGGGAATACCCAAAGCAGCATGGATGACCCAGTGCATGGGGGATGGGGTTTCCACTCTCTTATGCCGTTTGCTATCATGAGGCCCTGAGGTGGCATGATTGAGCAGGCCAGAGTTCTACTGTGGAGAAGCGTACCCAGCAGGCGAGTTTGGACCAGCGAGGAAGCCCTTGAATTATCCTCGCTGAAACTCTAGGCGAAAAGACGCCAATGTAGTCTGACTACATGCCCGTTATACATGGCCCCTGCGCTCATGTCCCCAGATCTGGTCTAGAGTCACTGACTCGAAAACCAAGACCTGTAGACGGCTAAGGGTTTGGTAGCACACCACGTGAGTGTGCTACTCTGCCACGGCCACTAGCGAATCTGGTCATAAAGTTAATGTTGAAGTGGTCAACACATGGAGGAAATCATCCAGGACGGCTGCGTCTCACACATGCCCCGGGAGCCTCTGAAATTAATCAGTGGGACCCTTTCTCACCCCAACACTGACCGGACTTGTCCCCTGAGGAACATGTAAACCAAGTTCACCTCCAGACTAAGAAAGGTTCCTCTCTGTTTGGGAAAGGAACCCCTCTCAGTTGACCTGCGAACCCCACTGGCTATGCAGCACTCGTAGGGTAAGGACCCGTACCGAGACCTCCACCCCAGACGCCAGGCACGGGATGACCCATGTCTCGCGGAAGAGTGGAGCCCAAAGTACTGATCCAGCAGGTCCTTCTTTGCAACCACTGAAGGACCACAGTTTTACCTGCTGTGTGAATACTGAACTGGGGCTTTTTATTTTCCAAAAAAGGCCCGAACAGTAAACACAGATCCCAATGAACTCACTGTAACCCAAGTATTACAGAAACGGATCCCATAGAGACCCGTTTCCATATCGGCTGGAGGAATGGCCTCACCGCAACCCTCATCAGTGGGAAGCGATGACCACGCTCGTCACGGTACTACCTGCACACATAGTGACACAGGCAGCACTGGACCGAACGGGTGCCAGATGAACTGAATCGCCTTAGCCGAGTCAAAAATACATGAACCAATCGAGACAATCAGGAACACTTTTCAGTGCTACAACTGACTACCCCAAAAGGCTCAGCGTACCAGACCTACTCAGAATGAGGCAACAGTTCGGAGGCAGAGACCTAGCTTCAGAGAGCTCGTAGGCGGCCAAAGACCAGGTCTGCCTCCTTAGTTGGCAGCAGAGTGCGTGAGAAGGCATGAGCGGGTCCTCGAACGCATTACTGCTAACTAATGAAGCTGAGTCTCTAGCATAAGGAAAAAAGCTGAAACAGCCAGGAACACCTCACGGCGCTACACCGGTGAATCAACAGAATTCCAGATACCATCAACCACAACTTCAGTAAACTGGGACTCTACTCGGAAGGCCCGTAGGCAGCCCGAGACTGAATCATGTGTACATGTAAGTGCACTTACCCGTTTCCCTCGTTTCAGAGGATCTCAAAATAGCGTGAGACGCCCAGCCGATAACGAATCGCCATAATGAGGGCTGGTGATACAGACGTGGCTGTTGGTGTCAGGCTCCTGGGTTGCACACCTACTGCTCACCTCTGCTAATGCTCAGGGATAAAGAAATTTGCTCTTTCTTTGAAAATGTAGGTACCAGTGATGCGCGGGTCAATGTATAAACAAACCGCACCCGACCGACGTTTTCAACTAACCCGCCCGCAACTCGGACCGCAAAAAACGAAAAAGAAAATATTGTACCCGACCCGCTTCCTGACCCGCATTTTTTTTAAAGTAGCTATAATGCTCATCGTAGCGTCTTAATATAACTTAATATTCTGATTTTGTCAAGAATTATAAAAAATCGTCAATATAAGCTCATAATTTGTACTAAAATAGTCTAAATGTTTAGTTTTAAAAACAGTTTTAAAAAGCTGGCTATGTCTATTTTGATGTTTCTGCGCAAGTTTAGCAGACAGTGAGGTTCGGGTTTGTTCCGATCAGAGCTCGTGAGCGGAGAGCGCATCTCTGAATATTCCGCTCCGCTCACGGTCGCTCGCCCAACCCAGATGGCCTGCTGGTTCGAAAATATGTGGAATAAGGGCTGCCTCCGACTAATTTTTTTTCTAGTCGACTAGTTGTTCATTTAAGCCATTCGTGGACAAATCGCCCCTTTATATTAAATTAATTACTTAAATAGGCTAGCCTACAGGAATAAGCGTAATGACCGCACGCATAAAGCTTGCCACAAAGAACCGGTTAAAGTAATGATTATGAATGTGTCTAAATTAGCAAGGAGACATTTAATTGTTTAGTAATAAACTGGTGTTTTCTGTGTCGCTGCAAAGATGAAGTTGACAATGCGGAGATTGCGGACTCGCCATGAACGCCAGAGAGAAATGCACATTTCATATGGATTAGCCTACATAATCAGAGAGTATAGCCTATTTATTTTGGTTTGAATATTTTCGTTTAAAAGTAGACATTTCAAGCTTTCTGTAATATATAGCCTATATTTATCAAATCTGTGAGGCACAAGCTGAGTTTCGGCGCCCTCCAGTTCACATGCAGTGATCGCGTACCGGCGCCTTATTTTGTCTGCTATATATTTGCTTCTTATTTAATAAATACGGGCAATTGATTGATAAAACATTGATCAAAATTAAGATACAATTTATACAAAACGAAAATCTTTTAAAAAGAGTTTTCTATAAAACAAAACTTAATGAAGTCGTCAAAATCATGTTTTACCAAAAACAGCGCCGTTGCTAGGAGGGCGCCAGCGCCTCTGCCTCTCAGCGCCTCTGCCTCACGAGTGGATGATAGCCCTGAAGACGCCTAGCAATGATATACCTTTACTGGTAGTATAGCCTACCTTTAGTTAAGTTATCGCAGCGCGCTAAGAGACAATGTTATCGGAAAATGCAGCCCAGGTATATGCATAATGGAGATTCCAAAGCTCTCTTCTTTGGTCAGAACCATGGAGAGCGATCGAGGATTTACTTTTACAATGCAACACAATATTTAAAGAGCATCAAGCTATTAAAATCTATATTATGTATACGCACAGATAATATAACAGTAGGCTATATTAGTCAATATTTTTTTATTAGGTTAAGCAGTGATTGGATAACGTTTTTTTATTTTTATTTTATTTAACGTTTTTAATTAAAGGCCCACCCACAATTGGTCTGGCTTATCCAAAACTGGAATCCTGGCGCCGTGCCTGGTTGGTCGTGCCAGTTTTGTGGTTATCAAATGTGTAAATAGCATCGCAAGAAGTAGCCTACACATGACAAAGCCAGCACTTTGGTCATCATCTTTCAATATTTCGGCAAATGTCTCCCACACTTTGCTCTTTCTATTTGTGTATTTGCGGAGCTTCCACTCCCCAGTCTTCACCTATTTTCTCTTGCCGCCTCCATCTCTACCTGCAGACTGAGCTCGTGCGTCATCTTCGCGCCAGTTATTCAGCCAATAAAGTGTAAATTAAATTTAAAACGTATTCATAGAAAATTGTGTCTAGAACTATATAAATGACAAAGGTTTAATTGGCATCTTTATTTCAAACGACCCGACCGACCGCGACCCGAATATCATTAAAAATATTTTTGGATGACTCGTAACCGCGGGTAACCGCGGGTGACCGCAGGCACCCGCTCATTTCGGATCAACCCGCACATCACTGGTAGGTACCGCTTTTACGGGGAGCCAGCGGCGGAACAGACATACACAAACAAAGACTACCCCCGGTCCTCCATCGAGGGGAGGGAGTGAACCAGTACCATCTCCAAGAACAAAATCCCATCCCTGGGCGGCCAGCCTCACTAGTGCTTGCGCTTGTGCTTACCACCTGGCTTGGCAGCACCTGGGGTGGGCGGGGCGCTACGCCTGCGTCTGGATCCACGCTGAGCCCCGGGTGAAGGCTGCCACACGTGCTCAGCGGGAGAAGAGGCGGACGTAGGGGGACACCCTCGGCGACGGGCAGGCGGAGGATTTACCCCCGACGGCCGGGTGGAGGCAGCAGCAGGCCGTCGGGGAAGGGTGTGCCGGATGGCCTCCATCTGCTTCTATACAGTGGAGAAATGTTGGGCGAAGTTGCCGAATAACCCAACCTGGGAAATGGGGGAGTCCAGGAACCGAACCTTGTCCGCTTCCCTCATATCCGCCAGGTTGAGCCAGAGATGGCGCTCCTGGACCACCAAGGTGGACATCGCCAGACCGATCACGCGAGCTGCAACCTTTGTACCCCGGAGGGCCAAATCAGTTGCAGTGCGGAGCTCACCCATGAGCTCACGATCTGCACTACTCTCGTGCATGTCCATGAGTGCCTGGGCCTGGTGGACCTGAAGCAACGCCATGGCATGCAGCGAAGATGCGGCCTGCCCACAGGCCTTGTAAGCTCTGCCCGCCAAAGCAGACGAGAACTTAAAGGCCCTAGAGGAGAGACGAGGGTCTCCCTTCCAGGAGGTAGTGGTCGATGGACACAGTTGCATCGCAACAGACCGCTCCACTGGGGGGATCGCCTCGTAACCCTTATCCGCACCTCCATCGAGGGTAGTGAGGGAGGAGGAGCTACCAAGCCTGTTTATGGCAGAGAAAGGTGCCTTCCTCATGCACTTCAGGAAAGAAAGGTACAGGAGCGGCGGGCTGAGAACCAGACTGGCCCGCTCCAAGAACCAATCATCCAACTGAGACGGTTCGGGACGCGGTGGAGTATTCCACACGAGCCCGACCGCCTCAGCGGCCTTCTTGAGCATAGCCGTAATCTCAGGATCCAACATCGGCGTCGCTACCCTCCCGGAGGAGGGCAACGGCACCGAGTCTTCCTCCGTCAAATCAAGCTCCCCCTCTGATGCTGCGATGGACATCCCATCGTCCGGAGTCACCCCAAAAGAAATGTCCGGTCGGTCCATCACAGAGGGACCGGCGCATTCCTGCTGAGCTTCCCCCGGCTGCGATGCCTGAGAAACGGGAGGGATCCACGGGGCCACGCCGGGCGGATTACCCCTCACTAACTCTCAGATCACCCGTACCCTGCGGCATTCCAGGTTTCCCCTGGGAGGTTAACCCAGGGGGCGCCCTAGAACGGGGCAAAGGCACGGGGACTACACTTCCGCGTTTAACGGAACGAGTCTCGATCTTAGCACCGAGATGATCATATCCCCACAATGAGGACATGAATCATCCACAAGAGCCGCTTCAGCGTGCTGAATGCCCAGGCACGTGACGCAACTCTCGTGGCCGTCAGAGGACGATAGAGACCGACCGCACCCAGAAACGCACGGATGAAATGGCATCTTGAAAAAGACACACAAATCACAACCGTGTTTGCTCTTTTAGAAATGGGACCCGTCACCAGTGCCAGAGCACACAGGGGAACAACCGCGGCAACACTCGAAAGTGAAGCACTCATTACTTCCGCCCTCAACCGCGTCAACAAAACACTCTTACTAAGAAGAAAATGCTGTGGAAACAGCTGAAGAGAGCTTCCATAGCTCACGACCACCGCTGCAACTGCTGTAAACACCGACACCAGGAGAGTCTTCCAGAAGAACACCGGCACACTCGTTGTATAGACGCTCGATCAGAGACCATCAGAATGAACCGATCAGCTCCGAAAGCGAAAGACAACAGGTAGGTGCATCCACTTCCGTGTTTATACCCGCAGGGTAAGGCGGGGCGTTGATTATGCACCTGCCAAAGCTTGTTGGCTTAATTTTAAGAGTAATCAGAGTGATCGGGCTCACTAGGCGTTATCCCATACAGTCGGTATACGATTGACTAAGTTGAACGTTACCCGACTGAAAGGGAACAGGAGTACAAGGTTATGAGATGCATTATGTGAATGCTTGACTAAAGAGATGTGTCTTCAATCTAGATTTAAACTGGAAGAGTGTGTTTGAGCCCCGAACATTTTCAGGAAGGCTATTCCAGAGTTTAGGAGCCAAATGCAAAAATGCTCTCCCACGAAGTAAAAAAATTTGCCTGCGATTTATTCTTTTTCAGTTTCAAATATATTTTATTCAGTTTCAATTTATATTTTCATTAGTTTCTTGAAAAGTTACGTTCATTATTATTGGCACAAAAGTAATTTGATAGAGCTGAAGGGTTTGGTGTTGATGAGGGTTTTGCAGCCTTGGCACCAACGTAAATAAGTTCTCTTTCATCATCTCGTGTTCGAGATCCACCTATAGGAAGGGCATCCGTACCTGACCTCTGCAGAGGCATCCAATTGCTCCAAGTCTGGCTAGACAGACAGAAGCACGCAGCCAATGCCAGGTAAGGCCCCACCCCCTTACCTGAGGGCATATAACGCCAGCAACCGCTGCTATTCTCCAGTTAACATTCGCTTCTCACGATCTCTGCACTTACACAGTTCGATTGGATTTACACTGCACATTTGCGTGTCTTCAGGAGGACATATCGCCTGATCAGCATCCGCCAGACGTGACAGTAGTTTATTCAGCCGATTAGCTGTGTTCTGCATCCGGAGCTGCCCGCGCTCTTGCTTTTCTCACCTGCTCCCCCCCTTCCACAGCTGCCCGCCACAGATTTTTCTGAGATTTTCACTGGTTTCGCTGTCTAAATCTGTTGCTTCTCCGGGAAACAGCCTATCACGGGCCTTCCCGGCCGCATGCGGTGCGCTGATCACTGCTAAGGACCTTCACTCTTTCTGCGTGGTCTGCTTGGGCCTCAAACACGCTCAATAACCCTTGGAGAACCCGGAGAATTGCAGTCAATGCCTTATGCTGTTCAAGAAGCTTTTGCAACGGCGTCTTAAATTCGCAGCGACCCAGTGCGCCGAGCTCTGCCTTTCTGACTCGGATGGGGGACACGGTGACGACGACGTGCTACCAGGGGCCTCCCGGAAGCTACTTCACTTATTTGGACTGACCAGCGCAATCCTGCATTCCCCGAAGAGGACATCTTCTTGGGCAATCTCCCGCTCGTCGACAAACCGGCCAGTTCCGGCGACGAGGATGACGCGGCCCTTCTTGGGGTCTCAGAGGACGAGGATGAGAATGAGAGCATTCATGAAATGGGTTTTGTCATTACATTTCAACCCGATACGCGATCTTTGCTGCTCTGTAACAGTGACGTGCGCCTGCTCGCTATTAGGCGCTATATGCCCTCAGGTAAGGGGGGGGGGCCTTACCTGGCATTGGCTGCTTGCTTCTGTCTGTCTAGCCAGACTTTTGCAATTGGATGCTTCTGCAGAGGTTAGGTACAGATGCCATTCCCATAGGTTAATCTCTCCACTCAATGTTTCAGAGAACCGGGGTTATGATAGTAACCTATTGTTTTCTGCCCAACTCCGTGAGTATAAATGATTAGTCTACAGGTGAATTCAACAGTGTTGAAGGATGATCACCTAAGGTGACTAAATACTACAAGTGCTGCTTTTGAGGCACCAAGGTACAGCTTGTCTGAGCAACTTGTATTCTTATGAATGCATCTTTGAATTGATCTGAATAATTTTATGAGATTATGCATGACAATTAGTGCAAAAAGGCTACATTATTACAAATCTCAACAACTTGTTTTAAGCAAATGGGTACAAACAATTATCATTGAAATTATATAGTGATGTACGTTATTAATCTGCTGACTAATATTCTTTAATTAAGTTATTTTATTAAATATATAATAGCGAATTTAACCGTTGTTTAATGTTTGTTGCTTTTTTCAGGTTGTAGCCTGAGTAAAATGATCCAGAATATGGCAAGATGAAGGGATGAAACATATATGTTGGACACCAGCTTCTGGCAAGATTTTCACTACTGTTACTGTTATATAATTAACAGCTTGTTTATACTGGTTTGTATAGGCCATAAATAGTGAGAACTTTCGCCATGTATCCAAATAGATCTGTCTTCTCACTGGTCTTGACTTTGCACTCTTTGGAACTGCCTGAGACGAACATTTACCCTGCATTGATATTTGGAGTAGCAACATACTTGTTTATCTTACTCTGCAATCTAACAATTATTATTACAATTTGCTTGAACAGAAATCTTCACAAACCAATGTACATACTGTTGCTTAACATGCCTATCAATGATGCTATGGGTGCTACAAGCCTTTTTCCTCAGCTGCTGTATAGTATATGGTCTCAGGACAGATCAATATCCTACTCTGCATGTTTGCTTCAAGGCTTTTTTGTACACCTGAATGGTGGAGCATCTTATCTTATTCTTACTGCTATGGCCTATGACAGGTATATCGCTATCTGCTACCCATTGAGATATGGGGCCATTATGACAACCAATAACGTGGTGAAAATAATAACTGCAATGTGGCTTTTTAATTTTGCTGCTATAATTGTAGTTTTCTCTCTTCTAATACCTTACAGGATTTGCCAGACACACATGACAGATCTTGTCTGCTATAAGACAGCATTAATGAAACTCTTATGTGATGGCACAGAGGTGAACAATATCTATGGGTTGTGTTGTATAGTTTTTTACCACGGACTTTCGCTTTCTGTTGTGGCATTTACATACATTCACATACTAATCACTTGTATTACTAATAAGCAGTCTGATGCAAAGATTAAGGCACTTCAGACATGTGGTACTCATTTGGTCGTCTTTCTTTTCTTAGAGTTTAACACTCTTTTTCCTCTTCTTGCACATCGATCTGAGAGTGTTCCAGATCACCTGCGAAGGGTGTTTTCTATATCAGTTTTAATGTTTCCTCCCATTGTGAATCCACTCATTTATGGTTTTAAAACTAAAGAGATCAGACAGAAAATTCACACCTTTTTCAAAAACAAAATAAGCAGTGTCTAATGTAAACAGCTCCATGTGTGAAAATATTGCGATATCATGTGTAACTTTTTCTGTTATACAAGCTGACTGCTTAATCCATTTATCAAGTTGTTACCTATAAATACTCAAAAAACATTTTGACAGACGCCCTTTTTTTTTTTTTTTTTTGCTCCGAAAATAGGATAAAGTGAGTATTCATGCTGGTCATGTGATGATACCATCAGGGGATGACCTGCCTTATGTAAAAAAGGCAAGATTAAAGCTTTTCTAGACTATACTGATATAACTGGAATGCTCATGTGTGAGTAGGCAACATCATTTTCAACATATTTGTACTAATCTTTTTTGTAAATGTAGCCTAAATTTTATTTGTAGTGGCAATTTTTATTTTATTTTTATTTTAGTAATGCTTTGTTTTCTACTATTGAAATCACTAAAAACAACTTGTAAACTATTATTTGCCAGAGATGACTACCATAAGTTCACACTAGGGGTGTCGCAATATACCGGTGTTGACGATAATCGTGATATTCAAAGCATAAAATATCGACATCGTGTTAATTTAGAGTGTGACAATATACCGGTATTGGCGATAACCACAATGTTTAAAATGAATAGGACTCTTATGATAACATGACACGTAAATACTCCAGCGCCAGTACCTGGTCTGTATTGCACCCGCGGACACCTATCAAATAAGAAAACAACGCAGCGCTCGCCCGCGCCTGCCCAGCTAGAGTGAAACACTCTGTCCACACCCGAAGTAAGTGAGCTCGCCAGTATGGAGTTCTTCGGCTTCAAAGAAAACAGCACCTTAAAGGGGGTCGCACACCGGACGAGAAGTGCAGAGCCACGTCTTTAAAATTTGAACACATTATTCTCTGAGTGTACACACACCGGCGGTGCCATTCGGCGTCCGTCCGCAGCGCCCAGCAACGGCTCAGGACCTTGTTCAAAATCCTGCCGCGACACAGAGCGCCATTTACATAGTTTTATATTAAATTTACATTATATTTGTCTCAAATCATCGTAAATGACTTCACCCTGTGCTGCAATATACATTTAGTTTTACATTCATTTACAGAAATCAGCTGCTTGAATGAAAATTGCTGATATTATCGGATTTTCAGGTGATATTCTCAATTCATTCAGTTAACGGATGCTCTGAGGTAAAGTGTTCAGATCACAGACTCAGCAACTATTTTATTTAATTGTACAGTAGGCTTAATCATAACATAGTATAGACATTATCTTAATTTCATAATGTCCTTAAGCATAAGAATATTGCTCCGGTGTGCGATACCTCGAGTTGTCCTACACACGACGCGACGCTGCAGAATGTGTAGCCATCAACCTTTCTACCCATCTCTGTGTCCATCACCCTGGATTACGCCATTTTACAGAGAGTAAATTGCTATTATTTTACTAGTCATGGAATGGGAAACGTGACATTAACCTATTAACAGGGGGTTTCTGTGTTCATATATTTAATAAAGGGTGATTATTAAGAACCCCGTTTTCTTTACTCATCTTTTTTGTATTTGTATTTGCACTTGATTTTTTTGTTCAGATCTGCTATCTGCATGACTTTATACATTGTGACAGCCCTAGTTCACACAAACACACACACACACACACATTAAGAAAATATATTCAGGAATAAAGGTCACCAAAACGTCTCAGGTTACGTATGTAACCATGGTTCCCTGAGAGGGAACGAGATGCTGCATCAACGCTGCGGGAACGCCCTGCGTGATTGCGTCGTGAAGCACATGTGTAATCAGCCCAATGGAAAGATGAGACGTCATAGGCGGGTGACATCATTGACCAGGAAACTATAAAGCACCCCTGGAAACAGACCGCGACAGCTTCTGAAAAGCCGAAGCAAGTCGATCACAGGCATGCAGGGAGTATGGCAAGGCGACGCAGCGTCTCGTTCCCTCTCAGGGAAACATGGTTACATACGTAACCTGAGACGTTCCCTTTCAAGGGAACTCGCGCTGCGTCAAGCGCTGCGGGAACCCTATACCCACGACAGGCTTGTGCAAAATTCAGAATTGGCCTCCATTCAATTCATGAATTGGAATTTGAATTGAATTTACTCCGCCCCACAGGACGTTGAATTGAATTTGAATTGGAATGACAGGAAGTGGAATTAAATTCATGGCAATTCAAAGAAATTCCACACAGTCACACAACAGAAAGAATGTGTTGAGTCTCGCATGCATTCAGTGTTAGGAAGGTTACTTTGGAAATGTTATTGCTTACTGTTATTAGTTACCCATTATAAATGTGGTTTGGATTACTTTATTTGGATAACTTTATCAATGCAAAGCAATTTCGTTTTAAGTTGATTAGTAACTAATTGAATTAAACATTTGACCTCAGTACAACTAAATACAATTACATTAATTTTGTAATTTAATAACAGAAATTTCATTTCACGTAACTATTTACTCCTCAACCCTGCATACATTTTGTTCTAAAATTGTCACGATACACACACTGGGGAAGACAGATCCAATTGCAGTTATTTGTTAGGTAAATCCGTACTCACAACAGTCCAGGCAAAGATCAAAAATCCAACAACAATCCGAGGTACAAGACACAAACAAGAAACGAGTAAACACAGACATCAAGTGTGGTGACATATAACAAGGACTCCGTGACAGACACTAAACAGGCAGGGTATTTAAACACAGAAACTAACGATCATGATGGGGAACAGCTGGGTGCAATGAACAGTGATGAGAGCAGACAATGATTGTGGGGAATGCAGTTCCTAATGTGACAGACACCGTGGGGGAAGGAGGACATCTAGTGGTAACCAGGGAACACAAACCAGACACTGTGACAAAAATAGATATTGATCAAATTCTTGAAATAAATTACCCCCTCATTGTTGTTTAATTAGTTTTGTTCCAATGTAATTTACATTTCAAAGTAATCACACAAACACAAAGTTGTTGTAAATGCAGTTATCATTTATTCCAATGCAAAAAATTACTGAGCAACACTGTTGCATCTAATTCTCAATAGCTCCTCAAATGTTTTTTCATTGAATCTGCACCGTTCTGGTCTGAATATCTTTCCTGCAACACTAAAGATTCTCTCAACAGGTGCAGAGTGAAGTTGTAAGGGACTTCTGAAACTTAAAAAGTCCAATGTTGCCCATCAAATTGTGCTTTCAAACAAATGTCCACCTCAAATTGTTTAGCAACCATTTTAAATACTTGGTTAAAGTAAAGCATTCTGGGAAATGGAGTCATGTTCCATCATGTTCCACAAAATTACAATTACAATAAATCAAACTTAATTATTTGTTCTGTGACTAGAGCTTTTAACATTCATTGCTGGGGGAAAACATATCCTTTTAATGTAATCTGTGCAAGTAGTTCAAACTAATATCATTTACAGTGAGGAAAATAAGTATTTGAACACCCTGCTATTTTGCAAGTTCTCCCACTTAGAAATCATGGAGGGGTCTGAAATTGTCATCGTAGGTGCATGTCCACTGTGAGAGACATAATCTAAAAAAAAAAAAATCCAGAAATCACAATGTATGATTTTTTAACTATTTATTTGTATGATACAGCTGCAAATAAATATTTGAACACCTGAGAAAATTAATGTTAATATTTGGTACAGTAGCCTTTGTTTGCAATTACAGAGGTCAAACGTTTCCTGTAGTTTTTCACCAGGTTTGCACACACTGCAGGAGGGATTTTGGCCCACTCCTCCACACAGATCTTCTCTAGATCAGTCAGGTTTCTGGGCTGTCGCTGAGAAACACGGAGTTTGAGCTCCCTCCAAAGATTCTCTATTGGGTTTAGGTCTGGAGACTGGCTAGGCCACGCCAGAACCTTGATATGCTTCTTACAGAGCCACTCCTTGGTTATCCTGGCTGTGTGCTTCGGGTCATTGTCATGTTGGAAGACCCAGCCTCGACCCATCTTCAATGCTCTAACTGAGGGAAGGAGGTTGTTACCCAAAATCTCGCAATACATGGCCCCGGTCATCCTCTCCTTAATTCAGTGCAGTCGCCCTGTCCCATGTGCAGAAAAACACCCCCAAAGCATGATGCTACCACCCCCATGCTTCACAGTAGGGATGGTGTTCTTGGGATGGTACTCATCATTCTTCTTCCTCCAAACACGTTTAGTGGAATTATGACCAAAAAGTTCTATTTTGGTCTCATCTGACCACATGACTTTCTCCCATGACTCCTCTGGATCATCCAAATGGTCATTGGCAAACTTAAGACGGGCCTTGACATGTTCTGGTTTAAGCAGGGGAACCTTCCGTGCCATGCATGATTTCAAACCATGACGTCTTAGTGTATTACCAACAGTAACCTTGGAAACGGTGGTCCCAGCTCTTTTCAGGTCATTGACCAGCTCCTCCCGTGTAGTTCTGGGCTGATTTCTCACCTTTCTTAGGATCATTGAGACCACACGAGGTGAGATCTTGCATGGAGCCCCAGTCCGAGGGAGATTGACAGTCATGTTTAGCTTCTTCCATTTTCTAATGATTGCTCCAACAGTGGACCTTTTTTCACCAAGCTGCTTGGCAATTTCCCCGTAGCCCTTTCCAGCCTTGTGGAGGTGTACAATTTTGTCTCTAGTGTCTTTGGACAGCTCTTTGGTCTTGGCCATGTTAGTAGTTGGATTCTTACTGATTGTATGGGGTGGACAGGTGTCTTTATGCAGCTAACGACCTCAAACAGGTGCATCTAATTTAGGATAATAAATGGAGTGGAGGTGGACATTTTAAAGGCAGACTAACAGGTCTTTGAGGGTCAGAATTCTAGCTGATAGATAGGTGTTCAAATACTTATTTGCAGCTGTATCATACAAATAAATAGTTAAAAAATCATATATTGTGATTTCTGGATTTTTTTTTTTTTAGATTATGTCTCTCACAGTGGACATGCACCTACGATGACAATTTCAGACCCCTCCATGATTTCCAAGTGGGAGAACTTGCAAAATAGCAGGATGTTCAAATACTTATTTTCCTCACTGTATAATGCAATCATATCTGACATATACTGTAAAGCTTCATTGTTAAACACTTCACTTAAAATATGTATATGAATTTCTTTTAATTTTATTGAATTGCAATTCTGCTTCCTTTAATTCAAATTCGAATTGTAATTCTAGATCCTGTTTTTGACATCAATTCAAATTCAATTCAAATTCAAGAATTGAATTGGAATTAAGGAGTCATTCTCAATTCAATTCTGAATTGTGCACAAGCCTGACCCACGACGCCATATGACAAATGCCTGTTCTGTATGAAGACCATGCACACACTAGGAAACAAGCACCCTAGACCCTGGAGTGGAGCCTAGGTCCAAGTCATAAAATCTATCAAATGTATGCGGTGAGGACCAGCCTGCCGCATTACAGATGTCATAGAGTGAAACTCCTGATAATAAAGCCTTAGAGGCAGCCATACTCCTGGTAGAATGGGCCGGGACAGCCAAAGGTGAAGGCTGTCCGGCCGCTTAATAAGCAAGTGAGATAGCCTCAACTACTCACTTGCTCACTATCTGTTTAGATGCAGGGCAACCTAACTTAGGTAACCCGAAGCAGGCAAATAATTGCTCTTATGTATATATATATATATATATATATATATATATATATATATATATATATATATATATATATATATATATACCACAGGGCAGCTTTCTCTGCACCAGGCATAGAACAGTTTCCATTCCAATGCATATTCAGTCTTCTCGTGGAGGAAGCTCTAGACTGGAGTATGGTCTCCACGACCTCAGTCGAGAGACCTGAACCTATGAGCTGGGCCCCCTCAGAGGCCGAGCCCACAGGATCCATAACTCCGGATGAGAGTAACTCCCAGGAGCAAAGATATCGAGAAATGCGTACAGGTGTATCCTCAACCACAACTAATACATTGCATCTAGTTCAAGCAGAGCTGGATGCGTCAGGGAGAACCACATAGGGCAATGCGTTGTATAAAACGATGCGAAAGGTAGACTTGAGTCTTGACCGAAGTTCTCCCAAAGGAGCTCCACCACCTTGGGGTGAAGTCTCCATTCCCCGGGCCTCAGCCCCTGGCTCAACAGGATATCTGCTCTGATATACATGACCATCAGTGTGTTGTCCGGAGGACAAGCACATGGTGGCCTTTCAGGTCTGGCAGGAAGTATTTGAGAGCTCGAAATACCACCATCATTTCCAGCCGATTTATGTACCAAGAACGTTTATGGTCCTGCCAAAGACCTTTCGCCAAGTGGCCACTCATGACCGCCCCCCATTCCGTGAGGGAGGCATCCGTCAAAAGCATTACGTGTCGACAAGAAGCCCCCAGCACTGGGCCCTGGGCGAGGAACCAAGGTTTCTTCCACATGACCAAGGCACGAAGGCATCGCCGCGTGACCTTGATCGTGTGAAATGGATTTCCCCTAGGAGAAAACCCCTTGGTCCTGAGCCACCACTGCAGAGGTCTCATGTACAGAAGACCAAAAGTGATTACGTTGGACGCAGCTGCCATGAGCCCCAACAGTCTCTGAAACTGTTTCACAGTGAGTGACTGGCCTAGTTTTATCCCCTTTACGGCTGTGAGAATCGCAGAAATACGTGCAGGCGACAGACGTGCTTGTATTATTGTCGAATCCCATAAAACACCCAGAAAAGTGGTCCTCTGAGCTGGGAGGAGGACACTTTTCTTGGCGTTGAGCCGCAACCCCAACCTCTGTGAGACAGAACGACATCTCGATGCCGAACTGCCATCTGCTCGGACTGAGCTAAAATCAACCAATCGTCAAGAAAATTTAATACGCGAATGCCCTGGAGTCTCAGAGGAGCCAGAGCTGCATCCACGCATTTTGTAAAGGTGCGGGGTGATAAACCTAGGCTGAAGGGAAGAACCCGATACTGGTATGCTTCGCCCCCGAAAGCAAACCTCAGGAACTTCCTGTGATGAGGATGGATAGATACATGGAAGTACACGCTCCTTCAAGTCTATTGTGACAAACCACTCCTCGGACTGAATCTGTGACATATTAGCGTAAGTATACTTTGAACTTGAGATTCTAAAAACTGTTGTTTAATTGACACAGGTCTATAATAGGATGCAACCCCTCATACTCTTTCGGAACAATGAAGTAACGGCTGTAAAACCCTGACTGTCTGCTGGGAGGAGGAACCCCTTCTATAACTCCTTTTGCAGAAGTGTCAGTACTTCCTGCTCCATAATCAGAGCCTGCTTGGGCTCCACCACTGTGGGGAGGACCCCTAGAAATCTGGGCACCCTTTTCTATAGTGTGCAGGACCCACTGAGAAATATGTAACAACTGAGACCAGATCAGACACACTTATTTGGTACATGTACCATAAAAACTTTCAAACTTCTCTGGGATCTGCGTCCCATCCTCCAACAAGATGGTCTCCGTTACCCAGACAACAATCAGATAAGGTTTTATGGGTGTTAAAGAATGCAGGCCAAATGCAAGAGAGAGACCATGGAAAGACAGAAACAATCTGCAAAACGAACTCTCCTGCATTCATTTAACAATGAACTGACCAACATGAAATTAACATACATTCCAGAACATTGTGTGAATGATTTACTGGCTTGGGTACTATTATGTATATACTTTGATATATATTTGATTATACAACCAAAACGGGACTCTCACTTAATTCTCGCTGAGAAGGAGAGATAAACCTATGTATTTTATGTATAACCTCTTGAGAAATGTGTAGACATGTATCTAATTCTCCCACCTCATGATTTTCAGACTTTGTTGCATACTATGGTGTACCAAAATCAGATGTGTGGCGTATTTGGTTTCTATAAACTCCAATCTGCATTCCCAATTTGTTCATTTACATTACATTTTGCTAACTTTGTGACGCATTAGAATTATAAGGATCTTGAAGATTCTTTTCTTAAACACCCAATGAAAGTACACATTGCAAATGAGCATGCTTGAACAAAGGTCATAAAAAGACATTTTCCCTCCAAAGGAAGACACTTCTTATTGGATCTTACAGCTCCAAATGGGTGTGCCATCCTCACGCTTTAAAAGTCACTGACCACAAGATCCGGCCCTCTTAGCTCTTGTCCTCGGACCTAAACTGCAGCTCCAAGTGAATCCTGTGGGGGGGAGGGGACCCCCTTTTCCCCCCACTGGGCCCTGCAGGCCTCTGCAGGCCGAGTCAGACTGCCTTTCTTAAATCCAACCAAGAAGGAAACGGACAACTCTTGCCTTAAGGATGCCGTGTGTTCCAGCATGCCCTCAACAGGCCCAGGGCAGGAGGCTTCGAAGCATCCAGGACATGTGCTCACTCCAGCATCAAGGACAACTTCAGAAGTTCAGTGACGTCATTCAACACGGACGAAGTCCCTCGCAACTCTCACCATGTGCTCTTCGTGTCCTGCCTGCCCAGAGCGTGCAGGCCACAATCTGCATTCCAGCCATGAGAGCAGCGACAATACAATCTCCTTCATCCAACGGAGAAGAAATGATTGCAACTCATAAAGTGACATTTGACACTCAAGGACCCAGCGACGAATTCAATCTTCAACCACTTCAAGAATTGACCATGCAAGGTATACATTTAATGAGGTGCTCTGAAATAAGCTGATGGTTCTTCTTCATACTAAAATAGATCGTGCTCCATAGTTCTATTTCCTGTTTCCGGTTCCACATCACTCACCCCTTTACCTATGCATGTATGTATGGATGTATGAATGTATTTATTTTGGTTTAGTGTTATTTATGTTTGTGATTTAGTTAATAAAACTTGTGCACAATTATGAATTTGATTTCTGATCCTCTGTTTGCATACAAAGTCCCTTTTACGATTTTGATTTTGTTACAGTATGCTCTAATTTCTGTACATGCTAAGGAATAATTATTTTTCAGTGACGATGAAAGATACACTTTTCTTAGAATAAATGAATAATCAAAGAGTTCAGTGGAACTGATTAATTGATTGTAACATTAATTAGCTTACCTCAAAGTTAATCTAATTAACTGACCCAAATATTAATAATTAATCATAATTGGTAATTATGGATTATTATTAATATTTCCCCTTTGAGTTAATGTCATTACAAATATATGGCAGTAGTTTCCACGCTGACAGAAATACTGCCCTACAAAGGCGAAAGACCTTAAGTCGCTAGAGTGTGTAACTGAGAAAAATGACTTTAAAGATTTTTAGTTGTCCCGCCAAATTAATTATAGGTAGGACACTGGAAATCTGGCAAATAGATGTTTTAGTAATGGGAATTATATACATAAAAAAATCTTGAGCTCAAACTTGACTTTTGACCACTATTTTAAAGTTACTGTACTCTGCCTTTGTATTGTCAGCGAAAAGTGAGAAGTCATGACAAGGCAAAAGGCAGTAACTTCCACATTATCAATATTTGGTTGCTGATCACCATTAACAAAATCATTATAGTAACACCTGTATAAAATCTAGTGATCATGGCATTTATTTTGTATGATTTACAATTATTTATAGCCATCTACTTATTGCTATCCTGTGCTTTGGTTGCATTCTGATGGCATTATTAATACATTTGACATGACAAAATACCTCCATAGACATATTAGTCCAGCGTTGACTCGACCGCGTTTAGGGCGGGGCTGAAGGCGAAGTTTTGGCACTCTGCCAGCTAGTTTGCCAAGCTTTAATTCTTGGTTGTATTCATCTGATACGGCAATGTGTAACCTTTTTCTGTCAACTCTGCATAATCCTTCGCGATCGATATCGCACGTTTGTCGATGGAGCGGGTTCAGACCATACTAAATGTTCTGACCGCAATTGTGCAGGACAAAGCTCTGAGGACATCAGAAGTTAGAGGGACTGATGGCAGCTGTACAAAGTACACAGGCTATACCGTAATTTTAATTGTATGGACAGTAAAACAAAGGCAGATAACCGTACAATCTGGTAGGTAGCATTATTTGATAGAACACCGGCACAGTAACTTCATATTGACGCGCGGCTAAACAAAGGCAGAGCACCGTAACTCAATTTGAGCATTCCAAAACAAAGCCAAAGAGCGGTAACTGATGTTAAGGTGTTCTGCCTTTGTTTCTCATGGGCTTTTGGAAGTTACTGTTAAGACAAATCATTATTTTCTTGAAAAAAACCCGTAATTGATTCAAGATACTTATCCACATGATAAAGAAGGTCTTGAATGTGCCAAAAATATAAATAAGGCAGGGAACAACCGAACTGGCAGCGCTGCGACCCTCCTCAGAGAGTCGCACCCCAGAGGGTGCCGAGGAGAAACGATTTCTCAAAACCGTCCCTACCCCAGAGGAACCTTCAGAAGCCTGATAGCGTCAGCGTCAGGACTTCTTGTCTAAGTTTTATTAGAGATAACGACAGTGCTCAGATCTTGCCTACCTCTAACTAGCTTTGTTCCTACGACCCTCCTCAGAGGATCGATGGAAAAAGCAGGCACCTTGGTGCCCTGAAACGGCAAACCGGCAGGGAAACCGAACTGACTGCTCTACGACCCTCCTCGGAGGATCGTTTGGGGACGCTGACACCTCGGTGTCCTGAAACGGCGAACCGGCAGGAAAACCGAACTGGCAGCGTTGCGACCCTCCTCAGAG
Source organism: Squalius cephalus (assembly GCF_949319135.1). Classification (NCBI taxonomy): domain Eukaryota; kingdom Metazoa; phylum Chordata; class Actinopteri; order Cypriniformes; family Leuciscidae; genus Squalius; species Squalius cephalus. Next base: position 21,088,126 of record NC_137132.1, on the reverse strand, counting down.
AGTCACACCCCAGAGGGCGCCGAGGAGAAACGATTTCTCAAAACCGTCCCTACCCCAGAGGGGACCACCCTCAGAAGCCTGCAGCCTCGGCGTCAGGGCTTCTTCTTCCAAGCTATTTTAGAGATAAAACAGTCCTCAAATCTTGCATATCTTGCATATCTTGCGACCGCCACACAGGTCCCCCCGATTGTGGATGAGCCCAAATAGCGAATCTCTGTTTTGCCGCACTCTATGCTGCAAGGAGCTTTAGTAGACTGAGACTGCTCCCGCCCAGCAGTCTCAGGAACATTAGATCGGTGAGGAAGAAACCTCTGGAACGCCGCTGAAGAGTTTATTTCTTTACACATATTTCTTTACACAAAACATATACACATACACATATACATATACATATATATATCACTCCATGGCCACCAGCAGGAAAACAACCGAACTGGCAGCACTGCGACCCTCCTCAGAGAGTCGCCCCCCAGAGGACGCCGAGTAGAAACGATTTCTCGAAACCGTCCCACCCCCGGTATAGTTTATCTGTTGCGCGACGCTATTCTCGAATAGCGTCAGTGCTGACATCCTCACATTCATCCATGTCCTTATATACTTTACCCACCAGTGCTGCCTAATAATATTTATCTATTATTTATGATGCTGGTGGGTAACGTCGGGGTTATTATGACGCCGACCCGGGAGAGAGATAGCTCACAAGCGTCTCTTTAACCCGAGGCACTGTCATACCATGCTACGTAATACCCATAACATTACTATACTAGAAGTTTAGGGATTAAACACATAAATAGAAACCGGCTTATTCCACGATCTCGACACCTCAGTGTGGAGATAGGGGAAAAAAACGGCACTCCCCGACGAGGAGGCTGAAATATAGAGTTTTCCTTATATTTTCACTCTCATGTTCGGCTGGCCAGTAATATTTAATTTAACAACAGCACTAGATAAAACCTTCTTTTATAAACTCCTCTTTATTCAACAGAGTTATGAGCTGACTCATTTATTTATTTATTGAAAACATCTGCCTTAGAGATTTCTTTTATTTCTTTTAAACAAAAAACACTAACGATACCAATTCCTCGGAACTGGAAATCGCAGCATGAGTGCCTCATCCCGGGGAGGAGAAACCGCAGAACGTGCTTCTCACTGAGATAAAGCACTGGATCTAACAGGTGAAGGCAGAGATAGGGCTGGGTCCGTCTCAAACCCCACTGTTAGAACCATTTGCGATCCCCAAGATGCGCGTCGACGCCTTGCCTCGGCAGCAGCGGGACCCGCGCCTCGGGGGGTGCGCACCTAACCGTCCTCCTCGAAGAACGGCCGGCGGGAGCGGAGCGTCCTCACGGACAGCTTCTCGCAATGCTCACAGTCAGCCCCCTCGAGAACTGACTGTTGGCATGCTCCACTCCCAAACAAGCAACACAAAGCTGAAGTGTGTGTCCCCACCCGTGATATAACGTGGGCAGGGAACAACATAACGCTTGCTTGCTCTCTTTTGCCATAATATATATATATATATATATTGCAACTTTGACAGACAACAATAAATATGACAAGGACAGAATACACAGATCGCTTGCTGAAGGCACAGAAGCTGTCGCGGTCTGTTTCCAGGGGTGCTTTATAGTTTCCTGGTCGATGATGTCACCCGCCTATGACGTCTCGTCTTTCCATTGGGCTGATTACACATGTGCTTCACGACGCAATCACACAGGGAGTTCCCGCAGCGCTTGACGCAGCGCGAGTTCCCTTGAAAGGGAACCTCAAATGTTTCAAATATGTTCAAGCTGTAGCCTATAGGTTTTTTATCATTTAAAAACCTGTTTTACAATGGCAAATATCTTGATTCATTTTTACTGCTTATCATTGCACTGTAAACCCTAACGCTCAAAATAATTAATTGGTTTGAGTAGGATAAACTTAAATTAAACAAATTAGTTCAGTCAAATTAACTTTTATGAGTATTAAGCACTTTCTTTTTCTTTCAAGTTCACAGAACTGATATATTTTAAGTAAACTGAACTGTTTCATTGTTTTGAGTTTTATGAAATTATTTATTTTAATTTAGACGAACTTAAGTTTAACTGAAACGGCTGGGATGTCTATTTCCCAGCATGCTTTGCCGATGGCACTCAAAAGGGAGAGTAAATGCTAAAATTAAGTGTAATATAATGGGGTTTTTTTGTGTAAGATTAATGTTAAGTGTGAGATTTAGTAGTGATTAATGTTTTGTTATGCTAATTTGGAAGAATTTCTGTTAATGTTGGCTTTAGGATAGTTACCATCATGGTGACAAGTGGTGCATGCAGCTTGATTTGAGAGCAAATAATCCCTTTATATTGTTGCGCTCATACAGCAAGTGCTACTGTATAACATACTATTGCTAATATGTTAGCAAATTAGTATGTTAGCAGATTAGCTTTTTAAAGCTAACTAAGTTTATACTAATAAAAGTGTTCACATTGAGATTACTTGAAAGTTTAAAGTTAATTGTATGAATTAATGTACTCATACATTTTAATTGTTCTTAACTGGAAATGTTTAAGTACAAAATAAAAATCTGCTAGTTCTGCTTACTTAAACTTTGAATTTCAGAATATAAAAAATTTGAGGCAATTGATTGCCTTAAATGTTTTGAGTTCTGCCAACTTATTCGGGTTTACAGTGTACTTCATAGATTTAAGTTATATTAACTGAATGGAATTAGTACTATTAACTTTATTTACCCAATAAGTTGTTGAGTTACTTGGACACAAATCAAATATTTTTTATGCTTAAATTGTTAATAAACTTAAATGATTTAAGGCAATCGGTTTCCTCAAACGGTTTGAGTTGAACTAACTCATCAGGTTTTACAGTGTGTGTGTCTGTCAGCATTATACAAATAATAAGTCCAAATCTTTCCATTGGTTTTTATTCTTTTTTATTGGTTCTCTCAGTTTAGGAGAAACAAATCAGACACTTTTATAACAACATCAGTAGTCTTAATGGAGAAATAATCTTTCTAGTATAGTTAGAGTTATGGTTCATAATAATTTAATAGTTATATATAATAACATAATTCTATTTTATGACAAAGAAAATGTACTTTAATTCTTTCACCATGACTTACTATTGTAATGTAATATTAACTGCAGGTCTAATGACTGTTCTATATGAGGAAATAGAATCAGAAGCACTTTATTCATAAAGTAATAATATACAAATCCTTAAATCCAACAAATATTCCACAAGTATTTATTTATTTGTTTATTGCTCATTATACTCACAGAAAAAAGGCATAGTATAACAAGTATGCAAAGATTATAACAGTTATTTAGATATGATTTGAATGCCTTCACAACAATTACAAATACATTATTTGTACCAAAGCATGATGTAATAAAATCATATTATTATTATTAAATTATCTGATGATACAGGTAAATGAAAGTATTTTATTCCTGACCATATAACCTGCTTGAAATCTTTTATTTTGAAGCAGTGTTTGACATGAGTAGACATGTCAAATAATTAAAGTTGTGTATATTTACATCCAGAATACCACTTCAAGAAACATTTTTAAAAATTATTACATTCAGTTATAAATTAATGATTATTTTTTAACTGTTTTAACAACAGATGTATGTTTACCTTGACCAACTTTGTTGTTGTTTTTTCAAAACCAAAAATAAAGCAATTCTAATTTCTTTAGTTTTCATTCCATAAATGACTGGATTGACAACTGGAAGGATTGTGTAAATCATCAAACCACAAATCCTCTGTGCACTGGAAGAGAAATTGGGGATCCGATATGATAATATAGCAATGGTTGACACTATTTCAAAGAGAAAAAATGTAGCGATTTGGGCCATGCATGTATTTACAGCCTTTACTTTTGAATCAGTGTTTATTTGTTTTATACACGTGATGAGAATGTTCGTATAAGAGTACAGCTGGACAGAGACACTGATACTCTCAGTAAACTACTAGTTTAGTAGTTTTATACTACAAGTTTACTGAGAGTACACTAAAAGAGTAAAAATAATATATAAATGGTAAACTATAAGTATGATGTTAAGTTCACTTAAAGAAAACTTGTAGTATAAAACTACTAAACTAGTAGTTTACTGAGAGTACATTAAAAGAAAACTTGTAGTATAAAACTACTAAACTAGTAGTTTTCTTTAAGTGAACTTAACATCATACTTATAGTTTACAATTTATATATTATTTTTACTCTTTTAGTGTACACTCAGTAAACTACTAGTTTAGTAGTTTTATTCTACAAGTTTTCTTTTAATGTACTCTCAGTAAACTACTTTAGTAGTTTTATTCTACAAGTTTTCTTTAAGTGAACTTAACCTTATACTTATAGTTTACTATTTATATACAATTTTTGCAATTGCAGTAGGCCTACAGTATACTACTATGTTCAAATGTTATTTTTTATACTTGAAAAATACCTTTAACTCTACTTTAATTTTAAAAACATTTTATATGCTTCATGCATGCTTTTTTATCAACACTCGAATGTCAGTAAGTTTCATAAAGAAAGGCAACATTTTGTTAAAATGTTGAGAAAATAGTTGAGAAAATCACATTTTTGTCAAAGACTGCGCCTTGATCAGATCCAGAACGATGATCAAAACACAGGTGGAGTAGATCGAGTCCAACACCCCCAAAGCTTCACAGTCGTTTTCTCTTCATGGGTTAGGCCTACGCTTCATTTCATTTGGAAACATTAAGCAGTTTTGATTTACAAGCTGTTAAATGTTTGATGATCACATTATTTTACATTTGAGTGAGCAATCTTCTATCACATGGTTCAGCTTCTTCTTCTCCTGTGTTTTGATCTGGAGATTCTGTAGAAGATGTGTCATAGCGCCCCCTACCGTATAACAGTGAAAACATGGATAGCTGGAAAATTCAGTCAATGGTGGGGAAAAGTTTAATTAAAGTAAATATGTACACTACCAGTGAACTAGCCTACACAAAAATTCAGATACGCAGAATTAGAAACATATCTGTTTTATATCAACATTTTAATCAATATTTTCAAACAAAGTTTCATAAGACTGTATATGAAAACAATGTAAAAAAAGTATATTTAATAGGCTACTCGATCAAAAGAGTGTACACAACTACAAGCCAAGTATATTTTGAATAATTAAAATTTTAAGTATATCTCGATCAAAAGATTGAGTACAAGTATAGGCCAAATATACTTGGACTTTTCTCTCAGTATAAGTCAAGTACACTTAAGTGTAATTAAGTATATTTTTGAGAAGTATGTAAAATGTAGACTGAAAGTATGCTTTCTTCTTTTTAGTTGAAAAGAAGTATACTAATAGAACACTTGAATAAACTTATTTTCCATGCTTATTTTATTTACTCTATAAGCTATTCCACCCGAAAGTTTGTTACTATATAAAGCTGAACATGTTAGTTTATAAGACGGTATGTAATATTATGTTTTTTAAAAAGTATTTAATAAGCTACTCAATCAAAATAGTAAACACAAGTACAAGCCAAGAATACTTAGAATACTTAATTATACTTTTAAGTATATCTCGATCAACAAGTATAGGCCAAATATACTTAGACTTTTCTGTCAGTATAAGTCAAGTATACTTAAGTGCTATTTGAAGTATATTTCTGAGAAGTACATAAAGTATATTTCTGAGAAGTATATAAAAAGTAGACTGAAAGTATACTTTCTTATTTTTAGTTTAAAAGAAGTATACTAATAGCACACTTGAATAAACTTCTTTTTCGTAAGGGGAGGTATCATGTGGGAATTACTTATATGGTCTGACCTTTAGGGCAGTGTCACAACCTCCCCATCTAGGGTAAGGAATGCAGATGACAAAAAAAACTATTAGATTGATATATCCCTTTTCCTGTCCCAGCTCACACAACAAAATACTACAGAGCAAGATATAGTGACAAAAATAAGCTTTTTATTCACACAGAAATTTCTCTTATTTCCTGTTATTCATTAATGAATAACAGGAAGCGTGAATCTTCAGGAGGGGTTCAGGCCAAAATAACAAACAAAAGTGAATCTAACTAAAGAGGAATTAAATGTAACTTACCTAACAAAAGAAAAATCCCAAATAAAATACAAAAGCCTTCCCTTACTCCCCAACTGACCAATAAACAAGAGAAAACGATTCATAAAAAAAAGGTTTTCCAGCGCAGTCAGGACCACTGTCTTCATTGACAGCACTTTTAATCCAGCTGACTGCAGCGGTTCAAAGGGGGCTCTCTGCAGTGCCGTTAGCACCAACAAGAGATCCCAAGAGGGTACGGTGTGAGAGCGAGTAAGATTTAGCTTTCTCGCACCCCTAAACAATCTGATGATCAAGTCGTGCTCACCCACCGATTTACAATCTACTGCAGTGTAATGTTCAAACATACACTTTCTGGGTCAGGCTTGGGCAACGTTACTCTCTAAACATCTTTAAAAAAGCACAGTATCACACCCATGTTTGCTCTTTCAGGGAAATTTAGTTCTCTTTATAGTGCTGAAGCACACAGGGGAAATGGCCATGGCAAAACTGGGAGCAAATAGGGCAGCCTGCAGTGTGCACTCACTCTTTTAGGCTGTATAAACAGCAAAAACTCATCGAAGGCACAACTCGATCAAAGCTGAATGCACATCAGGAAATGCTCTGGGATCCGTTCCAGTATCTCGTCCCAAGATGGCCACCGTTACAGAGCCTCATCCCAAGATGGTTGCTGTTACAGAGCCTCGTCCTAAGATGAACACCATTCCAGAGCCCTCTGCCAAGATGGCCGCTGCCACGCCAGCGCTCCACGCCCCTGGTCCATCCACTCTCCACGGCCCAGGTCCGCCCACGCTCAACGAACCAGGCCCTGCACCAGCCTGGCCCTCCATCCCTCCCCCAATACCGCCCTCCTGTACTCTTGTGTTTTGGTGTTATGTTGGTGTCGGGAGGTTTCATGTTGTTTCATGTCACAGTCATGTCATGTGATTCCCTGTTCTAGTCTTGTGATCCTGCCATGTGTCCTGTCTTGTCATTGGTTAATTGTCTTGATTATGTTCACAGGTCTTGTCATTTAGCCTTGTGTATTTAAGCCCTCATGTTTGCCTGGTTACTTGTCAAGTATTGTCAAGGTGACAATATTGTCAACAGCTGTCAGGTGAGTTCCATGCCATGCCATGCCATGTCATGCCTTTGTTTTTGTATTTATGTTGAATAAACTGCACTTGGGTTCATCAAGCTCGCCTCCAGTGGAATAATTACACCTTCTGATTAGACGTAGGCCCAATATTCAATTGCATCTTCTCCAAAGGAAATTTATTTATGCAAATATTGACAGCGATACAGCGGAATACAATAGTGATAGGGATTATTCAGATAAACTTTAGACAATAAAGAAAAATTTAAATTGAAAAATTAATAGACAGAAGTAATATAGCTGTATTCTCCCTAGTTTTCTAGGGTTAGTGTTGTAGTTCTATGGTGTTTATACATTTCATTATCAAGCAGAAAACAACATGCTTTTCTCTTGCAAAAAAATCTAATAAAAGCCCTGTTGCATTAAGTAGGCATATGCATGTTTAATAAAATATATTTATAAGTATATGCCTTGAAATTAGTGTTACAAATAGCAATAACATTGAAAATTATGCATACAATGAGAAATTGTAAAATGCCGGGCAGTCTAGTTGAGGAACGACCACTCCCCGAGAAGACAAAGGAGGTTTCAGGATATTAACATTTGAACTCTATCTTGTGAAATTAGCATCACCATTCGAGACGCAAGTCTCACCTCAGTATCATCCTAATCTACATCTCTTTCCCTTGACCCCTCCTTCCACCATTCCTTCTCTCTCTCTCTGTCATGACCGCACAGAGAGAAAAGGGCACAGGATCCAAATGCAGTGTGGTGAGGCTTTATTTTCAGGGCAATCCAAAAATCAAGGTCCAAACACAGGCAGGGGTCGAAAATCCAGACAGGCAATATCAAAACAACAAACAGGCAAGGAAAACACGAGAACTGGAGCGGCGTGACATACAACATTGATCCACAAGGAACACAAGACAAACAGGGCATTAAATACATGCATGACGAGGGGAAAACGAGAGACAGCTGGTGATTACAATTACTAACACCTGGGTGTAATACACAGACAGGAATTGTGGGGGATGAAGTTCATGTGCATGACACCGTGGGGAAAAGGAGGACATCTAGTGGATACACGGGGAACACAACCAGACACTGTGACACTCTCATGCTAAGATTACCTGAATTCACCCAAAAATCTATATGGTTTAATGTGAACAATTATCATACTACATGTCTGGTATCATTTGAAATGTCTCAGTGCAACTGGTACAAAGATCTCATCCCCAAAGGAGTAAACCAAAAGGTAATAAAGTTTTTAAGAGTTTAGAGAGGAGGGTGGGTCTTTCATGCAAATAGCATCCTGCCCTCAAAAGGTATAAACTCTGGAGACAGTGATTAATGTAAATTCCAATTGTTAGCATATGTTTAGGTTTCTTTCTTGGTCTGAGTATATAAAGAAATGTCTCAAGAGGCTTGGCGCGATTTGTAGCTCAAATCAGCCCGTTGTTGTGAACTTAGAATCGAAAGACCAGGAGACTTGGTTGTTTCTTCAGCAGGATTCTTTATTGAGAACACGAGCTGACGGTAGCTGCAGTCACCAAGTCTGACGTGAAATGTTCTCTTACAGTTTATATACATTTAGGGCCAGGAACCGAAAAAGACAGGTTTAGGAACCAGTTCTAGACTGGGAGCATTGCCCACCCTAATCCACTCAGCATATCTATTCAAACACTGAGACCCGAGTACAGGACTGGCTGGACTTTCTTGCTAAAACACAAACTCCAAGAGTTTCAGTAAAACAGGACTGACCAGAGTCTTTTGCTAGAAAACTCTGATAATCATAATTTATACCTAACTTTAACATGCTAAATTCAATGTAAACCTATATTAAACATTTTAATAAATATGCTTTCCCACACTTGCCCCTTTGAGAGTCTAAAAAAAACTCTCACAAAATACAATTTTATACACTTAAAAGTTAATTCTTGTAACTTGTGTAAGTTACAGGCACATAGCAAGTTCAATCTTGTAACTTATGTAAGTTACAGGCACAAAGCAAGTTCAATCTTGTAACTTGTGTAAGTTACAGGCACAAAGCATGATCTGTGTTGTTTATCTGTAATCGCATGTTGACACAGAAACAAACATGCAATTAGGGTCCGTGAAGTTCTTACGGGTAATAGTCTTTTATGGTTGGACCAGTCATTTTCTCGTGCGAGGCGTGAGTCATTTGTTGAATGAAACACTTGATACTGTGGAAGCATACGTAGAATGCCAGTAGGAGAAATAACAGCAGCATTGCTATTTCTTTAATCCACAGCCAGGGTTTACCTATCAAGTTTCCGAACCATGAAGAATTGTCTTCAGTCATCTGGTGTAATTTTGTTGAAAGATCAAGAATGTCTTGTTGGATTTTGTTCAAGTTCTCTGTTGGATCCATTAACCCGGTGCAGCACTCTGGGCCGATAATGGTGCAGGCTCCTCCTTGTGTTGCAAGAATGTAATCCAAGGCTACTCTGTTCTGTAAGATCATTATCTTGTGCGAAGCGAGAGCGTTCGTGATGTTGCCCAGGGCCAAAGCCGTATCATTGGCCAATTTCTGTACAGAATCCGACAGGCTTCTGACTTGATCGAGAGCCTGCATGACACCATACGATGGGATTAAGGCTCCAAGAGTTCTTGACCACCACGTTTGAACACAAGTGAGTCCTGGAATGCAGCCATCTTTGTTGGTAGAAGGAGCTGAATCATGTAACTGTGGAGAGCTTGGGGTGGAGTGTGTGTTTTCTCTGATAGCTGGCAGAACATAAACCAAGGTGCACCTGCCGTTGAATTGGCTGGGTAGGATGCTGTAGACAGAAGTTCCACATAACCAAAAAGTGCCAGTTGGTGGAGGGATCATACACCACTGATTTATTGCAAAAAGTTTCGGTAGGGATGGGTTCCTGGAGAGACACTCGTTTAAGTCATTTTCCTGTTTCTTCTCTGTAGTAGTAACGTACACATAGGAGTCATCTGTTCCTCTTTCAATCACAAAACTGCAACGTTCACGAGGAATCTCACCCAGTGGAGTCGATGCTGGAGCATAATTTTCTATGCACCAGTGGAACATCATTGGCAGGAGTAGATCTGTCATGATGGGAGTAGCTGAAGTTAGGTTGCAGGATGGTAGTCCAGGAATGCAACACTGAGAAGCTGGAGGAATGGTTACGTTGTGACATGTATCCTTTTTGTCTAATCCACTGTTATGACGATCGAATAAGGTACACGTGTCACATTTGGACAGAGGGTGTGCAACCCATGGAATTCCGGCTCCTACTGAAGGTGCATGTGGCATGCAAACGTTCTTTCCAGCAAACAAGGCATTTCTTGACATATTCATCAGCTCTAAGAATATGTTGTTTCTGGGGTCTACACTTTGCGCTATGTCCATGATGGTTAGTATTAAGGCAATCTTGATCATGTTGGTGGATGACTGAAGTTCCCGTAGATGAGTTTCTGCGTTGTGTTTTTTTTTTTTTTTTCTTCTGTGTTGGTTGCAGTCTCTGCAGTTGGTCTAGTTGTTTTCTGGAGGTTGGGTATATGCAGATGTGTAGGTCAGTGCATATGGTTAAAAACAAACAAACAAAGAACAACTGCAACAGACCAGTATTCATTGTAAAGACTACAAACATTAGGGTTGTATCCTCTATTCAATCTGAGTCTGCTAATTGTGGTTCCTTCTTTCCCTATTTCTTAATTTATGAGACACCTAAAAAGGAACAGTGAGGTGAGGAGGGACTATGGTTGGGAAGGGCCTATAAGGGAATCTTCACCACAGGGTTGGCCCCCGAAAGCCTGTTGCTTCCAGTTCTTCCTGGGCTCCTCACTGGTCCATGTGTCCTATCCTATCCCTGTAGGGGGAGGAACCACTTTGCAATGTGACACATGAGTCCAGGTTTTCCTTCCCTGGCACAATACTGCAGCTGCTGTAATCAACATAACTTGATGTGGTCCTTGCCACTTAGGCTCTAATGGTTTGTTTTTGAATGACTTTATCATGACCCATTGACCTGGGACGATTGTGTGTCCACCTTCTGGTGGAGTCTGCCAACAAGACTCAACTCTCTCTTTGGCACTCTGTACTGCCTTTGTGAGGTTTTCACAGTAAGCAATCAGGGCATCTGAGGCAATGTGTACATCAGCATTTCTAAGATCAATCACACCTGGCATCTGCATTGGGCGTCCTGTAATAATTTCATGAGGGCTCAGTCCTACTGATCTGTTAGGTGACGCTCTCATACTACACAGTACTGCTGGCAGTGCTTCAACCCATGACACTCCTTCCTGATGCATTTTGCTTAGCCTGGTTTTGATTGTTCTGTTTGCCCTTTCAACCTGTCCTGATGCTTGTGGCCTGTAGGGGCAGTGCAGATTCCACTTAATCTTCAACATTTTAGACACTTCTTTAACTACCTGTCCTGTGAAGTGCGTACCCTGATCTGAGTAAATGCAATCTGGTAATCCCCATCTGGGAATGAAATCAGTGACAAGACATTTAGCAGTATGTGCAGCTGTAGCACGCCCTGTTGGATAAGTTTCTATCCATCTTGAGAACTTGTCTAATACTACCAAAACGTCAGTTTTTCCCTTACAACGAGGCAACGATATGTTATCAACTTGCAAATGACGGAATGGTCCTGGTGGAGCTGGGGTATGTGCTGCTGGTGTAATGGCTGCTGGTACATCATTATTTTTCTGACATGTAACACACCTTTTGGCTGTTTCTGTGGCTACCTGTCTGAATTTTGGATTCCACCATTGATTTGAGAACCTGTGATTCATCGTTGCTGGACCACTGTGACCCAAATTGTGTATTTGTTGAGCCAAATATGGCAGCAGTGATTCGGGAGCAACATACTTCCCCCCTTTGGTCCAGCAGCCAGATGAATCAACGGTGGCTCCTTTGTCTAACCATGTCCATGCTTCATATAGAGGAACATCTTTGTACAAATCAATGATAGATTCAGGAGGCAGAATTGTCTTCTGTGCTGTACTACCTGAACACACTTGTACAGTTACATAGAAACAAGCCTGTTTAGCTGCTACATCTGCAAGAGCATTACCTTTAGCTTCTGTAGTGTTAGTTGTGAGATGTGCTTTCACTTTGATCACCGCTAATTTCTTTGGAAGTTTCATGGCAAACATAAGATCTGTCACTAACTCAGCATGCTTAATGGGGGATCCAGCAGAAGTTAGAAACTGTCTGCTTTGCCAAATGACGCCAAAATCATGAATAACCCCAAAAGCATATCTGGAATCTGTGTAGATATTTGCAACTGATCCTGAAGCTAGTGTGCATGCTCTAGTTAAAGCTACCAGTTCTGCAGCCTGAGCTGAAAAATGATCTGGAAGACGACCTGAAGCTACCACCTCATTGGTGGACGTTACTGCATAACCTGCTCGTCTGTTCCCTTCAATTACTTGAGCTGAACCATCAACAAACAACTCAAATTCTGAATTTTCTATGGGAGTTTCTGCTATTTCACTTGTCGCTGCGTATGTAAGCGTAACACAATCATGAGTCATTTCGCCTTCATCCTCTAACACAACTTCAGCCATTGCAGACATCATACATGCTGAGGGGTTCGTGACTGGTGCACGCTGTAAAACAATGTTCGGGGCTGTGAGAGTAGTTAACCAATTTCCCCAACGAGAGGAAGTGACAGAAGTGACTTTTGCTTGATTCATTAGTGCGGACACTGCGTGAGGGCATTTTACATTTACCGTCTGACCTAACACCATTACTGATGAAGCCTGAAGCGCTAGATGAACTGCCTGTACTGCTCTGAGGCATGGTCCCATACCTTGAGCTACTATGTCAAGTTTACCAGAATAGTAATGAATTGGACGTAAACTGCCCCCATGATCTTGCATTAGACATGCAGTCATAAAGCCCAAGTGTTCATGGACATAAAGCACAAAGGGTCTATTAGATTGGGCAATTCCAAATGCTGGTGCTTGACATAGTGCTCTCTTCAAATCATTGAATGCTTTGAGGTGAAGTTCTTCCATACAAACAATATCTGAATCTTTACCATGGCCTTTCAACAAGTCATAGAGAGGCTGAGCAATCGAGGCATATTCTTCAATCCACGGTCTACAGTAACCTGCTGTTCCTAAAAATGAGCGTAGTGTTTTAATGGTAGTAGGCGGAGGTATGGCTTTGACTGAAGCCGTTCGATCCTGTGTAATAGATCTATTTCCTGCACCAATTGTTTGACCCAGAAATGTGACTTGCTTTTTAGCAATTTGAGCTTTGTGAAAGCTGCATTTGTGTCCTTTTTTATGCAAATAGTCCAACAATGATGCCAATTCAGTTTGATGTACCTCGTGATCTGTTGAGGCAATCAAAATATCATCGACATATTGTATCATAGTGGACTGTTTTACTGGACATTCTGGGTCACACAAATCACGTCTGACAGCCTGATGGTATATGGTCGGGGAGTTTTGAAATCCCTGGGCCAATCGGGTCCACTGATATTGTTCATGGTCAACTGTGAAAGCTAACCATGGCTGGCTGTCCGAGTGCAATGGTACAGAAAAGAATCCATTAGACATATCAATTACTGAAAAAATCTTACACTCTAATGGTAAGCCATTACAAATTGTAGATGGATCTGCCACTAGCGGGGTGATTTTATCAATGTTTTTATTGGCTACTCTGTAATCTATGGTGAGTCTCCATGTCCCATTGGATTTCTTGATGGGCCATATTGGTGAGTTACAGGGACTGTTGGTTTTAACTAGCACTCCTTGCGTCAGCAGCTTTTCTACAATAGGTTTGATTCCCTGTATGGCTTCCTTACTGATCGGATACTGTTTGGTAACTGGGGGTGGAGTTCCAGTCAGTTTGACTGGTTCCACACCTGTCAATAAACCACAATCATCCTTGTCATTAGCCCAAATTGGATGATTCAGTAAGAAAGCATACTCTGGAGGGATTGCATTATTGGTAGAAACGTGTGCTGAGGAAATTTTAATGCTAGCAGATTCTGAGGACATGTCTAAAGTTAGATGTACTTGTCTCAGAAGATCCATGCCTAAAATTGCACCTGTATTCAATGGAGCACATAACAATTTTGTTGTCAGAGTTTTTGGGCCAAATTGTACCTCTATGGGCGGGGTTTCATACAAAACAGAATCTTCACCTATTACGCCAGTTAAAGAAAGTTTGGTTTTCTTGTACGGGATGTCTAAACCTTTAGCCAATTTTGTAGGAATTATTGTAATCTCTGCACCTGTATCAAGCAAAAAGTCAATTTCTTTTTCTTTTATGCTACCTTTCACAAAAATTCTTTTGTCATTATGATGGATTACAGGGGAAAGGTAGCTACTCACAGCCCCAACAATTAGTTTTTTTGCTGTTCTTTTTGTGCTCTTAGAAGAGCCTGTGCGAGCTGTCCTAAAGTTTCAGTGGACATTGGCGGAACTACGTCCGGGTTGTAGGCAGGTTGAGAAGGAGCAGAATTATGCATAGCATTTCTTTTTGTATCTTGCAATTTCTTCCTACATACTCGCTCCCAATGTCCTAAGTTTCCACAGTAGTGGCATTTGTCTTCTTTTTTAGACCACTGGTTTTCTTGTTTTGCTGTGCTAAATGTAGCTGCTGCTATTCTCACTTGGGTTTTAACCTCAGCATCTCTTTCCCATGTAGCTAACCTGTCTAGGTTACTTCTGAGAGTTCCGTTAGCCCACGTAACATGTAAGAATGGCAAGGCTGATCTGTACTCAGCTATCAGACCATCTGCCCAAATTCGGATTAGAGCTCCTCTATCATCTAGTACACTTTCAGAATCCTCCACTATTCCACTGTACGTGGCAGCTGCCTGAGAAAATCTTTCAGTGTATTCACTTATAGTCTCTCCTTTCTTTTGTACACATCTAGTAACTTTCGACCAATCTATTTTGGGTCCTAAGAGATTCTTTAGGATTTTCAAGACACCTTCTCTCAAATCGCCTTTACTGGCATGTTGTAGTTCAGACGTAACAGCAGACTCAAAATTGTTGAATTCAGATTCAGTTAGAATTTGTGACATCAGCTGTGTGACTTCTGGCAACGACATGTCGTAAAGACACATTTTACTTAGCAATGCTCTCCTAAATTCAGAAAATTCTGTGCGTGCTGAGGGTAAACTCTGAGATAGTCTCTCGATATCTTTGGGTCCTAGCGCTTTGGCTACAGTTTGTACTTGGACAACAGAAGAGTTGAGAGGAACACTTTCAGTTCCCTCAATTCCCTGAGACCTTCTCCTAGCGCCACACACCTTCACTGAATCTACTGGCTTATCAGTTACTGATTGGATGGCTACATCTGTTTAAAAAAAAAGCTTGTAAGTCAGGGTAAATGTTATCTGGCTGACTAACTTCTACATCAGTTTTTTCTATAGCTTTGTTGCGGCTCAATTTCTTAGTCAACGAAGATATTCTAGCACGTAGCTCATTTACCTGTTTCTCTAGCTCTGCGTTGCGCTTAGACTGTTCTGTGGCTTTTGCTAAGACAAATTCTCGATGAACACAAATAATGCCCTTCATATGGTTTTTGCGGATGCTTGCTCCAAGCACCTTTTTACACTCATCCACTGACCAAGTTTTGTCTGGGTGAATTTCATATTTCTGAGTTAGTTCCTGTCTAACTTTTTCAGTGACTATTAGGTCCATTTGTTCTCTTAACATATTTTTGAATTCACTTTCTGTCCACGATGGATTCGCAAAGCCACCCTTTTCCGTTGTGGGGATCAGTCTGGCATTTTTTCTAAACATTTCTGTGAGTTTTCTCGTTACCACACAATAAACAAAAAAACTAAAACTTCTCTAGAGGACACTTGTTAACACATCAGCTATTGCTAACTTTCCAAATGACCAACACTTCACACTTAACCTCCCTGCCTACAAAAAACAGAGGATAAAACAAAATATTAGCAATTTACGCTAAAATCTTCCCTGCCTACAAAAAACAGAGGATAAAACAAAATATTAGCAATTTACGCTAAAATCTTCCCTGCCTACAAAAACAGAGGATAAACTGCAAATAACTAGCATGTAAAGCTAATTCTTCTCTGCCTAAAGCAAAGGGTACATAATATTAACCTGTAATGTTAATCTTCCCTGACAGACAGAGGGTATCTTTCATCTCTAAAAAAAATAACTTTTTTTTTAAAGGATAACTTAGTTAACAAAACCCTGCAGCTGTCTGTTAACTCTTCTCTGAACGGTGCAGAGGAAAAACACATATACTGGTCTGTAGCCACAACGACATCTGCTTCTCGCGTTAAGTGATCATATGGGAAGACACATCGTCTTGTGTCCGTACTGGTTAATAATTGCCCCACGAGGAGCAATTTGCCAGCGCCAGTTCGGCTGGCCTCGTGACATTCCAGAAGACACACACACACACACACACACACACACACTCGTGGACTTTCAACCAGAAACCCACCACGAGATGCAACTGAAGCACATTTCCATATATGGACTTCCACATAGTAAAATTTCATTTTACCATTCATTACAAATTTATAATAGAGGTGTGGTTTGCTAGAGTAAAATCTTTAATTCCGAAGATTCATTGAAAGGAAATCACTCCATAGTGTCTTGTAACTCGAACCTGGTCATAAACTTTTATGGCTCCAAAGCTGCAGCTCATCCAGCTCCTTTGCAAGCCAACATTCCAACACCTTAACACACATGGAACATTTCAGAGAAAACTCTTCAAATGTTTGATATGTATTCCTGTGTTTCTCAAGTGTCTTCACATGCCATAACGGAAATACTGACCATTTTATTGTGTGTTTAAGCAAGCTTTATTTGTGTGTAATGATGCATATGAACATAATGTTATGTGTGTCCAATATCTACCTGTAATTCTTGGTATCTGTCTGACCGTCCTGTTTTAATTCAACCAGTCCCGCACATAGTATTACAGTAAGATGTATTGTTCCAGGTGTACAATCTTAAGAAGAAATATGAATTCTTTCTCTCATAAGACATATGGTGAAAGTAGGCGTTTTCTTCTTCACACAAAGAGAATTTTCCCGCCTCAGAAAAGACAATCTGATTCGCTGTCGTTCCAAGAGAAGGCGTAAACAGATGTTTGTTAAAAGGCAGAAACCCCCTCATCACACTCTCTTCCTTCTTCGACCCCTCTTCTCTCTTCGATCCCGCTGACCTCCTCCTCTCCTCCCCGGCAGCGCTTCTCCAAGGATCATCTGAAGAAGGCCTTAGTCTTCTCCTCGGACCAACACATGTTCGAGTAGCTGCCTTGCCTTTGCAACTAAGCTCATCCGTGCCTTTCCCCTCAAAAAGGGAAATGATCTAATTTTCTCGGTAACTTAAATTCAAGTAAGCCTTTACATCGTCTTGCGAAACGACCCAGAAGACGAAGCCAGACGCAAACCAGCCGGACACGCGCACGCGCGCGTCCCCTTTTCCAGCATCGCACTGAAAGAGTACAACAGCTCGCAAGTACTATCTATCAACCTAAAAGTTGATTTCCTGGTCTCTCTCTCTCTTAGGTCTGCGAATTAAGTTACCCTTCTTCCTCTTCTCTTTTCCCCTTTTTTTTCTTTCTTTCAGTTCATTCTGATCACTTATGTTATTGTTTGGTTATATGTTGTTTGTTTATTGTTTGCATTTTTACGTACGTTTCTATTTGTAGCTCATATAATCATAGTTTTGCATTTATTAAAATTCATAAATACTTTTCACTGCCTCTGTGTTTGAAAATCCACCATTCTAAAGTCAATGAAACAAAAGATCTTAAGCTACAAGCTCGAAATATAGACTACTTGAGTAGTTTTAATTAATAAACTCAGGAAGTTGATGTCCGTGGCCAGGACATGAAACTCTTGAAGTTTGTGAATATCTCTTCTTGACTGTAATGATTTTACATTTATTTCGCTGGACGAATTAAATGTCGGTCAGACCAGTCACAGAACAAGATAATCTCGATAATTGATAAAATAAATGTACATGCGACTTATGAATTATGACCATGAGTCATAGTTATTAATATTTCCAAAATTCCCTAGGTTCTTGAGCTAATTCAAATTTACCCAGAGTCGTATTCGTTACAGGTCTGTAGCAGTTCTTTGAATGGAGCGAAAACTCACCAACCCTTGGTTGTAAAGGAAGATTCTGGAACTCAGTCAGGCTTTGAGGTCTTTGAGCTTGAAGTTTCAATCTGGAGGAAGTTGGAAAGATTCAGTCTGGTAATCTTTGTTTAGCTGGAAGTTTCTCTCTGGATTCCAAAAGATGCAGTCTGGAAAGCAGATCTTTTGTTGAGCTTGCTGTTTCAATCTGGATTCAGGTCTTTGAGTTTGAAGTTCCTTGAGTTTCCTTTTTCTCCATCCGGGTCACGGCACCAAGTTGTTGTGAACTTAGAATCGAAAGACCAGGAGACTTGGTTGTTTCTTCAGCAGGATTCTTTATTGAGAACACGAGCTGACGGTAGCTGCAGTCACCAAGTCTGACGTGAAATGTTCTCTTACAGTTTATATACATTTAGGGCCAGGAACCGAAAAAGACAGGTTTAGGAACCAGTTCTAGACTGGGAGCATTGCCCACCCTAATCCACTCAGCATATCTATTCAAACACTGAGACCCGAGTACAGGACTGGCTGGACTTTCTTGCTAAAACACAAACTCCAAGAGTTTCAGTAAAACAGGACTGACCAGAGTCTTTTGCTAGAAAACTCTGATAATCATAATTTATACCTAACTTTAACATGCTAAATTCAATGTAAACCTATATTAAACATTTTAATAAATATGCTTTCCCACACCGTAATAATAATAATACATTTACCTGACGTAATAAATTGTTTCATTTGATTTTATTCTGACTTTGAAATCATTAACTTCAGTAGATTATGTTGCATCCATTGTTACCGCAAATCTGCGTCAGATTAGTAACGGATTAATGTCCAGTTTTGAGTGGAGCATAGGGCACACCAACTGCGGTTTTAGAGTTCCGGCTAATTTTTGGCACTAATTCAAGTGTACTTGGGATGTAAAGACAAAAAGGGATTTTCCGTTTAGGACAGCAAAATGCTGCTCGACTAGCCTAAATAGGGTGAGTCTTATCTCTGTTTAGTATAATTTTACTTTAGTTAAGTGTATGTGGGAAACCATGGCATGACCAAACCAAAGCTATTACCAGAGAAGTAATATTGGTCGGCTTATATCTGTAGTAGTGGTCATGACCTCTGTCTAAAGAAAAAGTTACTTTCATTCAAGTGTTTACAACCAAGGAGGCTATACAAAATATCTTAGACTGAGTAAGCGTGAATGCGACCGCCTAAGGTATTAGCCAATTACCTCTGTTTAGTGACCAAAAACTGACGAGTTTGTGATCGTGGGCCCACATAATATTAACGGCTGGTGCGAGGACCCTGTGCGACTTTGGCACCTGAATGAACGATTAATGGCATTCCATCCTAAATTTGAGGTTGTGATAAAATGGAGTCAGATAAAAGCTTAATTGGAATCAAATTACTTTGCCATGTGGAAAAGACAGTAACATGGAGTAAACCTTCACCCGCTTATCGGAAACTGTCGTTGGACCGATTGGGCAGGCCTTACACAGTATATGGAGATTATTTTAAAAAAGTAAGCTCGAGAGTATAGTTACTGTACATGTAGGCCAAAGCATGAAACGGCACTCTTTCTTCCCACAGTCAAGTTATGAATATCCACCGAAAGTTATGCTCCCTAGACTTAGTAATTATGAATCTATTGTTATATAGAAATAAAACATGACTAACCCATAATCTCTTTTGGACTGTTATGGGCTGAGATGGAATGTTTTTATGTCTGGGGTCCCAGAGACACTTATGTTGTACATACATATTTATTACAACAACAAAAAAAGGTTAAAAGCATTAACACACCATTTTACCATGCTTCTTTACACATGCACTTTTCAGAAACATGAAAAGTTATAGTAAAGTTGAATGCACACATACACATAAAAAGTGAACAAAACAAACAGTTTGGAACACATCAATCATCAAACAGAAAATCATGTGAAAATTCATGTTTTTACCTGAGGTCTCTGAGGCCCCCAGAAGAGTAATACATTTTCCATGAATGATATTTTCTTTGATGAAATAAAAGTTTAATTAAATCATTATTCATTTTTGTTTATATAAGTATAGGAACTGTCAAAGCATCAACCTGAAAAATGAAGTAGATTATGTATTTTAGGTTGTGATTTAGAGCATTCTTTTGTGATTAAAAATGTCTAAATAGTATAGTATAGTCATGTTGTTATTACATACTGCTACACAAATAATACTAATATTTAAAGAGTTTTATTGGACTTCTTGACATAAACTGTGAAAAAAATACATTTTACAGATATTTTACATTTTTGAGATTTTCCTGCGCATGAGTTTTAGCAGATTATTTCGTAATTCATGACTGTTCAATCCATAAACAATTGGATTCAGAAGTGGAGGCACTAGAAAAATGAGCATCCCCATAATCTTTTGCACATCTGCGTTTACGTTTTTGAACCTGTGTGACAATATGGTGAAAGTTCCAACAACCTCATATATGATGAAAATGGACAGTTGAGCAACACAGGTGTTGATGGCCTTGCTCTTTGCATCAGACTTACTCATGACCAAGCAGGTAATCAAAATCTTCACATAGGAAAATACTTGAATGGAAACACTAATAATCTGCATCATGGCTGTGTTGAACAAGCCTATGACATTATTAACTGTGGTATTGTCACAGGTCAGCTTAAGGAGAGAGGGGTTATCACAAAACACATTCAAAATAATAGAACTGCATCTGGAATACTTTCCCTGCAAAGAAAACAGCAAAAGAATGAAAAAAAGGTCAAGGCCCCATACAAAAGTAACAATTCCCATCACAAACATTGGTGTCATGAGAGCATTGTATCGCAGAGGCATACATATAGCAATATAGCGATCAAAAGCCATGGCAGCCAGAATAAACAAAACACCACCCCCATACATGTGGAGCAGAAAACCCTGGAGCACACAGAGGGGATAGTATGTAGTATTGGTTTCCGTCACAATGTCAGAAAGAACCTTAGGAAGCATGGAAGTGATTCCAATAAAATCATTCAGTGGAAGACTGAACATAATGATGTATATTGGCTTATGGAGACTTTGTGTCATAATGATGAGGATCAACAGGGTCAAATTACAAAAGGCACTGAAAATGTAGATAAAGATGCCAAAGAGAAATATGGGATATTTTGCTCCAAGAGGGATGGAAAATGGATCCAGGGTTAACTCAAAACTAACTATGATGGATAAGTTCTCCATTGTGACTCTGGAATCTGTGGAAAATAAGAGCAAATTAGTATTTTGACATTAATTTCATTAACCCCCCCATATTGACCCTTTATGAAATGAAAAATAAGCCTTAAAGCATTTTTCAGTGATGTATGTCACTCACTTCATGCACCCTTGATTATTATCTCTCAATTTAAAAAAGACACTATAGTATCATGCCATACTACAAGGTCAAGTTGAAATGCTTTTGTCTTATATAGACAGTCATCTTACTGACATCATCCACATTATAACCCCTGAAGACAAATTATGTGAAAATGCAAAATCCTTTTCACAGGCTGGTTACAAAAGGCAAAGTTATGACACAGATTCTTACATACCCTTGACACACACATGCATATCACGTATACTAATTATATCCAGTACTAAAAAAAATCAGTGTACATCTGAAATGTTGCAGTAAAAATCAATTGTCAATTTTGAATTCATGGTGACTTGGCGACTAGCATGTTTTCCTTGAATAGAAAAGACGGTTTATTGATTCCCAAAAGGGGAAAATGTAGTGATATAAGACAGAACTCACAAGACAGACATACTGACAGCTATAAAAGCAAGGCTACAATATTTAACACTTTTCGTAGTACATTAACCCTTAAACACATACCTTGGGCCCTATTTTAAGGATCTGAATCGCAAGTATCAAATGCGAGACGCAAGTAACTTTGTGGGCAGATCTCGGGCGCTGTTGCTATTATACCGGCGGGATAAATGACTCTTGCGCCCGACGCAAATCTAAAATGGGTTGGTCTGAAGTAGCTTCATTATTCATAGGAGTGGTTTGGGCGTAACGTGAAATAAACCAATCAGAGCGTCATCTCACATTCCCTTTAAGAGCAGGCGCGCTTGTTCCATGGCGGATTGCTATTATAATGGCGGATTTGTCAGGCGCACGCCAGGAGCGGTTCACAGCCGAGGAGACCGACGTTCTCATCAGGGCCGTAAAAGACAGAGAAGTGACATTGGGGATGGAGAAACCCACCCAAAGTAGCTTCGGTTAAACAGGCGTATGATAATTTGGGTAAATGTGTAAGCTAGATTTATGCCTATTTTTTCACATCTTCATGGACACAACAATGATTTCCCTCGTGTGTTAATATTTTTCCTTGTAATAATGTAGCCTATGATTTGCAAAAATGAAAACTGCTGCTTCTGTGTAGATGAGAGAATCAAAGTGTATGCGCGTTATGCACACGCTACATTATGACCAAGCATGCGCCCTCAAAATAGCATTTGAATAACATGAGCCACTCACTTTAGACCAGGTTTATCCTGGTCAGTGGCAGAATTGTTTTCTAAACCTGCAAAATAGCATCAGGGAACATTTGTGCTGGAACACGCCTCCCCTTTTTCGCTGAACTGCCCCCGGGAGCGCAAGTTCATTCCGTAATTTACCGACGTATGTCTGTGGGGGGAAAAGTCCGCTGTGCGCGGGTGCAAAATAGGAAAGATACATGCGTCGGTGAACAAAGTCAATTGCGCTGGGTGCAAGATAGGGCCCCTTGTGTCTTTAGTGACCCGGGATATCATTCACTACCCTCCCCCTCAAACATTTTTTAAAGTTAGACATCAAACTTCAACTTAGTATTCCTCAATCAATTCATTATGAACAATATAACGAGAAATAAATAATAAAATTATAAAAGAATCCCTGTTTTCCCATTCATTGTAAAAACTGTATAGGGTAGCTAATGACCCGAGGTGTGTAATGGCTCGTTTCCACTGACCGGTACGGTACAGTACGGTACAGTGCGCAATTATTTTCTGTTTCCACTATCAAAAGTTGTAAATGGTACCAAAATGCTGAACCGTACCATAGCACTTTTTCGGTGCCCTTCCGATGGGGTACCTAGCACAGTGGTACAGTACGAAAGGGTGGAGCAAGACTCACTGCAGAAAGTTGATTGGTTGACAGAGTATCGTCACTTGCGTGTGCTACAAGGGGAATGACAAGATAAGAAGCGCCATTTTTTAATATACAGTTGAAATATAATACTACTGTTATTGTGTCACGAAATGTAGTTTTAAGAATTTTTCAGGCGAGAATGTAGTTGTTTAAAGCTCAAATCTGTGGTTTATTTATAAAAATGTATGAAAATTTGATCCAGGTTGTGAGATCCAGGTTGTGAGATCCAGGTTGTGAGATCCAGGTTGTGAGATCCAGGTGATCACCGGGCGCTAGGCGCTCATGTACACCGCCCTGGAACAGCCTTTCCTCGGCTAGTCGTTCTGACATTTGCCGCTGACTCTGACGTCTCAGTAGTAGTTAAACATGAGATATAATTCGTCTTTCTCCTGAGTTGGACTTGGCAAGTACGAACTTTGCGTACTTGGTATTGAGAAATGCCTATTGTCGGTGTTTGGCTTCTTGTGACAAACATGCCGAGAAGCAAGATCAAGATCTGCTGTATGTCATCCATTGTTGTTTATGTCGTTTTCTTCTTCGCGCAAAAAGGACGTCGATTGCTTCACCATGCCTATCAAGTAAGGGTACTGTTGGCAGTGGAAACGCTAGCCGATTCGTGGTTTACCGACCCGAATCGTACCGTACTGTACTGTGCCGTACCGTACCATACCGCTCAGTGGAAATGAGCCATAACTGTCACAAGATGAAGAAGAAGATGAAGACGGACGACAGTATTACAAAACATAAACAAGTTTTTATGACACTAGAAGGTAGCAGGCATAACAGCGTGCACTAATACAAATAGCAGCTGAAGCATGACCTTAAATACACAGTGCTGAAGAACTAAATGATGAGTAGCTGAGGTGAAGGGTTAGTGTCCATGGAAACAAATGAGTGGCAGTGAAAGTGAAACTAATAACGAACGGGTCCAGATATCAGACAGGGATTGTCTGTGGCGAAGGTGGAGTGACAGTCCAGAGGTGTCTGGGAGGGGAAGTTTTCAGTAAAAAAAAAATATAAATATCAACGCTCTCCTGGGCACTCAGCGGCATAATTCATCTTTTGATGGTCAGTCCATCTGTCACAAGATTAAGATGAAGAAGATTCCATTGTTTTCAATACAAAAAGTCTTTAATAATAATAAAGTAAACTCAGAAACTACAGAAGGTGTTCGTGTCTGCATTTGTTTCACGCACACCCTGTTACACCAGTGTTTACTTTATTTTTATTATTTTATAAAGGACTTTTATTATTAAACTTTTATTATTAAAGACTTTTTGTATTGAAACCAATCTGATACATGTCGATGTCTGATACACAATGAAGTGTCGTTTCACTCATAGTTACTGCAGGCAGAAAACAAATGAATAGGAAATATCATCAGCAAAACTTGAAATGGCTCAGAGATTCACTGCAGAGAAAGTACTGAACGCAATCAAATATTAGTGTCACTGTCACTGGTGGATCTGAAGAAAGCTGTCAGCGATCAAAATATTGATTTTGAATGCTGAAAATTATAGTTTTGAGAATATGTGTGAGATCGCAAATATGAGCCAGATGCTGATTGTACTGGGAAATGAGCTCTGACAAGAACAGTGATGATGGTATTAAACCAGTGGGGATTTCTTTAAGACTGCAAGGGAAGCTCGGCTTCCCCTATAATGTCAACAAAATTAATGGTCAAATATGTACTATTGTGTTAACATTTTATTGACTAAAAATGCGTTAGAAAACGTTAATCTCAAAGACGAGTTCGTTCAGAATCAGCTACATACAGCAGGTCAGCTGACTCGATCTCCTTCTCATACATTCCCATAGCGACACAGACAGTGCATTTCCCTGTTGAAGCCCAGCGTCCATTGACTTCTATGGGGCTGCTCTGAAAAGTTTTTTTCAGCGCTTCGAAACTAGACGGTCATTGGATAAATGCTGCGATTATGTCCCGCCCACGGACGCTCAGCGTCTCTGGGGTTGAATGAGGAGTGGGCTGGCCCGGACTCCGGGCTTCCGCGTGATGATTGGAGGGGCTGCATCTCCTTTTGATTGACAGCGATTTCATACAATAAAAAGTCGCTGCCGCTGAAGCTATTGGAGCTCAGTCCCATCGCGGATTTTTCAAGTGATAGTCAAAAGACAAACTGCTGCTACCTCTTTCTTGGTATTTGCTTGTCGAAATTGCTAGCAATTTTTCATAATACATTTCACACAATTATACATTTATACCTTTATTATATTATTACTTATCCTATTAAATTTTTTATAATATTATTAGTAATAATTAAAACAATAATTATTAAAATAATTAAAAATAGCCTATATATTATTATTATTATTATTATTATACTTTATTATATTATTATTTATACCTTTATTATATTATTACATTTATACAATTATACCTAACTCTGCTGGCCATTGAGAGGACACTGGTCAAGTCACTGGAAAAGACGCCTAGTTGGAACGATATAGGGTCACAGAGCATTTTCTTGAAAAGGAACGTTGGGCAGAATTTGCGTATAAATAAATGGACAATTTTTATGATGTAGGCCGAAAATGAGCTTCCCCTCTTTGAAAGACCAGCAACCGCCACTGTATTAAACATATGCTCAAACTCTTCCAAGCTCCAAAAGGTTACAAAATAGGTTTTATTTTATTCTTCTATACTTGTTACTCTAATATCAGGAGAGTTTTATATTATCGCGACAGGTAGAGATCAATCCATGTTAGATATAGATCCAGGTCGCTAAAGACGAAACATGGCTGGTGAAACATTCATGCATTAAGGGTTATGGGGGCTTCCCTAAGTCTGGGGTAGCAGATTCCAAGTGACTAAGGGCGTTCCATTTAGGCTGCATTTATTATGCCACTTTTTTAATGCCCTCCCCTTGCTAACTTCTCTCTTACTCATTCACTCAGATGTATGACATTGCTTATGTTGCACGAGTGCCCACTACTGGATTGGCTGATAACACACGTCAGTCAAAGTTATGATCAATTGGAAAATGGCAGCTTCAACGGAAGGCTAGCTATACTACTAGTACTGGTCCACGGAGCTGTTTAGATGAAATATGGAAAATCCCACTCAGCCTCACAAAAAATAACCATATTCTTTCTGGAAATATAATCGTAACGTACTGAAATAGACAGTAATTGAATTTAGACACATTCAGACACACATTTAATTTAATTATGAGAAGGCCGAGAAGGCCCTGATGGCCCTGACAGCCCACCACTGCAGAGGCTGCAGACCTGGAGCCGGTAGATATACGCCCCAGGCAGTTTTACACCTCTGTTGGTCCTGATGCGTCCAGTAGGGGACATACTGTGAAATAACATGATTAAATCGACGCTCGAAACTTACACATTAATAACCGTCCCGTCCATAGACTTTGATCAATTTTGTGGTTTTTGTTCATGTAAATATAAACGTTACAGTGTAGATCTGTACTACGGATTAAAAATTTCTGTAGATATTCAGTTGGGCTTCACTCCCTTCACTCAGCCTACAGAAGACTATTTGTTTTTGTGAATTAAAAAATTCATAATACACATAGTTGGATCAGATGACAAGTGATATATGACCTATACCGTAGAATAGTTAGGCTATAGTAACTGTAGGTTATACAGGAGACAGAGTGAAATATGTTGTGAATTTATATAAAGTTACATTTAGATATTAACCATATTTAGCCCATTAGACATACAGTACCGTGTAATCATATGGATCCTCAATGAAATATCTGCTGTACTATTCTCTATTGGTCGTCATACAGCTACAAAACAGTGTTCTACATAGCATTTTATGAAGACGAACACAATTTATCCCTTTTCTAAAATTCCAAGAGCCATTTAGAAGAAAGAGACAATAATGTTGTTCACAAATTTTTATTTATTAACAGCATTTATGAATTATGATGACTCCCATAGATGACTCCCCAATGGCTTGCCACTCTTCTTTAACTGTTTTTTTATCCTCCTGTCAAAGTGCTCCTGCTCACTGATAAAAAAAAAAAAAAAAACATTAAAAAACTGTAAAAGGACATCCATGGTGAATTTGATCTTGGCACCGTGGGTGTGTGTTGGTGTGCTGCCCAGAATTGATGTCAGTTGAGTGTGGAGAGCATCAATTTGCTTCTGATCTTCAAAGTACAACGGCACAGGCACTGTTGGCGGAACACTTTTGGAAAAAGTGTCAAGCCACTTTGATTTCCTAAGCCTTTAAGCCTGCTATTTGTGTTGTTCTTGTTGTTCTTTAAAAAATTAAGGATTGATGTGTCTGGCCTTATATTCACTGTTTGCACGTCAAAGATCAGGCAATTTCAACTGATAATTGTGTGTTCGTAGAGTACCATAAAAACTAAAGGAGAGGGCCGAAATTGATCACTGAGAGATAAACAAGAATCTTTCGCCTAAATCTGATGAAATCAAATAATGCTTGTATGAAACAAAGAAACATCCAAACTCAGAATTCTACCCTATTTGTTTAGTAACCATGGTAATTTCATTTAGAACTTTTTAAAATCTTAAGTGAAGAATTAAGATAGCAAGTTTCTGTAATACAGCCTGTGGTTATTTTCTCAAAAATAACCACAGGCTGTATTACCCATACCTGTGTTTGTATTTTTGTGGATATGCAAAGTTCTGTCATGAAACTCCTTAACTCAACCTGCTTGCAATCACATCATTCTCTATAAGGCACAGCTGATTGGTTCCTTCTATAACAGTAGCCAGAGCCGTTAACGGCTCTGACAGTAGCCAATGAGCTCCCTGCTCAACCTTCAAATACTTGGTTAGCATTTGCTGTAGCAGTTGCAGCGCACTTTCAGAAACCCTCCACCTTCCACCTGTATTTGCTACCGAAAATTCATGTTCTCTGTATTGTACAGCAGCAGCATGTCTTACTTCCTCACAGCAGTGTGTGTTTTAGTCTCCTGAGTTTCTATGACCTGTGATCTGTTGATTTTTTGGATTAAAGACCGTTTGTATGATAGCCTACTCCTGCATCGTGCACTTTGGACAGCCATCATTCTAGTATGTAAGAAAGAACTTCATATAATTTAAATTTAGTGAAATCCTTATGCCATGGCGACTGAATTTAAATAAGGCCTAGACTCAAGGATTCAAATCCGTGTCTAGAGTGCGTTCACATCGCAGTTTGGACAATTATGTAAACATTATAATGCATTGAAAATATAATGATATCTGTGTGATATACAGTATATAGCCTACACTTCAAATAAAATATATGTAACTCTTTTAATGGCCATCACTCCACAATAACTGCCTAAATTAATCCCTATTTTGTAAATGTATAAATACAATTACTCAAAAAAGAAAATATTATTGGTAAGGTTTCCACTTAATCACATTATATTTTTAGAATACTGAATCTGAATAATAAACCAAATCTGAATAATATAAAATACTCACCTTGGCATATATTTATCGGGCCATTGGGACTTTTGGTTAGACCATTTCATCATCTTGAAACATCTGATTAATGAGACCTGTGGGAGAGTTTTTTAATGGCATCCAGTTTTGTTTATCACATATCATAAACCCTTGATAAATCTCTTAAATCGCTTCAAATAGACTTGCCAATTAGGTTTATCCAACTCCCTAATAGCAAACAATGTTGCTAATAAAACTTTGGGGATTTGTGTCACAGAGCCTACTGAAAATTATTCTAAATAAATTTTTTTATCATAACAACAATTTCTTAAACAACTAAAACTTATTTACCAAGGGAACAGTTTTTGCACATTTGCTTTCAAGAAATATTCCCATCATGAACTAAAACATGTTATTGTCAGATATCAGGCTTTACTTCACAAATTTCTGCATCCTGTTGTTTGTACTGAGAATGCATAACATGAACAAATTCAGTCACTGAACAACTTATAAATCCGTATCATTATAATCCCCATTAAAATAAAGGTTCCACAGTATAGGCCGTAAAATAAAATACCTTTCAATATTTCTTTATAGAAATTTTATAATCTAAATAATATCTTTATTTAAAGAAAATGTTTCCACTGTAAAGAAACTTTTGTGCAATGCAAAAGTTCCATAGATGCTAATAAAGAACCTTATTTGTGACCCTGGACCACAAAACCAGTCACATGGGTCAATTTTTTTAAATTGAGATTTATACATCACCTGAAAGCTGAATAAATAAGCTTCCCATTAATGTATGGTTTGTTATAACAATATTTGGCCGAGATACAACTATTTGAAAATCTGGAATCTGAAGGTGCAAAAAGAATCTAAACATTGAGAAAATCGCCTTCAAACTTGTCCATTTATGTTCGCGATTGTGCTGCATTCACTCACAAAAAGAAATGTTTTATATATTTACGGTAGGAAATAATTTTGACCCATACAATATATTGTTGGCTATTGCCACAAATATACCTGTGCGACATGTGACTGGTTTTGTGATCCAGGGTCACATTTGTGTCTTGCAAATCGTGAAGGTCCCCTTTATATAACAGGCTCATTTATTCTTTAGCACATTGGCACAGAGCTCCTTGACCTTGATTTGAGGGTGTCAGATTAGTTAGACATATAAAAAGAAATGTATTGAGAAGCACAGGTCTAAACAAATCCATTTACCAAAGATTCTCTAGTTTATTTCAATGAAAACACTGGCCCTACTGGGACTAAAGACCAGAAAGGAATCATATTAATTAAGTCTGTGAAACATTGGTCAGGGGACAGCCACTGTGAGCTGATTATGACTAAGGGCCTGAATTTAGTAAGTGAATTAAGCCTCAGGTCAATTTTAATGAATGTAGAGTAGGCCACTTGTGGATTAGAGAGGCCTAAGTGAAACCAGGAGTTCAGAGTTACTGAACATTGTCCCTGCTGGTAGAGTTTGTAAATTCGCCTACACCAAAATGTGTCCAAAATGTGTTTTTACATTGAAAGCATTGAAATGTACTTTGATAAAATACTTTTGTATGTCTAATTTTCTCATTTTTCTATGGGTTCATAGAAACAAAACAGACATCTCCATGTTGTTTCTGTCTGTTGCAGTTCTAATACAGAGTGATCAGTGACATGATATGTATGGGTCAGATGATCGGCTCAAAAGATGTTTCTGAATTCAGTGATCATGACATAAAGATGGCAGCATTCAAGACATTTACTAGGCCATGTCGGCAACTGAGATGAATGGGGGTGCCAAAATACCCAGGTACATTAGCACTCAAAAAAAATGTGACTATTATGCTGCACATAATGTGCACATGCATGTGAGTTTTAGGATTGTGCAGTATAATAGTCACATTCTTTGAGTAGTTGCCATCTTTACGTCATGATCAATGAGTTAAGAAACATCTTTTGAGCCAATCATCTGACCCATACATATCATGTAACTGATCACATGATAATATCTCTGTATTAGAACTACAACAGACAGAAACAACATAGAAATGTGCTGCATGTGGAACTGTAAACAGTTTGAGTCTTATTTCTGGAATTTCTGAAAAGAATGAAAAAAAGAAACAATGTTCAAATCATTTCAAATACTGTAGAGGTAGAAGGATCTCCTTAGCTTTACAGGGAAAAACAATACATATTTTCTGTTGTATTATTTCCAGTAGGCCTCTTGAGTGTATTAGTGACCAGGGAACACATTAATTGGCTCTCTTGGACCTCATCTCTGCGTTGTTTTCGTTACTGTTTCTGTTAGCAGCGAGATCATTGTCGCAACTGTTCCATAATAATGACTGTATTTGTTATTTCATACAGACAAACAAAACAACTGTAATGTAAAAAGAAAAGTCTGAAAATAAAATCATATTTAATAATGACAATAGCAACAGCACTATGTAACATTGATAGACCTGAAAATGTTTGCCTGAGTTAAACTATCAAAGATGTTTTGTGAAGCATAATATGAAATAATAAAATAATAAAGTGAAGTAAAATACAATAAAAGAATATTCTTTAGATTGTACATTATTTAATCATGTGTTATGGAGATCATTCAATCATTCACATGTAAAAAATAAAAAGTTGAGTAAACTTAAAGCAACACGGCTGGATCTCATGTTGTAGAATCACAGGACTAATATCATTAATAATATGAAATGAGTACTTCAACTCCCATATATTTAGTGATTAGATTCTAGTTGAAATCAGTGAATTAGGCCCCTAGATGATGATTATGTTACCATCAATAGTTAACCAACATCATCGGGGCCCTCTTCATCGTATGTAGATTACTCATTATCTGGATTTTACTGTTGACGATTTGACGTGATCAGGGATGGACAGTATTTCAGATACATGTATTTAAAATACGTATTTGAAATACAAACTACTATTTTGTATTTTGTATTTTAAAGCCTTTGGAAAAAATCAAATGTAATTTGTATTAAATACATTTAACTCAAGACAGGCGTTGCTGATTTGCAACAGTTAAATACTAACTACCTTATTACTCCAGATACATATTTTATGAGTTTTTTTTTACTCAGAAGTACCACAGCAGGACTTGGTTGTCCATTAGCAACAAACAGTTTCCCACTTGCTCACCAGATGGCAGTGTAGTCTCACTTCCAACATGTCTGTTTCCATGGGTTCCCTGAAACTGATTTTCTTGGCATCAATTTCGTGTAAGTATCACTATCAACCTCCATTAATTTGAAACTAAAACTGCATAAGAAGAATCATAAGTGTATATAGACACAGTAAATGCCAATTAGTAGATTTTATCTCTTCTGGATTTTTCCCCTGGTGCAGCTCTATTTCAACGTAGCAGATTTGCAACGTGTGGCCAGATAGGTACCACTGGATACCACATGCTTTATCTACTAGTTTGCCTATATTTTGAGCAACAGTTTATACTAGGGTTATTTTCCTATCACCAGTGTTTACGTATTACTTTGAGGTGTCACTGAGGGTATATCATATGGAAAATTTAATAATTTGGAGTGAAGTTACAAACAATCAGAGGCAGATTTGATCAAAAGCAATGGCACAATACCATGTTCATTTGACTGTGCAGTGAGGAAAACTGATGTAGCCTGTGTCAAAGCATTTTTTGGCAAACTACCTTACAGAATACTCTCTTTGCAGGATTTGCAGTGTGTTATGGCAGGCAGACGAAAGTTTTACTCAGCCAGGGAAGTCATTGAGTACATTTGCCTTCCTGATGGTGCTTTATCTGACACAGAATCCATTCCAGACGATAAAATTGCTGATCCAGATTTTGAGGAATCTCCTGAAGCATAAGAGTCTGACTCCAGCTTTGATGATGATAAGCCACTGGCAGCAATACCAAAAGCTAATCTCAACCACCTTGATGTTGAAATTCATAACATACATGCAGACAGTGACACTGAGGTCCCAGATGACAATGAACCTCAGCCAGGCCCAGCTCCAGTCAACAAAGAGTTTTCTTGGAGGCAGAGGAAACCCCCAGCAGCTGACATAGACTCTTCATTCCGAGGACCTGCATTCTCACCTCCCCCAGACGAAATACCAAGTCCAAAGTGGTATTTTGATCAGTTCATGGACAAATCTGTGTTTGAACATATTTCTCACCAATCTAACTTGTATGCAGTTAGCCCAGAACTGAAAACAACCCCTTCTGAAATAGAGCAATTCATTGGTTTACACATCTTGATGACCGTAGTACGTATGCCATCGTACCGCATGTACTGGCAAACGGCAACCTGCTACGACCCAATTGAGACAGTCATGGGACGTAAGCGATTTGATAATCTGCGTACATACATCCACATGACAATACCAATGTGAAGCAAAAGGGTGAGCCTGGATACGATCCATTATTCAAGGTGCGTCCAGTTCTTGAGAAAGTCCGTGCCAACTGTTTGAAGGTTGAACCAGAAGAAAACCACTCCATTGATGAGCAGATGATCCCCTTCAAAGGAAAGATTGGAATGAAACAGTATATCAAGAACAAGCCGCATAAATGGGGAATCAAGGTCTTTACTCGTGCAGGTGTCACTGGACTAGTCTATGACTTTGAAGTATACACTGGAAAAGGGACCGTGACCAATGAGCGTGGACTTGGTGTTGCCGGTGAAGTTGTGCTTCGTCTCGTATCAGAAGTTCCAAAAGGACTAAACTACAAGTGCTTCTTCGACAACTGGTTCACTTCCCCTGAAATCATTGTGGAACTGAAGAAAATGGGAATTCTAACAGTTGCTACCATCAATCGTAACCGTCTCCATGGATGTACCCTCAAGAGTGACAAGGAACTCTCAAAGGCCGGGCGTGGTGCGTATGAAGTGAAATACGAAAAGACAAGTGGGATGTCCATCGTGAAGTGGTATGATAACAAGGCAGTGTTGCATCATCCTTCATTGGCCCTGAACCTGTTGAGAGATGCAGAAGGTGGTCGAAAGAGAAGAAGGAATATGTGGAAGTGGACAGACCCCACATTGTCAAGGTGTACAACCACAACATGGGAGGAGTAGACTTAGCAGACATGTTTGCAGCTCTCTATCGCATTGACATCCGCCCACGTCGTTGGTATCTGCACATCTTGTACTACTTGATTGACCTATCACTGGTCAATGGTTGGCTCCTCTATCGCCGTCATCTCACCCAGAAGCAGGAGAAGAAGTATATGCCACTTCTTGACTTCCGTGTTCAAGTTGCAGATGCCCTCATCAAGGTTGGCAAACAGGCTGACTTGAACAGTAGGAAAAGAGGACAACCGTCATTGGAAGATGATCCAACGTCCCATCAAGCTGCCCCACCTCCACCTCCACTTCAGAGGATCTCTGCACCATCGGTTGATGTCAGATTAGACCGATGCGATCATTTCCCCATCCATGCTGAGAAACGTGGACGATGCAGACTGTGCAAGAATGGCTACATGCAAATGGCCTGCCTGAAGTGCAAAGTACTTCTGTGCTTTACAAAAGACAAAAACTGTTTCTTGGAGTACCACATGACAAAGTGACTTGGAAACATGCCCTACTCAATGAGGATTTGAGATATTGGATTTGGATCCCATATTGTTTTTGTTGTTGTTCTGCCACTGAAAAGCACTTTGTTACATTGTTTGAAAAGTTGTATAAAAAGTTATTGTTCATATCATATTCAGTCGTCAGTGTCTAATTACCACACTGGGCCAATGTTGCAAATCTGCAACATCCCAGAACGCCTTGCATGTGAAGGTCTCTCTAAAAAAAAAGTCAGGATTCTATTGTACTACCCCATATGATAATTTTCCCCAAATATCAGATTTTTCCTGTTACTAAAACTTAATTTGAGCCTGAGAGGGTTAAGATGAGTATTTTTGTATTTTCAAAATACATAAAATACTTTTTGCCAGTCAACCTCTTTATCAGGGTATTGATTTTGTGCATCAACTAGTTCAGACATTCACTGGCTCAGCATTGGATCAGCGATTTTATTTTTTGGAATAAGGTGAGAATGTCATGATCAATTCTATACTTGTTGATTAAAGTTAATATTGTGCATTATTCACTTCAGTTAACACGAAAGAATAAAAGAGCACAGACAAGTGGGAAAAGAGCGTTAGCCAATCAGTCTTGACCGGTTGTTGATTTTTATCAACTAGCTGTCAAATGTGTTTAAAGCATTACTGCATGTTAGGGCTGGGTGATATGACACTACATATCATAGTGATGATATAAAGTGTGAATTGATGGAAGTTTTTCTAAATCGTTTACATAGATAGGCCTATTTGTGGGGTAAGCAAATATCCGTGCAGCTTTTAGTGGGCAGGAAAAGAAGCACTGATGAATGATACACCACAAAAATCTTCAGCTTTTAGTTTTATTGTACATAAAAAATAATAATAAAAAAGGGGTAAATAGTGTCAAATGAATCAAAATTAATTATAATTTTAAATTTTAGATACACTTTCTAATTTTAATAAACTTATAGAAACAAATAAACAAATAAAAAAAACATGATATTGTTACTGTGAAGTAAAATTGAGATTTTGGTCATATCGCCCATCCATATTCTTTGCTAGATAGCAGAAAAGGTTCCCACTGTTTTACATACAGTATGAATTTTTTAATAGTGTTCACCACAAGCAATAGACTACATTGTAACCAGAAATAAGTATATAAATGGCTGCTATTTTCCATAAGTTTATTTGTAATTGCCAGAAAGAAAGAAAGAAAGAAAGAAAGAAAGAAAGAAAGAAAGAATGAATGAATGATAGAGGGCAGAGATGAGGTTAGGAATGAAAAGTCAGTAGTCTGTAGTTTCTTCATTCACTGTGACCTATACCTGCACTGGATGGCCAATTTCACATGTATTTTGTGTATTTTCAAAATACAAAATACTGTATTTGTATTTAAATAAATTTTTTCACACAGTATTTTGCATTTGTATTTAAAAAAAAATTTCCACACAGTATTTTGTATTTGTATTTTAAATACATTTCCATGTATTTATGCCCATCTCTAGACGTGATCCAGGATTGTTAGGTTATTCGAAGCTCATCCTTTCTAAGCTCATCGAGTTACTGTTATAGCAAGAAGTCTGTGAGCTCATACCTGCTCAGGAGCAGGTTTATTTCATGTAGCATAAACAGTTGAAGGGCCCTATCTTGCACCCAGCGCAATTGACTTTGTACACCGACGCATGTATCATTCCTATTTTGCACCCGCGCACAACGGACTTTTCCCTCCACAGACGCACGTCGGTAAATTAGGAAATGAATTTGCACTCCCGGGGGCGGTTCAGCGCAAAGAGGAGGCGTGTTCCGGCACAAACGTTCCCTGGTGCTATTTTGCAGGTTTAGAAAACAATTCCGCCACTGACCAGGAAAAACCTAGTCTAAAGTCAGTGGCGCGTTGTGCATGTTATTCAAATGATATTTTAATGGCGCATGCTTGGCCATAATCAATGTAGCGTGTGCACAACGCGCATGCACTTTGCTTATCTCATCTAGCCTACACACTGATGGTGCAGTTTTCATTTTTAGAAAACCATACAGTATTACAAGTAACAATATTAACACACGAGGGAAATCATTGTTGTGTCCATGAAGATGTGAAAAAATAGACATAAATCTAGCTTCCACATTTACCCAAATAATTAAACGCCTGTTTAACCGAAGTTAATTTGGGTGGGTTTCTTCCATCCCCATACAATGTCACTTCTCTGTCTTTTACGGCCCTGACGAGAACGTCGGTCTCCTCGGCTGTGAACCGCTCCTGGTGTGCGCCTGGCAAATCCGCCGTTATAATAGCAATCCGCCATGGAACAAGCGCGCCTGCTCTTAAAGGGAATGTGAGATGTTGCTCTGATTGGTTTATTTCACGTTACGCCCAAACCACTCCTATGAATAATGAAGCTACTTCAGACCAACCCATTTTAGATTTGCGTCGGGCGCAAGAGTCATTTATCCCGCCGGTATAATAGCAACAGCGCCCAAGACCCGCCCACAAAGTTACTTGCGTTTCGCGCTTGATACTTGCGTTTCAGATCGTTAAAATAGGGCCAGAAAAGTTGAAAATCTGAACCAGCCATTGCTGCTTTCTTGCAAGAGCACCCTGTTGAAGCAGGGAAATTAATAATTACAACATAAATGGAAATGTGTTTTATATAAATAATAATAATAATACTTTTGAAATTAATTGAAAGTAATTATAATGTTGTGTAGTCTTAAACAGAACCAATTTTTCTCATTGAGAGATTTATTTGTGAGGAAATAATTAGGCCTATCTCATTATTTTATTGGAGCCTTACATAATTTACATAAAAAGCTCTGTCATTAAAACTCTAGATGGTGCAGGCTGATAGGTTGCTGTAGAGGCCAAGCCCAAGCTTTAAGCCCCTGAGCTGTTATCCCGGGGGTTGAGTATTTGACGCACTTTTACCTTATTTAATGAATGAAAGTCCAAGTCGTATTTGCAGTTAAAACCATGGGTTCAGTTTATTTCCATCCATCGCCATTGTTTTCCAGACAAACTTCATTACACGTGTGTGACTTTGTACTGGTATAGTATGGTGTGTGCGTAGGTGGATGTGGATGTGGTCAAAAACTGTTTGTGCTTCCGGGTAACATCTAAGGAACCAAAGATTGATTCCTATTTATACTAAGACGCTAATTGGCTCTTACAGGTTGCTAAACTCAATTTGTTAGTGATCACGTTGTTATTTACATACATTAGTGCAGCCTATTGATTGCTGTTGCATCAGCAGCCAGTGAGCTTGTGGCTCACCATTCAAATACATGGCCTTATTTGCTATAACCTCCATAGCAGATCTATACATGCGGAGCTGGGAAAGGTGGACCGTGGAGGGTTTCTGAAAGTGCGCTGCAGATTGCTAACAGCGAACCCCTGGCCAGTATGGGAATACTACGTATATATAAAAAACAAACACGTGGTTGTCCTCAAGGACGCAAAGTAGCTGCAAAAGGAGGAAACACATAGAACATGTTCGGGAACACCATCCCTCCAAAGGTGTCCTGTTTATAACTTAAAGGAACACGCCGACTTTTTGGGACTTTAGCTTATTCACCGTATCCCCCAGAGTTAGATAAGTCCATACATACCCTTCTCATCTCCGTGCGTGCCGTAACTCTGACGCACCCACCGCTAGCCTAGCTTAGCACAAATACTGGAGGTAAACGGCTCCATATAGCATACTGCTCCCAATAATTGACAAAATAACGCCAACATTTTCCTATTTACATGTTGTGATTTGTATAGTCACAGCATGTACAAATAACAAGGTCACATGAGACACAGCCATCTTCTAACCGTATACATACTGGGAACTATATTCTCAGAAGGCGAAGCACTGCTACTTCTGCAGAGTGATTTACTCCAACTCTGAGCGAACTCTCTGCTCCTCACCACGGGGCTTCTCAGGTGCTGCGAGCAAATCACTCCACCCAAGTAGCAGTGCTTCGACCAAATGTAATGAATGGACAAACATTTTATGATCATATGCCTTCCACATATGATATAAATACATTTAGACCACTTAACTTAGTGATTGCTATCAGGATGTGAAGAGACTTTCAACCAGCTTAACAATAAAAATTGTTCTGGAACAAATCACCTACCAGGTACACCGTTTTGACTGTCGGGAAGAAGTCTGATGCGGAGCTCGCACATATCAACCGCAAAGGTGAGGCGTTCGCGAGCACCCTTCTGAAACCTAAAATGACAAATGGGACACCCTCCGGGCTCATGGACTTAACGGACACATGCACGCGGCAGCCATTGTAAGTCCACAAGACCAAAAGTGCAAGTGTGGCCCTGTCCCAAATGGCACACTTCATATGCACTTTCGGTCTTGTGGACTTTGCGCCCCCTTTGCGGTCGATATGCGCCCTTGATGCGCACTTCCGCAGCAGACTTCTTCCTGACAGTCAAAGCGGCATTAAGTCACAAAAGTGCGGACTCATAGGAAGACCACATGTGCTTAGGGTGCTATTTGGGACAGGGCCAAACTCAGAGATCCACTCGTTGCTGATCACACATTGACGTCATTGTGACAAGGTAGTTTGTGACGTCAGAAACACCACCTATTTCAAACCGCGTTTTTGAGACTGTCTTTGGTTCACTGCAGTTTTA
Organism: Squalius cephalus; assembly: GCF_949319135.1. Lineage (NCBI taxonomy): Eukaryota > Metazoa > Chordata > Actinopteri > Cypriniformes > Leuciscidae > Squalius > Squalius cephalus. The sequence goes on along the minus strand of NC_137132.1, from coordinate 21,049,205 downwards.
AGGAGAAAATATTTGTACATGGTTTTGTACATTTGTACATGGTTTGTCTTAAAGCATATTAAAAACACCACATAGACATATAAACAACATTTAAAAACTTGATTTTCACCACAGGGGACTTCAAATTGTAAAAAAAAAAAAAAATAAAAAACACAATAGTTGGCACAACTATTCCATTGGAAATGAGAAAATTAAAACCTGCTTTGCAGCCAGCCAGTTGCTTTATTTAGGTATTTTTTTAAGTTTACTCAACTTTTTTATTTTTCAAAATGTTGTCAAATTTCTAATTTTCTTCAGCCACCTTTTCTCAAATAAAATGTGACTTATTGAGTATTATTGAGACAATTCTATAAGCTTTTCTTGTAATGCAAATTATTTTTGGGAAGTGGGGGGGATTTAATATCTGACATTGAATATCTGACACTGAACAATCTTCAACAGCAATGAGATGAATGGACTCTTTCTTATTCTTCAGCGGCCTCTAGCGGCAGTAGTTTACTATTACAAGTTAGTTTTTTTGACTGGTTAGGCCTACTGAAAGTAATGGTCGTGGATGCACTTTTTTTTCGTGCCTGCTAATATAAATTTCATGAGCTTTATAACTTTTTTTGTGATAACAGCTTGTTGGATAGACTGTTGGTACAGTTACATAATTAATTTAACAAGTTCGTATATTCAGAAGTTGTTTAGACTTAAGAATTTGGAAGAAATCAACATGCTTTTTCTGAGTGCCATGCCTTTGACACTTGTTGTCGCTACTAGGCTGCAACTTTAAGAAACATGTAATGGCCACTTTGTAACCTGATCAGAGGCTTTAATAAATGATGAAGCAGTATCTGGGTTCACTATTGCCACGGTTGTTGCTGTTTGCATTTCCAAGGACAGAACGCAGCTGAACAAAGATAATCGAGCTAAAAGCACTTTTGTACAGCATTCTGCGATCAATTAACCTGAGGATGAATCCTGAGTAGTAAGTAGTTATCCCTCTAAAGAATGTTTACTTTATTGAGGTACTGTGTTGCTAACGGTCAACAGACTTTCTTCAATTACAATGACTAGAGAGAATAATGGCCTCTAGTTTGTGCCATTAATGCCAGTATTATCTATTGGTTTCATAATGAATGAGTAAATGCAGCTTGCATTGAGCATGAACACCAGTAGAGTAACATGCAAAGTTAATAATATGATGTTTTTTTTCAGTGACTACCTGTTCAAATTGCTGCTGATTGGGGACTCTGGTGTGGGAAAGTCATGTTTACTCCTACGGTTTGCTGTAAGGAAAACATTTTTTTCAGTGCCTGTCATTTTCTGTTTGGATGGTTTTAAAGTAGCTCACCCCAAAATCTAAATTCTATAATATTTACTCGCCTTCATGGCGTTTTAAATCTATATGGGTTTTTTTTTTTTGTTGTTGTTGTTGTTGTTTTTTACAAAATTAGTTGATTCTTCTGTTGATGAAAAACACTTATTCCACCAGGACGACACCTATACAGAGAGCTACATCAGCACTATTGGGGTAGATTTCAAAATCAGAACTATTGAAATGGAGGGGAAGACTGTCAAACTGCAGATTGTGAGTAAAGAATGCATTTCAATTCATGTTCAGAGTCAGCTAGTTGGTTTGTGCCTGGCTGTGTCTGAGTCGCTTTTTTTGTTTGTTTGATCCAGTTATTAGTTCTGTTTTAAACAAACCCCTATAGAAACATTTAAAATCTAATTATTATTGTACAGTAACAATAACTGATCATTTGCCAATGAACTTTTTTTGAAATGAGTGACTATCCAATCACTTGGGTTGGTCCCAATAGAGCAAAAAGGTCCTAAATGCCTGCATAAGGATTGATATTCACAACTTCTCAAAGTTTTTGCAAACAACATTTTGCTTTTTTAAAACGTGTGCCATGCTTTTCTCCGTCCTGAAGTGGGATACAGCAGGACAAGAGCGATTTCGAACAATAACATCCAGCTATTATCGAGGGGCTCATGGGATTATAATTGTCTATGATGTCACTGAGCAGGTAATACTTTTGAATATTACAGAATGTTTCATATTTTAACATTTTGTGTATGGTCCTGGAGAATTTCTTAATAATAATGATTAATGAAATACTTTGTTTATACAGGAGTCTTTCAACAATGTGAAGCAATGGTTAGAAGAAATTGATCGCTATGCATGTGAAAATGTCTCCAAGTTGCTAGTCGGTAACAAGTGTGACCTTTCCTCAAAAAAGGTGGTAGACTTTACCACAGCAAAGGTAAGCTCTCTGCTTATGCAAATTCATGGTGAGGTCTGTTCTACAGGATTGGCAAATCTAAGCTAAATTTATATATTACATTTAATTTGTACTTTTTCAGGAATTTGCTGAGTCACTCAAAATTCCATTCCTGGAGACAAGTGCCAAGAATGCAAACAACGTAGAGAAGGCATTTTTAACAATGGCCTCTGAAATCCAGAAGAGGATCGGGACAGAGAGTGTTCAGAATGAAACTGTTAAAATGGGATCCAAAATAAACAGTGCCCCCCTATGGCCTGGTGGAGAGAAGTCAGCTGAGGAGGTCAGCTCTTGTTGCTAGTACTCAATATCATTAAAATTCTGGGTAATATGAAAGTCCATATTTTTTGTTTATCGTTCTATGTGTTTTTGTTCCTCCTCCTCTTTCTTTTTCATTTTAAATGTAAAATAAGCCTTTGACTTTATGTTTGCACATCCTAAGAAGCTATGAAGATGAATTTGGAAATGTTTCTGGAAATCATTTTCTGATCATGCATGCATTGTTTTATGTTAAAGGCTCTTTCATCCTTTTGGTGATGGACAAAACCTATAAGCATACACTACTTTCAAAAGTAAGGGGTCTTTAAGATTATTAAATGTTTTTGAAAGAAGCTTCTTATACTTATAATGTTGTATTCATTTGATCAAAAAAAAAAAAACAGTAAAATCAGTAATATAGTGAAATGTTATTACAATTTAAAATAACTGTTTTACACTTTAATATATTTTAAAATATAATTTATTCCTGTGATGGCAAAACTGAATTTTCAGCAGCCATTACTTCAGTGTCACATGATCCATTAGAAATTAATCAAATATGATTTTGCCTAATATATTTGTGGAAACCGTGATACTTTTTTACAGTGTTCTTTGATAAATAGAAAGTTTGAAAGAACAACATTCATATAAAAACAGATTTTGTTTTTTATAAAAGAATAGAAGTTTTTGTCTTTGCCTCTTTTGATCAGTATGAATGAATAAAAGTATTAATTTCTTAAATCTTACTGACCCCAAACTTTTGCATGGTAGTGTATAAATGTCTGATTCTATCACCTATTTTTAAAATAAACAATACTATGAAATCTAAGAGAAGTTCAGCTTAAAATATATTTACTTTTCAATTCCTCAAAAAATAAAAATGTATTTCTCTTTTTCTGAGTATAGAAGCACCTTCTGATTGTATTGAGCTTCGTTTACATATGGTAATCAAGCAATTCTGCACTCTCACTGTGCAGTGCATATACAGAAGCTTTTGCACTGCATACAAAGCGAAATGAACACTCGCATCAACCATGTGTTAATTATTATATGCGCACTAGCCCAAGAGTTGTTGTGCATGGCAATACATAACATGTGTCTCACAATCGAAAAGAAAATAAACAATAAATCATGGTCATTATTTCTTGGATCTCATTAGTGAAATAACAGTCAAGTATTCATAGAATTAAGTAGATGTGATATAATATACATTTATAATTTGATGATCAAATTCTGACATTTTGTATACAATATTAATTTTTATGACATTTCAAAAAATTTTGAAAGGTGCTTATCTTGATTTATAATCATAGCTCTAAAAGGGTGAAACTTTTTTAGGTCAAGCATTGAACGCATTTGAATCAAACACAAAATGGCACAGAACATTACAACACAACAACAATTCTGCTCAGCTGACACGATCACAATAACATATTTCATCACTGAAAAGTTTCAGGCCTTTTTTATACATCCTTCAGCAGGCTCATGTTGAGCTTCACACTGATTCCTGCCTAGGTTACTACACTGTAGGAAAACAATTTATTTAAAAAAAAGGATGTCAGGGCAAAAATGACCAGTAATGACCGTTAAGTTTACAGACATTTCCCTCAACCCTAAAACACATCACAATGCAATGCGTAATTCAAAATACGAGTAAAACACCTGTGTAAAAAAAAAAAAAAAACAATGCAGAAAATGTCTTCATATTAACACAGTACATCGGGCCTAATTTTTACAGACCTTTCATAGTGTGTAAGTATTTCCTTTTGATATCAGCCTTCTTTTTCAAACAAATGGGTGAATAGATCACTCCATCATTGTATGTTGCTCTTATGTTGATGATAAATAAATGTAACTTTATTTTTCAAATAAAAGTGTAAGCACTTTCATTCTATTTTCTGCTGATTTCAGCATATAATGCGCCTTGACGTTCACTTTCATTGTTTCTTCTGGGACGCAGCACCACCGCATGCATTGTAAAAGCTGTAACTTGTTCAAAAAGCCCCCAAAATAGATGAAACAGGCCTCTGAATGAAAGGTACAACAAGCTTATGTAACGAGAAATTAAAAACCATCAGTACACATTACAACCAGGACTTTTTGCCAGTAAATCTAGCCATATTGGCCAATTTCAGCCTTATGCGTTCCCTCTCCTCTGGGTTTCTCTTTGAGGTGCACTCAAGTGTAGAGTCGGTCTCAAACGAGATGGCTGGGCCGTGTGAAAGCAAAGCCGTCCCCGTCTTCTCCTGAGACAGGGTGGTTGTTGGTGACTGCAGGACCAGCCTGCTCCGCATTGAGTGTCTGAGGCGTAGCAATAAAGGTTTGTGTTGAGGGTACAGCTCCTTCTCTGGCTTGCAGCACAGAAAGCAGGCGGCACACAACATGCGGAAAATGTAGATCCAGCCGAGGTAGTGAAGCTCCACAATGTTCAACAGGAAACAACCCAGGCTGATACTAAACATAAAATTAAGGAAGATAGTCTTTTCGGTGGCTCGAGACACAAAACAATCAGTCCGTGTTGGGCAAGGGTATGTTTCACAGCGGAACAAATGAGGCACCTCAAATCCGAACAGGTAGTACTGACCGACAAGAAACGTGATCTCAAGGACGGAGCGAATCAGGACATGAACAATGTAGATGAGGAGAACCTGACTGGAGAGTGTGGTTGGGTCCTTGCTGACCTCACCGAAATCATCCTGCAGTAGACTTTGCTCCACACTTTCCTCATCCTGACCACCCCATTCTTCTCCCTGGGGTCCATATGCCAGTTTGACACTCTTCCCTTCCGGCCGCCCAGGGTGCTTGGCCTCTGCCTGGACCCTCTCCGTCTCCAGCTTCTCGTCTTTGGTGATTTTGTGCAGCACATAGATGATGTAGAAGATGGAGGGCGTTGAGACCAGCACAATCTGGAAGACCCAAAAGCGCAAGTGTGAGACGGGGGCGAAAGTGTCATAGCAGACGTTGTTACAACCTGGCTGCAGTGTATTGCAGGTGAACTTGGACTGCTCGTCACTGTACACGGCGTCTCCCACCAGGGTCACCAGCAGTATGCGAAAGATCAGGAGCACCGTCAGCCAGATCTTACCGATGACCGTCGAATGATTCTGAACCTCTGTTAGAAAGCGGCCCAGAATAGACCAGTCCCCCATTTTTTAATCTGGAGAAAACAAGGAAACGGTGAAAAAAGACAACTAAATTGTGTTATGATGTCATCTAATATATTAAGTAAAATTAGTTTTTCTTAAGTGAGTCAAATAATCTACTGTTAATGCAAATTATTACAATGTTTCAGAAGCTTTCGGTTGGTGATGCCCAACATGTTGATATTTGCATTTCTTCAACATGCATAATTGATGTAAAAAATTATACATTTTTTGGTGTAATCTATCTCTTTGCATCATTGTTTGGTAGGTCAATCAATGTGCATAAAATGGCTCACTCATTTAATGAAATTGTACAACATCATGACCATTACATTGATGAATATAATAAAATAGACAAGAAAAAACACTTACCTTTGGTTAATTTGTCTTTTTTTCGTACAACTTTGACAAAATGAGCAATTTCATTGCTACATTTGAAAAAGGGCTGTTTGTCACTGGGAAAGGACCTCAGTGTGAGAGCTGGGGGAAATGGGCTGACCACAGGCATCCATCCAAAACCCTCATTGTACTGTATTCAGACAAAGCGTCCCAATGTACAATGTCACAAAGATTTCAAAATACAATGGGATGCAACATCTATGAATGTCCCTGAACAGTCAAACAAATTGTTTAAAAGAACCTGCTGGAATGGGCAAACAATGCTAATTCATGAGAGATTTTGTCATATACCTGCTCTGAACATGTGAAAGCTAATGAAATGATTCTTCTGCACGATCAATCGTTAAACTCATATGCCACAATATGAAAATGATCCAAATGTAAAGTATACTGACCCATTACACGCATCTTTTTCATATTGAATTATAGAGTCAACTCTGGCTCCCTAATGTTGAAATGTATTATAAACACAACACAACATTTCATCATTTGCGTTTCTGTGCTAGACTAGAGGATGGAAATATTTTATATAGCAAATAAAAACCGCAAGCAAGCTAAACAACTAGACAGACAGATGCACTTTACTGTAAACATTTTACATACCACACCATCTGCCCGACGCACAATATCTGCCTTGATTACTCCATATACATATTATAATATTTTGCATTTGGTTCTCTCACTCCATGCACACCAAAACAGAATGTATTATTTGTTGTACTTTGAGTATTTCTTGCTATATTTGTATGGCAGCAAAACATCTGCTTTTCAAGATGCACTTGGAAATTTGGCTGATCCTTGAAGTGATCGCGGGCAGCAGCGCAAAGTTGATTTATGTGATGTTTTTTAAAATGTTGTAGATTTAAGGAGCAAATGAGAATTGCAAAATTATTGAATATATTTTGATACAAAGGTCTTCTTAATGAAATTCAGTTTCAACAATTCATGAATTGTTCAAGCTAATTAAAGCAACAGTTTTTCAATAATGGAAAAATGTGTAAAAGTGTGATAATTGGGTTAAAAGGCACCCCTGCTGTTGGGGCGAAAGGCACAATAATTAACATGATAATAAATATCTGGCTGACTTTTCCATCTGTTGACATGACATTGTTTGATTCGGATGGTAAATATCATATATTAAGTTAGGTGTCCACCTTAGAGATAATCAGCATTTATTTATAATGAAACCATCATATTTAAAAATATGATATGAATCATTTCATTAATAAAAAATGTATGGGTTCCTCAATGCTTTCAGAATCTTTACTTTTTTAGATAATTTTGTTTCTGTATTTATAAAATATATTTTTTATATTAAGATTTTAATTAGCCTACATATTTATTGAACAAAAAATAATTATTTTATTTATCAAAATAAACAGAAAATAGTACAAACTTTGCTAAAGTGATTGTTTTGGACAAGTAACATACATTATACATTATTAAAAATATATTATTTTACCTAAAGAAAGCTATTTGTATAAATAATATGTGCCTTTTACCTTGTGTTTATTATTATTTTAATGTTTATTTAATATTTTTAACTTTATATCATTAATATAGGCCTAATTTAAAAAAAAAACATTATTATTATTATTTTATGCAACAACCTGTGGAGTAAAAAAAAAAAAAAAGCTCTTGCCTGTACAATTTAAAGAGCTGGACAGACAGACAGACAGACAGACAGATAGATAGATAGATAGATAGATAGATAGATAGATAGATAGATAGATAGATAGATAGATAGATAGATAGATAGATAGATAGATAGATAGATAGATTTGATGTTATTAAAATAAATACGTAGTTAATGTTTTAACAATTTCAATAATCTTACTCTTAAGTCAGATGTTTTTATAGCACCTAAAATATGCTATACTTTTTCCTTTTAGTATAGCCTATATGATAATTAATTTACACATCGTGGTCATTCTTTGTCGTGTGAACATTCGTTTAATGATATAATACATATTTTATAACAAGTAAAAAGTATCATTGCTCTAAAGTGTTCGTGAGTGCAGTGCTGTGATGGAGTGAGCTGGCAGAATCTCAGCAGCAGCAGCAGCAGCAGCCGCGTATATCAGATGAAATGGTTTGGCCCTCGGGGTTACAGGAAGTTGTAGCAGCTGCCATGTTTAGCTGCTTTGTTGTAGATTTCTTGTAGGTTTCCTGCAGATTTTTTTAAGTGTTGCAATGGAGCCGAGCTGGAGTTCATTTTTATTTCAGGTAAGCCAGCCGTTCGAAGAAAATACCAACCGCGCGGGAAAAAATAGAAAATCGATCGGGACTCTTAAAAACAGCGCGTAGCGCGGAGATTTAAGCTTTAAAAGCGGGATTTTAAGGCAGTAAAAACAATGGTAGCTAAGCTAGCTCACATTAGCCGCTAATGCTGCATCTCCCCAGACTTCCAGCTGTGAACTATGAGGGAGACGTAAAAGGGATTTCTTTCCCTCTTTTCCACCTCTCCTTCCCATTCACACTTTTTTACGTGCCTTTTGCCTTTTTTATCTTAAGTTAAACACTTTTACGCTGGCAGCTTATGCCTTAGTTTTAAGTACTCATTGATTTTGTGACACAATTTGGATGTTTTGGCCAGACGCAACGTCCATGTCTGCGTGTATAATAATAGAATACGGTGTTTAGGTGCATTTTTTTGGCACAGCGTTTTAATACTTAGTTTATCTTTCCCTATCGATCGCCATGTTTCACCGCTTTTCCTTTTCTTTATTTTTATTTGTTGTCAACGCAGCTCCCTTGGTTACTTTTATTGGAGGGAACATGGGGATAATGGCTGTTTCAAAACCTTCTGACCTGCCCACCTAGACATCATAATCGAGACAGAACGTGCACATTATGGACAGAATACTGTATAGAACACTTATTATGATACTGTGAAATTTTGTCTTGGTTGATTTCTCACAGTCGTAATTAATAGTCGTTTGGTGTACGTTTGAAAACACACCTTAAATGTTGACTTAGCCTATATTCTCTGTCCAACTTTAAAAAGGTGTTCATTTGGAATTCATTTTCAACTATGCTTTATAGTTATCTCAGGCTACTGATATCCATAATCTTATGCATGCAATGATTATGCCTGCAATGATGTTACAAATGCAATGCATGCTTTATGTAAGTGTGATGCAAATGTTGATGTATGAGGAATCTGTGCATTTTTATGGTGAAAGTGCAACACTTAGGTTGTGGCTGTTATTAACTGTCCTTTTTTACTCTTGACTCTTATGAATTATTATTTTATTTGAAAAAAAATAAACCAATAGGCTATAACTTTTTACAACAATTGAACAATACCAATGCTGCTTTTTTTTTTTTTTTTTTACATATATGATAATTGATATGCAAAATCGATGTTTATAAAATGTATTATTTCTGCCTTTTCACACAATAATCATGCTACTTTTTTATTTAAAATTATTAGTAGTAGTATTGATTATGCAAAGTTGTTTTGCAATCTAAATGGTTTATTTTAAAATTGCAGATTTGTTTTCATATTCTTTTTGGGCTGTCTAACAGTTCAGATTAATTTCTATGCTTTTCTCAATCAATTTTATAAGAAAGTTGAATTAGCCTAGAAAAGAAAAGTTAAATAAGAAAGTTACTTTACCTGTGAAAACTGTTGTTTCCTGTTTAATCCACTGGGTGCTATTCTTTAGAGCTGTTAAAAACTAATTAAGTTAAAAAGAATAAATATTGTAAAAAAAAAAAAAAAAAACTATTGATCAAGCCAATTATTACATGTAGTCAAGACATTTAAACTTCATCTTAGTTCAATTATGCTATTTTTCTAGAGGTACAAGGAAGTAGTGTTTTCTTTCTATCAACTTCTCCCCTGGGAGAGAAACGCTTTTGAAGTGCTCTATGACACTAAGGTTTGTTCCAGAAAAGTTTGCCAAAATGCATTTACTTTTGGAATAGAAGCAGACCATGTCCAAAAATTTTAACTGTAGGAAAGGCATGCTGCATCTTGTGTGTTTCATCATCACCATCTTACTTATTTTTAATTGAACATGTACTGAAATATTTTTGCCATTGCAATCAGCTCCTGTGAGCATAGATTCTAGAGAAGAAATGATATGAAAATTAATTTCACAATAATAGTGTCCAAAACGATCGCATTTATCAAAATTATCATGCGCTATTGTTAAAATGTGCTGGAAATGTTCAGAAAGTACTGATAAGCCAAGTTTCCACCGCAGGAACATTCCCCGGGAACTAGGGACTTTGGGGTGGTACTTGGTGTGTTTCGACCACAGATACCAGGGTCTAAATGAAGTTCTGGGTAAAAAAATTTCCCTCAGAAAGTCCCTGCTCACGAGGTAGTACTTTTCCAAAGTTCAGGAACTTTCAGGGGTGGGACTTAGGCACTGAGCAAGCTGATTGGTTGACTCCACCCAGCATTTCATTTCAACCACTATTTTTAAAAGTCTGTTGCTGTGTAAGAGTTGTTTACTATTCGAATCAACGATGGAGTTTAAAAATAAGACAGATGGACAGACGACAAGGTTCAGGGCAGGCTTTATTAAGCTTATATGCGGAGAACGAAATCCAGCGGGAACTGGAAAGTCTCGCACAGTCCTACGTCACTGGACTAATTTGCCTATTTTCATGGTACTTTAGACCGTGATGGAAACGCAGACAGCAACAGGTCTGGGGGGAAAGAAGTTCATGGGACAAATTGTGGCTATAGACTACATGCTTATCATTTGACCTAGTTTCATGTCGAAAACCAACAAAAACAAATAAAATTAGCAGCATTATTCACTTTTTGTTTGCATAAACATTAAAATAATAGCATTAACAACGATGGCCAGATTTGAAATGAACAAAAAAATATTAGCTAGGTGACTTAGCTAGCATGTACTTATTTACTAACATGTATTGCATGTTCAAGTGAAGTTTTGACCCAAAAAAAAATTGTCAAATCAAAATCATAAATTATAGGCATTTTACCCACTCCATTACCAATTCTATATCTACATAGTTGAGATTTTTAGAATGCACATTAGCTTATTTTTCATCTGCTGCTTAAAATGTACAACAAAAAGCGGCCTGATTTTCACATTGGTCTGAACAAAAACGTACAAAACAAAAATGTAAATCCACTCTCTGACAGTAGGTGGCGCTTATGGAACTGCACAATAGAGCTGTTTACCTGGTAACCTCCGGTAACAAAGAACACTACTTTATTAGGCTTAACACGGAGGGAAGCTGAAAAGTAAATGGCATTGAAACTTTTCTGAAGACAGTCGGTTCCCCGTTAGAGATTCATTCATATAATTAATTCATACTTACATTCTTTCATATGCACTCTGCCTTCCGTCACGTTTTCACCCAAAACAAACCTGTGCTGCGCCTGCGCGAGACTGTTGCTATCTTTGCTTAATGCTGAACGGTAATTATCGTGAAATGTTCAAATTATGGTCATCAAATACGGTTTTAATGATAATTAAAAATATGATTTTTTTTATCGTGGTTTATCGTCAAACTGGGACCGCTTTATCCCTAATTGATTCATTGTTATACACAATCTGAAACTTTCTTGATCACATGTTTGTCTACTGTTCTTAGAAGTTTCTTCAATCGGATCGCCATCCTCCAACATCTTACGTGCACTGATCATAATCCATATGTGATTTCGAGTAAGCCTAACCATACTTGCTCATCCGGGTATTGTCAGTAACCAGAGTTCACTTCATATTGTCAGTAACCGGAGTGGCGTAAGCAACACCATGTTTGTTTTTAAAAACTTGCTCAAATTTATTTATATTATATGTAATATGTTGGTAGCTACAAACTTTCATCAGTTTTATAAGAGATCAGTTATTTGGTTTGTAGACCTAAAAAGTGCTTCATTTGTTCTGCTTGATTTCATCCATGTGATGAGGCATCTAATGAGACAACTGTCTAGCGCGTCACTCCTCATTGTTCTGCAGGCGTCTGAGGTTATTCATGAGCAAGGCTTTGTCCGGCTCCCAACAGGCATCTCTTAATCCGTCTGCAGCAAACAAGAATTTGATTCACTGTGTTCTGTCTTTGGAGTAAAGGAGTTCTGCTCGCTCTTGCTCTTACCTACAGTTTTGGACAGGTTACATGAGGAGATATGTCGGTTTTTATATCCCACCGATGTTTAATTTTATCATTGTTATAAGCTATCCCGCCAACAACAAGGCTTGTAATAGGCTTAAACAGATTTATCCATGCATCTGCCATCTTCACAGATCACGGCTAAAGTTTGTGCTGCAGATCAGAGTGTCTAGTACAGAGCGTTTTTGTCAAGTCCAATTCCTACATTATGCCTGTCACAATGCGGATTAACCTATATACCAATACCATCATTTAAATATAGACTGACAATAGCACCACATTTTAAATGCAATTAGTTTGCTTCAGGTTTCATTTTGCTTTGTCATGCTTGTCAGATATTGGTCTGTGTTTCAAAGTGTCTACAGTGTTCTTGCGTTTTTATGTGCACTGCTCAACCTCCATATTATTTCTATTGGCGTGACCTCAGCCTTCAATGCGAATTTGTGTCAAAAGCATCCAAGCAGCATGAAGAGCAAGTTGCTGTCACGGTTTGAACGTTTATGGCTGCTTGAATGGGTCCATATATAGGCTACAAATATACTCTCAGAACCATGTCGCTAAAAGTACTATCCATAGCAAATAATGCTGGGTTAACAACAGTGTTCAAATCATTCAGACCTCAAAGCAGCTGGGTCCTGTTTAATAGCACATTTTGTAGAGCCAGATTACCTAATCAAGCTCACAAAGACCTCCTATGGGGATTTTAGGTCAAAACCAAAACCAAACCTTTCATACTTTTAGGATATGTAAGGTAAGGTTTAAGGTTTATAGCGTTTCCCCAGCCGTCGTCGGAGGCAGGTCCAGCCTGCAGGTCTCTCGTTACTGTAGGCTTTACTATATTTCCTCAGAGGCACAATTGTGTTCGTGAATGGCCATCCCCACCCACCAACTGGATGCCGTGACCAATAGGACAATGCAGGCAGCTGCAGAACGGGGAGTCTAATAGTCGTGTAGACTTTCAGCTGCTCTTGTTTTAGGCCGTGCTATCAGTGTCCCCCCACACCCCACACCTTATGAGCAAGTTATGACCTCCACTCACTTATTTTTTTTCCCTCAGCCATAATACTTTTTTGTAGTAGTAGATGACAAATTTAGCTTTTTTTACATTTTATTTTACAATTTTTATATATCTATAATTCTTTATTTTTTTATTTTATTGAGAGTATTATTTTTATATTGCAATGCTTGCTTTGTTGTTGTGATTATACCACTTTGTTTGTTTCATTTCAACTTTTCTCGTTTTTGCTAATTCAGCCATTTGTGGATAAAATGTGACTAATCCTATTCGTCGACTGTATCTTTAATTTATAAGTATGTTCTGTTGTGGTTTTATGTTCCTTTACCTGTAACAAATTTTGGCCAACACTGAAGAAAGCATTAATTTTTCCTTTGCTATCTAATGAGGTATTTAATGGTTCACCCAACAAATATAATTCTCGTTATTTTCACAACCTCATGTTGTTTTAAACCCATGTGGATTCTGTATAGGGATGCACCGTAATGAAAATTCTGGGCCAAAACCAAAAATTCTGGGTGCACTTGGCTGAAAACGGATAATGCTTTTTAAAAATTATTTATTTTTTATTTTAAATGAGCTCTTTTTTTTTGCATAATTGTATTAATATTAAACTTTTTGATGAAAATCAAGCATTTTTATAATATTGACTTTTTTTTTTTTTTTTAACAAGCCAATAAAATATTTTTCTTTTTTCACTTTTATTGAAAGTAACAGTAAAATTGGACAGAAAATATATTAATATTAAACATCAATATATTATTTATTTAGTTCTATGTAACATAATCAGATTTAACAGATTTGTTTTTGACCAATTATCCAAATAATGCATAGGCTAGTCCTTCAAAGCTATTATTTTCAGAGCATGTGAGCAAAGAAGTGTGGAGCGGATCAGTGAACGAGATTGTACCGCATTTTACCAGCGTTGCTCAGCTGAACAATAAGGGGCGGGGCAGCATATATTTCTTCTCTTTCGGCCAAAAACCGAAAGCCTTTTTTGGCGAGAGGCTGCTCACTGTAGAACAAATGGGTGGAGCTTATGTCTAGCTCCTTCTCGCTAGATGTCCAGCGAGGAGGAGCGAATTTAATTTGAGCCTAATGGGTGGAGCTAGAATATCCAACCAAACCCTAACCCAACCCACAACTCTATCCCTCCACCCCATTAGACATTCAGAGAGGTGGATCTGGACTATCCCCACCCCATTAGACGTCCAGAGAGGAGGAGTTGGACGTCATTTGACTCTGCAGTGAGTACCACTTGTTTTCGGCGGCCGAAATTTCGGTGCATCCCTAATTCTGTCTTTTGTGGAGCACTACATAAGTTTAAAAGAGTTTTCGTGCTGCCCTTTTACAATCAAAGTAAGTGCAAACAGACACTGTCATGATCCAAAAATGAATTGAAAATGCTGTAATAGTAGCCATGCACTATATTCCATTTTTGTTTTTATTAAAGGTATTTATAATAGCTCTTTGTCATAAACAGATTGTTTTCTCCTCCGCAGTAGCTCTCAAATGTCATTTGTACTTCCACATATTTAAACATGCATGAACCAAGAATGTTTAGCAGCATTAACATACAAATGTCTTTATTTGCCATGTTTGAATGTGCAAATGAGATTTGAGAACTGCATTTATGGAATACACTGGATACTTTTACAGTGTTTTTTTCTCAGTTTTGGAGCTTGACGGGTGGCTTTCATTGTATGGAAAAGAGCCATCATGTGAACATTCTGCCTTTAAACTTGCTCCGCTGACCATGTAATCTCACTATATGTGTATTGCAGTCGTTGCTGTCTATGATATGTAAGTTTAGCAGAGCGTCCTGACCTGAGCCTGTGAGGCCAGTCACATGAGAAACTGCTTTCATTACAGACTCAGATTATTTTACATGCAGTAGATTTATGTTTGCAGGCAGTTTCTTTTGCAAAAGCGCTGGAGACTCTGATATGATACACACGTCTGCACATTTGCTTCTTGCCCTAACGTGATCTATAAATTCCTATTAGTCACACGAGGATTAGGTTGGCCAAGAATCATTTTTTTTTGCCTCTGCTTTTTCTCCTCTTGAAGCGTGTTGCTGTTTTCTTAAAGAGTAGGTAGCTTTTTATGGACAGTTTTCAGCATATTCTCTTACATCTAAATAAATTATAGTTCCTTCTCATTCTCTCTCTACTTCACTTTCTGTCTAGCTTTCTCACTCTCCAATATCTCATTAGTCATCCTGCACTTTGCTGAACAGCTGACTCGTCCCCCTGCTAAGTCCCAGTCAGGGCTTCTCTTGTTTTCCAAGTTGCACAGATGCCCTGGAAATGAGTCAGTTTCTATTTTTGCTAAACATTTAACACCGTCTCTCAGCTGATGTCGTGTCTACTTCATGCTGGCCAATAGCAACACTGGCCCATAATATCACAGCCAGTCGATTCACACAGCTAGGGCTATGAGTTTGCATCGTGTGTTCAAATCAAATGATATACAGTCAGGTTTTATTACAGGCAAATTTATTTATTTATATCGCTTGATATTGAAAAAATAAATGTATGCAAGGATACATTAAATTGATCTAAGTTCAAAAGTTTTTATAATGTTTCAATAGGTTTCCTCAAACATATTAATCAGTACAACAGATTTCAACATTGATAATAAGAAATGTTTCAAATCAGTATATTAGAATGAATTCTGAAGGATCATGTGACACTGAAGACTGTAGTAATGATGCTGAAAATTCAGCTCTGCCATCACCGAAATAAATTACATTTTGAAATGCATTTAGACAGTTTTCCTTTGATCAAATAAATTCAGTCTTAGTGAGCATAAGACAAGAACTTCTTTTAACAAACGTTTAAAAAAATCGTACCAACGTCAAACTTTTGAGCTATAGTTTATATTAATGTAGGAACAGTTTTTGGTTTTGTTTAAATTAAATTTTTAACAATTTTTTTGTTTTTTGGTAAAAGCTTCAATGAAATGTTCAACATTTTAATAGTCTTTTCTTCCTCTATTCCAGCAGGCCAATGAAGCCCTCCACCACCAGCATCAGGTCTCGCAGAACAGTCTTCTGCCTCTGCTCAACTCTGAGCCGCTGGATCAAAAGCCTGTTCTTCCCATTCCGCTCGACCAGAAGCCTCCAGTCAGTGCGGCTGACCTCCTCAAAGACAACATGGGCGGCGGGACGGGCGGAGGGGGTGGAGGTGGTGGCGGCGGTGGTCCGGTGGTTATAAAGAAGGAGCCCAAGTCGAAGACGCCCTTCATATGCGGCTACTGTAACAAGGCCTTTCGGGACAGCTACCACCTCCGGCGGCATGAGTCCTGTCACACGGGCATTAAGATGGTGTCACGGCCCAAGAAGACAACCACAGCGCCCACCATGGTGCCTCTCATCTCCACTGTGCCACGCGACAACAACGGCAACCCCTCCTACGTCTCCACGATGGCGGGCATCCTCACCACGGCCACCACCTCTGCGTCCACGGCCGCAGGCATCATGTCAGTCCTGCCTCAGCAGCAGCCGGCTGTGCCCAAAAAACCCCCCAAACCTGTGAAGAAGAATCACGGCTGCGAGATGTGCGGCAAGGCCTTCCGTGACGTCTACCACCTCAACCGCCACAAGCTCTCGCACTCGGACGAGAAGCCCTTCGAATGCCCCATCTGTCACCAGCGCTTCAAGAGGAAGGACCGTATGACCTACCACGTGCGCTCGCACGACGGCGGTGTGCACAAGCCGTATATCTGCTCCGTTTGTGGGAAAGGCTTCTCGCGGTAGGTTCAGCAATTCACTATTGACTTAACAGCAACATTATTTTCTTTCTGGGTCTCATGGAAAAAAAAACTGTTTAATATGTCTTGCATGTACTTTGAAGTTGTTTTTATTGTGTGCAACTTCCTCTCCAACAGGCCGGATCATCTTAGTTGTCATGTCAAGCACGTACACTCTACAGAACGACCCTTTAAATGCCAAGTAACGGTATGACTACACACTAATAATTATATTTTTCATAAAATGCTACATAAAAAAAAAAAGTCCACTTTTTTTTTTTTTTTACAAAGAAAATGTAAAGAATTATTCTTTATAAACATTTGTATTTAACAATGTATTTTTAGATTTACTATAAATAACATTTGTGTTTTTCATAAAACTGTTATTTTTCACAAAAAATCTGCATTTTTCTTTTACAATGTATTATATTACTAGAAATATGATTTGTTTATATTTTTTATAAAATGTTACACTTTAGTGTAGTTCTTTACAAAGATTTTTTTTTAAGTCTTTAGAAACATAATTTAACAATGTATTTTACATTTTTTTTTAATATTTACTAGATATATTTATATTTATCTATAAAAGGTTACATTTTCACAAAAGATCCAAAAAAAAAATTCTTTACGAATTGAAAAAATCTGTTTATTTTTATATTTACTAGAAATAATATATATTTATTATTTTTCATAAAATGTTAATTTTTAAAAAATTCTTTGCAAAGAATTTTATATTTTTCTTTAGAAACATTTTATATTTACAAAAATTAATATTTATATTTGTCATAAAAGGTTACATTTTCACAAAGGATCCACAATATTTTTCTTTAATTTTTTTAACATTTTTCTTTAAGTGTATTTTTATATTTACTGGAAAAAAATATATATATTTATGTTTCATAAAATGTAATCGTTTTTGAGATTTTTTTTTTTTTTTTTTTGCAAAGTAAAATAATGTTCTTTCTTTGGAAACATTTTTTCTTTAACAATGTATTTTTATGAACATGTATAATTGTCTTAATTTTTACAGAAAAACATTTTCATCCCTGCTAAGTAACATAAGATCACATGTCCTATGCTCTCTTGTGAGTTTCATTGGTCTGTCACACTCCTTTCACACTGATTTGTCTTTCCACTACAGGCCTGCACGTCCGCCTTTGCCACCAAAGATCGTCTACGTTCACACATGATACGGCACGAAGGCAAGGTTACCTGCAACATCTGCGGGAAGATGCTGAGTGCCGCCTACATCACCAGCCACCTCAAGACCCACGGGCAGGCCGGCTTCACATCCCCCTGTAACAAAGGTATACCAATTCTCCAACAATTTTCAAATGTCCTCTGGGATGAATTTAACACTCAGAGAGAGGTGCCACTGGAGTCTCTTGATCCTGCCACATACATTAGTGCTTCCTGATCATTTGCCACAAGTGTGATTTGATGTGGCCTTTACGTGCTAAAAGTCTTCTTTTTTCCCCCCAACTTGGTCTTTTAAAGTCCACAAGTCAACTGTCTACTGTGAATGTTAGATATTTGTAGAGATGAATCAAAATAAGACAGTCAGGGCTCAACGGTGAGTATTTTTTTCAGATTACTTCAGTATATTTTTCATGTTACGTTTTTACAAAAACAATTTTTTTTTCCTAAAGTATTTTTTTTTTCTTTAGAATCATTTCTTTTTAATAATGTGTTTTTATTTTTCCAATAAATAGTATTTACTTTTTTCATATTTAAAAAAAAATAATTTAAAAAAAGAAAGAAAAATAGTTTGTTGTAAATTATTTTTATAAAGGAAGAAATACAAATATAGCATGCTTTTGCTGGAAAACGATGGTATGGAATGGAAAACATGAATGATTAGTTTGTAGATCTTACTGACTCTTTCAAGACTATCAGAAGTAATTTTTGACAATCTCATATGTTAGCCACTTTGATTCAAATTTAGTGATGAATGAATCAGCAGAATTTGCCACAACAGCGTAGAATATCTCACAGTAAGCAGTATGTTTACATTTGGAGGGCATAAAAGTTGATGCACAGTGCAGTGCACACTATCAGTTAATGTCAAATTTTCAATGTCAAATTGGCAACATGGTACAACTAGCCTGAAACACTCTCACACTGACCCTGGGCCATCCTTATTGATGAACCCTTGTGTTGTCTGTCTTGCCCATAGAGAAACCCTATAAATAATTTCAATGTTTTATTCACTCTCTTCTTTCCCACCTTTTTTGGCTAGACTCTAACAACGTGTGCAACTCTGCCTCAATCACGTCAGTCACTGCTTCAACCGCATCCAACACTACGGCCATGAACCGCGGCACCGCAAGCAACCCCGTCACCATCGCCGCCCAGATGAACATCACCACCAACACGGTCAATATCACCTCCCCTGTCAGCCTTCAGCACCCGGTCACCATCACTACTCCCGTCAACATCGCCTCTGTCAACATCCCAGCCACGGGGCCCATGAACATCGCCCATCCCGTCGCCATCACTTCGCCCATGTCAATGAACATCACCGGTCCGCTCAACATCGCCATGAGGCCGATGGAAAGCATGCCTTTCCTCTCGCAAGTCCTGCCTTCCTCCCCGCCCTGGTAGAACCGAACGTCCTACCCGGCCTCTCCTCGTAAACCTCATGTCTCCCGTTATAGTCTTCCTCTCCAGCTGTGAGGGAAAAAAGAGCCTGGAGGAATGGCGAGTATAGGAAAACAACAGTCCGCAGCGGCAAGGAATCATGCGGAAGTTAGCTGGCACTTTGCGTCTCCAACGCTCTGCAGAGAGACCAGCAGATCCAGATTGTCTAGAGTTTAGTGACGGACAGGAAAAATAGTTATTGCATGGAGTGGAAGACTGACATGCTGTATGTTTGGCGATTTCACTTTCACTTTTCTAGTGCCAGAAAATCCTTGCCAGTCGACTGTTTGAAGCGGAGCACGTCGCCGCTTCATTGTTAGCGTTAACGGTTTAAGGACTTTGGCTAATATTAACTGTGAGGATTTTATTTTTGTTACGTTAGCTTGCTTATCAGTATTTCATAGTTTTATGCATTTTAATGAGTCACGTACAACAAAAGGGACAGTGGCTTCCAATAATGGAAGATGAGAGGGTTTTTTATTTTTGAGACATTACTCTACAAATGAGGAAAACTAAAATTTAGAATAAGTTTTTAAAAGGCCTCCTTACGTTGTAAGCCTTTTAATTTGTAGCTGTGTTTTTATTATAATTATTATAATTATTATTTTTTATAGGTAATCTTTGCAGTTGGTCATTCCTGATTGTAGAATAATTGCATTCTGTTTCAGTAGCTGGGATATTCTTCTGCTTAGTGGGGTTGAACATTTACAGTAACAATCTGATGAACTCTTGCACTGAACACATATCTCTTTAGTGACTATTCTGACGGCAGTATTATCTTAGATCAGATATTTTGAGTGTTCATATAGATGCCTGGTCACCAAGTGGCCGACTTCAACACTGAAAGGTCCATTTTTATCCTGAATCTTGTCTTAAGAGCATTTAGTTTTGTAGCCGTGACGTCTCTGCTCTTCCTTTCTGAAGGACGAGGGCTGTTTTTCCTTAGGACCTTTTGCTCAGGAAATATGCTGAGGGTGTCCCAACTTACTCTGCTCCTGTAGTGTACAGAATCACGCCTAACGCTTTCTTCCAGGCCTGAATTTCTTAGCATTTATCACACTAAACATGGTTTCCTTTATTGGCGAATACTGAGACGCACCTCAAGAGGTCGAGGTGCCAAATACTCTTTAGCTGTTGACGTGATCGTCCATCACAGGAGCATTAAGTTAACCTCTGTTGCTTGTTTGTTTACCCCAGTCACAGTGAAAACCAAAACTGCCTTCAAATTTGCAGGGTTTGTCATCTTGTTCAGAGTAACCCTGTTCAAAATAACAGAATCGGCCATCGCAATTATCCCCAAACTAGCTTTTCTCTTTGATTTTCTCTCTCAGTGGGATATATAAAAGCAATATGCCTTTCTCAGTCCTCCCAACCGGACAGCTGCCAGCCCATTTTATGTGTTATGATATGGGGAAACTGATGCAAGGTATGTTGTCACGTGCCGCCCTCTAAACTGGGCTTGCGTGCGCTTGTGTAATGTGAATGAGTCTCAAACAAAGAGTAAAACCAGCTGAATGTGATCGTACTTTTAACTGATGATGTCATAGCTACCACCGTCTGGGTGTAAATTGCTGAAAAAAGGTTTAGTTTGTATTAACTCGCACCCCCATTGTTTCCCAACCAGCATTGACCTGGTAGAAAAACATTTGCGGTCTTAAGTTAGTATTACATGGACTTACATGTAGACATGCGAAAGCTAAAATAACTCAATGGCCTATTTAATTTTTCGTTCTGTTTGTTTTAAATGTTGCCTTTAGTCGAGGCGGATTATTTCGGATGAGTTTCGAGAACTGGAATGTGACTGAAAACACTACAACAACAACAAAAAAAGAAAGCGTTTTTAATTGTGCTCGTGATTAAATGTGTGTCCTTCCGCAATGGCGTCACTTCCGTGCCTGAACTGCATGTCTGAAAATGCCACCGTGAAACACATCAGTCTTCTCTCTGACAAGACGAGCAGTGCTCAGCGATGGAAACAACTGGGCGGCCAACTGCAGTTTAACTGTTTACCAAATGTGTGTGGAGATTTAGAATCTATTTTGCATATGAAATATCAAGTTGCCATGTTTGAGGAATTAAGAATCTGTTGTTATTTTTTTTTTTATATCCTATAAAGTATTGCTAATGAAGTTACTCCTTATGCATCAGTATCTTTTAAAGAACATTAATGGGGAAAAAACGAGAAAAGACTTTGTGTTTGGTTTTGGATTGGAGAGTTTAAAATGAGTCCAGTCCTTTCATGTCCTTTTTGATTAAATTGGCAAACCCATGTGAAGGCCAATGAATGTATATCTTTGTACAAAAACATTTAGCTCAGAGAACGTGGTAGTTATGATAGACACATGCAAGGAAAATAACCTTTTATAAGACCTTTTGTATTAGAACATTAACATTGGTAATTTTGTATATACGAAGACTAGGCTTTTTTTGGTTAGCAGAAAGGTAAAAAAAAACATTCCTACATTTTTTTTTTTAAGTGTATGTCAAGAATAATTATGTAAACACATTGCGCAATGTTTTATGTGCCTTTTATTTGGGTTGTCTAAATAAAAGAAAACTGTCAAGTATGATTTGCCTCATTCTCTGAAAGCTTTTGCTATTGCAAATTGATTTAATTGACAGCAAACAAAAAGAAATGTGTATTCGCATCACCTCCCAAGTATAATCTTACCTGAACATTGCCAAACTGAGTATCTTTCAGTAAATATTCTATAATGATTTCTGTTCAAAAGTTTGGGATCTGTAAACTATTCAGTAAGAACACATTTTAAACTGATAAAAAGTGATAGTAAAGGCATTTGTTACAAGAAATATGTATTTCAAATAAACGCTGAACCATTTTTAACATTGATAATAAATATTATTTGTGCACCAAATCAGCATATAAATAATTTGTGAAGGGTCATTTGACACTGAAGATTGGAGCAATGATGCTGAAAATTCAGCTTTGCATCACAGGAAGAAATTACATTGAACAACAGTTCATTTAAATTGTAATAATGTATTTGCAATATTGCTGTTTTTATTGTATTTTTGGTCAAGTAAAAGCAGCCTTGTGAGCAAAGAGACTTTGAAAAAAAAAAATCCAGACTTTTGAATGATAATATACAATTAATGTTTAGTGCATACATTAGGCATCTGACCATAGTGACGCACTGCTTTCATGTGTCCTGTATATGGTTGGTTATGGAAATGTCATATGGATTTAAATGCATCCATCCATCAATACTAAACTCACTCTCATTTAGAGCTGACAAACAATATTTGTGGATGTCAACATATAGAATGACAAAATGTCATATTGTGTCTTCTAATGCCATGAGCAATAATAATGATGATGATGGAGTGTAAACTAGGTTTGTGATCTGTGAATCTAGGTTCCAGTTTACAAAGTGCAATGCAGTTGATACAAATCAATAGTAAAGTATTTTTTGTGTTATTGTTAGACATAATTCCTGTTACATAACCATTTAAAAAGAACTTGGCAATATGTATGTCATACTAAGGATCATATTAAAGATTTAGTATTAGTGCAAGGACACTGAAGGCTCTCTATAGTATATTGTCTGTAATGTTTTTAAAGAATTGCAATGCAGATAATCACTTATTTATATATACAGGCTGAGTACAACACTTTTATACAATATAAATAATTAAACTTGTGCATAATAATTGTAAATGATATGCATTTGAAAACTGAACACCTAAGTACAAAGAATTAAAACTCTTTACAGTATTACTTAAAATGTACATTTGTTTATTTTATTTTTTCATTAAATTTACAAAATATATTTCTATTAATTTTTCAAACAGGTATTAAAACATTACAAAATATGTGGACTTAATTGTATTACCTTTTAATGTAAACTTAGTTATTCCTACTTAATTCATATTCTTCTTTAGAAATACATAATTATATTCATGCTCATGTTTTCAAACATTTTCCAGCAGTCTTGATGTTTTTTTGTTTTTTTCCATTTGGGCTCAGTGGGTGTAATTCCACTCTCTGTCCACTAGGCGGCCGTGTGGCTCTTTGTTCCCCCACACACTGATTCTGGCTGTGACAGATTTTTTCCCATCTCTTTGATTCATCCCCATATACAACAACACACTGCTAGTTCCCTTTCTGTGGGGATTTCAGGCGCTAAGGCATGAACACGCCGACCGGTACCGAATCGGTGTCGATGAAGATGATACATGCAGATGTGAATAGTCTTATAAATCCAGCGAAAATGAGCAAATAGTGTTTATATTTATGATAAAAGCGGAAAACGGGACGGATTGGGAACGTGCACTGGGGGCAGTCTGCTTCTGTTCACCAAGAGTAAGTAGCTTTGTTTTTTACACTAGCTTGCGTTAACATTCTACTCTGCGAATTTCACATTATGTTAGCGTTATGTAACAGGTATGTAGTTACTACGCAGATAAAATCGCTATGACTATGTTTTAGGGTTGTTTTACACGTCTTTGTTTAGAGTATATGGCTGCTTGGTTGCTGTTGTTGAGGAGTGTTGCGAACTGCTGCGGCCTCACGTCTTATTTGCACTTCAGTAGTATGTTTATTTATATGTGAAGTGGGGTTTTGCTGTACGCGTGATAAAAATTAAAGTCTGATAAGTCCACATATTGGATCTGAACAGCGCTGTCCTTCTGCCATCAATCTGATTGGTTGTGTTTTAAAAGCTGTCTGCCTAAACAGTCTGTTTGTACATCATAGACATCATAGAGTTCGAATGGAATTTGTTGGTTTGCATTGGTACGTTCGATAGCGATGTCCAAATCATGAACGAATCGTTATTTTGAATTGGATCTTTTTAGTGAATCGGTTAAACCTGTTTGCAAAACTCTCAACGATTCGTTTTTAATCGAATTGAATCGGTTCGAGTGTCTTGTTTTTTTTAATCTAAGAGATTCGATTCGGTTCGAGTTGTTATTGAGTCACTTCTGGGACATGTTCGATTCGTTCGATTCCTGTTTAACCAATTTATGAACCAACAAGAAAAAACGTTTTTTGTTTACTTCAGTTCCTAATGTTTCGGATTAAAATGTGAAAACCAACTCTGTCTCATATAATTTAATTTAAACAATTAAAATTGTTCATTAGCTAAGTAATTTTATCTCAGTGCCGACTTTAATGTAAACGCACCCATTATATTTTTAAATATGTTTCGAATTTTTTTATTTGCTGAATCATGGCTAAATCGAACTGAACACGGACACATTCCATTGCAATAAATTATGTAAATAAAATATGAAACAAGAATTTATTTATAATACGAAATAAAAATCTAATTTTAATAATAAAAAAACAATATTCCTTAAAAAATGTTAAAAGCATGTAGCTCGTCACATTATAATGAACTCCTGAATCGTTTTTTGAGCCAGTTCATTGAAATGAGCTATTAAGAACCGATTTACGGAAATCTGGTGGCCTGTGCATAATTTGCAGATTCAAATTGAATATTTGGGCATCATATGTCTGTGTTCTTTTAAGTGTATAAATCAGCATAGACACAGAGTAAAGGCAACATTAGATATAATGTTTTTACTCATTACACTTTTAACAGCTTCCTAACAACTTTACACAAAGGAAGCAATTTTAGCTTATTTATTAGTGCTTGGTTAAAAAAAAAAAAAAAACAAATCTGCGACTAGATGTCTCTTGTGCTTTCTTGGCTGACATGCTGTTCCAACCACAAAATAACCAGTTTGTTTGAGGCCTTTAGTTTTTCCTTAGATTTCAGACCTGACAAATCAGTTCACTGTATAATCACTGTTTAACTTCATGTAGGTCAAGAAGTTAAAGTTAATATTTTTATTTAGTTTTTGCACAGTTGGAATTTGCTTTTTAATCAGTCAATCTAGCAAACCTTTCTTTGTTATTTTCTGAAGTATTTAGTGCTTTTTAATGCAATCCTTATAAGAACTTGACCATCACATTTTAAGAGACCTTTGTTTGGCTTGTTAATTACATTGCTGAGTTCAAAGATCTAGGGCCCTATCATACACCCGGTGCAATGCGGTGCCAGGCAAGTGTTTTTTGCTAGTTTCAGCCTGACGCAGTTATCATTTTCACGTCCTGAGCCACGTTGTTTAAATAGCAAATGCATTTGCGCCCATCTGTTCGTGCTGGCCTGAAAACGAGGTGTGTTCAGGTGCATTGTTGGCACGTTGCTATTTTTAGGAAACCTGGTCTAATCTTGTCTAAAGTCAATGGCGCAGTATGTTTTTTTTATTTAAAGGTTGCATTAGTAATATGAGCCTATAGGCGGGTGCACACACAGTGTAGCAGCACACAAACACGCCAAATATTAAAAATAAAAGGATTTCAATATAAAAGATTATTATTGTGAACATAAAGATATGGTGGAATCCGCCTGTTTGCGCACTTTAACCTGGAGAAGCGTTTAGTCTTTCCGCTTGCAAATTCCACCACGCAAATAGCGAATCCACCATGGCGCGAGCACAAATTGCTTTTAAAGGGAATGGGAGATGAGACTCTGATTGGTTTATTGCACGTTACGCCCAAAAATCACACATTACTTATTAAGAGAATAGGGACAACCCTTTTAGACCATGCGCTGGGCACGCCAACCATTTTTCCCGTCGTTAAACTAGCAAAAGTGGATTTGGACACGACTTAAGTGCACTTGCGCCGTGCGCTTTACACCATGCGCTTAGATCGTTAAAATAGGGCCCATAGATGTTTGGCAGCAGCCATATTCCTGGTTCACACTGTGTTATAAATGATGAAGGAGGTGGTGAAGGTCTGTCTGTCAGACAGCTGTATCCACTCCTCTTCCTTTCAAGAGACTCTTGATTTGCATATGGCCACTGACCCTGTTTTTTGCCCTTCTTGAAGATGTTGTAGTGGTTGATGGACTCATCTTATCCACTTACACACCTCCCATTTTGTATGGCATTATCCCGTTGAAATCTCTTAAGAATGTCGCTTGATGAACTGGATTTAAGTTGGCCCTTTCAGATCCCCTTCTTATTGGCAATGTCAGCGCTCACTCATATTGCCTACATGCATTAAAAAGCTTGTTTATTTATTAATGTGTTTTTTGTGAGCGTGTGAATAGTTGCAGTCAGAGAATTTGGTCAGACTTTTGGGAATTAAGTGCAGGCAGAGCAGCCAGTATTGCTGTGGGACATATTCAGAGAGATTTATTCCTAAATGAGTTTAGTCCCAAAAATAGCACATCACTGTCTAATGTGTTTAAGCCTCTGCATTTTTAAAATATGACCCTAGGACAACAAACTCCCAAGCCTCTTTTTAAATAATAGGAGTCATAATACAAACAATTATCATAAACAGATTAGTTTTGATAAACTCATACAAATGTTAATAAATAAGCTTTTTAATATTTCAAGGCTATTGGTTTGTAGTTATTAAAGCTGTCAAGGAACGTTTAAAAAGATCTTCTCTATGTTTGTGTTCTCTTGGATTCAGGCAAGATGTTTGAATCAAAAACATTGGAAATCAAAAGCAAAACCATACAGCGTGCGTGACCAATGCAGTCTAATTTCCAAACAAATTACTCTTATGTGCCAATTATTATATTAAACAGTTTTAAAAGACGAGTTACCACCAGTTTGAATCAGTCTGACGAATGTTGCAACATCTTATTCACTTCCTGAGCTGCAAGTTATGTTTATTTTCAGTGTTCATATTCAATCAAAGCACTCACCGCGCACAAATTAGATGCCAAGACCTGTGTATCTATAGTCAAAAAATGCACAAAACAAAAAAAGGAGATTAAAAACCAATACAAATGTTTTGGCTGTCTGCCTTCATCAGTGTTCATAAAACAAAAATACATAAGGCTAATTGTATGCCAGTATTATTAATTGTGCCAGTATTATTATTGATTTTGCATATAACAATGTGTCTCACGTTTTACACATTTGTTTCATTTATACCATTGTCTGTCTGAATACTTGATTTTGATTGGCTGGAAGGAGTGCAATAAAAACGTTGAATGCATAGGTAGTTCCAAGTCAGTTCTGTTCTATATTAATGCACTGTTTTCATTGAAGCGCACACACAAATACGTCACTCGGAGATCGGCGATCAATCAGGAGCACAGAAACTTATCAATGCTGCCCTGTGACTTTTATTAATAAAATAGCTTCACTACTGAATCGCTACATTATTTTTCTCAGCAACAAGGTGGTAACATCATTGGTTTTGAAGTAATTAAACTCACAGCTTCGTTATTAATAGAGAGAGACGCTGCACACAGATGCAGATAATTCACACATGCATCTCTTATATCTCTCTCTCGATAATGAATTCATTATATACTCATTATGTTCATTATCTATACTATAATTAATTAATTTAAATACATTTAATATCTTACACACTACTTTATCTCTGTGTCTGATTCAAAGCGGGCAGAGTGCTAGATCTAACAAGCCGTGACTGACGGAAATAACAGTCATTTTTACCCTTCCGGTCATATATTGCGCTGCAAACATCAGTAACAACTTTAACAACTTTTTTTCAGGATACTTTAATTGATAGAAAGTTCAACAGAACAGAATTTATTTGAAATAGACATCCTTTGTAACAAATGTCTTATAATGTTTTTGCTGTCACTTTTGATTAATTTAATGCATCCCTTCTGAAAAAATCTTCAGATTGGAACTCTTATACACCTGTCATCTCACTGCATTTACAATAAGTTTATGGATTTTGAGTGGGTAGTGGAAGTTTGGCTAAAAGGTGCTAATGTACTTTCAGACACTGTATTTAGCAAATGTTTTGTGTGTTGGGCTCCCAGGAGATAAATGGCAGACTTTTGTTCCTTATGTGGCAGATGGCCCAAAAAAAGGTCTGTTAAGATCATCTTTAATGGGTTTATGGCGCAAGCCTAAACAGATGCACTCGGGGGGTTAATGTTAATGCAATTTTAAGTTTTGGCCAAGAGTTTGTGGCAACAAGATCAACATAAAGAAAATAAGAATGCATTGGAACAAGAAGATCCTCCAGCAGTGTGACGGGAGACATGCTGGGGGTGTCATAGTCAAGTCAGCCTTTTTGTTTCCTCCTTCCTGTTTCAGAAAGCCCAGTTCCCTCATGTTGGCTATGGCTTTGGAACCAGGTCAGAGGAAAGGAGGAAGAAAGGAGAGGAGGAGGGGATTGTCAAGCCCTTATGCTATTTGGTTCAGTGCCTGCCTGAATGATTTCTGCTCATTCATCTGACCTAGAGACATAAACGAAAGTGCTTTTCCACAAAAATACTGCAGATATAAACTTCACACACAAGCCTTTTCGAGTTTGCTTCCAGATTGCACGCAAAAACAGTGATGAATCAAACCGAACTGTCTCTATTCAAGTGATTTTGCCAATGAATGGCTTTGTGGCATCTATCCAGTCAGTGATGCATTGACGCACATCCCATTGCAGATAGCAGTGAGTTACTCCCTTTCAACCATTAATTATTCTACTTTTGCAGACTTCACACGTCCTTCATTCAGAAACACATAGCAGAAGCAGCCAGACATCGCAGACGGCGTAATTGATTGTGCCTCTTGTCTAAGGTCTGTTTTGCAATTAGTTTTGCTCTTGCCAAGGTGTTGGAGCTGACTGGCTCACTCAACTCGTGGAGGCTTTCCAGTTTCTCCCCCCTTGGGTCCTTTCTGTTCATCTGTTTGCTGAACAACCATATTTTTGCTTCTGACTGCTACATTTGCCTTTTTTGATTCAGAATAAAATCACCAGACCTAATATCATCATTGTCTATTTGTTAACTTAATTTTTGTCTGTTTATCCTAGATTGATTTTGCACCCGACAGAGCAACCGTTGTCTTTAATCTGTGTTTGACAGTTTGAAGCCAGGCTGTGTCGAAGGAACGTAACGCCCTGATATTTGAGCATCCAGATTTAGCATTCTTTTGATCATGGCACGCACTGCTCGGAAAAGATCTTCTGTCAACAAGCCTGTGTTTTTTCCCTTCCTCTCTTCGCTCTTGGTGAAAGAGAGTTTCTCTCACTTCTTTTTTTTCCCCTGGTTTGTTGCTGTTATCTTTTTTAGCTTGTACTGATGTTGTTAGATAGTTTCCGATCTCTAAAGTGGCGCGGTGGTTTAACACGGTCTGCTAAGATGGCGTTTGGGTCTTCAGCATTTTTTGAGCAGGTTTAAACCATAGCTGCCTATAATGCTTTTTATGTTCCTTTGAAGTCCTTCAGCCTCACAGCATTTGGAGGTCTGTCAGATTTACCGTTATTAATGCAAAGTGAAACCTATTTCGGAAAAACGCCCTGTAGACAAGGCCTGTGAAAACACAACCTGCAGTCTTTAATTGGCCTTTATCGGCTGTCAAAACAAGCTGAGTGCAACCAATTTGGTATCCACAATCAGGACGGCTGGAGTCACTGTAGAAGGGCAATGGTGCACTTATGTGGGTCAACACCCAAAATGTGTTAATGTTTCCTTGACTTTTCATTAGCAATGTTTCCATTCACTTAGTTTTATGTGGATTTTGTGATTTTGCATAAAAAACGCTGGATGGAAATGCCAAGATGCGCATAAAAAAATGTATGCTCTCAATTGAGGTGGATACATATTTTATCCGATAGCCTAATAGCCTAAGACATGCAAATAAACTATGATGAAAACACATTTACCGAATAAATCCCTCAATGTTTTTCTGATTTTGAGTTCAATTCTGACTCGTGCAATTTTTTTTATTTATTATTATTTTTTGTTTATTATTATTATTATTTATTTATTTATTTGAGTTTGGACGATTTTCAGCTTTGTCATGCATCATTTGTCATGCGTTGTTCGTGCAGTGTACAGGGGGAACGAGAGGCGATAAACCTCCTCTGATCGGCAATCGGATGGTCGGATGAATTTCTGGCATGTCATAATTTTGGTCCCCCTCGTGAGGGTATCGCACAGTTGAAGCAGAGCTACAAACCGATTGCCCTTAACTCAATGTTTTTTCTCTCACTGTGCCTGCGTGAAAAAGTTGAACTATTTCATCTTTAATGCAGCAAGAAAGAAAACGAAGAGTGAAATCTTTAAGTTCTGGAGCTATCAAACTAGCTGCAATTTAGCAAACTGTTTCTCACCTTCAGTTCGTGTTGCAAAATGGATAAACCACATTACCCACGTATTCCAAGCCACCTGCGTGTAGCCTACATATAGGCTACACCAGCACCTCTTTTATTAATTTACTTGATCATTAATTTAGCTACTTGTTTCACTTTTAACTTTCACTTTATTTACTAATTTATTTAAAATTTACTTAATTTTATTATCATGGGAAATGTGAACCGCTGTCTATGAAAATATGCGGGGGAAATTAATTGTAATATCAATTTAATAATAAAAATAATAATACTTTAATACATGCATTGGAAATGCTAAATCCTCTTGATATCGATAGCTGATATAGTGTGAGCCTACGAGTCGCAGCTCGGTGATCGGACTGTATAGTGTGAGCACACAAACTGTGAGCTTTGGGCTTTACATCGCATGTGATTTACTCGCACAATGAGAGTTGGGAACGTTGCTGAAATCGATTTCTGTGCGATTGATAGATAATTTGATGATTTTCGGCTAATTTGATGATTTTTTTTTTTTTACTGTTTTTTATATCAGTATATTTATCATTTGTATTTGCATCTCAACTGAAAATCTTTGCTTTCCTGTCAAATTGGCATTATAATGAGACAAATTATGTATTAAATACACTTATTATACACTATATTTCTTGTCTAGCCTGGATGTCTTTACTATGTGTAAATCCATTCCTCTGAATTGTGCAGATTCTGTCCACAGAATTTGTACGCTCAAACACTCAAAAATACACTTAAACTGCAGGTCTGCCAATTATGATGCCTCTTCACTATAAGCATGCTTTCTGTTAGCAAACATCGTTTGGTGTTAAGTATTGAACACTCTTTCGTTTCGTGTCCCCCATCAAGATCTAGTACCCACTTTAATCCATCTCTGTCTAAACGATAAGACTGAACAGAGTTATATAATGCATGTGAAAGTGGACATCTCACATCCATGTATCCTCAGAGCAGGTGATGGTGTTCAGGTTTTTCTAAATGGAGTTTTTAAAGCACTGCAGCATCTGGATGTCCACTGGACTGCAGCCAGCTTGCAGACAGGATATGATGTGTTTCTTTTCCCATAATTCACATCATGTGTTTGATCTGGAAACCGTCTGTGCACCATGTGAGTTATTGACTAACCTGGATGAGTTTGCTAAATCCTTGGTTCAAGAGTTCATGACTGCTGTGGTTGGCAGTTGTTGTCTTATTCTGTGTCACGGGCATCTGTACTAGATTTCTTTTCAGATCCAGTTCCATTGATTATAAAAAGGTGTTGGGTGTTTTATTTTATCGAATTTTTCAATATATTCAATTCAATAATATATTGCTGCAGATACTAAATTAAGTAGCATGTGTATTGTGTAAGTCTCTTACATGTTTGTATCTTTTTTTCTTACGAATATGATAGCTATATGTTGAGATATTTTAACCATCTTTCATTTAAATCTTAGTAACAAAGATGCCAATAGAGTTGTGAAGTTTAACTTATTACCTTGAATCAGTTCTTTTGAACTGTTTATTTAATTGATTCAGAAACACTTATGTCATGACTTATTTGAATCATCGCTGAAAAATGTTCAACTGTGGTCATTTGCATGCTTCGAATGTTTTAGGACAAAAGATACAGTTGTAGGTACATATTGCTGTTTATTATGTATTGTTATCTTTGTGCAGTTAAATACAAATTGTTAAATATTATTCTCATGTTCACTGTTTTTGTTTTATTTCTGTTATTTGTTTAAACATTGAATCTATTTGACAGCTGCAAAGAGTTTATTTAAAGTGTGTGTGTGTGTGTGTGTGTGTGTGTGTGTTCATTCAATATGTTTTATTAAAATTGTGTTATATTGTTATATTTTTATTTACTTTTCTTCAGCATTAATGGATTATGTTGATTAAAAATGGCAAAAAAGACATTTTGTAATGTTACAACAGAGTTCTATTCCAAATGAATTCTGTTCTTTTAAACTTTCTATTCATCAAATAATAGTTAAGCAGCAGACATGAAGGCTGTAAAGTATGTAGTAAAGTGGATTGTGGTCAAAGGACTAGAATTTTTTTTACAAATTTTTTTTTAAGTTACTTATTGCCTAGTAAAAAGACAAACTGCCCAAAGTTCCATAACCTTTGCTTGTTTGTAAAACATCTCACTAAACACAATTCCTAAGCAGGTAACAGAACAGATTTATGAAGCACATTTAGCATGACTGGCTTACATCTGCTCTGAATTTTTTTTTTGTCATGACATTGGCAGTGGAGACAGTGGGGTGGTTTTCAGGAGGAGCAAAATCGAGCTCTGGCTCCCATTAGTAAATATAGAAGGTTCTCGGATGCAGATCATAGTCATGTAAAAAATAGCTCAGTGGAATGCATGGCCTTGGCTCTGTGCAATCCGTGCCAACTCTGAGCGCACGCATATAGCCTATGTGCACTGCAAGTCATCTAGGCTGTGTTCACCTTCAGTTCAAAGCTCTTTGATATCGGGTGTCAGTGATGGGTCAGACGGGTACTTCACAACAGGAAGTGAGAGTCTCAAGCAGGAAGGGTTAGTGGAAAGTAAGATGTTTAGATTTTCAGCTGACGATAAGCTCATCTATATTGACTACAGCTCTTTGTACATTATTTGCATCAAGCTCCAGAGATTTACAGCCCTGCATTGTGAACAGTAGTTTACTAAATCTTTGGCACTCCTGATTTGTTAACATTCATTTTACTTTATGGAATAGGCTATAGTCTTTGCACTAACCATGCTACAAGTTTCTGGTACTTCTGAAAAGCTTTGTTATGGAGCATCCTGTTCCCAATTTCCTGTCTCTAAGGATCCCTGATGGGAGTTGAAATAATGCAGAAAGAATTCCATACTGAAATATTCCAAAAGACAACCTAAATATAGAATTGGTTTTGAGGAGGATCTATTGCAGGCCCAGTAACCAAGCTGTGTTTTATGACCATGAAATTTAACTAAAAGTGTTTTTTTTTATTATTATTATTAATACTGTTAAATGTTCCTAATTGCAGTGAAAACCCACTGTTATTTATAGCTAAATATATAAACAGTTCACAAGTTTGGGGTCAGTAAGATTTTTTTTTTAGGGTGCAGGATATATTGGCCACCATATTGATATCGGCCGATATATGTTCATTTTTAACGTTATCGTTATCGGCCCGATAAGAAAAATTGGCCGATATGTTAAAGTCGATAAATAATGTATTATTTCCTTCAGCTGAGACACTTCAGATGCGCACTGTTCACCACGATGGTTTTGAATTGCTTGAAATATAATTGGAATCACTTCAAAAAAGGAAAATAGTCTGTCATATACATACAATTATAATGAGAACTTTAAAATTGTGTATTTGGGCCATGGCTTTAAATGGTGAGACTTTTGTTTTTGTAACCAGGTTCTCAAAATTCAAAAATGATACAAAAATTTGGTTTTCGATTTATCGGCCAATATACTGTATATGTTATCGGCTTCCAAATCTAAAAAATTATCGGTATCGGCCAAAATGTTCAAATCGGTGCATCCCTATTTTTTTTCTCTTATGCTCACCCAGGCAGCATTTATTTTTATTTTTTAAATGCAGTAAAACAACAGTAATATTATTACAAGTAAATGTTTTATATATTTAAAAGTAGTTTATTCCTGTGATGGCAAAGCTGTTACTCCAGTTTTCAGTGTCACATGATCCTTCAGAAATCATTCTATTCTAATGTGCTTATTTGATGCTCATGTAGCACTGTTTGCATGTAAGCATGTTTGTGAAATTTCAATACAACACTGCCTTGAAAGCACTATAGTGAACTGTTAAATAATTATCAGGATTTTCCAGAAGTCGCAGTTCTTCTCGGCTTATTTTTCTAAGTTGCCATTGCTACTAGCCAAGTAGGTCATACTCTTAGAAAACCACTCTTGTTTCTGTGACCTTTCTTGTTGTGCGTCGTCAAGGCATCGCAGCGTCTAAGCCGAATGAGTAAGTAGATGCAAAACAGGCACTGAGTTCAGTAGGGAACTATAACAATACCTTTTCACTCAAAACACAATCCTCAAGCCACTGAAACTGGCCACGAGAGGAATTTTTCCTCGATCACTAAACCGTGCTCCCCGTCTCTCTTGACGGCATCCCTGCAGGCATGCATACGCTTTCATGTCAGTGTACGGCGAAGCATCCTGTTTACATCACAAAAATGTCTCCATGCCAACGAGAGGCTGGTGAGGGGTGCTGGGTCCTGGCAGTGCCATGTGGGCTTGGCTCGGGCTCGGCTGTGTGTATTGTTTCAGTGAAGCAGGGATTTCTCTGCCCTGCACTGAGAGGAGAGAGGAAAGGGAGTGTGGAAATGGGGCAAGGCATATGAGATCCCAGAACATCACAGCAAAGTTGTAGCCATGCTCTGCAGACTCGTGCATTTTTAGCATTCTTGTTTCGCATTTTAACAGAAAGCAGGTGGTTTGGACAACTAGATGTCGAGAGGACTGGGGCCTGAGAGTGGTCAGGATTTGCTTTCAGTAGTCTGAAGGTAAAGGAATGCACTTGCATCTAAAATTATGTTTTGAGCTTGGCAATAATAGATTTTGCTGTTTGTCACTAGTACTGATTGGTGTAGGTCCTATAGAGAACACACTGAAAATAGGTTTATTTAAACCTGAAAATAAACAATGTTTTAGGATTATAAAATTAGACATTTATAAATTGATACATTTAATAATGTATTTAAATGTTATATATATTTATGTATTTTTAATTTTTAAGTATATAAAAATCTATATATTTATATAGGCAGATTTGCAAATAAAGTTACAGTATCTAGCTGGCTAACATAAATAATGTTTTGCACTGAAACTGCAAGAATTTATTACTACAATTCAAAAGTTTGGGGTTAGTAAGTTTGTTTTTTTTAAGAATTTTGAATAAATTAGTCATTTTATTCAAGGATGCATTAAATTGATCAAAAGTGCCAGTAAATACTTTTACATTGTACATTTCAAATAAATACTGTTCTGTTCATCATAAAATCCTGAAAAAAATATGTATCATGATTTCCTCAAAAATATTAAGCAGCACAACTATTTTCAACATTAATAAAAATAAATGTTTCTTGAGCACCAAATCATCCTATTAGAATGATTTCTGAAGGATCATGTGACACTGAAGACTGGAGTAATGAAGCTACGAATTCAGCTTTACATCCCAGGAATTAATGACATTTTAAAATATATTCAAAGAAAAAATGATTAATTTTAAATTGTAATAATATTTCACAATATTACTGTTTTTCCTGTATTTTTGATCAAATAAATGCAGCTTTGGTTAGTATAAGAGACTTCTTTCAAAAATATTAAAAAGTCTTAAAAACCCAAACTTTTGAACAAAAGTGTACATGTGCTTATGAATTTATAGCCATCTTGGATTTGCATTTATTTCCAGCTATTATTGCAAATAAAAATAACTTGTATTATTAATAATAATGATAGAATAAAGTTATATAAAATAAAATAAAATACATTTGTGGTGGGGCCAGTTAAAATGTTGGTAAGTACAAATCTGAACTATTGGCGTGTTCAGATTCCAAATGTTCAAAAATGTTTCTAAATCGTGGATTTAGTGTAATAATTTCCATATGTAGTATTTGGATACCCTTCCTGTCATCTAGCCCCTGGTTTCTCACCCGTTTATTTATTTCCTACTCTAGAATTTGGCTCTACTCACTAGCTTTGTTTTTTTTTTTACTTTCGTCTGCTTATTTCTGCCAGTGTCATTATATCTGCGGATGTCATTATAGCCGTCTCTCAGGGATAGATGGCTTTGTAGCAACGTGTGTGGACTAAATACAGGGTGGTTAGTCTCCAGAGCGAGCCAATGAGAAGCATGAATTTCAGACCATTAACTGGTTGATGTTTGGCAGTCAAAGATTTTTATAATGAACTGTTTCGTTTCAAACCGTCTTGTTAACTGCATGCCTCTGTATTTGTTTTTTAGTTTGAGCCGAACTAATGGGGAGATCACACAGGCGGACACAAAGCTAGAACGCTCAAGACCAGATCATCTACTTCCTTCGTGCCAGGGACTCCATACTGTCGTGTTGGATGCAGCTTAATAAGCAGAAGAAGAGAAAGAAAGGATTTCTCTCACTCCAGCGGACTAGATTGTTTTCGGTATGATGAAAAAGTGAACTTGAATAGTTCCAGAAACCAAAAAAAAAACACGTGAGACGGACCTAGAACTTTTGTGGGGGACATCGGGCTGAAGTGGGCGCCATCGTTTCCCACGTGGCATCGTTGGTCGGGTAAGGAAACGGGGATCCTGTAGGATGACCAGCCTTTTCCGACGTAGCAGCAGTAATGGAGGGTCTAGGGGTGGCGGAGGCTCGGCTGCAGGCGAGCTCAACAACTCCAGGCCCAACCGGCAAGTTCGACGGCTTGAGTTCAACCAGGCCATGGAGGACTTTAAAACCATGTTCCCTAGCATGGACTATGAGGTGATCGAGTGCGTCCTGCGCTCCAACAATGGGGCTGTGGATGCCACCATCGACCAGCTCCTGCAGATGAGCATCGACGGGCAAGGCTCAGATGACAGTTCGGATTCAGATGACAGCATCCCACCAGAGGTCAGTGTCTTTTAAAGTACCTATATTCCCCATATGATTGCATTTCTTCAGAGGAAGACAAAAGCAGTGCTCAACGCTAAGGATTTTTTCTGCAGGCCTGGTCAGGCCAGTGGTTTAAATTTGGACGTGCCCTGCACCACAACAAAAAATACAATAAAATAATTATTTTTTTCATTGTCTCATGTAACCTTGTAATAAATACAGTTATGGCTCCAAACCTTTTGATACCAGTGAAATTTAAAGGTGCTCTAAGCGATGTCACGCGTTTTTTAGGCCAAAACATTTTTTGTCACATACAGCAAACATCTCCTCACTATCCGCTAGCTGTCTGTCCCCTGAACACACTGTAAAAAAACGCGGTCTCTGTAGACACCACAGGCTCCACAAACGGCAACAAAAACAAACTGGGCCAACCTGCACCACGAA
This sequence comes from Squalius cephalus, assembly GCF_949319135.1. Lineage (NCBI taxonomy): Eukaryota > Metazoa > Chordata > Actinopteri > Cypriniformes > Leuciscidae > Squalius > Squalius cephalus. The sequence continues at coordinate 21,011,506 of NC_137132.1, read as the reverse complement.
ACTTAACAAACAGTGCTCCAGCCAATAACCGACAAGAAGAATTTGAGGGTGGGGTTTGGGGGGTTAGTGCACGTACACATGAAGGGGGTGTGGAGGAGAGAGAAGCATGAAGAGGGAAGTTTGAATTATGGCCGACACACGACCAAAGAGACGACGTTGCAATGAACAAATTGCAAAGAAGAGGGACAAGGATAAGGAACGCGCGAAGTCCCGAATTTACATCGGAAAAACCTTCGAAAGGTGGCGAGAACTCCGCCGGCAGAAGGGCTTCCAATCCGACATTCAGTTGCTCGTTTTTTTTCAGAACTGGTGGGTAAATCCATTTTTCTTTCTAAACTGACGTTCGTGTTCGCCAAACCAACACAAGGATGTAATTAGCTAGAACTATGCAGTCAGTGTTAACTTTGGTGAATACATATATATTTCTAGCAGCTATCAATCTCCATTGTAAATGATCAAGCAAATTCACAGTAAGGCGATGTTTAAGGTGTTTATGAATTTGAATGTTCATTTATAGGCTATTGACAACTTTGACTAAATTTGTTTACGACGCCGCCGTTGTTTATGCTCACTGGGAAACGCGAAGCTAACGTTATCATGCTATTATTGCTTATATGGGAGCTATAGTTATAACCTCAGGTGGCGAAACGATTTTAAGATAATGTTTCTCTTTTTCTGCATTCTGTTCTGCAATATATAAAAGCATTTATCTAACTTGGCGACATTACACATTGAATGAAGTATTAGTAAAACTTAACTTTGTTTGTAGTGACTACTTTGACTTTCCTTTATGCCGGAAGGGAAGGGAGGAGACGGGATGAGGAGGAGGGAGGGTCTAGCTAGCCTCCATTTTGTTTGACAAGAAGTCAACAAGAAGTTACGTCTCGTGGCATCGCTTAGAACACCTTTAACAATTCTCAATTAACTACTTCCCTAACTAATGTACATTTCAAACATTATTAAAGACAATTAAACAGTCAGTAATAAAATAAGAACAAATAAATAAATTGTCAATAGCACTCAATTGTCAAGATTCATTTAAATTGAACAGTGCTTTTAGTTTTTCAGGTAGGTCTAACAGTGACAATTTCGTGAACTGTCCCAAGTGTCTTTCACGCTGACCCCTGAAAAGTGACATTTTAATAAATTAAAAGAGGTCCATTCAGCTTGTGCACTTAGCTGAATCTGTAGCAAACTACGTTTTTTGTCGCATACGATAATAATCAATACGTTTCTTACCCACTGTGACAGTCCTCTTACACCTGACTTCTCTGATAAGAAACTGTGTCAGGACTGGGCTTGGAGACGGATCTGAGACACATTACGGTGTATCTGTCTGTTTCTCCATCTGCTTCATGGCCCAGTGGAGATGCTCTGCCATTAGACTTCGATGCGATCCTAAGTGAAGCATAAACTGCAGTGCATTTTGTTTATACGTTCTGCCACGATTCTGTGTGTAGATGCTTTTAAGAACATTCCCCACTGGTGTATTTTTTTCTCTTGCATTATTTATAATCTTCTGTTTATATGGGGATGTGTTGGAACAGTATGTGCATGTGCTTTACTGCACAGGCTGTTTGTATGAAAATCACAGCAAACATTGACCTGAGATGCAATAAAAAAAATGTTTTAGGTCAATTTTCTTTCACTAGGTCACACCAATATCAGTCTACTATATAGCCTGCATTTAATTAAATTATAATTTTTTCATTTAATTATCAATTTAATATGATATTAAATTAAATTTAAATATTATCCAATTAAATAAAAAAATGGCTTGGAGCTTTTAAATAAAAACACTACTTTTTTATTTATTTTTATTTGAGCATCAACAGTTGAATGTGTGAGCAGTGTCTACATGTGCGGTAATTAAATATTCTGTTTGCTGTGATTTTGCAGTACAGCCCATTGATTAATTAAGAAAATGTTAAAAAAAAATTGTATTTATCATTACATTGCGTAAAAAATATCCATTAGTACCATTTAGGATTGCCACAATACCAAAACTTCACATTTTTACATTTTATTTTTATTTTTAAATTGAATTTGAATTTTTTTATTAAATATGAACAAATTTAATTAAAACAATGGCTTGTGTTGTTCAAGCAAAGACTAGTCGAGTTTTATTTAATTATCAACTTGGTACCTAAGCATCCATATTTTTTGACATTCCTTCTACCATTACTCGTTTTAAATTAATAGCTGACCAATACTAAATAAATGAATGATTCTGTGCATTAGAAAAATAATTTATTTTTTTTCTCAATAAAAGTTTCTTGTTACTGCAAATTGCATTTGTTTTCTCTTGTGCTTTTATCAGATTCTTGAGCGGACCCTCGAGCCAGACAGCTCAGATGAAGAGCCGCCCCCTGTCTACTCACCACCAACATATGACATGCACATATATGACAGGAAATACCCTGATGCTCCTCCTGTTCCTCCACCCAGGTTATAAACCTTTTTGAGAGCAATTTTAAAAGAATTACTGAAACATCATCAGTCTTGGAAATAGGGTCATCACAGGTCCTTGTTCATTTAGTCACGGTTCTCTAAATTGATGCCCCCTGGTGTTCATAAACCATATTGCAATTCCTGTTGAGCCATTTGTTTGCGGTTTAATAGCCAAGATGCATGTAATTCCATTTCTCCACAGATGTAATACTCATTAATTCACAAATGTTTATTGGGTCAGACACAATGCAGGAGCTATAATTTAATTATTAGACTGATGTGAGCATTGTGAGTATTGAAACAAGTGCCATTGGGCTCTGTTATCTTTCAGATTCGAGGCCCAGCCTCCCCCTGGACACAGGCAAGTCCAAGGTTACAAAAACTGGAACCCACCGTTACTTGGCAATCTGCCTGATGACTTCCTGCGAATTCTGCCCCAACAATTGGACAGTATACAGGTGAGCATTTGTCATGTGATGCAACAATGTTTCAAAGTTTGGGGTCAATAAGAAATGTATTTTATTCAGCAAGTATGTGTTAAATTGATCAAAAGTGACAATAAAGACATAATGTTACAAAATAATTCTATTTCAAAATAAGTGCTGCTCTTTTGAACTTTATATTCATCAGAGAATCCTGAAAAAAAAAATATATATATTTTCCACAAAAATATTAAGCAGCACAACTGTTTTCAACATTCATAATAACAAGAAATGTTTATTTTGCATCATATCAGCATATTGGAATGATTTCTGAGGGATCATGTGACACTGACGAGGAGTAAGGATGCTGAAAAATCAGCTTTGCATCACATAAATAAATTAGAATATTATAATAAAATGGAATAATCGGATTTTAAATAATAGAAAAGTTATTTTAAATTGCAATAATATTACTGTTTTTTTATCAACACTAAGGACTTTAACTATAATGATAACAATAAAGATATCGTCCTAATAAGCGTTCTAAATATAACAGAAAAGCAGAGTCCACACCACAACTATAATGATAACAATAAAGATATCGTCCTAATAAGCGTTCTAAATATAACAGAAAAGCAGAGTCCACACCACAACTATAATGATAACGGCACAGAGAAATTATATCATTGGAATCATTTTCAGAACGTATTCTCCAGCTGATTAACGATAAAAACATTGACAACCAATCAGAATCCATCCTCCTTTAAAGAGCTCAAGCATTTAAAGCAGCAGATGTCAAAACTGCAGCAGACATTTAGAATAAACAGAACGGTATTGTCCACTGGTGTGGATGCTAATATAGATATTGTTATAGTTATCCTTCTTGGTGTGAACGGCTCTTTAGTTAGAGACATTGAAAAACATTTAAAAAAATCGTACTTACCTTAAAACTTTTGAATGGTAATGTATCGTAGACTGAACTAGAGTATCACACTGCCTTTAACACTTTTCCTTTTTGTTTAAGGGTTAAAGCACAGTCTGTATTCTCAGTTATCTAGCACAAACTCTGATTCCAGGCAGTGTTTTTTTTTTTTTTTCCCCAAGTGCCCTCTGGGCTCTTTTGCTATTCAACAATATATATATAAAAAACATTAATAGTTCAGAAACATCTTTAGAGGTGCAGAGGTTTGGTCATTAAAACATGCTAATGCAATGCAGAAGTGCCGCAGGGAGGCCATTGTGTAGTTGCTTTTAAGCTCTTATGCCATATCATGCTCTCTTAATGGCTAGATTAACTATAATGGTGTCCTTGATCCATAGTACATATACAGTTGTCCTGCATATGATGAATGTTCAAACATAAAGCAATGTATTTGATATTCACTATGACAGCATGACAGTCTCATGTTATTAAAGTTCACACTGAAACAGTATGTGTTTTTAGTAGAGTGAATCTTCTCTCAACATGTCTGGGTCATATTTCATCTAAAAATAAACAGAAATATAGAAATAAATAAAACAGCCTGTTTTTAAGCATATTTTCCTCCCTTTAAAGGGATGGTTCGTAGTAATTTCAACCTAGGGTCCTTTGTACCATGTACCGGAATGGTACCAAACTTCTATGTAGGTTCTGTACTCATAAAACAAGGCATTGGAAAGTTTGTAAGTACATCAGGAGTTTATTTAAAAAACACTTGGCTGATGGCTTATGCTACCTCTAACCCGGACGTCGAGGTCACTTCTGTGATTTGGGAAAAGCCCGTAAAATTCCTGGCAGAAAGTGATGCATAAGGAGGATGTAGTGTAACGACGCCCAGTTCCAGGAATGCACTAATATTTTGTTGGTAGTACCAGTTTGCAACAATTATTAGTTAACACTAAGTTGTCAAAACATTGGAAAAAATAATAAAAAATGCATCGCTTTCTATTAAAATTTTAGTTTTCAGAAACTGTTTATTTATAAAATTTTACTACAGAGAACTGCACTAAAACAACCCTGTTTTAAAGTTTGCCAGTTCTTTTGGATTTTAATGAAAGCGAGTCTGATTTTCTTACATATTCCGTACCCTTCAATATTCTGCAGGGCTCTCAGAGTAGCATCTCCATGCCCTCTTCCTCCTCTTCCTCCTCCTCCTCAGTACCCCAGAAGGACCCAACTGTGGCGGCCGCGACAGGAACAGGTGGAGCTTCAGAGCAGGAACGCAAACTGAAGCAATATTTGGAGGATGAGCGTATCGCTCTCTTCCTGCAGAACGAGGAGTTCATGAAAGAGCTGCAGAGGAACCGAGAGTTCCTCGTTGCGTTGGAAAGAGGTAGGAAGACGCCCACATGCTAAATGGGACAATGAGCAGTTTCTGATACACTCTACTTCCCTTCCTTTCACAGTTCCACCTACACAAATCCTAAAGAGTAAATTCTTATGCAAATTTACTCAGCCCGGCTTTGAACGTTGATGGTTTTGTTTTTTCTCCAAGACCATTAGCAGTGTCTATTCCTCACAGCAAGATTTTGTTATGCTTTGTCATACACATTGTGTGCTTTTCCACACAGATTGTTTGATATACCTTGAGCCTATGAGCGGTCTTCTTTGGATGACTTCATATCCTTGTTGAATGAAGAATGTCAAAGACTTCCATAACACCTGCCTTCTATGTTTTAGATCGATTAAAATACGAGTCAAAGAAATCCAAATCCAGTCATTCATCAGCTAGCATGGAGAACTCCACAGGTAGATATCATTCACCTGAACTGTGGTTTTGCATTATGCGTGTGTGAACATGTACGTCACGCTGTGTCTGTGTGTATAAGCAAAAAGGCCCTGATATGCTCACAACAAAGGTATTTTATGTTCTTCTCTTAGGGCTAAAACAAGTTTTAAAAATACCTTTGCAGTGGTATACTGTTAGCAAACATCTCAACACCGCCAAAGCTGTTTGAATATGTAAATATGTTCTGAGTGCTTTCCTCTCAATAACAAAAAAAAAACCACCCCAAAAAATGGTGGTGAGAAAACAGCAGTTAAGAAAGCATCTGATCATATGGATATGGATGTGGATGTGTTTGCACAAGCTCTGCAATTCAACACGCTACATTTATTTAGCACTTTATATACAGATTGCTTTAAAGCAAGCAGCTTTACGGTATTAAACATGAAAAAACAGTGACTCTATCAGAATTTCAGTTTCTACTATAAAGCCGCTCACTAGTTGGCTCTCTCATGTTTTTACTTGCGGACGTCTGACCTTGATGGACTGAACAGAAGAAATTAACCAAGGAAGATTTCCACACAGAAGAAGAAGGAGCCACAGACCACACGTACCTAATATGTAATCGCCACCGACCAATGGTAGTTTGAGGTGTTTACCAGCCAGAGCGAACTTTTCGCTTCGAAGTTGCGAACTCCAGAAACGAACTTAATTTTGACGTGATTTTGTCCGAAATTTCATCACACCAGTTTGTTCTTCAATTTCGCTTGAAGTATATTTCACATTTTCCCTTTTCAAAACCCCTAAATTCTCAATAGTAAAAGCACCACTATTACAGTTATTCATATTAAAGGGTAGAAAGTGTCAAATTAAAAATGTAACCCATTTTGTAACATTTTTGTTGTAGAAATCAAGATGCTTTACTTTTTTTTTTCCCTGAAACACAGGAGACCACTATGCTTCCGGATCTGTAGAGGCCTGCACAGCAGTCTCAGATGATGCTCTGTTCAGAGACAAGCTAAAGCACATGGGGAAATGTAAGTTCACCTGAAAATAATTGTTTATTAAAGATTCTTGTTGAACGTTAACATTTCTGTTGAATTGTAACATTCTTCATTCTCATCTGCAGCAACCAGGAAGAAGCTGTTTGAAATCGCCAGAGGGTTCTCAGAGAAGACGAAGCGGAGGAAGTCTAAAAGAAGAACGTTGCTACGGCATCATTCGTATCCTTCAAAATGTGCCAGAACCACTTTAGCTTAAATCAAAACAGTAGGAGTGTAAAAAATAAAATACTATATGAAATCAGAACTTTTAGAGCAATCATGAAATCGAAAATAGGACAAAAATGAGATATGAGTTATGATGCTGTTTTTTTTAATGTTGAACTCAGTGGCTCCCCTGTTTTGTGTTCAGCGAATTCCCCAACAAATGCTATGTATGATTCTTGGCAAAGTAACTTTGGTTCAGTTGAGTAAATTTAGTGTTGACTGTTTACTTTGACTGCACTTTCTCAGATTGGGCACAGCCAACTCCACTGCCAACCTCCTAGACGATGTGGAAGGAAACCCATGTGGTAAGACTTTCTCTCCAATTTTCCAAGCCAATTTTTCTTAATGTCTGATTTACTCTTCCTGCCATTGATAGAATTTTCTGGCAATCTTTGTTTTCGCTGTTATACGGTAGAAGGCGCTATTACCCATCTTTTGAAATAGTACAGAATCTCCAGATCAAAACAGTCAAAAAGTGCTGTAGAAACAAGTGATAGAATCATTGCTTATGCACATGTTGTAGTCTTTGAAAAAAACACGATTTTCTCATATTGTTGTTCAAATTATTGCTTTAACTTGATGTAGCAGAATTAATACCACAATAAATGAACCTCATACATGAATGCAGTTTAGCAATGGAAAGAGAGCTGAAGCAGAATACAGGAAAGCGAGAAGTTATAGCATTGTTTGAAATTCAGCAGATCAACAGCTTTGAGCAAACCGTCAGTTTCTAGTCTAACACACCCTTCTTTAAAAGGGGTAGGGAATAGGGATACTTAATGGATCAAATAATTAGACTAAGTTTGTGTTATGAAGTTGGAGAGAGATGAACCCAATCGCAGACAGTATGCAATAAACACAGATTTATTCAGACAAAACAGGGAAAACAAAACCCACGATGGGGCAAAACAAGGCTGGTGGGCAAAAACAAAGACTAACTACACTAGACTAAGACTTGACAGATAACTAGACAAATAACTAACAGCAGCAACAAGATCTGGACTTAACAAGACAGAGTTCTTCACAAGGTACTCACGGGAAGGTTTACACACAGGTAATATATCACAGGATACACACACTGAGAATCACAATGAACCGGCACAAGACAGCAAACACAAGGGGATTAAATAGGGAGAAACTAATGAGGGAAACAGGTGACGGCGATGATACAATAATGATAACAAGAAGAGATAACAAGGGGGCGGGGTAAGGTGACAAGACAACGCAAGCACACAGCCCAAACAAATGGCCATGTGCTTACACATAAAACATGGGTCTGTCATGATCCTGCCTCAAGAATTAAACAACATCAAGGACTAGATGGCAGGATCATGACAGTTTGATACTTGCATGTCTCACCCTTTTGAATAAAAGTGTCCTGATGTAATTTGTTGAGGCTCCAGTTGATCTTTGCACATCTATCTATCTATCTATCTATCTATCTATCTATCTATCTATCATCTATCTACCTCTATATTTGTCTGTCTGTCTTTAATTTAATCATTTAATGAGGCCATATTGTGAATTCAGTTAATTGTACAGTCCTGCTTTGGACTACATTTTTAATTTGGGATGCCGGGGTGTGTCTTTCTAGATGAAGAAAGTCAGCTCAGACGATTGGCTGCACAGGAAGAGGAGGAGCCACGTAAGGAACCACTATCATGGTGAGTGGCTCATGTAGTGAGATTCTTCGCTTTCCTTTTTGTGTCCTTTTTTGTATTTTCTAAACCCAACTACATGGGCTTCAGTGCTAATAATTAATCATCTCAGAGATGATATTCAAATTCGTTCCACTAGAATAAAAATCCTGCAACTGACACAGATATCGAGTAGTAACTAACCTCTTGCAAATTTCATTCCAGATCCCTCCTCTGTGCTCTTGGGAAATTAGGATTTCCATGGTGACCTCAGAATGACCCATGGCTGATAGCTCCTTATCTCAGCGGCTCCAGTGCAGCCAATCCCAGACTCGAGAGGGACAGCCCAGGCGGGACTGTATGATCATTTTGTAGCAGCCTTTTGCAAGCCTAAGATTATTGTTACCTACATTTGATTACTATAATAATTATTGTATTGTAACTGTTTGTTAATATTTGGTTTCATATGTAAAATTCAACAGCTATAGTACTGATTTCCTATGTATTTTTCTTTTTTATCCCTAATCATCTGAAAAGAAATTCCCTTTTATGTTTGTTTAAAAATATCAGTTACCTGAGGAGTTTCTTTCCCCATTTAAGTTTGACCATTAGAAAAGAGGCAAATATTTGATTTATTACTGCCAGAAGTGACACAACTAACTGTCAGTTGTTTCAGCGCATTAGTATATAACTATTTCTTTATTTTCAATGAACCCTGCCACTCTCAGTCTAATCTGCACATTAAACATCAACAGCATTTCCTCAAAGAATGTACCCAGACTGTCACGTTTATTACTCAAAGGGTTCGGGTTTCTTAGGGGTTTGTTTTATCCTTTCTTAATCATTGCTATCAAGGAAAAAAACATTATTCAGGTCTCCATTTAGTGTGGTGTGATTTTAGGGTGCTGAATAGTCCATTTCCATGGCCCATTTTTACTTTTTTCATACAATTAAATCAAAACAGAGTTCATTTAGATGAGTCGACCTCTCTTAAGTGGTCTCCAGCCAAGAAAGGCAATGCACACTGTCAATGCCAAAATTTGATTTAAGTCATTTTTACAGAAAAAGAGAAAGGCGAATCGCAGATCAACCAAAAAGTTGGCCTGCTTCTCATGTTTGCACTGCCCATATCTGTTTTATAAAATATTTGAATGTTTTTTTTTCAATTGTGTCTTTGTGAAAAGTGATTCGATTTGTTTGTTTGAGCCAGTATAGTTGCCATTTGAACATCTGTTTTTTTTTTTGTTATCTTTGAACAGAAAAAGCGGAGAAAATTTTTAATGATTCTGTCTTTGAACCAACCAAAACGCTGGTTTGCTTTTTCTTGCAAATCCCACTGAATGATTTACCCTAACGCTGTGCTTCCAGTAGGTCACGTGACTATGTCATAAGATCAGAGGTCTAACTGTGATCCACCAATAAGAATGTGCCATTATGTTCCCTTTAGTGTTGTGCATCCCAGTATTGATTCAGTGTAAAGTAGCCAATTGGAGGTCACTGTGTGACATTTATGATGTTTGTTTGTGTTTTATGTATGTCAGATTGTCCAACTGGCAAATCTGGTAGTTTGAAACCCCTAGTTACAGTATTATATGTGCCGAAGCACACTTTTTGGATTCCTCGATGGTACTGATACACTTCAAGCTCCTGAAATGGCTATTGAAACTTGCTAATTTTGTTTAAAGGGCATTATGTACAGTATATGAAGTCATGATCATGTTCATGTCACTTATGTTATTAAATGATTTTTGCCATTATTACAGATTATATAGGTATCCATAGGCATCATCAATGACGTATATTTCACATACAGTAATTATATGTTCTGTGAAGTGTAATAGCCTTTATGAAATATGTGGCAGTGCCATGCATATTTGCATGATGGTTTTTTTTAGATCTTTATGGATGGCACAGAGCAAAAAGTCAGTAATTAGTTTTGAAAATGATGTGAATTGAAAGAACAAAGGTTTTGTAAGAGCAAAACCTTGTTGAGAGTAGCAACGCATACCGCACAGCCCATGTTCCCAACGTTGTCGTCTGCGATCTAGGGCAGGACTGTGTGATATTTTCCCTTCCATCCTGCTTTTTAACATATTTTATCCTCTCAGGGAACTTGCTCTCATTTCACTTTCTGCTAAAAGCACAACTAAAACTGAAAACTTCATTGCGCAGATGCTTCATTGATATGCAAGGTAGCGCCGTCTGTTTACTCATCATGAGGTTGATATGAACAATTCAAGGACTGTGTGGATGATCTGCTTCGGTATGTAGCCAAGTTCCTTTTCTTGATCACGTGTCCTTGCGTGTTTACCCGAAATGTTTTCAAGATCTACTTCTTCATCTTCTGTCTTTATATGGGAGAGATAGAGGAAGATGTGTTCAGAGTGTCGTGTGCGAGCCATGTGATTTTAAGTGGCTCTTAACAATTAGTGGAATGTAATATTTATACTGTATTAGAAGGAAACAACTGTACATAGTAATTGGCAATTTTTTAACATAAAATATTTGATCTTGCAATTATGTTTTTCTGTCCCCTTTCTTTTGAAGAATATTATTCTCACCAAATTAAGTTGACTCTTCCTCTATTTGTCCAAAATAAATGTGATTGTCCCGCATCACATCATTCACTTAAGACTATTTCAAGTTCTGGACTTTTCTTGCAATCCAGATGTTTATTAGCTATTGGAATAAATAATAAAATTGTTGTACTCTGAATGATCATGTCATTTTTTTCCTCCCCCAAAAAGTAAAGTATTTAACAAAGATTCTAGGTACAGGAGTACATGGAGTTGGTGTCAATAGAAAATGTAAACGATAAAAAATAAATAAATAAAAAGTTAAATGTTGGCATCTTTATAACTTGCAGACAAAAAACTTTAAACATCTTTTGTGTGTGTGTGTGTGTGTGTGTGTTTCTATCTCGGTGGGGACTTCAACCTGAATGCACACAGACTCATGGGGACTCGTGTCACAGTGGGGACCTAAATAGAGGTCCCCATGGGTAAACAAGCTTATAAATCATACAGAATGAGTTTTTTTGGAAATGTAAAAATGCAGAAAGTTTTCTGTGATGGGTAGGTTTAGGGGTCGGGTTAGTGTAAGGAGATAGAATATACATTTTGTACAGTATAAAAATCATTAAGTCTATGGAGAGTCCCCACAAAGATAGTGAACCAGACGTGTGTGTGTGTGTGTGTGTGTGTGTGCGTTAGTTAAAAGGTTTGAAACCCCCTGTTCTATATAACTGCAACCAGTAGAGGGCAGTACACAGTCCCTTATGAGTTTGTTTTTCCTCTTTGCTGCATTTTTAGATTTAATTTACATACATTTTTCTTTTAAATGACTTACATTCTTGGTTTGTTACTTATGGCAGACCACCCATTTAGATGACCTTCCCTTGACCAACTTTCTGTGAACAGGTATTTCTTGGAATTACTAGGCAGAGCCCTATCCAACAACTCCACGGCCATGGCTCCATCAGTTATCAGCCAAAGACAAAATAAAAACATTCCACTATCAAGCATCAAGTGAACTAACATAACAGGAAAAAAAAACTTCCTGTATCTAACGCACTTATCTGTTTGACACACTAAGTTAACCTTTAAAGGAATAGTTCACTTAAAATGAAAATTCTGTCATAATTTACTCACCCTCAAGTTGTTTCAAACATGAATTTCTTTCTTCTGCTTGAAAACAAAGGAAGATATTTTGAAGAATGTTGACCAGACAGTTGATGTAGGCTAAACTGACTTCCAGGTGTTAGTGAAAGTTCTAGAAAACTGAGACGCTTACATGGATGTCATATTTCTAGTTTGTTGACTTCAGAAAAACAACAACTGGAGTTCTTGACATGGCTGAATCAATAAAGATATCAGCGTAGGCTACTTACTTGAAGTATATCAAGGTGGGGTGCACATCATTAAATAAACACAAAACATAATAAAGTAATAAAGTGTTTTTCCTCATTATTTACACTTAGCATCATATATGTGTCTATTCAGGAAAATTTTAAAAATAATTCAACAACAGAAGTTTCAACAGGAGGAAAAAAATACTATGGAAGTCAATGGGGTCCATCAACTGTATGGTTACCGACATTCTTCAAAATATCTTTTGTGTTTAAGCAGAAGAAAGAAATTCATACATGTTTGAAACAACTTGAGGGTGAATAAATTATGACAGAATTTTCATTTTTAAGTGAACTAGGCTATTCCTTTCAGAAATGTCCTTCTTAAACACAATAATCTGGCAAGAAATAAACATGCACTTCTCTTGAACCATTTGGTAATAATCCAAAACTCTTTGTCAATAAGCATCCTTGCATACTGACTTTTTGATAGAAACAAGTCCAATAGCTTTAACCACATAAAGATAAACAAGGAGAACAGAACTGATTGCAAGATTATCACAACATAATCATACATTATTAATCTGTCACATCTGTGCTGAATGTTCTGGCTTGTGTATGTCAAGTCCTTGATATAAATTAAACCCTCTTCTAGAAGAAATATTAGTTGATGTACTATTTATAAAAGCATTGCAGGGATAGTTCCCCTAAAAATTCAAATTCTATTAAATTTACTCACCCTCAAGTTGTTCCAAACCTATATGAGTTTCTTTCTTCTTTTGAACACAGAATAAGGTATTTTGACGAATGTGGGTAACCAGACAGTTGACGGTAGCCAATGACTTCCATAGTATTTTTTTCCCTATATGTTTGATTACACACATTCTTCAGAATGCATTATTTTGTGTTCAGCAGAAGAAAGAAACTCATTCAGGTTTGAAACAACTTGAGGGTGATTAAATGACAAAATTGTTGAATACCAATCATTCTTCCAAACCATTTCTATAGCTTTTGCTGTTTGCATTTGTTTTTTTTGTTTTTGTTTTTCAGCTCTTGCAACATGTTTTACAGGAACCACCTGCTTTTAGCTCCATCTATTTTGCCTTTGATAGGAACACACTTTCCAAGTTCTCATGTCACATATTTGACTTTAGGAATTGCACAAATGTAGTTTAGGTCTTTTCTTTGAAGCCGAATACCTCCATTTTAGACTTATCGTAGCACTTTTTCTTTCAGAATGTTTCAGGTTATTGCTTCTAGCAATCTACAGGAATGTTGCTGGACTGCTTGGATGTAGCTGGTTTCAACCTCTTCTTAAGAGGTCAAAGCTGTAAAACGCTGAAGAGCCTGATGGCTATTTTCTCCTGTTTCAGGACGTTGTAAGACACATGGCAACAGCTGACCTTCTTTCTTGTTCGCTCAGTGTAGTAGAAGTCTCTTTTATGTTAGAGTGCAATATTGTTTTTTTCCCCACCCATTTTGTTTCAAAGAACATCAGAGTTAAAAACAAATTGGCTTTGAAACTATTTTACGGCAAGTAATATTAAATGTGAAATTTTGAAGTATACAGACTGAGTATTTTCTTCTAAAACATACTCCAATAATTTGTATTTTATTTACAACTTTGAAAAACAATATGATAAAATAAGATACATATTGTATGGATGTATTGTAAGAAAATTTTTTGTATTTGCCTATAGCCCTATTTATATGCAGCAGTACCATTATGGTGAAGATAAAATGTATATATAACATATATATGTTGTTAATGTATTCTTCAGATAATTAAATACCTACTAAGGTGTTAAACTGTTGGTAAATTAATCGGTGATTAATATTCAGATTTTGAAAAGTAAAATTCTGAAGAACAATATAATTCTTAATATAGGCTAACACCTATATTCTCATTGTAACATTATAGAGAAATACTGAAACGTTTTTGTTGTAACATTGTAGAGAAATAGGCCTACTTCAACAGGAGTTTCTGATCAACTAAACAATTTAGATAAAACATATACTAACAAAACTTTCTTTGTTCTCTAGATGCTTACGTGGGATTTTTCACAACACGAGCCATTACAGGGACAGTGGATAAATAATAAAACAAAATACATTTTACTTAAAATTCCTGAAACCTATCAAGCAATTTCATCACCTAATTTGTGATTATGTTGTTCTTTCAGGGACAAAGATTTGAATTCATCACTGGATTAGCGCTTCATCTTCACACTCCTTATCAGCACGTATTTCACGAATCCATTCCATTCATATTCTCGAGTGACCAGCCAATCAAAGGCCACGCGTAAACGGCTTTGGGCCAATCAGAGAGCGGTGCTCCTCCGTTGCCTCGGCAACTGTTATGACGTCGCTAGAGTATCCCGCCCATCAATGTGTGTGTGTGTTCAAAACCTTAGGAGGACTCTCGCAGCCATTACAATACACTGTATTCAAGCTGAGCGCTACGCGGTTTAAGGGGCTAGTCTATTATTCGCTAATTTTCTTTGTTTAATTGTCAGTTTTATTAAACTCAAGTTGTACTTCAAAGACCATACAATTGTCTATTTTCCAAACAATCGTATATGTAAATATAGGCAGCGTTGCGTCGACGTGCGACGCGTCGCATTCACTGGAGACACGCGAGAACTGCTTATTCCTCTTTGTCCCACGCAAACATTTCAACGCCTTTATTTCGTTAACCAAGATTTAGATTGAAGAGTCTCGCTTCGATTTAGATGGCAAGCTTCCCAGATTTTGTCAACGAAAATGAAATAGGTGAGTTTTTGGATTCTTTTCCACTGCTTTGAATGGGGGCGGGTCTTGATTTAGTTAAGTTTAAACGCGTCTTCCTTTTTATATATTGCGTATTTACATTTGTGCAGCTATGAATTGATGGAGTACTCATTTCAGTGTGTCGTGTCTAGGCTATATCATATTAATGATAGAACTCAAACAAACGTATTACGTTTACTAAAATGTGACGGAAAAACATTGGCCGTTATTTAAAATATTGAGTTGTTGTGCGCGACGCGTGCTTTCTTGAGCCCAATGTCCACACACCCAGATTGCGTCGACAGTAACCCTCCCCCACCGCCAGACACTCACAATGACTCACCATCACCACACCAGTGAGTCACCATGTGTACTACACGTTTACGTGGTATAAACGACGTTAATTGTATAAACTTAACATTTCAGGAGAAATAACAATTGTATGTTACTTGTGTTTTTTAAATTCTAATATCCTTGGCGAATTCATATAGTCTCTACTGTCTAGTATCTATTCAGTTTGTCACTATGTGGTACTAGTTCCCAGTCACTATCCTGGTAGAGACAAGTAACTATTTTATTGTTGCTGGTAAGAAATTGCTTATGTCACTGAATTCTGCAGGATTTGTGGTTCAGACATTAACTGATTACTAGTACGTTAAGCATTGAAATAGTTAAATATTTACTATTGTAACAAGTACTAGAATCTAATGAATAGTTACTAGTGAATTAACTATTGGATTGCTTACTAGATGATACTAGATTAAATAAAGGAATTAAAATTTAAAGGGATGGTTTGCCCAAAAATGAAAATTCGGTCATTTACATTGGCTTTCTTTCTTCTGTGGAGCATAAAAAGATATTTTGCACAAAAAAAAAAAAAATTGTTTTTGTCCGTACATTGGAAGTCAATGGTAACCAAAACTGTTTGGTTACAAACATATCTTTTGAAAGGCATGCAGGTTTGGAATGACCCATGGGTAAGTAAACTATGAGAGGTTTTTTTTTTTTTGGATGAACTATCCATTTAAACAATTTTTTACACTTGAATAGGTTTTTAATTTGCAAAAGTAGGTGAAAATGCAGTTAAAATATAACTAGCTATGAATTTAAATTATGAAAATAATATATTAAATAATGAAATTAAATATTTTGGCCTGGTTTCACAGACAGGGCTTAGATTAAGCCAGGATTAGGCCTTAGTTCAATAAGGACATTTTAAGTGACTTTTAAAAAACATAGCCTACATTTGAAAAAAACATTACTGGTGTTCATCTTGAGACAACAATGGCACTAACACATTTAAAGATATATCAGTGCAAGTTGCTTTCAGTTAAACCAACTGAAAAATGCAGTTTAGTCTGGGACTAGGCTTAAGCCTTGTCTCTGTAACCAGGGGCATGTTTAATAAAAAGTTTTAAAGGCTTAAAATGTGCTTTCTGTTGCAACAGGTAAAGCTAAGTTCATCGGGGAACTCATACCTCCAGTTGCTCCCTTTGACCAGAAGTCTGGACGGGAGACTTGGACTGTAGCTTTTGCACCTGATGGTTCTTACTTTGCTTGGTCTCAAGGGCATCGAATAGTGAGACTTGTACCATGGAAAAATTGCTTAGCCAGCTTGTGAGTATACACACTGATCTCTTTGTTTCCCTCTATGGTGAATTGTTACAATACAGCTTGTTTGTTGATGGACTGACAAAGGCAGTCTACGCGTGTGCTGGTTTTCTGGTCTGGTCCTCTGGGCTTTCACATGGTGACTACACCACAGTGGTGCCCAGTGTTTGGGCTTGTTTAGCATTCAGTGGCACAGCATAGGTCATCTCACCTTACCCTGTGGATTTAGAGACCACTGTCGAGCCAGCGTGCAGCCCTGCCAACCAGCCTTTGTCCTGTTCTGAATGCGAAGTCCTCATTATGAGGTTCACATCATTGCCCTTTGGCTGCATGCCTTGAACTAAGCAATTTTTGGGACTGTTTCTTTACTTTTTCTCTTTGCCAATATGAATGTAAATAGAGTTGGCTGCAAAATTATCTATGATAACTTTTCTTTCCGCAGTCAGTATATTAAATGTTATTCTGCATTTCTGGGAAAAGAATGTATATTGTGCTTTTATTACAGAATTTTTGTGCTCATGCTAGTAGCCTTCATAAAAACACCAAAAATAGCATTGCAACATGAATCATGCAGACACAGGGTAAAATTTAACAGAGAATTTACAATAGTTTGAAGTAAAACAAACAGTTTTTTTTATGTTGTCTCCATAAAAGAGAAGTATGGTATTGTAAAACTCGTTGTACATTTAAGTGTACGTAACTTTATTAGCAGTTGTACACACAAAGGACAGTATGTGGCAGCTGTTAAATGAATTAGCCTAAGTTTAGTTAGGAATGGTTATTACTGAACTAAAATTCAGAAACGATAAGGGGAAATGCATTTGCAGTCAGGGTTAACTAAAACCATTAAAAAAAATTGTCAACTGAAATAAAATAAAGAACTTATTTCAGATAGTTGCATAGGCACCATTGCTCATTTTTGTTTAGTTGAACTTGATGCACTAAAGTAATAAATTTAAAAAGAAAGGATAAAAACATAGGGGTGAGTAATGACAGAATTTTCATTTTTGAGTGACAGTTCCTTTAATGCTAAAGCAGAAACCATTAAAAGCTTGAGTGGACACGTGGCAGGCATTATCCGTTTCAGTTCTGCAGCGCCTGCTTTGTATTCACACAATAACCTCTTGTAATGATTCCAGAACCTCACACTTGTTGAGTTTCATGAACAAGAGCTTGTAGATTTGTGTAAGGGACGTTAAATGGGTCAAAGTTGATGCAACACTTCTGTAATCTCTTAGGCTGCCTGGGAGTTTACTTAGTGTTCAAATATTCCTAAGAGTTAAAACGTTCAGCTTATTTCAACAGATGACGTACTAGATAACCTTTTTAAGAAGTAAAACATCCTCTTGCTGTGCTTAATTTAGCAAAGAGAATTTGTTGTCAGTTTACATCAAGCAGAGGAGACATGATTCTCATACCAACAACACACAGCAATATTTTTTTCCTCTTTCCCTAACTCTAGTTCTGTAAGGAAGGAAGATCGGTCGAGCTGTGCAGGTCCTCAACGACTCTCCCGGCAGAACAGTGAGGGCAGTCTGCTGCCAGGCGAGCCCAGAGAGCACACTATCGACTGTGGTGACATTGTGTGGGGCCTGGCCTTTGGCTCTTCTGTTCCCGAGAAGCAGAGTCGCTGCGTTAATATCGAATGGCACCGGTTCAAGTTCGGACAGGACCAGTTGCTGCTTGCCACCGGTCTCAACAATGGCCGTATCAAAATCTGGGATGTCTATACAGGTGAGGTTCCTCTTGGTGTGTCAGACTCAAGCATCACAGGCTAATCTAGAGTGTTAATCAGATTAAGCAACTGGAAAATTAGTATTAGTGAGGTTGCAGGTCATTCAGCATTAACATTTGTCCAGGTGACTTTGTTTACAGAATCCTAACAAAATAATACTATTAAACAGAGGTAGGTTAATGTGTTTATTAATCATCGAGTTGTTGTTGTGTTTTTTTGATGTTTCAGTGCTACTGAGTTAAAGGAGAACTCTGGTCAATTTTAACATTGAGCTAATTTTTGTGTAAATTTGGAGTGCTGTCAGTACAGAGAACAACGACAAAAATCGGTGTTGCCTACACCGTGTTATCCTCTTTTTAAAATTTGCACCCTGTTGACTTCAATGGGGCAAGTTTTAAACCTGCTTTTAGCCTCTTAACATGCTTGATGTGTCATTACAAGTGCCCAGCCATGTTAGATGATTCTTTCAGAGTGAACACAGGTGAATCTGACTGCAGTAGATGTGAAAGATATGAATAAAAATTGTTTATTCAGCCAGCGCACATACCTGTATTTTCTTCCTGTTTTCGGTCGAAGTCCACAGTAGTCGATTGTCGAGTTCACGCGCATGATAACCTATGCGCGTGAACTCTCTGAAGGAATCACTCACATGGCTGGGCACTTGTAATGACACATCAAGGATGTTAAGAGGCTAAAAGCAGGTTTAAAACTTGCCCCATTGAAGTCAACAGGGTGCAAATTTTAAAAAGAGGATAATACTGTGTAGGCAACACCGATTTTTGTCGTTGTTCTCTGTACTGACAGCACTCCAAATTTACAAAAAAATTAGCTCAATGTTAAAATTGATTGTGTTTTAGAAATCACAGTCCACCAGGGATGCGAACACAAGTATGGTCAAAAAAGAGAGGTTATCGAAGCCCTCGCCCTGCGGCAAATATCCAGATAATTACATAATTGTGATGAATTTAATCCTTTGTAAGTGATCATTTTGCAGTGTAAGATTACAGTTAACACCTTTAAATATTACATAAATGTATTATGTATTTTTATTAAACTTAGTGAGTGTATGAATCAGCAGCAAAAAGTAATTCTTGAAAAAATCTGCACAGTAATTTTATCAAATCTAAACATGTTAATAAAAACAAATTGCTATTAGTACTCTTATAAAATTGTGAAATGTATGATTGCCTGATTGAATTTTAGATTTATATATGAATGTCAAGAATTCAGAAGTGTGTATATTTATATAGCCTACACTACACTACACAGAAATAACATACAATTAAATTATGCTTATTTTAAATGTATTGTACAGGCTAGGTATACAAAAATATAGGCTTTTAATAATCTTTTAGTGCGCAAAACCATGATAATATGAAACGCTTCAAAACAGAGCGCACAAAGCGCGTATGCGCATCGCGGGCGCAGAATGATGTGCTCAAAGCAACATGGAGTCACAGTGTGCAGCGCTGCGCTGCACAAGTGCGCATTTAAAAGTTCACGGAACAAAGCGAAGAAATGTCGAGCGCACAAATCCTAGTGTCTATCTGTCCAACAGTTTATTGATCATTTGTTTCTTCACAGTTTTAAATTCCAGTTATTGTGCGTTTGATGCCGATTTAGTCCTTGTGATGTGTGATCTAACAGGCACACGGTAGCGAGTCGTTTAAAAACAGCAACAAACTCCAACAAAATAAAGTCATTTTATGCAAATCCACAGCCTTTTCTCTACAGATCAAGCATTATAATGTGAATATCATATTGGAGAGAGTTTTACCGTGCTTGTGTACGTGTTATGCTGCTCTAACCGGACGAGGCGCGCGCGCTGTTTGAATAACATAACTTACTGAATGGAGAATGATTTGACAGCCGCAGAGGAGGGAAAACGAGTTTTTGTAAACTTCAATGATGTTAATAGCCTTCTGTCCCTCACATTAAGCTATGAAATAGGCTTCAGATTAATTTGTCACCCAAACTGACGTGAAAAAAGCGGGAGGCGCCGAAAAGCGCGCTGTTTGCATCCCTGGTCCACACATTCTTTCCTCTCTTAACACTTCCCTATGCCCGCGTCCTGTTTTTCATTTTCCCAACAGAAGCGTGTGTGCGCACGTGTGTAAGAGAGAGGGGAGGTGGTGGTTATATAAGGTGTTGACGTGATCTTAATCGTACTTCCATCAATGTTTTCCAAATGTGTCTCTTGTATACACCTCCTGACAATTTATTTTTATTTTTATGCAGTTGCCATTCAGTAATAAATTATTTTTAGTACATATTTGCTCAGCCTTTGAGGTCCTCTGTTCCCTTTCACAATACATCTCTCTAATTTATGAACCTTTGAACCGCTTCGCCATTCGTTCCTTGGCCACTGAGTTTCTGCTTTTGTGCCTCTGATCAGTTTTCACAGTTCTAATGATCATAACGTTTAAATCTGCTATCGGAAAACCTAAAACTAAGAGGTAGTTGTTGACTTCAGAAAAAACTGGCAGCTCTTCGAAGTTATATAATTAATTTTCGCTCAGCTGCAAAATGTATTAATAGGTGGGCAGGTCCTGTACAGACATTGCCATTGGTTGTTCTGAGGGGATAGAGATGTTTTCTTCAGTTGATGACTCCACCTCCCTTCTAGCTAAAACAGCAATGCCATAAATTTTACCAGCAGACTTGTTCTTTTTGGGTGCGAGACTCCTCCTCCAGCAGCCTTTTTGAAAACATGCTGGAAATCTGATAGCAGTGTATTGTAAAGTATCTTGACAGGATTTGTGCCATATATACCCGTCATTCACATAGCTAAGTGAATGTATGTTATCACGTTTGACAGGTTGCAAATAGGCCCTGATACTAAGCCCCAATTATATTTCCAGAAATACATGTGAAAGATTTGTTACTGTAGGTGCAACTAATTGTAGGGATTTAATGTGGATTAGCCTGGCAGGTGTCAGTGATTGTACTTCCATATGCCTCAAGGCAATTCAATACTGTTCACAAAGAAAGGGCTTAATCCAGTGTATAACCTACTGTATTTCTGAGACGCCTTGGGAAATGCCTTTTTGACACCTGCATAAGTGTAAAGCCACAAGCATAATCCTTCTCTCTTTGATTCTTAAGAAGACTAAATATTTTCTAAAAAGTGAAATGAAATTTGTGTGAAAGTTTGATGCAGATTGAATCGATTAGCCTGGACTTTGTGCTTTAGTGTTTATTCTCAGTTTTGTTTTCTTGTGTACAGGAAAGCTATTGCTGAACCTGATGGACCACACAGACATTGTGCGGGACCTGACGTTTGCACCAGATGGGAGTTTAGTGCTGGTTTCTGCATCGAGAGACAAGACCCTACGTGTGTGGGACCTCAAAGATGACGGTGAGGAATTTGAGTAATTTGGCACATTGGAATAATTTGTTCTGTAAAATGGCACAACTTTTTAAGTTCTTTACATATTAATATTAACAGGCTACGGCTATATGGTGTGTAACCCCAAACTGAAAAGTCTTTGCAGTAGAAGTTTCCTGCACAGCAGCCTGCTTTGTTTTTATTTTCATCTGATCTCCATGGAGTCCATCACACATGCTTGCTCAAGTCTGCATGTGCACACTCACTCAAAGATTCTGGCACTTGGGCTGGGGGGGGTAGATGGAAAATAATTAAATGTCAAGCCCAAAGGAATGCTTGCTGATATTTTCTCTTTCTTGCAAAATCCTAGGACAAACTTGCTTTTATAATAGGATCAAATTAATCTGTTATATGCTGGAAACTGTGAGATAAAATGGAGCTCACTGCATTTGCAAACAGTTTTTTCTTTAACAGTTTTTTGCTATGAAATAATATGATAACCAACTAAAAATTTGAACAGAAAGCTAGCTAAAGTTATTGCTATACCCTTAACAATCTAAATTGTTTGTCTAATAGGTAACATGGTGAAAGTACTCCGTGGTCATCAAAACTGGGTCTACTGCAGTGCTTTCTCACCTGATTCATCGGTCCTTTGTTCCGTAGGCGCAGGCAAAGCGGTATGTTTTCCAGTTCTTTCCTCCTCTTTATTACTTGTTTGGTGTGTTTCTCTGTTAATAGTCCAATCAATGAGTGCTAAATTAATCTTTATATCATCACAATGCTCAGTGCCATAACCTGCTTCTATAAACCCTGCTTGTAGTTTTGATTTCTGGTTTGTTGTTGTTCAAACAAATGGGTGCCTGATTATTATTCACATGTTGATAGAAATGCAAAAAGCTCACAATTCTCCTCCACTCCATTATTCTATTAATAACATGCTAATACATGCTAAAACATGCATGATATACATCCCTTTTAAAAAACAATTTGAATAATATATAATGACAGTAGTAATGATTTTTCCCATGTACATATTAGTGATATTAACTCAACTGGCATCAAGAACATAACAAGTGCTTAAAAGTGTGGGGTCAGTAAAAAAATTTTTTAAAGAAATATTTACTTTTATTCAGCAAGATGCATTAAATTGTGACAGTAAAGATAAAGTGACATTAAAGACTGGATTAATGGTGCTGAAAATTCAGCTTTGCCATCAAAGGAATAAAATGGATTTTAAGATATATTAATATAGAAGAGATTTTTTTATTATAAATATTGTATTTTTTATCAAATAAATGCAGCCTTGGTGAGCAAAAGAGACTTCTTTTAAGAACGTTAAAAAAAATCTTGCCAGTCCCAAACTTTTGAACAGTAAATGACATAGAATGACATAGTTGTCATGCTGGTTGCATGTGAAAGCCCTTAAAGGCACAACAAGCAAAGTTTTCCAGCCGTCAATAAGACGTCTCTGAAACCAGGACGAGTCTTTCTGGATCCTATTTAACTCTCCTCCCATGAACAGGCTGCAGTGGTTGAACTTTACGGTTGTGTGTGTCCATAAGTGTCTTGCTTTCCCTGTCCCAGGTGGTGGCAGAGCTCTGTGTTTGAGTGATTTTGAGGGAAGCGCCGCGCTGACATATAGAGCAGCCGGTGCGGACCACGCGGGGCACGGCTGCCATCGCGGCCCCTGTTGGACGCTCATGTGCCCGTGCCCACGCCCCAGGGGCTTCCATGCTCCCGCCCACAAGGGCTTCCTGTACGTAGGTTCTGCTCCATGTCTGTCTACCTCCCGCTGTCACAGTTCTCACTTCTTTTACCTTGTCTCTCAAAAGAGTTGACAGTGAGATCCCCCTCCTCTCCTACCCCCTACTTCCCTTCCTAATTTCCTTCCATCTCTGTATTCAGTAGCATTCCTATCATCTCCACATTTACCCTAAAGCAGGAGATCTAGGCATTGTGTCTGCTGTATGTGTACACAAGCCAGCCTGTAGAGCCCCTTCCTACTCATTAGTGCCTTTGTTAACTGAACTCACTACACCCTTGAGTCGCAACGCTCGGCCGCTGGTCAATTTTTCTGTACGTAATGCCTAGTCAGATGTTTTTGTAATGGAATTAATAGTTGAGGGGGGGATTTGGAGCATTGTTTGTATGTGTGAGCAATGAAAGGGCTCCTTGTGCCTCAACAGGCTGCCTGCATATCGATTATGTCAGTCTAATGTGGAATTGCTCCGATAGAGAAAACAGGTTACGCAGATGTATCATTCCCTATTGCGTCAAGCCACCAGAAGCAAGACCTGTGGGTACTTTCCATGCTGGTTGCAATTGCTATTTGAAAGCACATTTTGTTTTCCATTTGTGAATAACCTAATTTATCATGTTCTCAAAGCAGAGTCTGTTACAATGATGTCGACCCAAGAGCTTTAGCAAACACCAGCATGGTTTTTCCTAATTTATAAGGTACCACTCAATAATAATAGCATTTTTTTATCCTACAGTAGTTAAAATTGCACTAGTACAACTTCCAAAAAAGGCTTTAATGTGCAAGATATCTGGCTTGGCTTAGTCTTGAATGCAGTAGTCATGCACCCTGAAGCCCTTTCATCTCACATTGCAAAGTTAGAGAAAATGGGACATTAGCCTTGTGTATGCACCGTTGTAGTTTCACCAGCACCAAAATGTTTATATTGCAAATAGCTATTGGATATGTACACTTTTGCTCAAGTGCAATGTCTGTAGCCTATGAAAAATAAAAAAGGAAGCTTGACTACTTGGCACTCAGAAATACACTGTTAAGGTGTGGTCACATTAGTGAAATTGTGAAACTGTTAATGCACTCACCGCAACAGATGGTGGTTGAATAAAATGCTGCGTGGAGTCAACCAATAAAAATGCAGCATGATCTCAACCAATCAGCATGTTCAGCGCCCAAGTCCCACCCCTGAAAGTTCCTGAACTTTGAAAAAGTACTACCTCGCGAGTAAGGGCTTTCGGAGGGGGAAATATTTACCCGGAACTTCATTTAGACCCTGATTCCTGCGGTGTAAACACACCGAGTACCACCCCAAAGTCCCTAGTTCCTGGGTAAAGTTTCTGCGGTGGAAACGCAGCTTAAGCGAGAATCTTTCGCCCACACTCGATTTCCAGATTGCATGAATTCCTATTGAAATTACTAGATTTCGTCCATGAAAATTTGCCAACAGCATGTGACCACACCTTTACACTTTCTTAAATCGTGATAATTTCTAAAGTCATAAAATTGTGCTGGAGCAAAATAAGCACTAGAAAGTTATAAGCACTAGAAACTCATGGTTGATTCATTAGTAGAGTTTGCAGTTGTGACGTGTCTGTATTGTGTGTTTGCCAAAGGCGTCAACCTTTTGGCCATCAAATGTTCTCTTCTTTTGCAGTATCTGTGTCTCTTCGTAGGCCTCCGCCGGCGCGGTGCAAGCCTATTGTAAACTCAAGTGAACTAAAACTGAAAGGGGATGCCAGTGGAGTAACATTATGTTACCTTAAGTTACTACTTATTTGTATTTTTTTTAAATTTCCACATTATGTAGTAATTCTTGGAAAAATGTTTTAAATATAATTTGATATGTATGTGTTTCAATGCACATTTGTAGCTTACATTTTAATTTTGAAAAATTGAGCTGTGATGTTATTTATTTATTAAGTCTTGCTAGAAATTGACATTTGTGCAACTAAGCCTTGCTGTTTCATTGGCATGTGCTACTTTTTACTGGGTTTGGTTTATAGCGCTTAAGATTTTGCTTAAATGACACTGAGCACATTTTGATCTTGCTGTTTAATTTTAATTAATTCTTTGTTTGAATTCTTTGTCTCTGATCTGTGTGGAAAACACAGTTGGCTATAACACGTTTCTTCCATTGCAGGTCTTCCTGTGGGACATGGATAAGTATACTCTGATCCGAAAGCTGGAGGGCCATCATAACGATGTGGTGTCCTGCGAGTTCTCTCCTGACGGGGCCTTGCTGGCTACCGCCTCCTACGACACTCGTATCATAGTGTGGGACCCTCACACAGCCACTGTTCTGTTCGAGCTGGGGTATGTGACTTGCTTCCCCACCTTTTCCTTTCTAAACTTCTGCTTGGTGTGGTCATGTTGTTTGACTGATCTCTTGTCTTCCCTTCAGGCATCTCTTCCCTCCTCCCTCCCCCATATTTGCAGGAGGAGCAAATGATCGATGGGTTCGCTCCGTTGCCTTTTGTCACGACGGTCGGCACATTGCCAGCGTCACCGATGACAGGTGAGATCATGCAAATCGTTGTTTATTTGCTCTTAAAACCTCGATAGTTCGTTTGCGGTTAGTAGCCTGCATTAAGCGACAGGGGTTCAGGAAGGAGTGTGTGATTTGTAGCAGGGCCTCTTTCTGGGAAAGATCACATGCCTCTCATATGACATCCATTAATCACTATGAGGCGCCCAGTTAGCCTTCGCCGCGCCTCCTGCCGATTCTGGGTGGAGGGGCGTCTCTCTTGTACTGAGAGAATGAAACCATTTGTGCTCTACAAAATGGCGGAGAAAGAACGTTACATTAATGAATGTATGATTTATTTTGTTTTTAGATTACAGTTCACTTATGCTCACCGAGGCTGCATTCCTTTGGTCAAAAATACAGTAAAATAGTAATATTGTGAAATATTATAATATTAGATGTTTATTTTATTTACAAATGCAATTTGGCAAAGCTGAATTTTCAGCATAATTTCTCCAGTCTTCAGTGTCACATGATCCTTCAGAAATCATTCTAATATGCTGATTTGATTCTCTAGAAATTCTGAAAATAGTTTTTTTCGGGGTTCTTTGATTTAATGGAAAGTGAAAAAAAAGAGGCTTTTATTTAAATTAAAAAAGAATTTGTAACGTCATAAATATATTTACTGTCACTTTTTTAATGTGTCCTTGCTGAATAAAAGTATTAATTTCTTTTAAAGAAATTTACTGACCCCAAAGTTTTGTCTAATTTTATACTATCCTTAATTGAAATGTCATACTTTTAGTTTTATGCTTTGTATGCTTTAAAATTACATTTGCATGACAATGCAAACCACAGTTGTGAATAAAAGTCAACTTTTATTAAATTTTTCAGGCTGGTGCGTTTCTGGAGCATCGGTGAGAAGAGTCCACAAGCCATCGGCCCTCTCACTAATGGCCTCTGTTGTGCCTTTTCTACTGACGGAAGTGTTTTAGCTGCTGGGTACGAATCTTTTCCACTGTTTGGTGGATCGTGTTACTACATAAATGATCAAATCTGTGTCTTGCCTTCCTAACTGTTCTTCGGTTTTGGTATGATGTCAAAAATAACTTGCAGCAAACCGGTTCTGCAGCTTTCCTTGTATATTCATTTTATTTCGATGAGTTAACTGTCACACATGCAGGGTGTAAACCCTCAGACTTTTCTGCATGGAAGCAATCTGACAGTTCAATTGACTAGTACTGTACTAACACAGCAAGACCCAGTTTGATCATGATGTTTGTTTAAGTTTACTAAAACAGTAGAATGTTTCAATGGCAAGTCGAATACACTTAAATCCTTCTGTTCGTCTTCTTGCAGGTCTCGTGATGGCAGTGTGCATTTCTGGGCTTCCCCACACAGCATTGCGAGCCTCCAGCACCTGTGCCGTATGACCCTGCGGCGAGTCATGCCCACCCAGCAGGTTTATACGCTGCCCATTCCTTTCTCCATGCAAGACTACCTGGCCTACAAGACACTTTAACATGGAACGCAAACCACGGCACTCTGTGAAACCAAGGAATACATTTTCTTTCTTCAAAGATAAAAATGATTTTCTGCTCATACAGACCCCCTGAAGTAGGTGAGGTCAGTTCTTTTTGTATTTATTTTTTTTTATTATTATTTTGACAATGTACTTTTTCTAGTTGCAGGTGTATTTCAGTACTTTTTATTTGTTGAGATTGTTTTCGTTTTTTTTTTTCTTTCTTTTTTTCTTTCCTATGCCCATATCAGGTAGTGGCCTTCACAGACAGCCTTATTATATCAGCGGACCAAGTTTTGTCCTTTTGATTTGCGATTTATTGTTTTTTCATCTGGCACAACTTGTACATCACCTTAGAGTTGCTAAGATGGGTGAAAGTGGTGCTTTCTTTGCCTCAGTTCAAGGTATTCCTCCACTGAGTTTAAAGCAATGTGACGGGGGATTGTCTCCCAAATGTTCTGCAGTGTTTTCTTTTTTCGTGCTGGCTATGAGAGGGATTGAAGGGAAGTGACAATGTGAAAGTGTGTATGAATACGTGCTTGTGTTAGATGGAGCTGAGTTTGGTTGTTCAGGGACACAGGCAGTGCCTCCCCTTTACGTGCCTCTTTGGAGAAAATAAACTCATCCATACGCTTATGCTGCTTCAGTAGTGGCCTTATGTTCATCGTCACAAACCTAAAACTATAGTAATGCATGGGCTAATTAGTTTCCTCCAGAAATTGTATATTTTTTACCTGTACAGAGATTTGTAAAGGCACGTTTTTGTTGAGTGTATGTGTATACATATGTTTGTATAAATGTATATATGTAGCTCCAATTTTTTTCCTTCACTTTATAATGCTTGTATTGAAAATCTGCCATACATGGTCTTTTCTCTTGTGCGATGATAGTGGTTTGTAGGGGAATGACACAAGTTTGCTTTGAGGAGAGACTGTCTGCCAGTTTGATGAGATGTTACCTAACCAGTAGCAAAACTGATGCCACACTATTGATTTCTCATTCCATTTGCTGTATCTCCTATTCATTAAATATGGCACTTTAACCGTGCTTGGGACCCGGCCCGACACATTGCCTCGTCCTGACCGTTATCTCCCAACTCACAATCAAACCTCAGTCTTTTCACCCTTCGGCATTCTAGATGAATAGCCATGTGTGTTTTGTGGAGATGGTTTTGTGTGTCTCATCTACCACTCGTTTTGAGAAACTGGTCATGTTGGGGGTCTTAGATTATTGGATGTCCTGGAGCAAAATGGAATTATTCGGTTTGTTTGTATATGCATGTGACCCTGCCTGTCAATCAATTGGTCTTATTTAAGAATGTGGGAATCAGAATGTGCCGCAGTCAAGAAGTCTTGGCAATAGAAATGTGTTGAAAAAGCTGATGCCAAAGATCCCCTTGGGTTCTTATTGATATGAGAGTCAGTTTTATCTTTCCCTCTCCCTCATTTATGGCTGAAACTTGAAAGTCTTTATGTCTGTCTGTTATTCTGCTCGGGTGTATGAAGAATGCTGATGTTCAACAGATTGGGTTTTCTTTAGACAAATTCTTATAAAGTAACTCTAGAAAGGATATATTAGATGCACTTTTTAGAATTGCAGGGTTTTTTTTTTTGTTTTGTTTTTTATGCGGTGGTGGTATTTTTCAATCATTAATGAATATTATAGAGATGCTTTGTAACTAGTTGATTTGTCCATCTGTTTCAGACAGAATACCTAATCCTGTGTTCACCAGGAGCAAGTGAATTTGTCAACACAAGTCATTTTACAAGACTGTACTTGATTGTTGTTGTTGAAATAAAGTATTTTACATAATTTTGTTGTCTTGAAGCAGTTTTTAGAAAGCTTTAATATTTAATGTACTATAATTTATGTATTTATAAAAAGGAATCATTTATTCCAGTGAAGCTGAATTTACAGCAGCCAGTATCAGTATCGCATGACAGGGCTCCAGACTGCGACCAAAATTTGAGAGTGTGCGACTGAATTTTACATCCAGTCCAGATTCAATGTAGAATTCTCTGTTATAAATCATATCAGATCAAACAGCGCTGACGTGGAAACCAGGAGAAACATCGTGCCATGAACGAACAAAATATAGAAGGCTTTAGGTCCACATCAGCAACATTCACCATGGATTTAATGTAACACTAACTGTAACTATGGTATACTATGGTTATAACAGTAGCCTACACATCTTTTTCCAGCACTTCAAAACTATAATATCATATTTAAATTGTTATTTTTAATGTGTTGACCAAAACATTTTTTGTTCATCGTTTAAAGATTGTCCCTATTTATTAAACTAAAAGTTTCAAGAAGTAGGAAAACTCACATTTATTTAAAAAAAAAAAAAAAAAACTTGCTGCAGAGAACGCTTATTGGCTATTTTCACTTCCTAATATCTATTTTGTCACTCATTTTGCTTTTGAATTAATATTAAGACATTATGAATGATAATAATTAAAGTTAACTGTATCTATACACCTCAAATTAAGCTCAGTGCTTTGTCATCCCACAGTGCTACCAAATACTTTCTGTAGAACTTAGTGCTTCTACCCTCAAATGTTAGTCTGGAGCCCTGTACTTAAAATAAAACTGCACATTGTCATTTCTGTACATTAACCCTTAATCAGTGTTTGGGGTCAAAATGACCCCAATGGACTTTTCCTTCATTTTTTAAAAGTGTTACCTTCATCGCAGGGGCATGAAACTCTGTGACTTTTCCTAAATAATCTATCTAAACATGCACAAAAAAACTGGGCTTGATTTGGTTGTTCTAAAGGTGTGTAAAAAAAAAAGTACCACTTAAGGTGTTTGGGGTCAAAATGACCCCACATTGAAAATGAATGGGAAAATGAAAAAAATGACTTTTTTAAATTTTGTTTGTCAAAAAAATAAAAGTAAATCCATTATAAATCTGAAAATTTTTACAAATAAACCAAGGTCTGGTCCTAGAGCATAAATAAAAAGTAGAACGAACTTTCTATCTCATACACACACACACACACACGCACACAAACACACACATGTAAGTGACTGCAACAGAGAGCATTTTTACAGAAATTGGCAAATAAAATAAACAAAACTGGCATAAATCTAAAAAAATTTACATTTAAATCAAGGTCTGGTCCTAGAGCACAAACCCAAAGTGGAATGAACTTTCTATCTCATACGCACACACACAAACACACACAAACACACACGTATGTCACTGCAACAGAGAGCATTTTTATAGAAATTGGCAAATAAAATCAACTAAACTGGCATAAATCTGAAAAATGTCACATATGCAACATGGAACAAGCTTGCCGTCCCCCTCACACACACACACACACACACACACACACACACACACACACACACACACACACACACACATACTACAGTCATGTCATAGTGGTGACTTGTAAATGTATGTATAATAATTTGCAAAAGCAAGATAATTCAAAATATATCAGAAAACAACAACAAATTATAACTCTGACAAAACTACATATTTTTTATGTATTTCAAAATGTTTAAATAAATATTCACAAAATATATATCATAAAGTTGTGAGGAGAAGTTTAAGCATCAAGAAAAATGAAGTGAAAATGAATGAGTCTCTATGGCCCTCTATTGGATATATGTGGTCATTGCAATTTCTTTCTTTAATTATAATTTCTAAAGTTTTTCCACAAACCAGCAGATGTCAGTATTCTATCCCTAACACATAGAGCAATGTCCAAAAACTATTTAGATTTAATTAAGATCATCATTTAAGTGATTTTTTCTTTCAAATATCTTTTTTCATGAGCCAGTTTATGGCCTAGTTATGTAATTGTGCAGTAAATAGTTAAAAAACTTCAAAATTTCCACAAAAACACAGCATAAATGTATAGTTGAGAAGTAAATAAAAAAAATGATATATAGTTTTCCATATAAAAATTTATATTTCCTTATGTAATCGCTCTTTAAAAGTTTGGGGTCATTTTGACCCCAAACACTTTAAGTGTTATCCTTTTTTAACAGTGATTAAGGGTTAAGTCTATTTATTATCAAAGCATTTGTCAGTAATAGTTATTTTGGGGGAAAATGTGAATAATTGCATTGCAAGGTGATTTAAGGTGTGCCCCTAAACTTTCTGCTTCCGCTCCTAAGTCAGGGGCTACAGCGCTCCTAATAAAAAAAGTTAGTCTGGAGCCCTGCATGATCTTTTATTTTCAGAAATCATTCTAATGTGCTGATTTTATGCTAAAGAAAAAAATCTTATCAATGTTGAAAACCGTTGTGCTGCTTAATATTTATGTAAACACTTTCCAGGATTCTTTGAATATGCATTTTAAAAGAACACCATTTACTTTTGATACATTATAAATGTCTTTATTAATCAATTTAATATAAAAGTATTAATTTCTTACCAAAAAAACCCCCCCTAAATCCACATATATAATACATATTAATATGTGTGTATTTTATATATAATCGCAAATTTATTTATAATTGAATATTTATATAATAGTATTATAACTGAAAAATGTTATGCATAAAAAGCAAGAAAAAAAAGTTTGATTTAGGAGCCAGGGGTTGGAAGCTCCCTGTTCAGTGGGACATCTTACCCTGTTGGTGACTGTACAAACAAGAATCACTGTGAGATTTCACAGCTGTGCTAATCTTCCCAGGCTCCTTTACAGAGAAGAGCATTCAACCTTAAACCTGCTGCAGTTAGATATGGAATGATCACTTTATTTGGTGACCTATTCATTCAAAACAGTTTTTTAAAAGAAACTATAATTTCTTGAGATTACATTCCACAAAGTGTGGAAACTTACTGAACAGCTTTAGTGTTTTTAGACTGTCCAAAAGGCATGAAAGGTCATTATCGGGTTTATTATTGACTAGCACCGGTAATGCTATCGGGTTAAATATTAAGACCTTCTGCCAATAAAAGCGAAGCTTCAAAGAGACAAAATCAGTACAGCACGTTTCACATTACGGCCTGGAATATGAGGCCAGATCAATCTCAACATTTTCTTGTGTTTATCAGCTTGTTTTTTGTATGTTGCAACCTCTCTGGAGTGGCTCAACTTCCAGAAGTTTCCATAGCATAAAGCATATGAGACACTAAGACTTTTTAATGGCCCTGAGAAGGAAAAAATATTCCATGTTTTCTGTGATTGCTACAAGAATAATAAATGAATGATTGACTCAACAGAATGAGGCATACAGTGTACTGTAAAAAAACAAAAAAAAATCTGTTACATTTACGGTAATTTACTTTTTTATCCCTGTATGAACCAAACCCATCTTAAGTGTTTGCTGCCAAAAAGCAGCAGCATTAGTTTGTTGAATCTGTCCATAGAACGTTTGAAAAGTAACGGACACTACTGGAACTTCAAACGGGATGGGTTCTATGGTCAGATGAAACAAAAAGATTAGCTTTTTTTGGCAGCAAACACTTTATATGGGTTTGGTTCATACAGGGATAAAAAAGTAAATTACCGTAAACTACCCCATGTGTAAAATGAAATACTCTGCTGTATCTTTAATGCTGTGGGCCTAATTTTCTATCAAATACCAACAGATAAAAAAATCAAAACCTAACAACCTCTGCTAGAAATCTTATAATGAGCCGTGGATCTTCCAACAGGACAGTGATCCATAAACAAACATCAAAATTAAAACACAAATGGGTCTCTGAGCACAAAACCAAGCATCTGCCATCCCAGTCCCTGACCTGAACCCTAAAATGAGTGGGCTGAACTGAAGAGAAGAAGCACCAACATGGATCTGGGAATCTGAAGGATCTGGAGAGATTCTGTATGGAGGAATGGTCTCTGATCTCTTGTCAGGTGTTCTCCAAACTCATCAGGCATTAGGAGAAAACTCAGAGCTGTTATCTTGGAAAAAGGAGGTTGCAGAAAGTATTTAATAAAGGGGGGAAATAATTGTTCCCAGCGTGTTTTGGAGAAAAACATAATGTTTCATAATGTGATTTTTCCACCACTTTCAATTGTTTTAATAAAAGGTTAGATTTTTTCCCTTTTTTTAAATAAATCTTTGATCATATTTACCAAGGGGGCAAATAATTCTGACCAGCACTGTATATCCAGCAATCTAAAGAGTCGAAAGATTGCTATTTATAAAGTGTAAAATGAGCAGATGCTGCGAATTCACAAAATCTGCAAATCATTTAGACAGCCTGAGGATCATCAAGTCAAAACACACCACACCAGTATAAATGTGTGCATCCTCATATACAAATATAGATCAGCTTACACTTATGTAGTTATTATTTATGAAGAATATTTAGTATAGCCGCCCTATACAGTCACAATTTTCACACAAAAAAAATATATATATATTTATTTATTTATTTTTCGCTCGTCAAAAAAATTCACAAGTTGCAATTCCTAGACAAAAGGAGTTCAGTCATGACACGATATTTTACCGATTATTGCTTGTATCTTCGCGTGTGCCTAGGTTACTTTATGAGCACACTTTTCAGTCAGTCATGTCATCAATTCTAATGACGTAATTTCCACGCTTGATGCATTATGTAAGGGATAATGTAGAGCGAGGCAGTTGTTATAGCGAATACAACCCTGACAGGCTGATCAGGACCCCGACCACTGATCGTATTCGCTATAACAACCGCCTCGCTCTACATTATCCCGCTTATTACATGGCTGCCTACCAAATAAATCAATAATTTGACACAAAATATTGATTTAAAAAGGAGTTTATTGATCTAAAAACGATTGTATTGCTTCCGCTAAAGAAAATAGTCCGTTAGAATCATGCGTCCATAGCAACGCTCTGTTTTTCATGGCAACGGTGTGTTATACTTAGCAGACTAATAATTAATAAGTATTAGTTATAGCTACTTATACTTAACGGACTATTTTTCTTTAGCGGAAGCATTCTAATAGGCCTACAACCCCTTCAGTCTGATTCAAGACCTGCGGCCGGTTGCAGTCAGTCAGTCTTAGTTTTCGTTATCAAAATAGGCTTATCTACGTTTTTATGTAACCGATTTAAAAAAGCTATGAACCATCTTAAAGAAAATAAATTGATGTCTAACTTGTAAGACTAGTCTTAGAGGTTTATGGAACCGGCCCCTGATCAGCCTGTCGGGGTTGTATTCGCTATAACAACCGCCTCGCTCTACATTCCCTTACATAATTACGCCTTGTATTAAAAAAAAAGTAATTAGTGATAAATTAGACAAAATATGTGTTTAATTAGGCCTATAATATAAAAGATAGTAATATACCATACCGCAAAGCAACCATTAAGAAATTCCAGTCCGTAAATGCTGTCAAGGTTTACTAGAATCGGTGTGACCGTGTCCTTTACAGTGTGTGTATGCGCGTTCCCTCAGCTGCTGCTCGGGGCTCGAGCTGCAGTCAGAGATAGTGTGAGTGAAAATCCCACAGGGAGCGCGCGCTCTCTAGCTGCTACTGCAGTCACACTCAGCCTCATGACTAATGAATGAATTAATTCCCATTCAAGACAGCATGCGACAGATATTCTGTGGGGCGTTTAAGCAAACACATTTTTACAGTGTGCTTTAAGCCTGTAAAAAGTATTTTTAGGCCTGCCTACTTATGTCATTTTTAGAAGGAAAAAGTCATGTTTATATATACCTAGGCCCACCTTATTTTTTTTCTCCTGACCATAGACGACACAAAATCTAATCTCAGCGCTTTTAATGAATGGCTACGCTATTTTTAATTTTGTAATTTCATCTGAATATTAATTTGTGATATTTAGTCAGTCGAAACAGTTTTGAGGTTAATTTATCTAATTTTGTGTCTCTGGAAAATAGGGATCTTATTATTTACTATTATGTTAAATATCAAAGTTGTTTGTGTCTGTTTGTTAATGAGGGATTTGTGGACACATTCATGTTTTTTAGATTTGTGGAGTAAAAATTATAGTTTTATTTTGAAGTAAAAAGATCAAATTAGACCATTGGGGTAAGATGAGCCACCCAGAATTGGCACAAAAGGCCAGAGTGGCATATTGTTACTAGTGTTGTTATTTTTAAATTTAATAATTATTGTAATTAATGGGGCTATTATTCAGTATTTCTATGAATTCGATGTAGCCTACATTTCTTCTTTCTTTTTTTTTTCATTAAAACCTATAGGTTGAGTGAAAACATTACATTTGCATTCATAGTGTTGCTATTATGACACATCTTCAATTAAAATATGGGCAATTAAATATATACATATTCATATGTCTGTATATAAGTGATAGAATAATTTTACCTTTCATATGAATCACTTTTACTGGGATTCTGCTTTGTCTGTCATCGGTTATTCAATTATTCAACTAAATTGTCAAAATTCAGTTTTAAATAGAATAGTTAATTTAGTATTTTACATTAATGGCAGCCTACATTAATCTTACATTAATTTTACATTAAAAGTAGATGCACGTTCTTAAGGGGGCATTTGATCATTAGTCAAATGACGTCACAAGCTAATTCGCTTAAGCAAACATTTTAATAACACAAATGTAATATATACTGTAGATCAAAAGCCAAACTTATTTGGATAAACTGACAATCATTCATAATTCTGAGACATATTTTTTGGAAAGAAAGTAAAACCCCAATACCTCTAAGATTCTGTAGCAATCATGCTGTCTACAGTTGAGAAAAAAAGAGCTGTGAATTTTTCTTTTGCCTTCCTTCA
The DNA here is from genome assembly GCF_949319135.1 of Squalius cephalus. NCBI lineage: Eukaryota > Metazoa > Chordata > Actinopteri > Cypriniformes > Leuciscidae > Squalius > Squalius cephalus. Next base: position 20,975,307 of record NC_137132.1, on the reverse strand, counting down.
ATTGTCATAATTTCCTGTGAACCAAATATTTTTCTGATTGTGAATCACTTCCTGTCTTGATGTTGCACACACCAGGACATATTCTGCGTAGATCACGTGAAATGTCTAAAAGGTGAAACCGAATTTTCTGGAACAAAATCTTAAACTTCAACAGTGACATCAACAATATGCGACTATTATGTTACATAATTGTTCAAGTAGTTTAGAGTGAGCTAGTTTTAATTCTAAATTTGTCCAGCAGGAGGCACTATATCCACACTCATATTCATACACTCATACACCTATTCAGGATTATCATCCAAATGGCAGTGAAAGTGATTTTAAACAACAGCATTTGTCTTTTTCTTTGTTTATTTAGAAATAATTTGTTTAAAAGCATTTACCACTTCAAGTATTGTGAATGTATTGCTTTGAACAATGCTATCTGAGTTATTAGGCAGATGGCTATCAATTCACATAACAGAATTTGCAAACTGCTTCAGTTTATATAACCCGCTAATAATGTGCAGTTTGAACAACTGCCTGTCCTCCATCTTGGCTACAGTTATTCCCAGCATGTGAACATGTTGACTGATACATAGAAAAACCCCATGCTTCACTAGAATGGAGGGAGTGTCTGTGTTGTTTGTTATCTCTTCTATGAAGCCTAACCTGTTCTGCGGTGTCATTACTCTGAGGATACCGTGTGTGTGTGTGTGTGTGTGTGTGTGTGTGTGTGTGTGTGTGTGTGTGTGTGTGTGTGTGTGGCTCGGTTTTGAGCAGCATTTTAACCAGCCCGCAGAACCATCAAGCTTCTGTCATACAGCTGACGTGGACATAATTATTGCCAAATATATTATTTTTTTCTTAGCAAGCTAAAGCTTCTTTGTAAGCTAAAATACAAACTGGTCATAGTTTTTCCTTTCATTTGGTTAAAAGTGTCTCTGCTTCACTGTCTCATGAGGGAAGACAGTTTGCAGTGGCTCTTCTCTGGCTTCAGTCCTCCTTACTGTTCATTTTAAAATTATGTCTCCTTCTTGGCAAGCTGTAGAGGAGAAGATATTTTTCCCATGGGAAAGTGTGTGTCTCATACAGCAAGTTGGTGCTGTAGCATTTCTACATGCCTCTCTGTTACAATTCATGTATTACAGTAGTGTAAACACTTTCACAAACCCTGAACAGACTATATTCATTTCATTACAGTAACACAATACATTAACATCAAGGGTTCCCAGCAAGATGTAACTCAGTGGAAAGTCTAAAAAAAAGTATTTTCTCGTCTGAGTGGGCAGAGAGCAGGCCTAGGCTACCTGTAAATAGTCACACGCGCGCGCGCACACACACACACACACACACACACACACACACACACACACACACACACACACACACACACACACACACACACAACATGTTTTTCCAGCTTTTATACAAAGTGTGCCTCTGATGACATAATGGGAACACTGTAACACTGAACCAATACAAGAGAGATGTGACAAAACAAGTTCTATAGGATTGTAAACCTATGTAATAGTCTATATTTATATTAATTTAAAAATTCGTTTTTTGGAAAACTTTTATCTAACTTTCATTGTGTCAAATTTAAGGTGTTGTCAGGTCAAATGGTGTCTCTCAAATGGTATAGTCCTACACAATAGTCTGTTTGAAATGTAGGCTATCAGATGATCTGATTGGTCAGAGTAGGCCTATGCAAATATGGGAGGTGGGTAAGGTTTTGGAGGGAAAAACCTGAAATGAGTGCCCTGACCTGCTAATTACAAATTTTCATTTAGGGACGCACGATGTCGGAGTCTTGTAAATTATAGACCGATTTTAGTGATATTTTTTATCTATCAGGATTGGACGGTGTTAGATCGCATATGCCGTTTATTTATGGATACTCCTTATTGTTTTATCATTATCTAAAAACTATAAAAACATAATCAATAATGTGCATGTGATGCTTAAATTCACATCCGTAAAACAACAACAACAAAACAAAAAAAAACAAAAAAAACAAAATACAGATCTGCACAATTCAAAATTGACACGAAAGTGATGTCGTCTTATAGCCTATTATTCTGCCCAAACATTTTTAATAATAATTTTATAACTTTTTTTAAATAATTTACTTATAAAGCGCTTGTAACAATGTACAGCGTATCGCAATAACATACTTAGCAACAACTTATGTAAAAAAAATATATATATATTACGTAAGTGATCTCAAACGGTCCGATGCGCGTGTAAACAAAACTTCATTTCCCACACTGCAAAGCACGAAACGCTACATCAAACAGCTGACTGGGGGTGAAACGTATGCGAGCGCTTCTCTCAGGGCTCCGCGGGATATAGTCTACATACAACGTTTGAGGCGGAACAAGCTGACAAGGCGTTCTGTCTTGCTGTCAAACCAGACCACGAGTATGTTTGAGGAGTATGCTTGCGCTCTGAACTACATAACTCATTTGGAGTAGGACTGTCACCTCCGTTTAGTCTACATGCGTTCACAAAAATGTCTTTGGACTAGTGTTTGCTGTAGTTCGCGCTCATGCCCCTAAACCCGTGCCAATGCCGAGGAATGGATACTGTCTCTAGCAAAGGTGGAAACATGGTCGCAAGTGATGAGGAGAATGTGGACGGGAGCAATGGCAGTAACGCGGGGATGGACGCGCTTCACCAGTGCAAACTCATCCAGAACTTGATCGAGATCTCCATCTCTAGTCTGAAGGGGCTCCGGACCAAGTGCGCCGCGTCTAACGACCTGACCCAACACGAGATACGCGCTTTTGAGGTAACGTAGGATTCAGTTTTTGCCTATGTGTCTTGTAATATCAAGCTTCGGTGCATCTAGACACTGTTCATGCCAGGTTGCAGGTTATTACTTATCAAGTTTGTACCATGACACTAGGGTGATTCAGACTGCGAATGATAGTTATTGTTATGTCCTAATAATAATGTTTGCTTTGTAGGTGCAAACCATCATCAATCATCTTTCATTTTTCTTCTCTATTAGGCCTAATACACTGACACTAACGTCATAAATGCTAGGGTCATGGAAACCCCCTCTTGGCTCACATTGTTTCCTGGTTCTTGAGATAGTTATTGAAGTTACATCTGCCTACCCTATCCTGATGTCAAGTTTTACTTGTGTAACGTTGTGCATTGTGAAGTAGAAACGTTTTGCACTTGAAGAAAGGAACAGCACTTGTTTTGAGTAATAACATGGAGCGGGTCACTCCTTTATATTGTGATCACATGACCTGATGTGTCATGAAAATTAAAATGTTTATATGATATGGTGCTTTAAGGCAGTGCTTTACAAAGCACAAACCGACCTTTAAAGGGATAGTTTAACCAAAACATGAAAATTCTGTCATTATTTACTCTCCCTCATGTCGTTCCAAACCCGTAAGACCTTCTTTCATCTTCGGAACACAAATGAAGATATTTTTGATGAAATCTGAGAGCTTTCTGTCCCTTTATGATAAACAGCTTTAATTTAGGCTTTTATTCACATTTAAACATCGGACATAAACAGAAGCTCATCTGAACCTGCTTGACGTGCGAGAACAAACCTCATTGGTTCTTGCGGAAGCTCAAACGTGTTGCGTAACACGAATGAACCTCATTGGTTCTTGTGGAAGCTCAAACTTGCTGCGTAACACACAGAAATTAACCTCATTGGTTCTTGCACGTCAAGTGAACATGCTTGAGCTTCTGTTTACCACAACTGACGTGTGAGTTAATGTGAATAAAAGCCTAAATTCAGTCTGTTCATTATAGGGATTGTGTCTCCTCCTCAGAAAATTTGGACTAAACCGCTCAATTCAAATGGATTAGTTGTACTATGATCTCTCTATGAACTTTTTGAAGCGATTTTTCAATAATGATGTTGTAAATGCTTTCATATTGAAATAATTGTCATACTCATGATAATCACTACAGTGGAATACTTTTGCAATAGTCTATTGTAGATGAGTAAACTAGTCAAAGTCCTCAAGATGATCTAAAAATATGTTCCATCATGTCAAACAGCCTGTTATCTGAGTTTAGCTCTGCAAACAAGAAGAGCATATGTCAGAGGAGTGTTAGTGCTATTTTTAACCATACGCAGGTATTTTGTAACAGTGGTTAACCCCTCCCACAAAAGTGAACTGAAATCCAAAGTTGGTTGAACCTGTGGATCAGTGTCACTTTTAGTCATGGTTGCATTTTTTGAAACACCATAACAAGTGGCTTTTCTGCGAATACAAACTTATCTACTTAGTAAGGTCAAGCACCTTCTTCTCTGAATCAAAACATGGCTTTCATGTTCCCTCCTAGATATTCATGCTTGCAGACTCAAACTTTTAAATAATCAAGTTGGGCTTGAGGCTTTGTTAAATAAACTATCTAACTTTGAAGATTTTGTGATGCTAGTTCTCACAGACACAGGTAATTGTTACTTTGTGGTGGGTTTTGGTGCTTGTTTTGGAGATACTTATCTACTGGCTGTGTAGTCTTAGGGAGGTGCTTCAAGTTTTTCTCATGATTAAATTCAGAAATAGCACTCGTTCAAGTCAGGTCATGTCATGTTTTTCGCACTTTTATTATTATAAGCCAAGTGCAAGAAAGAGAATGAAATACATGTTGTTTGAAACCACATCAACATTTATATAACAGAGTATGATAATGTGTGGTGGTAACCAAGGCCACACAGTGAACTGTAATTACAAGCAATATACAATAAATAGTAAGCAATAAGTACCTAGAGGGCTATATATAAAGTAAAATATAGTGTTAAACAGTGCAGACAGTGTCAAATGGATTTGTGTTGCCAGATGTAAACGTATACAGATTCTAGTGCTCATAAAATGACTGTAATGCGGCAAGGATTGTGCTGAGGTAGAACAATAACAAGCAGAGTCAGGAGTATGGGTTGCATTTCTGCATTGGGTGGGGGTGGACAGTCCATTTGTTGATTGTCAGTCATTGGATAGTCTGAAAAGAGTCATGGCCACCTGCTGTTTCTTGACTTCAAAGTTAACCTTTCTCAACACCGGTGTCACCAGGGTTGTGTATACACCTTGCGGACCCAAAGATCCAAACATAAAAGCAATTACATAAGCTAATGACATCAACCAAGATGGCATAAAAAAAAAAGTCTGATGAAAAGAAAACAATCACAAAATGATATGATTGGAGAGGTCAGACAAATCAACTGCTCACAGTGTCAAAGACGTGCACCTTAACAGTGACCTCAACACATGGACCCTGATCTCCTCTTCCCCTTAACCATAGAGGAGACTAAATGGGATAGTTCACCCAAAAATGAAAATTCTGTCATCATTTTCTCACCCTCAAGTTATTCCAAACCTGTATACATTTCTGCTTGAACACAAAGGAAGATGTTTGGAAGAGTGTTTGTAACCAAGCAGATCTCGGAAAAAAAATACTATGGTAGTCAGTGGGGGACAAGATCTCCCTGGTAACAAACATTATTCCAAATATCTTCCTTTATGTACAGCAGAACAAAAAATGTATACAGGTTTGGAACAACTTTGGAACCCATTTAGTCTCCTTTGTATGGTTAAGGGGAAGAGGAGATCAGGGTCCATGTGTTGAAGTCACTGTTAAGGTGCACGTCTTTGACACTGTAAGCAGTTAATTTGTCTGACCTCTCCAATCATATCATTTTGTGATTGTTTTCTTTTCATCAGACTTTTTTTTTTTATGCCATCTTGGTTGATGTCATCAGCTTATGCAATTGCTTTTATGTTAGGATCTTTGGGTCTGCAATGTGTATACACAACCCTGGTCACACCGGTGTTGAGAAAGGTTAACTTTGAAGTCAAGAAACAGCAGGTGGCCATGACTCTTTTGATACCTGTGGAGACGTAGGTCCAGTGTGCACACTCTGTAGCCAGATCTGCAAGCAGTATTAAAAGCTTTCAGTGGACAGTTGTGGACTTCCTGGACCTGCAAGGATACAATTTGCATACCCAGAGAAGATGCCGATCTCCAGAGGTAACCAAAATGTGGCCAGAGGGCGCAAGCACATCCCTCTCACAAAGTCTCAATCCAGTCCTACTCCTGGAGAGCCAAGTTTTTGCAGAGTACACCTGTCCATGGTTGGAGATCAGCTCTGCAGGATAATGAACCTCAACAATGGACTTATAATTTCTCAAACACACCTAATGCTAAAGACCTAGGCTGCGCTCCAGTCCAAAATTGTCATGCCCTTCACTAGCTAACTTCCCTCCGTCTCGTTCACTAGGATGTACGTCATTGCTTACGTTGCACGAGTGCCCACTACTGGCGGAAACTGCAATGGGTTGAATTGGAACGTCCTAAGCCCTTTATCACTTGGAATCAGCTGTGGAGTTGATTTATTATTAAAAAAAATGTTTCCCTTTAAGAATTTGTTTAATGCAGCATCCAAATGTAGATGGGTGTGTTTGGGTTGTTTTAAATAAAAAAATATATAATTAATATATCATAGAGTTGTTTGTTGTGGTGGTGATTAGACGAGATCTGTATCTATATGTATCTCTGTATCTCTAGATCTATATAGAGCTGCCTGAAGTGTACATATGAAGTAGACTCGCTCCCTCTGTCAAAATCGAGGGAACGAGGGTCTGTCCATATAAACTTCCCTCGTCCACTTCACGAAGTGGAACGCCTTCCAAAATGGCGGCAGGGAAATTGAATGAACAAGTGTAAAAATAAAACACTTTATTTCATTTTTTTATTATATTGTAATTATAATGTGCATCTTTGTTCTTATTTTTAATAAGAGATAAAATAATGAAATAAAGATTTTAATCTTCGCTCACCCCTATTTTGGCCTAAATGGTCTGTCATTCTTTTTTCTTTCATATTTTGTTACCTTGTAAGGCTTCATTTTTCAAATAGGGTAATTAGTTTTGCTGTACTGCTCAGTCACAGTGAAAAAAATCTTGAATCGTTTGTGATTTTCCTGGGGAAAAAAATGTGATATGAAATTTTTGGGCACTACCTCAGCATTCAGCAAAACAGAAACAGCCATTCACTGCCGTTATAAAGCTTGGAAGAGACAGACCATTTTTAATATAACTCTGATTGTATTCGTCTGAAAGAAGAATGTCATATACACCTAGGATGACTTCATGGGCTAATTCTCATTTTTGGTTGAACTATACCTTTAATTTCCATAGCCTTTTTAAAAAATGTCCCAATCAGTGTGAGCGAAACAGTTGGGCAGGGCTTTGTTTTCTCCCTCTGGACATACTTTGATAACCATGGCGATCTGTTTTTCCCGACACTCAAAGCAAAACACAGAGAGATGGTGCTAAATGCCAATTATCGTTTAGATTCCTGTCAGTAAAATCTCGCTAAATTCCTGTGGACGAACTGGCTGTCTCTCTGGCAGCTGAGAATCTCTGGTTAGTTGTTTGTCTTCTCTGGTCATTGGAAAGATTGCTATGTGTTTGTGCTTATTGTGGCTGTTCCTATATTTAGCAAGCATGCTCACTTCACATGCATGTGATTAGTGAGCAAGATTCCCCAATCCGAGGGATGGTTTGCGAAAGTGAGTCTGACTCTACACGATACAACCCTGCAATGCCGCAACTCCACTAAGCACTTTGGTGTAGACCGAGGGCATCCATCAAAGGGCCGAAGAACAAAAGTACTGGAAAGACCAGGCAATGCATTCTTCCCTCTCCCTGCTTGAACAATAAGCCTGCGAGTGACAGGCCGAATTGCATTAGGAGTAGGGTTACATCAAGCACTCAGAATAAACTAGACTGTGTGTTTATTGATATTGGAGAAGACAAGCAGTTTGCATTTTGACATCTCTTTTATCTGTCTTGATGGTGGAACAATAGAAAATCCTTAGGTTCTTGTTTGATCTAGTAAGGAGAACAGATGCGGACCTGGACACTAGCAGATGTCCTACAACCATGTGTTACATAATAACCGAAACAGCCAATGAGTGTTACGTCTCTGTCTGGGAGCAGACCCACACTCTCTCCTTGTAAAGAAGTCAGGCATTCATATTAACCGTGATTTGGAGGTCTGGAGGTCACCAAGTCATTGTACCAGTAGGCACTTCTGCTTGACTACAGTATTCAATTGTATCAGGAAACAGATCACCCTAGGTGCATCTCCCAGTGCTAGTTGCCAACATTCATTGAAAATGCACGACTTTGTCGCTGCAAATCATGAAGACCCTTATGACTTATTTAAAATTCCAGTGGCATTAATAGTCAGCATCATAAGTCAGGATCATGTATGTTGCATGTGAAATATGCACATCTTTAGTTCAATTTGTCCGTTCCATCTACTGGTATCGGCACATCCCTAGTTTCATGCAGTTTATGTTCAGAACGTAATGTCTGTCAGCCTGCACACAAGTGTGAAAGTCTACCACTTAATCTTGCACATTATTTCTTCACATTTAGGCAAGTAAAAGGCCCTGTAAATAAAATTTGTGTTAGAGTCACTTCTTCTTTGTCTTTCTGTAACGCCATTGGCTATCACTAAATGTTTTCCACACTCAGTACAGATCTGCGGTCAGAGTCTGTCAGTCTGCAAGACTGTTTGTTGTCAGAAGTTAATCATGCATCGGTTTAAAATGTGTAAATGCAAGTTTTTTTTATTGGTCAGGAAGTGCTGTGCATTGAAGTCACATTTTCTACTTGTTTTGTGCTGGTGAATAAACTCTGTCAAGTTGTTTTTGGGGATTTCTTGTGGACGGGCAAAGCTGTTTTAACAGACGAATTATCAAAAGTGTAGTATCTACCGACAGCTCACCAAACTTCAGCCCGTCTGTTATAATGGCTTGTAGGTTTTGAGAGGTTTAAGAACAAATTAAAAATGACCTCGTCGGTCCAAGATCTGTAGTCTGAGAACTTTTGGTCTGGTAATGATGTCACTAGACTGACCTATTTTATCTAATTATTCACCAGGATTTGAGTAGTAGGGTGGTTAAAAAAATGTGTGGTCTACGATAACATATTCTAATGATTTGTGCTTCGTGTTGCTGGGTATTTGGTGCTGGTGCTGCCCCTGCATGCTGCAATGACATCACTTTTAATGAAGGGGTCTCCCCCATCTGAAGACAAGGTGGGAGATATGTGCTGCGGGACATGTATAATGTGTCATCTGTGTTTTAAAAGAAATAATTCACCCAAAAATGAAACTCCTGTCATCATTAACTCAATGCTACGTTGTTCCAAATCTGTATGACTGTAATGGAGGTCAATAGGTCCAGATTAGGGCTGGTCCGAATACCATTTTTTGAGCTTCGAAGCTTCGGTAGTAATGAACATCGAATATTCGAAGCTTCGGAGAGAGGGGGCTGAACATATTCTTCTCTCTAATAAAGGCAGGAATCTCTATGTGTCTGTCTGTCCGTTTGCATTATTATTATTTCGAGAACCGTTCATCCAATCGACTTCACACGGGAGTGCAGTGTCGCATTTGGTGCAATATAGATGGACACACGAGACGCGACACATTCAGAATTGAAACTTTTAGTAAACTACAGAATAGCGTGAGCGGGAAGCGGCGCGCCTCACGCGGGCAGGGCTTATATTCTCCGAAAACGGACACTGCACTAGTGATATAAAACGCACACAGTCTGTTAACTTAAGCAATACTTTTAAGGTAGTCTAATATTTTTCTGACTAACAAATTACTGACACAGTAAAGGGTAGATTTAAATTTTAAAAAAAAACGAAATTTAAATAAAGAAAAACGAAATTTAAATAAAGAAAAAACGAAATTTAAATAAAGAAAAACTAAATTTAAATAAAGAAAAAACGAAATTTAAATAAAGAAAAACGAAATTTAAATAAAGAAAAACGAAATTAAGTTAAATTAAAAACGAGATTAATTTAGATTGATAATAACGGGTAAAAAGGCTAATACATTTTGTTTCTATTATTCTATTTTCCACAATGTCAAAGCAACGCAGCTTAACCCAAAACACAAGCTCAGGCATGCACTTCGGCCCATACAAACTCCGCTGTTCTGCGCTCTATAGCCAGAGAACACTCCCGTTGCTGGAACACTGGTGTCGGTTCTATTTCTAGCATGCACGCGTTTTCCGCGTGGCTCGAGCCGCGCCTGAGACGCATGTTTCACGCAGGCAGTGTGCAAACTCCAACCTGTTAACATGGGAGCCGAAATAAAAACGGACACGCCACGCAGCCAGTGAGTCGCCGGCCTTATTCAAGCGCGAATGAGAACCGTTTCGCGGGGGATCCCAGGTGTGCAAAAAAAAACAACAACGAATATTCGAATGTCAAATTTTCAAATCGAATACCAAGCCACCGAACGATTATTCGAATATTCAAATATTCGGGTCCAGCCCTAGTCCAGATGAACATTTGGTACCATTGACTTTCTTTGTATGTATAAAAGAAAACAACGACAACTCTGAGGAAACTTTTGAAGTCATATATTAATAATAATAATAATAATTAATATATATATCTATATCAGGCTCCATAACATGCGAGACTGGTTTTCTACAGATTTGGGATCACCGCACATGTAATATTAATGATATCACATGTTTTGTCTCTTGGAAAATGCAATTTGTCAGTAGGTTGAGTTGACACTAGTAGTAGCTTGATTTAGGATGCAGATGTAAATATGTGCATTACCAAAAACCTGAGTTTGGATGCATATGTAAATATGTTCATTAACAAAAACTGTAACATCTGTAAAAAATGTAACAATCAAATTTTATAGGATAAAATGTAAATGTTCTTACTAAGTTAGACTCTACTTTTATGAAAATTACTTTTGGTCTTCCATAATATCATACATTTAGATCATGATAATCACAGGTAAAACCACACATGGCACATAGCAATATGGTTTCTATGGTATCTAAAATGGCTTTATGATGTTTATTCAAAACACAATAGTGCTTGCTTATAACCAAAACTTTTGTAGTTTGGGGGCTGTATTTCATTACTACATGTCTACATTAATAATATAATAAAAATGTAATATTAATATTCCCACATTTCTGCTACAATACCATACAGTTAGTGTTACTACAGCAAATCCATAGTAAATATTACTGGTTTGTGGATTGAAAAGCATTATAACTGGAACAATAAGTATTATTTCTCTTGTTTTCCACGTCAGTGTTATTGAGAATGTCAGCACTGTTTCATCTGGCTAAACTAGTGTAAATAACCAAGATATTTGTGGTTTGTAAGAAATATTCTGAGAACTCTGTGCTTCTCACTGGATTTCTGTTTAGTGGTAGCGTGATCGGGACCGGTCAGCAAGTAAATACATTTTGTTCTGAGCACGCGTTGCGCTGTCTTTTGGGCAGAGCTAATAAATGGTCCATCCACAGGGGTGCACATAACTGGTGCTCACGTGTGGTAAAAATAAACGATGCGCAGCAGAAAACATGGAAGGAAGCGCTTTTGAGTACCAACATTTTGGCCCAAAATGTTGGTACTCAAAAGCGCTTCCTTCCATGTTTTCTGCTGCGCGTCGTTTATTTTTACCACACGTGAGCACCAGTTATGTGCACCCCTGTCATCCATGTGCTGCGCGGTTCAAACGAGTAGCTCTGTTTCGTTCCGCTTTTGACGCGTTTAATGTTTCTTAACATTATGTATGTTTCTGAAATAACAGCACTAATCAGTTTTCAAATTGTCAAGTTGTCACTCATGGTTTACTGCTACACCTGGCCTAAAATCTAGTGCTGTCAACGGCATGTTTTGTAAATTATGCTTGGCGGCCCACATCTTAATAATAGACAAGCTGCGGGCTGTTACTTTGGACACCCCTGATTTAACAAACTGCAAAATTGTTTAACCTGTAAACTTGACTCGTGACACAAATATATTTTAACTACCTGATTTCCTTTTAAATTACCATATGCAAGAACCATTTTGGGCCAGTTACCTTGAGTACAGGCCTGTGGCTTATTGCAGAATCATTAAATTTGCAGTGCATGGGAAAAGGGATTGCCACATTGTTGGATGTGAGCTAATACATCCAAGATAGGGCAGTGCTAATCGTACATGAGTGATTTTCCTAGATGATGCTCTTTCATTTAATAGACCCTATAATTGACTGAAGAGATCTGGGAAAAACACATTTTGAAGAATCACAACTCCCTAGCGTCTCAGTTTTGATTTCTTGGAAATGCAAGTCTTTTGCCCGGTAGCGTGAGTGCTCATCAAAGGCTTTTTAAGGCTCATTTGCTCTTTGTTTCTATGGATGGAAAGTTAACACATCGCTGCGAGGCCCATTAGATGCGGTGAAGCATAGACCTCTCAACCGGCTAATGTTTGTTCACATCAGGAAATCCCCATGCGGGTTTTTCAACAGCTTTTTCCCCCTTTCTCTTTTCTTGTGTCTTATGACGTTCCACACACCCTTGCACTTCATTGTCTAATGCCTCCATTTTTATTCACTTTTTACATGTGCTTGCACTTGCCTTTTATTTACATACATGTTCTTTTCTATTAAACATTCTGTTTTTATTCTCTTTTTGATTTTGAATTCTATCATCATTGAGACAAACCATTTTTTTAGCTATTGCCACGTTTGTGATTGCCCATGTGCGCTACTCAAGTGATTAATAGACTTAGCATGATTTTGGAGCTAGCAGGATTGTTTAAACATAGCATTCAATATCCCATATGCCTTTATGTTATTGTCAGAAACCAAAGGAGCGGGTTTGCTTGTATTGGTGACACAGTGTGTAACAGGATCCACGTCACTCCACTACTGTCTACAGTTACCTTATCATCTGGTACAACCATGCCACTTCTTTATGCAAAGCTCGTCAAATTTGATGAAATGAATTGTGCGAAATGAAATTCGCAGTAATGAGTGCATGCCGACACAAAAGATGCGGAAATTACGTCATCTAATCATGTGTCTTTCTCCATGCACACATACATGCCAGAAACACTCCTCTTCCTGAAATGACTGTTGAACCGTTTTACCAGGAACCATAATGATGAAATCACTTGCTAAACTCTTGGTTTCCAACATACTCTTTAATAACTTTCGTAACAGACACCATCGTACCGTGTGGATTGTGTCTCTTACCTCTTGCTTTGCATCTACGAGCCTCTCTTGCGAGGACGGCTGTTTTTGAATGTCACAAAAGATTCTCAACTTATCCTCTCAGGTCTCACGCAGACACTTTAGTTAAGCAGGTCCCCCCTGCCCCATACGCCAGCCTCCCCTTGAGAGGTGTAATGGAGACGGCAGATGAGAGGAGAGATACAGGCGTCATTGAATACAGGCGTACTCCTGCACATTGTGCCAGGCTGTGTCTGGTGGAAGCTAACACCCTGTTGTGTTTGAGGTTCGCTCGTGGCCGACCGATGCATCAAATCAGCTTGGGGGCATTCTCACAATAGTACCTTGAGAAAAGAGCCAGCGCACCTTCTCAGAATGCTATAGACCTCTTGAAACTTTAATGATACACTGCTCCTCTTTTGAAGACTAGCTTGCTATCTTGGCGGTTTTGCAAGGGTGAGGTGATAATACGCTCATACATAAAGCCATCCACTGCTGTCGTGTCTCTGTCTGTGGAATTAACAGCCAGTAAGGCGCTCCAATACTGCAGCTGCGTTCTTCCAGAGTGCCGTGACCTTATATAGAGATGCGAATGGAAAGAGCTCATCATCTGCACAGGTGGCTGGTTGCTGGGCTACAGGTGCAGGCTGATTTGTCTCAGTGACCTAGAGACTTCAGTGACTTACAGAGTGTATTTCTCTCTGTGGTGATCTTTAGATAGATCGTGAGTTTTGATAAAGATGTTAATGTGAAACAGTGTGTGAAATCTAGAAACGGTTCGAATTTTTCTCACACACTTGCGGTTCTCATTAATGGCTGGTACTTCTTCTTTCCCTGCTTGACGACACAGTCTGCCTTGTCACTCTTATTAGACAAAGGCTAAAATTTTGACTGTTTTGACTATTTGCTTTTTTTATGTATGATGTTGAAGGTCAGGTAAATCGGAAACATCTGAAAAAATATGTGGGTATCTAGTAGGTAGCGCGTTCAATTTAAGGCGTTAAAGGTGCTGTATGTAGTTTTTTTTAATGTACTAAAGCATAAAAGTACCATGAAATGTTTGCAGAGATTTAGAAAATATGCTAAGTTCAAATATTTGGTTCTCTGAAAAGAAATGCTGTTGAAATGCTTGTTCCGTGTCTGAACGTCTGTTTTTGTTTTGGTCTGTGTGATCCCGCCCACACTGCCAAATTACCCAATAGTATTTCGACACCGGTTGCCAGTTGGTGGAAAACACAGCGTATTGCAGCCATTGAAGCCAGCAAACGAATCTCTGCAATAAAAACATTGCACACATATACTTTACATTAGCTGATCAACTTATGCTATCCATTGTCAGTTGCACTCTTTCCTGTTGCATGTCCTCAACCAGGTTACCCGCGTGAGCGTCGAGTCTGAGGAGGACGGGGCGGGGGAAACAACTCTCTCCAATATTTTGAATTTGGACTGCAGTACCCATATCAACCGTTAGCTGTCAATATAACATACTGCATCTTTAACCCTCTGGTGCTGTTCTGTTATTTTTGGCCGCAAAAATTTACTTTATGTATTTTTTTTACTTTGTAAAGGTTTTGGCACTTGCTATGTGAACAAACACACACACACACACAAAAGTATGGACATGATTCAAAAAGGTTAAATGGTCATGGAAAAACTAGTCACACTTGTATTGTTCGCAGTCAAAAATGACCGCATTGGAAATGAATGGGAGATTAATTTTATCTAGTGGAAACGTTTGGTACTGTAGCCAAACAAAATCTTACTGAAAAAAAAACTTTCTTTTTGAGATATCAACCTCAAATTTGGAGCACAATTTTTTTTAGATTTACGGATTTGATTTTCTCACAGTAAATCATGTTTTGGAAAATATGAATTTCATATAAAATGTAAAAATATAATTTTGTGCCATTTTCATATAATTTTCAATAAACTTTTAACAAATAACTTGTTTTTTTGTGCTCCAAAGTCTGTGCTCCAAAGCATTCAATATTTAGGACAGTTTAAGTTGGAAATTTCATTTTCATGCAAACTCAAAAAATGGTTAACAAGTAATAAAGGGATCATAACTATTCCATAAATATAATTTAGTACCATAAAATCCCTTTTTTTAAAAAAAAAATAAAAACATTGTTTTAGTTTGATATTGTACATTTTATTCAATAATTTTTTTTTAAAAGGTAATTTTTGTCCGCTATGCAAGCAGCACTAGAGGGTTAAGTTCATGCAAATAGTTATAAAGAAGTTATAAAGAATAATATATATATAAAATAAAATAAAAACATTTGAAAGAATACCACTTTTTGTAATGTATATACTATATTGTTTTCATTTGCTATAGTGTAATGTCTTACAATTATCTTCATTCTGGGCCTTTCTGAGCAAATATTAATGTGATTAAATTTAATTTGGTTAATCTGCACATTGTGTAATGACATTTTTAACGGTTTATCAGATATTTGTACATACACATACTACCTTCTTTTTTTTTTTTAAGTTTAGTTTTTTGAGTCTCGTGCTCACCAAGTCTCAATTTATTTGATCAGAAATACAGTAAAAAACACTAACTTAAATATTATAGTTTGAAAATATTGGTTTTCAATGTGAATATATTTGAAAATTTAATTTATTCCTGTGATCAAAGCTGTATTTTCAGCATCATTACCTCAGTCTTCAGTGTCACATGATCCTTCAGAAATCATTCTAATATGCTGATTCTCTGCTCAAAAACATTCATAACATTCTTATTAATATCAGTGTTTAAATCTTTTCAGAATTCTTTGATGAATAACGAGTTCAAAGGAACACACATTTGGTCAATATAATGCATCCTTGCTAAATATAAGTATTATTTTATTTCTGAAAAGAAATCTTACTGACTAACTTTCAAAAAGTAGTGTATATATATATTCTACAGCTATATCCATATCTACAGCTGTACCTATAATTATAATTCTATCTATATTTACAGTATCTTTACTGTATCTATATCTAGCTTTCGTTACATCTATATTTACAGCTTTAGCTGTATCTATATCTAGCTTTCGTTATATTTACAACTTTAGCTGTATCTATATCTAGCTTTCGTTATATCTATATTTACAGCTTTAGCTCTACAGCAATGTTTAAATCTCTATCTACAGCTATTTATATATATGTAAACAAGGGGAGTACCAGTATTGTTTCAGTTCATGCAGTTTGTAGTCAATGAAGTGAATTAAAAAAAAAGCACCACCAAACATCCTATGGGACCAATTAACAAATTTTACCCAAAGTAACCTTTTTATTTTCAAGCAATCTTTTTAGTCAGTGAAACGAGCTCTTCTTTATGAGCACAGTTGCAGCTGTGGTTGTCTGCGAGGCAGGTGTGGGGTGGTTTCTGTTAACCTGCGGACCGCAGTGTCTTGCTGCTCCATGATGTCACATGGGACCCAAGTGTGTTCCAGCCAGGGTTGCCATAGTGGCAGAACAGACGCCCCTGTGAGAAAGAGTCCAGACTCCCTTGCCATGATAACCAGTGTCTATTTATAGACAGCTCTGTTTATTGCAGTGGGAGCGTTACGGCAACAAAGGGAGGGCACCGTCTGAAGCGTCTTTCTTTGTCCAGTAAGCCTTGAACATAATTTGCTTGTTGTTCTTAACCCTGTCTAGTGATGATAAGATAATGACCGGAGGAACCACTGGCTGGTATTTGAACTGAACAAGAAAACATGGCGTGCTTGTGTACAGTGTTTGTGTGCACTGTAGTTGGTTGTTTAACTGACACCACGCACACACACAACACTTCCATCGCCCACCCGTTTACAATGAAGTCACACATGGGGATTTCCTTTGCTCTGTTCTCGCTTTGCATTCAGCGTGCAACGCTCGCTTGCGGACACGAAGGTTTAGAGAAAAATGCTTACGCTTAATTATCACATGCTTGTCCCTCATTGACGTACTTATTTCAATCTTCTGTGGCATCTGATTAGTCACTTTGAAACAGCTATTTTTCTTTGAAGTCCTGTGAAACATGATATTTTTTTAATGTCTGATGTCATCCTGTTTTTTCTCCAAGGATTTCAATCCACAGAGCTTCATATGAAGGAAATAAGAAAAGTTCATTTCTTTATGTTTTAAGGAATAAAAACAAATTAGAGGACAGATTGTGTTATTTTAAAAAGCAAGTCTCTAAATCAGTTGTGACAGCAGTCTGTGTGTGATTGCCATCTACAGGTGAAGCTGGTGAAGTACATCAGTAAACAGTTAGAGTGGAAGCAGAGTGTTCCAGAGGGCGAGCGACCGCTGGTGCTGGACTCTTACCCACACCTCACAGACTGGCTCCACACCATCAACCTCCGGACAGAACTCATAGAGGTAGCAATATGTGTGTTTGTACTCAATGCATTTGTTTCTTAGTTCCTTTATTGCCTTGAGGAATTTTAAAGTTGACCATATTTCCCCGCTTCGTGGCCTCTATTCGGCTAATGGACCATCTTTGGGTGTTTTGTTTTATTTATTTTTATTTTAGTTTACATATACAGTATAAGTGACTGTTTTTTCACACTTTAAGAATGTAGAATAAATATAAATAAATACATGCATGCATAAATAAATAAATTGAATAACATTCAGAATAATATTTTAAAGTTTTGCATTATCTACTAACCATTTTATTAAACATCACATAAGGCACTTCTGTAAAGCATGGCCTCTTGTACCTAATTGCTGTTTCTGTTTATTTTATTATACAGCAATATTTAAAACATGAAAGTACAATATAATCTCTTCTCTTTAAAAACTGGCTTGTTAAACTGTATCTTCTTCTTAAAGAATGTCTGTTTACAAAATGTCTGTTATTGGAGGGTTTGGACAGGGGAGGAAAGATGTTTTGCTTGCTCGCTCGCTGTGGTCTCTGTGGCGTTCCAGCCCTCGGTGGATCCACACACCTGATCCCACTCCAAAGCTCAGAATGTGCAGTGTCAGCCACTGTGTTAAACTCTCCCGTCGGTCTGTTTTTAGACTCCAAAAGGGGTCTCTCTCTCTCTGCCAACCAAACCTCCCTCCCCCCCTCGCCCCCATACTGTCATACACAAAGCTGACCAGAACAGCACTGCATTCATGACTGCCTGGCAAATGCGTAGACTTATTTGTCTTCAATAGACAAGGAAACACACAAACAGGGAAATAAAGAGCGTATACAAGACTGAGGAACAAAACTTTAAAAATAAAAACAATTTTTCCTTGTGGGGACGAGAGAGGTCACTTTGCGGCTTGCCTCTGATTAGCTGACAGCTTCACTTCGGTCACTGCGGTAGGACAGCGTGTTTATTTCCTTGTGTTTTTTATTGTCTCTTCCAGTTTTCCTCTCTCTTAGATGTCCCAAAATACTTGCCTTGTCATTGTAAACAGTCCATTTCTGTCTGTCTGCCTGGTTTCACTTTATGGCCCAGATTTTCCAAGTGCTGACCCAATTGTACCAAAATTGTGTATTGTACAAAGGTAAACAAAAATGTCTTTAAATTAAATGAAAATGTATTGATATTAATAATTGTATTATTATATTAATAATTGTAATGATTTAAGAAAAATTGAATTATACTGGCAGTCAGTAATTTACCGCACAAAACATTGTGGTCAGCATAAACTGTTTATTCTTTTTGCAAGAAAATACATTTAATGTCTGGAAAATATTTTTATTTACTTTGAATATAATTACAGTTACATACAGTTATGTTGACTTTTATTTTGTTTTATTATTCTATTTTATTCCTATGGTCTGAGACCCAATTTTGAGTTAAGTTGCCCTAATCACTGCCCTAACTCAATAAGTTTGTTCTTTGCTGTATCACACCAGGCTGCTAGAGAGTGATTCACAGGGCAGGAATGCATGCATGTGGCAGGACACCCATAGGCAGCCTGCCCCTCTCGGAGAGGACAGAATGGGATAGAACTTTCTCAGGAAGAGCAGAGGAATGCTTTTCCTCTTGCACTCTCAGAAAAAAAATGGTATAAAAGCGGTACCCGGGACGGGACCCTTTAAAAAGGTACAGATATGTACCTTTGCGGAACTAATTTGCACTCTTTAGTTACCAAAGGTGTACCTTTTGAAAGGGTACCTCCGCAGTGATAGTGACTCTCAGTGAGAGTGTGTGGCCATCAAGGTGGGACTACGGCCAATTTGGTTGTATTTGCATGATTAGACAGCTTAGGGGTTTCATTGGAGATATTTTGCATATGTGTGGCTTGTGGTTCCTGGTGCGTCTACAGAACTGCTAGGAAACACCCTTGATATTGTTACTGCTTTGTGAGTATTTGTTTACACTGCAGTTACTAGAAATGGAGAACTATCTAGGGTGTCATCATACTGTGACTGATTATAATCATATATGTTGTTAAAACTGTTATCATACTTTATATCTGAGCATGTTTAGTCATACTGACGTCATGATGTCACAACCTGCTTCGTCTGATATCATGCTCTATATGAAATTACAGTTGACCTACAAGTATTAGGCATTAAAGCACACAAGTATGTATAGCATCTGTAAGCTAATGATACTAGCACTTTTTTTTATAACTAATGTCACTCTTCTTTTTTTAACTAATTATTTATACGGTGCTTTTTAGTGTTTCGTATAAAGCTGAAATAGTTTAATTATTAATATAAATATTAGATGCAGCACTAAAATTAACCACTGGAAATAAATGTTAAAAAACTGACATAAAATAAAATTGAATTAGTAATATTTAAAAAAGCACAAAACAAAGTTACTAAAGAATAAAATAAAAAATATACAAATATGCAAATGAAAGCTCATTCAAAATATTAATAAAAAATATAATAGTAATACTAAAATAACACTTAATACGCATCTGTTGTGTGCGAGAGTCAATGAGCAATAACCGAGAGTTGACGTCACTACACTTTATTTTGTATATTGTGACTCATTCCTTGATGTTCCCAGCTGCCACAGTCTGATGGGATTTCCCATTGCTCAATAACAGTGAGTGAGTGGAGCAACAACCATGATGCACCATTCAGTTTTGTGTTTCTCTATTTCTTGTTGCTATATTTTGTAGTGGTGACTGACTGTGAGTTGCTTATGGTATATAATGCTGATATTAAATTAACCAGGGTTTAGAGCGTTTGAATTTAGGCAGTCCAAAACATGCCAACGTGTGTTATGGAGTAAGTCTAAAGGGCACAGGCAGGAGTGGTTGTCTGAGTCATATTTCTTTTTTGTGGGTCACATCCTGTGGATCCACTACAGGCCTTCCTTAAGGCAAAGATAAAGAGAAAGAGATAGAAAGAAAAAAGAGTCTGTGACAAAAGCAATCTCACCCAAACCTCTGTTTCCTCTGCTGTACCCCCTTTCTTGCTCTTCTTTGTTCCTCTAATGTGGCCTCTCTTTTGGCCCAGGATGATCACTCATGCACAAAATGGATGGTGACAGGTCAAAGAACGACTTAGGCCAGCCTAACCCTCATTAATCTTAGTTTCACACAGTCACAAAGACATCCTGCTCAGTTAATAGCATCATAAATGGTTCTTTTTGAAGGACATGTGGAATTTGTGATGTCGGCTCAGTTAGCGGTTGTGGTGATGACAAGGATGTTCAAAACTGCATATTTCTGAAATCAACTATTCAGTGGGTTGCCTGAACAACTAGTCAGATAATCCGTTTTAAGGAAACTTTGTATAATTAGGCTGGTTTCAAGTTCACCTGACCCCAGTCAGAAGCGTTTCTAAGGGGGCCTTTACACAAGAGAAACAGAATGGATCAGAATGCAGAGTCTTGAACATTTGAACTATTATGAACCTGAAGTGGCATTTTAGAAATGCAAAACTATTCAGAGCATGGCATTTTATTTTATTGTATTTATTATTTTATCTTATGTTTTTATAGAGAAATTTGTCTTTTGATAATTAGTTTTCCACTTTTGCCTGTGTCAAAGCTAAAAGTCCATGGTACTCTGGCTATCAAGTTTATTTGCAGTTTATTTTGCAATTTATTTGCTATACTATTGTCATACTAAAGTTGTTAATAAGTGAATTTTTCATGCATGTTCTCTTCAGTACTATTTTATTTTATTTCTGGTAGAAATTGATCTTTTGATAATTAAGTTGTGCCATTGTGGCAGAAATGACCACCTTTCCCTTTGGAAAACTTAATTTCAAAGCTAAAATTGCATGGTTGATTGCGTGGCTATCAAGTTTAGTTGAAATTTTATTTAGTCCTATTTAAATTAGAACTTTTGATTGATCGATTGATTGACAGATTAAAAAATATACTCATTTGTCATACACACAAGTTGTTAAAAATCGTCTTTCATATCTTTGGTCGGAGGTTTTCTTCAGGACTATTTTATTTCTGGGAGAAATTGGTCTTTTGATTATTAAATTATGGCACTGTGGCTCAATTGACCACTTTAACTGCATGGAAAACGATACGTCAAACCTGTCAAATTTAGTTGCATTTATTTATTTATACTACATGGGAAAGAAAATTATACAAATTTGTCATACACAAAAGTTGTCATAAAGTGTTTTTGGTTGTATTTCTTCTGGACTACCACTATACCCCTTCCAAATAAATAAATAATGCAGTTAGTTAGCTGCATAGTGCCCCTGAGCCGACTAGTTGACCACTGCAACCCATACTTAGTTGAGATAAGGGATGTTAATCTGCACACAGGAAACTGAACGGCTCAGTTGGTGAACGTGTTTTTAGGAGGAGTGTCCAGAGCTGTGGAGAAACTTCCCAGGCATGTTCACAGGAAGGATAGAGGGGAGGGACGTTGGGGAAAGGGAGGAGGGACTGGGCGAGTAGGAGGGGAAGTTTGGGTTGGAAGGGAGCAGCTCTCACAGCGTGACTGACTTCTGAGGAGACACTTTGATTTGGTGTTTCTGGGATATGAGATTTAGGAAAGGACATCTTCAGTGGAGAATATCTCGTGGTATAGTATTCTTGACTGCTTCATGTTTTGGAGTCTCATTTTAAGACTGTTTTGTTTTTGATGTTTGTCGGTTTCCTGCCTGCATGCAAGTGGAGTATCAAGAGCCTCTGTGGTCATAGAAAGTCTGCAAACGAAATTAGCAACGGCAGATATCTACTAACGCTATGTTTGAACACATCAGGCTTATGTCAAGAGGCTTGCAAACTCACAAGCTTGTGAGGAAGTTCCTCATTTGCTATTTGTTTGAGATACTTATCAAGTTGAAATTCCACTGAAGGGCTTTTTGAGGGAGGCTTTGGGATTTTGATCTATTTATTTTGTTTGTGAGGACACATTTTGCCACTTTTTCTGATTGATTGTAGTCTCACTCTACTAACAGACCAGCAGTAACCATCACTGTCAACGACTTATTCGTAATAATTATTTGTTGGGGGAGTTTACCTGGATGATTTGAATTGTGGTGGGTGGGAGTTTGTGTGTGTTTGTTTGGACGGAAACTAGCATAAAATGCTGTGTATGTTCAAGCATCACTCCCTGTGTTACGTCAGCTCATAAACTCAGGTAAAAGGCATGTTCAGACATCACCTCGGTATCGGTATGTGTCATTTCACCTGCTCTCTGCCCCGGCTTGTCTGTTTTTAACACAGCAATTCACGTACTTATTAACTCGGATGTATACAAGCCGTATAGATCAACCAAGATGTGTATTTTACACTCTCATTATGTACATGTCCCTGTTGTGAGAATAGAGAAATAAACAATAATCTGTCCATTAGATTCATTTTTATTTATGTTTATGGAAAGATTGCACTTGAGTTTGATTTAGGCTCCGCTTAAGTTAATATTGGTCTCTTGTTCTTCCAGCTGTAAGGAAAATGTGTGGATAGTATTTTTTGAGAAGAGATCTCTGGCTGTTGTTCAAAAAGGAAGTCTCCATAAGGATGCTGGAAGATTCCCATTCCCCTGAGTGCCCTGCGTGCCATTTAGAAGGCAGTTTCACTTGTTGATGTTGTGATGTAATACAAACACAATTACATGTGTAAAGAAGGAAATGCCACTTTTATTTTACATTTAATTGTTATTATTTTTAACTCTACATATTTAGAAAATGTTTGTATTTTAATAACAATGTATATTTAGCAATATATAATTGATGTATTTGTGTATTTATTTTTAGTATAGTTTATGAAAGGGATAATCCACGGCTAGCTGTGCATTAATCGATTTTAATGCACGACATGGAGGCAAAGAACCACCCGACTCGTTTTAATGCACAGCTAGCTGTTGATTATCCTGGTTATACCATGGCATTGACAACTTGAAGTTGTTACTGATGTTTGCAGCGCAATATTTGACTGAAAGAGATTTTTGTCAGTTACAGCTCGTTAGATCTACCATTCTGCCAGCTTTGAATCAGACGCAGAGATAAAGTACTGCATAATATTACATTTATTTGAATTAATAAACTATAGCATTTATTTGAATGAATTATCGCGAGAGAGATGAGAGATGCATGTGTGAATTACCTGTCTCTTCAGGATCTCTCTCAATGCAAACTTTGCTGTGAGTTTAATTACTTAAAAACCAGTGATGTTACCACCTTGTCGCTTAGAAATATAATGTAGCAATTCAGTAGCGAAGCTACTTCGAAGTCGCTGTGCGGCATTAAGTTTCTGTGCGCAGTGCGATCTCTGAGGCTACATTCACGCTGCAAGCCTTACTGTGCTCAATTCCGATTTACTGCTCAGACCCACAAAAAAAATGTATAGCTGTTGTATGAAAAAAATCTGAGGACGTTAAAGATTTCAATGAAGAAGTTTATTGCAGCATAGCAGTAACAAAGTGCACAAAGCATTTTGGAATCCAAAAATGAATCACAAATAATCTCTGCTCTAACATTTTATACTGTATTACATTCGTCTTCCAGCTCAACATATAAATTAAGCTTTGTCTTAAATGTAAATTGAGGATAACAATGAAAGTGATAGCCTTCCGTTCCCACATCTTTGACATTCTTTCAGATGGGAACACCCAAATGTTAAGGTGATAAGATTGTTTGAAATCCCTGATAGTCATATTCATGCATCCTTTTTTAACACAGGATGGTTCTTGATGGCCACTCCCACGCTATAAGTGATATAGTATCACTCCAGTGGTACTATTTACATATTACTGAGATTAGGATGAATTGTCTCTCTGATAATTAAGCTCTTTTTAGGGAAGGAGCATATTCTAATACATATCTTGGAGTGAAAGCTGGGTCTTCAGACTATAATTTCTTACAGTAATGTAGGAAAAATTGTGAGGACTTTAAAGATCTTGATGAAGTTTATCACAGCATAGCAGTGACAAAGTACATGAAGCACATTGGGTTCATCTGTGCCAGAATGAACCCAGACTAATCCCTGCTCAAACATTTTATACTGGATGAGCAGTGCTTGGTTTCCTCCATACATGATGCTTGGACCTGAGGTTCATCAGACCAGAGAATCTTGTTTCTTTCAGTCTGAGAGAGTCCTTTTAGGTGCTTTTTTGCTATTTCCAAATGGGTTTTCATGTGTCTTCACTGAGGTGAGGCTTGAGTCTGGCTACTCTGCCATAAAGCCCAGATCGGTTGAGTGTTGCAGTGATGTTCGTCCTTCTGTAAGTTTCTCCCATCTCCATATGGAGCATAATCAAAGTGACCATCAGCTTCTTGGTTATCACTCTAACCAAGGACCTTCTTTATCGATTGCTCAGTTTGGCTAGAAGGCCTGCTCTAGGAAGAGTCCTGGTTGTTCCAAACATCTTCCATTAAGGATTATGGAGGCTGCATGCTTATGTGAAGCTTCAACATGTCTTGGTTTTTGCTCTGATATGCATTTTCAGCTGTCAGAACTTTCATCGAGAGGTGTGTGCCTTTCCAAATCATACCCATTCAATTGAATTTGCCCCAGGTTAACTCAACTCAAAGTGTAGTAACATCCACAAGTGAAATTGGAATGCTCCTGAGCTACATTTCAAGTGTCCCAGACCCAGAAAAGGGTATGAATACTTATGCAATGTTTTTATTTCTGTTTTTTTGTTTTTTTTTTTTATAAATTTGCAAAGTTATCACAAAACTGTTTTTGCTTTGTCATATGATGTATGGTGTGTAGATTAATGTGGGAAAAAACTAATTTAAAGTAGTTGAACAAGGCAGCAACATAAAATGGGAAAAATTAAGGCATTTGAATACTTTCTCAAGGCACTGTATTTTTAAGCTACTTGCATTTAAATTGCAAAAAAAAAAAAATGAAATATTTATGTTTCTACTCAATTCTACTTTTTTAAAATATAAACATTTAAATGGTGGCTGTCATGAAAAACTTGACTGATTTATTCAAAAATATATTCAATATTGAAGAACAGGTTAAGTGAAAATACAATGAATTTGCAATATAATGCATACATTTAGCAAAATGCTCCTCTATAGGGCTCATTTTTCTAGCTGACTAACAAGTTTTGAATGGCTTTTCTGAGGTAAATGTAATATTACGTGACATTGTTTACGAGCTGTTTTATTAACGTCTTTCAGGGGATGAGCGGTTACATGAGACATGATGTGGATTTCTGTATCTTTATTTATTGTTTGAATTTCGTCAAATAAAATTGACAAATTGAAAGCTGAGATTTGGTTTCATATCAGAGATAACAAAATTTATTGGATGGGAGGTACGCTACAAAGCTTCTTTCATTCATCAACTGAAATTAAGAATCGATTTCAGCTCTTTAAAATGAGTATCAATTAAATTTGAGAAATCTATATTTTGAACCTAGCCCTATCTCATGCGTCCTGTTATCTGTTAATTTACCATGGAGACCACACTGACCACAGCGACAACTGTTGCTGGGCAGCTTCTCAGTCATGCGTTTGAGTAAGCGTGTGTGTGTTGGGTGAGAATTGAAATACGGCAGGGAGACGCCAAAGAGCTCAGGAATGTTGTAGGGTGGAGGAATGTAACAGAGATGGTGGACAGTGAAAGAAAACTGGACTGTGCTGGGTATCTGGACATTGGCTCAATGTGGTGCCATGCGATGCCAGCAGTCTTAGTGGCAGCGAGGGGATTGTAGGGGGCTTTATCACCTAATCTTTCTCTATTACTATATAGAGTGCATTCTGTCTGTTTACTAGAGCCACAACAGTTTGCACAGAAATACCAAAGACTGGTCAAATAAGACAATATTGAGTCAAGAAGTAATATCTGGTGCTGTTTACTGAATAAATATCAGTTTACAAGAATAATGTACAGTTAATTATCTGTGTCCATTTCTGACTATATGCAATGATCATCGTTTTATTCTGTCTTCCAGGCAGTCCCTGCGAAGCTGTCCCTGGATGCTCTGCTGCAAATGTCCAGTGCCCAGGTGGAAGACACCATGAAAAGACTGGGCTCTAGCAGTGAGGAGTGTTCCCGCATCACCGCTGCCCTCTCCTGTCTCAAGAGCGCTACTGACACAGGTCACTGCTGACTCCTTCCTCTTTTAAATTATACTTTTAAAAATTATACTTTTAAATTATAAGGGTGCATTAAATTGATTAAAAGTGACAGTAAAGACATTAATAATGTTACAAATGATCTCTATTTCAAATAAATGCTGTTATTTAAAACTTTCTATTCATCAAAGAATCCTGACAAAAATCATCACTGCTTTAAAAAAAAAAAATGAAGCAGCATTACAACTGTTTTTAACATTGACAATAATAAGAAATGTTTCTTGAGCAGCAAATCAGTATAATAGAATGATTTGCAAAGGATCATGTGACACTGAAGACTGGAGTAATGATGCTGAAAATTCAGCTTTGCCATCACATAAATAAATTACATTTAATAACATATTCAGATAGATGTTGATGAGATGCGCATGAGATGCGCATGTTGAGATGATATTTGACAAAATCTCATATGGAAGCACACAAAAATTTTCGGACTATCGCCAATGTTAGCAAGATTGAAAGCAAAACTTTTAATTTATGACCCAGTGTTATTAATAACTATAACCCATTGTTATTATTATGACCCAGTGCTATTATTATTAAATAAATAAATATTTTTTATTATTAACTAAAAATCTATAAAATAATTATTTATTTCTTTGTCAATTGAAATAAAGATGAAATAAATTATAAATATTACATGGAAAAGTTGAAGTACTAAAATAACTAAAAACGTAAATAAAAATGTATTAAATTTAAATTAAAGCTAAATATGTAATAATAATAATGACAAAAGCACATAACACAATTACTAACATTTTAACAAAAATGGAATCTCAAAATATAAAAATAAAAGATAATTCAAATTATTAATAAATGCCATAATTGTTATAAATAATACTAAAATACCACTTTTAGTCAAGGTCTGCTGCCCTGTATTGATCATCCACCTGTTCCTGAATTTGTCCTAAAGTCTCTCGCTTTTTGCGTTTTAACAGGAGGACTTCTCAGGAAAGAGGGCATCCCGTGGATTGCAGAACCCACTAAACGTGACAGTACATCTGCTGACCCGCTGTCTTGTTCTATGCGTGCACCTCAGTCTTACAGTCCCAACCCAATCATCTGGCCCCCTTCTTCTGCTTTGCCTGCCCCTCGTTCCTGCGTCTCCGTGTCTGCCCTACCCTCAACGGACTTCCCTACAATTGTCCACACTCGCTGTGATGTGCTGACGGACCCCTTCTCGTCCTCCCCGCAGCTGAACCACTGCACCTCCCGGCTGCTGTCCACCCCTCCAGCCACCCCACCACCCAAAAAGTCCGGCAAGCTGAAGCCCCCACGAACTCCACCACCCCCCTCCCGCAAGCTTCTAAACCTCTTTCCCAGCATCACCCTCACACGCAGCAAGAGCCAGAGCCAACTGGCCAACCGGATAGATGACCCTACACCCAACAAGTAAGTTCAGCACTCATTAATATTTCATTTATCAATGTATTGCTCCATGGCATGATGATCTCTTCTCAAAGTTTGCTTTGAGAGGGTTTATTTTGATGAATAAGTGGTAAAGTATTGTTAAGTATGACAGGATTTGTGTGAGTGTGCTTCTGGACTTTAAGGTGTCTTTAAAAGTGATTGTCTAGATTAGAGCAACATTTGCTATTTGACACCTGCATATTATTTGAATGCAAACTAGATTTGCATTTCTGAAATTGCAGAAGGAAGTCCAAGTGCTGGCACTGGTTCTGTGTAAATGAAATGCCCTGAAATGTCCAGGCCTATCAGTTGTCAGTCAGCTACACACAGAAATCAGAAATCACACAGTCACTGTGTGTGTGGCTATAAATGATTATAAAACATGGGAAAAAAATAAATAAATTGACCAATCACAATGCAGTTTTCAAATACACCACTATTCAAAGGTTTGGGGTCTGTAAACGTTTTTGAAAGAAGTCTCTTACCATACCCTACAGTACATTTTCTCAGGATTATTTGATTAATTTAAAGTTAGAAATAGAAATAGAAATCTTTTTAAACCTTATCAAATATCTCTACTGTCACTTTTGATCAATTTAATGCATCCTTGCTGAATAAAAGCAATTAATTTAAGAAAAATCTTACTGACCGCAAACTTTTGAATGGTAGTGTAGATCCATTTACATCCATTTGATGGCACTTTCACTGCTGTCTGTAACAAAAATGCATCCATTTGGACTTTAGCCTGCATCATCTATTGATTTTTTTCCCCATTTCTGATACAGCCTAATTCTATAATGTGGTTCTATAATGATGTCAGAAACACTTTACCTCATTGTACATTCATGAAGTAATGCACTGAGGAGGTGATGGGAGTGGAATATATTCATCTGAAGGGTGTGACTATTTAAAGATAAAGTCTAAAGCATTAGTCACAGGGCTAACAGTAACATGAAACTACACAGAAATATATGCTGACATGTGTTAACTTTTAATCTTGATGTAACTGTGAATTTCCAGACTCCATTCCACACATAATGAATATTCTGTCATTGTTTAGTCACCCTCATGTTGCTCCAAACCTGTCTGACTTTGTTTCCTCAAAACCTGTCTGACTTTGTTTCCTCAGTGCTGGTTGCCCTTTTCCGTGCACTTACAACGAATGGGCACTGGAGCTTTCGAGCTTAGAAAATTATGCAAAAGCACCATCAAATGTCAGATACAGATGATTTGTGTACATTATTCCTGTCTTCTAAAGCCATATGATAAAGCCATAAAGGAACAGAATGAGATTTATAATTTACATTCAGTGGGCTGTGACTTATTCATTGAATCGGTGAGATCTGTCCAAATTGCCAGTGAATAACAACTTAAAGGATGGTTTGCATAAAGCTATCTTATGGAGTTTAGAAAGCTTGGAACATAGCTTAAAATAACGTCATATGGACCACTTTTATGATACTTTTATGGTTCTTTATTGGACAACCCCGTTCTTCATTACACTGACATGAGTGGCCTGGATAAATTCTAAAAAATTGACCATTTGTGTTCCACAAAAGCACAGAAATCTTTGTTACATTGCATCTATGTCTCTTTAAAAAATCCAGAGGATTTTCAGTTATATGTTGCACAACATTCGCTTCACATAACATGTTGCCTCAACTCCAAAAATTTGGAATGATATTTTGCCCTGCAGCATAAATGTAGAAATCCTTCTTAGACAAAATGTCCTTCATTATATTTTAGTTCATGCTTCATAGTTCATATGTGTACCATGCAATGTCGCCCTGCCCCGTGTGTGTTGGGTCTGTGGGAGCGGACTGCTGTGTCATCTGAGATCACTGATGGCCAAGGTCCAAGCAGGTTTTGGACGGGGGTGGAATAGTTCAACACTCCCCCTCCTTCCGCCCCTTCACGTAGCACCAGTGTTTCCCGTTAGCACAAGGCCGAGGTCAGACCCCTTCTCAGACTCGCTGGCGTCCTGCGCTTGATCATTCCCGCTCTTCTCCTCTCTCTCTGAGCCAGTAAATGTCTTCTTTTGGAGCTCCTCCTCAGAATCTGTGTGTGAACTGAAGTCCACCGCAACTCCCTGCATGTGAAGCTGCATGCCTGCATTTGTACAACATTCTTTTAATATTTGTGCTGGCCAAGTTGCAGATGTGTTTTTATTTAAAGTTATATAGAAAGATTTCTAGCTGGGAGGAGGTACAGAGTGAGTCATTATGTAAGCTTTCTGGGAATTCTATTTGGTTGCATTGTAATAATTCCAGTGAAACAGGTTAGGGTAAATAACAGTCTTAAATTGGACCTATTACGCCTCTTTTCACAGATGTAAAATAATGTCCCCAGAGTGTGTATGTGAAGTTTTAGCTCAAATATTTTTTACAGCATGTTTAAATGGTCATTTTTTTGGGGCTGAGAAAAATGTACCATTTTAGTGTGTATCCCTTTAAATGCAAATGAGCTGCTGCTGCCGACACAGGGGACAGAACCTCACCAGCTCACGCTGGCAGGACAATCTCATCTCAAAACAGGAACTCTCAGTAGCAGTGTTCATTTCGACCCGGAGTCGGACAATGATGCCCACAGAGCCAGATAATATATGCTGTATGGAGATAGAACAAGTATAGTTTAGTTTAATTACTGTTATAACTTATTTGTCATCTGCTTTTATCCACTATTAATACAAGCCTGCTGTAGCGGACCACACCTGAATGATGGCCAAAAATATACTGATGAGTTTAATGAAGTTTATTGTACATCACACAAAAGATGAAGTGTCAGTTTTACTCCTGAAAATCACCATAAGAGCTGAATAAACACAGTATAAGAAGTGCACATTAAAGTCTATCCATACACTCTCTCTATCCCTTTCATTATCATCAACATACACAGTGAATTACACAAAACACTTGTTACAACTAATAGTAAACAAATATATACTCACCTTTTCAGGGGTGCTTAATAAACTGGTAGACTTTATATCCGTAAAACAACTCCGATGAACTGTAATAAAGTGTGCGCTCTCCCTTTCATTACTGTCGTGACAAGTAACGCACCGGAGACTATAAGCTGGATCACGAAAAGTTGGTACAGACCCATCCACGAGTAACAACAAGAGTAAATGATGACTGCTATGTTCATTCTTACATCTTATAACAAAACACCTCAATCGCTTAGGAGACATTCTTGTCTACAGCTGCTCCGACGTCAAAACAATAGCAGACTGTGTTTAGCTCACTCAGGGCGGGTCTATGCTAAAACTGCAGTGTCCATCAACAGTCGTGGGCGGGGCTTGTGCAAAAGTACGTCACATTGCATAGAAACTGCAAACGGCTTCTTCTGAGACACTGCTTATGATTTTTGGGGATTTAAAAAAAAGCACTGGGTGGATTTTTATCATTATAGGATGGTTGTGTACACACACTGCCAACAAACACGTTTATGTTCAAACACCATGTAAAAGTGAATTTTGCATAATAGGTGCCCTTTAATGATTTCAGGTTAAATTGTAAATTGTCACAATAGTTCATTTTAAATGTTTCTGCAGTGTAACAAATTATTTTTTTATGTTAAAATTTTTGTTCAAAATGCAAAATATTTTATTTTATTATTAATTTTTAGCAATTTTATTATTTTTTATTAATGAAACTAAAGTCACATATATAATTATTCAAGTTATTTATTATTTTAATTATTAATTGTTTAATGATTACGTTTAAAAAAGATCTGCAAAAATCAAAGTGCACAACAAATGGAATTATTGTCTCTCAATAGAAAGAATCGATTCTGAACTGCATGAAACGAGTCGTCTGTAATTCCAGCCTTACTTCCTGCACTAACCTACATAGGTTTGTAACAAATTTGCATAATGCCAGCCTATGGTCTTCATTGGCTGCTGGTGAACAAAGTTTAATTTTACCCGCCATCAAACACTGTAGTTGTAGCTGAGGCCTGGAAGAGTTTGGGTCGTGTTGTCGACATGTCGAGAAGATGCAAAGTGAACTGGCTTTGGCAGCACAGAAAACAGCATGTATTTCAAAAGGATGAAGATTTAAAGAGTCAGTAAAACCGGCACCATCGTTATTGTTCGTATCACTGTGTATCAAGTGCTGAGGAAGCCTCCGGAGCTGAAATACAGATATGGTAATGGGCGTTTTGTTTCCAACACGCGCTGTAAGCAGTAGGCCAATCACAACAAACTGGACTATCTGACCAATCAGAGCAGAGTACGCTCTCGGAAAGGAGGGGTTTAGAGACCGAATCCTTGATTGAACCATTTCAGACACTGTGAAAAAAAGAGGTGATGCTCCAGTGTATATTATGAGAAAATTAAAGGGTTTTTTGACCTTGGATGCATGATGTAGGAGGAACCTTTAAAATAGCATAATAGTTACTTTTGATGTCAACTACCCATATATTAAATGTAGTTTTGTGTCCCTCAACCTGCAGGAGCGGGAAGAAGAATAAGCCGCTTCTGAACGTGCAGGTAAACGGTGGAGGAAATGGCTGGGAAGACTCACCCTCACGGTCACCACTGCTGTCTGCCCGCTCCCCCTGCATCCTACCAAATACACCCAGTCACCTGGGAGATCCTGCGGGTATAAGAAGTACGTTTTCTTATTTGGCCCTAGTAAAAGACTAGCTGTGTTAGCTGTGTACCTAGACAGCATTTTAAGGAATCACAAATGTGTTTCCATCATGAAGGCTGATCCAAAGACAGCAATGCTATGCTTCCTTTTGAGATTTGTAGTGTATGTATGCTTATTTGAGTATCACAACATTAGCTTAGCAGCGTGCTAACACTAAACTTAAACTTTAATTCATTTTGAGTCCAATCCGTGTTTCTTTAACATCATCTAGATAACGTTGCAACCCACGGAAGCTCTCCGTTAATCATGAGGAAGGATATCGGTCTGGATGTCACACACAGGTAATGACCACTGAACCTTTTCCTGTTTTCATTATTATGTACTAATTTGTCTTTCAACTTCCAGCACAACTGAAATTGGCTTTCTTATTGTGCCTCCTCAGGTTTTCCACCAAGTCCTGGTTGTCTCAGACGTGCCAGGTGTGCAAGAAGAACATGATGTTCGGTGTTAAATGCAAACATTGCAAGTAAGTGAAGGCAAGAAACATTTCAGAAAACCACATCTGACTTTCTCCCTGCTAATGTTTGCTTCCATCTCTTTTAGGGTGAAGTGCCACAACAAATGTACTAAAGAGGCCCCTAAGTGCAGGATTTCATTTGCACAACGTAAGATTTTGTAAAAGTTGTAATATATATTCAGACAGATTTGTGCTGCAGATGATCTAAAGTTCTGTCCTGTTCTTTCAGTTCCAAACAACAGAATCAGAAGAACAGAATCAGTACCATCAGGTATCAACAACCAGGTGGAGCGACCGGCAGAGTCGCAGCAGTACGGAACATTGCCGAAGGCAATAAACAAAAAGGCATGTAGCAAACCACACAAACCAGGAAGTTGATATTCTCATTATGCTAACTCCTTCTATGTGCTGACTCAGTGGTGCTGTAAGTCTCTTAAAGTTGAAGTGTCATTTTTTTAAATACTTCAATAAGAATTAATAAGAAGTATATAAATGTAATGATCATTTAAAATCATTTAAGATAATTTTTATTTATTTATTAAAAATTGTCAATTCAGATTGGTCATGCTAGTGACTTAGCATGCGACTTCTATTTCATAATATGCCATAACTGTTTCAAACATCCATTTTTACACCTTGTTTCTGGAGAATGTTTTCTAAGATTGGTTTTCCCTTCAGGACCACCCTCCATCCCTGAGTCACCTGGACTCCAGTAGTAACCCCTCCTCCACCACCTCCTCCACCCCCTCCTCACCTGCCCCGTCCAGTCAGAGCAACCCCCCGAGCGCCACCCCGCCACCCAACCCCTCCCCTAAGGGTCACGTTGACAGTCGCTTTCACTTCCCAGGTCAGTCTCGTTTACACAGATATCACGGAATCTCATTTACCCTCCGCGTCTAAAACCTTTTCAAATTCGACACGACAAGAAGGACTTTCTTTTTGAAGCACAGCAGGCACTTCTTCGTTGTCTGTCTGTCCTCCAGTGCTCAGAATTAACCTCTTGGATGAATGTATACTAACCTACTAATATCTGCCCTTAATGTTCATTACTAAGGAATTCTTGCTGATGCATAACACGCTAGTTGTTTAACTGGGTCTTTCTCTTTTCCTTGCGGACATCTGTCTGTTTGTCCCATTCATTAGCTGCCTGCTACTTTCAGCATAGACCGCAGTTTGTCTTCCCTGGTGAGTTCATCCACACCATAAAACTCTTGTTATTTACCCTTCAGGTGTGATGTCTGAGTTCCTTGTTGAGTTTTCACTGACTTTTTGAGACATGAGCACCCTTCTGAAACCTAATATGACAAATGGGACACCCTACGGTCTTGTGTCCTTTGTAAGTCCACAAGATCGCAAGTGCACATGAAGTGTGCCATTTGGGACAGGGCCAGTGTTGCTATCAGTGTTTAGACTGTGATGTGCTGCCTCCTAGGGGTTATCTGTAGGAATTGCTTTATTTTTTGGTAGTATTTTGCATTTTCAGCTCTCTGTGTACATGCGTTGAGAATCTGAAACGCATATTATTCTAGTGTATAGTTTATATTTATATTAAAGTTGTTAACACGCTAAATGTTAAAAACTATTGCTATTGCTCAAATCCCTAACCTTAATCCCTATGACACATTAATATGAAGGTAAAACAGTAGCAAAACTCGAGAGCATGTAAATGTGAATTTGAGAACTTGTACAATAAATATTCGTACTTGTACATGAACATTTACACTCACAGCTCCAATGTGAAAACCTGTAAAATAAAAATCTGAAGTTGAATGTTGAAATTTGCACTCGCAAACAATAGTCACAAACCTGTATTCTGAATCTGAAGCTGCAGACAAGTAGACACAAATGTGTAAAATGCCATTCACAGAACTACAACGACAGACACAAACTTGTAATATATATTTTGCGTTTAATCTTACATTCACATTCGCGGTACTTCCTCAATTAGGCACTTGCAGCTTCTCAAATCTGTCACTGCAATTTCAAATTTCGCGCCTTGACTTTTGCTACTCTTTTCGCGATATATCAGGTGCAAAACTAACTTGTGCACTTGAAACTCAGAGGCGGTGAGAGAGAAAGGGGGGCGGGAGGAGGGGGGTCAAAGGAGCCGTTTTATTGGTTGGCACCTAGCCAATGAAATGGGAGTTCGATGATGTCACGAAACCCGCGTGCACTGAAACACTAACATGGCTTAATGCATTAGACTGATATTAAAATAAATAAACGAAATTATCAAACTCAGTAGACACAATGCTAATGCATACTACAGAAAAGCAGATGAGCACAGAATATGACGTAAAACATATGACGTATGCCATATATATATATGCCCTATATATATATGGTATATATACCATAGACTGTAAAAGACACACACACACACACACACACGTACGTATATATATATATATATAATTTATTTATGTTTTGTTTGTTTTTGTGTGTCCAACAGTTAGGCTAGGGTGAATATTTAAAACATTTACATTTTTCCAAAGCGACTTACATTGCATATTAAGGTATACATTTTACATTCTTATCAGATAATTTAGGTGCATTTTCATATTGCAATGGAATTGGCACATATATATATATATATATATATATATATATATATATATATATATATATATATATATATATATATATAGGCTATATATATATATATATATATATATATATATATATATATATATATATATATATATATATATAGCCTATATATATATATATATATATATATATATATATAGGCTATATATATATATATATATATATATATATATATATATATATATATATATATATAGCCTATATATATATATATATATATATATATATATATATATATAGCCTATATATATATATATATATATATATATATATATATATATATATATATATATATGAAGAGTTCAGATGCAAAAGCCTCTAAATGCCATTTGAAATTTTCGTATAGAATGATCATTTTTATCAAGCTTGTTTATTTAAGTTCAGTAATTTCACTTAAATGATAATTAATAGGTAATCTTCACTGCCATTTAAGTGAAATTATTGAATTTAAATATACGAGCATCTGAACTCTTCATATATATATATATATATATATATATATATAAGCAAATGTGTGTTCAGTGCAAATAAACTTGCTGCCTATGTTTTATTAATAAAGTAACAAATTATGTGTTTTTTTTATTGTTTTTAATTTTTATTTTATAACTGTTGGTCCATTAAGCCTCATTAAGCGTTTTCTTGGGTTTCGAGGAAAACGTACAATTAAACGCGTTGCGTTCATATTCTGTGCTCAATTTTTTTCTGTATAGGCTATGCTTTATGGTGTTTCCTGTTTGGTCTTTTAATACCACTGTCTCAATTAAACGTGTTGCGTTCATATTCTGTAAAACTATTCCAGTAAAACTAATGATATTTCATAAAAAATATTTTCCAAGCGTTTTAAAAAATAGCTGATACATATGCATACAAATGTTTGCATTGTGGCTGGCGTTGTTCATTGGTGAGGCATCGACCAATAAAATGACTTCATTCCGACCCCAGCCCCGCCCCCGACTCTGCTCTCTCAAGTCTGCATTTACAAGTGCACGAGTGAGTTTTGCTACAGGCATATCGCAAAAAGAGTAGCTAAAGTCAAAGCGCTAGGATTTGAAGTTGTACTGCCAGATATGAGAGGTTGTGAGTGCCGACTTGTGGTTGTACAACGAAACTGAACTAAAGCACAAAGATAAATGTGTAGTACACAATTGTGCCTGTCATTTTGTTTATGTAAATGACACTTTACACATTTGTAACTATTAATCTGCAACTTCGAATTCAAAACACAGGTGTTCTGAGTATTGTCTGTGTGTGCAAATCGATAGATGCAGCTTTTCACATCAGAGCTGCAAGTATAAATTTCAACTTACAAATACAAATATTAATTTTACAAGTTCTCACATTCAAATTAGCAAGCTCTCGAGTTTTGCTACTGTTTTACCTTCATACATTAAATGTATCAAAAGTGACTGCAAAGACATTTATAAAATTACAAAAGAATTCTATTTCAATCAAATGTTGTTCTTTTGAAAAAATAAATGTCAGTTTCCACAAAGAATATCAAGCAGCACAACTGTTACAAAATTACTTGGGGAAGTGGAATCTGAACGTTTAATAGCAACATTGGTGTATAATGTTGAAGGTGAACTTCTGCTTTCTGACGTACACTTACACTGCTCATGTAATCACACACTCAGAATCCCTTTTTTCCCCTCACAGACGTATCCAGTTCCACGCATCCAGATGGCAGTTGCAACACTGGGTAAGGCAAGACTTCTCAATTTCTGTTTTTTCAGTATTTCTAAAAGTGTTTTGATCCCAGACCAGTTAAATGTAAGTGTCATTGGTTTTGGTTCCTCATTTTAATTTCTGTCCGTATTCCTGAACTATAGCAGTGACTGCACACATTTTTGGTTATTGCTTCATCACAAATTAATCATTAAGTTCACTAAGTTCACACGGAACCAGTGTAGCAGCACTGAACTTCCCCTGCAAGTTGAAACTTATTATGCATGCTTCATTGAAGTTCATTCAGAAGCTACATGTTGATCCCAATCTGTAAGATTGGCTTTCTTCCGTGGAACACAAAATTAGATGCCAAGCACCAAAAAAGCACCATAAAAGATGTAACATGTCATAACATAACATGTCTTCTGAAGTCATTTGATACCTTTGAATGAGAAAAAGCTAAAAGTTTAGTAATTATATGCTGAAACACTGTTTTTAAACAAGTTTTTAAACGGAAACTTAAACTACTAAAAATGTTTGTTTGTTTTCGCTATAATTGAAATTAAGCTGAAATAACACAAAATATGAAATATGAAAATTATAAATGTTGCCTTGGCAACTAACTGAAATAAAAGAAGTTGAAGTACTAAAATTAATAAAACTGAAATAAAAGACATTAAAGTTACATACACATATAAAATGACTAATAAAAATGACAAAAGCACATAAAATTACTAATAATTCAAACTGAAAATAATAATAGTATATAATACTACTAAAATATTGCTGTCTCAAATATCATTTAATTCAAATGTTTCACATGAGGTTTTGACGTCAGAGACAAAACAGTTGACATCAATGTTTCCTTTATTTGTGACCCACATTAGAAAGTCACATGGGTTCAGAAAAACGTGAGTAAATAACAGAATTTATATTTTCAGGTGAACTATCCCTTGTAAATGATCGAGATCATGCATAGTATTTATATACTGCAAAATGTTTAAATGTGTTGAGTCTAGCGTGTCTTCTCTCCCATGCAGAGAAACAGACCAGTTGGAGGGCAATGTTAAGCAGACATCAACAGGCCAGAGGGAAACTGTGGTGAGTTTGCAAGAAACACCTTCCCCCCATAGAGCTATCAGGAACTGAAAGTGTTTGTGGGCATAGTTTCCAGTTTATAGTGGTGGTCACATGCTTTTTTTGCGGTCAATGGTTTACGTGTAGTGACCCTGGACACTAAAGAGACAGTACTTAAACTTTTTAGCTTACATCTGCATTTTCAATTGTGTAAACTCAAAACCTATTCTTCTTATTCAGGATGAGGAACAGCAAGGGGATGACGGTCAGGATCAGGAGGGATCGGACGATGAAAGTGAAGGTGATGAAGTGGATGACCTGCCCAACTGCAGGGGCTACTGGAAGGACCACATAAGCCGCAAGGCCAGCCAGACTAGCGTTGACCTGCGGGAGTGGGATGTGCCGTTTGAGCAGCTGGAGCTGGGAGAGCTGATCGGTAAAGGCCGCTGGGGGAAGGTGTGCAGGGGCCGCTGGCACGGAGAGGTGGCCGTTCGACTGTTGGAGATTGACGGTAACAATCAGGAGCACCTGAAGCTGTTCAAGAAGGAGGTGATGAACTACCGGCAAACGCGACACGAGAATGTCGTGCTGTTCATGGGGGCCTGCATGAACCCGCCCCATCTGGCCATTATCACCAGGTTCATCTCTTTCTGCTCTCTCTTAATGTTGTGTCGTTCATGTACACTGACATTCAAAAGTGTTGTTTTTTTCTGAAGAAGAAATTAAAGCAAAGGTGCATTAAAGATGGGGTAAGTTGTTTTTGAAATATGCTGTTGGCCAATGTTGATATTTGAAATCAACCCAAACAAACACACCCCGTCTTCATTGCTCCGCCTCCAAAACATACAATCCAATCCTAACAGCCCTGCTCCGAGTCGGTCTCGAACCCCGATCCCCCTGCAAGCGAGTCGAGTGAACTAACAATGACTCTAAACACCGCATTCACTAGCAGTCGTCAGCGAGACTCACGCTAGCTGTCCTCCGTTACGCACAGAATCCAAGAGAGGATGTTTGTTTATCATAGCAGAAGGGCAACAAAATAGTGCTTCATGAAAAATAAAGCGTAGATGATGAACGAATGACAAGGAGCCACAAAAAATAAATGTACAGTACACAATAATAATTAGAGTTGGTTGTTTGTTGCCAACAGCAGCTCCAAACACACAATGACACTCAAACCCAGTGTTACTCACGTGTGGACCCGAATCAAAGCAACCTCCGCGTCTGTTTTCGGGCCTTCCCACTTTGCTCTCTCCAGCGCTGGACAGCGTTTCTAATATTAACACGGGTCCTAAAGCTCTTGTCCAGACATAACCCTTTATTTTCCAGTGATTTCTTCTGAGCTTTTCTCTTTTGTAATGTCTCATCTTTTTTTCTGCAGTCTTTCTTCAAATCTCCCTCTTGCTCGTTCTCTCTCATCCACCGTCATACGCCCCCTAATGCTGATTGGCTACACGTTTGTTGTTGTGTCGCCGGACTAACTTCCAAACAGCATATTTCAAAAACTACTGACTCCACCTTTAAATCGACCAAAAGTTACTGTAAAGACATATAATGTTACAAAAGATTTCTGTCTCAAATAATGCTGTTTCGAACTTTATATTCGAACACAAAGCACAAAAATATTGTGGGAAAAATTATGTTTTCAACATGTTTCTTTGAGCACCAAATCAGCATATATTTAGAATGATTTCTGAAGGATCATGTGAAACAAAAGACTGGAGAAGCTTTGCCAGCACAGGAATTAATTTGACATTTTTTTAAACAGTTATTTAAAATTGTTATAATATTATCACAATATTACTGTTTCTACTGTATTGTTGCAATGCATCATGGTGAGCATAAGATACTTCAAAAATGAACTTTTGAATGCTAGTGTATATGTTTTGAATGTTTAATATGGGAGCATATGTGTGTTTGGATTTTGATTGATCTATTTATCTATCCTTAGCTTTTGTAAAGGACGGACGCTGTACTCTGTTGTCAGGGACTCTAAACTTGACATCAACAAAATAAGACAAATCGCTCAGGAAATTGTAAAGGTATGAAGCATAACATCTAATACATGTTCTTGGTTTTATTTTAAATGATTCATCAATGCATGTTATTATCCAAAGAAAATGAAAGAAGGGACTTCAATTTCTATTGCCGCCATATTGAGTGCAATGGTTATAAACTTATACTGTCTTTGCTGTAACGTTGTTTTTTTTGTTTTTGTTTTTTTTCTTGTTTTTTACATTCTACAGGGAATGGGTTACCTTCATGCAAAGGGAATTGTGCACAAAGATTTAAAGTCCAAGAATGTGTTTTACGATTCCAACAAAGTAGTAATCACAGATTTTGGCCTGTTTGGGATGTCTGGAGTGGTCCAAGAGGGCAGGTAAGGGTTCATGTCATGACTGCAGTATTATAACAAATTAATAATCTTATCTTACAGTATGATTTTGTTGAGAGCTTCATTAACGCATGTGTGTGTCTGTGTGTAGGCGGGAAAATGAACTGAAGCTGCCACGGGGGTGGATCTATTACCTAGCTCCAGAGATCGTGCAAAAGATGGGACCAGGAAACCAAGAAGACTGTTTGCCCTTTTCAAAAGCTGCTGATGTTTATGCCTTTGGGTAAAAACCACATCTTTGTTATCACCTAATGTGCCTATAATGCAAACACTTGGTTTGGGTGTAAATGTTTCATTTCTGCTTACTTTTTTCTCACAAGACAATACTATACTTTTTCTGATTGATCAATCACTTTAAATGCATTTTAAAAACAATATATTGCAGGCCAACAATGGAGTTGATCAGTTGACTGTGAATGTGTCTTTTTTAGCACTATCTGGTTTGAACTTCAGGCCAAAGACTGGCCCATCATCAACCAACCAACTGAAGTTTTGATCTATCAGCTGGGAAGTGGAGAAGGCCTCAGAACGTTACTGGCCCAGAAGGGTACAAGCCTGGGCAAGGAGGTTACGGTGAGTCCAGCCTCAGTACATTTAAAATGATATAATATTATATCAGTGGCGAGCGGTGACCTTTTTTAACCGGGCATGTTGGGTGGCGCTTTTTAAAA
The DNA here is from genome assembly GCF_949319135.1 of Squalius cephalus. NCBI lineage: Eukaryota > Metazoa > Chordata > Actinopteri > Cypriniformes > Leuciscidae > Squalius > Squalius cephalus. Next base: position 20,933,897 of record NC_137132.1, on the reverse strand, counting down.
AAAAAATGCATCTGGTCTAGATCCATTGGATCATGGGTTTATAATGGGTTATAATAAGCGAGACGCTCGCGTTCGATCTAGACAGAGTGTTAGCTGCTCAGTTGCTTACTTTCATGATGCATAGCAACACAGCTAAAGTATTCCTAATATGTTTGACCTTTTATTGAAAGAAGCATACATTTACCTGTTGATGCCTTCACAAGCACCCGTAAAAGTAGTTGAGTCAGGCGCGACGCGCGAAAGGGACAAAATATGCTGTATTTTTGTAATTCCGCTAGGTGGCACTAATGTTACAGAAACTACAAACTGCACCTTTAAACGGCACTGCACATCAGCTGAAGATGCACATCTAAATCAGAGATGATAAATAAATGTATGCCAGAAGTTTTTTTTATTATTATTAAGAATTGAAAATAAGTATAATATAATAAATATGAGTAGCCTGTTATAAATGCAATATAAGTCAAATAAAATAAGTATTTTTTTTAAATAAGTTGAAAAAATGCAAATAGATGACTTTAACAAATGCATAGACTATTGATTTACAGCCTCAGATAGTTAAAAAATCAATTTCCTTATGGAGAAAATGAAATAGCCTACTATGAAAATTGTTATAGTTGTGACTCTTTTTTTCATTTGATTTAGTCTATTTAGTTTTGTATCAAACTGTGAAGGTAATATGATGCCATAAAGAATCGCATGCGCAGGGTAAGATTTGTGTAAGTGTACATAAGATTGCAAGCGTAAATTCAATTTCCATGTGCAAGAGAAGATTTGTAAAGGTGTAAATCGCCGATTTGTACAGTTGCGTCATTATTTTAGCTGCGCTTACAGTTTTGGCACGATTCTCTCACTCATTGAGTTTTGAAAGCGTGAAGAGGAGTGCGGGTCCACCTTCTTCATGTAGCCAATCAAATGAGCGTCTCTACTATTATCTGATTGGTTCAGTAAACACACCAGTCCTCCGAACTTTTTTCTTCATTTGGCTCAGCATCGTTTTCGTTGCCAAAATTGTACTTTTAATGCACACATAAATGTTAAATAAATAAACTAATCATGATTGCTTAATAAGCTGATTACCATTAGGCTGACAATGAGTTAATACTGAATTTCGAGCTGGTGTTAACGTTATTGGATTGAATTCTTGCACATGCAAATTTTATTTACGCTTGCAATATGCTTATGTGCACTTACACAAATCTTACCCTGCGCATGCGATTCTTTATGGCATCATATTACCTTCATATCAAACACAATGTTATTTCCGTTGATCGAGATCTGGCAGCAACTGCACATTTTTCCTCTTGGGTGAGTGATTCTGCGCATGAAATCCCCCAAATGACAGCAAACCAATGAGAGCGATACATAACAACAGAGCGTAGGCGCCAAAGCTGCTGTGGATCCGGTTACCCGAAACCCTCCGTAACTGGCAGATTTGAAGAAAATTACCGTTGTTCTGCTAATAAATAAATGACGGAGAGTATTGCCAACATTTTAGCATGTACGCTTTATGATACATGTCCAACAAGGGAATTTATAGTAATTTATAGTGTTAATGTTAATTAGAGAGTCCATGAATGGCTTGGGTATGCAGAGCATTCACAGTTTATATGGGTCGCACGCCCATGTAATATATATTTATATGATGCATAATATTATATGGTCATTGTACTCCCACTGTAGGAGATCCTGTCCGCCTGCTGGTCCTTTAAAGTTGAGGACAGACCTACATTCACTCAGCTGACAGACTTACTAGAGAAGCTGCCGAAGCTCAATCGCCGGCTCTCGCACCCCGGACACTTCTGGAAGTCTGAGGAGTATGTATCCTAGACTGGACCGCTGGCATGCTGCGGATCCCCCTTTTTTGGAGGGTGTAGTTTAGTGAGCATGGAAACTAACTGATCGTTTGGAGCCGACCTGTGCATTGTTTTGTTTTTTATTCTGAGCCTTCTTCATTTTACACTATTGGATTTTTAGTGTAGCGAGTGTCAGGAGGATGCTGTGCATGAAATCAACTGAATGAATGCTGTGTCATATTTGGTCAAACCATGTGGGGCGGGATAAGTGATGAAAAAACGAGTTTGTTTGTGAGTGTTTTCCTGCTACAAAAGTTTTTGCCTGTTATATGAATGGTCTGGTTTGCTAATATGTGTGAAGCTTGTGATTTTATCATTTATTATTCACCATATAGAACTTCAGAATCAGATACTGTTCTGGTTCAGAGGGAAGGTGCCCATTTATTATACCTGTTACACTTTGAAGATGTTCATATGTCCAAATATCTGGCCCGTGGTCAGTAACGCACCTGTTATATTTAAATAATATTGTTTAGTCTGTGATGGAATGGGCACAATCAGAACGTTATTTTTATAATAAATAAAATAATGACAATATTTGTAATTATATTGTTATTATTAATCAGTAAAAACAACTGAAAAGCCTTTTATGGAGAAAAAAAAAAGAAAAAAAGTAATGTTTCTGTATGTTGTTTCTGCCCTTTTTCTTGTGGGTCTCTCTCATTCTCGGAATGGGCCGAACTACTGTGATCACATCTCTGTCATCTGCTGTTCCTGTCTCACCACCAACACGTCACTTTATTTTCTCCTCTGTGATTTCCTTTTTCTTCTGTTCAGCGCATGGCATCACCACTGTCTGCGCGAGCACTGCAGTCCGGGCCTTCGCTCTCGCTGTCCCTATGTGTACAAATACGACCATTTGTCCACGGCTGCCGTTAACATTAGCTTGGCTGCTGCATTCAAAGAAAGCAACTGATTCAGATGTCTGATTCTATTCCGTTTATTTCCTGTGTGATTTATTGATTTCTATGCTTCTGATAAACAGAGCGTCTTACCAATCTTGGCACTGTTCACCCTTGTGTTGCTTTTCCTTAGCAGTACTTTTAGTCTCTTTAGCTTTTAAACCTTTGCCTGTTCTAATACTGAGCAAAGCCATTTCAGCTAATCTTTGTTCATGGAAAATTTGCTGATAGGATTTCCTCCCTTGTTTTTATGTTTCAAATTCCTCTTGTGTGCCGTCACATGAATGAAATGTGATCTCCATTGCACATCTGGTGGTCAAGGCCTTATGCTTTTGCAATCCGCAACCCTTCTACTGTATTCTTACAGAAGTGACTTCCTTTTTTCCACATTGTTGCTCAAAATTAAGATTTAAATGAATAATATTTTACCGGATGCTAATCTGACCTACTGAGCCCTACCAGGACAGTTAAAGAGCCTCAAAAATTAAGGGTCCTGACGAGGTATTTGTAATATCATAAAGTATGAAAGATATTTTGACCCAGAAGGATGGTGTTCAGAAACTTTTCATGTCTAATACCTCTTGTGTGTGTGTGTGCGCGCGCGTGTATGCGTGTCAGTCAGAGTGAGTGTGTGAGCGTGTGCATGCAGAGTTTTGGGTGATTTATTTTTGGTGTTATAAACATTGAGAGGATGATTCTTTTAGACTGCAGTGACTGTTCCCTTAACAACAGACAATAGAGAACTATTGTTTTATTTATTGTACAGCTAAGATTTCTTATATTATTTGTACAAATTTTTATATGTTTCCATCGCAATATTTTGAAAAGGTACTTTACTTCTGTTGTACAGCTCTTTATATACAAAGTGTCTCGGACATAAAATGTAAATTTCTAGAGTGAGATTGTGGTTTTAATGTTATGAAATTATGAATTCATATTTTTGCAAAGCTTTTAGCCACTTGTCTGTAAACACAATGTAATTTTATCCTGGCAGAAATAATAAACAAACTTAACATTCATTTATCCTATTCATGAGAGAGAATGAGACTGTTGCATAATACATTAACATTATATAAGTTGGAAATCTATCACTGGGGGAATAAGTAATCTACAGTTATACATATTAAATATTAGACGCTTTATTAGGTACAACTTGCTAGTAGTGGGTTGGACCCTCTTGAACTTCTTTAATTCATCGTGGCAGAGATTCAACAAAGTGCTGCACTGTAAAAAATGATTTTCATGATTTGTTATCACAACTTTTTATCTTTTGTCAAATCAACTTAGATAATTAATGTTCAGATAACATAATATTTTGAGTGTATGTTAATTAAACCAGTCTCCTTCATAGTATTAACTCAAAATTTTAGGGAAACCAGGTAACTTACTTTTTTACGTTAAATCAACAATAACTTTTACAGTGTGGAAATATTCGAGATTTTGGTCCATACTGATGTGATCGCATCACGCAGTTGCTGCCGATTTGACGGCTGCACATCCATGATGAGAATCTCCTGTTCCACCACATCCCAAAGCTGCTCTGTTGGATTGAGATCTGGTGACTGAAGGCCATTTGAGTTTAGTGAACTTATTGTCATTTTCAAGAAACCAGTTTGAGATGATTTGAGCTTTGTGACATGTTATCCTGCTGGAAGTAGCCATCAGAGGATGGAAAGACTGGTCATAAACGGATGGACTTAAATCACATTTCCTCCCCATTCTGAGGCTCAGTTTGAACTTCAGCAGATCGTCTTGACCATGTCTAAAGGCATTGAGTTATACATATATATATATATATATATACACAGGGGCAGACTGGGACCAAAAAGTGGCCCTGGACTATCTGGCCCACAGCAGTCCACCACATCCCAAATCATAACACATTGGCTCATTAATGTGCAGAATAATTTTTATTTATAGCATAAAAATATAACACAATACAAAAAGAAATGCTATTTAAACATTTATTTTAAGTAACACAACATATATTAGGTCATATTTGTAAAACAAAGGGAAACAAACAGAGGTGTCAGTCTAATAGCGTTTCAGTGCACGTGGGTTTCGTGACATCATCGAAGTCCCATTTCATTGGCTAGGTGCCAACCAATAAAACGGCTCCTTTGACCCCCCCCCCCCTCCTCCTCCTCCCCCCGCCCCCCTTTCTCTCTCACCGCCTCTGAGTTTCAAGTGCACAAGTTAGTTTTGCACCTGATATATCGCGAAAAGAGTAGCAAAAGTCATGGCGCGAAATTTGAATTTGCAGTGCCAGATTTGAGAAGTTGCAAGTGCCTAATTGAGGTTGTACCGCGAATGTGAATGTAAGATTAAACGCAAAATATATATTACAAGTTTGTGTCTGTCGTTGTATTTCTGTGAATGGCATTTTACACATTTGTGTCTACTTGTCTGCAGCTTCAGATTCAGAATACAGGTTTGTGACTATTGTATGCGAGTGCAAATTTCAACATTCAACTTCAGATTTTTATTTTACAGGTTTTCACATTTGAGCTGTGAGTGTAAATGTTCATGTACAAGTACGAATAGTTATTGTACAAGTTCTCAAGTTCACATCCACGTGCTCTCGAGTTTTGCTACTGATTTACCTTCATACCCCCCCCCCGCGAGAAAGAAAACGCTTTTCAATTATGCCATGCCAGACTCTGTCTACGAAGCAAAGCGAAGTAGCAGAGTTTGGTATTACCAGGCTAAAAAAAATGCCACTATTGATTTAATTTAAGTTTCCCGTTGAATGCCATCCTCTTCATAGGCTCAGGTAGGCCTACAGGTAGAGAGGAGGTGTTGTTGGCAGGGGCGGTCTTAACATAGAGGCATAGGTAGGCGGCTGCTTGGGGCCCCCTACCAGCGGTCGTAGTAGGGGGGCCCCCAACCAACCTCAAAAAAAAAGAAAAGAAAAATCCTCTTATCATCATGAACGCTTCAAAAGCATGGTACATTTTATTAATATTCTTAAGAACCATGTTAAGCATGTTAAGCATGACATCTTATATATTTTAATAGATTTGAGCGTGAATGAGGGGAAGATGAGATAATGACGTATTACAGTTTATCCCTCACTGAAAGGTGCATGGCTTCTAAAAACTATAACAAGGTCACAAAAGGCTGTCATTACTTTAAATAGAAAGCATAGCCTGAATGAGTTTGTGCTTATGATATTTTTAAAGGCTGTGACTATTCTGAGAGAACCATATTGCACTTTTACGATAGGCTACACACACACACACACACAAAAAAATGTTTTAGCCTGATCTGTATCAGCCGCCTCGTGGGAACTGTTCTGAACCGTCGATTAACGGACTGATTCGGTACGATGTTGCGCAATGACGTTACAGAACATGTAAAGGATGGAATAGCATGAAATAAAAATATTCACAAAATAAATATTTAGCATGTTATTGTTCGACTTGACGTATCTGTTTTAAATAGCCTGTCTCCCAGAATCCCCATCTCCTCACCTGTAGTCTAGGCCTACATCTTATTTAGCTAACTTAGCCTGTTGTAACCTAAAATACCACTCTTTATTCTAATAACATTCTAATAACACTTTGCGTATGTGAACGAACGTTTTGACCAAATTTAGGAAGACTATCATGAAATAGGAATGGTGCCCTTGCCTTGAACCACGAGACATTATGTTTCCTGGTTGGAGAAACCGAAACCTAACGTGTTTTTTACTGGAAACCAACCGGACATCTGTAGGTGGTTCTAGGCAATATCATTGCTTCAGGCTATAGCGCCTTTTTTCTTTTGTCTCTCGATCTCGACGACACACTTAAAGTTGCAAGAAAGCAAGAACTGGCAGAATGGCGTTTTATCAACAACAGCCGTTTTTTAACCCGGTAAGTGACCAGATGTTAGTTTTGTTATGGAAAATAATCAAATATGCATTTGTCTCTTTTTAACTTCCTTCTCCTTTTTGAGTTACACTATTTTAATTTACTCTGTGATTTTGCATGCATGCACAGAAATATTTTGGCTGCTATTGTTTTGCAACAAAGAGACCGAGGCAGAATCTACGGGTGGGGTTTCTCTCTTCTGTTCTTTCTTTTCTTTGAAAGTTAATTTGTGTATTGCTGTTTTTAGGGTATGTTTGATCTTGCAGGCTTATGTGATCAGGAAAGTGTTTTTTACGTGAAAGATGTATTTGATGTGTCAATTTGCTAGTCTTTTGTGAATTGTCTTATTTTGACAGTATATGAATATTAAATATAATCATGAATTCACGGTTGAAATTAGGCCTGAAAAAGACGTATTTTCATCTCACTTTACAACCTAATCTAGACGCGAGTGGACGTCATTTTATATGCGTCTTTTCAACGACCTGAAAAAGACGGCTTTTCACCTTTCACTTTTCAACCAAATTTTAAAGTTGTTTAGACGTCTGGCAATGTCGTCTTTTCAAGGAGTTTTTGCTGGGTGGGCTGCTTCTTAATACATAATTGAACATTTTCACCGTCGTTGTTAAGGACAAAGGTTCAGTTAGGCTAGGCTACTTTACCGTTAAGGTGATGACACACAGGGCAACTTTTTGAGCAATGTTGCCGAGCGATTGTTGCTTGAGCACTTTCCAATTGAAAATGGGCAACACATTTCTATCTGGATAATTTAGGTCGGTCGTGAGCCCTGTGTCGGTTGCCCGTTGACGGCAACATTCCTCAAAAAGTTCACCAGTATGGCAAGCCCTTTTAACATTTAAAAGCTCAGTTTGACTATCCGGAATTAACATTGTAATGTCTTTCTGACTAGTCGTAATTACATTTTGGATAGTTGGAATTGTCATTCAAGATATCTGTAACGTAATTGTGACTAGTCGAAACGACAGATAGAGATATCTGTAATTCAGTTTTGACTATGTAAAACTGAATTACAGATATCTGCAATGACGTAATTGAAAACGACATTCAACTCGTCACACATCTTAAATGACAATTGCAGATATCTGTAATTCAGTTTTGACTAGGCAGAATGAAAGTTAAAGATATCTCAAACATCATTATGACTAGTGCAAATTATTGTGCATGACATTGCTCTATTTTAGATATCCATAAATAAGTAATTTCCCATCCCCGCCATAATCAAAGAAGAAGTGGGTTCATTTCCTTATTTCTATGAATGGAAGAAGAAAGAAGCAGTCATGGCGTTGGCTGTAATTGAAAAAAACACCAGAAAATGTTTTTTATATATACAAAAAAAAAAATTTATATAGCCTACAATATTTTAAATACAAAAAAAATATAAAATGTTGCAATGCTATGTTTATGATCATGCTTAAAATTACGTAGGTTATTGTTGACGTAAGATTTATGCGTGAAAGAGATTCACACTAATTCACTTTAATAAAGATGCTGACATGCATGCTATTCTTGTCATGGAAGTACAATAACATTAACTTCCTTAGATGAGAAAAAAAGTTCTTAGTTTCTTAGTCAAATTTTTTTCCAGTTTGAAACAGTATCTAACAGCATTAAAAAGACGATTAAAAACTCCTTCCCCCTTTGGTTGCTCTGACATGGTGCTAATCAGTGCTAATTACAAGGTGCTATGTGATTTGATGATTTGAACAACATGCTCTGCTCCGCCTAAAGTGTGATGCGGGCCTAATTTGCATACAGATATCTGCAACGTCATTTGGCCAAGTCAAAACTCTAATTCAGGATATCTGTAATTATATTTTGACTAGGCAGAATGAAAGTTACAGATATCTCAAATTTCAGATATCTCTAATCAAAATTAATTTCAAGATATCTATAACTTGATAATAGATATCTACAATTAAATTATGACTATTCCTAACTCCAGTTTGAGATATCTACAACGCCATTTTGACTAGTCATAACTCCAGTTACAGATATCTACATCATTTCGCCTAGTCAAAACTTAATTTAAGATATCTGAAAAGGAACATGTAGATATCTTGAATTGAGGTGAATTAAAGATATCTTGAACTGGAGTTATGACTAGTCAGAATCAAATTGAAGATATCTCAAACTAGAATTACAGATATCTACAATTCAGTTGCAGATATCCGTAATTCACATAGTGGATATCTGCAACTGAATTGTAGATATCTGTAATGATAAACCCCATACAAATGAATGGCAAAAGTGACGTCATTTGTCCTAGGAAGAATGTCTTTGTGGATATCTGAAATGACAATTATGGATAGGAAGAATGTAGTTGCGGATATCTGAAATGTTCTTTTTGACTAGGCAAAACTGAATTACAGATATCTGCAACACATATCCAGTCTTGCTATTAAATGTTAAAATGGCTTGCCATACACCAGTGTATCCAGCCTGGTCTCATTGTTAATACGTAGCCTAGTATTAATACGTAATTTTCAAAGATAGAAAACGATACTCGGTTACTCACGTAACCTCGGTTCTCTCTAGAGAGGGAACGAGTATTGCGTAAGGAACTTACGCTACGGGAAAAGTCATCTTTTCTCGAGATACTGAAGCCAAAAAATTATCCTTAATTTTTCATAATTTGTCAACGCAGTGCAGCAGGCAGCACAGCAGAGCTAGAGCGGGCAATACTGCGTGCTCATTGGCTGCCGCGCGGCAACTGCTTAAGCCTACCAGTGAGCCCCGCGTGACGTCACGCCCAATCAGGGTGCGCGCGCCCTCGGCGTCACAGCCCGCCAGAAGGGGCGACGTCAGAGCGTATAAAAACAGGGCTCGGAGGCTTAATTCTCTGGTTTCTGTCGAATGAAGCGACATGAGCTCGAGGCGCAAGCACGGCAGGGAACGCAATACTCGTTCCCTCTCTAGAGAGAACCGAGGTTACGTGAGTAACCGAGTATCGTTCTCTTACGAGAGGTTCTCTCGTATTGCGTAAGGAACTTACGCTACGGGAACCCTTTGTCAACGCCGTGCGCGCCATGCATCCACACACAACTCCAGGGGGAGGGGACCCGGGGAGTGAAGAGTGGGGAGAGAGGTGGCCAGCAATGCGGGCCAACACATGTACATAAGCACCCGTAGGGAGAAACAGAGCGGCGCAGCCGGTCTGTATATAAAAGCTTTCCCTGAAAGTGCGGCTCGACCAGAAGAGTCAAATCTAATATCCAGCCTGCGAAGAGCAGGGCATGAACATGATTTTAGACTGCAAGAAGTTTAGCCTGCAGGGCGGGAACTTCCAGGTTATAAAACCTAACAAATGTAGACGGGGAGGCCCAGCCTGCTGCCGTACAAATGTCATAAATGGAAATCCCACTGGACCATGCCCACGATGAGGCAACGCCTCTGGTGGAATGAGCCCGTATGCCCAGAGGGCACTGCAGGTCTTTGGACGCGTATGCTGTCGCAATAGCGTCCACTATCCATCTGGATAGCGTCTGTTTCGAGGCGGCGAGACCCTTGGTGTGCCCACCAAACGAAACAAAGAGCTGCTCTGAGAGCCTGAAGGCTGCAGAGCGCGTAATATAAAGCCTTAACGCCCTGACAGGGCAAAGGAGGTTATTATCGACCTCGCTGGCTGCCGGCGGCAGGGCTGAGAGGGAGATAACCTGTGCTCTGAAAGGAGTACCCAACACTTTAGGGACATAGCCATGTCTAGGTTTGAGAATGACTAACGAGTCGTTAGGTCCAAACTCGAGACACGACGCGCTAACTGATAGCGCATGCAAGTCACCCACACGTTTTACTGAGGCGAGGGCCAGCAGAAAAACGGTTTTGAAAGTGAGGTATTAGAGACCCACAGAGTCTAACGGCTCGAAGGGAAAAGCTTTAAGGGCCTCCAGGACCAAAGACAGATCCCATATCGGAACCGAAGGTGGCCGCGGAGGGTTCAGCCTCCTGGCGCCTCGCAGGAAACGGGTAATGAGTTTGTTTCTTCCTAGTGCGCGGCCGCGCGCCGAGTCGGCGAACGCAGCAATCGCCGCAACATACACCTTGAGCGTGGAGGGGGACCTGCCCGCGTCCAAGAGCTCTTGGAGGAAGTTCAGAACCTGTGGAACCCCACAGGACTGAGAGTTCAAACTCTTCCCTGCACACCATTTGTTAAACACTGACCATTTAGACGCATAGAGCCGCCTCGTCGAGGGGGCTCTGGACTGCGAGGTCGTGTTAACTACCCCTTCTGGCAGATCAGCGAATATTCGTTGATTACCCACGCATGCAGAGACCAGCGCTCTGGATGGGGATGCAGAATTGACCCTCGGGCTTGAGAGAGACGGTCTCTCCTCGCCGGAATCGGCCACGGGGCTGTGTCTGACAGGCTCACCAGCTCCGGGAACCAGGGTTGGTTCTCCCAGTGCGGGGCTATGAGGAGCACTGCGCAGCGCGTTTCCCTGATCTTTGCTAATACCTGAGGCAGCATTGAGATCGGGGGGAAAGCGTACAACGGGACACTGGGCCAAACTTGGGCCAGCGCATCCTTGCTCTTCGAAAAGAACCTTTTGCACTGAGCGTTCTCGCTTGTGGCAAAAAGGTCCAATTTCGCTTCGCCGAAGCGGCGCCACAACGTCTGTACCGTCTGGCTGTGTAACGCCCATTCCCCTGGAGTAACATTGTCCCTGGACAGTTTGTCCGGGTCGTCGTTCAGGTGCCCGGGCACGTGCGCGGCTCTCAGCGAGCGCAGCGAGCCCTGAGCCCAGACCAAAAGGCGTTCTGTTAGAGCGCGCAGGGCTCTGGATCTGAGTCCGCCCTGGCGGTTCACGTAGGACACCACTGACATGTTGTCTGAGCGAACTAGCACGTGGTGTCCCCGCAAGTATGGGAGAAAATGCTTCAAAGCCTTCTCGACCGCTAACATCTCCAGACAGTTTATATGGAGGTTCCGCTCTGGGCCCGACCAGGGGCCGCAGATTGGTCTGCCCCCGTAAAGCGCTCCCCAACCCATGTTGGACGCGTCTGTCGAGACCACTTTGCGGTGTGAGATGACTCCCATTGTCACTCCCTGTCGGTACCATTCGGGCGCTAGCCAGGGCTGCAGGGCTGAGACACAGACCTGAGTCACGCTGACTTGAGCGCTGCCCGAAGCCCACGCTCCGCGGGGTATTTTCGATTTCAGCCAGCATTGAAGCGGGCGCATTCGAAGTAAACCCAGCTGTAGGACCGCTGCGGCTGATGCCATATGGCCTAACAGCTTCTGGAAACGTTTCAGAGGGAGGTATCTGCCCTTTTGGAAGGATGCGGCGAGGTGTCGAACACAGCGCGCGCGCTGTTCTGACAGCCTGGCCGTCATCGCCACCGAGTCCAGTTCTATTCCTAGGAAGGAAATTGACTGACTGGGGATAAGTGAGCTCTTGGCCCAGTTCACCGAAAGACCCAGGCTTTCCAGATGACTGAGAAGCGCTATCTTGTGAGAGATGAGTTCCTCTTTTGACTGCGCTAGTCTTTCAGATCGAGAGATATGAACCAGTCCCTCGGGCGAATTAGCGCGAGGATCTGCCTGGTCGTAAGCATTTTGAACGGCCGTCTCATGAGAGCCCTGTTCAAATGTCTCAGATCTAATATGGGTCTGAGCCCACCGTCCTTCTTGGGCACGAGGAAATAACGGCTGTAAAAGCCCGCCTCGGTCAGAGAACTCTCTCTATCGCCTTTTTTTTTTTTTTTTTTTTTCGTAGCAGCTTCGCTATTTCTGCATGAAGCAGATGGGCTGCTTCTGCGTTCACTTTCATTTCGGTCCGGGCTTGAAAGCGCGGAGGCCGACGACTGAACTGTAGCGAATAGCCCTGTATTACCGTGTCCAGCACCCATGTCGACACACCCGGAATAGCTTTCCATGCATTCGCAATCATAGCTAGGGGTCGAATGGCCTCTGAGTCCTGCCCGCTGCATAGCGCGGGACGAGGGACCTGCAGTGGCGGGCGCGCGGTGCGCGCTGAGACAGTGCTGCGAGACGGGGACTCGCTGATAGCAGTGACCGGCCGGATTGCGCTGAGAGAGCGCGCGTGAGTGTTTATAGCAGAGTGTGAACGCAGGGGAGCGGTCACAGGACTCTTTATTAAAACACGGCCGGTGGCAGTGGCGATATCTGAACCCTGAACGTGTGAGACAGAGCGAACAGCGTGTGGTTGTGAGCACTCGTGAGCGGGCACCTTTCCTACACTTAACACTCGAGCGGCAAGTGCGCGCTTTATGTGAGTGTGCTCTGTGGGGTACACAGGGGGAATTGTGCTTGTGTGTAGAAATGAACACTGGGTCGTGGGCATATTTACTACACTCAAACACCGTCGGCGTGAGCCGAATAACCAGAATTAACACTCTTTGCCAGATTTTCTGGGCCGCTGTATGAACAGCGTTTGTGTGCAGGCGAGCGAGTTGTATAACTGACTCATTGGCTGCAATACACACACTTTCTGCGTGTGAGAAGCTGGCCGCGAGCTTGGATCAGCGAACAGCATAAAAAAATTTTGCTGCCAGAGCCGGGATCGAACACGGGTCTCTGGTGTGAAAGCCTGTTATTCTGCCACTGAGCCACAGGGGAAGAGTGCATAGGCTATCGGTTCGCTCGAGCATAAGAGAGTGCGGGTCATGTTTTTCGTCGGCGATAGCGTGCAGACGTGCGTGTATTATAACAGGCTCGTTGCTGCAACATTAACATTTTCAGCCGCCTAAACTCAGAGGGGGCTGAGAAATGTATGGGAATTGGAGAATGGCCCGGCCTCAGCGGGGCTACAAACATCTCCCTCCTCATTCCGCCGGTGAGTGAGGCACGCGGGGTGCTGAGCATTACTCGTGACCGTCCGCTCTGACATCCCTGAGAACGGCGCAGTTTGCGCGGGAAGCGGGGCGAGTAGCCGGAGCGTCGTCATGTTTTGCAGGCGAGCGTGTAAGGTAACAGGCTCGTTTACTGCAATATTAATATTTCCAGCCGCCTGAACTTAGAGGGGACTGAGAAATATGAGAGAAAGGCGGAAGCCAAGCCTCGGTGGGACTCGAACGCTCTCTTTCCTCCTATCACCGGCGAGTGACGGACGCGGGGACAGTAGCTTTCTTGTAACGTAAAGAAAACTAACCCCGCGACTGTCAGCTTCTGCAATCCCTTGTGAGCGGCGCAGTCCGCGCGGCTCGAACAGAGGGAGAGAGTGCGGGGAGAGCGAGTAGCCAGAGAGCGTTATCATGTTTGCAGGCGTGCGTGTGCTGTGACAGGCTCGTTTACTGCAATATTAATATTTCCAGCCGCCTGAACTTAGAGGGGACTGAGAAATATGTGAGAAAGGCGGAAGCCAAGCCTCGGTGGGACTCGAACGCTCTCTTTCCTCCTATCACCGGCGAGTGACGGACGCGGGGACAGTAGCTTTCTTGTAACGTAAAGAAAACTAACCCCGCGACTGTCAGCTTCTGCAATCCCTTGTGAGCGGCGCAGTCTGCGCGGCTCGAACAGAGGGAGAGAGTGCGGGGAGAGCGAGTAGCCAGAGAGCGTTATCATGTTTGCAGGCGTGCGTGTACTGTAACAGGCTCGTTTACTGCAATATTAATATTTCCAGCCGCCTGAACTTAGAGGGGACTGAGAAATATGTGAGAAAGGCGGTAGCCAAGCCTCGGTGAGACTCGAACACTCTCTTTTCTCCTATCACCGGCGAGTGACGGACGCGGGGACAGTAGCTTTCTTGTAACGTAAAGAAAACTAACCCCGCGACTGTCAGCTTCTGCAATCCCTTGTGAGCGGCGCAGTCCGCGCGGCTCGAACAGAGGGAGAGAGTGCGGGGAGGGCGAGTAGCCAGAGAGCGTTATCCTGTTTGCAGGCGTGCGTGTGCTGTGACAGGCTCGTTTACTGCAGTATAGATATTCCCAGTAGCCTGAACTAGGAGGGGACTGAGAAATATGTTAGAGATGGAGGTTAGACCGGCCTTGGCGGGTCTAGAACACTCTTTTCTCCTTTCGCCGGGAGACGGCGGGCGGGGGGGAGGGGGGGTAGCTTTCTTGTAACGTAAAGAAAGCTAGCCCCGTGACCGTACGCGTCTGCGATCCCTTGTGAGCGGCACGTTTTGCGCGGCTCGAACAGAGGGAGAGAGCGAGCCCCGTAATCATCCGCATCTCTAACACACCTTGTGAGAGGCGCAGTTGCGCGGCTCGACAGAGGGAGAGAGAGCGGGGAGTGGTGCGAGGCATTTGAAACAACGCCTCGAGTAAAGATACATCAGTAAAACACATAATGAGAAAGGATATATCGCCGGATAGCTGAGCTGGCACGGC